>NC_089271.1:51393798-52593798 GCF_963930625.1 Muntiacus reevesi | reverse complement strand
TCTTTATGGCCCAACTCTCACATCCATACATGACTACTGGAAAAACCATAGCTTTGACTAGATGGACCTTTGTCAGTAAAATGATGTCTCTGCTTTTTAATACACTGTCTAGGTTTGTTATAGCTTTTCTTCCAAGGAGAAACCATCTTTGAATTGCATGGCTGTAGTCAACATCTACAGTGATTTTGGATCCCAAGAAAATAAAGTCTGTCACTGTTTCCCTTTTTTCCCCATCTATATGCCATGAAGTGATGGGATAGGATGCCATGATCTTAGTTTTGTGAATGCTGAGTTTTAAGCCGGTTTTTTTTCACTCTTCTCTTTCACCTTCATCAAGAGGCTCTTTAGTTCCTCTTCACTTTCTGCTCTAAGGGTGGTGTCATCTGCATATCTGAGGTTATTGATATTTCTCCTGGCAATCTTGATTGTAGTTTGTGATTCATCCAGCCTGACATTTTGCAGGCTGTACTCTGTATAGAAGTTAAATAAGCAGGGTGACAATATACAGTTTGATGCACTCTTTCCCCAATTTTGAACCAGTCTGTTCCATGTTTGGTTCTAACTGTTTCTTCTTGACCTACATACAGGTTTCTCAAGAGGCAGGTAGGGTGATCTGGTATTCCCATCTCTTTCAAAATTTTCCACAGTTTGTTGTGATCCACATAGTCAAAGCCTTTAGCATAGTCAGTGAAGCAGAAGTAGATGTTTTCCTGGAACTGTCTTGCTTTTTCAATGATCCAGCGGATGTTGACAATTTGAACTCTGGTTCCTCTCTGCCTTTTCTAAATCCAACTTGAACATCTGGAAGTTCTTGGGTTACATACTGTTGAAGCCTAGCTTGGAGGATTTTGAGCATGATGACCTTGCTAGCAGGTGAAATGAGTGCAGTTGTGCAGAAGTTTGAACATTCTTTGGCATTGCCTTTCTTTGGGATTGGAATGACAACTGACCTTATCCAGTCGTGTGGCCACTACTGAGTTTTTCAAATTTGCTGGCATACTGAGTGCAGCACTTTCACAGCATCATCTTTTAGGATTTGAAATAGCTCAGCTAGAATTCCATCACCTCCACTAGCTTTGTTCATAGTGATGCTTCCTGAGGCCCACTTGACTTTGCACTCCAGGATGTCTGACTCTAGGTGAGTAATCACACCATCATGGTTATCTGGGTTGTGAAGGTCTTCTCTGTATAGTTCTTCTTTGTGTTCTTGCTATCTCTTCTTAATATCTTCTGCTTCTGTTAGGTCCATACCGTTTCTGTCCCTTCTTGTGCCCATCTTTGCATGAAATGTTCCTTTGGTATATCTAATTTTCTTGAAGAGATCTCTAGTCTTTCCCATTCTATTATTCTCTGTTTCTTTGCATTGTTCACTTAAGAAGGCTTTCTTATCTCTCCTTGCTGTTTTTTGGAACTCTGCATTCAGATGGGTATATCTTTCCTATTCTCCTTTGACTTTCACTTGTCTTCTTTTCTCAGGTATTTGTAAGGTCTCCTCGGACAACCATTTTGCCTTTTTGCATGTCTTTTTCTTGGGATGGTTTTGATCACTGCCTCCTGTACAGTGTTATGAACCTCCATCCATAGTTCTTCAATATATGGCTCATATCTTGAGAATGATCAGGGCATATTTTGTGCTGGCTATGCTATAACTTCTGAATATTCTGCTATTGAAGTTGGTCCATTACATACAGCTCACTCCACTCAAATAACTGAATAATAGCTACATCACTTGTGCTCGTGCTCAGTCACTTCAGCTCTGTCTGACTCTTTGCAGTCTTATGGACTGTAGCCCACCAGGCTCCTCTGTCCATGGGATTTTCCCACCAAGAATACTGAAGTGGGTTGCCATGTCCTTCTCCAGGGGATCTTCCCCACCCAAGGATCGAACCTACATCTCCTACACTGCAGGCAGATTCTTTACTGCTGAGCCACTGGAGAAGTCCAAGGTTTCACTCCACTCGAATAGCTGAATGACAGCTACATCACAAGCATGTCATTTTGCTAAAGAGTTAAAAGTACACATCTGTACTAATAGATACATCTTTGGAGATGTTCATGATTTTAGTACATTAAACAAAGAGGGACCAAAGAGGTTTTCTAAATTCTTCAGTCTCTCCATATAAAGTAGAAGAAATGTCATAATTTGTTGGAAACAATACAACATCCAACTGAAGTATCAGTTGTAAACAGAAGTTTCTTTTTAAAGATAATACTTATAAAGCAAAAGGGAATTTCCTAGCTGGCTATTATGTTAAACAAGCAGTCCTTTCTGGTTTTGCTACCATAGGTATTCTGAAGACACGTGCTGAATCTGATTTCATGAATCCTGAAAGGTTCAATCAAATATGAAAACCTTCCCCCTCAGAAGAAAAGAAATGATGGCCATCTCATAACTGTCAAAATATCATTGGCATCAGCATTGCCAAGATGGCTGCCTAATGTCACTGAGGCCATCTTCAGACCCTTACTGCTTTCTCTGTGAAATTATTCATAATCGTAGTAGATCGAGTCAAACATTACAAAAATATTGGTGAGAAAATTTTGCTCAAGACAGGTAGACAAATCTGGTCTTGTTTGTTGTTATCATAACCCAGGAAAAACTATGAAGAACTCCTATCTCAGAAACCATTTGAACATTTCCAAATGGATTTCATTCAATTGCACAAATCATAAAATTTTGAATAATACTATAGGGGATTAAGGTATGCAAAAATATACCCCTTTAACACAAGGATTATTTGAAACTGAAGGCAACTGAGAATCAACAGATGCAGAAAGAAACTTTCTCAGAGTTTCCCTTATCTATCTAAAAGCCTCTGGGAAGCAAGGCTACCATAAATTCCCTCTTCAGGGTGGGTCGACTCCCAGGAGAGATCAAGAGTAAACCCACCATGAATGCCCTCTCTCAGGAAGTTTCAGTCATGAAGGGAGAAAGACAATTCCAAGCTGAGCCTGCATGAACAAACATCACAAACTTAACCTCCCATTTGTTCTCCTAAGAACCCATTTGTTCTTCTAAGAACCCATTTGCCTCTTTTCTAAAGAACTTGTTTGTTCTTCCCATAAGAACCTTTTCTCCCCTCCCTTGTGCCCTTTTCCTACTAAAGCATATAAACCCCCAATTCTAACCACCCCTTTGAATGACTTGTCACTCAACATTCCCTCTTGTCTGCACATTGCACATGCAAATAAACTGTTTTTCCTCTTGCTAACCTTTTTGTCAGTTTCATTCACAAGCACCCTGGTACTGAACTAAGAAGATAAAAGAAAAGTTTTCCTCCCCTACAACACTTTAGTCAAGGTTTGTTAGTTTTATGCTTGGGTTGAAGTCTTCCCTTGCAAAAAGACTAATACCATGCCACAAAAACAAAGAAGAGAATAGACTTTGTTTTTCCCACCTGGATAGTATGTTATTACTCTCTAGTGATAGATAATCTCACTTTACAGGTGAAATTCTTAGGCAGCTGTGTAAGTTAACGCCCACTAAAACATAAACTTTCTTGTCTACAATGACCGATAAAATGTTGGCCAAATCTTTTAAAATCAAAAGCATCCCAATTTTCAGAAGAGTTTAATCTCCCTGACTTAAAATCTAACCATTAGCTCTAATGATAATGCACTCTTCACCTCAGACTCCACAGAGGCTCTCCACATAGGAAATTATTCCAGGCCCTGCAGGACTGTTGTGACCCCTCCTCTATCAGGCTCCACCTTGTTAATACTTCGGGCTTGTCAGTTATTGTCCAGAATGACATCATATGTTCAACAGGTACACACTGCTTTCTCAAAAGGCAGTGTGACCAAATATACCTTTACATGATTTGCAGTCAGAAGACCAGGCTACTAGGAAGAGACACCAATGAAAATCTGCTTTAGAACTACACTGGAAAGGACCATTTTAGGTCCTTTTAACTACAAGTACTACATTAAACTTCAGGATGTTGCTGGGGAGGAAGAAATTTCCCTCAACCCTTCTAGATTCTTCTGGCTGGTCTAAGAGTTAAATTGACATGAGGCGCACTAACAGGAAAAAAAAATCAAACAAAAATTTAATAACATATACACCCAGGAAAACTGAATAACTTATGAAAATGACCAAAACTCTCACCTTAAATACCATCTTCAGCTTTAAAAAATAAAGAGAATGTTGGGGGTAATGGTTTGGGACTTCAAAGGGGAGGAAAGCAATTCATGGGAAGCTAGAAAAGGAAGTGTTTGATAAACAAATGTTTGCTGGACCATATTTGGGCTTCCCTGGTGGCTCAGCTGGTGAAGAATCCGCCTGCAATGCGGGAGACCTGGGTTCAATCTCTGGGTTGGGAAGATCCCCTGGAGAAGGGAAAGGCTACTCCAGTATTCTGACCTGGAGAATTCCATTGACTATATAGTCCATGCGGAGAAGGCAATGGCAACCCACTCCAGTACTCTTGCCTGGAAACTCCCATGGATGGAGGAGCCTGGTAGGCTGCAGTCCATGGGGTCTTGAAGAGTCGGACACGACTGAGCAACTTCACTTTCACTTTTCACTCTCATGCATTGGAGAAGGAAATGGCAACCCACTGGAGTGTTCTTGCCTGGAGAATCCCAGGGACAGAGGAGCCTAGTGGGCTGCCGGCTATGGGGTCGCACAAAGTCGGACATGACTGAGTGACTTTCACTTTCACAGAGATAGTGGAACACAGAGTGGACTCATCTCTAGGCCCTGCCTTGAGTCTACCCCTACACACACACACCCGGCTGGTATTCATTGCAGGTATGTTTGTTGTTACTGTGTCCGATAAACCCCATGGACTGCAGCATGCCAGGCTCCTCTGTCCTCCACTGCCTCCTGCAGTTTGCTCAAATTCATGTCCATTGAGTCAGTGATGCTTTATTCTGGAAACAGGCCCTTTATTTAAATTCTTTAAGTAGCTAAGGGATAGGTAACAATAAAGACTTCCTAAATCTTCTGTTTTTTAAAAACAATCGACCTAAATTAATCCTCATGCCAAAGAGACACTTTTGGGGATGGCTGGCAAGTTTTGCTCGCCTATAGTATGCATCCAGGGGTACATGCAAGCCGGTGTCAATGACACCATAAACAACACAACTGTGCCTGTTCCATGTACACCCCTGGGATTTTCTTTTGGTGTAATCAGATGGATCCCCTACATTTGTCACATTAAAACATGCAGTACACTTTCGTTACACTCATTCAGCCTTTCCAAGCATTCTAAACAGTACTTCCCAGTGCTTTCATTTTATTAACATTTTGACATTTTATCTTATCAGGAGATATCCAAGACACTATCTCACTGATTTGTACAGGGATTTATACTCTGGTTAGGAGTTGCTGAACTAGATCATGTTATCCATGTTACCAGACTCTGACTCAAATAGCAAAAGAAATAGCTCAAGCATTAGAAGTACAACAGCCCAGCATAAATTTATCAAAAGTTCTGTTTGCTCACCAGCCAAGGTGGACTCTGAGAGATGGGTAACACATCTTTTTGTACTTGAATAAATACCTTAAGAGACATGGAAAAATCAGTCAGTTAATTCAAAAGCCACTTGCTTACTTAATATTGACCAAATTAATCTTTGTGAATTGCATTCTTGATTGGACTTAGGCAAACTAAGACGTTGGACATAAAGTAGATCAAAATATTTGTTCTTCTTATCATCCTTAGGCTTTTTGCCCCCCACCCTCCACTATCTAACATCCAGGTTCTTAAAATGTTGTTGCACAACCATGGTCCCAAAACAACAGTTAACTCATAATCAGCATCAGAAGGAACCTGCTCTCCTCATGATCAACCTACCTTGGTTGCTGAGTGACTTAGAGGGCTCGTTGAGAAATCCTGGGAAAGCAGCTGAGATGGGGGTGCTAAGTGAAGACAGTGAAAGATGTAGTATACACTGCTTAGAGTTAAATTCCCAAGGTCTTCTGGGGAATCCATAAACAACCAAATTGCTTTTTTTGAGGACCCAGTCTGCTGCCCATGGGCAGAACATTCCAGGCGGCCCTTTGCTGGTGGCCAGCTCACTCAACAAGAGGAAAACAAAGTTGAATATTTCAAAATACATTTGTGGTTTTCCTTCTTTCCTCTCTCATCTTTCTTGTAAATAAATCCTTTGTTAGATAAAATCAATCTTAGGGGTTTTTTTTATTCAAGTAAATCAGTGTGATAATAATAAACGATGTCTTTGGATTCTTCTTTGACATGTTACCTATTTTCTATGAGCCTCGGTTTCCTCATCTTGTAAAATATACAGTACACACCTAGAGGAATTTAAGTGAAATCACTGAAGTGCCAGTGCCTTTGCTCCCAGATACACTTGATGATGAAGGCATTTAATCGGGCAGTCAACAAACATGACAGGTAGAAAAGTGCTTATTAAGCAAAATGCTTGGTAGATTCCTAATCAATTAATGAACCTTCATGTGTGTTAAGCTACCTGTTCTGGGGAAGGTACAAGAGGACAGACAAAATCCCTCCCTTCAAAGAGATAGAAGATGAACTGGGGAGATAAAATATACACACAAATCAATAGTTCGAGAATGTGGCGATGGTGGAATTTAACAATTTGAGTAAGCTGTGGAAAGACAAAGGAACATGAGTGTACTTACTCCAAGACTGCATGAAAAGCTTCAGTTATATAAATACGCTATGCCTCAGTTTCCTTAACTGTATAATAGGAATAGCAATGTCTACTTCAGAGAGTTCTCTGCTTTACATGTAATAATAGGTGAAAAGCACTTAGTAAAGTGCCAGTATAAAGCAGGCAATATATAGTAGTTGTTAGCACTGTGATTTCAGTTATCTATTGTTAATATTACCTTTATGTTCTTCATTCTCTCACATTTCCCTCCTGCAACCATGCTGCATAATACTTCTTTGCCCCATTTCAAAAACATTCCCTGCATTTTCTGGCTTCTACCTTGTTTTTTCTGAATATGCCATCACTCCCTCCCCAGACTCAGATCCCTTCCAAATACATGCAGAACTCATCTACCTATCATAGCCCTTTTCAGCTTTCAATATTAAATCAGTTTTTTATGAATTTCATATAACTGTTAGAACATTTGTATTAGTAATACCTACCATGCACTGTGAAACAATAGTTATTCACTTAGCCAAAGCAACAATGAAAAATTTCAAAGGCACTTCAACATCTTAAGAAAATTTATATTATGTACAAAATTCTTTCCTCGGGTTTCACTTTCCATAAGCCTTGGTTTTGTTTTTGTTTTTTTTTTTACTTTCTGTATCCATCACCTTTTCCATTCAGAAACAGTCACCTGTAAGCCAAACCTACTTTCTTTTCTCTTAATAAAATGTAATTTCATTCCTCATATCTTCTTTACTGAAAACACACACCCTACTTAAGTAACCAAGAACTGACCTTCATATTAGCATTTTATAGATTAGTGAGCATTAACTATTAACCCAAAGCTGAAGTTTCAGGCAAGGTGGGCTGTGTATCTCAAGGACATAAGAGTTAACTTCAATTTTCTTTTTAGGCTTTTTTTTTTTAAATAAACTAGCTGTTTTTAATTGCATATGCAAAAAGAACCAGTTTTGCAATTTTAAAAGAAATTTTGTCTTAGCCAACTTTCTCCAGAACCTGAAGAATATTGTGGCCACATTGTCTCTCTTTCTGTGGTCTTAACTTTTGATACTACTTCTTAGAAGTAGAGATATCTCATATATAATGTGTCCATAGACATAAATAGGCAGACTAGAGATGTCATGGCTTCATTTAAAAGCTTAGTTATGAATCAGGTATTACAATATTAACTTACTAGTTTATAAGCAGTTGTTTATACACTGAGGTTGCTTGTTCAGATGCCCAAGGCCTGCTGTCTGTAAGTTTGAATTAGGGAACTTTTTAAGTGTCACCTTTTTTTCCCTTGCCTGCAGGTCCTTGAGGCCTATATTTACATTTTGGATCAGACATTTGCAAAACAAAGACAACTGCTTAGTTTTTCAAAGAATAGTTCTGTTACCTAAAGTTACTAAAGTCAGTGACAAGATTTTTTAGTCAACTGAAATTTACTTTGTGAAGTTCTGTGTTCTATACCTTTAGAATTAAATTATTACACCTTCAAAGCTTTGTATAAGGCATTCAGCAAAGTCCTTTTTGAATTTATAAATTGAGCCAAAGTAAAATTACTATTTTTATATAAAAGGCTCTGGGATCCCTGGAGTTGGATAGCGCCTAGGAAGTCAAGCCCTTTTTACCTGTCTTAAAATAATTGCTGGACAGATATCTCAGTGTAAATTTTTCTAGGCCCTTAAATATACGTAACCTAAAACTGAGGTAAGTAGAACAGACTTGTTTGACTGTTAATGTTGGGGACCAGTCTAGAGATCTCTTTAAGAAAATTAGAGACCAAGGGAACATTCCATGCAAGTTCAGTTCAGTCAGTCAGTCATGTCTGACTCTGCAACCCCATGGACTGCAGCATGCCAGGCTTCCCTGTCCATCACCAACACCTGGAGCTTGCTCAAACTCATGTCCATCGAGCCCGTGATACCATCCAAGCATCTCATCCTCTGTCATCCTATTCTTCTCCTGCCTTCAATCTTTCCCAGCATCAGGGTCTTTTCCAATAAGTCAGTTCTTCACATCAGGTGGCCAAAGTATTGGAGCTTCAGCTTCAGCATCAGTCCTTCCAATGAATATTCAGGACCAGTTTCCTTTAGGATTGACTGGTTTGATCTCCTTACAGTCTAAGGGACTCTCAAGATTCTTCTGCAACACCATAGTTCAAAAGCATCAATTCTTCAGCACTCAGATTTCTTTATAGTCCAACTCTCACATTCATACATGGCTAATGGACAAACCATAGCTTTGACCCGACAGACCTTTGTCAGCAGAGTATTATCTCTGCTTTTTAATATGCTGTCTAGGTTAGTTATAGCTTTTCTTTCAAGGAGCAAGCATCTTGTTAATTTCATGGCTGCTGTCACCATCTGCAGTGTTTCTGGAGCCCCAAAAAATGAAGTCTATCACTGTTTCCATTGTTTCCCCATCTATTTGCCATGAAGTGATCGAACCAGATGCCATGATCTTTGTTTTTTGAATATTGAGTTTTAAGCCAGCTTTTTTACTCTCCTCTTTCACTTTCATCAAGAGGCTCTTTAGTTCCTCTTAGCTTTCTGCCATAAGGGTGGTATCATCTACATATCAAACTTACTGATATTTCTCCCGGCAATCTTGATTCCAGCTTGCGCTTCATCCAGCCAGGCATTTCGCATGATGTGCTCTGCTTATAAGTTAAATAAACAGTATGACAACATTCAGCCTTGACATACTCCTTTCTCAATTTGGAAATAGTCTTTTGTTCCATGTCTGGTTCTAGCTGCTGCTTCTTGACCTGCATAAAGATTTCTCAGGAGGCAGGTAGGGTGGTCTGGTATTCCCATCTCTGAGAATTTTCCAGTTTGTTGTGATCTACACAGTCAAAGGCTTTGGTGTAGTCATTAAAGCAGAAGTAGATGTTTTCCTGGAACTGTCTTGCTTTTTCTGTGATCCAGCAGATGTTGACAATTCGATCTCTGGTTCCTCTGCCTTTTCTAAATCCACTTTGAACATCTGGGAGTTCTTGGCTCACATACTGTTGAAGCCTCGCTTGGAGAATTTTGAGCATTTCTTTGCTAGCATGTGAGA
The DNA here is from genome assembly GCF_963930625.1 of Muntiacus reevesi. NCBI lineage: Eukaryota > Metazoa > Chordata > Mammalia > Artiodactyla > Cervidae > Muntiacus > Muntiacus reevesi. Next base: position 52,584,141 of record NC_089271.1, on the reverse strand, counting down.
TGAGTGGTGTGGTAGCAATTGTGTGGTAGCTTGAACATTCTTTGGCATTACCTTTCTTTGGGATTGGAATGACAACTGATGTTTTCCAGTCCTGTGACCATGCTGAGTTTTCCAAATTTGCTGGCATTTTGAGTGTAGCACTTTCACAGTATCATCTTTTAGGATTTGAAATAGCTCAGCTAGAATTCCATTACCTCCACTAGCTTTGTTCGTAGTGATGCTTCCTAAGGCCCACTTGACTTTGCATTCCAGGATGTCTGGCTCTAGGTGAGTGATCACGCCATCGAGGTTATCTGCATCATTAAGATCTTTTTGTATATCTCTTGTTTGTATGTATTCTTGCCAGCTCTTATTAATATCTTCTGCTGTTAGGTCCATACCATTTCTGTCTTTTATTGTGCCCATCTTTACGTAAATGTACCCTCTGTATCTTTAATTTTCTTGAAGAGATTACTAGTCTTTCCCATTCTATTTTTTCCCTCTATTTCTTTGCATTGATCGCTGAAGAAGGCTTTCTTATCTCTCCTTGCTATACTTTGGAACTCGACATTCAGATGTGTTTATCTTTCCTATTCTCCTTGCCTTTCACTTCTTCTTTTCTCAGCTATCTGTAAGGCGTCCTCCACCAACCATTTTGCCTTTTTGCATTTGTTTTTCTTGGGGATGGCCTTGATTCCTCTCTCCTGTACAGTGTTACGAACCTCTGTCCATAGTTCTTCAGGTACTCTGTCTATCAGATCTAATCCTTTGAATCTAATTGTCACTTCCACTGTATAATTGTAAGGAATTTAATTTAGGTCATACCTGAATGGCCTAGTGGTTTTCCCTATTGTCTTCAATTTAAGTCTGAATTTGGCAATAAGGAGTTCATTATCTGAGCCACAGTCAGCTACAGGTCTTGTTTTTGCTGACTGTATAGAGCTTCTCCATCTTTGTCTGTGTCGACTGAAAAATATGTACAATTTGAGAGTTGTGAGTTAAATTTAATTGGGGCAAAATGAGGACTGCAGCCCAGGAGGCAGCATCTTAGACAGCTCTGAGAGCCTGCTCCAAAGCAGCAGTGTTGGAAAATCAATATATAAGGTTTTGATGAAGAGGGCATTCAATGCCATGAAACACTCATTTCACAAAAGGTTTTTGTTAGTCATGAGGATCTGATGTCACCATGAAGGGATTTTAGTGCTTCTCTAGATATGAGGAGATGCAAGCGTTGATATCATAAAATCTGTTCCTAAAAACATCCAACTATCTAAAGACCTTGTCCCAACAGATTCCCTGGACCACAGAGTGCCTCACTCCACCTTGAACTCTCTCAGGGATTGTTGAAGGTCAACAGCTATAGCAGCATGGGGTTCAATCTCCAAAGAGGCAGATGGCAAAAGCCTTTGTTGTTCAGTCATTAGCAATGCTCTTGGTAAGTGCCAATTTGTAGTTGACAGCTACAAAGAATATAATCAATCTGATTTTGGAGTATTCCTTGCAAAGATGAGCACAATAAAGGACAGAAGTTGTATGGGCCCAGCAGTAGCAGAAGATATTAAGAAGAGGTGGCAAGGATACATAGTATAACTGTACCAAAAAAAAGATCTTAATGACCCAGATAACCCCGATGGTGTGATCACTCACCTAGAGCCAGACATCCTGGAGTGTGAAGTCAAATGGGTCTTAGGAAGCATTACAAGAACAAAACTAGTGGAGGTATGGAATTTTAGCTGAGCTGTTTCAAATCCTAAAAGATGATGTTGTTAAAGTACTGTACAAAATATGCCAGCAAATTTGGAAAACTCAACAGTGGCAACAAGACTGGAAAAGGTCAGTTTTCATTCCATTCCAATCCCAAGGAAGGGCAATGCCAAAAAATGTTTAAACTACTGTACAATTGCGCTCATTTCATATGCTACCAAGGTAATGCTCAAAATCCTTCAAGCTAGACTTCAATAGTAGTGAACTGAGAATTTCCAGATATATAAAACAGATTTAGAAAAGGCAGAGGGTGGAGAAGGAAATGGCAACCCACTCCAGTATTCTTGCCTGGAAAAGTCCATGGACAGAGGAGCCTGGCAGGCTACAGTCCATGGGGTTACATGACTGAGCATGTGTGCACGAGGGTGGAGGGAGATAGGTTGGTAGCAATAAAGTGGTAGAACTAAAAAAAAAAAAAAAGTAAAGGCAGAGGGACCAGAGATCAAATTGCCAACATCTGTTGGATCACTGAAAAAAAGAGGTTTCCAGAAAGACATCTACTTTTGCTTCATTGACTATGCTAAAGCCTTTGACTGTGTGGATCACAGACAACTATGGCACATTCTTAAACAGATGGAACATTCTTAAACAGGCAGGCAGACCACCCTACCTGCCCTCTGAGAAACCTATATGCAGGTCAAGAAGCAACAGTTAGAACCAGACATGGAACAACAGACTGGTTCAAAATTGAGAAATCAGTACCTCAAGGCTATATATTGTTACCCTGCTTATTTAAAATATATGCAGAGTAAATCATGTGAAATGCAAGGCTGAATGAAGTCCAAGTTGAAATCAAGATTGCTGGGAGAAAAATCAATAACCTCAGATATGCAGATGACACTACCCTTATGGCAGGAAGCAAAGAGCTTCCTTGGGAACTAAAGAGCCTCTTGATAAAAGTGAAAGAGGAGAGTGAAAAAGCTGGCTTAAAACTCAACATTCAAAAAACTAAGATTATGGCATCTGGTCCCATCACTTCATGGCAAATACATGGGGGAAAAATGGAAACATTGACAGACTTTATTTTCTTGGGCTCCAAAATCACTATGAATGGCGGCTACAGCCATTGAGATAAACAGACACTTGCTCCTTGGAAGAAAAGCTATGAAGAACCTAGACAGTGTATTGAAAAGAAGAGATATCACTTTGCTGACAAAGGTCCAAAGCAAGGAAAGCAAACTAGTCAATCCTAAAGGAAATCAGTCCTGAATATTCATTGGAAGGACTGATGCTGAAGCCGAAGCTCCAATACTTTGGCCACCTGATGCGAAGGGCCGTCTCATTGGGAAAGACCCTGATGCTAGGAAAGATTGAGGGTAGGAGGAGAAGGGGATGACAGAGGATGAGATGGTAGAATGGCATCACCAATTCAATGTACCTGAGTTTGAGCAAGCTCGTAGAGATAGTGAAGACAGGGAAGCCTGGAGTGCTGCAGTCAGTGGGGTTGCAAAGAGGCGGACACAGCTGAGCCACTGAAAACAAAGGGAATCCCTCTTGGCTCATTAACTTGTCAAATCTGGTTTTAATCATGTAAATATCCATTCTGTTTACTCCATTTAAAATAATCATCCCCAATTTTTTTAACTTGAGGCAAATCCTTTAAAAAAAAATAATTACCTCATTGAAATAATAGCTAGATTTTTCTTCCAAGTTTTTTTCTGTTGATATTCTTAATTGTTCTTAGACCTTGAGAGGATGATCACAACGAGGCTTCCAAAACCAGTTTTTCTCATTCTCAAGCTAATTTGACTTTTGTTTTATAGGTACCCAGAAAACAGTCGCTTACAATAAGAGCACTCTACATTTAAAAATTTGTTAGTTTCTCTGATTTTAGAAGGATCCATCATTTGGCCACCAATAAATTATAAAAAGACCTCTTATAAACCTAACACAAACAAACATACAATAGAAAAACTTAGGAAGATCAGATAGAACATTTACATATAAGAAACACATAGAAATGTAATTTTCCCCCAGGATGCCTTTTTAAAAAGTTACCAAGTCAGCTTTTTTTTTCTTCTCATCACCTTAATTAATTAATTACATATGCAACAAAATGCAAAGAAATAGAGGAAAACAATAGAATGGGAAAGACTAGAGATCACTTCAAGAAAATTAGAGATACCAAGGGAACATTTCATGCAAAGATGGGCACAAGAAAGGACAGAAACAGTATGGACCTAACAGAAGTTGCAGATATTAAGAAGAGATGGCAAGAATACAAGAAGAACTATACAAAAAGATGTTCATGACCCAGATAATCACAATGGTGTGATCACTCACCTAGAGCCAGATGTCCTGAAGTGTGAAGTCAAGTGGGCCTTAGGAAGCATTGCTGTGAACAAAGCTAGTGGAGGTGATAGAATTCCAGTTGAGCTATTTCAAGACCTAACAATGATGCTGTGAAAGTGCTCCACTCAACATGCCAGCAAGTTTGGAAAATTGAGCAGTGGCCACAGGACTGGGAAATGTCAACTGTCATTCCAATCCCAAAGAAGGGCAGTGCCAAAAAATGTTCAAACTATTGGACACTTGAGCTCATTTCACATGCTAGCAAGGTAATGCTCAAAATCCTTCAAGCTAGGCTTCAGTATTATGTGAACTGAGAACTTCCAGATGTTCAAGCTGAATTTAGAAAAGGCAGAGGAACCAGAAATCAAATTGCCAACATCTGTTGGGTCATAGAAAAAGGAAGAGAATTCCAGAAAAACATCTATTTCTGCTTCATTGACACACCAAAGCATTTGACTGTGTGAATCACAACAAACTGGGAAATTCTTAAAGAGGTGGGAATATTAGACCACATTACCTGTCTCCTGAGAAACCTCTGTGCAGGTCAAGAAGCAACAGTTAGAATTGGATGTGGAACAATGGACTGGTTCCAAATTGGGAAAGGAGTGTATCAAGGCTGAATGTTGTCACTTTGCTTATTTAACTTATATGCAGAGTACATCATGCAAAATGCCAGGCTGGATGAAGCACAAGCTGGAATCAAGATTGCTGGGAGAAATATCAATAACCTCAGATATGCAGATGACACCACCCTTATGGCAGATAGTGAAGATGAACTGAAGAGCCTTTTGATGAAGGTGAAAGAGGAGAATGAAAAAGCTGGCTTAAAACTCAACATTCAAAAAGCAAAGATCATGGCATCCAGTCACATCACTTCATGGCAGAAAGATGGGGGGAAAAATGGAAACAGTGACAGGCTTTATTTTCTTGGGCTCCCAAATCACTGCAGATGGTGACTGCAGCCATGAAATTAAAAGATGCTTGCTCCTTGGAAGAAAAGCTATGACAAACCTAGACAGCATATTAAAAACCTGAGACATCACTTTGCTGACAAAGGTCCATCTAGTCAAAGCTATAGTTTTTCCATTAGTCATGGATGGATGTGAGAGTTCGACCATAAAGAAGGCTAATCACTGAAGAATTGATGCTTTTGAGCTATGGTGTTGGAGAAGACTCTTGAGAGTCCCTTGGACAGCAAGGAGATCAAACCAGTCATTTCTAAAGGAAAGCAGTCCTAAATATTCATTGGTGGGACTGATGCTGAAACTCCAATACTTTGACCACCTGGTGGGAAGAGCTGACTCATTCAAAAAGACCCTGATGCCGGGAAAGTTGGAAGGCAGGAGAAGAAGGGGATGACAGAGGATGAGATGGTTGAATGGCATCACCGACTCAATGGACATGAGTTTGAACAAGCTCCAGGTGTTGGTGATGGACAGGGAAGCCTGGCATGCTGCAGTCCATGGGGTCGCAAAGAGTCAGATGTAACTGAGCGACTGAACAACAACAAGGCAAAAGTGGCCTTGGCACTTGTGAAAGGCAACCTCTCTCCGGTTCTCCACCACAGTTCCAGAGTTCCCCAGTCAAGGTGGCAGGTAAGTCAGGTGTGATTCTGGGCAGGGCCCTGTGGCAGAAGTCCCTGGCTATCCATTAGCCAAGAGCCCTGCAGGGCCACCTGCCCATGACCAGATCCCAGACAAACCACCCAAATTGTTAGAGGCCAAAATCTTGGCCTTCTCTGGCCACTGAAGCCAAATGAAAAATATGGGGACAGAGTTTGGAGGGAATAGAAAGGTGGTTTTTATTCTCACTCAGTGGAGAGGGGAACACAGTAGACTCATGCTGCAAGAACTATGCCCCCTCCCCGTGAGTAGTCTAGGGGCTTATACAAGGCAAGGACTCACAGTTAGGAGTCAGTGATGAGGAACAAAGGTGATAGGATCTTCATTTATTCCTCTTGCATTGTTTCAAATATAGTAATAAACTGGCATCAGTAACCCAGTAATTGAGTTTGGCAGTTCGGTGACTCTGAGGCCTTCTTTCTGATATGTAACTAAAGGGGGAAGGATATTGTAAGAGTGAACACCAGATGGGGGATGTATTTAACATAGAGTCTAAGGAAAATAGGTACTAAGTGTAGTCCCTGCAGAGTTAGGGGGCAGAAAAGTAAACTTAGTTACAGACATTCAGAGTTAGGAGCAGTTAAATTAAAAAACTAGGATCGATGACGACACCCTCTCATGCATTCCTTGGAAAATCTGAACAACATGAGTGAGAACTCACTACCGTCTCCTCATCGAAACTGAGGTCCAGCACGTTGAAAAAAAAAAAAAAAAACTAGGAATGTTCAGGCCTGCTCACTGTTCTCTTTATATTCTTTGTTCCCAGGAAAGGGAAAGAGGAAAACTCATTCCTCCGTTTTCCTTTTCACTGCAACAGGAGGAGCTGGGATATATAGGAGTTTTTGCAACAAAGACCAGGTATTAATAGTTGGAACTTTGAAAGATTACTGTTAATTAAAGAAAACCAGATATCTCAAGTTCAGAAATTTAGTGCTTTTCTGTGTAAGGGGTGTAAGAGTCCAGGCTCACTGAAATCACTCCTTTGATATGCACTTCGGCTATCTGGGGCCAGAAAGTGCTTTCTCATCCTGAGTCTCTTCAGGGTGCATCCTTGGGTGGTGGCTGCAGGAACTGAGGGCTTGGCAGCAGGCAGGGCAGCCAGTTTGTCTCCATCCTGAATTCCCTCTGGGCTCACTATCTGGGGTACCTGTAGTGGCTTTATGGCAGCAACATCCTTTGCTTACTGATAAGGCAGGCACAATTATTCATAGGCTAGCTTGACCCCAGAAGTCAGAAATTTTTGATTTGGCTTCTCCAAGGTAAAAGCCAAATAACTCCCCCTGCTTTTAGAGTCCATTTGGATTCTGCATTGCAAGGGTATGCCATCAGAGGAACTGATCTAGGAATGAGAACCAACAATCTGACAATCTGCATTAATCTGGCCTTCCCAGGTGGCGCTGGTGGTAAAGAACCTGCTTGCCAGTGCAGGAAACATAAGAGACACAGGTTCAATCCCTGGGTTAGGAAGATCCCCTGGAGAAGGAAATGGCAACTCACTCCAGTATCCTTACCTGGAGAATCCCATGTAGCGTGGCAGACTACAGTCCATGGGATCACAAAGAGTCAGACACAACTGAAGTGACTTAGCACACAAGGCATTTTGTTTTGTTTTGTTTTATTAAGAAACAAATTTTTTCAGGCTTATCATGCTAGTCCATGCTTTTCTTTTTTTAATTTTCCCCAATTATTTTTATTAGTTGGAGGCTAATTACTTTACAATATTGTAGTGGTTTTTGCCATACATTGACATGAATCAGCCATGGATTTACATGCACACAAGGCATTTTGAACAATAAACCTTTCTGGTGAATGAAACCAGTGACAATGGTAACTCATAATTCCTGGTTGTATGTGTACTGATGCACATGTAAAAAACCAAGTGCTGCAAATATGTGCTGGGTGACTTCCTGCATGTTTTTCAAGGTTTCAAAACGTACAGGCACCAGAGCACATTCAGCTCTTCCCTAGGCTGAGATAAGAGATTTCATTGTATGGGAACATGTGAGGATTCTTTTTCAACAAAAGCTAAGTGTTCCCTTTGGATGAATTGAATTCCTCAGTCTCACAGTGAAATACTGCATTTGTCAGTTTTGATTTATTGTTTCTTTGAACATCACATCTTTGTGTGTTAATTAGTTTCATTAGAGATATTCTGCTTATATTTTTCAAAGACAAAGAAGGGCTCAGGGAGGGACTTTGGAGCCCCCTTAGGGTACCCTTCCTCTCTGCTGAGTCCTTCCAGCTGTTTCTCTTCCACTGGCTGCATCAAAAAACAAATCAGCAATCTTCTTCCAGCTTTTACTATGGAGTTTATGAAAAGATGTAGTAAATCTAATAACTTTGGTTATGGTGTTCAAGCAGCAGTGGTGGTGAATGACATCTTGCTGACAAATGTGCTTCACAAAGACCAACTCTTACCTCGGGCTTTGGGGAAAATAAACAGGATAATCCAAAAAGACTCCTATCCAGTCTTAGGAACCTGGAGCCATCTGGACAGGACAGAAATAAATCAGCAATGAAGCCTGCGTGTATCTCCAGGAATTTGGGTGACTGAATTAACTTTACTCAGATTGAAGAGCAAAAGAAACTGGCAGCAGAGACCATTGAAACAACTATAATTAACACTCATGGAGCAAAAGGCTTTTAGAATAAAATGCTTTATATTGTCTGGGGCTAAAACCCAGATAATAAGTTGAAAGTCCCCCAGCTTGATAAAAGGCAAATCAAAGCATGAATTGATTAGAGGACAAACTCTTGTCTGGTCAGAAACACAATACAACAAAACAGAAAACAGAAATGTCATTTAACTGGCACTAAAAAAACCAGAGGGCTCAGCTGAGCAGAGTTATTCAGCTGCCTTGTATTCAGAGAGCCAATATCTGCTACCGCTCTCTGAGTCTCTATGGACTTACATTTTTATATATGCTTAGGACTCTAGATTTGGAATGGGTGAATTTAACTCAGATGACCATTGTATCTACTGCTGTGGGCAGGAATCCCTTAGAAGAAATGGAGTAGCCATCATAGTCAACAAAAGAATCCAACATACAGTACTTGGATGCAGTCTAAAAAATGACAGAATGATCTCTGTTCATTTCCAAGGCAAACCATTCAATATCACGGTAATCCAAGTCTATGCCCCAACCAGTAATGCTGAAGAAGCTGAAGTTTATGAAGACCTACAAGACCTTCTAGAATTAACACCCCCAAAAGATGTCCTTTTCATTGTAGGAGACTGGAATGCAAAAGTAGGAAGTCAAGAAACACCTGGAATAACAGGCAAATTTGGCCTTGGAGTACAGAATGAAGCAAGGCAAAGGCTAATAGAGTTCTGCCAAGAGAATACACTGGTCATAGCAAATACCCTATTCCAACAACACAAGAGAAGACTCTACACATGGTCATCACCAGATGGTCAATACTGAAATCAGATTGATTATATTCTTTGCAGCCAAAGATGGAGAAGATCTATACACTCAGCAAAAACAAGACTGGGAGTGAACTGTGACTCAGATCATGAACTCCTTATTGCCAAATTCAGACTTAAATTGAAGAAGTAGGGAAAACCACTAGACCATTCAGGTATGACATAAATCAAATCCCTACAATTATACAGTGAAAGTGAGAAATATATTTAAGGGACTAGATCTGATAGACAGAGTGCCTGATGAACTATGGATGGAGGTTTGTGACACTGTACAGGAGACAGGGAGCAAGACCATTCCCAAGAAAAAGAAATGCAAAAAAGCAAAATGGCTGTCTGAGGAGGCCTTACAAATAGCTGAGAAAAGAAGAGAAGCCAAAAGCAAAGAAGAAAAGGAACGATATACCCATTTCAATGCAGAGTTCCAAAGAATAGCAAGCAGAGATAAGAAAGACTTCCTTAGTGATCAGTGCAAAGAAATAGAGGAAAACAATAGAATGGGAAAGACTAGAGATCTCTTCAAGAAAATTAGAGATACCAAGAGAACATTTCACACAGAGATGGGCTCAATAAAGGACAGAAATGACATGGACCTAACAGAAACAGAAGATATTAAGAAGAGGTGGCAAGAATACACAGAAAAACTGTACAAAGAAAATCTTCATGACCCAGATAATCACGATGGTGTGATCACTCACCTAGAGCCAGACATCCTGGAATGTGAAGTCAAGTGGGCCTTAGGAAGCATCATTACGAACAAAGCTAGTAGAGGTGATGGAATTCCAGTTGAGTTATTTCAAATACTGAAAGATGATGCTGTGAAAGTGCTGCACTCAATATGCTAGCAAATTTGGAAAACTCAGCAGTGGCCACAGGACTGGGAAAGGTCAGTTTTTATTCCAATCCCAAAGAAAGGCAATGCCAAAGAATGTTCAAACTACCGCACAATTGCACTCATCTCACACGCTAGTAAAGTAATGCTCAAAATTCTCCAAGCTAGGCTTCAGCAATACATGAACCGTGAACTTCCAGATGTTCAAGCTCGTTTTAGAAAAGGCAGAGGAACCAGAGATCAAATTGTCAACATCTGCTGGATCATACAAAAAGCGAGAGTTCCAGAAAATACATCTATTTCTGCTTTATTGACTATGCCAAAGCCTTTGACTGTGTGCCTCACAACTGTGGAAAATTCCGAAAGAGATGGGAATACCAGAACACCTGACCTGCTTCTTGAGAAATCTGTATGCAGCTCAGGAAGCAACAGTTAGAACTGGACATGGAACAACAGACTGGTTCCAAATAGGGAAAGGAGTACATCAAGGCTATATATTGTCACCCTGCTTATTTAACTTATATGCAGAGTACATCATGAGAAACGCTGGGCTGGAGGAAACACAAGCTGGAATTAAGATTGCCAGGAGAAATATCAATTACTTCAGATATGCAGATGACACCACCCTTATGGCAGAAAGTGAAGAAGAACTAAAGGGCCTCTTGATGAAGGTGAAAGAAGAGAGTGAAAAAGTTGGCTTAAAGCTCAACATTCAGAAAACAAAGATCATGGCATCCAGTCCCATCACTTCATGGCAAATGGATGGAGAAGCAGTGGAAACAGTGACAGACTTAATTTTGGGGGGCTGCAAAATCACTGCAGATGGTGACTGCAGCCATGAAATAAAAAGATGCTTACTCCTTGGAAGGAAAGTTATGACCAACCTAGACAGCATATTAAAAAGCAGAGACATTACTCTGTCAACACAGGTCCGTCTAGTCAAGGCTATGGTTTTTCCAGTGGTCATGTATGGATGTGAGAATTGGACTGGAAAGAAAGCTGAGTGCCAAAGAATTGATGCTTTTGAGCTGTGGTGTTGGAGGAGGTTCTTGAGGGTCCCTTGGACTTCAAGGAGATCCAATCAGTCCATCCTAAAGGAGATCAGTCATGAGTGTTTATTGGAAGGTCTGATGTTGAAGCTGAAACTCAAATAGTTTGGCCACCTGATGCAAAGAGCTGATTCATTTGAAAAGACCCTGATGCTGGGAAAGATTGAAGGTGGGAGAAAAAGGGGACAACAGAGTATGAGATGGTTGGATGGCATCGCTGACTCAATGGACATGAGTTTGAGTAAACTCTGGGAGTTGGTGATGGACAGGGAGGCCTGGCGTGCTGCAGTCCATGGGGTCGCAAAGAGTCGGACATGACTGAGCGACTGAACTGAACTGAACTGAGGACTCTAGATTTAGCAAATCATAATTATGCAATATTTGGGACATAGTTATGCTTAAAATTGTTTGTTTTTTATCTGAAATTCAAATTGAACTTGGAATTCTATATTTTATCTGGAAACCCTACAGTAGAAATAAAGAAAACCCAAATGAGAACACAAATAGGTTATTTATTCAGAGCTTGCTATAACAAGGGAGTCAGGCATCATGATGTGTTTGGCAGAGACTCAGAGGCAGGCAGCGGAGTGAGAAAGTTTTTAGTGATTAAAGGAAAGATTTCAGGTATGCCCTGTGGAAATAAACAAAGACCAACCAAATGAGAAAAGCAGAGACTATTTATTCTGAGCTTGCTATGACAAGAGAGTCAGACACTTACTTGCATTCTGGCAGAGACTCAAAGGCCAGCAGAGAAATGGGAAAGCTTTATAGTGGCAAAAGGGGAAGGCTTCAGGTGTGTCCTGATTGGAGGCTGGTGGTGTGGGAAAGCTGGAGACAAGCTAACTAGGAACCAGGCAACTGATGTGATTGGCTAGGGCTTCCTATTTGGCTTTCCCCTGTTGATTCTAAGTGAGAAGCAGAGACGTAAATGAGGGAAGCTGTCAGTTATTAATCAAGTCTTTGCTGTTTGGGGCTGATTGTTACAGAAGTTATTGTTTAGCTTCCTGGACTGTCACTAGAGATAGCAATCTGGCTTTCTCCAAGTGTGACTTACAGCGGGTTGGCTTCCTGGCTGGTTATTGTAGATAAGGGGTTGACATGCTGGGCAGGGTGCTGCAGGTCGTAAGTCAAAATTCTGTTTTTATATATGGTCTGACCATTCTCCTTTTGTATATTTAGTCTCTCAGGACTGATTGGAGGCTGTTGACAGGGCAAGCTGAAGGTAGACTAATTAGAAGCAGGCATTCTTATGAGATTGGTTTGAGGAACAGATTTTGCTTTCTCTGGTTGGTCCTGAGTTAAAAGGTGGCAATCATTGATGAAATCCAGATAGTTTGGGGCCAACTGCTGCAGAGATTGTGGTTTGGACTGCCTGGTACGTTACAAAGAGGTAGCGATTTGACAGAGGATCCGAATAGACAGCTCTCCAAAAATTAGTACAAATGACCATGAGTCATTTGTACTAATTATCATTTGTACTAATTGTCACTTGTACTAAGCACACGAAGAGATGCCCAGCCTCCTTAATCGTCAGGGAAAATACAAATCAAAACCACAATGAGAAAGCAGTTCATACTTACTAGGATGGCTAGAATTTAAAAGACAGATAATAACAAGTGTTGATGAAGAGGTGGAGAAACAATGTTCATACATCACTTTGGAATATCGAATGATGCAGCTGCCGTGGAAGACAGTTCAAAAAACTAAATATAGAATTACCATAGATGCAGCATTCCATTCCTATGGATGCAACCAAAAGAAATGAGAAATTGTACACAAGTGTTCACAGCAGCATTATTCACAATAGCCAAAAAGTGGAAATTGCCTAAATGTACACCAGCTGATGAATGGATAAACAGAATGTAGTATATTAGTACAATGAAATATTATTAGCCATAATTAAGAATGAAGTACTAATACATGACACAGCATGGTTGAACTTTGAAAACATTATGCAAAGTGAAAAAGCCCAGCACAAAGGACTACATATTTTATGATTCCATTTATATGAAATAGCCAAAATAAGCAAATCCACAGAGACAGAAAGTAGATTAATGATTTCCAGAGCCTGGGAGAAGGCAAGAAGGGGAAATGACTGCTAATGGGCACCGAGTTTCCTTGGAGGAGGATGAAAATGTTCTAGATTAGGTGATGATAGTACAACTTTGTGTCTACACTAAAAAAACCCCACTATATTGTACAACTTTTAAAAATAAAATATAATTCCCTTTAGGAGTGCATTTTCTAGTTATCTCTTAAGAGGAGTAATGTATGTCTTTTAACTTTTGCAGCCTTCCTAAATGTACATCCTTCTGGATGCCTTTACAAAATGAACCTTCTTCTGGTTTCTTGTCAATGTCCCATGTTCTTCTGCAGACACAGCTTCAATGTCTTCTATCTTGGTGCCTTAGTCCATTAGTTATGACCCTACTAAATGCTAATAGAGGCCCAAATAGAGGACTTGAGATTGTATCACAGGCCATTTTGTATAATAACCTATTTCAGGTCATATTGTAAGGGCTACAAAATACCCTAAACTTAGGAATTATGTTTTCTTCTTTCCTTCTCTTCTGCTTTCCTCTGTGAACCAGGAAACCAGTTGTCATGCTATGCTGTGTTGCTTCAGTCATGTCCGAGTATTTGCAATGCTATGGACTGTAGCTCCTCTGTCCATGGGATTCTCCAGGTAAGAATATTGGAGTGGGTTGCCATGTGCTCCTCCAGGGGATCTTCCTGACCCAGGAATCGAACCCACATCTCTTTACATCTCCTGCACTGGCAGACAGATTCTTTACCTCTAGCACCACCTGGGAAGCCTCCGGTTAGTTTTAATCACATGAAGTAAACCCAGAAGGCCCAAGATTGCAGTTCTAGTGCCCTTTAGCTCTCTCTGCTTCACTTTCTACAAATATCTAGCTTGTATTTAGGGCTTCCCTGGTGGCTCAGTCAGTAAAGAATCTGCCTGCAATGCAGGAGACCCAAGTTTGATCTCTGGTATGAGAAGATCCCTTGGAGAAGGGAATGGCAGCCCACTCCAGTATTCTTGCCTGGAAAATCCCCATGGACAAAGGAACCTGGTGGGCTACAGTCCATGGGGTGGCAAGAGTTGGACACAACTTATGACTAAACCACCACAGCTTGTGTTTAATTTCTCTCAAGTAAGACTTCCCTAAAATGTCTGATCTACCAATCCCCAATAAACAGGCTGACCTGAAGATGGTAAAAGCCTCATATTTTACCTTTTTCACTGCCATTAGCATTTTACCAAAGGTATACTGGTAACATATGTTCTAAATCAGTCCTCTTCGACCCTAGATATACATTTAAATAACTTGGGAAATGATTTTTGACTACTGATGTCTCAACTCCAAGTCCAATTAATAGGTATTGGGTAGGGGCTGAAATTGATTTCTTTTTTTTTAAGTTCCCCTAGGCGGGACCTCTCTTATATGTATACATGTATGTATGTGTACTTTTCTAAGTACTAGTATTAAATACATTAAAATGGGGAAAAAAAGCTCCCCTAGGCAATGCCAACAGGCAGCCAGGATTGATGAAATCTGCACTAAAAAATGCTTGATTATTTTTAATATTTAGATTTACTAATTACATTTTTGGGTTTCCCTGGTGGCTCAGTAGTAAAGAACCAGCCTGCCAATACAGGAGATGTAGCTCCAATCCCTGGATTGGAAAGATCTCCTAGAGAAGGAAAATGGCAACCCACTCCAGTATTCTTGCCTGGAGAATCCCATGGACAGAGGAACCTGGCGGGCTACTGTCCATGGGGTCACAAAGAGTCGGACACAACAGCGACTAAACAACAACAATGACATTTTTTTAATTGACATGGATCAGCCACGGGTGTACATGTATCCACCATCCGGAACCCCCCTCCCACCTCCCTCCCCATCCCATCTCTCTGGGTTGTCCCAGTGCACCAGCATTGAGTACCCTGTTTCACGCATAGAACTTGGACTGGTCATCTCTTTCACATATGGTAATATACATGTTTCAATGCTACTCTCTCAAATCACCCCACCCTCAACTTCTCCCACAGAGTCCAAAATCCTGTTCTTTATATCTGTGTCTCTTTTGTTGTCTCACATATAAGGTCATTATTACCATCTTTATAAATTCCATATATATGTGTTAATATACTATATTGGTGTTTTTCTTTCTGACTTACTTCACTCTGTATAATAGGCTCCAGTTTCATCTACCTCATTAGAACTGATTCAAATGCATTCTTTTTAATAGCTGAGTAATATTCCATTATGTATATGTACCACAATTTTCTTATCCATTCTTCTGCCAATGGGCATCTAGGTTGCTTCCATGTCCTAGCTACTGTAAATAGTAACAGTTACATTTTTATCAAGCAATATAGATATAAAGTTTTAAAAGTCAAATGGCACTTACTACAAAGCTTTTTATAAAAGCAATTTCAGGACTTCCCTGGCAGTCCAGTGGTCAAGACTTCCCTTCTGAATGCAGCAGGTGCAGGTTTGATTCCTGGTTGGGGAGCTAAGGTCCCACATGCCTCACTGCCAAAAAACCAAAATGCAAAAAACAAAAGCAATATTGTAACAAATTCAATCAAGACTTTTAAAAAAAGAGAGGACCTGAGCTTAAAAATTATTTTTAAAAAAGCACATTCTTGCTCTATACCTCTCCATCCCTGATTCTCATTTCCCAGAGGCAATCACATTCAACCCCTTGAACTATTCCCTTAAATTACCTACATCTTTTATCAGTGATATTATTATACCGATTTTTTTTATTTTCAATTTTATTTATTGTGAGTTGACTTCCTACTATGGAAGATGACAGTCTACCTCTCTTCTAACATTCTGCACGCAAAAGTTTCTCTTTCATCTTCTTAGCATTATTAGATCATGGCTTTGGATTAAAGCAGTATTCAGTGTTAACATATTTATGACTAGATAAATATAGTAAGATGGTAGACTTAAGCCCTAATGGAGCAATAATTACATTAAATATGAATAGTTTAAATTCATCAATTAAAAGATTAGCAAAGTAGGTTTTAAATAACTAATCAAACCATATCCTGTCTGTAAGAAAGTCACTTCAAATACAACCACATAAGTAGGTGGAAAGTAAAAGAATAGAAAAATATATACAATACATAGTGTGTTTTGCAAAAGCAGAAGTGACTATATTAATATTAAAGTAGATTCCAGAGCAAAGAAAATTACTAGAAATGAAAAAAACATTCTGTTCAGTTCGCTCGCTCAGTCGTGTCTGACTCTGCGACCCCATGAACTGTAGCACACCAGGCCTCCCAGTCCCTCACAAACTCCCGGAGTCCACCCAAACCCATGTCCATTGAGTCGGTAATGCCATTCAACCATTTCAACCTCTGTCATCCCCTTCTCCTCCTGCCCTCAGTCTTTCCCCAAATCAGGGTCTTTTCCAATGAGTCAGTTCTTCGCATCATGTGGCCAAAGTATTTCAGCTTCAACATCAGTCCTACCTGATCTCCTTTAGTTGGACTGGTTGGATCTCCTTGAAATCCAAGGGACCCTCAAGAGTCTTCTCCAACACCACAGCTCAAAAGCATCAATTCTTCGGTGGTCAGCTTACTTTATAGTACAACTCTCACATCCATATATGACTACTGGAAAAACCATAGCCTTGACTAGGCGGACCTTTGCTAACAGAATAATGTCTCTTCTTTTTAATATGCTGCCTAGGTTGGTCATAACTTTCCTTCCAAGGAGTAAGCGTCTTTTTATTTCATGGCTGCAATCACCATCTGCAGTGATTTTGGAGCCCCCCAAAATAAAGTCAGCCATTGTTTCCACTGTTTCTCCATCCATTTGCCATGAAGTGATGGGACTGGAGGCCATGATCTTAGTTTTCTGAATGTTGAGCTTTAAACCAACTTTTTCACTCTCCTCTTACACTTTCACCAAGAGACTCTTTAGTACTTCTTCACTTTCTGCCATAAGGGTGGTGTCATCTGCATATTTGAGGTTATTGATATTTCTCCTGGCAATCTTAATTCCAGCTTGTGCTTCCTCCAGCCCAGCGTTTCTCATGATGTACTCTGCATATAAGTTAAATAAGCAGGGTGACAATATATAGCCTTGATGTACTCCTTTCCCTATTTGGAACCAGTCTGTTGTTCCACGTCCAGTTCTAACTGTTGCTTCCTGAGCTGCATACAGATTTCTCAAGAGGAAGGTAAAGTGGTCTGGTATTCCCATCTCTTTCAGAATTTTCCACAGTTTATTGTGATCCACACAGTCAAAGGCTTTGGCATAGTCAATAAAGCAGAAATAGATGTTTTTCTGGAACTCTCTTGCTTTTTTGATGATCCAGAAGATGTTGGCAATTTGATCTCTGGTTCCTCTGCCTTTTCTAAAACGAGCTTGAACATCTGGAAGTTCACGGTTCATGTATTGCTGAAGCCTGGCTTGGAGAATTTTAAGCATTACTTTACTAGTGTGTGAGATGAGTGCAATTGCGCAGTAGTTTGAGCATTCTTTGGCATTGCCTTTCTTTGGGATTGGAATGAAAACTGACCTTTTCCAGTCCTGTGGCCACTGCTGAGTTTTCCAAATTTGCTAGCATATTGAGTGCAGCACTTTCACAGCATCATCTTTCAGTATTTGAAATAACTCAACTGGAATTCCATCACCTCTACTAGCTTTGTTCGTAGTGATGCTTCCTTAGACCCACTTGACTTCACATTCCAGGATGTCTGGCTCTAGGTGAGTGATCACACCATCGTGATTATCTGGGTCATGAAGATTTTCTTTGTACAGTTTTTCTGTGTATTCTTGCCACCTCTTCTTAATATCTTCTGCTTCTGTTAGGTCCATGTCATTTCTGTCCTTTATTGAGCCCATCTCTGCATGAAATGTTCCCTTGCTATCTCTAATTTTCTTGAAGAGATCTCTAGTCTTTTCCATTCTATTGTTTTCTTCTATTTCTTTGCATTGATCATTGAGGAAGACTTTCTTATCTCTCCTTGCTGTTCTTTGGAACTCTGTGTTGAAATGGGTATATCGTTCCTTTTCTTCTTTGCTTTTGGCTTCTCTTCTTTTCTCAGCTATTTGTAAGGCCTCCTCTGACAGCCATTTTGCTTTTTTGCATTTCTTTTTCTTGGGAATGGTCTTGATTACTGTCTCCTGTGCAATGTCATGAACCTCCATCCATAGTTCATCAGGCACTCTATCAGATCTAGTCCCTTAAATCTATTTCTCACTTTCACTGTATAATTGTAGGGATTTGACTTAAGTCATACCTGAATGGTCTAGTGGTTTTCTCCACTTTCTTCAATTTCAGCCTCAATTTGGCAATAAGGAATTCATGATCTGAGCCACAGTCAGTTTCTGGTCTTGTTTTTGCTGAGTGTATAGATCTTCTCCATCTTTGGCTGCAAAGAATATAATCAATCTGATTTCAGTGTCGACCATCTGGTGATGTCCACGTGTCAAGTCTTCTCTTGTGTTGTTGGAAGAGGATATTTGCTATGACCAGTGCATTCTCTTTGCAGAACTCTATTAGCCTTTACCTTGCTTCATTCTGTACTCCAAGGCCAAATTTGCCTGTTATTCCAGGTGTTTCTTGACTTCCTACTTTTGCATTCCAGTCTCCTATAATGAAAAGGACATCTTTTGGGGGCGTTAATTCTAGAAGGTCTTGTAGGTCTTCATAGAACTGTTCAGCTTCTTCAGCATTACTAGTTGGGGCATAGACTTGAATTACTGTGATATTGAATGGTTTGTCTTGGAAGCGAACTGAGATCATTCTGTCGGTTTTGAGATTGCATCCAAGTACTGCATTTCAGACTCTTGTTGACTATGATGGCTACTCCATTTCTTCTAAGGGATTCCTGCCCACATTAGTAGATATAATGGTCATCTGAGTTAAATTCACCCACTCCAGTCCATCTTAGTTCGCTGATTCCTAGAATGCCGATGTTCACTCTTGTCATCTCCTATTTGACCACTTCCAATTTGCCTTGATTCATGGACCTAACATTCCAGGTTCCTATGCAATATTGCTCTTTACAGCATCGAACCTTGCTTCTATCACCAGTCCCATCCACAACTGGGTATTGTTTTTGCTTTGGTTCCATCCCTTCATTCTTTCTGGAGTTATTTCTCCACGGATTTCCAGTAGCATATTGGGCACCTACTGACCTGGGGAGTTCATCTTTCAGTGTCCTATCTTTCTGCCTTTTCATACTGTTCATGGGGTTCTCAAGGCAAGAATACTGAAGTGGTTTGCCATTCCCTTCTCCAGTGGACCATTACATAGTAATAAAAAGATCAGTTCACCAAGAAGAGACATTGAGGCAGAAGAAGCATATGCAAAGTCCAACACTCATTCATGATTAAAAAAAAAAAAACTCTCAGAAAACTAGATATAGAGGGAAATTTCCTTAACTTGATAAAGAGCATTTACACAAATTTACAGTTAATATCATACTCAATTGTGAAATACTGAATCTATTTGCTCAGTCATGTCCAACTCTTTGCAACCCCATGGACTATAGCCTGCCAGGCTCCTCTGTCCATGGAAATTTCCAGGCAAGAATACTGGAGTGGGTTGCCGTTTCCTTCTCCAGGAGATCTTCCCGACCCAGGGATTGAACCCACGTCTCATGCATCTCCTGCATTGGCAGGCGGGTTCTTTACCAGCTGAGCCACCAAGGAAGCTGCACATAGCTACAGTAACCAAGGTAATTATTGTGTTAGCAGAGAGATGGACATAGATTAATGAAACAATTAAAAACTCATACAGACTCACACAAATACACCCAACTGATTTTTGACAAAGATGTAAAGGCAACCCAACAGAGGAAGGATAGCCTTTTCAACAAATTGTGCTGGAATAATTGGATATTCATAAGCAAAAATATGAATCTTGGAACTTCCCTGGTGGTCCAATGGCTAGGACTCCATGCTTCCACTGCAGGGGGCTCAGGTTCTATCCCCTGTCAGGAAACTAAGATCCCATGTGCCACGTTACCAAGAAATAAAAAGTAAACCTTGACCCAAACTTCAGAACTTACAAAAATTAACTCAACATGGATCTTGGAGTTAATGTAAAACTCTAAAATTTTTAGAAACAAAATATAGGAAAAAATCTTTGGGGCCTAGGAGGACTAGGTGAAAATTTCTTAGACTTGACACCAAAAGCACAATCCTTAAAAAATGATGAATTGGACTTTATTGAAATTAAGCACATTTGTTTCATTGAAAAACTCTGTTAAGAAGATGAAATGACAAATTACAGACAGAGAAAATACTTGCCAGTCACACACCCAGTAAATACCTTATAACTGGAATATATAAAGAGTTCTCAGAACTCAACAATAAAACAAAGCAAACAATCCAAGTAGAAACTGGGCAAAAGACATGACCATTCATTTCACCAAAGTGAAGATATGGATGGCAAATAAGTATCTGAAAAGATACTCAACATCACTAGCCTTTAGGAAAATGTAAATTAAGATCACAATGAGATCTCAGTAAGCACCTATTAGAACAGTTGTAATTTTTAAAAAATAGTGATAAATATAAAATTCTAGTGAGGACGCAGAGAAATTAGATCTCTATATGTTGCTGGTGGGAATACAAAATGGTGCAGCCAGGCTGGAGAAGAGTTGGGGGTAGAGTGGATATGTACAAAGAAGTAATATGAAGGGATTGTTTTGTGGTGATGGGAATCAGTTCTGTATCTTGATTGTGGTAGTGGCATAGAATACACATATACACAGAAAGAGAGAGAGAGAGAGAGAGAAAGATGCAGGGTGGTTTTAATAGCAAAAACTGTATGTAGCCTGTAGTCTAAGAATAACGGACCAATGTCAGTTTCCTAGTTTTGATGTTGTGCTACAGCTATATAAGATGTCAACCACTGGGAGAAGCTGGGTGAAGGATGAATTTACTGTTTTTGCAGTTTCCGCTAAGTATGTAATTATTTCAAAATAATTATTTTAACTTTAAGAAATACATCCCCCCAAAGTCTTTTTGATCTTCTAGAGTCTACTGTTAAAATGCACATATCCCTGAGTGGGAAAAATCCTTAAGCAATTGTTTTCCAGCTATAGCTTTATCCAGCTCAGCTTGTTAGGTCATTTCCTGCCCCAAGGGCATGTTGGATTGTATCAGGGTACTTCAGGAGACAGAAGGAGGGAGCCCCAGGAGAATGCGGAAGGACCTCACAAGGAGGGTTGCATGTGCCAACCACCACATTAGCCTGCCCTGTCTCAATATCTCTGCCAAAGCCCATTGGCCTCATCTATGCACAGAAGCTGCAAGACAGAAGTTAGTCTGTACCTGGATGGAAGGGGAGTTTGGGGAAGAATGGATACATGTATATGTATGGCTGTGTCCCTTCGCTGTTCACCTGAACCTATCACAACATTCTTAATTAGGCTATACCTCAGTACAAAATAAAAAGTTTTTTAAAAATAAAAAAAGTTAGCCTGCAACTCAAAGTTTGCTTTGCTTTCACATCTGCCTTATGCTTGCTGTGTGCCTAGATTTCTCCTATGAAGAATAAGAGTCATGCCATTGTGCTGTGGTAGCTTAAAATAAATGACTAAAGAAAAATTGGGGGCTCCCCAGATGGTGCTAGTGGTAAAGAACCTGCCCACCAGTGCAGGAAATGTAAGAGACTCAGGTTCGATCCCTGGATTGGAAAGATCCTCTGGAGAAGGGAATGGCAACCCACTCTAGTATGCTTCCCTGGAGAATCCCATGGACAGAGGAGCCTGGTGGGCTACAGTCCATGGGGTCGCAAGGAGTCGGACACAGCTGAAGCTACTTAGCACAGCACAGCAAAGAAGAATTTTAAAGTATCATAACTGTAGTGATGCCAAAAGGGTATTTTCTCATTGTGTGTGTCCCCTTATCCTAAACTTTTCCAGATTCAGTTCCTAGGAGACTCACGATTTTAGCAAGTACTTTACATAGTTACTAATACTTGAATTGTAACTGTTGTTGTTGTTCAGCTGCGAAGTCATGTTCGACTCTTTGCGATCCCATGGACTGCAGTACACCAGGCTTTCCTGTCCTTAACTATCTCCTGGAGTTTGCTCAAGTTCATGTCCATTGAGTTGGTGATGCCATCCAACCATCTCGTTCTCTGCTGCCCTCTTCTTTTGCCCTCAATCTTTCCCAGCATCAGGGTCTTTTCCAGTGAGTTGGCTCTTCACATCAGGTGACCAAAGTATAGGAGCTTCAGCTTCAGCATCAGTCCTTCCAATGACTATTCAGGGTTGATTTCCTAATACCTGAATTGTAACTATACCAAAACATTATATAAAATGCTTCATGCATAATATAATATTCCTTATTCACAGTTGGAGGAAGATATGATAGCTGGCATATGGAGGTTTGAAACACAGATCGTTTTTATTGCCAGAATTTATTTTTGTTATACTATCCCATGGAGCCTAAAAATAAAAGTATGGTTGTAAAGTTATAAGCAACTAGAATTAACAGGATAAAATACTATTTGTGAGTCCCTGTTTTGTAAATATTTATCAGTGTTTAATTTGTACAATGAATCCACAAAAATCAAAAAATAAAAGTATCATAATTACAACTTGGATGATTAGAGCAGCTTGGATTTCTGACAGGTTTAGGGTCTGAGCTTCTTTTTCAATTTTTATTGAAGTATAATTAATTTACTATGTTGTGTGAATTTCTGCTGTACAACAAAGCAATTCAGTTATACATATATATATATATTATTTTTCATGTCCTTTTTCATTATGGTTTATCACAGGATATTAAATATCATTCCCTGTGCTATACAATAGAACCTTGTTGTTTTTCCATTCCATGTATGATAACTTGCATCTGCTAATCCCAAACTCCCAATCCTTCCCTCCCCTATCACCCCCCTCCTTGGCAACCACAAATATATTCTCTAAATTCATGAGTCTGTTTCTGTCTCATAGATAAGTTCATTTGTGTCATATTTTAGATTGCATGTATAAGTGATATCATACGGTATTTGTATTTCTCTTTCTGACTTGTTTCAGTAAGTATGATAAATGCTTGTTGCATCTATGTCACTGCAAATGGCATCATTTTTTCTTTCTTATGGCTGAGTAATATTCCCTTGGGGTCTGAACTTCTGACAGAAAAGCATCTGAATTGGAGACAAGGATCTCAAAATTCTTCAGCACCCAACAGGCTCCTGCTATCACAGTCTAGATTTTTGCTCCAAAGACACCAGGCTTTAAGAGTCACTGAAAAGCTGTCCCCTTGCCAAACAGACAGAAACACATAGCATACAAGCATCGTCCCATTTCTCTTGAGAGGTTCATGTGAATGGCCCAACATCAGGGGAGAAGAAACCCCACTGTTAAGAGGAATTCTGGTTCTGACAATAGCAGGCCGTTAATTTGGAGACAGAGATCACTGTTACAACTGAATGCCAGATGGGGAAATGTCAGTGTAACTGCTGACACAGTCTCAGCTGCTGGTATCTAAAACCAGGCCGCACAGAGTTTGAGGAGGGAACCAGAGCTTGTCTGGGAAGATCGAGGGTGACAGGCTGAGGAAAGGAAATATATGCATTGTGACCAGGAAAAACTTTCTGGTGAGCAGTATTTCTTACACTCAAATTGCTCTGTTTTATGGAGCCTGGCCATGGGTGGAACTAGTGCATGAAAAAGCAGAGAAGCACCTGTAAAAGCAAGAAGTTCCAGAATCTAGAAAAATGGTACTGGGGAACCTATTTGCAGAACAGGAATAGAGATGCAGACATAGATAATGGACTTATGGACACCATGGGGGAAGGAGAGAGTGGAATGAATTGAGAAAGCAGCATTGACATACATACACTACCATGTGTAAAATAGATAACTAGCAGGAAGCTGCTATATAACACACGATGCTCAGCCTGATGCTCTGTGATGATCTATAAGGGTGGGAAAGAGGCTCAAGAGGGAAGGAATATGTGCATACTTATAGCTGATTCACATTGCTGTACAGTGGAAATCAACACAACACTGTAAGGCAATTATCCTCCAATTAAAATTTTTTAAATAAATTTAAAAGAGAAAAAAAAATAAGTTCTGAGAGCCCAGAGATAAACTCATGCACCTCTTGTTGTTGTTCAGTCACTCAGTCCTGTCCAATTCTTTGCAATCCCATGGACTGCAGCACACCAGGCTTCCCTGTCCTTCACTATCTCCTGGAGTTTGCTCAAACATGTCCATTGAGTCGGTGATGCCATCCAACCAGCTCATCCTCTGTCACCCCTTTCTCCTCTTGCCCTCCATCTTTCCCAGCGTCAGGGTCTTTTCCATTGAGTCGGCTTTTCCCATGAGGTGGCCAAAGTGTTGGACCTTCAGCTTCAGCATCAGTCCTTCCAATAAATATTCAGGGTTGATTTCCTTTAGGATTGACTGATCTGATCTCATTGCTGTCCAAGGGACTCTCAAGAGTCTTCTCCAATACCACAACTCAAAAGCATCAGTTCTTCAGGGTTCAGCCTTCTTTATGGCCCATCTCTCACATCCACACATGACTACTGGAAAAACCATAGCTTGACTATACAGACTTTTGTTGGTAAAGTGATATCTCTGCTTTTCAATAAGCTATCTAGTTTTGTCATAGCTTTTCTTCCAAGGAACAAGCGTCTTTTAATTTCATGGCTGCAGTAACTGTCACCATTGATTTTGGAGCCCAAGAAAATAAAGTCTTCCACTGTTTCCATTTTTCCCCCATCCATTTGCCATGAAGTGATGGGGTTAGATGCCATGATCATAGTTTTTTGAATGTCGCATTTTAAGCCAGCTTTTTCACTCTCCTTTTTCACCTTCATCAAGAGGCTCTTTAGTTCCTCTTTGCTTTCCTCCATTAGGGTGGTATCATCTGCATATCCAAGTTGTTGCTATTTCTCCCAGAAATCTTGAGTCCAGCTTCATCCAGCCTGGCATTTCACATAATGTATTCTGCATAGAAGTTAAATAAGCAGGGTGAAATATACAACCTTGTCGCATTCCTTCCCCAATTTGGAACCAGTCCGTTGTTCCACATCCGTTTCTTCTTGACCTGAATACAGGTTTCTCAGGAGGCAGGTAAGGTGGTCTGGTATTCCCATCTCTTTCAGAATTTTCCACAGTTTGTTGTGATCCACACAGTCAAAGGCTTTGGCATAGTCAATAAAGCAGAAGTAGATGTTTTTCTGGAATTCTCTTGCTTTCTCTATGATCCAACAGATGTTGGCAATTTGATCTCTGGTTCCTCTGCCTTTTCTAAATCCAGTTTATACATCTGGAATTTCTTGGTTCACATACTGTTGAAGCCTAGCTTGAAGGATTTTGAGCACTACCTTGCCAGCATGTGAAATGAGAACAATTGTGCAGTAGTTTGAACATTCTTTACCCCTGCCCTTCTTTGGGATAGGAATGCGATCTACTCCTGTGACCACCACTGAATTTTCCAAATTTGCTGGCATGTTGAGTGCAGCACTTTAACAGCCTCATCTTTTAGGATTTGAAATAGCTCAGCCGAAATTCCATCACGTCCACTAGCTGTGTTCGTAGTAATGCTTCCTAAGACCCACTTGACTTCATACTCCAGGATATCTGGCTCTAAGTGAATGACTAGACCATCATGATTATCTGAGTCATTAAGACCTTTTTTGTATAGTTTTTCTGTGTATTCTTGCCACCTCTTCTTAATCTCTTAATATAGCCCCTTTATTCACCTAATCTCTAAAATGGACACCTGACTGTGATTGTTGTAGCTCTGACCCTCTTTTCCCTGCTCTGGTAAGAGAACTCCTTTATCCTGCAGGGAATTCATCATCCTTGCTGTTTGGTTGGAGCTGAAACTATCTGCTCCTCCTGGCTGTAGGGCTGGGGCCTCCTATGACCTAAGACAGGCTAGAATCCACCTTCCTCTGAGGCATAGTGCTTGGATGAAGTGAGGGCAAAAGAGGAGCAAGACCATGGATACTGAACTAGTTATGGAAGCCAAAACTTGGCCTTGTGGGTAATCAGATTAGGGAAAGATGTTAGGATATACTAGAAAGAGACAAACACAGAGTTCTAATATGAGAGCATCCAAATGAGAAGACATATCACCATGGCAGGTATCCAAGCTGATGAAACAAGACACAAGTCTAGTTTTGTGAAATGGACTAGAGAGACCCAGAACCAATTTAGAAGCAAGCAGAGTCCAATACTAAGCCCAGAATGTTAAAGCAGGGCTCCAGAAGTTTTCTGTGCAAACAGATTGTGTTTGTTACAGAGAATGAGGCAAGATTTAACCTTGAGATGGGAACTGAGGGGTCTTTTTAGGAGAAAAGTCTAATAGTGACTAGAAATCCAGCTGGAAATGTCACTGCTACCACCCTGAAACCTCCTTCAGTTTATGTATGCCACTATTAGAACTGGATTTTGTTTTTACCAAAGGGTTATTTCATTCCATGTAAGAAAAATTTCTATTAGTATTGGACCATCACTTAAATGGTTATTAGCCATTTATACCTTAGTATAAATTTGTTTACATATTTCCTTCTTGAGAGCAGGTTTTGACGGAGGTTGGAAGAAATTATTTATATAGCATGAGAGGCTAGCTAAGGGCCAGGCACTGTGCTATGCCCCGGAGATAAAAAGATTAAAGAAAGCACATGTGCTTCATCCCTGAAGAATTTACAACCTTCTAGATTCAAGATGGGAAGGAAGCCACTAAAAGGAAAAAGATGTGCAACAGGGAACCTGGATAGATTATAGAGAAATATTTTCTTATTTTCTAGTGTTTCCAAATGACTTATTTCTCCATGGAAATGTCCTCACCTCTTCCCTTAGCCATTAGCCTTAACTCTTCAAATAATAACAGGGCTTTTCGACCCATGCTTACAGTCAGGAATAGAGATGCTAAGAAGATCATTTTGTCCAAGGAAAATGTTCTCACAAGGAAAACCAAGAATAGAGAGATAAAGCAACTGGAAGAAATCATGATGGGAGCTCATAACAAAAGTTCATGGGTTCCTCCAAACTTCTCAACAAAACCTTTTCACTCTACCACAGCATCTCCTAACAATAGACAAGGGGTGGGGCTACAATAACTGAGAAACCTCAGGTCACTTGTTCTTCAGTGCACACAACATAAAATTCAAACCCCTCTGCCTGGCTTTCAAAGCCTTCCATTTTCTTTGGTCTTTGTAACTGTACTACTTGATCTTGCATTGCTCATCTACTTCAATTATTTGACTCATGATTCCCAGGATAGAATCTGTACTTTCCTATTTCCATGCCCTTGCTCATGCCATCCTCTCTGCTAGATACCCCATTGGCACCATCTCTATATAAAGTATTTCTATCAATTCTGTTGCACTGACTCATTCACTATTTCATCCCCAATTTCACCCTCCAGAAAAGATCACTAGCTATTTTTGTGCTTCTACCATTCCAGTGGTTTTTACCACATACCACCTTCTCAGATGGCTGTTTTGTAACTGTCTTATCTATCCTAATGAAAGACAGGGACTCTAATTCGTATTAGAGAACTCTTCCAGCACTCCTAGCACAGTACATTCTGAACATCATAAATATCTAATGAGGGACTTCCCTGTTGGTCCAGTGGCTAAGACTCCATGCTCCCAATGCAGGGGGCTTTGATTTGATCCCTGGTCAGGGAATGAGTCCCACATGCCACAATTAAGACCTACCACAGTCAACTAACATTTTTTTTAAATCTGATGAATGAATTAATTTGAATTCATGTCGTTGGCAGAAAGGTGAAGACCAAATCAAAGCAATTCCAAAGCTTAGCCTGGCAGAGGCAGGCAAATAGGCCAGAGAAGGGGAAACCAGAAGAAGGCTGCAAAGGAGCCAAATAAGTGACCTGTGAGTATCCTAGAGTGAGGAGACAAAAGTATAGATCCAGACAGTAGAACTTGACCTGAATAGGAAAGAACAAACTAGAAAGGCATTTCAAGCCAAGATGTGGGGCATGTAGGAGATGAAGGATAGGGTTTCATCTTGGGTAATTAAACATGGAGGTACCCTGGACGTAATAAGCAGAGAACAATTGCCAAACTGTCTGTGCTTTTTTTCCTTCTTGATTCAAGGTCTGAACTTAGTTGATAATCACTCATTTTTTAAAAAAATTTGTTGAAGTCTTAGAAACCTTTAAAGCACAGATATGGAGGCTATGTTCCTGGTAACTCTGTCCCCCACGTCCTCTCTTCCCATCCATGCTCTGTGTAGATATCTCTAGGCCACTGGGCTGTCAAATGTCAGTACAGGCAGGGTTCTGGGACTCCAAATAATCTCACTTGGTACTGAATTTTTATTTATCTTCCATTTTGGGGTTTCCCATAAAATGTGTCTTGAAAAGACGATCTGCTGTTTAAAAAGTGTTTCATAATACCCAGAAATTCCATTCCTTTTACAAGAAAATGAAAATATATGTCCATGTCTTGTATGTGAATGTTCATAGCAGCACTGTCAATAATAGCCAAAGAGTAGATGCAAGTCCAATGTCCATCAACAGATGAATAGATAAACAAAATATAATCTATCCATACAATGGAATATTATTCAGCCTTAAGAAATAATGAACTACTGAGAATTCCCTGGACTGGCAGTCCAGTGATTAAGACTCAGCACTTTCACTGCAGTAGCCCAGGTTCAATCACTGGTCAGGGAACTAAGATCCTGCAAGTTGCATGGTAAGGTGAATAAAAGGTGGGAAAGGGGGGAATGAAAACCTGATCCCTGCTAAAAATGAGTGAACTTGGAAACATTATGCTACATGAGATAATTCAGTCACAAAAGGCACATATTGTATAATTCCATTCACATAAAATGTCCAGAATAGGCAAATTTATAGAAATAGTTGATTAGTGCACCTTGGTTCATCTCCACCTTGGTGCAGTGGAGATGGTGGGATGGGGGGTGGGAATAGAGACTGACTTCTAACAGGCATGAAGTTTCTTTGGGGGAGGACAAAATTGTTGTAAACTTGGATTGTGATGATGTTTGGTTGACCTTATAAATATATTTTAAAAACCACTTTTAAAGATGAATTGTAGAGGATTGGTTCAAGATGGCAGAGCAGAAGAACATGCACTCATCTCCTCCTGTGAGAGCACTGAAATCACAACTAGCTGTTGCACAACCATTGACAGGAGGACACTGGAACCCACCAAAATCAGATCTGCATCCTGTCCTGATTTGCTGAGTAAGGTTGTACAAATGATCAAATTGGTACTCAAGGAGGAAGAATGAGAAAAAGTATCCTCTCTCCTCCAAAATGCAAGACAAATTATAATAATATAAGTAACAAGAATAAAAGAATTCTGTTTCCTAGGGAAAAAAGATACCCCATGTCCAACGATAAAGAAGCCACAGCAAGATGGTAGAAGGGGCACAGTCATGATAAAATCAAATCCTATACCCAGTGGGTGGACGACCCAAAAACTGGAGAACAATAATACCAAAGAAGTTATCCTACTATTGTGAAGGTTCTGAACCTCACATTAGGCTTCCCAGCCTGAGGATCCAGCAAACAGACTAGAAATTCCCAGGGAATCTGACTTTGAAAACCAACGGGATTTGACTGCAGGACTTCTACAGGACTGGGGAAAACAGACTCCACTCTTGAAGGGCACAAACAAAATCTTGTGTGCACCAGGACCCAGGGGAAAGGAGGAGTTACCCCACAGGAGACTGAACCAGACCTGCTAGTGTGGGAGGGTCTCCTGCAGAGGCGTGTGTTTGCAGTGGCTCATCACAGGGATGGGGGCACTGTCAGCAGCAGTCCTGGGAGTTGCCCTTTGGTGTGTGCCCTCTTGAAGGTCACCATTAGCCCTACCATAGAGCCTGTAGATTCCCAGGCTGGGTCACATCGGGTCAAACAACTAACAGGAGGGAAGCACAGCTCCACCCATTAGCAGACAACTGGATTAAAGTTTTACTGAGCACAGCCCTGCCCACCAGAGCAAGACGCAGTTATTCCCATCACCAGCCCCTCCCATCAGGAAGCTTGCACAAGCCTCTTAGCCTCATCCAACAGAGGGCAGACAGAAGAAGCAAGAACAACTATAGTCCTGCAATCTCCAGAACAAAAATCACAATCACAGAAAGTTAATTAATATGAAAATGCAAAGGATCATGGCTCAGATGAAGGCAAAAGGTAAAACCCCAGAAAAGCAACTAAATGAAGTGGATGTAGACAACCTTCCAGAAAAAGGATTCAGGATAATGATAGTGAAGATGATCCAGAATTTTGGAAAAAGAATGGAGAAGATGCAAGAAATGTTTACCAAAGACCTAGAAGAACTAAAGAACAAAAAGAGATGAACAAAACACTAGAAGGAATCAATAGCAGAATAACTGAGGCAGAGGAATGGATAAGTGACCTGGAAGACAAAATGGTGGAAATCATTGCCACAAAACAGAATATAGAAAAAAGAATGAAAAAAAAAATGAAGACAACCTAAGAGACCTCTGGGACAACATTAAATGCACCAACATTCGCATTATAGGGGTCCCAGAAGGAGAAGAGAGAAAGGACCCAAGAAAATATTTGATGAGATAATAGCTGTAAACTTCCCTAACATGGGAAAGGAAATAGTAAACCAAGTCCAAGGCAGGATAAACCCAAGGAGGAACACACTGAGACACATAGTAATCAAACTGACAAAAATTAAATACAAAGATAAAATATTAAAAGCAAAAAAGGAAAAGTGACAAATAGCATACAAGGAAACTCCCATAAGGATATCAGTTGATTTCTCAACGGAAATACTTCAAGCCAGAAGAGATTGGCACCATATATTTAAAGTGATGAAAAGGAAGAACCTACAACCAAGAGTACTCTACCCAGTAGAACTCTTGTTCAGATTTAATGGAGATATCAAAAGCTTTACAAACAGGCAAAAGTTAAGAGAATTCAGCACCACCAAACCAGCTTTACAAAAAATGCTAAAGGAAATTCTCTAGGCAAGAAATACAAAAGAAGGAAAAGACCTCCAAAAATAAATCCAAAACAATTAAGAAATAATAAGATCATACATATTGATAAATATCTTAAATGTAAATGAATTAAATGCACCAACTAAAAGACATAGACTGGCTGGGTGGATACAAAAACAAGACCCATATATATGCTGTCTACAAGAAACCCACCTCAAACCTACAGACACTTACAGATTGAAAGTAAAGGGATGGGGAAAGGTATTCTGCACAAATTGAAATCAAAAGGAGTAGCAATATTCATATCAGACAAAATAGACTTTAAAACAAAGACTGTTATAAGAGACAAAGAAGGACGCTACATAATGATCAAGGGTTCAGTCCAAGAAGATATAACAATTATAAATATATATGCACCCAACACCCTCAATATGTAAGGCAACTACTAACAACCATAAAGTGAGAAATCAACAGTAACACAATGAGAGTGGGGTACTTTAACACCCCCACTTTCACCAGTGGACAGATCATCTCTACAAAAAGTTAATAAGGAAATGCAGGCCTTAAATGACACTTTAGATCAGATAGTCTTAATTGATTTATAGAGCATTCCATCCAAAAGCAACAGACTACACATTCTTCTCAACTGCACATGGAACATTCTCCAGGATTGACCATATGCTGGGCCACAAGGTGAGCCTTTGTAAATTTAAGAAAATTGAAATCACATCAAGCATCTTGTCTGATCACAATGTTATGAGACTAGAAAGAAACTACAAAAAATACAAACTCATGGAGACAAAGCAATATGCTACTAAACAACCAACTGATCACTGAAGAAATCAAAGAGAAAATAAAAAACTACCTAGAGACAAACGAAAATGAAAGTACAATGGTCTAAAACCTATGGGATGCAGCAAAAGCACTTCCAAGTTTATAGGATTACTGTCTTACCTCAAGAAACAAGAAAAATCTCAAATAAAAAGCCTAACCTTATGCCTAAACAACTAGAGAAATAAGAACAAACAAAACCTAAAGTTAGTAGAAGGAAAGAAATCAGAAAGACCAGAGCAGAAGTAAATAGAGACAAAGAAAATAATTGCAGAGATCAATGAAACTAAAGATGGTTCTTTAAAAAGATAAAAAAAAATTGACAAACCTTTAGCTAGACTCATCAAGAAAAAAAAGGGAGAGGACTACTCAAACCAATAAAATTAGAAACGAGAAAGGAGAAATTATGACTAACTCCACAGAAATACAAAGGATCATAAGAGACTACTATGAGCAACTGTGCCAATAAAATGGACAACCTGGAAGAAATGGACAGATTCTTAGAAAGGTACAGTCTCCCAAGACTGAACCAGGAATAAATAGGAAATATGAACAAACACATCATAAGCACTGAAATTGAAACTGAGATTTTAAAAAACTCCCAATAAACAAAAGTCTAGGACCTGATGACTTCACAGAAAAATTCTATCAAACACTTAGATAGATAAGAGTTAACACCTAAGTGAATCACCTTTCTGTGCACCTGAAATACTGTAAGTCAACTATACTTAAATACCAGACACTATAAAACTCCTAGAGACAGAACACTCTCTGCCATAAATCACAGCAGTATCTTCTTCAATCTGTCTCCCAGAAAAATGGAAATAAAAACAAAAATAAATGGTATCTACTTAAACTCAAAAGCCTTTGCACAGCAAAGAAAATTATGAACAAAACAAAAAGACAACCCACAAATTGGAAAATATCTGCAAATGATGTGACCAACAAAGGATTAGTCTCCAAAATATACAAACAGATCATGTTGCTTAACAGCATCAAAAGAAACAACCCACTCAAAAACTGGGCAGAAGACCTAAATAGACATTTCTCCAAAGACAAACAGATAGCCAGGATGTTCAACATCACTAACTATTAGAGAAATGCAAATCAAAACTACAATGAGATATCACCACACCAGCCAGAATGGCTATCATCAAAAAAATCCACCAACAATAAATTCTGGAGCACGTATGGAGAGAAGGGAACCCTCCTACACTGTTGGTGAGAATGTATATTGGTACAGCCACTATGGAGAGCAGTATGGAGGTTCCTTAGAAAACTAAAAATAGAGCTACCATATGTCCGTTCAATCCCATTCCTGGGCATATACCTGGAGAAAAACATGATCCCAAAGGATACATGCACCCCGATGTTCATTGCAGCATTGTTTACAATAGCCAAGACATGGAAGCAACCTAAGTGCAACAGAGGAGTGGGTAAAGATATGGTACATATATTTGTTGTTGTTGCTATTTAGTCACCAAATTGTGTCTGACACTTTGATTCAGCCTTTATGACAAAAACCACTATAATATTGTAAAGTAATTAGCCTCCAACTAATAAAAATAACTGGAAAAAATAAAGACTTTATTTTTCTTGATAAAAAAAAATAAAAAGAATGAAATAATGCCCTTTGAGGTAACATGGATGGACCTAGAGACTGTCATACTGAGTGAAGTCAGACAGAGAAGGAGAAATATCGTATTACATCCCTCATACATGGAATCTAAAAAGAAATTATATAAATGAACTTACAAAACAGAAAGAGACTCATAGACTTCAAGAATGAACTTAAGGTTGCCCGGATGAAGTATGGGGGAAGGGATAGTTAGGGAGTTTGGGATGCACATATATGCACTGTTATATTTAAATGGATGACCAACAAGGACCTGCTGTGTAGCACAGGGAACTCTACTCAATGTTACGTGGCAGCCTGGATGGGAGGAGAGTTTGGGGGAGAATAAGTACATGTACGTGTATGGCTGAGTCCCTTTGCTGTTCACCTGAAACTATCACAACATTATTTGCTAATTGACTATACCCCAAGACAAAATAAAAATTTTTTTAAAGATATATAGAGTGTTTTTTTACTTAAAAATTTAGAACCTTATCCTCTAGGGCAGTGGGCAGCAAGGAGATGATTTTGTCCCCCAGGAGACACTTGGCAATATCTAGAGAAATTTTTTAATTGTCACAAGCAGGGAGGTGCCTCTGGCATCTAGTAGATAGAGGCCTGTGATGCTGCTAAATATCCTACAATGCACAGAACAGCCCCCACAACAAAGAATGATCTGGTCCAAAATGTCAGTAGACCTGAAGCTGAGAGACCCCGATCTAGGGTATAAGGGCTTTAAAAATAAAGATGATTATCCCTAATACTCTCATCAGAGTTTGTTGTTGCTCTTTTATGACATTTGCACCTGCACCACCTATACGCCCATCAGACTCTGGAGTTGTTTCGCATCTTTTGTAACTAACCTCTCAGGCTAAAGTGGCCACTGAGATGCATAAATTACTGTGTTTATAGCAGTGATCAGCTCCTCTCTTTTCACAATGGTTAGAAACCACTTTAGGATTACAGTCAGAGGTACTAAAAATATTTATGCAACAAACAATTTTTTAAGACAGTTATGGCTCTACAAAATGGGCAAGGACTATCTTAACATTCTAAATAAAGCATCATATTATAGAAAGTAAAGAAACACCCATATTTTATAATCTACAAAATGTAAATCTATGCTTTAAAAAGAGACCTTACATGAAGTGCATACACAAGCCAGTAAGTTTATTTATCAGTATACAGTTGACCCTTGGACAATGTGGAGGATTAGAGGTTCTGACTGCCCCAAGCACAGTTGAAAATCTGCACATAACTTTACACTCCACTCTCCCCCACACCCTCAGTTCCAGCAGTACTGTAGTGTATAGTTATTTGTCCCAAAAATTGCATAAATGTAATGGACCCAGGCAGTTCTAACTCCTGTTGTTCAAGGATCAGTGGACTATTATACAAGAGGTATATTGTGAAGCTAGGAGATCTGGTGAGACTGTTTATCAACCAGCTCCAAAAGAAGGCAAATAGGTGTGTGCTCAGTTGTGTTGGACTCTTTGTGACCCCCATGGACTGTAGCCCACCAGGCTCCGCTGTCCATGAGATTTCCCAGGCAAGAATACTGGAGTGAGTTGCCATTTCCTACTCCAGGGGATCTTCCTGAGCCCAGGAATCAAACCTGTATCTCCTGAATCGCAGGTGTATTCTTTACCACTGAGCTATGGGGGCAGCCCTTATGAAGGCAAATGCCTGTGGAAAAATTTTGCGACAGGCAAGTTGAACTTCATGGAGATAAACTCTGTACAAGGGCAACTCTACAACACTGAGAAACCAGAAATACCTGTCTTCATGTGTCAAAGCCTCCCTTGCCTGCTATAATGGTTTCCCTCAAGAACAGCTCTCACATGTTAGAAGCCTTGTTCTTTCTACCTTACCTCCATCACACTTCTAACAAAATCAATTCCAAGAAAAAAAATTCCGACAAGGTCTTCACCTGGAAGTGTACATCCTACTGTGAATATGAGCTGGGGGGTGCACATTTCTGTGGGATTTGTTAGCAAGAGCAGTATTTGAACAGCATTCTGCAAAACTGTAGGTCTTGTTCTACTTCATATAAGCAGAATCATGCAGTATTTGTCTTTTTGTGACTGCCTTATTTCACTTAGTTTACTGTCCTCGAGCTTTAGCCATGTTGTATTGGTAGCGTGTGTCAGGATTTCCAGGATCTATATTTTTTTTAAGGTATAAGTCTCCACTGAAGATGTCACAGACTTGCTCCAGAACACTTGGAATCTGAGTTGGGATTCTCCCATTGGGGCTTGCTATAAATTCTCCACCGTCTTTTCCCATCATTGATATTTCCAACATCCTAATGTCACTCATCTCACTCATCCTAGTATCAGTCATCCTAATGTCACTCATCTCACAAGCTAGTAGAATAATGCTCAAAACTCTTCAAGCCAGGTTTCAACAATATGTGAACCGTGGACTTCCAGATGTTCAAGCTGGTTTTAGAAAAGGCAGAGGAACCAGAGATCAAATTACCAATATCTGCTGGATCATACAAAAAGCAAGAGAATTCCAGAAAAACATCTATTTCTACTTTACTGATTGTGCCAAAGCCTTTGACTGTGTGGATCACAATAAACTGTGGAAAACTCTGAAAGAGATGGGAATACCATATCACCTGACTTGCCTCTTGAGAAACCTGTATGCAGGTCAGGAAGCAACAATTTTTTTTTTTCATTTATTTTTATTAGTTGGAGGCTAATTACTTTACAATATTGTAGTGGTTTTGTCATACATTGACATGAATCAGCCATGAATTTACATGTATTCCCCATCCCGATCCCCACTCCCGCCTCCCTCTACACCCGATCCCTCTGGGTCTTCCCAATGCACCAGGCCAGAGCACTTGTCTCATGCATCCAACCTGGGCTGGTGATCTGTTTCACCCTAGATAATATACATGTTTCGATGCTGTTCTCTTGAAACATCCCACCCTCGCCTTCTCCCACAGAGTCCAAAAGTCTGTTCTGTACATCTGTGTCTCTTTTTCTGTTTTGCATATAGGGTTATTGTTACCATCTTTCTAAATTCCAAATATATGTGTTAGTATACTGTATTGGCCTTTATCTTTCTGGCTTACTTCACTCTATATAATGGGCTCCAGTTTCATCCATCTCATTAGAACTGATTCAAATGAATTCTTGTTAACGGCTGAGTAATATTCCATTGTGTATATGTACCACAGCTTCCTTATCCATTCGTCTGCTGATGGGCATCTAGGTTGAGGAAGCAACAATTAGAACTGGACATGGAACAACAGACTGGTTCCAAATAGGAAAA
Organism: Muntiacus reevesi; assembly: GCF_963930625.1. Taxonomy (NCBI): domain Eukaryota; kingdom Metazoa; phylum Chordata; class Mammalia; order Artiodactyla; family Cervidae; genus Muntiacus; species Muntiacus reevesi. Next base: position 52,547,512 of record NC_089271.1, on the reverse strand, counting down.
GGAGTATGTCAAGGCTGTATATTGTCACCCTGCTTATTTAACTTATATGCAGAGTACATCATGAGAAACGCTGGGCTGGAGGAAGCACAGGCTGGAATCAAGATTACCAGGAGAAATATCAATTACCTCAAATATGCAGATGACACCACTCTTATGGCAGAAAGTGAAGAAGAACTAAAGAGCCTCTTGATGAAGGTGAAAGAGGAGAGTGAAAAAGTTGGCTTAAAGTTCAACATTCAGAAAACTAAGATCATGGCATCTGGTCCCATCACTTCATGGCAAATAGATAGAGAAACAGTGGAAACAGTGGCAGACTTTATTTTGGGGGTCTCCAAAGTCACTGCAGATGGTGACTGCAGTCATGAAATTAAAAGACGCTTACTCCTTGGAAGAAAAGTTATGACCAACCTATACATCATATTAAAAAGCAGAGACATTACTCTGTCAACAAAGGTTCGTCTAGTCAAGGCTATGGTTTTTCCAGTAGTCATGTATGGATGTGAGAGTTGGACTATAAAGAAAGCTGAGCACCGAAGAATTGATGCTTTTGAACTGTGGTGTTGGAGAAGACTCTTGAGAGTCCCTTGAACTCTAAGGAGATCCAACCAGTCCATCCTAAAGGAGATCAGTCCTGAGTGTTCATTGGAAGGACTGATGCTGAAGCTGAAACTCCAGTACTTTGGCCACCTGATGCAAAGAGCTGACTCATTGGAAAAGACCCTGATGCTGGGAAAGATTGAGGGCAGGAGGAGAAGGGGATGACAGAGGATGAGATGGTTGGATGGCATCACCAACTCAATGGACATAAGTTTGGGTAAACTCTGGGAGTTGGTGATGGACAGGGAGGCCTGGCTTGCAGCAGTCCATGGGGTTGCAAAGAGTGGGACATGACTGAGCAACTGAACTGAACTGATGTCTGCCAAGTCATATGGCCCAAACACTAGAGCTGCTTGAACTGTGCCTTGAACCTGATACAGGGCCCTTTCCTGCTCTGGGTTCCAATCAAATGCAGAAACCTATGCCATCTAGCATGTGGCCCAAAGCTATAACACCAGGTGCTGAACACCCTGCCTGCAAAATCTCCCTCTGTGGTGGGAGATGCAATATGCAAAAATTAATCTTGTGTTTTGGAAGGGATGATCTGGAACTGAACTCTGGACCACCACTGAACTCCAGACATTTTTAGGCATGTGACAGATTCCTGAATTTTCACAATGTTCATCTCTCACCCTCTGGAGCACATTTTTTTCAGTCACCCAGTGTTCTTGCCACCGCTTACATGATAGCTGATGTAATGAATCAATATGATGTTCTGTGGGGTGGCCAGAGGGTCTTGACTATTTTGTACTAATTATGACAGAAGGCAAAAGAGTTAAAAAGAATTTTAGGGCAAAACTGTAAATTAATATTATTATTCATTCTGTATGACAGTAAACTCTATTTTATCTTATTTTCTGATAGGGATAGTAAAGGCTTCATTCAACAAATTGAGGGCCACATACCATGAACCTGAGGCCATGTTAATCTTCTCTAGCAATGATGCCACATTTGGCTGCCACTGGGACTGCTGTTAACTTAGTTGAGCTTGGAATAGTCGACTGTCAGCTTTCAGAATACAGCCAGTTTCTGCAGGAGCCAGACTGACAAATTAAATGGATATACAATGAGGATCTATGGACACAGATTCGTGACATTGTACAGGAGGCAGTGATCAAGACCATCCCCAAGAAAAAGAAATGCAAAAAGACAAAATGGTTGTTGAGGAGGCCTTACAAATAGCTGAGCAAAGAAGAGAAGCAAAAGGCAAAGGAGAAAAGGACAGATATACCCATCTGAATGCAGAGTTCCAAAGAATAGCAAGGAGAGAGAAGAAAGCGTTCCTCAGTGATCAATGCAAACAAATAGAGGAAAACAACAGAATGGGAAAGACTAGAGAGCTCTTGAAGAAAATTAGAGATACCAAGGGAACATTTCATGCAAAGACAGGCACAATAAAGGACAGAAATGACATGGACCTAACAGAAGCAGAAGATATTAAGAAGAGGTGGCAAGAATACACAGAAGAACTATACAAAAAAGATCTTCATGACCCAGAAAACTACGATGGTGTTATCACTCACCTGGAGCCAGACATCCTGGAGTGCGAAGTCAAGTGGGCCTTAGGAAGCATCACTATGCACAAAGCTAGTGGACATGATGGAATTCCAGCTGAGCTATTTCAAGTCCTAAAAGATGATGCTATGAAAGTGCTGCACTCAGTATGCCAGCAAATTTGGAAAACTCAGCAGCGGCCACAGGACTGGAAAAGATCAGTTGTCATTCCAATCCCAAAGGCAATGCCAAAGAATGTTCAAACTACCACACAATTGCACTCATCTCACATACTAGCAAAGTAATGCTCAAAATTCTCCAAGCTATGCTTCAACAGTATGTGAACTGAGAACTTCCAGATGTTCAAACTGGTTTTAGAAAAGGCAGAGGAATCAGAGATCAAATTGCCAACATCCATTGGATCATAGAAAAAGCAAGGGAGTTCCAGAAAAACATCTACTTCTATTTTATTGACTATGCCAAAGCCTTTGACTGTGTGGATCACAATAAACTGTGGGAAATTCTGAAAGAGATGGGAATAGCTGAAAACCCTACCTGCCTCCTGAGAAATCTGTATGCAGGTCAAGAAGCAACAGTTAAAACCAGATATGGAACAACGGACTGCTTCCAAATTGGGAAAGAAGTATGTCAAGTCTGTATATTGTCACCCTGCTTATTTAACTTATATGCAGAGTACATCATGCGAAATGCCAGGCTGGTTGAAGCATATGCTGGAATCAAGATTTCCGGGAGAAATATCAATAACCTCAGATATGCAAATGACACCCCCCTTAGTGGCAGAAAGTGAAGAGGAATGATGAACCCTCTTGATGAAAGTGAAAGAGTCAAAACGCTGGCTTAAAACTCAGCATTCAAAAAAAAAAGATCATGGCATCTGGTCCCATCACTTCATGGCAAATAGATGGGGAACCAATGGAAACAGTGACAGACTTTATTTTGGGGGGCTCCAAAATCAGTGCAGATGGTGACTGCAGCCATGAAATCAAAAGACGCTTGTTCGTTGGTGAAAAGCTATGACAAACCTAGACAGCATATTAAAAAGCAGAGACATTACTCTGCTGACAAAGGTCCATCTAGTCAAAGCTATGACTTTTCCAGTAGTCATGTATGGATGTGAGATTTGGATCTTAAAGAAAGCTGAGTGCCAAAGAATTGATGCTTTTGAACTGTGGTGTTGGAGAAGACTCGAGAGTCCCTTGGACTGCAAGGAGATCCAACCAATCCATCCTAAAGGAAATCAACCCTGAATATTCATTGGAAGGACTGATGCTGAAGCTGAAGCCCCAATACTTTGGCCACCTGATGTGAAGAGCTGACTCACTGGAAAAGACCTTGATGCTGGGAAGGATCGACAGAAGGAGGAGAAGGGGACTATAGAGGATGAGACGGTTGGATGGCATCACTGACTTGATGGACATGAGTTTGAGCAAGCTCCAGGAGTTGGTGATGGACAGGGAAGCCTGACATGCTGCAGTCCATGGGGTTGCAAAGAAACGGACACAACTGAGTGACTGAACTGAACTGACAATGAGGATCACCATTTCTACATCCTTTATATCTTTAAAGGTATCACTAATCTCAGCCATACCCCCAGGATGTAACATTGCTTTGGATTTAGTACCTTTGATGAGTGAAGGGAAGTGTTATGAGTTGACCTGAGTCCACTTAAAATTCATATATAGAAGTCTTAACTCTCAGTACCTCAGAACGTGACCTTATCTGGAAATAGGGTTGTTGCAGATGTAATTGGGTAAGATGATATCATACTGGAGCAAGATGGGCCCCTAATACAATATAATCGGTGCCCTTATGAAAGGGGAAATTTGGAGACACACACAAAAAGGGAAAATGAGATGTGAAGATGAAAGCAGAGATCAGGGTGATGCTGCAAAAGCCAAAGGGCACCAAAGATTGCCAGCAAACCACCAGAAGCTAGGAAGAGGCACAAATAGATTCTCTCTCACAACCTTAGAAGAAACCTACCCTGCCAACACCTTGATTTTGGAATTCTAGCTTTCAGAACTGTGAGATGATAAATCCCTATTATTTAAACCAGCCAGTTTGTGGTACAGCAGCCCCAGGAAATGATTACAGGCAGTTCCAAAGGCAGTTAGCCTTCCACACTATCACAGCTCTTACCCTACAGGTCAAGGGACCAATATAGGAGTTGTAACTGCCTATGTCAATCTCAATTATACATTCAAAGTCTGGCAAAATGACCACAGGTTGGGACCATGGACTCCGTGCCCCCAGTGTAAACTAGACAGAGTCTCACTGGACTTGGGTCAGGACTCTGTTTATTACCTGGTCCTTATACACCCCCATTCTGACAGTGAGGCCATGATGACACAAAGTTTCCAGTTATCAATGTCAACTCAGACCCTATGTCCAACAGTCCTTAAGAAATATGGATATTTCCCTTCCCCAGTGTAGTTGTCCAAGACCAGTTGCAGTCACAGGGTTTCTAATTCATCCCACTAATCTCCTTCTTCTAAGTTACCCCTCAGGAACATAGGTCCACCAGAGCTTTGGAGGAGTGGCACCTGATCATATGTGCAGGAGTAGACCCATGTGACACAAGGGGTGGTCTGTGCAGACACAAACATGAGCCTCCCAGGCCTGCTTCAAGCTCCTTTGATGTCTGCCTCAGCTTCAAAAAACCACCTGGGTTACAGCCCTCCCAGGACTGTGCACAAACAGTGACTGAGGGAGGCAGGAGGGATAAAGGCCCGGCCAGCTCTGCCCACCACAGGACACTCTGATGAGCAATGCTTACCGCAATGGATTGAATGTTTGTGTCACCCCTGCCACACACAGAAATTCATGTATTGAAATTCATGTGTTGAAAATCCCAATGTGATAGTATTTGGAAGTGAGCCTGGGGGAGGTAAATAGTCATGAAGGTGGGACCCTCAAGTGGAAGTAGTGCTTTTGTAAAAGAGACCAGATACCTATTGGTTCTTTTTCTTCCAGGTAAGGATTCAATGAGAAGTCAGCAGCATGTGACCCAGAAGAGGGTTTTCACGAGAACTTGATCATTCTGGCACCCTGACCTCAGACTTTAAGCCTCCAGAACTGTGAGAAACAAACATTGTTGCTGAAGCCCCCTGGTCTATGGTAATTTGTTGTAGCAGACCAAATAGACGAAGACACTTACTCCAGGGTTCCCTCCCAGATTGGCTGGCCAAGGCTTTGTCAGGCTCTCAGTCATAGTTCTACTTCTCCCTCTGCCCATTTCCACTTCTGTCTCTCTTTCACAGGTGTTGGTCCTTAATAAATGTCTTGCTCCCAACTGTCTGGGGAGAATACAACATGTGACATACGGGTTCATTCTATACTTGTATCAGAGTCATGTTTGTAACTTTTTGAAAATTGTACCTTAACAGAGATTTCACAGGCAGTATAGGAGTGTCACAAGTGCAAACTCCTGGATGGAACAAAGAGTTTTTTATTAAGAGCTGTGTGAGGTCAATTAATGTTTTTAATATCATCTCAAGCAAAACTTATTTTCTGGGTTCCTCTCCTTGGGAACACATGGAGACCAGAGTAGACGGGGAGCTGCACTAAAGAAAATAAAGGGAGGGACTTCCCTGGTGGCCCAGTGGCTAAGACTCCATGCTCCCAATGCAGGGAACCTGGGTTCAATCCCTGATCAGGGAACTAGATACCACATGCTGTAACTAAGTGTATGCATGCCGCAACTAAGACCCAGCACAGACAAATTAATTAATTAATTAAAATAAATTTTTTAAAAAGGAAAGGGGAAGGAACACTTCTCATAACATTGTAAAACGTGTTATGTTCCTTTGCAGTCTTCACTTTTCTCTTTGAGAACCCTCTCTGCAACCCTCATTCTCCCCCATTTATCATGTGAATGCTCACTGTGACCTGGGTTCCAAGCAAACCTCCAGGAACTTGTCCTTCATCAAACTCTTCTGCCCACCAAAAGTGACCCAATCTTCATCATCCCTATGGGAAAGTGAAAGGCAAAGGAGAGAAGGAAAGATATATCCATCTGAGTGCAGAGTTTCAGAGAATAGCAATGAGAGATAAGAAAGTCTTTCTAAGTGAACAATGCAAAGAAATAGAGGAAAGCAATAGAATGGGAAAGACTAGAGATCTCTTCAAGAAAATTAGAGATACCAAGGGAACATTTCATGCAAAGATAGGCACAAAAAAGGACAGAAACGGTATGGACCTAACAGAAGCAGAAGATATTAAGAAGAGGTGGCAAGAATACACAGAACTATACAAAAAAAGATCTTCATGCCCCAGATAATCACGATGGTGTGATCACTCACCTAGAATCAAACATCCTAGAGTGTGAAGTCAAGTGCGCCTTAGGAAGCATCACTATGAACAAAGCTAGTGGACGTGATGGAATTTCAGCTGAACTGTTTCAAATCCTAAAAGATGATGCTGTGAAAGTGCTGCACTCAATATGCCAGCAAATTTGGAAAACTCAGCAGTGGCCACAGGACTGGAAAAGATCAGTTGTCATTCCAATCCCAAAGAAAGGCAATGCCAAAGAATGTTCAAACTACCACATTAATGCATTCATTTTACATGCTAGCAAAGTAATGCTCAAAATTCTCCAAGCCAGGCTTCAACAGTACATGAACGAAGAACTTCCAGATATTCAAAGTGGATTTAGAAAAGGCAGAGGAACCAGAGATCAAATTGCCAATATCCATTGGATCATAGAAAAAGCAAGAGAATTCCAGAAAAAACATCTACTTCTGCTTCATGGATTATGCTAAAGCCTTTGACTGTGTATATCACAACTAACTGTGGAAAATTCTTAAAGAAATGGGAATATCAGATCACCTTACCTGCTTCCTGAGAAATCTGTATACAGGTCAAGAAGCAACAGTTAGAATGGGACATGGAACAATGGACTGATTCCAAATTGGGAAAGGAGTGCATCGAGGCTGTGTATTGTCACCCTGCTTATTTAACTTACATATGGAGAACATCATGCAAAATGCCAGGCTGGAAAGCACAAGCTGGAGTCAAGATTGCTGGGAGAAATATCAATACCTCAGATATGCAGATGAAACCATCCTAATGGAAGAATGCTAAGAGGAACTAAAGAGCTTCTTGACGAAGGTGAAAGAGGAGAGCCAAAAAGCTGGTTTAAAACTCTACATTCAAAAACCTAAGATCATGGCATCTGGTCCCGTCACTTCATGGCAAATAGATGGGAAACAATGGAAACAGTGACAGACTTTATTTTGGCGGGCTCCAAAATCAGTGCAGATGATGACTGCAGCCATGAAATTAAAAGATGCTTGTTCCTTGAAAGAAAATCTATGACAAACCTAGACAGCATATTAAAAAGCAGAGACATCACTTTGCCTGCAAAGGGTCCATCTAGTCAAAGCTATGGTTTTTCCAGTAATCATGTATGGATGTGAGAGTTGGACCATAAAGTAAGCTGAGCGCCGAGGAATTGATGCCTTCAAACTGTGTTGGAGAAGACTCTTGAGAGTCCCTTGGACAGCACAGAGATCAAACCATTCAATTCTAAAGGAAATCAGCCCTGAATAATCATTGGAAGGACTGATGCTGAAGCTGAAACTCCAATACTTTGGCCACCTGATGCAAAGAACTGACTCACTGGAAAAGACCCTGATGCTGGGAAAGATTGAAGGCAGGAGGAAAAGGGGACAATAGAGGACAAGATGGTTGGCTTGGATCACCGAGTCCTGGACATGAGCTTGAGTAGGCCCCCGGAGATGGTGAAGGACAAGGAGGCCTGGCATGCTACAGTCCATGGGGTCACAAAGAGTCGGACACAACTAAGTGACTGAACAACAACATCATCCCCACAGACAAGTGTTCACACTTGTCACACTTCAGTAAGTAAGTCATTAATCTGGATCAACCAGACTATTAATAGGTACTAACAGCAATGTAAACAGTCCCCTCCTTGCTTTTTCCAGAAGAGGAGTATAATGCAGGGATTTTATTATTTTTTTTTAATGCAGGGATTTTAAAGCCATGTTGGGGCCTTTAATGCAGACTGTCATAAGTAGAGGCAACCACCAATTGTGGCTTCTCAGCAGCTGCTTTGACATGGAAAGACAGAGAAAGATCAGAGTGAGATTCTAAGAAAAGATTAATAATAAGCACCATGCTGGGTTATGGCCCTTGGCAGCTAGAGTGACCTGTGATACTCCAGGGGCTGGAGAAATGGTAAAGGGATTGGGGAGGTAAGTGAGACTACTCAAGTCACCTGCTTACCCCATCTGAATCTTGTATTCCGAGGCGAGTCCAGACAAGTAACTGATTTAAACAGGCTGTTGGGACTTCCATAGTGGTCTAGTGGTTAAGAATCTGCCTGCCAATGTGCAGGACATAGGTTCAATCCCTGGTCCAGGAAGATCCACCATGCTGTGGAGCAACTAAGCCCACGAACCACAACTACTGAAGCCCTGTGCTCCAAAACAAGAGAGAAGCCACTGCAATGAGAAGACCACGCATCACAACAAAGAGTACCTCTGCTCACTGCAACTAGAGAAAGCCCACGCTCAGAAACAAAGACCCAACATAACCGATAAATAAATAGATATTTTTTAAACAGGCTGTTTATCCAGTCTGCCTTTGTCTTGGAGAAATTAGCTTCAGATAAATTACATCATTATGATTAAAACAAATAGAAATCATTCAGAAATCTTGACAAAGAAAAAAGACAATCAATTGAATATTGAAGACTGTATTGAATTGAATACTAGAGCCCTACTGACACAGTCAGCAAAAGTTATCTGGAAGACTACTTTTCTCTGTGGATTATCAATTAGATCAAGTGTGAAGTTCATTTACCCTCCTACAGTGTTGGTGGGAATGTAAATTGTCGCAGCCACTACGGAAAACAGTATGGAGGTTCCTCAAAAAACTAAAAATAGAACTACCACATGATCCATTAATCCCACTCCTTGGGCATATATCCAGACAACACTATAATTCAAAAAAATACATAGACCCCGATGTTCACAGCAGCGCTATTCACAATAGCCAAGATATAGAAACAACCTAAATGTCCATTGACAGAAGAATGAATAAAGAAGATGTGGTATGTATATACAGTGAAATACTACTCAACCATAAAAAATAACAAAATAATGCCATTTTCAGTAACATGGATGCAACTAGAAGTAAGTCAGAAAGAGAAAGACAAATACCATATGATATCACTTATATATAGAATCTTTTTAAAATATGACACTAACGAACCAATCTACAAAACAGAAACAGACTCACAAACACAGAGAACATACTTGTGGTTTTCAAGACAGCGGGGGTTGGGGGAAGAATGGAGTGAGAGATTGGAGTTAGGTGTAAGCTATTATATATAAAATGAATCAACAACAAGGTCCCACTGTATAGCCCAGGGAACTATACTCAATGGTGGTGGTGGTTTAGTTGCTAAGTCATGTCTGACTCTTTGCAAGCCCAGGGACTGTAACCCATCACACTCCCCCATTCATGGGATTTCCCAGGCAAGAATACTGAAGTGGGTGCCATTTCCTTCTCCAGGGGATCTTTCCGACTAGGAATCAAACCCATGTCTCCTGCTTGGCAGGCAGATATTTTACCAATGAGCCACCTTGGAAGTCCCAATACAAAATAAAAGTTAAAAAAATAGCTAAGTTTTTTTTAAAGGAGTGAGGTTCATTTCTGTATGCTTGTATTCATTTTTAGAGTTTGCTTTTCTTCCCATACTATCACATTTTTACTTTTTGACTATGTAGCTTCCCCCACTTTCCTATGCACCACAAGAGAATATATTGGAAATATACGCAGCAAACACAAGCGTGTGTTGTTGCCTTTAGATAAAGATTTCTGTTGTGTTTTAAAATTAAATTGCTTCAAGATAAACCTGGCTTCAAGATAAAGCTGGTTCAAGGCTTAATGTATTTCTGGAATTAACAGCAAAAACAAAACCCACATGGGGAAATATTTCACTGCCAAAGCACCAACTGCTGGAAAGTGGGTTCTCTAAGCAGCCCTGCTCTGTGGTCCTGGGCTCATGGGCCGTCCACCAGGGCAGGACCTTGTGAAATTTCCCTAAATCTCAAATCCGACGATGCAATTTTAGCAGTGGAGAGAATGAATGATGAATGCAAGGAGGTAAAATAAAGGTGCCCGCTGGACTTGTGACTGAGCTTAGGGGCAAATGGGGAATAAGATACTGCAGTTGTTCACTTGAGGTCAACCCCCATCACCCTGCACTCAAAGATATAGTTTTTGTTTTTGTTTATTTTATTTTTTTTTTTTTTTACTTTACAATATTGTAGTGGTTTTTGTCATACATTGACATGAATCAGCCATGGATGGGGAATACTTGTAAAAATATAGTTTTAAATCCTGCTACAGGAGAAGCTTCACCACCTTTGACAAGTGAAGAAACAGGCAAGCAGACAAGATTTGAACGCGCCCTCTCTCCGGGAAGCCCCGCCTCCACAGCCCAGAACTCTGCCCGAGCAACCACCGCGCCTGCGCCAAATCAGCGACCAATGGGAGTTTGGCGCTCGCCGAGGGGTGGGGGCCCTGTGCGCTCAGAAAAAGCTCCGGATTGGTGAAAACCCGCATTGACCAATCAAATCCCAAGAGAGCTTTGAGACCGCCTCCCGCCCCCCACCCAGTTCAGTTCAGTCGCTCAGTACTGTCCGACTCTTTACGACCCCGTGGACTGCAGCCCCCCAGGCTCCTCTGCCCATGGAATTTCCCAGGCAAGAATACTGGAGTAGGTTGTCATTTCCTCCTCCAGGGGATCTTCCCAACACCGGGATGGAACCGGCATCTCTTGCGTCTCCTGCATTAGCAGGCAAATTCCTCACCCGAGGCTCGCTTCCCTCATAGCTCAGTTAGTAAAGAATCCGCCTGCAATGTAGGAGACCCTGGTTCGATCCTTAGGTTTGGAAGATCCCCTGGAGAAGGGAAAGGCTACCCACTTCAGTATTCTGGTACTGGCCTGGAAAATTCCTTGGACGGGGTCGCAAAGAGTCGGACACGACTGAGCGACTTTCACTTTAACTTACCTGAGGGTACTGGTCTCTTACCAACTTCTCATTCCTGCGTCCCGTACGCCCTCTGGTGGTGTGATGAAGGCGGTTTCCATACAGATGCCCTGTAAACTGTTCCTTCCTTAGCCTTCTTCTACCTACTCCCTGAACCCTTCCATCCCTGTCTCTCCCCACTCCACACGCATGTCTCCAAATGGACCGTCCCAGGCCCTGACCCTAAAGGCCTTGTAGAAAGAAAAGGCAAAGGAGTCCACCCACCTTCCTTAAAGCTGATGCCCTGGAAGTAGGCTGAGGATGTCAGTAATTTGGATAGCAGTATGGCAGCATCTATTAAAATAAAAACTGGAAATATCCTCCACTGTAATGTCAACTCCACGAAAGTAAGAACATGTGACTATCTAGTTCCTCGAGTCTCCCCAATGCCTTGAGCATTATCTGGCATGGAGTAGGCACTCAGGTTGTTGACTGACTGACCCCTTTGACTAAGCAGTTCACTTCTAAGACTGTCTGCTGAAGAAACACACACATGTGCACATAGCTGTGTGCACAAGGCTGATAAAGGAAACTAACGGAGAGGGTGGGGTGGACCCTAAATAACCATTTATAGCCAATAGCTTACAGAGTAAAATCAATGACTAGGGCTCATGTTATATCACACAGCACCTGCTGGGTATGATACAAAATGAGTGGGACCTGTGTGTACCTACAGGAACAAGGGGGAGTGCCTTCTCCAGAAAACACAGTTAACAAAGAACAGCAAGTGGAATATGTGTGTTGCAGAGAAAAGTGTCTGACCCGATGAGTCTAGTGCCTGATCCCTGGGGGGTGGAACAGGGACCAGGCTTTGTTCACCACAGGGCTTTCTCAGAGGAGGGGCTTGGGGAGGGCTGGCTTAGGAGCCTGGGAGTGAGCCATTCTGAAAGTCATTCGTTTATTCACAAATGCAGTGGGCTGCCAGTAATCTTTAGGACTTGGATGAAGCAAGAAGCTTATCCAGACTGATAATGGAAGGACAGGAATCCCCAGATCCTGTCTCTGGGTAGCCAGGCCCCTGGAGTTACCTTCAACAGGGCCCAGAATAAGGCCCTAACACCCAACTGGGCCCTTGCATTGCAGGGAAAGGGGGTTCCGTGTCGCTTTGAGAAGGGACCTTAGGGAGCCACCCGGAAATCTTGGAGCTACTGTAACAGGAGTGCAGTCCATCCTGCTAAGGAATGGAGACTTAGCCCTTGGACTAAGGCTAGGGCTTTCTTAAAGTGACATGAACACTTTAAGAAAGATGTAACAAAATAGGCACAATAAACTTGGGAGGGTAGTGCTGTTATCACCTCCACTTTATGTGTGAGAAGACCTTTATGTCTTCTTCCCTGTGTCCCTTCTTGAACTTCCATGGGCTGCACTTCTAATTCAATGTTTTGAAAGGGTTTCATTAGCAAGCACTTATGAAATAGTTACTATATAACAGAAAGTGTTTGAAATTCTTTTGAAATATTAACTCACATAATACTTCTCACAACAACCTAATAAGGTAGGAAGTGTTGTTTTCCCCTTTTTACAAATGAAGCACCTGGGAAACAGGTTTAGAAACCTGCCAGAGGTCACACAGCTGGGAAATCATGAAGCCAGAATTTGAACCAAGGTCAACTGGATCCAGAGTTCCATCCTCATAAGCACATACCGCAGTGCCATATCATTTTCTTTTTGTGCTTGTGTGTGTGTGTGTGTGAGAGAGAGAGAGAGAGCATGTGTGAGCCTCCTTTACCAGACTATGTGACTCCTGAGGGTTTACATGATGCTTGTGGGACTGCCGGCTTCCCAGAAGCCAGGATGTACTTGACATTGTGTGGGCTTCCCTCAGCAGATGCTGACCTGATAGGTTAAACACTCCCCCTTCCATCCCGGAGTACGCATCCAGAGTGCTCTCAGTGTGGGCATCTAGAGGAGTGAGCTTCTGTGCGCCTCACCCCAGGAAGATCCTTCTGGGCATCTGGGAGCGGCTGAAGGGCCATGAGCCCATTCTGACTAGTACAGTTGTCTCAAATTTTCTGTAAGATTGAATCATTTTTTTGTTTTAAATGAAATAGAAAAGGCTATATCACTACACAAAATCAGAAGCAATGTATTATCACAGAAGGCAACTGTAAAAATAAACAATGAAAAATACCATATCTTGTCATTCTAAATGCCTTTTTTAAAATATTTCAACATATCAGAAATCAAAAATGCACCTTACAATCACTGAGATGAGAAGGCTGTGGGGCACAGTTTAATTCGCCACACCCTTTCTTTCTTGTGTGTTAGTCTGTGTTAGTCACTCAGTCGTGTCTGACTCTTTGCAACCCCATGTAAGCCCACCAGGTTCCTCTATCCATGGAATTCTCCAGGCAAGAATACTAGTTATTGAAAGTAATGATGTGACACACTGTCTATAGCATCTGAGATTTAATGAGCTATGGTTAATAAACATTCCAAAAGTTTAAATTTTAAATTCAAATAATAATTTTGTTTTTGGTAATCATTGATCTGTCTGATTTGTAGTGTTCTAAGCACTTCTTTTTCCCAACTTTAGTGAGATCGAATTGTTATATACCATTGTATAAGTTTCAGGTGTACAACATAATGATTTGATACGTGCATATATGATCACCACAATCAGTTTACTTAACATTCATCACTTCACATAGTTACAATTTGTTTTCTTGTGATCATAACTTTTAAGATCTATCCTCTTAGTGACTTTCAAATACACAATACAGTATTGTTAACTATAGATAGTCACCATGCTGTACATTGGATCCCCAGGGTTAATTTATCTTATAACTGGTAGCTTGTACCTTCTGACTCCTTTCAACCATTCCCCAGCCCCCACCCCATCCACCCTACCCTCACCTCTACCTCTGACAACCACCAATCTATGTCTGTTTCTATTAATTTGTGGTTTTTTTTTTTTTTAGATTCCACCTATTTATAAATGAGATTATTCAGTCTTTGTCTTTCTCTGACTTATTTCACTTAGCATAATGTACTCCAAGGTCATCCAAGTTGTCACAAATGGCAAAATCTCATTCTTTTTTATGGCTGATCCCAAGAATCTGTTAAGTGCCACCTCACTTCATCCTCTCTAGGCCCCTTGAAGAAAACCCTTTTGCCCCTGTCAGTGAAGACACTCAGGCCCAGAGAAGGCACTTAACAGACTCTGTTGTCCAGCTACAGTGGAACAGAGCCTGGCCAGGTGCCAAAGCCCATAAGGACAGCAGTTGGGGCCATCGTTGCATTCGCGTTGCCCCAGCTCCTCCCAGGGCTGTTCCCTGTCCTCACAGACCCAGCTCTGCCCTGTGTCATCCACCTCCTGCGGGACACTGAGCCCAATTCCTCTCAGAGACCCTCTCCCTTTCCCCCCAACCCTAAGAGAACTACCCTGGACTCCTGGTCTGGGCCTGGATTTTCTCTGGATTCTGGAGAGATTTTCAGTTCCTCCCTCACCAGGACTTTATGACAGACCCCTGTGTGTGGGCAGGAGAGAGGTGTCCTGCAGAATACAGGGAGAAGGCAGGGTCCTGAGGGGATCCTCTGAGGCAGCGCAGGTGCTGGGTGAGAGGCCACAAATGGGGTGAGGGTGTAACTTAGGCCCTGTAAGTAGGGCTGGGGGAGAGACTAAAGAGGCCCCTGGGGTGAGAGGGGATGCCTGGTGGCAGGCAAAGGGAGATTTGGGAACAGATGTGTTGAGGTGTCCTTAAGTCCTGGTCTAGACCCCTGCACCGACCTCCTTCCAGGTGCCCACAGAAGACTGTTACTCTCCCTGACTGCCTCCCCCTCATTCTCAACAATGGGGGACGGGGCTGCAGAGCTTTGTGTAAGGCATGCCTCATGTGTGCTGGGGATCATCATCCCCTGAGTTTTATAGATACATAACCCCTGAATTCTGTAGATTAAGCCACAAGTATAACATACCATGCTCTCTGTGTGCGTGTGTAAGAGACAGACAGACAGAGACATAGAGAATCAGAGAGTCAGAGACACAGAGAAAGGTGGAACCAAATAGCTTCTCTGTAGATTCATAAAAGGTAGTGATTTGGCCACTGCATGCAGGCATGCTAAGTCGCTTGAGTCGCGTCTGACTCTTTTGCATCCTCATGGACTGTAGCCTGCCAGGCTTCTTTGTCCAAGGGATTCTCCAGGCAAGAATACTGGAATGGGTTGCCATACCCTCTTCCAGAGGGTCTTCTGGACCCAGAGATTGAACCCACATCTCTTAGTCTCTTGCATTGGCAGGTGGGTTTTTTACCACTAGTGCCACCTGGGAAGCCCTGATTTGGCCACTAGCAAACCCGAAAATTCATCCTAAAGTTCTAGGGCCATTAACAATCCATTCTAAGGAGGCCTCCCCTGACCTCTGGTGGTCATAGTCATAACTTGAGGCAGTGGCTAAGGGCACAGGCTGTGGAGAAAGCTGGTGTTCTAACCCTGGCTCCTCCACTATTCCTGTCTGCATGACACTGGGCAGATCATAGAACTTTGCTGGGCCTCAGACTCTCACTTGTAAAATGGAGACAGTGGCAGCTATTATTCATGGAAAGCACTGGCATATGGCAAGCCCAGTGCAAACAATGACTCTAAAGATCAACATTGTTGCTATTATTATTCCTAGGGCCATCTACTGTTGCTGTATTTTTCTCCTTTGTGGGATGGGGACCTGGCTACTCTCAGAGGTAAGCCCCATCTCTCTACCTCTATGGACCCATTTGGAGACAGTGACAGGCACCACAAGGGCTTGGGGATGGGAAAGGAGGGTGTGATTCACAGAATAATGGCCCCCCGCGAAGATGTCCATATTCTAATTCCCAGAACCTAGGAATGTGTCACATTTCATGGCAAAAGGGACTTGGCAGGTGTGATTAAGTTAAGAATCTTAAACTGGGGAAGATTATTCTGGATTATCTGGATGGCCCCTACAGATCGTTATAAATGAAAGAAGGAGGCAGTAAAATCAATGTCCATATGACCAAATTCTGAGTCATAACAAAATCTTAACAAATTTAAAAGAACCAAAACAATGCACAGTATGTTCTCTGGCTGTAATGGAGCTAAACTAGAAATCAATGACAAAAATATCTGGTAAATTTCCAAATGTTTGAAAATTAAAGACACATAAATAACCCATGGGTACCTCAAAGCAAATTAGAAATATTTTAATTAAATGACAATGAAAACACAACATAATAGAATTTGTGGTATGCACCTAAACCAATGCTTAGAGGGAAAATTGTGACATTAAATGCTTATGTTAGAAAAAACAGTTATAGGAGTGGGAAAAGTTTCCCTTGACCCTCTTAGGGTCTTTCATGAGGTGGAAGATTACATCACTGGTGGGAGACTTTGATGAGGTTCTGGACACACTACTTCCAAATATGGCACCTTGGATTTTGAATACTTTAAGCTGAAGGACTCTGAGAAAAAAAGCAGAAGTAAGGAAGTAACCCTGACCTTCCCCTAACCCTTCTCAGACTCCCCTGGCTGGGTCTGAAAATTAAAATGACAAAGACATTCACAGGAGAAAATTATGCAAATTTATTTAATGTGAATTTTACATGACATGGGAGCCTTCATAAGGAAATGAAGACCTGAGGAAACAGACCTGAGTAGTTTTATTCTAGGTCTGATGAAGCAAAGACAGAAATATGATAGGATCAGAGAGCATGTGGTAAGTGTAGTAAACTGGGGAAAGTTCGCAAGACCTGTTTGTTCAGATGCTCCTTTCTTGTGGGTATAGGGAGGGAACTTCTTAGATGAGGGTATATGATCTGTTTCAGGGAAGAAGGGCAGTGGGGAGGTCAGGGTTACTTCCATACTTCTGCTGTTTTCTCAGAGTCCTTCACCTTAAAGTATTCAATATGGCAAGATGTCATATTTGGAAGTAGCATGTCGTGAAGCTCATTAAAGCCTTCTATCAATGATCTAAGCTTCCACCTCATGAAATGAGAAATAGGCAAACTTAAGCCAAGCTGACAGAAGGCAATAATACAGAAAATGAGTCAAGAAAACAGAATAATAAGAGGGGAAAAAATCAATGAGGGGCTTCCCTGGTGGCACAGTGGATAGGAATCTACCTGCCAATGCAGGAGACACTGGTTCTATCCCTGGTCCGAAATTCCACAAGCTGAGGAGCAACGAAGCCCATGCACCACAACTACTGAGCCCTCGTCTGAGCCCTTGCACCACAACTACCAAGCCCACACAGGCTGCAACTACTAGAGCCCATGCACCTAGAGCCTGCGCTCTGCAATAAGAGAAGCCACTGCAACCAGACCACGCACTGCAACAAAGAGTAACCCCTGATGGCCACAACTAGAGAAAGCCCTCACAAAGTAACGAAGACCCAGCACATCCAAAAATAAATCAATAAAAGAAACGCAGATTCCTGGCCCCTTCCCATCCTAGACCTGTGAATCAGGGATTCAAAAAACAAAACCCAAAAAACTGCCTGCCAACACCAGAGAAACATAGTCTTCAATCCCTGGTCTGGGAAGATTCCACATGCCACAAAGCAACTAAGCTCATGAGCCACAACTACTGTGAGCCCTTGTGCCATAACTCCTGAAGCCCATGCACCCTAAAGCCCGTGCTCCGTAAGAGAAGCCACTGCAATGAGAAGCCCTCACACCACAATGAAGAGTAGACCTCGATCACCACAACTAGAGAAAGTCTGTGCACAGCAACGAAGACCCAGCATAGACAAAAATAAATAAATAAATAATTATTTTTAAAAACCTGGTTCCTTGGGAAGATCAATGAAATTGATAGAACTCTAGCCAGACTGACCAAAAACACAAACAAACAAAAATCAAAGAGAAGACAAATTACCAATATCAGGAGTGAAAGAGAGACAGAGGGAGAAATGGGAAGTTCATGTGTAATGGGTACAGGGTTTCAGTTTTGCAAAATGAAGACTTCTGGAGATGGATGATAGTGATTGTTCACAGTAATGTAAATGTACTTACTGCCACAGAACTGTACACTTAAAAGTGGTCTAAAAGGCAAAATTTGTGTTACCGTATCTTTAAACGCAGTTTTAAAATAAATAATTATTTAAATGAAGCAACGGTTGTTACCAGGACCCCAAAGCAGAACGTTGTGTGCAGGAGGGGGAGGCTGCTTATCCACAACTGCTACAAATGCTTGTCTTGCAGCTATTGGAATTCCAGGTGCCCATGACCCTGACTGACCTGAACTGAGCATCCTGGAGGGGCTGGTGCCTCTTAGGGGAATTCATCCCCTGATCCTCAGCCTCACGATGCCCAGCAGACACACCTGATGATCTCCGGTCATCCTAATGCCTTTGTTCCTGTGACATAGACCAGTCTGTGCAACTCTAAGCCTTATCCGGGACCTAGATAAGTATCTCTTCTCCAAGGCGCCCTGGTTGAGGGGGGTTGACACTAGTCTTCAGCAAGGCTTCTGACCCAGATACACATCTCCTGACAAATGTCTGTGATCCAAAGCCAGAGCAATAAAAAGAGATTTCCAAACACTTTTAATGGGTAGACTTGAGTCAAAACAGACCAGATATCCCCGCCCCACGGTGGGGTGCGAGACATGTGGTGTACGGAAGACCCACTCCCTGGCGCCACTCATGGGGGGCCCAAGTCCTTCTGATCGAGGCCCAACAAAAAAAAAACAGACCAGATGTCAAGGATTTATCTTCTTCCATAAAAAATAAAACCTCCCTACATCCCCTCATACCCTGCATTTTCTGTCCTTTGAGTGCCTCTTCACTTATATTTCTGAATCAAACAGTTATTGGGTGACTTGGGGAGGAAGAGCAAGCATCAGCCAGTTTTCCCTGGCTTTCGGCTCATTGAAAATACTCCAAAGTTGATACAGCTTAAGAACTTCTGCTCCCACGGGCCATCTTTTGTCCTTTACAAAAGGTTGTCAAGGCTAGGGAATGCCAGGGTTTGTAAGTCTATGGGCAACACACAACCCCAGTGCTCTGTAAACTCTTCCACTGGGGAGGAAAAAAATGAATTTTCAAGATTTTGTAGGAATTTGCCATAATATTGGTATCAGAACTCAACAAAGAGCTCTTAATCGGATTAGGTGTATGTTTATATTTTGAGTATCCATTCATTAAGGAAAAGTAGAGAAATAGATCTTTTTATTGTTTTTTTATTTTTATTTTTGGCCACACCTCAAGGCTTGTGGAATCTTAGTTCCCCAACCAGGGATTGAACCCATGCCCCCTGCAGTGGAATCTCAGAGTCCTAACTAGTGAACTTCCAGGGGATTTCCAAAAAGTAGATTTTTATTTTTGCTCTTTGTTTAAATTTTTTATTGAAGTGAAAAGACAGATTTCAAAAAAATCTCTTGGAAATCAGGTAGCTAATATAAAACATTCAATGGAAGACTTGAAAAAACAAGTTGAGCAAATCTTCCTGAAAGTTGAATAAACAGATTAAAGGAGTGAAACAATTTTTAAGTCTTAGTAAAAGTGATCTAGATTTAGATTTTTAAAACTTTTCAGATACCAAAAACAGAGGAAAAGGCAGGGGAAATTCTCAAAGAAATAATGCAAGAATGCCCCTTAGAAATGAAGGCCATGTGTATCTAACACAAACGAATAAAGACTTAGACAAAGACATGTTACTTAAAATTTCAAAATGCTAAGTAAAAATAAATAGTAAATCCTTAAGAAAAAGAAGACAACCCAATAAAATATGTACAAGAAATGTGAACAGACAAGAATACATAGGGACAGACTTCCCTGGTAGTCCAGTGGTTAAGACTCCATCTGCCTGCCAATGCAGGGGACATGGGTTTGATCCCTGGTCTGGGAAAATTTCACATGCTGTGGGGCAACTTAGCCCATGCACCACAACTACTGAAGCCTGTGCACCACAAGTAGAGAAATCCCACATGCAGAAACAGAGACCCAGTGCAACCAAAAATAAAAGAATACATATGGATGAAAGATTGGCACACGAAAATAGATGCAACATACTGAAATGCAAATTCAAACCCCAAGGAGATGCCACTATAACCCTGCTTTTGTTGTTGTTTAGTCACTAATATCAACTCTTTTGCAACCCCATGGATTATAGCCCATCCTCTGTCCATGGGATTTCTCAGGCAAGAATACTGGAGTAGGTTGTCATTTCCTCCTCCAGGGGATCTTCCTGACCCAGGGATCTAACCTGTGTCTCCTGCTTAGCAAGTGGATTCTTTACCACTGAGGCACCAAGGAAGCCCCATACCCCTTTTAGAATGGCTAAAATAAAAAAGACTGACCATCCCAAGAATTAATGAGGATATGAAGCAACCCTCATATATTACTGGTGAGAATGCAAAATTGTATAGCCACTTTGAAAAATTTTACAGCAGTTTGGCACTAAAGCTGTAAAAAATAAATAAACTCCAGATGAATTAAAGAGTTTATGGCATAAGCAGAAAAAAGAAACATGTATGATGCGTGCAAATTAAGACTGAAGACCATATTTAAAACAAACAGATGGTTATAATGAGAAGTACATGGGCTTCCCAGGTGGTTCAGTGATAAGGAATCCACCTGTCAATGCAGGTTTGATCTCTGAGTTGGGAAGATCCCCTGGAGGAGGAAATGGCAACCCAATTCAGTATTCTTGCTTGGAAAATCCCATGGACACAAGTCCATGGGGTCGCAAAGAGGCAGACACAATTGAGCACACACACACACACAATGAAAGGTACACAGGGGTTCTGAGAGTCCTGGGTTCAAAACTAGCTGCACTGGGACTAGTGAAATGACTTGAAATAAGGTATTTCTCTTATCCTCAATTATTTGACCTATAAAATGAGGATAATAGAAGTGTTTTTTTTTTTTTTAATGAAAGAGGGATAGTAACAGAGAGATGGAAAAGTACTTATAGTCAAACAGTACCCAAAGCACACACATCATCCCCTGGGAGAAGTCATTCCTGACCACCTGGGTTACAAAGCTCTCCTCTGTATTCTGAGCCTTCCCTGGCTCTCCCCTGCCCTGGCTCTCATCATACTTTTTCTATCACAGTCTTCTGGATGATTTTCTACCCATTAACTCTGAACTCCTTTAGAACTTATATCGTCCATTCATCAATCATTCCTATGTCCTCAGAACCTGCTTCGTCTAAAGCAAGGAGCTTGATTCCCAGCAGGTGCTCAAACAAGATTGTTTTTGGATTTGGGTTTGATTTGGTTTGGTTGGTTGGTTTTATTTGTTGTATGGGTTTTTGTCTGAGTGATGAC
Organism: Muntiacus reevesi; assembly: GCF_963930625.1. Taxonomy (NCBI): domain Eukaryota; kingdom Metazoa; phylum Chordata; class Mammalia; order Artiodactyla; family Cervidae; genus Muntiacus; species Muntiacus reevesi. The sequence continues at coordinate 52,526,114 of NC_089271.1, read as the reverse complement.
AACACTAGATACCCAATCAAGTATATCGGATGATGGGGTTCAGGACACACTACCCCAAAATATGGTACCTTGGCATGTTGAATATTTCAATCAGAAGGAATTTAAGAAACAGCAGGTACAGGCAGGATCTTCTGATCTTTCTCTGAAATAGGTCATAAACTGTCATGTGAGAGGTACCCTCCCTCTACCCAGAGGAAAGGAGCATCCTTATCTCCAAAGACACAGAGACACTGACAAGAATCTGAACAGACAGGCCATGATGTTTCCCCTAGTTTATTACCCTTGGCTCACATTCTTTTTTTATCTTATCACATTTGCCCAGGACTCTTCATCAAATCTAGCATAAAACGCTCAGGTTTATCCACTTCTTCAGACCTTGTAAAACTTATTAAATGAATTAATGTTTTTCTTGTTATCTTTTGTTACAGCAGCTCCAGCCAAGAATTTTGAAAGGTAGAGAAAAAAGATATTTTTCCTCCCGACACCATTATTAAACCAGCATTTGGTTATTGGAAATAACACACTATAACCAAGATATCATAGGAAATACCTCTGTAAATTTGTTCTCTTAAAGGGGGGTGTGCAGGAAAGGGTGACCTCAGCAGGCCTGGGTTGCTCAATTCCTACACATACCAAAGCAAAGCCTGCCTCTGGGATTGGCACATGGATGGCTCCTAAGAGATAACTTCTGAGTCCCTGGAATATTTTGCCTGATAAGACTTTTTGTGTGCTTAAGATCTCAGTCCATGCTACCAGCAGAATCGAGTAAGTTTCTCCTAACAATGTGATTCATGGTAAATGTCTGGTTTTGCTCTGGGGAGATATGGCCTGAGTAGCCCGAGATCAGCCACATGAACTTTTGTGTTCCTATGTGACTGACTCCCAAGAAAAAATCATGGACACCAAGACTCAAGAGTGTGTCCTGATTGGCAAAACTTCACATGTATTGTCCCACATCATTGCTTGGAGAATATATAAGCAATATGTCCCCATGCAACTCCTCTAGGAAGGGACCCCTGGGAATCTTGCACCTGGTTTCTCCTGGATTAAATCCCATACACCTTTTCCTTTTGCTGATTCTGATCTGTATCCTTTCACTGTAATAAACCAAACCATGCATATAACAGCCTCTGAGTCCTGTGTGTCCTTCTAGCAGATCATCAAGCCTGAGAGTGGTCTTGCACAGGGAGCTTGTGCCCTTTACCCCACACTTTTGACAGAAGTATGAGTACCTGTGTATTGCCCACTTTTATATTTATAATGAATCTTTGTAACTGCTCCTTTCTCAGATCAGCCCTAAGTTTGGCACTGCATCAGCTAATTCACTAGTCTTTCTATATAAAAAAGAGGCCAAGGAACAGACTAGGCTCTCAATGAATACTTCTTGGATAAACACTGTCAATCTTGTTATTTAATATTTGGCTTTGCCAGGTCTTAGTTGTGGCATGAAAACTCCAGCATGTGGGAACTAGTTCCCTGACCAGGGATTGAACCCTGCATTGGGAGTGCAGGTCCCCTGCATTGGGAGTGCAGAGTCTTAGTCACTGGACCACCAGGGAAGTCCTTGGTTATTTTAGTCGTAAGTGTAAGGCATAGATGTCACTCAGCCTTATATCAACAGAATCAAGTATGTGAACCCATACTTGAGGTGTGGGAAGTCCAGTTGACCTCTTTCACCCTTATGAGTCTCCTCTATTTGTTTTCCTCTTGCTTTGTGGCCACCATACTCGTCACTTTTTTTCTAGGTCCTTTCCCTGTGTTCCTCCTTTGCACTTCCAACTATTCTTGTGTCTGTCTGCCCCATCTGTCATATCCCTTATGGAAAACACCATATATATCCACATTACCTCACTTATTTCACCATAGCAATCATTTAGTGTCAATATTTTAATTCCTATTTTAGAAATGGAGAGAGACCCAAAGATATAAATACCTTTCCTACCATCACACAGTGCATGGTCAGAGCCAGGGTCAAAACCAATGGCTAGTTCATGTCACAGCCTATAAAGGAGACAGAGTAGGTAGGACCCAAGTCATTTGGCCTTAGTGAGATGCCCTGCTCCCTTTCCCTCTTCTACCTATGTTCTAATCCTTTCATCCAATTCTACAGCCTAGGGACTTGTCACATATTGTGTAGCAAATTTGGACACCCTACATTTAGTCTTTTTATTTAAACCATAGATTTTCAGTCCTTTTAGGTCAGAAGTATCTTTAACTCTGTATTAAGAGGGAGAAATAATTACATTTATCATTCCTTAAACAGAGTGGATTCTCCTCAAGCAGAATCTTTAACAAAAGCAGTAGTGTCTTTTTCAAAACTGTTTTCGGGGGTGTGAAAATACAAATGGAAGCTTGGAAATGTAACCTGCTCTTCTTGTATATAGTTGGGGGCTTCTGAGTGAGATCTGTGACTGTTAGGGTAATGGATGATTTTGCAGAGGAAATAAAGAGACTCGCGGCTGCTCCCACCCTACCTCTGAATAACTCTGAAGAATACACGTTTACAGGGGATGCTATGGCATTTTTTCAAGAGGCTTGTGATATAAGTTTTTTCTGTCTCCCCATAAATTGTCCCCAAGAGGTTTAGTGTTCTATTTTCTGTAGCACTAAAAGGTAAGCATATTATTTTTAAAGGTTTGTTTTTATATCAATGATTTCATCTGGAACACCATCTGGGTCAACACTTCATCTGTAATAGGAAGTCTGTGCTCCACATATTGGGAAATCCTTCAAGAGAACAAAGCCTTTTTTTTTAACAAAGCGTTTTAAATTGAACAATTTTATATAACTTTTAAATTTTATAAAAAACATCAGATTATAACTGAAGTAGCTCAGATGGTACAGTGTCTGACTGCAATGCGGAAGACCCAGGTTTGATCCCCGGGACGGGAAGATCCCCTGGAGAAGGAAACCACTCCACTACTCTTGCCTGAGAATCCCATGGACGGAGGAGCCTGGTGGGCTACAGTCCATGGGGTCGCAAAGAGTCGGACATGACTGACTTCACTCACTCACTCACATCAAATTATAACTGACACCACCAGTTCTGTATTCAACACTTCCAGAGCTACTCTGAGAAAAGAGCTAGGTTTTTGAACTTCGAACTTCAACCCCCAAATCTACTTGTTACTGCAGTCAAGAGATAACTGTTTTGTGAAAACAAACTCTTTTTGAGGCTGAGGTAATACATGTAAAGAACCTAGCACACATACTCCGTAAATGTGAGTTTTTATAGTAACTCCTATTATCATTAGATAAAAAGAACTCAATAAATTAAGTTGTGGTCATAATTGTTTACAGCTCCAGGGTAGCTTGGTTGGTAAAGAATCTGCCTGCAATGTAGGAAACCCCAGTTCAATTCCTGGGTCAGGAAGATCCGCTGCAGAAGGGATAGGCTACCCACTCTAGTATTCTTGGGCTTCCTTGGTGGCTCAGCTGGTAAACAATCTGCCTGCACTGCAGGAGGCCTGGGTTCAATCCCTGGGTAGGGAAGACCTCTTGGAGAAGAAAATTGCTACCCACTCCAGTATTCTGACCTGGAGAATTCAATGGACTGTATAGTCCATGGGATCGTATTAGAGTCGGACATGACTGAGCAACTTTCACTTCCCAGGGTTGATCAGCCATTTGTGACCAAACAGCACAGATCAAAATCAAGAACAGTGACTTTTAATTTTCTGTGTACTGAAGATTGATATCAGCATTGAAACAGGAGCACAGTGACAACATCATTAGAAGTATTTGGCAGGGAAGATGGGCACCTCACAAAATTTGAAGGGATGGGTACTCAGTCTTGCCGCTCTAGAGAATTTCGAGGTCTTACATCCCAACTCATTGCATGCAGCTAGCATAACATTGATACCAAAGTTTAAGAAAAAAAATACATGAAATAAAAGTATATGCTAGGTCACTCATGAGGACACACATAATCCTAAACAATTAGGACATAGATTACTCATGACAAAATTGGTTTGGTTTATATTAGGAATATAAAATTGGCTTAAACACAGAAACCTATCAATGTAATTCAACCCATTATCATATTAATAGAGGGAAGTGATCATATCAATAGACGCACTTTAAGCAAAGTAATTATAAAATCGAATGACTCTGATAAAGTATCTACCAAAAAAAGCACAGTTATACATCTTGGGGAAATACTGAAAATTCTCCATTTCTCATCAGGGATAAAACAAGGATGTACACTATCACCAGTTCTATTCAACATTATTTTACTAGGTGGGTCTACCTAATGCCATGAGAAAAGGAAATAAAAGCTATAATGCTTAAAATGACAGGAATGAAATTATTATTCAAACATGATATGATTATGTATGCTGAAAATTGAAAATGACTTAAAGGTAAACTTTTGAACTTAATAAGCATATTTAGCAAGGTTGCTGGGTAGGAAAAAATGGCACACAAAAATTATTTCTCTATATACCAGATCAAACAAAATATAAAATATCCCCAAAAGGTGTAATTTTCAGTGGCATCAAATACCTAGAAATAAATTTAACAAAAGATGTATAAGACTGCAAAACTTTACTGCTGCAAAACTTTATTGAACTTTTTTGAATTTTTTGTTTCAAACTTTTAAGTCAATGTTATAGTAGTTTCAGATGCAATACTGCAAGAATTTTAACAGCCACATTTCCGTCTCAAGAACAGCCTGCGTGGTTACAGTTTGTCTTCATTCAAATCTGTGGTTGCCCTTCACCTGTAAGTTAACAAGCGTTTTGGATTATTAGTTAGAACTTTATTGACACTAAAGGGATACAGAGAACACTACAGTTTTAGATTTATAAATTAGTTTTACAGTTTCAGATTTATAAATTAGTTTTATAAAATGGCCTAAAACCGGAACTCTAAGGATGACCAACCATTGGCTTATCTACAGTTAAACCTCTATAGAGACTTTGAAGGTAAACTTTCAGGCACATTAACATTTGCTAAACACATCACTCTTTCTAGTGATACAGAGAAACAAAGAGACTATTCAAGTTCATAACAAAACCCAATGCTTCTATTCAGATGTAGTTTTAAGTAGAAAGTACAATTTTTTATATTTTCAGTAAAAATCCAAACAATAAAAAAACCTAAGCAACAAAAGAAACTTTTAAAAGTTCATTAAAAAAAAAAAAAAGTTCATTTAAATGTTTTGACTTGAAAAAATAGAACTGCTTAAATGAAAAACAGAAAAGCTAGTACTGCATTTGCTTGGGCTGTAATGTAGAAAAGTACAAAACTCTCTGTGAGCCAGTTTAGCCCTTACCTAGTAGTAGGTTAACCATTTGTCCCTGTTTGCATCCATACTCCTGCTGTAACTATGAGTAGTGACTCTTTATACACACTTTAAAGCATTCCAGTTTGTATAAATTATGTGGTTATGCTAGTTTTAAGCCATTACCATCAAAGGTAAAAAATCACATTGTGAAGGAAAACAGTACCATTTCTCAAGTCTAGAAAGAGAAAAAAACCTGGAAAGCCAAATATCCAGATAGATAGACAATATACTCAATATTTGTCTTTTTCACAATCCTTATTATGGCTACTTGGCGTTTTGTATTTTCTCCAAGATGATTTAAATTGGTGGGTCTTCTACTCACAAATATTTTTTTAAAGAGCAATCTCGATTTATTGGTTGTGTGACTATTACTTTTCCTTCTCTTAATGATTCATACCTGTCCCCTTCCTTTCCCGTTAGGTTTATTTTGTTGCCTTTTATTATTTTTTTTATATTAGATGTTCATGTAGTTTATTACCTTTTCCTTTTTTGATAACATTGTAATTCAAGGCTACAATCTTCCTATGAGTACATCTTAGCCATGTTCAACAGGTTCCTGAAAGTAGCCTGAAAACTGTCTTGTAATGTAAAATGTAATGTAAAATGGACCAAGATTGTAATGTGAAAATATTTAGAAGACTAATGCAGGGTAACTTCTTCCCTAAACATCAAGTGCTTCACTTCAGTTATGATCTTTGAAATTTAATCTTACCAATTTGATGCCTCAAGGCACAAAATTTTCATGCCACATTTGCCATGGTAGAGGTGATTATATCAGTGTCCACATTTTATTAGGAACAGTAGCTTATTAACGCTGACAGTGGAGACAGGGAGCATACTCAGCGTAGGTTAGGTTACTAACACTAACCTCAAGCATCCCTAACTACATGCACTCTCTCTACTTGATCAGCAACAGAGATTAGAAAACTAGACTGTATCTTTTGACACTTCATTCAAGAAAGGATTGAAAATGCAACTGTTTACAATTTTGTCAAATATACATAAATAAAACTTAAAAAAAATAAAATGCAATTGTCTTTAAGAGCCAGAGAATTCAGAATTCAACAGAATCTGAGGAGAGGCATCAGAACTTGAACAGAAAAACAAACCTCAAGCAAAGTGTTTTTGTTCATTTTCTTAGTAGTGATGGAACTTCAAATGTAATTTGACTCAGGTCAGGATTTGATGATTTATAATAAAAAAAAAAACTCACAAAGCAGCTTATCTTTGTATTATATGCAACAGAACCAGAATAAGCAAAAATGAGAACTAAAAATAGTTTTTCAATATCTGATTTGAAGTCACCATTTTTAGAAGAATGAGTTTAGAAGTTAAGGAGTTTGCCCAAAAGTCACACAAATTACATTAGAGTTGGTACTAGAACCTACTTCAGGGTTTCAGTATATTTCATACAAACTGATGTGTGTTACTGCAGAGCTCTATAAAAGTATCTGAAAACTATTAACTGTTGGTTGAAAGGCTTATACTTAAAATTTTTTTAATAATTCAGTATGGCTTTGACCCAATTTGTTTCTATACCTTATAAGAGGCATTTAAGTCAGGCATTTAAGTTCTGAACTACATTTCAAATCATCTGTATATGTGAACTGTTATTAAAACAGTAATCCTATCTCTATATTATTGAAAATATTATGGAAAACAGACACTCTGTAATTCACATGCTTAATAAGATAACATACCCGCTTCTGGCATTTTCATGGGCTCTGGATCCGGCAGTCCCTCCCCCTCAACACCAGGACCATCTCCATGCTCACTACCGGTCTTCGGCTCAGGCTCAGGACCATCTCCATGCTCACCACCAGTCTTCGGCTCAGGCTCAGCCAGTTCCTGTTGATCAGCCTCCAGGGCAGGCCCTTGCACCTCCAGGGCAGGCCCTTGCACCTCCAGGGCAGGCCCTTGCAAATAAAAAGTTTATCAAGTTAAGAAATAAAGTATGAATAAAGTGAAGTTGTTCAGTCCTGTCTGACTCTTTGCGACTCCATGGACTGTAACCCACCAGGCCTCTCTGCCCATGGGGTTTTCCAGGCAGGAATACTGGAGTGGGTTGCTATTTCCTTCTCCAGGTCATCTTCCCCACCCAGGGATAGAACCCGGGTCTCCCACATTGCAGGTCGATGCTTTACCCTCTGAGACACCAGGGAGGCTGAAACATGAATAAGGGAATGGCAATATTCCTTCAGGGTTATGAAATAAGAGCCTTAGTCTACTATGGTAATAAATGTGATGCATGAGAATCACAAAAGCATTATTTCAGGAGTCTGTTACCAAACACCAGGAAAACAGGGTTTCATTACCCCTCTTCCTTTCACAAGACTGCCCTCAAACAAATTAGGTACTTCTTTTGTACTTGTGCATACTGTAATTTGACTGTATTTACCTGTATTTGTATTGTTGTATTGACTGTATTTGTTGTATCTGACTAGACTGTGAGCTCCCTTACATGGCATGAGCAGATAATATATAGAGTGGGGGAAAAAAGTCTTCAAAAATGTAGTGTTATGAATAACAGAAAAACTAAAGAACTATTTCAGATTAAATTAAATAGACATGACAACTAAATGCATCACATGATCCTGGCCTGGACTCTGGATAAAAAAAAAAATTCTATAAAGGGAATTATCAGGACAACTGGAGGTATTTGAACATACACTGTGTATTTAATGATTGCATATTCTCACTAATTTCTTGATTTTGATAACCATACGGTGATCAGCCAAAAAGTGACTTTTTTTTTGTTCTTGGGCTATATATGTATTACTGTACTTACAGTAAAAGGTCATAATGTGTTAACCTTTATCTAAATGACTCAGGATTAAAAAGAGCAAACACATCAATAAGTGTGTATATATGTGTGTGTATATACAGGGGAAGGGAAGAGAATATGAAACCAATGTGGTAAAAACTATTAACAATTCATAAATCTAAGTGAAAAGTATCAGTTAATTGTTCTAGGCTTGCAAATTTTATGTAATTTTGTTTAGAAATATAAAGCAAAAATTAAAGAGAAGATATGACATCTGCATTGTACTTCAGGAAGCCAAGAATTATTTTTAATTGTGGTTTAAAGACATATAACAGGGAATTCCCTGGAGTTCCAGTGGTTAGGACTCCACACTTTCATTGCCAAGTGCCCAGGTTCAATCCATGATCAGGGAACTAAGATCCCACTAAGTCATGTGGCATGCTCAAAAAAAATTTTTTTAGATAACAACAACAACAAAAATTTACCACTTTAACCATTTTTAAGTGTATAGTTCAGTAATGCATCATTAGCAGAAACTAGAAATGGACTTTACATATTTGTTTTCCTGTATTATGAAACCTTTCTTTTAAATGTCAGTCTAAGAATAATTATTTCTGTATAATTGCTGAAGTGTACTAAAAACAGTGAGCCTCTGCTATCTACAAAGCCTGAAGTCTACACCACATATAGGATTTCAATTACAATTAAAATGTAATTTTCTGAAGGGTTATCTGAGTGGATTTGTGGGTCTATGACAAATCTTAACAGTTGTGATGCCCACCCTCTATTGGGATAACCAGAAACTTATTTCATTAAAATAAATAAAAGTTATATTTAAGTCCAAAAGTCCAGTACATAACTTTCCATAAATGAATCCCATTTTTGGTACCAAAAGTAACAGCGAAATTATGAATTACAGTCAAATATACAGGGAGGATAAAGGAAGTATGATAGAAGGAAATGAATGGGCATAGTTGCCCATCAAATTCTAGAAACTTTTACTAGTGGCCCGAATTACCTAAAAGCTTTGCTTCAAAATACTATATATATGCAGGAGAAATAATTTGTCTTTATGTTAATCTTAGAATAATCAATCTTCTGAGGACTTCCTTGGTGGCACAGTAGAAAGGAACCCACCTGCCTTGCATAGGATATGGGTTCAATCTCTGGTTTGGGAAGATTCCACATGCTGCGCAGCAACTAAGCCCATGTGCCACAACTACTGAGCCCTCTCAAGTCACAATTACTGAGTCTGTATACCACAACTATTGAGCACACACACTACAACTATTGAAGCCTGTGCCCTCTAGGGCCCATGAATCACAATTACTAAGCCTGTGTGCCACACTACTGAAGCCCGTAGGCCTAGAGCCTGTCCTCCACAAATATAAGCCACCACAATGAGAAGCCTGCACACTGCAACAAAGAGTAGCCCCTGCCCACAAGAGACAGAGAGCCCACTCTTGTCTCTACTAACAAGAGAGAGCCCACACGCTGCAATAACACAACCAAAACTATTTTAAAAAAAAAACACACTAAACCAGTACACCAGTACCCTGAACTATTCAGCTTTTATCAAACTTCCATGTAAAAATACCAATAACATAAACAATGGCCATCATTCATGACTCATTTCTGGAGTCTCTGTCCTACTACATTGAACTGGGCCAATACTGAGAAACATTACAGTTCAGAGATTTGAGTTTTAAGCAAAATCATTCCACCGTTTTTACAGCCACATTCACAATAAGGAGACTCAAACTTTGGAGTGAAATACAGATTTTGTACTCAATAGTCAAATGCTCTTTAACACAGCCCTTGAGCCTCAATTTTCTCATTTATAAAATGGAGGAAATTTATTATAGTGAGGGATCACCCCAAGCTACAAACTATACTCTCTTCACTTTTCCAGTCAATTTTCAGGCCATGTTTAAGATCACTTTCTACTGCTTTCTTTCCTTCAATTACTAGTATATCATAATACATGAGACATAAAAAAGTGTGCACGAGCATGCATGTGTGTACACACACACACCCAGAGGCATTCCTCTTCCCTTTCCCTTCACACCTGGAAATGCAGATGCTCCTTCATCCTGTCTCTCTTGACGAGGTGGAATGTTCTTCCTTTCAATTGTTGACTCCTCTTCAGGTTCCTCAACCTCGATCTAGGGATGTGTGTGTGCAAAAATGAAAAGCTGTGTTACTAATACATGTCAACAATATACAAAATATAAACATATATTTGATCATAAATAAATCTAAAGACATTTTCCAATACTATTCAAACTTACTCTTAATAAACTTACTCTTCCCACAGTGAGGCTATTCTAAGAACAGCTACCCACAGACTTTAGAAGCTATTTTAATCAAGGTTGGGATGGATGTGTGCAATTTTGTTAATAAGCTTAAGAACATCATCAATCACGAGTCTAATCCTCCTGGATCAATGTCACGGAATACCTTTATCATTATATTCTTCAACAATACTTAAAGGAAACTAATTTCTAATAAAAAAAAAAAAAAACATCAAATGTTAAAACGTTAAAGCCACACTTACAAGTGCCCTGGGATATCCACGACCAAAACCTCTTCCTTTAGGCCTGTATGTTGACTTTATTCTCCGACTCATAGTTCCCACTGAAAACAGAATATTGTCATTTGGAAAATGCCCTTAAGAAAAAAATTTTATTTGAACACTTCCCTGGCCAAAGATGATGCATACAATTTCTGTAAAATTGAAAATATTTTCAAAATAACTCTCAAGGTAATTTAATTGTGCGCGTGCTTTCCAATTACACCAAATCTGGCAACTTGCAAAACCAACTGTTTATGTTAAGGCTAAGTAGACAGAAAAATCATCTTAAAACGCACTTTTTTTTTTTTTAATCACGTCACGTGGCTTTTGGGATCTTAGTTCCCAGACCAAGGTTTGAACCAAGGCCCACCACAGTAAAGCATGTAGTCCTAACCACGGGGCAATCAAGGAATTACCAAGAATACACTTCTGATGAGTTTTGGTTTCACAACTTGATTCACCATCATGGACACTTTTAGTGAAACACTGCTGGAAATTTAAAACTTGAGTGACTACTGATAAAAGTGTCACATTCTCATTTGCCAAGTCCTCCCCCCTCACACCATAAAGCTTTATTGGAACACAAAATCACACTCACTCCTTTATAGTTTGTTTATAGCTATTTTTGCACTAAAATGGCAGACTCAAGCTATGTAAGTTAAGATCTTACGAGACACTCTCCTTCCTATGTACCCTTTTCGAGGCATTACAAATCTAGCAATGCAGTCCAAAACCCCCACAGCCGTCGGTTTCTAGACCTTACCATTACCTCCTGCCCCGCCCCCAGGTCCCGAGCCCCGCAACCGACTCTGGATTCTGTGCTGTGGTCAGTTCCAGGGCCTCCAAGAACCAGCCACAACAAATAATGTACCCGTGACTCACCCCACCTTCACCTGACTCACTGACCTCGTCCACCAACCACCCGCACTCTCCCGCCACCAGGACAAGAGCTATGGCGCCCACGACACCTGTGAGGAGTAAGACAACTCGAGAAACTTTCTCCCCATAGGCTAAAGACCGCACTGCCCAACTCGCCAGAAACCTGCTGGCTCGCCCTCACACTCATGCACACCTAAACTTCAGGCAGATCTGTGGCCCTACCTGGTGAGTCTCAGACAAGTAGAAAGAACCAGACCTTAAGATGCGACACGAACAGCTCGGAATCGAGAGAACGTTACAAATGTTGCACCGCAATGGCCAACGAAACGCACGCAACACTGGCCATACGCACTACTTCTCCGAGCGCTACGTGGGCTGGATTCCCCGACCCTCCCCCCTCCTCCGGAAGGATGACATCCTCCGCCCCCGGCCCCCTCCCGTCAAAGTATAACTCCCGTTTCTGTGCTCTGTCCTCAATCCTAAGGCCTCCAGGACCCAGATCCCTCCAATAGCACCCCAAGACTCACCCCCACCTTCATCTGACTCCCTGAACCCCGCCACCCACTGCCCTAAATCTCCTGCTACCAGGACAAGAGCTCTGGCCGCTGACATCGAGGGCCTTCCTCTTCAAAAGTTAAAGATGGCACCGCCTGACCTGCCCAAAGGCCTCTGGCTCCCCCTGACACACATGCACAATAAAACTCCAGACAGGAAATATCAGCGGGCCTACCCGGTTGGTCTCAGCCAAACAGAAGCAAAACCTAAGATGCGATGCGCACAGTTCGGCACCCAGACCACAGTGCACACACAGCACCGCAAGGCTCGACGTAGAAGTGCGCAACCCTGGGCATGCGCACTATGTCCCTAGTGCGCCACTTGGCTGGTTTCCCTGACCCTCCTCCCTCTCCACAAGCATGACTCTCCCTCGCCCCTCCCCCCGGCCCCGCCACATCCCCTCCATGTATAACTCCCGTTTCTGTGCTCCATCGTCAGTCCTAAGGCCTCCAGGACACAGATCCCTCCAATAGCACCCCACGATTCACCCCCACCTTCGTCTGACTCCCACACCTCCACCAACCACTGCCCTAACTCTCCTGCCATCAGAACAAGAGCTATGGCCGCTGAATTCGAAGGCTTTCCTTTCATAAGTGAAAGTTAAAAGATGGCACCGCCTGACCCGCCGAAAGCCCTCTGGCTCCGCCTGACACACACGCACACTTAAAACTCCAGACAGGAAATATCAGCAGGCCTACCCGGTTGATCTCAGCCAAACAGAAAGAAGCGAAAGCTAAGATGTAATGCGCAGAGTTCGGCACCCAGTCTATCTCGCACACACTCTACCGCAGGGGCCGACGGGAAAGTGCGCTACCGCAGGGGCCGACGGGAAAGTGCGCAACCTTGGGCATGCGCACTATGTCTGTTGTGCAGCTCCGTGGGCTGCTTTCCCTGCCCCTCCCCCCTCTCCACAAGGATGACTATCACCCGCCCGCCCCGCCATCTCCCCTCGACGTACGTAACTCCCATTTCTGTGCTCTGTCGTCAGTCCTAATGCAATCCAGGACACAGATCCCTTCAATAGCACCCCAAGATTCACCCCCATCCTCATCTGACTTCCACACCTCCAACGGCCACTGTCCTAACTCTCCTGCCACCAGGACAAGAGCTATGGCGGATGACCTCGAGAGCCTTCCTCTTCAAAAGTTAAAGATGGCACCCCTTCACCCACCCAAAGCCTTCTGGCTCCCCTTGACACACATGCACACGTAAACTCCAGACAGGAAAATTTTGGTAGGCCTACCCTGTTGGTCTCGGCCAAACAGAAAGAAGCGAAAGCTTAAGATGCGATGCGCAGGGTTCGACTCCCAGACCACCTTGCACACTGCACGGCAATGGCCGACGGGGAAGTGCGCATCCCTGGGCATGCGCACTATGTCTCTCGTGCGCCACCTGGGCTGGATTCCCCGTCCCTTCCCCCTGGCTTAAACAAAGACTCCCCCCGCCCGTGGCCAACACTCCTCAATGTATAACTCCCGTTTCTGTGCTCTGTCGTCCGTCCTAAGGCCTCCAGGCCCCATATCCCTCCCATAGCAAACCAAGACTCACCCCCACCTTCATCTGACTCCCTGAATTTCACCGCCCACTGCCCTAACTCTCCACCACCAGGACAAGAGCTATGGCCGCTGACCTTGAGGGCCTTCCTCTTCAAAATTTAAAGACGGCACCGCCTGACCCGCCCAAAGCCCTCTGGCTCCCCCTGACACACATGCACACGGAAACTCCACACAGAAAATATCGGTAGGACTACCCGGTTAGTCTCAGCCAAACAGAAGGAAGCGAAAGTTAAGATGCGAGGCACAGGGTTCCACACCCAGATCACCTTGCACACACTGCCCCCCAATGGCCGACAGGGAAGTAGGCAACTCTGGGCATGCGCACTACGTCTCTGGATTGCCACTTGGGCTGGTTTCCCCGCCCCTCCCCCGTCTCCACAAGGATGACTCCCCCCTGTCCCCACTGCACCACCCCTCGATGTATAACTTCCGTTTCTGTGCTCTGTCCTCAGTCCTAAGGCCTCCAGGACCCAGATCCCTTCAATAGCACCCCAAGACTCACCCTCAACCTTCATCTGACGCCCACACCTCCAACGACCACTGTCCTACCCTGCTGCCACTAGGACAAGAGCTACGGCGGCTGACCTCGAGGGCCTTCCTCTTCAAAAATTATAGATGGCACCGCCTGACCCGCCCAAAGCCCTCCGGCTCCCCTTAACACACATGCACACTTAAACTCCAGACAGGAAATATCGGTGGGCTTACCCTGTTGGTCTCAGCCAAACAGAAGGAAGCGAAAGTTAAGATGCGATGCGCAGGGTTCAACACCGAGACCACCTTGCACACTGCACCGCAAAGGCCGACGGCGATGTGCACAACCCTGCGCATCCACACTGTGTCTCTGGTGCGCCACTTGGGTTGGTTTCCCCGCCCCTCCCTTCTCTCCGCAAGGATGACACACCTCCCTGCCCTCGCCCCCGCCCCCTCCCCTCAAAGTATAACTCCCATTTCTGTGCTCTGTCCTCAATCCTAAGGCCTCCAGGACCCAGATCCCTCCAATAGCACCCCAAGACTCACCCCCACCTTCATCTGACTCCCTGAACCCCGCCGCCCACTGCCCTAACTCTCCTGCTACCAGGACAAGAGCTCTGGCCGCTGACATCGAGGGCCTTCCTCTTCAAAAGTTAAAGATGGCACCGCCTGACCTGCCCAAAGGCCTCTGGCTCCCCCTGACACACATGCACAATAAAACTCCAGACAGGAAATATCAGCAGGCCTACCCGGTTGGTCTCAGCCAAACAGAAGCAAAACCTAAGATGCGATGCGCACAGTTCGGCACCCAGACCACAGCGCACACACAGCACCGCAAGGCTCGACGTAGAAGTGCGCAACCCTGGGCATGCGCACTATGTCCCTAGTGCGCCACTTGGCTGGTTTCCCTGCCCCTCCTCCCTCTCCACAAGCATGACTCCCCCTCGATCCCCCCCCCCCCCCCCCGCCACATCCCCTCCATATATAACTCCCGTTTCTGTGCTCCATCGTCAGTCCTAAGGCCTCCAGGACACAGATCCCTCCAATAGCACCCCACGATTCACCCCCACCTTCGTCTGACTCCCACACCTCCACCAACCACTGCCCTAACTCTCCTGCCATCAGAACAAGAGCTATGGCCGCTGAACTCGAAGGCTTTCCTTTCACAAGTGAAAGTTAAAAGATGGCACCGCCTGACCCGCCGAAAGCCCTCTGGCTCCGCCTGACACACACGCACACTTAAAACTCCAGACAGGAAATATCGGGGGCCTACCCGGTTGATCTCAACCAAACAGAAAGAAGCGAAAGCTAAGATGCAATGCACAGAGTTCGGCACCCAGTCTATCTCGCACACACTCTACCGCAGGGGCCGACGGGAAAGTGCGCTACCGCAGGGGCCGACGGGAAAGTGCGCAACCTTGGGCATGCGCACTATGTCTGTTGTGCGGGTCCATGGGCTGCTTTCCCTGCCCCTCCCCCCTCTCCACAAGGATGACTCCCCCCCTCCCCCCCCCCCCCCCCCCCGCCATCTCCCCTCGACGTATGTAACTCCCATTTCTGTGCTCTGTCGTCAGTCCTAATGCATCCAGGACACAGATCCCTTCAATAGCACCCCAAGATTCACCCCCATCCTCATCTGACTTCCACACCTCCAACGGCCACTGTCCTAACTCTCCTGCCACCAGGACAAGAGCTATGGCGGATGACCTCGAGAGCCTTCCTCTTCAAAAGTTAAAGATGGCACCCCTTCACCCACCCAAAGCCTTCTGGCTCCCCTTGACACACATGCACACGTAAACTCCAGACAGGAAAATTTTGGTGGGCCTACCCTGTTGGTCTCGGCCAAACAGAAAGAAGCGAAAGCTTAAGATGCGATGCGCAGGGTTCGACTCCCAGAGCACCTTGCACACTGCACGGCAATGGCCGACGGGGAAGTGCGCATCCCTGGGCATGCGCACTATGTCTCTCGTGCGCCACCTGGGCTGGATTCCCCGTCCCTTCCCCCTGGCCTAAACAAAGACTCCCACCGCCCCCCGCCCACGGCCACCGCTCCTCAATGTATAACTCCCGTTTCTGTGCTCTGTCTTCCGTCCTAAGGCCTCCAGGCCCCACATCCCTCCCATAGCAAACCAAGACTCACCCCCACCTTCATCTGACTCCCTGAATTTCACCGCCCACTGCCCTAACTCTCCACCACCAGGACAAGAGCTATGGCCGCTGACCTTGAGGGCCTTCCTCTTCAAAAATTAAAGACGGCACCGCCTGACCCGCCCAAAGCCCTCTGGCTCCCCCTGACACACATGCACACGGAAACTCCACACAGAAAATATCGGTAGGACTACCCGGTTAGTCTCAGCCAAACAGAAGGAAGCGAAAGTTAAGATGCGAGGCACAGGGTTCCACACCCAGACCACCTTGCACACACTGCCCCCCAATGGCCGACAGGGAAGTAGGCAACTCTGGGCATGCGCACTACGTCTCTGGATTGCCCGAGGGCTGGTTTCCCTGCCCCTCCCTCGTCTCCACAAGGATTACTCCCCCCCCCCAAGGGCCACATCCCCTCAATGTATAACTCCCCTTTCTGCGCTACCCTTAGTCCTAAGGCCTCCAGGACCCAGATCCCTCTAATAGCACCCCAAGACTCACCCTCAACCTTCATCTGACGCCCACACCTCCAGCGCCCACTGTCCCAACCTTGCTGCCACCAGGACAAGAGCTATGGCGGCTGACCTCGAGGGCCTTCCTCTTCAAAAATTATAGATGGCACCGCCTGACCCGCCCAAAGCCCTCCGGCTCCCCTTAACACACATGCACACTTAAACTCCAGACAGGAAATATCGGTGGGCTTACCCTGTTGGTCTCAGCCAAACAGAAGGAAGCGAAAGTTAAGATGCGATGCGCAGGGTTCAACACCGAGACCACCTTGCACACTGCACCGCAAAGGCCGACGGCGATGTGCACAACCCTGCGCATCCACACTGTGTCTCTGGTGCGCCACTTGGGTTGGTTTCCCCGCCCCTCCCTTCTCTCCGCAAGGATGACACACCCCCCTGCCCCCTCACCCGCCACCTCCCCTCAAAGTATAACTCCCGTTTCTGTGCTCTGTCCTCAATCCTAAGGCCTCCAGGACCCAGATCCCTCCAATAGCACCCCAAGACTCACCCCCAACGTCATCTGACTCCCTGAACCCCGCCGCCCACTGCCCTAACTCTCCTGCTACCAGGACAAGAGCTCTGGCCGCTGACATCGAGGGCCTTCCTCTTCAAAAGTTAAAGATGGCACCGCCTGACCTGCCCAAAGGCCTCTGGCTCCCCCTGACACACAAGCACAATAAAACACCAGACAGAAAATATCAGCAGGCCTACCCGGTTGGTGTCAGCCAAACAGAAAGAAGCGAAAGCTAAGATGCGATGCGCAGAGTTCGGCACCCAGTCTACCTCGCACACACTCTACCGCAGGGGCCGACGGGAAAGTGCGCAACCTTGGGCATGCGCACTATGTCTGTTGTGCAGCTCCGTGGGCTGCTTTCCCTGCCCCTCCCCCCTCTCCACAAGGATGACTACCCCCCCCCCCCCCGCCATCTCCCCTCGATGTATGTAACTCCCATTTCTGTGCTTTGTCGTCAGTCCTAATGCATCCAGGACCCAGATCCCTTCAATAGTACCCCAAAATTCACCCCCACCCTCATCTGACTTCCACACCTCCAACGACCACTGTCCTAACTCTCCTGCCACCAGGACAAGAGCTATGGCAGATGACCTCAAGAGCCTTCCTCTTCAAAAGTTAAAGATGGCACCCCTTCACCCACCCAAAGCCTTCTGGCTCCCCTTGACACACAAGCACACGTAAACTCCAGACAGGAAAATTTTGGTGGGCCTACCCTGTTGGTCTCGGCCAAACAGAAAGAAGCGAAAGCTTAAGATGCGATGCGCAGGGTTCGACTCCCAGACCACCTTGCACACTGCACGGCAATGGCCGACGGGGAAGTGCGCATCCCTGGGCATGCGCACTACGTCTCTCGTGCGCCACCTGGGCTGGAATCCCCGTCCGTTCCCCCTGGCCTAAACAAAGACTCCCTCCGCCCCCCCCCCCCCCCCCGCCCGTGGCCACCACTCCTCAATGTATAACTCCCGTTTCTGTGCTCTGTCGTCCGTCCTAAGGCCTCCAGGCCCCACATCCCTCCCATAGCACCCCAAGACTCACCCCCACCTTCATCTGACTCCCTGAACCCCGCCGCCCACTGCCCTAACTCTCCTGCTACCAGGACAAGAGCTCTGGCCGCTGACATCGAGGGCCTTCCTCTTCAAAAGTTAAAGATGGCACCGCCTGACCTGCCCAAAGGCCTCTGGCTCCCCCTGACACACATGCACAGTAAAACTCCAGACAGGAAATATCAGCGGGCCTACCCGGTTGGTCTCAGCCAAACAGAAGCAAAACCTAAGATGCGATGCACACAGTTCGGCACCCAGACCACAGTGCACACACAGCACCGCAAGGCTCGACGTAGAAGTGCGCAACCCTGGGCATGCGCACTATGTCCCTAGTGCGCCACTTGGCTGGCTTCCCTGACCCTCCTCCCTCTCCACAAGCATGACTCCCCCTCGCCCTTCCCCTCCCCCACCACATCTCCTCCATGTATAATTCCCGATTCTGTGCTCCATCGTCAGTCCTAAGGCCTCCAGGACACAGATCCCTCCAATAGCACCCCACGATTCACCCCCACCTTCGTCTGACTCCCACACCTCCACCAACCACTGCCCTAACTCTCCTGCCATCAGAACAAGAGCTATGGCCGCTGAACTCGAAGGCTTTCCTCTTCACAAGTTAAAGATGGCACCGCCTGACCCGCCGAAAGCCCTCTGGCTCCGCCTGACACACACGCACACTTAAACTCCAGACAGGAAATATCGGGGGCCTACCCGGTTGATCTCAGCCAAACAGAAAGAAGCAAAAGCTAAGATGGGATGCGCAGAGTTCGGCACCCAGTGTATTTCGCACACACTGTACCGCAGGGGCTGACGGGAAAGTGCGCAACCTTGGGCATGCGCACTCTGTCTGTTGTGCAGCTCCATGGGCTGGCTTCCCCGCCCCTTCACCCTATCCACAAGGATGACTCCCCCCTCCCTGCCATCTCCCCTCGACGTATGTAACTCCCATTTCTGTGCTCTGTAGTCAGTCCTAATGCATCCAGGACCCAGATTCCTTCAATGGCACCCCAAGATTCACCTCCACCCTCATCTGACTTCCACACCTCCAACGACCACTGTCCTAATGAAAGAATCTGAAAAACACCATGAAATTCCCTGGCCTGTGTAAATTTTCCACTTGCGCAGAATTTTCCATTTGCAAAATAAGGATAGAAAAATGTAAACGGAACGTCTATAGGTTTCCCAATAAATGCACAAACAAGCCTACTGTTTTCCGGAACCAAATGACGTCCAGCACCTGTACTCACAGATAAGATAACCCCATATGATACACATTATTTTACTTTTATGTTACTCATTCACTGTACTGGATGTGCTAACAATGTGACTTCTGCCCATAAAGGTCAGCTTACACTGCTATACGGTGCGACTCTGCCTCCGAGGAGACTAGAGTCTCCCGGCTTGTGCAAACCGACAATAAAGCCTCTTGCATATTGCATCTGCTGGACTGGTTTATTGAATCGCGGGAGCTCCTCTCCAGAACAGAGACCTGACGTTTGGGTCTTACATTTGCGGCTCGTCCGGGATCGAGGAGACCCCGGATTCAATACCAGACCTCAGCAGGAGGTAAGTCCGGCCGGCAGTAAGTTTGTGTTGTCTGTTGTCCTTTTGTGCTTTGTGTTTTGGTACCCATACGGGCTTAGTAGAAATTCGTGAAGCAGACCGACGGGTCCATAGGCCTTCCGAATTTCAACCCTGGAGGACGCTCCGGGGGCGTTCTGGGTGGCTGGGGACGAGCAGGCGGTCCTCAACCCCGGGGGTCAACGACTTCGGCCTCTGCCCCCGTCTGATTCTTTGGTTGAACTTTGGCGCCGATACTGTGCCGCGCGGGGCTTCTGGTCTGCATTCTGTGTGTCTGTACTGTCAGTGTGTTGGTGTACTTTTGTGTCCCCCTTCCCTCCGGCATGGGACCCAGACTAACTACCCCCCTAAGTTTGACTCTAGAGCACTGGAAGGACGTCAAAGGACGAGCCAGTAACCTGTCAGTAGAAATCAGGAGGAAAAAGTGGCAAACCCTTTGCGGCTCCGAGTGGCCATCCTTCAATGTGGGATGGCCTCAGGAGGGCAGTTTTAACATTGATTGTATTTTGCAGATCAAAGAACGGGTGTTTGACACAGGACTTCATGGACATCCTGACCAAGTCCCCTACATAATTACCTGGGAGAGTCTGGCCCAGGACCCGCCATCCTGGGTGGCACCTTTCGTGGCAGAAAAGCCGAAGATTCCCGGTGCCGATATACCCACGGCCCCACCAGCCCAGTCCTCTCTTTACCCCATTTTAGAAAAAGAAAAATCGACCGCCAAAACGAAACCAGTCATCCCGCCGGAAGATCCAGTTCTAATTGATCTCCTGTCTGAAGTTCCCCCTCCCTATCAACCCCCTCCAGTACCAGGTTCTCTGGCCAGGCCACCCCCGTCCACCTCCCCTGAGGCCCACTCCCCTGACACCACCGGCCCAGCAGCGACCAGCGGGGAGATTAATACTTCATCCCCCGTCGCCTCCCAGTTGCGCCAACGAAGAGATCAGGGAGAGGGAGGATCGGGAGAATGGAGGTCCCAGTTATTTCCCTTGAGGACTGTGGGGGGACCAGGAAACCAAGTCCAATACTGGCCATTCTCGGCCTCTGATTTGTATAACTGGAAGACTCATAACCCACCCTTCTCTAAAGATCCAACAGCCCTCAAGGGGCTAATTGAGTCCATCTTACTAACCCATCAGCCCACCTGGGATGACTGTCAACAGCTTTTGCAGGCTCTGCTAACCATAGAAGAGAGACAGAGAGTTGTCCTGGAAGCAAGAAAAAACGTGCCCGGGCCCAACGGGGCCCCTACTCTCCTTCCAAATGAAATTGATGCAGCCTTACCCCTGACGCGTCCGGACTGGGACTACAACACCCCTGCTGGTAGGGAGCAGCTCCGTCTCTATCGCCAGGTTCTCCTCGCGGGTCTCAAGGGTGCCGGGAGATGCCCCACCAATTTGGCCCAGGTAAGAGCAGTAACACAGGGACCGGAGGAGACCCCGGCGGCTTTCCTTGAAAGGCTCATGGAGGCATACCGTATGTATACCCCTTTCGATCCTAGTAGCCCCGAGCATAGGGGAAATGTCTCCACGGCCTTCATAGGGCAGTCGGCGCCGGACATTAGAAATAAATTACAAAAGTTAGAAGGACTTCAAGATTATAGCTTGCAGGATCTAATGAGAGAAGCAGAAAAGATTTACAATAAGAGAGAAACTCCAGAAGAAAGAGCAGAAAGGCTTAGGAAAGTGCAAGAAGAGAGAGAGGACAGATTGAGAAAAGAACAGGAAGAAAAAGAAGAGAAACGAGAAAAAAGGCATGAGAGTTGAGCAGAATTTTGGCCACCGTAGTTCAGCCTAGGTCAGAGCCAGGAAGGAGAGATAGGTTGGGAGGCAATAGGCGACCGAGAATAGACCATGACCAATGTGCCTACTGTAAAGAAAGAGGCCACTGGATAAAAGACTGCCCAAAGAAACCACGGGATTTGCGAAGAGAATCCTCCAAGGTCTTGTCCTTGGATAAAGATTAGGACAGTCAGGGCCAGGAGCCCCCCCCCCCCCGAGCCCCGGGTAACATTAAAAATAGGGGGGCAGCCAGTGACCTTTATGGTGGACACAGGAGCTCAGCACTCTGTACTAACCCAGACCAACGGACCCATGAGCACCAGGACCGCGTGGGTACAAGGAGCTACAGGAGGAAAGCTGTGCCGATGGACTACTGAACGGAAGGTGCACCTGGCCTCTGGTAAGGTGACTCATTCCTTCCTCCATGTTCTGGACTGTCCGTTCCCCTTGTTGGGGAGGGACCTTCTCTCTAAAGTCGGAGCCCAAATTCAGTTTCATGAAAAGGGGGCCTCCATTACAGGACCCAGAGGGGCCCCCCTTCAAATTTTGACCATAAAGTTAGAAGATGAATACAAATTATTAAAGTCCAAAACCTTGCCAATGGGTCCCATTCAAGACTGGATACGGAAGTACCCTCTAGCCTGGGCAGAGACTGCAGGAATGGGGCTAGCGATGGGACAGCCGCCCATTGTCGAATTAAAAGCCTCGGCTACGCCCATTTCGGTGAAACAGTACCCCATGTCTGAGGAGGCTTACAAGGGAATCAGACCCCATATACAACGGCTCCTCAAGCTGGGCGTCCTTGAGCCCTGCAGATCAGCCTGGAACACTCCCCTACTCCCTGTCAAGAAGCCAGGTACGGGAGATTACCGGCCAGTGCAGGACTTGAGAGAAATAAACAAGCAGGTAGAAGACATCCACCCAACAGTGCCGAACCCGTACAATCTGCTTAGCACCCTACCCCCTTCCCATACCTGGTATACGGTATTGGATTTAAAAGATGCATTCTTTTGCCTGAGGCTAAGTCCACAAAGCCGACCCTTGTTCGCTTTTGAATGGAGAGATCCAGAAGCTGGCCTGTCAGGGCAGCTGACATGGACTAGACTACCGCAAGGATTCAAAAATAGCCCCACCCTGTTTGATGAAGCCCTACATCAAGACCTGGCTGCCTTTCGGGCACAACACCCCGCCCTGGTGCTTCTGCAGTATGTAGATGACCTGCTGCTGGCGGCCCCCACGGAACTGGATTGCAACAAAGGTACGGGGGCCCTGTTGGAGACTCTGGGAGAACTGGGGTACCGCGCCTCGGCAAAGAAAGCCCAAATTTGCCAAACTAAAGTGAATTATCTGGGGTACCAGCTAGAAAATGGACAGCGATGGCTGACAGAAGCCCGGAAACAAACGGTATCACAGATACCGCCCCCAACAACTCCCCGCCAGATGAGAGAGTTTCTAGGCACTGCGGGATTCTGTAGGCTTTGGATTCCCGGGTTTGCAAAAATGGCAGCACCCCTTTACCCCCTAACCAAGCAAAACACCCCCTTCCTTTGGGGAAAGGCCCAACAAGCAGCATTTGATAACATCAAAAAGGCCCTCTTGAGTGCCCCAGCCCTAGGGCTCCCGGACATATCCAAGCCCTTTGAGCTCTTCGTAGACGAAAAACAAGGGATTGCTAAGGGGGTACTAACTCAAAAGCTAGGACCCTGGAAGAGGCCCATCGCATATCTCTCCAAAAGATTGGACAATGTAGCGGCAGGCTGGCCACCATGCCTACGGATGGTGGCGGCCATTGCCACACTTATCAAAGACTCTAACAAATTAACCATGGGCCAACCCCTTAAAATAACTGCACCCCATGCTGTAGAGACTATAGTCCGCCAGCCTCCAGACCGCTGGCTCTCAAATGCCCGAATGACTCACTACCAGTCCTTGCTGCTAGATACGGAGCGAGTGCGTTTCGGTCCAGCCACCGCCCTCAACCCTGCTACGCTCCTCCCAGATCCCCAAGAAGGGACCCCACACGACTGCCAGCAAATCCTGGCAGAAGTACATGGAACCAGGAAAGACCTCACCGACCAACCACTGGCAGACGCAGAGATCACCTGGTTTACGGATGGGAGCAGCTACCTATTAGAGCGTGAGCGGAAAGCCGGGGCTGCAGTAGTTGACGGAGAAAACGTCGTTTGGGCCAGCGCTCTGCCTCCGGGAACCTCGGCCCAAAGGGCCGAACTCATCGCCCTCACGCAGGCACTCAGGAAGGCGGAAGGTAAGAAAGCCAACATATACACTGATAGCCGGTATGCCTTCGCCACGGCACATGTACATGGAGAAATATATAGAAGGAGGGGGTTGCTGACTTCAGAAGGCAGAGAAATAAAAAATAAAAGAGAAATATTAGATTTACTACAAGCCTTGTTCTTACCAAGGAAACTAGAGATAATCCATTGCCCAGGCCACCAAAAGGGAGATACACCCACTGCACGGGGAAATCGGCTGGCAGATATAACTGCTAAACAAGCGGCACTAGGCCCCCAAATACTAACCGTCTCACTCGAGTCAGCATCAAAAAATGATGATGATGCAGCACTTGTTTATAGTGAAGCAGACCTAGACTTCCTTCAAGGACTTGGGGCGGACTATGATAAGGTCCATAAGAGATGGATACACCAAGGGAACACAGTGATGCCTCAAAGCACCGCGAAAAGACTTTTGACTCACCTGCATAGACTGACCCACTTGGGAAAAAGAAAAATGGCTGACCTCCTAAATGAAAATAAATTAGACTATTACATCCCTCAGAGAGACTTACTGATACAACAAATTGTAAACGGTTGTGAAGCCTGTGCAAAAGTAAACGCTGGCAGACTAAAACTCCCCTCCGGAGTTCGAGCCAGGGGGGCATAGGCCTGGAGTCCACTGGGAAGTGGATTTCACCGAGATTAAACCAGGCCTATATAATAACAAGTATTTGCTAGTGTTCATAGATACCTTCTCAAGATGGGTAGAAGCATATCCCACAAAGAAAGAAACAGCTCAAGTTGTGGTCAAGAAGCTCCTCGAAGAAATTTTTCCCCAATTCGGCTTACCTAAGGTACTCGGGTCAGATAACGGTCCGGCCTTTGTCTCCCAGGTAAGTCAGTTGGTGGCCAAATCATTGGGGATTGATTGGAAGTTACATTGTGCCTACAGACCCCAGAGTTCAGGACAGGTAGAAAGGATGAATAGAACAATTAAAGAGACCTTAACCAAATTAACGCTGGAGACTGGCACTAGAGACTGGGTTCAACTCCTACCACTGGCTTTATATCGAGCCAGAAATACCCCCGGCCCACACGGGCTCACCCCGTTTGAAATCATCTATGGAAGCCCCCCACCAGCTACATCCTTCTTTGACCCTGATGTCCTTGCAACTTCCCCTACCCTGCAGGCCCACCTACAGGCTCTGCAGCTGGTGCAACAAGAAATCTGGAAGTCCGTATCAGCCGCATACCGTGTGAATAACCCTGTTTCCTATCCCCACCCCTTTAAGATCGGTGACACAGTGTTGGTGCGGAGACATCAAACCAAGACTTTGGAACCTCGCTGGAAAGGACCCTACACCGTCCTCTTGACCACTCCTACCACACTAAAGGTAGACGGGATTGCAGCATGGATACACGCTTCCCACGTAAAAGCTGCACCCGGCTGCTGCTGCGAGGAGACGCCAGAACACGGATGGAAACTCCACCGCACTCAAAATCCTCTAAAGCTAAGACTTTCTCGCTTATAATGATTCTGCTATTTGTCTGGGGCGTCTCGCCCTCGGTTCAGGAGGGCGGGAGCCCCCACCAGGTGTACCGTATCACCTGGAGAGTTTTCAACACAGAAACCGGAGAGACAGCAACTGAGACTACCGGTGTAGCCCCAGTCTCCATGTATTTCCCCAGTTTGACTGTAGATCTGTGTGACATAGTGGGAGAAAGCTGGGATCCCAACCCCCAAGAGCCCTTCCCTGGATATGGATGCTTACACCCCGGGTGGTGGGTAAAAACCCGAGCACTTGACTTTTATGTATGTCCGGGTCACTCACGGACCCGTCCTGAAGTCCAGAGGTGCGGAGGGCCCCCAGAGGGATACTGCAAGGCCTGGGGATGTGAAACAACAAGAACCCTAAGTTTTAAGATTAAAACTAATGACAAAGAAAAGGGGGGAATGAAAGAATCTGAAAAACACCATGAAATTCCCTGGCCTGTGTAAGTTTTCCACTTGCGCAGAATTTTCCGTTTGCAAAATAAGGATAGAGAAATGTAAACGAAACGTCTATAGGTTTCCCAATAAATGCACAAACAAGCCTGCTGTTTTCCGGAACCAAATGACGTCCAGCACCTGTACTCACAGATAAGATAACCCCATATGATACACATTATTTTACTTTTATGTTACTCATTCACTGTACTGGATGTGCTAACAATGTGGCTTCTGCCTATAAAAGTCAGCTTACACTGCTATACGGTGCGACTCTGCCTCCGAGGAGACTAGAGTCGCCCGGCTTGTGCAAACCGACAATAAAGCCTCTTGCATATTGCATCTGCTGGACTGGTTTATTGAATAGCGGGAGCTCCTCTCCGGAACAGAGACCTGATGTTGGGGTCTTACACTAACTCTCCTGCCACCAGGACAAGAGCTATGGCGGATGACCTCGAGAGCCTTCCTCTTCAAAAGTTAAAGATGGCACCCCTTCACCCACCCAAAGCCTTCTGGCTCCCCTTGACACACATGCACACGTAAACTCCAGACAGGAAAATTTCGGTGGGCCTACCCTGTTGGTCTCGGCCAAACAGAAAGAAGCGAAAGCTTAAGATGCGATGCGCAGGGTTCGACTCCCAGACCACCTTGCACACTGCACGGCAATGGCCGACGGGGAAGTGCGCATCCCTGGGCATGCGCACTATGTCTCTCGTGAGCCACCTGGGCTGGGTTCCCCTTCCGTTCCCCCTGGCCTAAACAAAGACTCCCACCGCCCCCCTCTCCCTGCCCGCGGCCACCACTCCTCAATGTATAACTCCCGTTTCTGTGCTCTGTTGTCCGTCCTAAGGCCTCCAGGCCCCACATCCCTCCCATAGCAAACCAAGACTCACCCCCACCTTCATCTGACTCCCTGAATTTCACCGCCCACTGCCCTAACTCTCCACCACCAGGACAAAAGCTATGGCCGCTGACCTCGAGGGCCTTCCTCTTCAAAAATTAAAGACGGCACCGCCTGACCCGCCCAAAGCCCTCTGGCTCCCCCTGACACACATGCACACGGTAAACTCCACACAGGAAATATCGGTAGGACTACCCGGTTAGTCTCAGCCCAACAGAAGGAAGCGAAAGTTAAGATGCGATGTGCAGGGTTCAACACCGAGACCACCTTGCACACTGCACCGCAAAGGCCGACGGCGAAGTGCACAACCCTGCGCATCCACACTGTGTCTCTGGTGCGCCACTTGGGCTGGTTTCCCCGCCCCTCCCTTCTCTCCGCAAGGATGACACACCTCCCTGCCCTCGCCCCCGCCCCCTCCCCTCAAAGTATAACTCCCGTTTCTGTGCTCTGTCCTCAATCCTAAGGCCTCCAGGACCCAGATCCCTCCAATAGCATCCCAAGACTCACCCCCACCTTCATCTGACTCCCTGAACCCCGCCGCCCACTGCCCTAACTCTCCTGCTACCAGGACAAGAGCTCTGGCCGCTGACATCGAGGGCCTTCCTCTTCAAAAGTTAAAGATGGCACCGCCTGACCTGCCCAAAGGCCTCTGGCTCCCCCTGACACACATGCACAGTAAAACTCCAGACAGGAAATATCAGCGGGCCTACCCGGTTGGTCTCAGCCAAACAGAAGCAAAACCTAAGATGCGATGCACACAGTTCGGCACCCAGACCACAGTGCACACACAGCACCGCAAGGCTCGACGTAGAAGTGCGCAACCCTGGGCATGCGCACTATGTCCCTAGTGCGCCACTTGGCTGGCTTCCCTGACCCTCCTCCCTCTCCACAAGCATGACTCCCCCTCGCCCTTCCCCTCCCCCACCACATCTCCTCCATGTATAATTCCCGATTCTGTGCTCCATCGTCAGTCCTAAGGCCTCCAGGACACAGATCCCTCCAATAGCACCCCACGATTCACCCCCACCTTCGTCTGACTCCCACACCTCCACCAACCACTGCCCTAACTCTCCTGCCATCAGAACAAGAGCTATGGCCGCTGAACTCGAAGGCTTTCCTCTTCACAAGTTAAAGATGGCACCGCCTGACCCGCCGAAAGCCCTCTGGCTCCGCCTGACACACACGCACACTTAAACTCCAGACAGGAAATATCGGGGGCCTACCCGGTTGATCTCAGCCAAACAGAAAGAAGCAAAAGCTAAGATGGGATGCGCAGAGTTCGGCACCCAGTGTATTTCGCACACACTGTACCGCAGGGGCTGACGGGAAAGTGCGCAACCTTGGGCATGCGCACTCTGTCTGTTGTGCAGCTCCATGGGCTGGCTTCCCCGCCCCTTCACCCTATCCACAAGGATGACTCCCCCCTCCCTGCCATCTCCCCTCGACGTATGTAACTCCCATTTCTGTGCTCTGTAGTCAGTCCTAATGCATCCAGGACCCAGATTCCTTCAATGGCACCCCAAGATTCACCTCCACCCTCATCTGACTTCCACACCTCCAACGACCACTGTCCTAATGAAAGAATCTGAAAAACACCATGAAATTCCCTGGCCTGTGTAAATTTTCCACTTGCGCAGAATTTTCCATTTGCAAAATAAGGATAGAAAAATGTAAACGGAACGTCTATAGGTTTCCCAATAAATGCACAAACAAGCCTACTGTTTTCCGGAACCAAATGACGTCCAGCACCTGTACTCACAGATAAGATA
The DNA here is from genome assembly GCF_963930625.1 of Muntiacus reevesi. Classification (NCBI taxonomy): domain Eukaryota; kingdom Metazoa; phylum Chordata; class Mammalia; order Artiodactyla; family Cervidae; genus Muntiacus; species Muntiacus reevesi. The sequence continues at coordinate 52,497,563 of NC_089271.1, read as the reverse complement.
ACCCCATATGATACACATTATTTTACTTTTATGTTACTCATTCACTGTACTGGATGTGCTAACAATGTGACTTCTGCCCATAAAGGTCAGCTTACACTGCTATACGGTGCGACTCTGCCTCCGAGGAGACTAGAGTCTCCCGGCTTGTGCAAACCGACAATAAAGCCTCTTGCATATTGCATCTGCTGGACTGGTTTATTGAATCGCGGGAGCTCCTCTCCGGAACAGAGACCTGACGTTTGGGTCTTACATTTGCGGCTCGTCCGGGATCGAGGAGACCCCGGATTCAATACCAGACCTCAGCAGGAGGTAAGTCCGGCCGGCAGTAAGTTTGTGTTGTCTGTTGTCCTTTTGTGCTTTGTGTTTTGGTACCCATACGGGCTTAGTAGAAATTCGTGAAGCAGACCGACGGGTCCATAGGCCTTCCGAATTTCAACCCTGGAGGACGCTCCGGGGGCGTTCTGGGTGGCTGGGGACGAGCAGGCGGTCCTCAACCCCGGGGGTCAACGACTTCGGCCTCTGCCCCCGTCTGATTCTTTGGTTGAACTTTGGCGCCGATACTGTGCCGCGCGGGGCTTCTGGTCTGCATTCTGTGTGTCTGTACTGTCAGTGTGTTGGTGTACTTTTGTGTCCCCCTTCCCTCCGGCATGGGACCCAGACTAACTACCCCCCTAAGTTTGACTCTAGAGCACTGGAAGGACGTCAAAGGACGAGCCAGTAACCTGTCAGTAGAAATCAGGAGGAAAAAGTGGCAAACCCTTTGCGGCTCCGAGTGGCCATCCTTCAATGTGGGATGGCCTCAGGAGGGCAGTTTTAACATTGATTGTATTTTGCAGATCAAAGAACGGGTGTTTGACACAGGACTTCATGGACATCCTGACCAAGTCCCCTACATAATTACCTGGGAGAGTCTGGCCCAGGACCCGCCATCCTGGGTGGCACCTTTCGTGGCAGAAAAGCCGAAGATTCCCGGTGCCGATATACCCACGGCCCCACCAGCCCAGTCCTCTCTTTACCCCATTTTAGAAAAAGAAAAATCGACCGCCAAAACGAAACCAGTCATCCCGCCGGAAGATCCAGTTCTAATTGATCTCCTGTCTGAAGTTCCCCCTCCCTATCAACCCCCTCCAGTACCAGGTTCTCTGGCCAGGCCACCCCCGTCCACCTCCCCTGAGGCCCACTCCCCTGACACCACCGGCCCAGCAGCGACCAGCGGGGAGATTAATACTTCATCCCCCGTCGCCTCCCAGTTGCGCCAACGAAGAGATCAGGGAGAGGGAGGATCGGGAGAATGGAGGTCCCAGTTATTTCCCTTGAGGACTGTGGGGGGACCAGGAAACCAAGTCCAATACTGGCCATTCTCGGCCTCTGATTTGTATAACTGGAAGACTCATAACCCACCCTTCTCTAAAGATCCAACAGCCCTCAAGGGGCTAATTGAGTCCATCTTACTAACCCATCAGCCCACCTGGGATGACTGTCAACAGCTTTTGCAGGCTCTGCTAACCATAGAAGAGAGACAGAGAGTTGTCCTGGAAGCAAGAAAAAACGTGCCCGGGCCCAACGGGGCCCCTACTCTCCTTCCAAATGAAATTGATGCAGCCTTACCCCTGACGCGTCCGGACTGGGACTACAACACCCCTGCTGGTAGGGAGCAGCTCCGTCTCTATCGCCAGGTTCTCCTCGCGGGTCTCAAGGGTGCCGGGAGATGCCCCACCAATTTGGCCCAGGTAAGAGCAGTAACACAGGGACCGGAGGAGACCCCGGCGGCTTTCCTTGAAAGGCTCATGGAGGCATACCGTATGTATACCCCTTTCGATCCTAGTAGCCCCGAGCATAGGGGAAATGTCTCCACGGCCTTCATAGGGCAGTCGGCGCCGGACATTAGAAATAAATTACAAAAGTTAGAAGGACTTCAAGATTATAGCTTGCAGGATCTAATGAGAGAAGCAGAAAAGATTTACAATAAGAGAGAAACTCCAGAAGAAAGAGCAGAAAGGCTTAGGAAAGTGCAAGAAGAGAGAGAGGACAGATTGAGAAAAGAACAGGAAGAAAAAGAAGAGAAACGAGAAAAAAGGCATGAGAGTTGAGCAGAATTTTGGCCACCGTAGTTCAGCCTAGGTCAGAGCCAGGAAGGAGAGATAGGTTGGGAGGCAATAGGCGACCGAGAATAGACCATGACCAATGTGCCTACTGTAAAGAAAGAGGCCACTGGATAAAAGACTGCCCAAAGAAACCACGGGATTTGCGAAGAGAATCCTCCAAGGTCTTGTCCTTGGATAAAGATTAGGACAGTCAGGGCCAGGAGCCCCCCCCCCCCGAGCCCCGGGTAACATTAAAAATAGGGGGGCAGCCAGTGACCTTTATGGTGGACACAGGAGCTCAGCACTCTGTACTAACCCAGACCAACGGACCCATGAGCACCAGGACCGCGTGGGTACAAGGAGCTACAGGAGGAAAGCTGTGCCGATGGACTACTGAACGGAAGGTGCACCTGGCCTCTGGTAAGGTGACTCATTCCTTCCTCCATGTTCTGGACTGTCCGTTCCCCTTGTTGGGGAGGGACCTTCTCTCTAAAGTCGGAGCCCAAATTCAGTTTCATGAAAAGGGGGCCTCCATTACAGGACCCAGAGGGGCCCCCCTTCAAATTTTGACCATAAAGTTAGAAGATGAATACAAATTATTAAAGTCCAAAACCTTGCCAATGGGTCCCATTCAAGACTGGATACGGAAGTACCCTCTAGCCTGGGCAGAGACTGCAGGAATGGGGCTAGCGATGGGACAGCCGCCCATTGTCGAATTAAAAGCCTCGGCTACGCCCATTTCGGTGAAACAGTACCCCATGTCTGAGGAGGCTTACAAGGGAATCAGACCCCATATACAACGGCTCCTCAAGCTGGGCGTCCTTGAGCCCTGCAGATCAGCCTGGAACACTCCCCTACTCCCTGTCAAGAAGCCAGGTACGGGAGATTACCGGCCAGTGCAGGACTTGAGAGAAATAAACAAGCAGGTAGAAGACATCCACCCAACAGTGCCGAACCCGTACAATCTGCTTAGCACCCTACCCCCTTCCCATACCTGGTATACGGTATTGGATTTAAAAGATGCATTCTTTTGCCTGAGGCTAAGTCCACAAAGCCGACCCTTGTTCGCTTTTGAATGGAGAGATCCAGAAGCTGGCCTGTCAGGGCAGCTGACATGGACTAGACTACCGCAAGGATTCAAAAATAGCCCCACCCTGTTTGATGAAGCCCTACATCAAGACCTGGCTGCCTTTCGGGCACAACACCCCGCCCTGGTGCTTCTGCAGTATGTAGATGACCTGCTGCTGGCGGCCCCCACGGAACTGGATTGCAACAAAGGTACGGGGGCCCTGTTGGAGACTCTGGGAGAACTGGGGTACCGCGCCTCGGCAAAGAAAGCCCAAATTTGCCAAACTAAAGTGAATTATCTGGGGTACCAGCTAGAAAATGGACAGCGATGGCTGACAGAAGCCCGGAAACAAACGGTATCACAGATACCGCCCCCAACAACTCCCCGCCAGATGAGAGAGTTTCTAGGCACTGCGGGATTCTGTAGGCTTTGGATTCCCGGGTTTGCAAAAATGGCAGCACCCCTTTACCCCCTAACCAAGCAAAACACCCCCTTCCTTTGGGGAAAGGCCCAACAAGCAGCATTTGATAACATCAAAAAGGCCCTCTTGAGTGCCCCAGCCCTAGGGCTCCCGGACATATCCAAGCCCTTTGAGCTCTTCGTAGACGAAAAACAAGGGATTGCTAAGGGGGTACTAACTCAAAAGCTAGGACCCTGGAAGAGGCCCATCGCATATCTCTCCAAAAGATTGGACAATGTAGCGGCAGGCTGGCCACCATGCCTACGGATGGTGGCGGCCATTGCCACACTTATCAAAGACTCTAACAAATTAACCATGGGCCAACCCCTTAAAATAACTGCACCCCATGCTGTAGAGACTATAGTCCGCCAGCCTCCAGACCGCTGGCTCTCAAATGCCCGAATGACTCACTACCAGTCCTTGCTGCTAGATACGGAGCGAGTGCGTTTCGGTCCAGCCACCGCCCTCAACCCTGCTACGCTCCTCCCAGATCCCCAAGAAGGGACCCCACACGACTGCCAGCAAATCCTGGCAGAAGTACATGGAACCAGGAAAGACCTCACCGACCAACCACTGGCAGACGCAGAGATCACCTGGTTTACGGATGGGAGCAGCTACCTATTAGAGCGTGAGCGGAAAGCCGGGGCTGCAGTAGTTGACGGAGAAAACGTCGTTTGGGCCAGCGCTCTGCCTCCGGGAACCTCGGCCCAAAGGGCCGAACTCATCGCCCTCACGCAGGCACTCAGGAAGGCGGAAGGTAAGAAAGCCAACATATACACTGATAGCCGGTATGCCTTCGCCACGGCACATGTACATGGAGAAATATATAGAAGGAGGGGGTTGCTGACTTCAGAAGGCAGAGAAATAAAAAATAAAAGAGAAATATTAGATTTACTACAAGCCTTGTTCTTACCAAGGAAACTAGAGATAATCCATTGCCCAGGCCACCAAAAGGGAGATACACCCACTGCACGGGGAAATCGGCTGGCAGATATAACTGCTAAACAAGCGGCACTAGGCCCCCAAATACTAACCGTCTCACTCGAGTCAGCATCAAAAAATGATGATGATGCAGCACTTGTTTATAGTGAAGCAGACCTAGACTTCCTTCAAGGACTTGGGGCGGACTATGATAAGGTCCATAAGAGATGGATACACCAAGGGAACACAGTGATGCCTCAAAGCACCGCGAAAAGACTTTTGACTCACCTGCATAGACTGACCCACTTGGGAAAAAGAAAAATGGCTGACCTCCTAAATGAAAATAAATTAGACTATTACATCCCTCAGAGAGACTTACTGATACAACAAATTGTAAACGGTTGTGAAGCCTGTGCAAAAGTAAACGCTGGCAGACTAAAACTCCCCTCCGGAGTTCGAGCCAGGGGGGCATAGGCCTGGAGTCCACTGGGAAGTGGATTTCACCGAGATTAAACCAGGCCTATATAATAACAAGTATTTGCTAGTGTTCATAGATACCTTCTCAAGATGGGTAGAAGCATATCCCACAAAGAAAGAAACAGCTCAAGTTGTGGTCAAGAAGCTCCTCGAAGAAATTTTTCCCCAATTCGGCTTACCTAAGGTACTCGGGTCAGATAACGGTCCGGCCTTTGTCTCCCAGGTAAGTCAGTTGGTGGCCAAATCATTGGGGATTGATTGGAAGTTACATTGTGCCTACAGACCCCAGAGTTCAGGACAGGTAGAAAGGATGAATAGAACAATTAAAGAGACCTTAACCAAATTAACGCTGGAGACTGGCACTAGAGACTGGGTTCAACTCCTACCACTGGCTTTATATCGAGCCAGAAATACCCCCGGCCCACACGGGCTCACCCCGTTTGAAATCATCTATGGAAGCCCCCCACCAGCTACATCCTTCTTTGACCCTGATGTCCTTGCAACTTCCCCTACCCTGCAGGCCCACCTACAGGCTCTGCAGCTGGTGCAACAAGAAATCTGGAAGTCCGTATCAGCCGCATACCGTGTGAATAACCCTGTTTCCTATCCCCACCCCTTTAAGATCGGTGACACAGTGTTGGTGCGGAGACATCAAACCAAGACTTTGGAACCTCGCTGGAAAGGACCCTACACCGTCCTCTTGACCACTCCTACCACACTAAAGGTAGACGGGATTGCAGCATGGATACACGCTTCCCACGTAAAAGCTGCACCCGGCTGCTGCTGCGAGGAGACGCCAGAACACGGATGGAAACTCCACCGCACTCAAAATCCTCTAAAGCTAAGACTTTCTCGCTTATAATGATTCTGCTATTTGTCTGGGGCGTCTCGCCCTCGGTTCAGGAGGGCGGGAGCCCCCACCAGGTGTACCGTATCACCTGGAGAGTTTTCAACACAGAAACCGGAGAGACAGCAACTGAGACTACCGGTGTAGCCCCAGTCTCCATGTATTTCCCCAGTTTGACTGTAGATCTGTGTGACATAGTGGGAGAAAGCTGGGATCCCAACCCCCAAGAGCCCTTCCCTGGATATGGATGCTTACACCCCGGGTGGTGGGTAAAAACCCGAGCACTTGACTTTTATGTATGTCCGGGTCACTCACGGACCCGTCCTGAAGTCCAGAGGTGCGGAGGGCCCCCAGAGGGATACTGCAAGGCCTGGGGATGTGAAACAACAAGAACCCTAAGTTTTAAGATTAAAACTAATGACAAAGAAAAGGGGGGAATGAAAGAATCTGAAAAACACCATGAAATTCCCTGGCCTGTGTAAGTTTTCCACTTGCGCAGAATTTTCCGTTTGCAAAATAAGGATAGAGAAATGTAAACGAAACGTCTATAGGTTTCCCAATAAATGCACAAACAAGCCTGCTGTTTTCCGGAACCAAATGACGTCCAGCACCTGTACTCACAGATAAGATAACCCCATATGATACACATTATTTTACTTTTATGTTACTCATTCACTGTACTGGATGTGCTAACAATGTGGCTTCTGCCTATAAAAGTCAGCTTACACTGCTATACGGTGCGACTCTGCCTCCGAGGAGACTAGAGTCGCCCGGCTTGTGCAAACCGACAATAAAGCCTCTTGCATATTGCATCTGCTGGACTGGTTTATTGAATAGCGGGAGCTCCTCTCCGGAACAGAGACCTGATGTTGGGGTCTTACACTAACTCTCCTGCCACCAGGACAAGAGCTATGGCGGATGACCTCGAGAGCCTTCCTCTTCAAAAGTTAAAGATGGCACCCCTTCACCCACCCAAAGCCTTCTGGCTCCCCTTGACACACATGCACACGTAAACTCCAGACAGGAAAATTTCGGTGGGCCTACCCTGTTGGTCTCGGCCAAACAGAAAGAAGCGAAAGCTTAAGATGCGATGCGCAGGGTTCGACTCCCAGACCACCTTGCACACTGCACGGCAATGGCCGACGGGGAAGTGCGCATCCCTGGGCATGCGCACTATGTCTCTCGTGAGCCACCTGGGCTGGGTTCCCCTTCCGTTCCCCCTGGCCTAAACAAAGACTCCCACCGCCCCCCTCTCCCTGCCCGCGGCCACCACTCCTCAATGTATAACTCCCGTTTCTGTGCTCTGTTGTCCGTCCTAAGGCCTCCAGGCCCCACATCCCTCCCATAGCAAACCAAGACTCACCCCCACCTTCATCTGACTCCCTGAATTTCACCGCCCACTGCCCTAACTCTCCACCACCAGGACAAAAGCTATGGCCGCTGACCTCGAGGGCCTTCCTCTTCAAAAATTAAAGACGGCACCGCCTGACCCGCCCAAAGCCCTCTGGCTCCCCCTGACACACATGCACACGGTAAACTCCACACAGGAAATATCGGTAGGACTACCCGGTTAGTCTCAGCCCAACAGAAGGAAGCGAAAGTTAAGATGCGATGTGCAGGGTTCAACACCGAGACCACCTTGCACACTGCACCGCAAAGGCCGACGGCGAAGTGCACAACCCTGCGCATCCACACTGTGTCTCTGGTGCGCCACTTGGGCTGGTTTCCCCGCCCCTCCCTTCTCTCCGCAAGGATGACACACCTCCCTGCCCTCGCCCCCGCCCCCTCCCCTCAAAGTATAACTCCCGTTTCTGTGCTCTGTCCTCAATCCTAAGGCCTCCAGGACCCAGATCCCTCCAATAGCATCCCAAGACTCACCCCCACCTTCATCTGACTCCCTGAACCCCGCCGCCCACTGCCCTAACTCTCCTGCTACCAGGACAAGAGCTCTGGCCGCTGACATCGAGGGCCTTCCTCTTCAAAAGTTAAAGATGGCACCGCCTGACCTGCCCAAAGGCCTCTGGCTCCCCCTGACACACATGCACAGTAAAACTCCAGACAGGAAATATCAGCGGGCCTACCCGGTTGGTCTCAGCCAAACAGAAGCAAAACCTAAGATGCGATGCACACAGTTCGGCACCCAGACCACAGTGCACACACAGCACCGCAAGGCTCGACGTAGAAGTGCGCAACCCTGGGCATGCGCACTATGTCCCTAGTGCGCCACTTGGCTGGCTTCCCTGACCCTCCTCCCTCTCCACAAGCATGACTCCCCCTCGCCCTTCCCCTCCCCCACCACATCTCCTCCATGTATAATTCCCGATTCTGTGCTCCATCGTCAGTCCTAAGGCCTCCAGGACACAGATCCCTCCAATAGCACCCCACGATTCACCCCCACCTTCGTCTGACTCCCACACCTCCACCAACCACTGCCCTAACTCTCCTGCTATCAGAACAAGAGCTATGGCCGCTGAACTCGAAGGCTTTCCTCTTCACAAGTTAAAGATGGCACCGCCTGACCCGCCGAAAGCCCTCTGGCTCCGCCTGACACACACGCACACTTAAACTCCAGACAGGAAATATCGGGGGCCTACCCGGTTGATCTCAGCCAAACAGAAAGAAGCGAAAGTTAAGATGCAATGCGCAGAGTTCGGCACCCAGTCTATCTCGCACACACTGTACCGCAAGGGCTGACGGGAAAGTGCGCAACCTTGGGCATGCGCACTATGTCTGTTGTGCAGCTCCATGGGCTGGCTTCCCCGCCCCTCCCCCCTCTCCACAAGGATGACCCCCCCCTCCCCGCCATCTCCCCTCGACGTATGTAACTCCCATTTCTGTGCTCTGTCGTCAGTCCTAATGCATCCAGGACCCAGAACCCTCCAATAACACTCCAAGACTCACCCCCACCTTCATCTGACTCCCTGATCTCCGCGGCCCACTGTCCTAACTCTCCTGTCACCCGGACAAGAGCTATGGCAGCTGACCTCGACAGCCTTCCTCTTACAAATTTAAAGACCACACCGCCTGACCCCCCAAAGCCCTCTGACTCCCCCTGACACATGCACACTTAAACTCCAGACAGGAAATATTGGTGGGCCTACCCGGTTGGTCTCAGCCAAACAGAAAGAAGCAAAAGCTAAGATGGGATGAGCATAGTTCAGCCCCCAGTCCACCTTTCACACACTGCACCACAAGGGCCGATGGCAAGGTGCGCAACCCTGGGCATTGACACTATGTCTGTCATGAGCCACGTGCGCTGGTTTCCCCCCCCATGCCCTCTCCGCATGGATGACTGCCCCCCCGCCCCCGCCACCTCCCCTCAGTGTATAACTCGCGTTTCTGTGCTCTGTCTTCAGTCCTAAGGCCTCCAGGACCCAGATCCCTCGAATAGCATCCTAAGACTCACCCCCAGTTTCATCTGACTCCCTGTCCTCCGCCGCCCACTGCCCTAACTCTCCAGCCACCAGGACAAGAGCTATGGCCGCTGACCTCGAGGGCCTTCCTCTTCAAAAATTAAAGACGGCACCGCCTGACCCGCCCAAAGCCCTCTGGTTCCCCCTGACACACATGCACAACAAAACTCCAGACAGGAAATATTGGTAGGACTACCCGGTTAGTCTCAGCCAAACAGAAGGAAGTGAAAGTTAAGATGCGATGTGCAGGGTTCGACACCCAGACCACCTTGCACACACTGCACCCCAATGGCCGACGGGGAAGTAGGCAACTCTGGGCATGCGCACTACGTCTCTGGTGCGTCACGTGGGCTGGTTTCCCCGCCCCTCCCCCCATCCACAAGGATGACTCCCCCCTGTCCCCACTGCACCACCCCTCGATGTATAACTTCCGTTTCTGTGCTCTGTCCTCAGTCCTAAGGCCTCCAGGACCCAGATCCCTTCAATAGCAACCGAAGACTCACCCTCACCTTCAACTGACTCCCTGACCTCCGCCGTCCCCTGTCCTAACTCTCCAGCCACCAGGACAAGAGCTATAGCGGCTGACCTCGAGGACCTTCCTTTTCAAAAATTAAAGATGGCACCTCCTGACCCGCCCAAAGCCCTCTGGCTCCTCCTGACACACATGCACACCTCAAGTACAGACAGGAAATGTCGGTCGGCCTACCCAGTTGGTCTCGGCCAAACAGAAAGAAACCAAAACTAAAATGCGATGCGCAGAGTTGGACACCCAGACCACACCGCACAGACTGCACCGCAAAGGTCGACGTGGAACTGCACAACCCTGGGCATGCATACTACGTCTCTCGTGCACCACGTGGGCTAGCTTCCTCGCCCCTACCCCCTACCCATATGGATGACTGCCCCCCCCCTCGTCCCCTCTCCACCACCCCTTGATGTATAACTCCCTTTTCTGTGCTCTGTCCTCTGTCCTAAGGCCTCCAGGGCCGAGATCCCTCCAATAGCACCCGAAGACTCACCCCCACATTCATCTGACTCCCACACTTCCACCGACCACTGTCCTAACTCTCCTGCCACCAGTACAAGAGCTATGGCGGCTGACCTCGAGGGCCTTCCTCTTCAAAAGTTAAAGATGGCACCCCCTCACCCGCCCAAAGCCTTCTGGCTCCCCTTGACACACATGCACACGTAAACTCCAGACAGGAAATTTCGGTGGGCCTACCCGGTTGGTCTCAGCCAAACAGAAAGAAACAAAATCTAAGATGTGATGCACAGAGTTCAGTACCCAAACCACCTTGCACACACTGCACCGCAAGGGTCGACATGGAACTACACAACCCTGGGCAGGGGCACTATGTCTCTCGTGAACCACGTGGGCTAGCTTCCCCGCCCCTCCCCCCTCTCCGCATGGATGACCTCCTCCCCGCCCCCCGCCACTTCCCCTCAATGTATAACTCCCGTTTCTGTACTCTGTCCTCAGTCCTAAGGCCTCCAGGACCCAGATCCCTCCAATAGCACCCGAAGACTCACCCTCACCTTCAACTGACTCTCACACCTCCACCGCCCACAGTCCTAACTCTCCTGCCGCCAGGACAAGAGCTATGGCGCTTGACCTCGAGGGCCTTCCTCTTGAAAAGTTAAAGAGACACCGCCTGACCCGCCCAAAGCCCTCTGGCTCCTCCTGACACACACACACACTTCAAGTCCAGACAGGAAATATCGGTGGACCTACCCGGTTGATCTCGGCCAAACAGAAAGAAGAAAAAGCTAAGATGCGATGCGCAGAGTTCGGCACCCAGATGCATTGCACACACTGCACCATAAGGGTCAACATGGAACTTCACAACCCTGGGCATGCGCCCTGTGTCTCTCATGCGCTAGTGGGCTGGTTTCCCCGCCCCTCCCCCCTCTCCACATGAATGACGTCCCCCCGTCCCCCCCCCCCCCGCCTCCCCTCAATGTATAACTCACGTTTCTGTGCTCTGAGTCAGTTCTAAGGCCTCCAGGACCCAGATCCCTCGAAAGGCACCCCAAGACTCACCCCCACCTTCATCTGACTCCCTGACCCCCGCCTCCCACTGCCCTAACTCTCCTGCTACCAGGACAAGAGCGATGGCCGCTGACCTCGAGGGCCTTCGTCCTCAAAAGGCACTGCTTGACCCGCCCAAAGCCCTCTGGCTCCCCCTGACACACATGCACACGTAAACTCCAGACAGGAAATATCACTGGGCCTACCCGGTTAGTCTCAGCCAAACAGAAAGAAGCAAAAGCTAAGATGCTATGCGCAGAGTTCGGCACCCAGACCACCTTGCACACACTGCAACGCAAGGGCCGCCGCAAAGTGGGCAACCCTGGGCATGCGCACTACGTCTCTGGTGTGTCACATGGGCTGGTTTCCCCGCCCCTCCCCTCTCTCCGCAAGGATGACTCCCCCCCGCCCCCGCCACCTCCCCTCAATGTATAACTCCTGTTTCTGTGCTCTGTCTTCAGCTCTAAGGCCTCCAGGACTCAGATCTCTCCAATAGCACCCCCAGACTCACCGCCACCTTCATCTGACTCCCTGACCTCCGCCGCCCCCTGTCCTAACTCTCCTGCCACCAGGACAAGAGCTATGGCGGCTGACCTCGAGGGTCTTCCTCTTCAAAAGTTAAAGATGGCACCGCCTGACCCGCCCAAAGCCCTCTGGCTCCTCTTGACACACATGCACACTTAAACTCCAGACAGGAAATATCGGTGGTCCTACCCGGTTAGTCTCAGCCAAACAGAAAGAAGCAAAAGCAAGATGTGATTCGCAGAGTTCAGCACCCAGACCACCTTGCACACACTGCACCGCAGGGGCTAAGGGGAAAGCTCGCAATCCTGGACATGCACTCTATGTCTCTCGTGCACTCGTGGGCTCGTTTCACTGCCCAACTCCCCCAGCGGATTACCACTTCCCCCCAACCACTGATGACTTCCGTATCTGTGCTCTATCAGTAGCTCCTGTTCTTCCAGGGCACAGGTGCCTCAAGTAACGCCCCCAAGGCTTGCCCTACTTTCCCTGTCCCTTTCCACTCTGGTGTACTGTTTTCCATTATCCCAGACCTGCCAGGAGGCCGAGGGATGTGGTGGCTGCCTGCGAAGTGAGATACAATGCCTGCTAAAAACCAAAGTACAATATACCCCATAGAATTTACAGATTCCCTGGTATCTCAGCTGGTAAAGAATCCACCTGCAATGCAGGAGACCCCGGCTGTATTCCTGGGTCAGGATGACTCCCTGGAGAAAGGTTAGGCTACCCACTCTAGTATTCTTGGGCTTTCCTGGGGGCTCAGACAGTGAAAAATCCACCTGCAATGCAGGCGACCTAGGTTCGATCTCTGCGTTGGGAAGATTCCCTGGAGGAGGGCATGGCAACCCACTCCAGTGTTCTTACCTGGAGAATCCCCATAGACAGAGGAGCCAGGCAGGTTACAGTCCATGGGGTTGCAAAGAGTCAGATATGGCTAAGCACAAGCCTCAAAACCTAATATTCAAAATGTCCAGTGTATGATTCAAAATTGATCAGAAATACTCAAGAAAATAAAATTAGAACTACCATGCGATCCAGCAACCCCACTCCTGAGTATATATACCCAAAAGAAACAAAAACACTAATTGGGAAAGATGCATGTGCCCCAATGTTCATAGCAGCATTATGTACAGTTGTGAAGACATGGAAACAGCCAAAGTATACCCGAAGAAATGAATGGATAAAGATACGTGATAGATACATACAAGGGAATAATCAGTTCAGTTCAGTTCAGTCGCTCAGTCGTGTCTGACTCTTTGTGACCCTGTGAATCGAAGAGCGCCAGGCCTCCCTGTCCGTCACAAACTACCAGAGTTTACTCAAACTCATGCCCATTGAGTCAGTGATGCCATCCAGCCATCTCATCCTCAGTCATCCCCTTCTCCTCCTGCCCCCAATCCCTCCCAACATCAGGGCCTTTTCCAGTGAGTCAGCTCTTCGCATGAGGTAGCCAAAGTATTGGAGTTTCAGCTTCTGCATCAGTCCCTCCAATGAACACCCAGGACTTATCTCCTTCGGGATGGACTGGTTGGATCACCTTGCAGTTCAAGGGACTCTCAAGAGTCTTCTCCAACACCATAGTTCAAAAGCATCAATTTTTTGGTGCTCAGCTTTCTTCACAGTCCAACTCTCACATCCATACATGACCATTGGAAAAATCATAGCCTTGACCAGATGGACCTTTGTTGGCAAAGTAATGTCTCTGCTTTTTAATATGCTATCTAGGTTGGTCATAACTTTCCTTCCAAGGAGTAAGCGTCTTTTAATTTCATGGCTACAGTCACCATCTGCAGTGATTTTGGAGCCCAAAAAAATAACATCTGACACTGTTTCCACTGTTTCCCCATCTATTTCCCATGAGGTGATGGGACCAGATGCCATGATCTTAGTTTTCTGGATGTTAAGATTTAAGCCAACTGTTTCACTCTCCTCTTTCACTTTCATCAAGAGTCTTTTTAGTTCCTCTTCACTTTCTGCCATAAGGGTGGTGTCATCTGCATATCTGAGGTTATTGATATTTCTCCTGGCAATCTTGATTCCAGCTTGTGCTTCTTCCAGCCCAGTGTTTCTCATGACGTACTCTGCGTATAAGTTAAATAAACAGGGTGACAATATACAGCCTCGACATACTCCTTTTCTTATTTGGAACCAGTCTGCTGTTCCATGTCCAGTTCTAACTGTTGCTTCCTGACCTGCATATAGGTTTCTCAAGAAGCAGGTCAGGTGGTTTGATATTCCCATCTCCTTCAGAATTTTCCACAGTTTATTGTGATCCACACAGTTGTAGACTTTGGCATAGTCTATAAAGCAGAAATAGATGTTTTTCTGGAACTCTCTTGCTTTCTCAATGATCTAGCAGATATTGGCAATTTGATCTCTGGTTCCTCTGCCTTTTCTAAAACCAGTTTGAACATCTGGAAGTTCTCGGTTCACGTATTGCTGAAGCCTGGCTTGGAGAATGTTGAGCATTACTTTACTAGCATGTGAGATGAGTGCAATTGTGTGGTAGTTTGAGCATTCTTTGGGATTGCCTTTCTTAGGGATTGCAATGAAAATGGATCTTTTCCAGTCCTGTGGCCACTGCTGAGTTTTCCAAATTTGCTGACATATTGAGTGCAGCACTTTCACAGCATCATCTTTCAGGATTTGAAATAGCTCAACTGGAATTCCATCACCTCCACTAGCTTTGTTCGTAGTAATGCTTTCTAAGGCCCACTTGACTTCACATTCCAGGATTTCTGGCTCTAGGTGAGTGATCACACCATCGTGATTATCTGGGTTGTGAAGATCTTTTTTGTATAGTTCTTCTGTGTATTCTTGCCACCTCTTCTTAATATCTTCTGCTTTTGTTAGGTCCATACAATTTCTGTCCTTCATTGAGCCCATTTTTGCATGAAATGTTCCCTTGGTATCTCTAATTTCTCTAGAGAGATCTCTAGTCTTTCCCATTCTATTGTTTTCCTCTATTTCTTTGCATGGATCACTGAGGAAGGCTTTCTTATCTCTCCTTGCTATTCTTTGGAACTCTGCATTCAAATGGGGATATCTTTCCTTTTCTCCTTTACTTTCAGCTTCTCTTCATTTCACAGCTATTTGTAAAGCCTCCTCAGACAACCATTTTGCTTTTTTGCATTTCTTTTCCATGGGGATGGTCATGACCCCTGTCTCCTGTACAATGTCACAAACCTCCGTCCATAGTTCATCAGGCTCTCTGTCTATCAGATCTAGTTCCTTAAATCTATTTCTCACTTCTGCTGTATATTCATAAGGGATTTGATTTAGGTCATACCTGAATGGTCTAGTGGTTTTCCCTACTTTCTTCAGTTTAAGCCTGAATTTGGCAATAAGGAGTTCATGATCTGAGCCACAGAGAGTTTCCGGTCTTGTTTTTGCTGACTGTATAGAGCTTCTCCATCTTTGGCTGCAAAGAATATAATCAATCTGATTTCAGTGTTGACCATCTGCAATAATACTCAGCCATAAAAAAGAATGCAGCAACATGGAGGGATTTGGAGGGCATTATGCTAAGTGATCTCCTTTCCTGATGCTGGGAGGGATTGGGGGCAGGAGGAGAAGGGGACGACAGAGGATGAGATGGCTGAATGGCATCACCGACTCGATGGACATGAGTTTGAGTAAACTCTGGGAGTTGGTGATGGACAGAGAGGCCTGGCGTGCTGCGATTCATGGGGTCCCAAAGAGTCGGACATGACTGAGCGAGTGAACTGAACTGAACTGATGCTAAGTGAAATGTCAGAGAAAGACAAATATTGTATGAAATCACTTAGATGTAGAATATAAAAAATACAACAAACTAGTGAATAAAACAAAAAAGCAGACTCACATATATTCACAAACTACTGCATACCAGTAGGGGGAGGGGCAATATAGGAGTACAGGCATTGGAAGTACAAACTATAGGGTGCAAGATAGGCTTAATCTATTATACAACAGAGGGATATAACAATAATAACTGTAAAGGGAAAGTAACTTCTAAAATTGTATTAAAATTTTTAAGTGAAAAAAATTGCTCAAAATGTGAAAAACAAGAAAATCTGAGTTTACATGGGAAAGACAATCAACTGACACCAATGTAGAAAAGACTAAGATGCCAAGTATTATCTGACATTGTCTTATTTTAAAGATGCATTTATTTATGGCTGTGCTGGGTCTTTATTACTGCTCATGGGCGTTCTCCAGTTGCAGAGATCAGGGGCTACTCTCTAGTTGTCACGGGTTTTTCACTGAAGTGGTTTCTCTTGTGGAGCACCAACTCTAGGTGCCTGCTTCAGTAGTCGCAGATCACTGGCCCCAGAGCACTGACTCAGTAGTTGTGGCACACAGGCTTAGTTGTCCCTTGGCATGTGGGATCTTCCTGGACCAGGGATCAAACCTGTGTCCCCTGCACTGGCAGTCGGATTCTTTACCACTAAGCCACAAGGGAAACCCTGATATCATCTTTAAAGTTTGTTTTTGTGTTTTGATTGCGCTGGGTCTTGGTTGTGGCACACAGGCTTTCTCTAGTTGCGGTGCGTGGGATTAGTTGGCCCCGAGGCATGTGGGATCTTAGTTCCTGGACCAGGAACCAAATCTGCCTCCGCTACTTTGAAAATCAGATTGTGAACCACTGTTCCACCAGGGAAGTCCTTAAAGCACCTATTTTTTTAATGCTTCAATAAATTAATCATGAACATTTTTGAAACAAATGTAAAAACAGGAAATCTTGGCACAGAGAGAGAATAGTTCAAGAAATAAATGAAAATTTTACAAGTGAAACATATGATAGCCAAATAAAAATCTCAGTGCATGGGTTCAATGGCAGAATGGGGATGAGAAAATAGTGTTCAACACACAAAAATCAAGCTTATTTCTATATACTATCAAGAGACAAAACCAAAATTTAAACACACACACACAATACTCTTTTACAACAGCTTCTCAAAAAATCCAACAAAACGTGTACAGGATCTGTGGATGTTGAAAACTACAAGAAGCTGATGAAATAAATAGAAGGCCTAAACAAATGAATGTAGTGTCTATGGACTGAGAGATTCGATATAGTTAGGATGTCAGTTTTCCCCGAATTGATCTTTAGATTTAATGCAATTCCATTCAAAATCTCAACAAGAATTTTTTTAATACAGAATAATTGGTTCTAAAATGTATGTGGAGGACGTTCCGTGGCTTTCCAGTGGTTAGGACTCTGTGCTTTCACTGCCAAGGGCCTGGGGTTCAATCCCTGTTTGGGGAACTAAGATTGCATAAGCTGTGTTGTGTGGCGTGACCAAAAAACTTTTTTTAATTAAAAAAAATAGAGAATAAAATGTATGTGAAAAAACAGAGAACTACAATTGTCAAAATAAATTTGAAAAGGAGGAACAAAACTGGAGGACTAACATGGTTTTTCGTGCAAAGTTGCTTCAGTTGTGTCCAACTCTATGGGACCCTATGGACTGTAGCCTGCCAGTCTCCTCTGTCCATGGGATTTCCCAGGCAAGAATACTGGAGTGAATTGCCATGCTCTTCTTCAAGGGATCTTCCCAACCCAAAGATCAAACCCATGTCTTTTACTGTCTCCCGCCTTGGCAGGCAGATTCTTTACCATAGTGCCACTTGGGAAGCCCCAACATGGCTTTTAAGAATTACTATATAGTTACAATAATCAAGACAGTGTAGTATTGGCAAAGGGTTATAGACACACCTTTGTAAAATATCAGTTGGTCATATTTGTGTGTGAAGGTGTGGCTATGAAGGGACAGCACAAGTAAGCCCTGTAGGGTGATAGGACAGTCATGTATCCTGAATGTGGTGATATTAAAACTCATGTATTAAAACTCGCAGAACTCCCAAGGTCAATTTTACTGTATAATATTTTTTCATTTTTAATTTTTTTGATATTTATTTATTTGGCTGTGCCGGATCTTAGTTGCAGCATGCTTGATTTCCTATCTTTGTTGCAGCATGTGAGATCTAGTTACTTGACCAGGAATCAAATCTGTGCTGCCCCCTCCAAATTGGAATGGCCATCTGCAAAAGACCCTGAGCTTAGACCAGAGTCTACCAGGGTCCCCCAGGAGCAAGAGGCAGAGCTGACCTTAGGCTGCCCCCAGCTGTCCACGCACAGAGAAGGGGGCTCCAAGGGACACCCAGGCCTGGGGCTCACATACCCAGAGGACTGTGACCTTCTCAGGTGTGAATGTTTCCGCCTCTGTCCCTCCTCTGTGTTCTCAGACACTTTCCCAGTCTTGGAGATGAGACGCCCCTGCTGGCAAAGGCGGGTGTCACTGTAATGTGGACAGTTGGTGGCTGAGCTGTGCCTGGTAATGCCAAGACCTCCCACGGGGCCAAGGCTTCAGGCTGGCTTCCATGAATGAAAGCAAAAGGCTGATTTAACTTAGCAGCATCCTCGGGTTTGGACCTGGATCCAAACCTGCATCACAGACATCCAGAATGGGAAGTGGGGAGGTTATAGGAGGTGGTCCAGTAACAGCCAGGCTGAGGGTCAAGAGCTCAGGACAGAGAGAGAGGCCACTATGAGATAGAGATACGAGGCCACTATGAGATAGAGATACTAGGCCTAGTAATGAGGAGAAAGAGTGAGAGGAAGATCAGGGCTGATGAGAACATGGAAGGCACTCAGAGCCTCAGTTTGCCCATCTGTATATTGGTGATAAAAGTTGAACTTACATCATGCAGTTGGTGTGAGAAAGCATGATTCATGTAATGTGATCCGCTAACATCTGGTACAGAGTAATTATGAGGCTAATGGTGATGGTATTGTTATTTTTATTATTACAAGAATCACTCAGTCTTAAATAATTGCTGACATGCTCTTCTCCCTCACGAGGTGGGCACCTTGTCTCCTTCAATGGTAAACCCCATGGTCCACCTCTGTGGCTCCAGTGTGGGGAGCCACACTGTGGTCACCACAGAGGTCTGGTGAAGGAGGGGGTATTTTATAAGGCAGAATAACGCCCCCTCAAAAGATGCCCATATCCCAAATCACAGGACCTGGAATATGTCACCTTACATGGCAACAGAGACTTTGTGGATGTGATTAAATTTAAGTATTTTGAGATGGAGAGATCATTCTGGATTATCTGGGTGAGCCCAGTGTAATCATGAGGGTCATTATAAGTGAAAGAAGAAGGCAAGAAAGAGAGTGATTTGATGTGAGAAAGACTCGACTGGTTATTGCTGGCTTTGAAGATGGAAGATAGGGGCCAAGGACTGCAGGCCGCCTCTAGAAGTTTGAAAAGGCAGGGGAATGATTTCTCCCCGAGAGTCCCCAGAAGGCTCAGAAGGAATGTAGCCCTGAGGACACCTTGTGAGACTTCTGACCTCCAGAACTGAAAGATAATACATTTGTGTTGTTTTAAGCCACTGAGTTTGTTGTAAATTTGTTGCATCACTAATATGAAACCACTAGATGGGGAAACACATATCCTCTCCACTCCCTTCCTTCCTCCTTCTCAGACCCTTACTCTATCAGAAATGCCCAGTCCTGTGGCCCCTGGCCTTGGAATAAGATGGTGGCTCTGTCCCTTCCGTCAGTCTCTGAGACAGGGGGAGACCAGAGGGTGCAGGTCCCCCAAGGAGGGGTATATTGGGACCCAGTGCTGCTCAAGGAGGCAGACAGGGAAGGGGCCTGGGATACACAGAAGGCCCCCACGCTGCCCATTATCCACCACTATAATAATACACATACTTGATGGTAGACACAAAGTGTCATGAGTGTCAGTGATTGTGAGATCTAGAAGGGGCTGATAACAACTGATGTTTACTTGCTCAGGCCAAGCAGTGCCCCAGGTAAATGTGTTATCTCATTTAACCTTCACCACAACCCTGTGAGGAGGGAAAGTTATCACTCCTGATGACAGAGGAGCAAAGGGAGGCACAGAGAGATTGTGTAACTTGCCCATCATGTGACATTGTGGAATTTAGTCCTGGACTGTGTCATTCCAGAGCCCCTCCTCTTGCTCACCCTACTCCACTGCCTAGATTACTAGATTAATCAAATGTGGTCATGGGACATTCTCTGGAGGTCCAGTGGTTAGCACTTGGTGCTTTCACTGTCAAGGGCCCAGGTTCAATCCTTTATTGGGGAACTAAGATCCCACAAGCTGAATGGTGCTGTGAAAAAAAAATGTGGTCATAAATAAGGCCATTACACATGTTTTCTCCAAAGCCCAGTGGGCACTAACCCCTTTTTATGAATGAGAAACAAAGGCCAGGAGAGGACAGATGATTTACCTGAGGTCACACAACCAGGACTTGAGGTTCTGGCCTTTATAGCAGATTTGCCAGACTCTAAAACCATATTTCCTCAGTTATTACAAATGTGAATGAGGTTCAAGGGAAGATGGACTCCAGAGTCTGAGGACAAAATTAGCAGATCCTATCCATCCCCTCAAACCTGTCGGTCCTAAAGGAAATCAGTCCTGAATATTCATTGGAAGGACTGATGCTGAAGCTGAAGCTCCAATAGTTTGGCCACCTGATGTGAAGAACTAACTCATTGAAAAAGACCCTGACGCTGGGAAAGATTGAAGGCAGGAGGAGAAGGAGACAACAGAGAATGAGATGGTTGAATAGCGTCACCAACTCAATGGACATGAGTTTGAGCAGACTCCGGGAGATAGTGAAGTACGGGGAAACCCGGTGTGCTGCAGTCCATGAGGTCGCAAAGAGTCAGACACAACTGAGCGACTGAACTGAACTGAACTGATCCATCCCCTCAGAGAGGTATCCCCACACCACCGCTGATGTCAGGAGGTAAAGAATAAACAATTCCCCCAAATATGACTTCCACAGACAGGGCTGAGGGAACGTCAGTAACTTCCAGGACTGAAGGTAAGAGGACTCTGTCTCCAGAGGAGGTTCTGACAGAAGTAGTCTACACTTCGTGGTCTAGACAAGGAAATTGGGGTGGCTCAGAGCCTGTGTGGAGGAGTCCCAGAGAGTCACATTACTCCTACTCCTCACTGCATTTTTTAGTTGTTTCTTTGGAGTTTGTTTTGTTTTTTTTTTAACTTGAGAAATGTTCTTCTTAATGAATATTAATGAATTTCATATCCATGAACAACCACCCTCATCAAGCAGTAGACCATTATCCCACATTCCAGAAGTCCTCTGGATCCCTTCCCAATCATATTCTTCCCTCCTCCAGAAGTAAACACTTTTATGTCTTGGTGATTATTATTCCCTTGATTCTCTTTATAATTTTACCAGTTGTAATGGATTTGCTTTACCTGTTTTCGAATTTTGTGTAAGTGGGTCATACAGTGTGTAAGCATTTATGTTTGACTTCTTTTGCTCAACAGCATATCTGTGCGGTTCATCCAGGCTGTTCCATGTATTCATAGATCTTTCATTTTCATTGCACAGTATTCCATTCTACAAATAAACTATTTACACACTTCATGGCACTTTTGGTTTTTCTATTTGTAGTTTTTATATATTCTACATTTGAGTCTTTGATCAATTAAATATGTTTCAGTTATCTTCTCCCAATTTGTGCCCCAATTTGTGGTTTTCATTTTTTTATGGTAGTTTTGATTTATAGACATGCTTAACGTAATTGAATGTTTTATAATTGTCATTTATGGTTAGTGTTTTTTCTGTCTTAAGAAAAACTATATACTATATTAAAGTTTTGAAGTTCTTTTTTTTGTCTTTCACATTTAGGTTTTCAATCCATCTAGTATTATTTTTATTTGTGTTGTGAGGTAGGGATCTGATTTCATTTTTTCAATATGGAAAACAGATTGTTCCATTTATTAGAAGTCTAACCATATTGGAAGTCTGATCTCACAGTACCTCCTTGGCCACATATTCTCTGTCAACATACAAGTGGGTCTATTTCTGAGACCACTATCTTTCATTGGTCTCTTTGTCTACCCTTGCAGCAATATCATACCATCTTAATTGCTATACCTTTAGAATAAGTATAGGTGCCCTGGCTTGTTGGAACTTCCACATAAATTTAACAATCATCTCATTATGATACACAGACACAAATCTATTGAAATCATGACTTTATTTGTATTGAACCTATAAAACAGTTTAGAGGGAACTGAGAGCTTTATGACATTGATTCTTCCATTTGATAAATATGTATATCTATTTAGTATTTTAAAATTTCTTTCTATAAACTTCTATATTTTTCCCAAGAATGTTGGTTTCTTTTGTTAATTCCTAAGAAGTTCACAAATGGTATATTTATTAAAATTTTCTTTGTTGTTAGCATATAAAAGCAGTAGATATTTAAATATGGATTTTGTATCAGAAATCTTAAAATTCTCATTTTTTTTTTTACCTCACCGTACAGCATGCGGGATCTTAGTTCCCCCACCAGGGATCAAATCTGTGGCCCCTGCAGTGGAAGCACAGAGTCTTAACCACTGGACCACTGAGGAAGTCCAAGAAATCTTAAACTCTTAATAATTCTTATAATTTATCCATGGACTATTTTGAATTTTCTAAATATACAGTGGTATCATCTACAAATGGGGCTTCCCTGGTGGTTCAGTGGTAAAGAATCCGCCTATAATGCAGAAGACCCAGGTTCCACCCCTGGGTCAGGAAGATCCCCTGGAGGAGGGCATGGCAACCCACTCCAGTATTCTTGCCTGGAGAATCCCATGGACAGAGGAACCTAGTGGGCTACAGAGTCCATGGGGTCTCAGAGTCGGACACAACTGAAGCAACTGAGCATGCGCGCACGCATCCTCTACAAATAATGGCAATTCTGTACTTCATTTCTTTCCCTTGCCTTACTGTGCTTGCTAGGCCCTCCAGTACCATGCTGAGCAGAAATGCCGATAGCAGGCATCGTGTGTGTGTGTGTGTGTGTGTGTGTGTTAGTCGCTCAATATAACTGTAGACCGTGTGTTTGTGGCCCCTCAAAATTCAGAAGTTGAAACCTAATCCTCAATGTGAGGGTATCAGGAGGTCTTGTCTTTGGGAGGTGACTAGGTCATGAAAGTGGAGCCCTCATGAACAGGATTGAAAAATGAGAAAGTGAAAATCGCTCAGTCATGTCTGACTCTTTGCAACCCCATGGACTATACAGTCCATGGAATTCTCTAGGCCAGATACTGGAGGGGGTAGCCATTCCCTTCTCCAGGGGATCTTCCCAACCCAGGGATCGAATCCATGTCTTCTGCATTGCAGGCGAATTCTTTACCAGCTGATTAACCAGGGAAGCCCGTGATGAATGGGATTAGTGTTTTAATAAAAGAGAGTCCAGAGAGCATCCTTGTTCCTTCACTGTGTGGGGACACAGCAAGAAGAGAGCCATCCATGAACCAGGAAGTTGGCCCTCACCAGACACCAAATCTGCCAGCAACTTGATCTTGAATTTCCCAGCCTCCATAACTGTGAGAAATAAATGTTGTTGTCTATTAGCCACCTAGTCTACACTATTTTGTTATAGTAGCCTGAACAAAGACAGAAAGTTTTTATTTAATTTAAAACATTTACATCTATTTTCTTTTTTAATATTTATTTATTTGTCTGCTTCAGGTCTTAGTCGTGGCATGTGGGATCTAGTTACTGGGGCCCTGCATTGGGAGTGCAGAGTCTTAGCAACTGAACCACCAGGGAAGCCTCACATCTATTTTCTAATTAATATCTCATTAATATTCTTTTTTCACTCAGAAGGTTTTAGTATCAGGGTTATATAAGCCCCATAAAGTGAATTAGAAATGCTCCCTCTTTTTCTACAATCTAGAATTGCTTTTATAAAATTGGAATTATTATATAATTATTACACATTTTTATTATTCCTTAGAGCGTTTTACCACTGAAGATATCTGAGACAGTTTTGGCAAGTTATATGTCTGCAAGTGATTTGTCCATTTTACCTAATTTTTCAGCCCAATTGGCATAAAGTTTCTTTTTTGGACACTGAGCAAATTATCACACCAGTGGAAGGCCAAGGGCACATGTCTAAACTTGATACTTAACAAAGTCAGAGTATCCTCATTAAAAGCTGACATATGGGTGTGTTGAAAGAATCCTCCTGCCGACACAGGAGACACAGGTTTGATCCCTGGGTCAGGAAGATCCCCTGGAGAAGGAAATGGCAACCCACTGCAGTTTTCTTGCCTGGGAAATCTCATAGACTGAGGAGCCTGGCAGGCTACAGTCAACGGGGTCACAAAGAGTTGGATACAACTTACCAACTGAACAACAACAAGCTATTTTCTGCTTTCATACCTCAGCAATGCTATTCCCTCTGACGGGACTGCCCTCTCTTCCCTTCATCACATGTTGGATTCCTTCTTGTTTTGTAGGGGAGAAGGAGGGTTATTGTTAGTTTTGTTCACTTTTTTGTGTGCCAAGTGGCTTATGGGATCTTAGTTCCCTGACCAGGGATGGAACTTGGGCTGTGGCAGTGAAAGCGCCAAACCACTGAACTGCCACAAACTTCCCATTTCTTGTTTTTCAAAATGCAGCTCAGGCACCACATCCTCCAAGAAGGCTTTCAGAGTCCCTATACTGGACTGAGCATCTGTCCTAGGGCCCCCACACCTCACTGGATCCATTGCTGCTAATGCTCTAACCACACTGTGATACTAACCTCCTCTGTGTCTGTCTCCCCCACTAGACTGTGGGCCCCTTCCTCTATGTCCTAGAGCAGGGCACACATCAACACTTGTGGAGCTGAAGTGAGTTGTAACCACTGAATGATCAGCTAAGTTCTCTAGCCACATCTCTGTATTGCCCCACATACATTTGTTTGTTCACTTATTTCACTCAAAAGGTATTTATTGAACACTTACTATGTGCCAGGTACTGTTCTAGAAGAGTGGTCAGTGGGGAAAGAGGAAAACTTACAAGAGTGTGGTATCCTGGAAACCAAGTGAAGAAAGGATTTCAAGGTTGAGTTGATGGTCCACTGTGTCAAATACTGTCAATCAATCAAGTAAGATGAGGTCTGAGATGACTGTCAATAGCATAATGTGAGTATCATCAGTGTCTTCAGCACTTTTGCTGAAGTGGCTAGGCAAAAAAATCCAATTGGAGCTGTTTCAGAAAAGCATTGGAGCCCTGGAGAAGGACTAAAGAAAGATGACATAAAGTTTTGCTGTGAAGGCAAGTAAATAAATATATGGTGTTTTATTTTGCTATAGAGAGTTTTTCATTTGCATGCAGTATATACATCTATCCTTTCTTTCAAAGGTTCTGGATTTCCAGTTTTGAGTTAGAATGCAATGTTTTGGACAGCAACTCTACTATGACATATTAAGTCCTCTGTTCTTTCTGAGGCCATCCCAATCTTGAGGGCAGAGGGCTCTCCCTGTTAGTGTCACAGGCTGTTTTTGTTTTTCATTAACCTCAAAACCTTGTGGCTGATTCACAATCAATATCCCCTCATCCACAGCTGGCCATGTGTCATAGTCATATGTGTGACATCAAACACTCATGTGGCCCCCATTCTTCTTCCCTTCCTGGCAGAAGGTGGAAAAGATCAAAGGATCTGGCCCCACTCCTGCAAGACCACCAGGCTACACATTAGTACCATAAGGTGAGGTGACAAAGATCCTCAAGGACTTATTGAAGCAGCAACAGCAGGTATGACCATATCCCACCCCACCCATCCACCCCCATCCACTCTCCACCGAGGTCCTTCCACAGATTGTGGCCACCCTGCACATTTAGGCCCAAAGAGGAAAACACTGCACAACAAGACACATCGTTTCTCATAGAGTTCTATTGTGGCGTATAATAATAGGTACTCTATATAAATTAAATTAAAAATAAAGCTCCAGCAGGTTGCACAGGTTGGCTGTTAATAAATACATCTCTGGGTAATTGTGCCCCAAGACCAGCTCATGACCACTCTCCCTCAACCAGAGAATTATACAAAAATAAATACAGGCTTGAGGGTGGGGTGGGAGGGGAGGACATGCCCAATTCCATTCTGCAAGTTCTTATACCATCCCCCCATGCCACTTCTCGCCACTGGTATTGCCACAGGGAACCCTGTACTGACTGGAGAGCTGAGGGACAGAGAGGCCTCTCTCCAGTTGAGCATTCTCAGAAGCAAAGGACTGTTCACTGAACAGACCACACATTCCCATCTGAACCCTCTGGGGAGGGGGGGGGGTGATGCAGGGGCTGCCCCTCCCCAGAGAGGGGAAACCTGTTATTGGTCATCTCACAAGCAGCTCCTACAAGAACCAGACCAGAGAGAGGCACAGTGCAAGCACCAGGAGGGACATACCATTGTTCAGAGCCACAGGGACCACCACCAGCACAGCTAGGACTCCCAGAGTCTGGGTCAGGGGTCCCCAGAGCTGGGGAGGCAATACACACACACTCTCTGCAGGGTCTGCTAGGGTAGGAGACCTCTTTGGGGGCTCAAGGCTTGGGCCTGAACCCCCTTCATCCTGGGGGCTTACTTGGGGCCTGGCCAGGCTGGAAGGACAGACTTCAGTCCCTAAGGGACCAAGGAGGGAGAAATCTTGTCCCTGCAGGACTAGAGCAGCTGGCTCCTGGCCAGAGATAGAAATCAACCTGTCTCCCAACCCAGTGGTAAACTCCATCTGGGCTTCTGTGGCCCCTGAGAACCCAGTCACCCCAGATATCATCCTATTCATATGCAAAGAGTCAGAGTCCTTGCTTGTCCCCTTCTCTGGAGCCCCACTGAATTGACCCTCTATACCCAGAACCACAGGGCTGTTACATCCAGAACCCTCCGCCCATGGGAGCCACACATCTCCCATAGTGGCTACCACAGAAGGGGCCCCCGAGAGGATTTCTGGAGGTGATTCCTTAGGGGTGTCCCCTTCTGGACTGGAGGGTATGATGGAGAGTCCCTCTTCCCCCTCCCCCTCCTCATCAGGGTCCTCAGTGTCCTTGATGAGCTCCACACCGCGCCCCAGCCGGGCATAGTGCAGCGTGATCTCCTCAGCCAGGGCACTGTTCAGGGCCCGCTCAGGGCCAGGCCACTTCAAGATCAGGTCGCGGTCTGTGAGTATGCCCAGGGGATGGCTGGGGGACACCCCTCCATCTACGGGGCCCTCCCCACCACCTCCCACCCCACCAGCAGCCACAGCAGCCCGCAGGCGGCTCAGGTGGGACAGGTAGAGCTGCTCCAGCTCCTGGTCGATGGTGTCCTCTCCAAGCAGCTCCTCCAACCCACTCACAACCTCCAGCCCCCTGGGAGGCTCATCCATGATAGCTCCCACTAAGGGCTCCTTTCGGCCCCTTCCATTCTCGCTGGATACTTCCCACGTGGCCTCCATCTGTCGCTGGCTCGGTTCCAAGAGAGGCCCAGCTGCCCCCTCACTTGCATCGGGCCCTGAGGCCTGGTCCCGGGGAGAGCGACCCAGGCCGCAGAGAGTGGAAGAGAGGGGAATCCTGATGGCCGGTGCCTGGGGAACCTCTGTGAAAGTCACAGGCAGGCTGCTTCTGATGACATCACCTTCCTCTGGGGGTCTGCCAGTCACTGTAACTTCAGAAACCTGGAAACCATGAGGGGAGGACGTGGGAGTGGAGAGAAAGGGAAGGGAATGAAGAGGCAGGGGAGGCAGAGAAACAAGCAGAGACAGTGAGAACTGGTGACAGCCTGCACCCAGCCCCACAAGTGTTTCCAGATGAAAACTCCTTAAAGAACTATAATTTCCTTAACTCCAAAGACTATGCCTATATTAAAATAGATGGAATAAAAGGGAACTCCCTGCAGATCATAAAGCTAAGGAATTCAGTGGGCACCAATATTTGGTGAACAACTATCAGTAAAAACTATTGACTGACCTCCAAAACATATCCAGGACATCCATATGAATTCATGTATTTTCTCTTTAAAAAAATTGTATTTCCTAGAACTGTCTTTTGACAAGGCCTAGAAACAATGACCAGTCTAGTAGCAACAAGCATTCCTAGCTCCCAGATCTTGGTTTCTAAATACCATTCTCCACTAAAAGGAACCAGGGATCCTGAAATAAATGACTGTTTTCAAGTCTGGGGCAGGAAAAGCACAAGACGAGGTTGTGACATATTGACATACCAGAATGTGAGAAAGTGCTCAAAGAATGTTGGGGATGTGTCATAACAAGTCTGGAGCCAGTGAAAATAAACTCCCACTGGCCAGAGACAGTTCAACTTATGCAGTTCAATTTATTATCAAAATAAATAAATAGGTGCAATGGGTTGAAACTCATCAAATATGTTTAAAATTCATTATATTAATAATGCCACCCCAAAACTTAAATCCCTAATTGGTCACCTTTGGTGTTCATTTCTTCTGAAAACTGGTAAATGAAAGGGAAAATTTTAAATATTTATCCAGCTTTTTCTATACAAACTACATATATCCTCAGTGTATATATGCTCAAGGTAGCCAAATAGTTGATGTGCAAAAGCCTTTCTTTAGAGAAAAATTCCAGCTAATAAATAAAATGGAAATAGAAGTAAATAGAATTGATTCTATTTAACTTACTTTAATAACAGATTTAATAAATTTATTTAATAAAAATTAATAGATTAATAAATTAATTAAATCTAATATTCAGTTCAGTTCAGTCGCTCAGTCGTGTCCGACTCTTTGCGACCCCATGAATCTCAGCACGCCAGGCCTATCTGTCCATCACCAACTCCCGGAGTTAGATCAAATCAAATAGAATAAATTAATAAAAATAAAGTAGAAATGTGTTTCCACGTGGATGCAATCAGCCAAATCCAGACTGTGGGAAACTCTATAGGACAAACAAGTTTTCTTCAACAAACAAATTGTAAGATAGATTTAAAATTCTAAAAAGACTCATCAACCAAATGCAATGTGTTGACCTTGTTTGGACCCTAAAACACTTCCAATATAAGGAAATTTGAACACTGACCAAATATTTGGTAATACTAAGGAATTACTGTTAATCTTCTGAGCGGGAACAATGCATTGTGGGTGTTTTTTTTTGAGTGCTTAATTTTCTGAAATACAAACTGAAGTATTCGTGGATGACATGTCTAAATCTTCTCCAAAATAATTTCACAGGGAAGGCAAGAAGAAGGGGTGGGTGGAGTATAGAAAAAGTAGCAATGGATGTGCTATAATTTGTTGAAGCTGGGTGATATGTGGATTCCTTATACTAGTTTCCTTATTATTATTTTGGCTGCTCCTATGGCATGCAGAATCTTAATTTCCCTGACCAGGGATCAAACCCATGCCCTGTGCAGTGGAAGCATGGAGTCCTAACCACTGGACTGCCAGGGAATTCCTGGTTTCTTTACTTTGATACGTTTGAAAATCTTTATAGTTAAAAGTTAACACACACACACACTTACATCTCTAGAATCTCTCTCCCTGCCAGCACCAGCATCATTCACCTGGACCACTGCAGTAACCTCCTCTTCCTAAGGGTCCCCCAGCTTCTGCCCTCAATCCCACGGTCTATTTTCCTCAAAGCAGCCAGAGGGAACCTGCTAAACCCTAAGTCAGATCACAGTCCCACTCTGTTCCCCTGCCATTTAGAGTAAAAGCCAGAGTCCTCTCCACAGCCCATGAGGTCCCACACAATCTGTCCTCCCCAACCTCTCCCACCTCACCTCCTGCCGCTCCCCTGCACTCACTCTGCCCCTCTGCACTGACCTCCTCACACATATTAGACACAGCCCTGGTTGGGGACTTTGCACTAGCCTGAGATGTTCTTCCCTTAGTTATCCGCATGCCTCACTATTTCACTTTCTTCAGCTCTTCACTCAAATCTCACTGACCACCAAGGCCTTCCCTGGCGATCCAATCTGAAATTGCAAACATCTCCCCTCCTCTAAACCCCCCTCCCACACACAGATCCACACACTCTCTCTCCTTATCCCTTTATTTTTTTTCCTTAGCACTCATCATCTAAAATACCATATTTTTAAAATTTGTTTTTTAATTGGTAAAATACAATATATTTTAACTACTACTTTGTTTTACTATGTCTCATTCCACTAAAATGTACGTAAGCCCCATGAAGACAGTGTTTTTGGTCATTACTCTGTTACCAGTGTCCATAACAGTGCTTGGCACAGAGCAAGCACTCAATAAACATTTGCTAAACAAATGACATTTCTATAAGCCCAGGCAAATAACTGCATTCTACCCTTCCGCCACCAAGTTCTGACTTGGGGGTCTCCCCCGACTCAGTGGACATGAGTTTGAGCAAACTCCGAGAGATAGTGAAGGACAGGGAAGCCCGGTGTGCTGCAGTCCATGGAGTCACAAAGAGCTGGGCACAACTTAGCGACTAAATAGCAACAAACTCCTACCTAGGGTTGACCCAGAGCAAGTCAGCCCGCACCACCCAGCCTCTCATCGGGCAGTTCATCCAGAGGCTGCCAGGTCTACTTACCTGAAGTGTCATCTGGGGCCACGGACGGAGAGGTGTGGGGGCCACCAAGGGACCCACTGTCTCCTGGACATCAGGACGCTCTGCTGGAAAGAGGAGGACAGCGTTGGGGCCAGGCAAGTATATGAACTGGCCTGGTTTGATTAAGAAAATATATGCTTCTAGCCAGTTGTCAGATTTGCCTCTGAAGCTTTCTGTGACAATCTAAGGCAGAGGGTGCCTCTTAATTTATGGAGAAAGGCGAGGAAGATAGAAATGGTAAATATAAGCTAAAATTCCCACAGCCTGCCAATTGCTTACCCACAGCAGGGGTATTATCGTCCGCACTCTTCATCTTCAGCTCTTCGTTAGGCCTGTGGGGCGGAGGAGAGAATGCATGGATCTGATGCCCTGAAAGGCCAGTTCTGCCACCTACCGGCACTTTCTGAGCCTCTCTGCTGGCCCACCCTCACCTGATAGCTGCAGTTTCTCTTCTGCTGCCTCTCTCTATCCTCTGGTCATAAAGTCAACACACTCACTGTAGAAAACTGACGAAATACAGGAACGTGTAAAGAAGCAGGAGAAAAGTCATGCATCAGCCAGAGGCAACCACCATTACTGTTCTGGAAAATTTCATTCCACACATTCTACGAATCATTTAGATTCTACAGGCAAAATTTTGCAGCTGGTTTTGTCCATTTAACAGTAAGAAGCAGAATTATATACTTTTGTAACCATCTGAAATGGCTGCTTACTGCTTCTATCACATGGGCTGACCTTAACGTACATAGTCATTCCCTTCCTACTGGGCAGCTAGGTTGTTTTTTCATCTTGCTCTCGCAAAGCAGACTTCAGCAGACACCATTGGACATAGCTTAATGAACATTTTGGATTATTTCTCTAGGTATATTTCTGGCTTTGGAGGAAACCATCTTTTCCAAGAAATGGCAAGTGAGGACTGTGGGGCACAGGAAACAGCAACAGGAAGAAAGGAAGCAAATGGAAAACGGGAAGGTCAGAAAAAAAGGCAGTGATTTGAGGTCACAGAGGCCTAGGTCCCTCCGCCAACCCTCCACCCATCGCTGTATCAGCCCGACAGGATACTTAACCTTCCTGAACCTCACCTCCTCATCTTAAAACGGAGCACAGAGGAGCCAGGATGTTTACACCAAGCACAGGGCAGTCGTGGGAAATGAGGACTTCAAGCTAGACACCAGGGCCTAGCACAGAGCAGGGGCTGAAGAAATATTTGTTGATCTTTTCCTCCTTCGCCAGGCAAGTGTGACCCCAAGGTCTCAGTGGTAGAAACCAAGTGTATTTCACCCAGTCCCTACCACAGGTGAGGGCACGAGGATCATGCGGAAATCATTGTTCTCATGAGTATCAGCTGTTTCCAATGAGGGAACCATTAACTAAAATCATGTGGAGACCTGAGAAGAGCTGAGGCAATAGCTCAGATGTTTTTTCTTTCTAAGAAGTAACAGTATGATATTGACACTTCTGGAAGTGGTTGCAACTTTTTTGAAAACATATAATCAATTATCTTCACAATTACCTATAGAAACAGAATTATCACTAGCTGACCTGAATATATTGCTTACTATGGTACTTCGTAGCATAGCTTCACATGTATTCACTTAATTCTCATGAGAACCCTATGAGATACTTTTATTCTTTTGAAGTAGACAGTATTATTATCCTTATCCTTATCCTTATCTTACAGATGATGAAACAGAAGCCAAGTAAACAGCTCAGTCATGCAGTGAAGATAGAAACCTAGGCCTTTCAGCTCCTAAGTCTGTGCTCTCAACCAACAAACTGACGAGGGAGGTTGGGATCTTACCACAGCCCCATCTCCAATCCTCTCCAGAATAGATAGGAAGCAGCAATAATGGACAAGATCCCTCCCTCCATCTTCATTCAAGCTTTGCTTTCGATCTGCCTTTTGCCCACACTGTCATTCTCAGTTTCCCTGCCTTTGTGGGACATGTGGCTAAGAGACCACCAGACACAGAAATGGCTGAAAGAACTGCTTTTTATTAGCACTCTTGGGGAGGAAGCTTGAACAATGCACATGGATCTGGAAGATCCAGAAAGGACAATCTGTCCTTCTCACAGACTGGGGCTCACACCTCCCAGAATCAGAGACTACAGGGCATGCAGTGGGTGACTTTAGGAGCTCAGCCATCATCTCCTGCACTTCATGGATGAGAAAGGGGGATTTGAAGCAAACTAGCTTGGTCCTGCACCAGTCCCCTGAGTAGGTTGAAAATCCAAGTCTTTGGATTTGTAGCCCAACACAATTTCTGCTGACTTCTTTTACTAATGTAGTCCTTCATTAAAGAAAATGTCATCTTCCTAGGGTCTTCTCAAGCATCCTTAAGACCCACAAACAAACAGACAGGCAACCCTCCTTCCAGGGCAGGACTAAGCCAGCCTTCCCCTGCCATCTGGCCCAGTGCATGTACACAACAACATGGCTTATAAAAGCCACTCCAGAGCCCTGGGTGTATATGAAAGATAAGAGGGGGAACTCCGCATGCAGCAACCAACAGAGAAAGAACTCCACGGTCCATTTGAAGGAAGAGAGAGAAGAAAAACAAAGACATAACAACCCTTCTGCCCCCAGGACATCTCTTCCACAGCCAGGGAGGGTGAGAAGAGGGGGAACATCCAAAAATTGGGTCAAGCAATTCAGCCAATCCCAAGATCCACGAAGTCAGCAGAAGTACACAGGTCACTCTCCCTTCCTCCAACATCAGAGAAATGAAAGCAGGAGGCACAAACGTCTATCGTTCTCCTCCTCCACCATGGACCCTTTTCACTGATACACCTAAGTCATCTGAAAACCTTCATATCTATCCTTCAAAGCAATACCCTTCCTTTTGCAGAAACTGTTCACAAATGCAGAAACTGAGGCTCAAGGAACTGTCTATACACACTAACTACTAACTACACACCACTCTGATAACATCCAAAGAATGTTCCATTTTGAAGACAGTTCGAAACTTTGGGCCTTAAAAAGAAAAAAACACTAAAAAAAAAAAAACAACACTATCCTTTAACTGTCTTTCACAGTAAATATTCGGAGGCAGCTAGGATTTTAATCAAAAGGAGGATAGTAAAAGAAATGGGAGTACAAATGTAAACTGACTCACTAATCGGTAACAGAGAAAAGGGGTTCTTAGAAAAATGGAGAAGGAGATTAAGAACAAAACTGTACCTCCAGTGTGCTTGCTAATTTTTCAGAAGGAAACCTGCCCTTTTGGCACCAACCCCACACATGCCACATGGTATCACCTTAAGGGTTATGAGTAGTCACAAGCTAGAGCACACAGATCAGGGGGCATCCTGGGCATGCATCTTCTGGGTGCTCTCCTGAGAGCTAGTCAAGATAGTGTGGCCTAGAAGGGGCCATGTCAGGCCTGCACGCCTGTCTCCTGGGCGTGAGAAGTCTTCCTGCCATCAGGAGACTCAATGGCCTCTGACCTGATGGCAGCTGAGACTGGGAGTGGGGTTTTAGAAAGAGCTGCTGGGGGCCCCAGCCTAGGCCAGCCAAGACAGAACAAAAAAGTGCATCATCACACAGTGAGTGAGCAAGTGATGGCTGACAACCCCCATGGAGAAGAGCAAAGCAGACTTTTAGGGATGTCATATCACTACCACCACCACCAAGTCCTCTGAGAGCACCCCCCAACACTCGTGTCTTCAAAGAACCTGGCCAGCCCAAAGTGGGTCATGCAGTGAAACCCAAAGGGAAACTCAGTAGACTCCAGCTCCCATGCAGTCAGCCCAGAGATAATGCTGACTCTCCAAGGGGACAGGCGGCTTTGGAAACTTGCCCAAGATACTTGGAATCCCAGTTACCCTGAGCCATCTGCTTTCAATGGGCTTTGAAGGAGGCTGTGAAAGCCAAGTTATGTGGGGCACTGCTTTGCCTTCCCCAGCTGTGCGTGTCAGTTCTGGAACTTACGGACAACCCAGTAGGGTGGAGGGAGGAAGCTGAGCAGTTTATTGTGCCATGAGTTTCTGTTAAAGCAATGCCTCTATTCACTTCGCAGTAACCCACAGTAAGAGATACATTTTACATCATAACCCAGCACATGCTCATACATGTGTAAACATATAGACATATATCTGAAAACCAGTTGTTCTTTGAACACTTACCTTTACTACATGTTGTGATGCACTCATTATTTTCTATACTGTTTTTTAATGTTTGTTGGAATCCAATAAACTGATCTCACATCTCAATAAAGGGTCATGACATGTAGTTTTGAATAACCCCAGCTCTGCCACCTACCAGCTGTGTGACCTAGAGCAAGTTACTTAACCTCTCTGTGCCTCAGTTTCCTCATTGTGAAGAGGGTATAATAGTAATGCCTACCTCAGAGAGCTGTTTGGCAGATTGAGGAAATATTTGGAAATTGCCTTTCAAGTGCTTAACCAACAGTACTCCCCTCCAAATTCCCAATTTCTGAAAGAAACTGAGGCTCTGAAGAGGAAGGAAACTTGCCCAGCTGGTAAGACCCATCACCCAGCCTGGCACAGCAGTTGAGAACTGGGGTGTCAGAGCAGGAGCTACCAGCTCAGATCCCGGCTGTACCATTTTCATAAAATGTGGCCTCAGGCCCACATCCTTGACCATGATGCCCTACTAGTTTTCCATGGAATAAGAGGATCACTTTCCCACTAAAATCCTCACTCTCCAGACAACTAAGATGACCCCTGGCCTGTCCTGTTTCAACTTTGATTGTTCTGATGTCCCAATTGCTAACTCGGATAGCAAGTCAGGTCCCCATTCATTCGCCTACAGGTACACCTAAAAATCATGGAGGCCTTACTGTGCATCAGCCCAGGGACAGACCCTGGAGACAAAATGGTGAGCAAATCCGACTAGAAGGCTTACAATTCAGTGTGCAGGAAGATATCAAAAAAAGATACTCACACTCATTCTTTCAACAAACATTTATTGAGCACCTGTTAAGTGCCAGGCACCATGACAGGCCCTGTGGGAATACAGCAGTGAACAAAAGCAGACCATGTCCCTACCCCTCACGGAGCTTACAGTCTAGCAGGGCAGAAAGGGTCATCCAATAATCCCCTAATGAACGTCTAAGTACAAACTGAGGCCAGGGCCTTCAGAAAAGGAAAGAATGCCCTAGAACAAGGAGCCTTGGCCCAGACTACAGGGTCAGAGAGGGCTTAGGACGCTTAGAAGAAAAATGAGCAATGGAGGGGTTGGGGAGTGAGGGGCTGCTCAGGACTCTATGGAAGAGGTGATGGAGTCAATCTTGAACGAGGAGAGTTTGAGGCATCTTTGGGACATCAGCCAAGTAGAGGTACTGAGATAATACATATGAGGCTGAAGAAAAGAGCAGAGAGAAAGAGAAGGGCCAGAGAGTTCAGAGGAAACACAGCAGAGGGTGGTCCCAAGGCAAGGAAAGAAAGTATTTTAAATAGGAGTGCTCAATCACTTCAAGAAAACAAAAATACCCCTGTGGAATCTGGTAGATGCAGGGGCAGGAGTGAGTGGAGAGGTGTAGGTACCTCTTCAGAGATGGGTCAACAGTGAAGGAGAGAAGGGTGATTGGGTGCTAGCCAGGAGCAGCATGCACAGAAGTGAGGTCAAATGACATATAGTTAAGACAGTAGAGACGCTGGCATGTATAAAGGCCAATAGAGAGGCTCAGCCGAGGAGGGCAGTGAAAAGCTGCCAGAAGAGAAAGTGTAACTGATTAGGTCAGGTTCTGGAGCAAGTTGCAGAAAAATGGAACCCAGAGTGTTAAGTAGGGGACTGGCCTAAGGGAGGAAACACAAAGGTCAGAAATCAGTTTGCAGGCTTGGGGGATACAAGTCATAGGGAGTTTCATTCTTATGGTTTCTACTTGTTTTTTTTGAAGCAGGAAGTCTGAAGGTAAAGAACATTCAAAAGAGTCACTTTAGGGACAAGAGTGAATCAGAATATAGTAGGACTGCCAGGCAGGGTGGAAAGTGATCCTGGATCTGTGGAAATGCTCATCTGCTCTGCTATATGACAGTCTCTATCAGGGCTTGCCTGCTTGGCTGATCAGTGCTATAAAAAGACCTGGGCCTGAGGTCATTGGGATGGACAGTCTTCCAGGAGGGGAATTGAAGGATCAAAATGAGGCACTGCAAGGGGCACAGGACCAACATTCTTGGTGAGGGAAACAGCAGGGACAAAGGCTCTGAGGCAGGAAAGGGCAAAGCACCTTGGAAAGACCCTAGTGACAGAAGCTCAGAAGGCAAAGGATGGCGTGAGGTGACACAAGTAGACCTGGAGGTCAGACTAGGGGAGAAGGCAGGAGGTGCTCAAAGGACATGCTTAGGCCCTCCTGGTCTTTATTTTTAAGAGGAATAGGACACTTCCCAAGGGTGTATGTCAAGGCAGACCTGGAAGACTCTCCTCCCCACACCGGTCTTGGGATTCTGGACTCTGGGAGCCTCAGTTTGCTCATCCAGAAAAGAAGGAAGAAAACACTCTTTCTCACAGAGAACGTTGAAAGGATTAGATAAGACTGTGCACACAAATACTCTGCAGGGTCTCTGCCAGGTCTTGTTCAACAAGTCCTCCATCCCTGCCCCTCCCACCCAGTTTCACCACCAACCCTTTGACAACTTAGCACCAGTCTGCAGTTTTTGCCCTCTTTGAACCTAGCACTGTGTACAGCACATGGCAGGCCTTCAATAAATGCTTGTTGATGGGTCATCTCTAAGCCTGAGGGTTATCAAAAGCCTAGTCCAGCAACTTGAGGAATGCAGCCATTTCAGTTTCTGAGCTGTATCCCAAGGGCTAGCACAGACTTTTCCCATGCCCCAACATGATGTGGCTGTGCTGGTGCACAATGGGCCTGCAGCCAATACTTTCTCAATGGGAAGCCTTCTATGACAGGGCTCCCACAGAAGGCTAGCCCCTAAGATCCTCTACCATCTCCTAAGAGCGCTGGGTCGCAGGGAGTGGCTGTTCTTCAACAGCGCTCCATGTCACCGGCAGCACCCAGGTTTTAAAACAATAATAAGTTGAAATGTACTCGCCAAGAAAGCCACCGACCTACAAAGAAAATCTTATCACTGATCATCGCTGATCTTGCAATGAGCACCAACCTCCCCTTTGCAAGAGCTGAGATCAAGATAAAGAAGCTATCAAAAGCCATCTGCCCACTTAAAATAATATCACAAGTCATGTTAGGAACCACAGACCTGGGGCCAGATACCAAAACAATTGTCTGAACGGGCCGCTTCAATTTCTCCTTAAAACCACCCATGTATTTTAAAAGAAAAACACCCTCTCCACCCACCTTGGCCCTGCAAGCTTTTGATTTCTCTGTTCCCTTCCTTTCACACTCTAAAATGACCAAACTCTGCTACCCAAACTGTCACGTCTTAGACAGAGCTCCCACGACAGCTGCCTGGGATGACAACTTGGGAAAAGTGACAGAAATGAAGGTGATTCTGGGGCACTGGAACAACTCAATTGTCTTGATCTAGGTGATGGTTTCACAAAGGCGTACATATGTAAAAATCTATTGAGCTTTAAACTTAAGATCAATAAAGAAAAAAAAGATAAACGGAAAGCAAGACATGCTGGAAACATAGAAACACCAGGAGTAAAATGTAGAATTTGCCCTGAATCCTATCAGGCCTTCAAGAGGAACAGTAGCTTTTTAAAATGTCCCTATCTCTCCTCCCTGGTCCTGTCACTAGCTGAGTATACTTGAACAAGTTGGCTCACTTCTCTGAGCTACCTCAGTTTTCCCCTCTATTAAATGGGCATAATCATAGCATCTACAGCAGAGCATGCACAGCAGGACTCAAGAGAGAACAAACTCAAAGCTCTCACAGAGATCAGTAAATGCTGGCCACTGTCAATCTTGTGAAGCTGCCACCATGCTTCAGTTACCTTGCCCATGCTTGCTGCATCCAATCCAAGCACCAAAGTGACTGTCACTTCCGTTTAGCAGATGGAAAAACTGAGGCTCACAGATGAAGAAACTGATGCAAGGCTACATAGCTGATGACGGGCAGAGCAGAGACGGGGAGCAGAATCCAAGAAACTGTCTGTGATTCCCTAAGTGTTAATATTGACACCTATATGGCCCCGCTAAAAGCCAGGCTCAGTTCCGAATGCTCTTACTCGTCTCCTGTGAAGTAGGTGCACTAATTATCTGTTTTACAGATGAGAGTACTGAGGTACAGTGCAGTGAGATGAGTTGCCCAAGGTCACAAGGCTAATAGACGGACCAGGATTTAAACTCAGGCACTGATGTCAGAATCCACACTCTTACCACTGTAAGGACAGTCTTGCTGCCTGCCCTGTTCAGGTTACTGTGGGGCTCGCTGGATGGTAAGTGGGTACTTATCTGCTTGCTCACTTACCCAGGCACATCTGTGCACCAGACCCAAGCTAGACCTTTCAAACCACTCACAGCCTAAGACCTTGCCAGAATCACAAACATCTTGCTGAAACCAGAGGCTTCTGATCAAGCATATACAAGATCCAAAAAGCATTTTCCCATTCCAATTTCCAGTCCTCCCAAGAGCAGGGAAATGTATGCATTTCCCACAAGTGCACTGAGAATCTACTTATCCCAGGTTAGACTTAGGTGGTTCCCCTCAAAATCAGGCCTGGCTGCTACTCTTGAAGAACTCGCAACTTGATAAAGAAAACCTAGGAGAATCTTATATTAAGACCTTCTGGGGTTAACCGGTTCATTCTCCCAGGACCTGAATGGTCCGTCACAGGTGGTACAGCAAAAACAAAGATCAAGAGCTTCCAGTTCAGGCCCATCTGGTTCTGCCTCTGCCAGAGGCACTGCTTGCCTGTGAAAGCAGGGTCTCAGCCCCTCAACTCCACAGGAGATATCAGACTATATTAGAGCAAAGCAGGAAAGAGTGCACAGGATTCAAGGTCAGACATGGCTGAACTGGAAAAGACAGGTGCCATCACTTCCTCAACCAGTTTCTCCCTCTGGAACCCTGGCCTCCTGCTCCATCAAATGGGGATCAGATTCCCCGCCTCCCACTGGCAACACCCTTGGTCCACACTACCATATCACTGCAGTTCTCTTCACTCCAGCACATTATCCTTCATTCACACCAGGTTCATTCCCACCTCAGGACCTTTGCACTTGCTGTTCTCCCTCCCTAGAACACCCTTGCTCCCATTACATGTGCATAGCTATTCCTCTTTATCATTCAGGGCTCAGTTTAAACAGCACCTACTCAGAAAGTCCTCCCTGTTCCCTTTTCTACAACCCCCCCCCATATCTGTACATAACTCTTTATCAGCATCCAGGATTCACTCCCTCAAAGGCCCTCCCCAAACATCCTGCCTAAAGCAGCTATTCCCTCCCGAACTATCCCCTTACTCTATTTTACTTTTCTCTCAGCAGTTAATCTTATCCTATGTATCTTATATACCTGTGGGTTTTTTCAAACCACGATTATAAAAGCTTGTATGAACCTTGAGGGCAGGGAAGATGTCTGTCTTGTTCAGGGCTTTACAGTGGACCTCAATAAATCAATGAAACCCCAGTAATTAAAACACGGACTAGCACATGTTTGGTCTCCATTACTCTTTGACTAACTGACTGAACATGCCCTCCTCCCTGTCCTGGAGAGCAGGCCTGAGGGCTGTTGGAATGCTTGTCCTCCATCCTAAACACAGCCCTGCGTTGGCGGAGGTGGCGCTGGCAGACATTACCTGCGCCTCATCGGCTTCATGCAGCTCTTCAGCTGCCTGGCCTCAGCCTCCACGGGGCCCTGGCACTCGGGCTGTGGCTCCAGCTGCTGCTGCTGGAGCAGCCCTTCGGCATCAGTGGGAATGGGAGCGGGTGCAATCCGGAGCAGAACTGTGTAGTTGCGGCCGTGGTTGTTGGCCCAGAAAGTGCCCTCGGGGGTCTCATAGCGCACCACGAAGTCCAGGCGCGCCCCATCGCCCGCGCCCTCAGCAAAGGGCAGCTGGAAGGCAAAGCGGTCGGTGCGGCCACCGTCGTCGGGCGAGGAGGCGGACACCTGGCCAGGGCCCAGGCCAAGGCCCAGATCCAAGATGGGATCTCCTGCTCCTGGTCCTCCCGCTCCTGCCCCCGGCGGGCTGCGCGGGACGTAGCGTGCTGGGTGGTCGCAGAAGGAAGCCCAGCCGTCGTGTGAGGCCCGCACGTGCACCACCTTCTCGAAAGAGCGGTTCAGCACGCGGACCAACCCTCGCAGCACTGGCGGGCGCCCCCCAGGCACCCACACCCCGGCACCCCCGGGAACTGCTCCGGGAGGCGGCAGCAGCGCCTCCAGCTCCACCATGACGCGCCCCAAGCGCTCCAGACGGCCCGGCGCGGGCGGCAGCGAAAATGTGGGCACCAGGTAAAACCCCCCGCCAGCGGGAACGGGGCACAGCGGCGAGGGCTCGGGGCAAGCCTCCTCTTCCTCCTCCCCTTCATCCCCATCCTCGCCATCGTCGTCCTCAGCCCCGCCGCCGTCGCCATCTTGCCCGGCCGCCGCCGCCATCTTGCCCGCCCCGGGCCCGCCCCACGGCCGGTAGCGGCGCAGCTGCGCCAGCGGCAGCCCCAGGGCCTCGTCGGCGAACAGCACCCTCCGCGGGGCCACCGCTGCCTCTACTGAGGTGCGGGGCTCGCCCGAGGCCAGCGAGGGGGGCGCGGGATGCCGCAGCGGGGGCTCCACAGGGGCCGTGCGCGCCATATTGGCGGCGGCGGCGGCACCGACGGCACCGGCGGCGGGACCGGCGGGGGCAGGGCCTGAAGGGGCGGGCAGCCAATGGGAAGGCCAGCGCGGGCGGGGGGTTACGACTCACGGGGGACGTAGGCGGTGAGACGAAGACAGGTATAGCGGAGAGCCAATGGGGAGCCGCGCATGCGTGACGTAGGCGATGAAGCGCGTGCAGGGGAAGCACACAACCAATGGGGATGCCCGAGAGTGGGCGGTGTAGGAGGCGGGATGCTCGAGGAATCAATGGAGAGGCCTGAAGGCGTGGGGGGCGCGGGCCCGGGATGAAAAGGGCAGATGTAGGATAGCTAATGGGGAAGTGTGAGCTGGTGTGGCGGGGAAAATGGAATGGCTACAGGCGATGGGGGCAGCAGGGAGTGAACAGAAAGGCCAGAAAAGTAGGAGATCCGTGGGTTGCGTAGGTAGTGGGACGGAAGAGAGAGACAGCGAGGAGCCAATGGGGAGCCGCGCGCTGGTGCTATAAGAGAATGACGATAATAGCTGCAGTGAGCCAATAGAGAGTCTTGTAAGTGTGCACTACGCCTTCAAGGGGCGGTGCCAGGGTAGAAGTAACCAATAAGGAGGCTAAAAAAGGTGAACAGGAGGTGGTGTCAGCAGCCTCAGCGGGGAGGGGAGGGGAAGAGCCAATGGGGTGGGCGATGAAGTAGCAAGGAAGAGCTGCCGGGTAGCCAATGGGGGAGCCAGAGTGAAAGCAGTTGAGACCGCAAAGGGCAGTGCTAGAATGTGATGAACCAATGCCGAAGCCAGAAGGTGTAGAAGGACCCGGAGGCGGGACTGCAAACAGCAGAACCAACTGGGATGTTTTAGGTGTTGTGAAGGAGATGAACAGCCAGTAAGGAGGCCAGAGAAGAGGACAGTGCATAGGCCGCCTGAGCTGTAGGGTGATCAGGCCACTGATCTGTAGAATGTAGGCAGCCCTTAGGAAGAGTACACCTCTGATGGATGAATATACATTCTCCTTAATCCTCTGTGACTCCGTGTTGCCCCAGGAGTGTGAATGCCCAGAGCCCCTGAAGACCTAGATTGTATCCTCATGTGAAACCTAAGAAGGCAAAACGGACCTCTCCTGTCGCAGTTACTGGGCCTGCCCAACCCAGATCCAAGCCTTTTCTTGAGTGGTAACACTAGCCACTAATGCCCCTGATTATCATCTTCAGTATTCTCCAGACTTGGCATCATTCTTGAGTGAATGGCCAAATGAGAGTCAGAGCTTTGTGGAGAAGATTAGCTTTTTCTAACTCCAGCTCAGAAACACAGAAATACAGTGATGACTGTATGCATCCAGGAGTTGGTTGGGCATGTTGGCAGACACTGACTAATGTAATCACAAATCAGAGCCCTGTCTTTCTTGCCTGACTCAAACTCCACACCCCACAGTGGCCTCCCCTCACTTCTTTCTGTCCTGGGTCTCTACTCCTACTGTTCCCTCCTCCAAGAGTACTGCTCCTTCTTGGTCGTCTAATGAACTCCTCTCACTCCCCTTCCACTCTTTCTTTGAGACCCTGCCTCCTGTGGGAACGGAATTATAGCTTGTGTCCACTGAACATGACCATTCATACATTCTCCCTCCATCCTGGGAGGATTTTCTGAACACCCACTGTATGGAAGGTTCTGATTCACAGCATCCCTAGGAGAAAGGCAGTTCTCCCAGCTGGCTCCCCTCCTCAGGTCTGTGTCCAGGATAGGGTCATGGGCCAGGAACTAATATGTTTAGTTGCAAATAACAGGGAAACCCACACAAAATAATATGGGCTTAAACAAGATAGAATTTTTTTTTCTCACATAAAATTTCAAGATGTTAAGTAGTCCAGGAACTCCTTTGTCTGTGTCCTGGTCTGGCCTAAGACTGTCATCCTTCAACAAATCCTGTCAGCTCTCCATTTGCTATATTTCCCAAATATGCCCTCTCCCACTCCCTCCACTGCCAGCACCATTATCAGTCAAGTGGATTGCTGCAGTAGCCTTCCTCTCACTGATGCCTCTGCTTCCACCCTCACTCCTACAGTCCATTCTACACTCAGCAATCAAAGGGATCCTGTTAAATCCTATGACAGTTCACATCTCTCCCCTGCTCACAACCCTCCCATGGCCTCCTACTCACTCAGTAAAAGCCAAGGTCCTTACCATGGGCTATAAGGTCCTGTATGGTTCAATGCCCCTTCCCCCCGTGCCGTCTCTTACCTCACCTCCCACCCCTCTTTCTCTCACTTGCACCACTCTAACCACACGGACCTCCTTGGTATATTTTGAGCAGATCCGGCACACTCCCATATCAGGATCTTAGCACTGGCTATTTCCTCTCGAATTGCTCAGATATCATCTACATGACTCCCCCCTCACCTCCTTCAAATCTTTGTCAAAGGTCCACTTCTCTGCGGACTTTTGCCAACCTCTCTATTTAATCCTGTCCCCTCTCCCACAGAAGCCTCCCCTGCGAGAGGATGTAGTCCAGTGCAGAGAGGTGGTGACCCCAGCCTCTACCCACTTGACCCCTTGGTCCTCGCTGTGCACGAGTCCTGGCCCCCACAGCAGCAGCCACCTCTCACTCAGCCTTCTCCCTCCTTTTCTGGTGCTTCTCTCACAGAGTGAGAGGATGGGTAGGGGCCCTGTGGGGAGGATGCAACCCACACCTTGGACTCTGAAAGGGAAAAAAGAGCCCCCTCTCTCAGGAGGGAACAGGTCCTGGAGCAGGGAATGGGGCCTCAGCTTCTAGAACTGACCTTGTTTATAGTTATATAGTTCAGACCCCTCAAGTCCACAAGGAGCAAGGGGACATCCGTAAAGTCAGACTCCTTCCTGACAAGCATGTTCCTCACCCCATCTCTTGCTCTTAACCACATGCCACATCTTTTAAAGCTCTTGCTGTATGCCGAATCCCTAAAGGCCTCCAGCCTGAGACATTACCCCACTTGGTGAGTCCCCTGGCTGCTCGGCACACATGGGCCATCTTTGGGTCTCAGACATGTCCTACCACCTCAAGCGCCTCAACCAGTGAAATTGTTTTGAACTAATGGTAGGGAGAGTTGGGTTTTTTTTTTCTTTATTGTTGTTGTTGGCTGGTTTTTTTTTTTTTTTTTTTAGATCTTTTTTCTCTATTCACTTTTTTTTTTCTTGTCTTTACAAAGCCAGGCCACCAGGCCCCTCTGCACTTTTCCAGAAAGGTAAGTCTGAGTGGAGGAAAGAGGCTCTCCTCCTTTTGACAACTTTGGAGGTGATGGGGAGAAAAAAAAGTGAAGGGGTGGGTCTTGGACAGGAGGTTTATACCATGTGAATAAGCTCTTCCCAATTTCTGTTCCCCAGGCCTGAAGCCAGTCTTGCAGACGGGTTGGAGTAGACGTTGGATGGCAGAACCCTAGGCTCTGCAGAGCACTGGAGTGCCAGGGGCAGAGAGTCTCAGCCATGGCTTATCTGGAGAAGCCCCTGGGGACTGCGCACACCTGTTGACCATTGATTGGAAGAAATGCTCACTGAGGTGAGGAAATGCAGCCACCAAGTCTTGGACAACCCGAAACCTTCAAGCCCCCTGAAGAATCTCCAAATCTCAGAACTTCCCTGTCATTGCAGCCTAGAGTTTAAAACGTGAGACCATTGTGCTCAAAGAAACATGGGGGTTTCAAACTCCACCACCAATGGGACACAGGGCCCCTATTCACCAGCTCTGTGATCCCAGGCACATTGCCGGACTACCTCATGTCTCCATTTTCCTGATGTGTATAACGGCTGTGATGACAGATGGATCTCCGAGGGCTGTGGTGAGGATTGAACATGATCTGTTGTGAGAAGTGTTCGGTGCTGTGCCTGGCACATGGAAAATCTGAGATACCTGTCAGCTATGGGGATGATGGTGGATATTTGGAATCCTAAATCCTTAGAAACAGGGATTTGTCAGAGTAGAAAATTACAAAGGCTGAGGGCCTCAGAAGCATCAGAACATGATGTACCTGACCATGAGAAGTTTGGGGTCCCAACGGGCCTCTCCAGGCTTTACGAGGATGGATATGTTAATACTGGGGCCTGGTTGGGACCTTCCTGGTAGTGTAGCCTCTGGGTCAGAGTTCTCAGGCCTTAAGATATAATGAAGCAAGACTTTTCTCCCTTTC
The DNA here is from genome assembly GCF_963930625.1 of Muntiacus reevesi. Classification (NCBI taxonomy): domain Eukaryota; kingdom Metazoa; phylum Chordata; class Mammalia; order Artiodactyla; family Cervidae; genus Muntiacus; species Muntiacus reevesi. The sequence continues at coordinate 52,452,566 of NC_089271.1, read as the reverse complement.
CTCATTCAGCGATGTTCAGTGGATTCTGGGAGCCAGTGGTTCCCAGACTCTTGGATTCTGTGAATTGTGAGGGGGTAGGGAGGGACTCCCTGCATTTTTTCTCTGTGAATTAACTTCCATGCCCCTCACCCTCAGTAAGAAGATGGGTTGCAAGAACGTCCAGAGCTCCCCATCCTTGGGCAGTAAGAGCGTGATGACCATGTCAATTCCACTTAAGGGTAAACAGGCCTGGACCAGAGCAAGGCCTCTGGAAATACAACCCTATTTCATTTCTTTCCCTGGCATTTCCCATCCACGCATAGCCTGTAGTTCATCTCTCCCTTTCCTCGGAGACCCTCACATATCCCTTCACTCACGGAGTAGCACCTCTACTTACCTGAGAAGCCCCTGTGATTTATTTGAGTTATTTTCCCTTTTTTTCTAACTCTACACAATTGTTTTAAAAACTGTGGTTTCTCATGAGCCTTGTTATCTCATTGATACCTCTCACCTCTGTAGTGAGGGGAAGAAATCATATTTTCAGATGACTCGTAAAGGGCAAAGAAAAAACCCAAAATTTCAAAATTTCCGTTTAAGTCTCATAATCAAGAAGAGAAGAAACAGAGCAAGCGAGTGAGAGAGAGAGAGAGAAAAAAAAAAAAACTATGAGAACCCCCCCCCCACCCCGTGATTATCAGCGTACACACTCATCGAAAAAAAATTGGATTATTAGAAGAGAGAGGTCTGTGGCTTCCACACCGTGGTTTTTCTTCTCGGTATAAAAGCAAAGTTGTTTTGATATGTGACAGTTTCCCACAAGCCAAGCTGATCCTTTTCTGTCAGTCCAGTTCACCAAGGTGAGTGTCCCCACTCTCCCCCACCAGATGTGGGTACAACGGAAGAGACGACAGTGAGGTAGGCACTGAGGGGATTGGTGGCCCTTGGGGACTGTCAAGACGCACACAGCTCCTGTGGTCCTGATCAGGTAAGGTATTATTTACAGTAATGATAGTAATAACAAACGCCAGAAGACTGATAGATCAAGCACTTAATCAGTGCTGAGGCAGAGGCAAAGATAAATGGCTCAATGTGTGGATGGGTAAGATGTTTTAAATATATCAACTGCCAGTTTTTATGAATTGCAGAGCTTTGAACAACTTGAAATACTATCCAGGTAAAACTGGAAATTTCAACTACGTCTGCGGCATCTCTTTGGCTCTTCTCTCTTGATACCTCCCATCCCTCTCTGTCTCATTCTTTTCATGTTTCTCTGCCCCACTCTTTTTCTGTCTTTCCTGGAATGCACAGTCTCCATCCCTCTGTCTTTCTCTGGCTCTGACCATCTCCCCTGTTGCTGTCTCCTCCATCTTGACCGACCACACTCCGTCTGTCTCCTTTCCTCCGTCTCTCCCACCGCCTTTCCTATTCACTCGTCTTGCTTTCTCCCTGCCTGCCTCCCCGCACCCCAACGTCTAGCACAGAACTTTGTACAGTTAGCGGTTAATAACAGTGTGTTAAGTAACGTTGAGAAGAACATTTACATTTTACAAGAATGAGCTTCAATTCTGTTTGCCCTGATCAAAAGAGGAGTTGGGTTGGGCTGAGCCCTTAACATGAACTTGTGCTTGCACCGCATGATAAGAGCCTCCTGGGGGGCACTTCACACCATTGTCAACCATGATTTAGCTGCGGGGTCATACCCTTAGGACCTGGTGTGTGTGTGTGTGGCCAGGTGTGTGCATGTGCATGCATGTATGTGTATGGCCAGGATCCATGTCCAGTAACAGAGCAGATCATTCAGGGTCAGTGTGACCTCGTCTCTGCAGGCTTAGCAAGTGCTCACTGAGTGTTAACTGTTAGTATTTTTTTCAATCAAATTAGAATCATGCTATCTGGCTATCTATTGATTTTGTTTCTGCTTCATTCAATGAATAACATTTTTGTAGGTCACTGAAAAATGTTTCAACATAAAATGATCTATTATAACTGTCCAGACTATCCTCACATTGGTGTGAACCACGGCTGGTTTGACCAAGTGCTGATTTTTGGACATTTGGGTTGTTTCTAGTTTTTTCCCATAATCATCCCTGATTAATCCCTTGGATTCCTACAAGTCGAGTGGCTAGGGCAAAGGGTTTGTGAATTTTTAAGGTTTCTGACCCTTTCTACAAGTTGTTCTCCCAAAAGGTTGTCCTGTTTTATGTTCCCTCTACTTGAGCTAACCATGGGTGGGTATTATTGTTTTTTTAGTCCTTTCTCAACATAACAGGTAAGAAAAATATTACCATGTTGTTGAAATTTGCACCTTTTGATAATTTATACTGTTTGTTGACCATTCGTGCTTTTCTCCCCCCAGTTGTCTGGTCATGTCCTTAGTCCTAATAGGGTGTTCATTATTTTAATTTATTGATGTGTCACAGCTCTTTATATAAAAGGATATTAACCTTCCCTCAGTCATACATATACAGCAAATATTCTCTCTCAATTCATCATTTGCTGAAGTTGTTTTTCTATTTCTGCTGTTTTGTGATGCTTATGATGTTTTTATATTGTCGACGAGGTTAGTCTTTTCTTCTGTGGTTACTGTCTCTGGTTTTATGCTTAGAAAGCCCTTTCCCACTTGAAAATGAGATAAATGTTCACCTGTGTTGGCTTCTATTCTCTTTTATGGCTTCATTTTTTCCATTTACTTTAGAGGTTAAGAGTGTGGGTATTGGAGCCAGACTGTCTGGGACAAACCCAACCTCAGCCCAGTCAATCTGTGTGATTTTTAGCCAGGCATCTAACCTCTCTATACCTCCATTTCCTCATAGGTACTGTGATGGTTATAATAGTACCAACCTCAAAGGGTGGTTACAGGGATTAAATCTCTCAACCTTCTTAAATGTTTAGCATAGGGCCTGGCATACAGTAAACCCAAGATCAATATAAGATATTATTATTTATCCCTTTAATAGATCTGGAATTTATTTTAGGGTATATGATGAGGGTAACATTTCACACTGGGCGGGGGGGGGGGGTGGTGGGAAAATGAACTGGTCAGTCATTAACTTTATTGTCCCCTTAATTATTCCAGAAACATTTGTTAAACAGTCTCTTTCAATGTCTCCTGGTTTGAAATGCCACATGCCACATTCATCACAACTCCATTCTCTGTAAACGTTGGTCTGTATTTGAGCTTTTCCCCTTCTGTTCTATTCCTCAGTGTCTCTTCTGGTGCCAGGGCCACAGCATTTTGTGATTGTTGCTCTTCGCTCCAATGTAGCACCCACTGAAAGCCCTGGCACCTTGCCCTTTGTTATTCCTTTGTTATTGTGGAATAAAAAAGGATCAGTTCCTCCAGCCAGAGACCAACAACTGTTCTTACTTGGAGCATCTCTTTCTCTCTCTCCGTTTCCCTCTCTCTTTCTCTGTCTCTTTCTGTCTCTCTTATCTGTCTCTTTGTCTCTCCCCATTTCCTTGTATTGTTTCTGTCTATCTTGTTCTCTGTCTTTGACGTTCTGCTCCTGTGGGTTCCTTGCTCGTCCTCACTGTCTCTCCTCTCTCATTATCTCTCTCATTCTCTTTGTTTCTCTCTCCAAGTGTCTCTCTCTGTCCCACCCCATGTCTCTCCCATCTCTCTCTGTAGCTCTTGTCCTCTGGGTCTCTTAATTTGCCTATGTCTGTTTCTGTCTCTCTTTGTCTCTCTGTATCCCTGTCTCCAGCCATTCCCCTGTATAGAAGGGCAGTTATCGAATCAAAGGCCTGCAGACACCTAGTCGCTCACTCAGACACCGAGCACAAGGCCCCTGGCCCTCATCCACTCTACACCCCTCCCCGTCCCAGCATACAGAGGGGGCAGATTGAGGCCAGGAGATGGGCAGGAGGACTCCATGAAGCCCTCGCAGAGACACAGTGGCAGAGCTGAGACCCGAGCTCAGATCCCGAGACACTCAGAGGGGCCCTGGCTCTGTCTCTCTGCCCAACCGTGGGCCTCAGACTACTCCTCAACACCCATCACAGGTACAGGGGGACCCTGGGCTGCCTCCCATCTGCTGCCGTTCTACCTTCAGCCCTCTCATGAGTGACCCTCAGGGTCACAGTGTGGGGCCAGCCTCACAAGAGCTAGGCTGGGTGGGGTCCCAGGGCCCCATGAGTCAGGAAGCCTCATGGCCAGAGGGTGGTGATGCTAGAGGGACATCAGTCAGTCTGTTTGTGAGTCTGACTGTGGACAGGGCTCAGCCATGTCCCCAGAGTTGGCACTGGTCCCTGGGACTCTCTCCCGGGGCCTCTCCAGAGAGCCTGATGGCACACTCTCTACTGGCAAAGACCAAGGCCTTTCCTGCTCCAATAATGAGGTCCTAGCCAAAGATGTGCTGGCCTCAATATCCCCTTCCTTCCCTCCCCATCTCTGGCAAAGTGGCTGAGTCTGGGAGCTTTGTCCTAGAATGGACAGGAAGACAGACCCTTCCCGGGTCCATCTACTGATCACTGACATTTCATTAAGCATTTAGTACACATTAACTTTGGAAGATGGGTACTATTATTGTCTCAATTTACATATGAGCCTGAGGAGAGTTACAGCTGGTTACTGTCAGAGCCTGGTTCCAGGCTAGGGGAAGCAGAGGATGATTCTTACCTTCCTGCTTTCCCAGAATTTAGGAGGGAGGCTGAAGGAAGGCTTGCTGCAATTCCAGGCCTGGTAGGCAGGAGGCACTGTGAACTTCAGGAAGTTCCAGTGAATTTGGGAACCAGGGACATTGGCCTTCACATACTGAGAAGTTGAGCCCATGGACCCCACAGAGTCTGTGGGTTTGAGATTCTGGGATCCTTTAAATCTAAGAAATAATGTTCTATGAGTCTAAGTTTCTGGCATAGTACCATTTGAAGACTCCGAGGGCCCCAGTCTCTGTGGGGTCTGCATGGCGCTCTCCAAGCGTCAAACCTTGGGCCTCTCCATGGTCCAAGAAGGGCCAGGTCTACAGGGCCCAGGGTTCGTCATGGTGGCCAGATGGACGTCACTCACCACATCCGCCAGCACCCACATCACCCCACCTGGGCCAAACCAGCTGCAGGACGGGATGGCCAATTCTCGGAATGAAACCCGTGGGGTGGGGTACCTGCCCCCTTCTTTTCCTCCTTGGTACTGATGAAGCCCAGTGCATCCGGCCGCCATGACGTCAATGGCAGAAATATCTGGGGAAGTCGGGGGCTGTGACAGTAGGGCTCAGATGCAGACCCCGATACGAAAATACAATCTGTGTCCCAGAAACATCCTCCATGTGGCTTCTGAGAAATAGTCAGAAAGGGACGCCCCAACAGACAGTGCAGGAAGCCAGCTGCCCAGTCTGGTCCTCCAGGTGCCCCACCACCAGACAGACCATATCCACGGCCCCTTTCTGAGAATGTAACTATGCTGCCCTGACTCAGGTGGTTCCAGATGTATCTGGGGAAGTGGCTTCTTATATGCTCTGGCCAAGGGTCCAGGCAACTGGAGAACCGACCACAAGCTAGCCTTGTGGACCAGGCCAGAGCGTTGGGAAACATTCATACATCCACCAAAATTGGTATTGATTTGCTCAGGTCTTCTGTGAAAAACTACCACAAACTAGGTGGCTTACACAATAGAAATGGTTTGTCACACAGTTCTGGAGGCTGAAGTCCGAGATCAAGGTGTCGGCAGGGGTGGTTCCTCGCAGGGGTATGAGTATCTGTTCAGGTGTCTTTCATAGCTTTGGATGGTTTGCTGGCAGCCTGATGTCCCTTGGCTTGTTCAAGCCTTACCGTGATCTCTGCCTGCCTTCATCCACTCATTCATTCACTCATATCTTCAGGGTCTTTGACACCCTCTGGCCCTTGTTCTGCGCCTCCATAGACCCAGGCTCTTAATTCTCAGGCAGTAATGTCCTAAGCCCCTGAAAGACTAGGGGTTTAAATACCTGGATTCTTACCCCTACTTCCTTCAGCACCATTGTTCTGACACCCCCTGTGAGTTGACAGCAAAGGAAAAAGAGCTACTGCCCCCTCAGAACCCTCCCTTTTACTCCCCAGGTCTGCTCTCAGCAGCTCTGTGCCCATCCCAGTGCTGTGGGGTGAGATTGGGACATGAACACACACACACACACACACACGCACGCACATGCACATACTTTCTGGAGAAAGAAGTAAAGTTCTCAAGTCACCATGGGGCTGTGGGACACTGTACCTGGTTAGCCACTTCCATAGAATGGAAGTTGGACTTGGCAGTCCCTTCAGTTCTGGCTTCCTCTCAGACTGGGATTACATGAATCTGAGAAACCAAGGCCCTAACTGTGTGTTAGGTTCTGGAGTGTAAGAGTGTAAGGTTCTGGAGCCATTTAGGAGGACTTTCTGAACAGGGCTTGTGTACAGGAAGAGGAGGAAGCATTCCGGGTAGATCGAATAGCATGAGAAATGGCTGGGAGGCAGGCCTGCAAAGCAGAGATTCCGGTAAACTCAGGTGGGAGCCAAGTCAAGGAGCTCATACCAGCCCCTGGCTCAAGAGAATCTGTATTTCCTCCTCTCTGGTACCTGCCCTGCCAGCTCTGTGCAGGGTGGGAGCATGGAGATGATCTCAGAGATGCTCATCTAAGCTCCAGACTTCTTCACTCAGCTCCTACCCCACCTTGCCTCTTGCACATTTAATGCCAGACTTTCCATGTCCCTCCACACCTGGATCAGGACCCCCGACCCTGTCCCCCATGTCTCCCCAATCTCAGGTCATGTCAGTTCTGTCCTTCCAGCTGCCCAGCTAACACCCATAAGTCACCATGACCCTCCCTCTCTCACCTCCCACATCCAAGCTGCCATCCAGTTCTCCTGACTCCACCTTCAAAACATAACTCAGAATCCACCCACCTCTCGCCATCTCCACTGCCATCAGCCTGGTCTGGACTGTTGCTTGGCTGGACTATTGTAGTAGCCTCCTCACTATTCCCCCTACTTCTGCCCTCACCTCCCTAGAGCATCCCCCTTTTATAGCAGCCAGAGGGATCTTTTGAGTCCATGCCCCCCTTTTACTCCCAGATATGCCTGAGTCACTGGGGTAACAATGCTCCCAGGAGAAAATCAGAACCCAGTCCTAGCAGGGTCAGCAAAGGTTGTGTGGCTTGTACCCAGTTGCGGGAGGACGGGAGGGCAGAGGCTTCAAGTCCACCACTCAAATGCTGAGATCTACCCTGACTGAAGCCCCAAAAACCAGCCTGAATTCCCCAGCAGGGTTGTGCCAGTGTGTGCAGGCAGGCTGTGTACTCGGTCTATGTATGTCTGCAGGGGGGGTGTGCTTGGAAACATAGTAGGCACACCTGTGTCCCTGACAGCAAGTATGTGCATGCACATGCACACACATGTGACCAGAGCTGGGGTCCCTTTGGGACGGTCCCTGGCCAATGCCTGCTCTGACCAGAGGGGGTGTCCATATGGTTCAAACAGTTGAGTATTTCATACATGCACAGCCCAGCACATATGTAACTCCTTCTTCTTGTGTCCCTGCAGCCTGCCCTTGGATAAGGACCCAATGCCCAACCCCAGGCCAGCCAAGCCCTTGGCCCCTTCCTTGGTACTCGGCCCATCCCCAGGAGCCTCGCCCAGCTGGAGGGCTGCATCCAAGGCCTCAGACCAGCTGGGCACCAAGAGCCCTGGGACAACTTTCCAAGGCCGGGATCTCCGAAGTGGGGCCCACACCTCCTCTTCCTCCTTGAACCCCATGCCACCATCGCAGCTGCAGGTAAGGCCTAGGGTCCAGAATGGGGCAGGCAGGGTGGGGCACCTGGGCCTACAGGTGCCGACCTTTACTGTGGCACTGGGCGGGGGGGCCCAGCCGGGGCACAGGAAGTGGTTTTCCGGGTCCCAGGCAAGTCTGTGACTTATGCAGATGTCACAGGGCCAAGAAAGTCCCCACATAGCAGGTCTCAGAGATTCGAGGCTCTCACCGACCTCCCAACCCGTATCTCAAGAGAGGAGACCCCATCATCGTCCCACAGGCATAGCCTTGTGTGTCTCCACCCCCATGTGACAGAGGGCTGGGGGCCCACGGAGGTGAGGTGACAGGATGGAAGGCAGCTCCGAAACTTACTAGCTGGCTTGACCTTGAAACAGTCACCCAGTCTCCCTGAGCCTCAGTTTCCACATACGGAAAATGGGGATGGTCATAGTACCTAATAGGCAGGGTTGCAGTGAGGAGTATAGGGATTAGACATGTAGAACGAGCATAAGGATAGCATGTCACCCACCTGCCTTCCCCCAGATGCCCACAGTACCCCTTGTCATGGTGGCACCCTCCGGAGCTCGGCTGGGTCCCTCGCCCCACTTGCAGGCGCTCCTCCAGGACAGGCCACACTTCGTGCACCAGGTACCAGCTCAGCACGGGTAGGGCGGGTGGAGCAGGCGGGAGAACTGGGGAGGGGACCAGGCTGAACCACAGCCCTCATGTGCCCCTAGCTCTCAACAGTGGACACCCATGCCCGGACTCCTGTGCTGCAGGTGCGCCCACTGGACAGCCCAGCCATGATCAGCCTCCCGCCACCCACTGCTGCTACAGGGCTCTTCTCTCTCAAGGCCCGGCCTGGCCTGCCACCTGGTAACACTGTACCCCGCAGCTCCACAGAACCCCAGAGCCCGCAATCCTTGAACTAAAGCAGTGTGGGCTGCCGAATCATGGCCCTCGGGGGGCCAGAGAGGTCAGGTCTTATCATCTTGGAAACTCCAACCTCTCAAAAATGTCAGAATCTTAAAGACGCAGAATGTCAAAATCCCAGAACCACAGATCTTTTGTAAAGTTAGTCGAAATGTCAGCACAGTCTTTGAGCTGCTCTACAGAAGCTTCGGAGGTTAGGGACCACAGAGCCCCCTGGGAGTCTGGGCCTGCTAAACCCGGGGGGGGGGGTCGGAAGCTCAAAACGAGAGGCCCGGTTGGGGCCAAGCTTCAGAGCCTGGCGCCCAGAGGTGCCCTGTCCCCCCTGCAGGGATCAACGTGGCGAGCCTGGAGTGGGTGTCCAGGGAGCCAGCACTGCTCTGCACCTTCCCAAGCCCCGGCATGCCTAGGAAAGACAGGTCAGTGCACAGGGCTGGGAAGGCTCCCTGCCCTGCCACCCCTGCCCCTGACACTCTTTGTCCCCCCAGCACCCTTTCGACTGTGCCCCAGGGCTCCTACTCACTGCTGGCAAATGGTGTCTGCAAGTGGCCCGGATGTGAGAAGGTCTTCAAGGAGCCAGAGGACTTCCTCAAGTGAGTGAGCCAGGCCCATTCTGGTTCGGGGGTGGGGGACAGTTTGTGGGAGGAGGTCTGGGGGTGCAGGTTTCAGCTCAGGCCTCATCCTGATAGGGGGTAAGATGAAAGAGGCAAAAGCTGAGACTGTGGGTTCAGAGCCTGACTCCATCACTCATGGACTCTGATCTCGGGCAAGTTTCTTTGAGCCTCAGCTTCCTCATCTGTATAATGGGGCATCGCAATAGAGGTGTGTGCTATGATTGCCCCCATTTTACAGACAAAGAAACTGAGGCCAGAGTGGTTAAGTGTCTTGATCAAGATCACCCAGCCTCTGAGCGACAGCCAGGCTCCAGAATCCACACTCCTACCTGCTTTGCCCTGCCAACACACCAGCCTGATTTTATTGATCCCCAAAGTCCCAGATCCTCACAGTGGCTGTTGCTGCCTCCTCTCAGCCCCATCACTCACTCACTCACACACACACACACACACACACACACACACACACACACACACCCTGTTTCCCTCACTCTCTGTCTCACACCCACCCCCTTCTCCAACCATACCCAACTATCAGTGGCAACTCAGTGCATCCTGTCTTCACGACCAGGCCTTTGCACAGGCTGTCCTCTCCATCTGGAATGCCTTTCCCACTCTCGCTTACCTGGTCCGCTCTCAGCTCACTACCCAATCCATCATCATCTCCAGCACCCTGGCCATACAGTAGATGCAAAGTGGCATGCGTTGAAGGAATGACAGGTCTGAGAGGGAGACTGAGGTCAACAGAGGGGAGGGAGGCTGAGACTCTGAAGAGACCTTCCTCCCAGAGTCTGAGCCCTTTCCCCTCAGAATGTTGAGCCAGAAGGCTGGGCCCACCATGGTCACCCACGTGGACTCTTCCCCCTACCCAGGCACTGCCAGGCAGACCATCTCCTGGATGAGAAGGGCAGGGCGCAGTGTCTGCTCCAGAGGGAGGTGGTGCAATCTCTGGAGCAACAGGTGATGTGGGGAGGTGGTAAATGGTCAGTCCACCCCATGCCAGGAGCCAAGCTCACCCAGGAAGGGGCCTGGCCTGACGGAAGGAAGGGGGCAGGGCACTCCCAGGGAAGACCACAGCCCGGGCAAAGAAGTGGAGAAAGAGCGGGTCAAGGCCTCACTCTGTGCCTGTCCTCACAGCTGGTGCTGGAGAAGGAGAAGCTGGGTGCTATGCAGGCCCATCTGGCCGGGAAGATGGCCCCAACCAAGGCTCCATCTGTGGTGAGCCACCCCAGACCTACAGGTGGCGCGGATGGCTGGGCAGTGGGAGAGGCTCCTGCAGGGGGCAGGGGACCTATCCTTGCACCCAGGTCCTGGGATCTCTGGGCCCCTGTCCCCAGCTCCAAACATACCCAGACCTGGGAATCTGTCACTTTCAGCTTACAAACTCTCTGATCTTAAGATCCCCAGACATCACGATCTTGAGTTTGCAAAGCAACAGCAAATCACCCAACACTGAACACAGATTATGTGCTGCTGGCAGAACCGCCTATATAACTCACAGAGCCTGGTGCAAAATGAAATTGCGGGGCTCGGATTTCAAAATGATGACTGCAGAACATTAAACAAAGTGCCGGGCCCTGGGCACCTGCAGCAATCATATAGAAGCCAGCCCTGGGTGTCAAGCACTGTTTCTCAGCTTTGGTGATGTTACCTTATTTAATTCATGATGCCTGTGTGAGGTATTACTATCATTCCCACTTCACAGATGAGGAACATTGAGGCCAGGGAGGCTTGGGTGACTTTCCCAAGGTCCCAGTTGGGTGGCAGAAGAGCCCAATTCAACCCTAGCTTGTGGCCCCATCACTGGTGCTCTACACCAATTTGTCCACACCTCCACTCTAATAAATATGGTTTGTGCTTTGTCGGATTCTACACCAGAGTGGAATTGAAGACGCCCTTGCTTTTGTTAATAAAAACACTTATTTAAAACTAAAGTGGAAAGTTTAAGCCTCTGGGTCACCAGCCCCTCCCTCTTCCCCCAGGCATCATCTGACAAGGGCTCCTGCTGTATCGTAGCCACTGGCACCCCAGGCACCACCGTCCCGGCCTGGCCAGGACCCCAGGAGGCCCCCGATGGCCTGTTTGCCGTGCGGAGGCACCTCTGGGGCAGCCATGGAAACGGCACATTCCCAGGTAAGGGTGGTGCATGTCCTACACGGTGCCCCCTGACCCCTCATCTCCCTACCTAGTACAGGGTGGGGGACCACTCTTCCCTACCACTGCCACCCAGACTTTGAGAAATGTCAACTGCTTGCAAAAGCTTCCTCTCTGGAATTCCATGGCCTCCAAGCCCCCACTGTGGTCTCAGATGTCTAGCCCTGTCTTCCCTGGAGGTTGGGACTCACTCACTCTGGGCTTCAGCTACTCACTTCATTTGGTCATCAGGAGGGAGAGAGCTAGCTTAATAATTCCCAGGGACTTTGTTTCCCCACCACCAAGAAAAAGCAGGGTGACGCCAAGCTCACCAATCCCCTGCCACCCACATGGTCTGGGCTATGGGTTTAACAGGGAGCAGGGCCTTTGAGTGCCCTCCTGGCCCTGCCACTTAACCAGTTACATTCCTTTGGTGTGGAAGTTACTACTTTTAAACCTTGGGAAGAATAAGCCCTATAGTGGTGGGAGCAGTGTAAAGAGGAAATGGTATCATTTTACATAGAGTGCTTAGCAAACAGTTATTGTGATCCAGGAAAGCGGTGTACATGGTGGGATTTCAGGCATGCAGACTCAACAGCCAGTGGAGAGCAGAGGGTGGGAGAGGGAGTGAGGAGTTCCCAGATGGCACCTGATCCCTCCCCACCTCTTGACAGAGTTCTTCCACAACATGGACTACTTCAAGTTCCACAACATGCGGCCCCCTTTCACCTATGCCACCCTCATCCGCTGGGTAAGCAGGGTGCCAGGCTGAGGAGAAGGAAGAGAGGGCTGGAGTGGAGGACCTTCCCCTCACCGAACACCCCCAGGGGGGCTCCTGTGTGAACAAACCCATGCCTTAGATGTGATCCCCTATCTACACCCCAAACCCACACCTCAACTGCTATCCAAGCCACTGCAAGCCAAGAGCCAGCCCTAAATCCACCCCTTTCCTAATGACCACCTCAACCCCATGCCTAACTGCCTCCTGGGCCCATAAATAGCCCCCAAACTAATCTTATCTCTGCCCTTTCCCCTATGCCCACCTCAGGTTCACCCTAACTCCTCTCTCAGCCCTGACGTACCACAGATTGTCAAGACATCCCCCCGCTAGACCCCATCCCCAGCCCCTTCCTTGTAATACCTGACCCTTCACCTCACCCCATCCCAACCCCTTCATCTTAATCTCCCTAATGCCTTCCCCGAGGCATCACCAGAGCCCACCTGGACCTTCATCCCAGGCCCACACCTAACCCTACACAACGCCAACCATTCACTTGCCTCACCCCATCCAAACCCGGAGGCTCACCGCAGTCCATGATCACCGACCCCTGACGCAATTCCATTCCTAAATCCAAGCAAATCAAATTCGCAGACCCTCAGCCTCACTCTACACTCAATCCCAGCCCAGATCCTTAAATGACCACACACAGTCAAGACCTAAATACAATCCAGACACACAAAATAACTAGGCCCATCTCTGCCCACTGACCCAATGCTACACCCCTCGCCCCTAGACTCACCCCAGCTCATCCCGAGCCTGACCCTTAACCAGTCACGTCTCTGATCTCTTAACTCTGCTGGGCCCTTTACTCCTTCCAAACCCCTAACTGTACCCCACCCCTGGCCCTTAAACTTCCTAAACCCTGAAATCTCACCCCATCCCCATCCCGAGAGCTCCAACTCCACCCCAGAAATTTAACTTCACTCCAGCCCTGACCCTGAATTGGACATCACTCCAACCCCAGCACTGATCCTTCACCTAACCCCATCCCAGCCCCACCCTCACCCCACTTCTAACCCTGTCTCTGACCCGTCACCCCTCACTATCTCCCTCCCTTCCCCTGTCCCCACAATTCCACCCAGGTCAGAGGCCAGCCCAAGGTGGGCCAGTGCCCCTGTCAGGCTGCATTTGGGGGAGCAGCTTCCCTCACCCCCACACCCCCTAACCTCCAGGCCATCCTGGAGGCTCCTGAGAAGCAGCGGACACTCAACGAGATCTATCACTGGTTTACACGCATGTTTGCCTTCTTCAGAAACCACCCGGCCACCTGGAAGGTGAGCTCCTCTGGACGAGGCCGTGGCTGGGAGAGCCTCAAACGCCACTACAGGGGGGCCTGGGAGGGGGCTTGGAGGCGTGTTGATAAAGGACAGGAGGTCAGTTTGGGGTGGGCACTGCTGGCATCAGTGCCTGATCTGATCCCCCCCACCCCCCTGGCCCTGGCCCGGCTGGCTGGTCCTCCTTGCACAGAATGCCATCCGCCACAACCTGAGCCTGCACAAGTGCTTCGTACGCGTGGAGAGTGAGAAGGGGGCTGTGTGGACCGTGGATGAGTTCGAGTTCCGCAAGAAGAGGAGCCAGAGGCCCAGCAGGTGTTCCAACCCCACACCTGGCCCCTGATCTCAGAGCCAAGGAGAGAAGGGAGGACAGAGGAGGGGATCGAAGTGGCTGGGGGCAGGGGTGACCAGCCCTGGACATGCCTGCAGGGACCAAGAAGTAAGGTGTACACTGTCGTGCCAGTCAGGGACCCCACTCCCCAGCTGACTGCCCTCTTGGATCACACGCTCTGCACCAAGGATGCTCAGAGGGACCCCAGGCCCAGCCCTGCACCCACTCCCCAGCCCCCTGTGACGGGCTCTTCAGCCAAACTGAGAGTTCACAACCAGTCATACACACAGCCTGCCTCAGTCACTCTCACAGATGACCTTGAAAAGGACACATAAGAGTCGCAATCCTGTCCCCTGGGCTCGATACAAACCCCCAAAACATGAAGAGCCTGCCTCAGTACACTCACACCACCTCAAGTTTGCAGTCACACAGTCACACCCGCACACAGTCAACCCACATCCCCCAAAGCACACACCCACAGCCGGCTTCCAGGCCCACAAGTACAGTGTCACATAAGGCAGGCCCTGACAACAACACAGAAGCAGCCTCGGGACCTTCAGGATGTCAGGTTCCAGAAAGCCACCCAGACGCATGCACGCAGGTCACACACGGTAATGCATGGCTCCCAACACACATGCTTGGTCACACAGACTCTGAACTCACCAGCACGTCTCATGTGCACAGGCACACCCACGTGTGTGGGTGCACAACACCCCGATGGGCCTCCGGAGTCCCAGGCAGACACCAAGGGCTACACACACTGACTCACCAAATGTATCCAGGATCTCACCTGCCACCTACCCCTTCCCCACCCTGAGCCCTGCACCCTCCTCCATGCCTCAGCTTAGACTGCAGACAGAGCCCTCATTTATTTGAGATCCAAGACCCCAACCCCCGCCCCATGCCCTCCACAATAAACTGAAGCCAAGCTCCCACACTCTGGATGATTGCTCCAGATAAGGGTTGGGGTGAGGTGGGTGAGGGTCTGGGGCCAAGGCTGCAGCAGGAAGAACTGGATGGTAATCAGAGGGCACAGCAAGGGCCAGTGCCCCCAGCACTCCAAATCCCTGCCTGAGGCTGGGGGATAGACCTCTGGCGGGGGCTGCTCAGGCCTCACGGACCCGGCCCAGGAGCCCAGCGTTCTCCTGGCGAAGGGCTCGGTAGTCCTCACGGATCTTCTCCAAGTTGCTGAGGGTCTTCTTGCCCATCTCCGTCTCAATCTAAGGCAATGTGAACCGCAGCCCTTCAGCATGCAGGGCCCCTTTCCCAGCTCCTGCTTGCCACCAACACCCCACTGCAGCCACTCAGGGCCCCACTGTGCTCCTCCCACCCCCTGCCCCAATAACAGCCTGCTCTGTCCCACCACCAGGCCTTAGCATATGTCATCCATCCACCTGAAGCATCTTTGGCTGTGTGGCAGGATCACCCAGCCCATACTTAAGCTGAAGCCTCTGCCAGTGGCCCTGGAGGCAGGTATGAGGAGCCTCAGGACGGAAGGCAGGGTTCAGAGCAGGCCACTGGGCAGTTCCAGGTCACACAACCAGTTACTAACGGGCAGGGCTAAGACCCCAGCCGTTGGCTAGGTCTGGTCCCACAGCCTCTCTGTCCCCTGGCCTGCCTTGCTGAGCCCTCCCACCCCCTGGCCTCACCTGCTCCTCCAGGTCTCGAACCTCCCTCATGATCGTGCCTGTGTCCTCGATGGTCTGGATAAGCTGGCTGCAGTTCTGGGGACAGCAGGAGTCGAAGGCTTACACCCAAATTTGTCCCCTCCCCAGCCAGCCCCCAGGCACACTTCTCCCCTCACCTCGTGCAAGGCAGCTAGATACTTGTAGGCCTTCCGGACAGCATCATCCTTTTTGGCGTCCTGACGAAAGAGGGGATCTTGAAGGTGTCAGTAGGCCGTTCCTGCCCCGCTCCCACCCCACCCCCACCTTCAGGCCCCCACAAGGCCACCCCTTCCCACTCCCCT
The DNA here is from genome assembly GCF_963930625.1 of Muntiacus reevesi. Lineage (NCBI taxonomy): Eukaryota > Metazoa > Chordata > Mammalia > Artiodactyla > Cervidae > Muntiacus > Muntiacus reevesi. The sequence goes on along the minus strand of NC_089271.1, from coordinate 52,436,856 downwards.
GACTTCATCTTCCATGGGGCAAAGCCAGGCACAAGCGTCAGTGTAACCACAAGACTCACACCTGGTCCAGGCCCACCCACCCCACCCCTACACCCAGCGCGGCCTGCCCCAAACCTTGAACACAAGTTCATCAGTCACTGCAAATGTCCGGTCCAGCTTCCCAGACAGAGAGTTGATTTCCTTCTGAAGCTCCTTCGTGTCAGACAAGATCTGGCAGAGACCAGGGTACTCATGAGCCCATGTCTGGGGCAGGCAGCCAGCCAGTTGAGGTCATTCATATTCATGCTGTCACATCTAGACAGGCTCAGGGGTGGCTGGAATGGACTGTGTGGGGCTGCGCTGTGCCAAGTCTGGCCAGATAGCTCTGCCTTCCATACGGTGTGAGGTCCCTTGTCACCCTGCAACACATATCCTGCCCTTGGGCATGTCTGCCTGTGTGACCCACTTTCCACAGCCACAATGGTGTACCTTGGTGATCTCTTCCTTCTGCTTCCGGATGTTGCCCACAATCTCCAGGATGCGCTGGGTATAGGCCAACCGGGACACATCTCTGGGCAGGGTCTCAAGCTCTGACACCTACACAGAGACAGCGGGTGCTCCCCTTGAACCCACACCTTCCCCACTCCAAGCCACCCAAGGCCCCCACACAGGTCTTTGGTTGTTGGTTGGTCAGTTGCTTCAGTCATGTCTGACTCTTTGCAACCCCATGGACTGTAACCCGCCAGGCTACTCTGTCCATGGGGATTCTCAAGCAAGAATCCTGGAGTGGGTTGCCATTTCCTCCTCCAGGGGATCTTCCTAGATCAGGGATCAAACCCGTGTCTCCTGCATTGGTGGGTGGATTCTTTACTGTCTGAGCCACCAGGGAAGCCCCAGGGGTCTTACCAGCTGCTTGTAGACCTCCTCCTTCCGGCGGGCTTCTTCCGCAGCTGCCCGAACACTCTGGTGCAGCTCCTGGATCTCTGCCAGCCGTCGAGAAGATTCCAGCTGCCAGGGTCCCAAGGAGAGAGGGTAGTGAGGCAGAGCACAGGACTAGCCCCCTAGGGAGGGACTGAACCTACCCTACCCATGGTCTGGGACCCCACTACCTACCTCTCTGCAGTCCTGGAGCTTTCGGAGGTGGCGGTACTCAGCGAGGAGTGGGACCCGGTGCTTTTCCCACTGACCCGCCAAGTGGATGACCCGCTGGGCACTGCTCTCTACCACGAGCTGGAGGGTGGTGGGAGGGGGGCTGTAGATCACACAGGCTGGGCCCACCCAACTCCAACTCTCCCAGCCCAGCCTCAGCACCAGCCCCACCTGCAGCTTGGTGAGGTTGGCAGCCCCGTCAGGCAGCAGCTCCACCGCCTGGCTCTTCAGACGCAGGGCTTGCTCACGCTCCATGATGCTGAGCTCACTCTGCCGACATTCGGTCTCCACCTGGCACCCCAGAAACCCTTAATCCCAGTCAGTAGGGGAGCCCAGCCTGCTGAGCCTGGAAAGCCCTGGCCTAGCCCAACCCCCACAGATGACAATACATCCCTCTAGCCCTTATGGCTTCCCAGGTGGCACTAGTGGTAAAGAACCCGCCTGCTAATGCAGGAGATGCAAGAGATGGGGGTTCGATCCCTGGGTCAGAAAGATCCTCTGGAGGAGGGCATGGCAACCCACTCCAGTATTCCTGCCTGGAGAATCCCATGGACAGAGGAGCTACAGTCCAAGGGGTTATAAAGAGTCAGATACAACTGAAGTGACTTAGCATGTATGCAGCCCCTATAGGCCCCTCAGACCCCTCCCAATAGCAAGAGAGACATAAGCAGAGACAGGTACCCACAGCAGACCCCACTGACTCCTTGACCTCAACACTGACTCCCCTGGAAGCTCCGAGGAGGCCCACAGGCCCCTCCAGTTGCCCATGGACAGTCACACCCCTCCCGACTCTCACAGACAGCAAGGCACCTCTAACCCCTATAGGTCCCACACCCCCCTCTCACTCCTCCCGATTCTCCTGAACCCTCAAGAGTCCCACAGGTCCCCAGTGGCTTCCATGAACCTTTCTGACATCTGCAGACCTCTACAGAGTACCCTCAGCCCCCACAAGTCCCTCTAAGCCCCCAGGCCCGACCTCAGTGGGCAGCCCCTCCCCCACCCTCACCTGCACAAGGTTGATTCCCAGCGTCTTCATGTTAGCTTCAACCTCTTCAATGTTGTGATTCACCCCCTCCAGCTGCTCCCGAAGAGACTCCAGCTCCTGCTCCTGGGCTGCCCACGTGTCCTGGTAGACATAGGCCAGGCGGGGTGGGGGTGTCAGGCTCAGTAGACAGCCCAGGGCTCAGGACACCGCCCCACCCACCATTGCTCTGCTCACCTGTTCAGGCCGCTGGGAGGTGGCTGGCACATCTGACACCTGGGCTGCCTGGGCCTCAGGCTCCTGGGGAGGGAGGAAGGAGCATCCTGGCTGTCAGGGAAGGCCCGGGCCCTCACAGTCAACCTCAATACCCTCCATCAGCACCCTCCCAGCACAGTACTCATGTACAGTGCACTGACGACTGTCGGAATACGTGTGAGGATCAAGGCACTCTCTGTGACCTTAGACTGGAGTGTTTGCTTAGAAAAAACCTCCCTGACCCTGACACAGCTCCTACCCACCTGCCCATGAGAGGGGTGAGGGCCCCTCTGGGTGACCATCCAAGAAGAGATGTCCAGAAGAAACTCTCCAGAGAAAGCTGAGCTTTGCACAAAGAGCAGTCCTACACATTTACACAGCTCCCACCCCCGGACCCTTTCTCCACAGAAGTTCCCAAGAAGCCAGGGGACCCCTCTGGGTACCCACCCCAGTGGGGAGCAGGCAGGTCTGGTGGGAACAGGGGCCCCTTGTGTGGAGAGAGTGTGGTATGTATACCTACAGCAACCTTGGTGCCATCAGCATGCCCTAGCCCCACCTACCAGATGGAAGGTGAACTTCTTGGAATGTGTGAAGCGGGAGCCTTTGGGAGCACCAGGCCTGGCTCCAGCACCCCAGGCCTGCAGCAGTTCTCCCAGGTCTCGGGCTTGTTGGGGGGGCCCTGGCCGGCCCCAGGTCTGGCGCAGGTGCTCGGCCAGGTGCTTCTGTAGCCGCTGCCGCTGAGCCCGTGTGTCCTCCTGGAAACAGTGGAAGGGGGTGGAGGTCCGCTGGGTACCCGAGGCCCTGCCTCCACCAGGGAGCTGCCTGACGAGGGGCCACTCCCAAGTCTCACCCACCCTCCAGCCTCTCCAACAAGAGGACCCAGCCCCACTGTCTGGGCCCACCAGCCTGGGAGCTCCCTGAGGACAGCCCCATTTCTCTCCACCCACTCGCTCTCCACACTGGAGGAGGCTGTGGGAAGGGAGAGAAGTAAGTTGGCAGCCCCCAAATTAGAGATCAACATTGAAAGGACATGTGGGGACAGAGTAGAGACTGAGTCAGATGAGCTGGGAAAAGAAGGGAGCGGAGGCAGAGTGGAGCAGAGAGATATGAGAACAGAGGCAGTTTTGAGACAACTGGAGAAATCTGATTATGAACTCAGTGTTGGATAGTATTAAGAGGTCACTGTTCATTTTCTTAACTGTGAAGATGGCCTGCTGGTTGCATTAAAAAGTGAATGCCCTGGGGCTTCTCTGGTAGCTCAGTGGTAAAGAATCCATCTGCCGATGCAGGAGACATGGGTTTGGTCCCTGATCTGGGACAATCCCACATGCTATGGAGCAACTAAGCCTGTGTGCCACAACTGCTGAAGCCTGTGTTCTAGAGCCCATGAGCCACAACTGCTGAAGACCGCATGCCTAGAGCCTATTCTCTGCAATAAGAGAAGCCACCTCAATAAGAAGCCTGCGTACCACAACTATAAAGTAGCCCTTGCTTGCCACAACTAGAGAAAAGTCCATGCAACAACAAAGACCCAGCACAGTGAAAAATAAATAAATTTTTTAAATTTATTTAAAAAAATTGAATGCCCTTTTGAATTACGAGATGTCTGCCGAAGTATTCAGAGTTAAAATGACATGATGTGTCCCCCCATTCTGAACCCCCCTCCCACCTCCCTCCCCACCCCATCCCTCTGGGCTGTCCCAGAGCACCAGCTCTGGGACACATGTACACCCGTGGCTGACTCAAGTCAATGTATGGCAAAAACCACTAAAATATTGTAAAGTAATTAGCCTCCAATTAAAATAAATAAATAAATTTTTTAAATGACATGATATCTGGGACTTGCTTTAAAATAATACACACAAAAAATAAAGAAGAGATGAGGAAAGATTGGAAAAATGCTTGGATCTTTTTTTTTTTTTTCTTTTTTTGGCTGCACCACACAGTTTGCAGGATCTTAATTCCCTGACCAGGGATTGAACCCAGGCCTGGCAATGAATGCATGGAGTCCTAACCACTGGGCTGCTAGGGAAGTCCCACAAAATGCTTTAATTGAATGTTGATGACAGGGCCATAGGGCTCATGAAACTATTCTCTCTACTTCTGTGTTTGAAGTGCCTGTAAGTTTTAAAATGAGAGAAAAAGATAAAGACAGAACAAATGGCAGTGGGGGAGGCAGAAGGGGACAGTTACAGAGGTAGACAAAGTGGAGAGGGGATGGAGACAGACACTGAGGTGGACAGATGGGATATAGGGACAGATATAGAGGTAGTCAGAGGTGGGGAGACAGTACAGAAATGAGACAGTGGTGGGGAGAGAGAAAGAGGGGCAGCAAAACCACAGGACAAGAAAGCCAGTGGTGGGAAGAGATGGTCAGGGATCTGGAGGCTGTAATCGGTGATGACGACAGAAAGAGGAAGTGAATTGGGGGCAGGAAGGAGGTAATAGAAGCAGGGAGAAAGGGAGGAGATCCTGATGGCTCTGGTTGCCCATGCACGACCTTCAGTGGACCTCGGAGGAGAGCAGTATTACCACCTATGTCTCAGAGCAGGACACCGAAGTCCCGAGGGGCCATACTGACTTGTGTGAGGACTGACTTACTGGCTCCAGCTTTCTTTCAGGTGGGGAGCCAGGTAGTTGCACACAGAGGAAACAATGGAAGAAAGGGACAAAGTGGGGAAAGGAGAGGGGCAGAGGACTAAAGGGAGATGAAATGGGAGCTGCGGGGAGGAGCGGCCTCATCAGCGGGGGCCAAGCACCAAGCAGTACCTGGGCGGGGAGGCGGGATGTCCGGTGGCCCCAGTCCTCGTCCCCAGGACGGTCCCGGCCTGTGTGCTGGCAAAGCTGGATGGCGTGGTGTTCGAGGAGTGAGGCCGCCCTGGCAGCCGGCTGGGGCACCTGGGTGGGGGCTGGTAGCAGCAGGGGACTTGCCTGGAACTCCCGGGACTCTAGAGGCAGCAACAGAGTCAGCCAGCCCTCCGGCCTCACCACACGGGCAGGCCCACCTCTGCCCTTCCCTTCAGCCCCTCTCCACAGCCCTCCTGCTCACCTCCTCTGGAGCTCAACTCAGGCATGACCAGCCTGCTGGCATGGAAAGGCTTCTGGTGGGCTGAGCCCTGGTGGGAGAGTAGAATCAGAGAGCCTCTAGGGTGAATCATGTTTGGTGGGAGGTGGGGCAGAGGGAAGGGGCCGAAAACCTAGCAACCAATTGGGGACAAGGCAGGCAGGGCAGTGACAAGCAATATTAACATAAGTTGAGGGGTCCCACCTGGAGGTACTGTAGTTTAGGAGTGCGAAGGAGGGGTGGGACCCAGGGCAGGGCCAGGTGGTCCCGGATTCGGCTCCCGATGGCCCGGAGGAGTATAGCAGATTCACCTAGGGGAGAGGAGAGGGAGTGTCAATCAGGTGACAAAGCCACAACTCCAAAAATGCATATACTCTGGGAAAGCAGCCTGATCCCCTCGCAGAGATACATATCTATGTAGCTATCATTTTTACAGTCATTCAAGGAACACTTATTAAGCACCTACTCTGTACCAGTCCCATTCTAGACCCTTAGGCTACCTCAGTGAACAAACTGATAAATATCCTCCTGCCCTCCCAGGGCGGCAGGCTGACAGAGGTGAGCAAGACCGAGGTCGTAAGTACAATGCAGAAAACTGGCAGGTGGTTGTCAGGAAAAGAGGCCAAGGACCAGGGAGAGGAAGATATCGTTTTGAACAAGGCAATCCAGGGAAGGCCTCCCTGAGGTGACACATGAACAGGAAACTCCAAGGGGTAAGGGAGTGAACCATGAGGCTACCTGGGAGAGTAAGCCAGCAGATGCAAAGGCCCTAAGGCTGGAGTGGCTTGATGTGTCTGAGGAGCATCACTGAGGCCAGTGTGGTTAGAGTTGGGGCGGGCAAGGCAGGAGGTAAGGCCACAGGACCCTTCCAGCACCAACTCTCCACCTGGGTCAGCCCAAGCCCCAGTTCCCTCCCCCTGACCTGTACCCCCCTCCCCAACCCAGTCCTCCCACTTAGCTCTCCCTAAGACACATACTCCACCCCCACCAGTCAAACTTTTCACCCCTTCCTCTTCTCTCAAGCCCCACAACCTCTTCCTCACTCCCACCACAGCCCAGGTGCCCCATACCAGCAGACTGGTCTGCATCCTCAGAGGCATCAGTGGGCAGACGCTCAGCCAAGAACAGAAGCAGGTCTCGGAGGTCAGGCTCACTGGGGTAGAGGAAGTTCTGATAGCCAAGCTCCAAGGGGTAGCCCAGGTCCTGGAGGTTGGAAAGGGTGGCACCTGTGAGTCTGGCAGGCAGGATCATCCTGACCTGAGAGCCTAGGGCAGAGACTGCAAAGGCTACCATGCTATCACCAGCCACCACCCTCTGAACTTTCCCTTGGCTCCCCACAGTCTCCATAACTTTAAAGTTAAAGCTCTCGCCTTGCTAAATATGATCAAAATTCAGAGGCCATAAAAGAGAAGATGAGTGTTTCTGAATACACAAAAAAATTTAAAGAAAAAATAAAATGAGCAAAGTCAAAAGCATAATAACAAGATGGGAAAAATAGTATTTGGAGTTGATATATTTTTTTTTAATTTAAGATGTTGCAACTGGCTGTCACATATCCAGCCTCTTGTCTGCATTCTTTTTTAAAAAATTTATTTATGTTTAATTGAAGGATAACTGCTTTACCATATCGTGTTGGTTTCTCCCATACATCAACATATCAAAGGCAAAGAGTGAATCTACCCAGTATATAGCATACATGCTAAGTTACTTCAGTCGTGTCCGACTCTTTGTGACCTTATAGACTGTAGCCCACCAGGCTACTCTGTCCATGAGATTCTCTAGGCAAGAATACTGGGTGGGTTACCATTTCTTTCTCCAGGGGATCTTCCCAACCCAGGAATCAAACCCGAGACTCTTGTCTTCTGCACTGGCTTTACCACTGGTGCTAGGTTCTTTACAACTAGCGCCACCTGGGAAGCCCACCTAGTATATAAAGAGTGCCTAAAACCACACAAGCCGAAAAGACCAGCAGTACAACAGTAAAGGAGGCAAAAGATAGGAACAGATAGACAATTCCCAGAAAAAGAATGAAAAAATGGTCCATAAACATATGCAAACATGTCCAACCTCACTTACAAGGGAGACTTGAACTGAAAGCACACTGAGCCCCAACGTGAGTATCACTGATCTGGGACAACCTGATATTATGTTCTCCTGAAGTTCCACTTGGGTAGAGAGATAATCACTGGCACAGAGTTACTGCCCCAGACCTGAATCTAGTCATGAACAAACAATCAGATCAGATTGTGGGCATTCCACGGAACGACCAGCCTCCTCACTTCAAAGACATGGATCATCACAAAAAAAAAAAAAAGAAAACTAAGAAGGACTGTTGTTGGATACAGAAGATTAGAGATATAACAGTGAAATAAAATGTATGATCCTTGATTGGATTCTGTAATTAGAAAAAAAACGAAAAAAAAAGAAAAAAAAAACAGCTGTAAAGGATATCTTTGTAACTACTGAAAAATTTGACCATGTACTAAATATTAGATACTATTATTCTATCGATATTCAATTTCATGGGTGTGATCATGGTACTACGGTTATACTGGTGATTGTCCTTTTATCAATACTTAGGAGAGGTGCACTGAAAGTTTTAGGTATGAAGTATCACAATGTCTGCTGCTTTCAAATGGTTTAGAAAAGAAATGTGTGTGTTTACTCAGAAAAGAATGAAGTAAAATGTTAACAGTATAGAAAGCTAGGAGAAAGATGTTATGTTTCTATTTTCATTTTTTCTTAAATTCAAAAGTTTTTCAAAGTGCAAAACTTGCAAGAAAACTATACAGAGATACTATTCCTCACCTACTGAACAGGCAGAACTCTGACACTATACTTACTCAGTGCGAGACGAGACGCTGTGGGGAAACAGATACTCTCTCATACACTGCTTTCAGGAATACAGAAATTAAACAATGCCAATGAAGGTGATTTGTAAAATCTAACAAAATGACACATGCATTTACTCTTTAACCTAGCAATCCTACTTCTAGGAGTTTACCATGAAGATATGCCTCCAACAATTCATGAATATAGATGTGCAAGATTATTCATTACAGCATTACTTGCAAAATGTTGGAAACTCCCTAAATGTTCAAGCATAGGAGAGTAGTTGAATAAACTACAGTGTATACATACAATGAACTGCTCTGCAGCTGCAAAAAGGAAAAAAATGAGGAAGAGCTCTATTGTCTGATATGAAATGATTTCCAGGATATGCTGCAAGGGGGTAGAAAGGGTAAGAATTTAGGTATATGTTCTCTTTTATGTAAAAAAGGGGGGAAATAAGAATATATATTTATATTTACTTATATCTTCATTTTTTTCTGAAAAACTGGAAAGATACACAAGAAACTAATCAAAGTAATCCCCCTCTCAGCAGCCAGGTAAGGGTAACCAGGTGAATGGTTCGGAGTGCACATGAGACTTCTCAAGGTATCGCGTCACTTCTATCACACCTTGGAGATTTCTTTTACTCTTTCAGTAATTAACCATCTTTCACCTAGTTAACAATTCTTTTTAAAGAAACTGCTTATTTTCTCTCAACTAAATTTCCATTTTAAGAGTTTGTAGAAGAACAGCTTAAGACCCCTCGGTAGTTGTCCCTCCCCATTCAGTGGGCTGGGCAGTGGGAGCTGCAGACAAGTCTTCAGTGGCAGGCTGCTGAATAAGAACAGAAGGCACATGAGCATCTTCAGACCAGACCACCACCTCAGGCTGAGATGCAGTCAACTCCAGAGCTGGAGTGGTCCATTCACCCTGAAACTCCTCCTTGGTCACAGTATCTCAGTTGCCACCTGCTCTTCCTTTTCAATCTCTTCAAGATCTCTGTAGAAGTAGAGATCAGGCTACACCTCTCATGGGTATTCATGTGAGATCATGCCACACAGGAACACAGCATCCACCACATCTGACCCACTGAGTGAGCTCCCTGTTGTTGCACGGGATAGCACTGTCCACATCCTGCCGAGAAGAGTCTGTGTTACATAGAGCAACAGTAGGAAGGTTAACATAAGAGGCTTCTGTGAGAGGCTTGTGGTCAGCCCTGGGATCAGTAACCACCAGGAGTCTTGGCTCCTGGAAGGCTGCCTGGATCTGGTTAGTAAAGGTTCCAGGAGTGAAGTGGCCAGCAACAGGAGTGGCTCCAGGGGCAGCAGCAAACTTTAGCCCAGCTCACTGGCCAGTGTTCCTGGAGAATGTGATACTGAAATCAGCTGGGTTTTCAATGGCAACAATGGCATGAGCTGCCAACAGAAGCTTCTCCTAGGTTCTCTTCAGATTTATGATGTAGATGTCATCACTTTTCCTTCTGTAGATGTACTGTTCCATCTGGAAGTCAAGGTGGTGCCACTTAAGTGGGTTCCTGCTGCAAGGAATTCAAGGACATCCTCCTCCTTCATCTGTAGGGTATCAAGGGCTCCGGACACTGTGAAAGTTCCCCTTTAAGTTACAATGGGAATCCAGAACAATGCCATATAGACCCCTGTCTAGATAGTGTCGAAAGGCAAGAGTTCTTCATATCAAATTTTCCCTATTCAAATTACTGCTAGGATTTCTGTGTCTGGACTGAACTCTGACTGATAAAAATGACCTCCATAAAACAGTAAATAATGGTTTTAAAAGAGACTACGGGCTTTGGAGTCAAAAAGGTTGCAGCTGAAATCTAGCCTGTGCTACTTGACTCGCTATAAAGCTTTGGACTCGTCATTTAACCACCCAGTTCAGTTTCTAGCTGTAAAATGGGGCTGACAGTACTGTCCCTATGTGGATGCTTTAAGGGATTTTAAAAAAAAAGGCTTCCCTGGTGCCTCAGATGGTAAATAATCTACCTGCAATGTTGGAGACCTGGGTTTGATCCCTGTATTAGGATCCCCTGGAGGAGGGAATGACAACTCACTCCAATATTATTGCCTGGAGAATCCCCTGGACAGAGGAGCCTGGCAGCCTACAGCCCATGGGGTCACAAAGAGTCAAACACTTTCATTTTCACTTAAGTGGTTAAAAGGCCCATCAAGGTTCTGGTCTGGAGCTGCATGGATTCTCAAAGCAGACTTTCTGGATTCAAATCTAAGCTTTGCTTCTTACCAACTGTGTGACCACAGGCAAATCACTTAACTTCTCTGAGCTTTACTATCCTCACCTGAGTAAAAGGATGCCAACAGTGCCTACTTCAGAAAGCTGTCTCAAGAATTCAATGGCTTAATGCCAAGTTACCACAACAGCCAGCACAGAGCAACACTCAGAAAACATCACGATATTATATATAATATAACATCATTATTATACAGATATATGTGTATTTGGTTACAATGTAGGACATATTTATTTCAGAGGGTCGCAGTCAAAAAGTGTGAAAACCACTGTCTTTTAAGCTACTTTACTTTGGGTTTTTCCCGACATCTGCAATCAAAGAGTTGTGACTGATACAGAAACTCATTCCAGGAGTGGGGTGTGTGAAATGACAGCCACCAAAATATGGAGGTGGCTGAGTCGCAGAAAGCGGTGTCAGCAGTAGGGCACATGACGAGGCAGACACCAGAAGGCGGCAGTGCTGAGCCAAGGTGGGCTACAGAAGCAGCACCCGGCCGAGTTAAGAGACTTTTTCTACTTGCTCTTGCATCCCCTGAAGAAGGAAACGGCAACCCACCCCAGTATTCTTGCCCAGAAAACCCCATGGACAGAGGAGCCTGGCGGGCTACAGTCCACGGCATCACAAAGAGTCAGTCACAAAGAGTTGGACACACGGCAGACTTTCTTAGCCACTCAGGCCAAACCAAGACTTTGGGGCCAGACAATCACGTGAACTTCTCCATCACTGAAAAGGCCACACTCTCTTCCCCACGCTAAAGTTAGTGTGAGGAAAAGTAGATCACCATCAAATCCAGTGGGAAACAACACTGAGAGAAGCGGGTAACAGAAAACTGGGGGAAGCCTAAGCCCCAGCCACTCCTCAACATGTCCCACTGTGCCCCCTTCGAGACACACAGAGGACCCACGTTCCCTCTTATAAAGTGCCATTCTCAAGAAGACACCCCCGGGCCAGAGGACAGACTGCTTGCCTCGAAGGCCACCAAAAGCCCCAGACAGAAGAACCCAAGAACACCTGAGAGCTAGGTGAACCTGAGAGCCGAAAGCTGGGTAGAGGCCTATTTCTAAGAGACAGAAACTGCACAAGCAAGGCACAGATTCAAGAAACCTGACCACCCTGTCCCTTGGGGCTAAGTGGAAAGTTTCACTGTAGTTAACACCATGGGCCCTCTACCACCAAATACTGGGTATGTTGGGTATGCTGACGTTCATTACATAACCACAGGCTGTTGGAATGCAAGAAGCCAGATCAAGCCTATCTGGCTAACAGGGCAGAGTGAAGTTTTAGTGCAGACACTGTTTAAATTAACCAGCATATCTTCTTTTGGATGACCCTCCCTCCCCCAACTCCATGTGATCCTGAAGGAGTAGCCAATCACAGTGCCCTATAGGGATGACCATAGGATCCAGGCTGGGCCAATCAGAGAACAGGTGGTTAATTTCAGCCTGAGCATTTAATCAAACAGGGCTGTTTCAGGAACTGGTAAATGGATATTATAGGGTTTAGAAAAGTTCTTGGTGCTAAGCTCAAAATATGGAAGCCAGGAGTCACCCAGGTGCAAACTGGATCAACTCATTTGATGATCCTAACAACCCTACTTTTACCATCCCAATTTCACAGAGAAGGAAACTGAGGGCTACAAGGTTTAGGGTCACACACAGCAAGTGATGTAGCCAGGGTCTCAATTACTTAGGCAGTTTGACCACAGAGCAAGCAGCCTTAACCACTAAGTCACAAGGGGAGGTAACAGAGAGGAAAGTCAAGAGTTTCAAAGGAGTCTGGCGACTGTAAAGGAGGAAGGAAGAGGCTGTGTATATTGGGAGGAAGGCACTCACCATGCAGGCCTGAGCCAGGCTCATGGCCAAACGGAAACGGGCAGACATGGCAAGAGGCAGCAGGGGGCTGAGGCCAGAGCCCACAGCGGGGTTGATCACACGCAGGCAGCGGACCACAGCTTCTACCACCAGCTCAGTGGTGAAGGCTCGCAGGGTCTGCACATCTGGAGGAACTGCCCTGAGGAAGAAGGGGGCAGGCTCAATGAGGGGGATGAGAGCAGTCAGGAAACAGGAATGAGCCATGCAGTCTCCTAGAAGCCCTAATACTGGGATGGGGTGCTGAGGATGGACACAGTTCAGACAGGTCCTCAGTGTTGCTGGCTGACTTTCACTTGTAAAACTAAAAATGGTGGTGGTGGTGGGAGGTAGTCCTCAGGTCCTAAGACCTCATTGTAGAATGGTGGATGGAAGGGATCCAAATTCAAAAAATCTCAAATTTCCCTATGCCTAAAAGTTCCAAATGCCTAGGGTCTGGGAAGGCCTAGGAGCCCAGATGGAATGGTCTCTTGGTTTCTGCATCCCCAGATATCATGTTCCCTGCATGTCAGGGGCCCCTAGATATTGAACTGCTAGGGTTTTGAGACTCGACGTAGGGAAGCTGGGATTTTCAGGAGTTCCAAATGTCAGAGTCCCTGGATATCAAGACCACCTAGTCTCAAGCAATCTGGAAGTCAAGCTCCTTACATGTTGTCATCCTGGGTTTGTAGGACTCTCGAAAGAGGAGTCCCAGTGTGTCGGGGTCACCAGGCATTAAGGACACCAGATTTTAAAGTTCTGGGGTTTTAAAAGCCTTGGGTGTTGGGAAAAGAGGTTTGAAGTTTCCCAAGTATCCAGCCCCAGAGGTTTTTGGAGTCCCTGAGTGCCAGGACCCCAGGGTTTTAAGTTCCCTGGTTCTCAGGATACAGGTGTTTTAGAATCTCCAGATATCAGGGTTCCAGGGTACTGATGTCAAGATCCACAGATTTCAGGAGCCCAGGCCTTGAGATTGCAAGGTTTTAAGGTCTTGAGGTGCCTAGGTCCTGGAGTTTGGGGTTTACCAAGTGTAGGGGTCAAAGGTTTGGGAGTGTGTGTGTGTGTGTGTGCATGTGCATGTGCGTGTGTGTGTATGGAGGAGGGAGGGTCTTAGGGTCCTGGAGGTTGGATCCCTAGATGTTAAGGTCTGGGGTTTTAAGGTTCCCGGGTGACTGGGTCCGGAGTTTTGGAGTCCCGGATGTGGGCATTCCGAGGTAGGCGGGGGCTGTGTCCTTACGTGCCGGCCTGGCGCAGGGAATGGATGAGGATTCGGTCCGCCTCCTCCATGGTGGAGCCGTTTTGGAGTCCGAGGTTGGGTCCAGGGCCGGGTCCGAGGAAGAGAGGCGCAGCTGAGGAAAGCCCGCTCCCGGCTCGCGGTCCAAGGAGTGTCACGGGCTCCGCTAGGAGAGTCGGGAAGTGTAGTCCCGAGAGCGCGTTCGACGCAAGCCGGATGCCTGTCGTACTGGTGTGAATGGGCGCGTGCACGCTTGAGCGCGCAATGGCTGCTGGGAGTTGTAGGTTCCGTTTTGTTTTGTTTTGCCTACAGCCCAGTGCGTTCTTCCAAGTGGGCAAGGGACTGTACAGAGCACTCAAGACAGAGAGAGAGAGAGAGAGGCTTCTTGATTCATTCCTTTTAAGGCATTCATCTTCTAGATTGTAAAAGTGTACAAGTTAATTAAGGCAGGGGCTTTCGCACAAAGTAACTAGGTTTGAGTCTCAGTTCCACAGCCTGCTAAATGTGCAACAGTGAGCAGGTTACATAGCTTCCTTTGTCTTAGTTTCCTCATCTGCAAAATGGGACTATTAATAGTACCTATTTCCTAGGATTAAAGCAGAATTCATTCATGTAAAGCAGCTGTTAAACTGTGTGTGTGATACATAATAACGGTAAAAAAAAAAAAGCACATGTAAGCTATAGTCACTAGTATTCATGCATTAAATAAATTCTTTATTTTAATGTTATACATATGTGTACACTCCAAAGAATAATTACCTAGTAAGCATCCATATAACCACCAGTCATTAAAAAGACCACCCTGTCTTCACTGATCCGTAGTCCCACATTAAATCATGTGGGACAAAATAGAGTTTCTCTATTTTGTTCTTAATTAATCGAGCTCTATTACAAGTTTTGATATCTAATATGACAAGTCCTCCCATCTTGTTATTTTTCAAAGATTTTGCTTTTCTAGGTCTTTTGTATATCAATATATATTTTAGAATCAGTTTGTCAAATGTCAAGGAAAAATCTTTAGAAATTTATTTGGGACTGCATTGAATCTCTGGATCACTTTGGGAGGAATTGGCATCTTCATAATATTAACTATTTCAATTAGTAAATTTAATCTATCTCTCTATTTATTTAGACCCCCTTTAATCATTTGATAATTTTTTCCCATGGAGATCTTGCACATATATTATCTTAGGTCTATTACTGCATACTTCAAATTTCAGATACTTTTGGAAAACAACTATCATTTTTCTTATTTTAGTTTCTGGCTCTGGTGCTGGTATATATTTTGTAAATATATATATATATGTATATATATGTGTATGTATATGTATATATATATTTTTAATCAGTGCGTTTTCTGTTGCCATGCTCTGGCCCACAAGTGTCCCATCTTCACCCCTCCTCACCCTCCCATCCAACCCTGCTATGGCCCCGCCCTGTGACCTTAATCCCTCCAAAGCTGGGGGAAGAGACGGGGGCTGTGTGCAGATGGCTCTTCAATCTCGAAAGGAGGATGTCGGCATCTGAAGGCGGGAAAGGTGAGAGCAACCTTCCACCCCTACAGACCCTTGGAGCAAGCCTGGGCTCTGCTCTATCCTCTGCCCCTCTGATCCGCCCACTGCCCACCAGGATCCTAGCCCTGGAGAGCCTTTTGGGGACTAGAATCATATTACCCTGTTCCCATCCCAGACAACCCCAACACAGCCCACAGCCTTAGATCCCAATTTGAAACCCAACCCCAATCTTGGCCCTGATCTCTATCCTAGCACCCACCCCAACTTCAACTCCAATGTCAGCCCCAAGCTTAATCCTAACACAAACTTTACCAATGAGAGGGCAAACCCCTGTTAAAGTCCAAATCCCAACATGGATACAGACCTTACCATGAGCTCTAAAGTCACCTAAACTCAACCCCAACCCCTGGATATCAACACTGTTGGTGAGTGGGTCTCTGACTTTCCAAAAAGACCACAGACCCATTTTTAAGGATCAGAGAGAAAGACAGAATGCATACTTGATTGTAGTAGTAAGTCATGAAGGTTTAGAGTCAGAGACTCCCCGGGTTTTACTCCCAATTCAGCCGCTTCTTCAAATCACTTAACCTCTTTTTGCATCAATTTCTCCACCTGAAAAATGGGAATAATACTGTGTGTCAGACGTTCTCCTGAATGCTGAATTCATTTAATCCTCACAACAACTCTATGTTGTAGTTACTCTTATTGTCATCTCGTTATACAAATAAGGAAATTGAGGCTCAGAGAGATTACATAATTTGCTCAAGGACACAGAAAGCTATCAAGTGGTAGAATCAGGATTTAAACTCAAATAGCTTTTTTCCTCCAAAGCTGATGGTATCTTAACCAGGCCAACCCACTGCCCCTTGGAGGCTGAAATAAGATTGTGGGAATTGGGAATGGATTTAGCTGAAAACCCCAATGTAAAACTCAGATTCCACCTGAACTCAAACTCAGCTTTAACCCTAACCTTGATCCTAATTCAAATCCCAACTCATTCAACTATCTAGGCCTAACCCTAAACCATATTTTAAGTACACTTTACTCCCACCTGAATTTAAACCCAACCCAAAATCTACCACTCAAGTTTAACCCTAAATTTGCTTCTAGCTATAAACTCAGTACTACCCCCATGCAAATTTAAGCTCTCTGCCCCCCCAAATCTAACGCAAACCCTGCTTCAGTTAGAAATATAATCTCACCCTCACTCACCTATAAACTTGCACTTTACCCTCAGTCAATTCTAAAACCCACTCATCCCCCATTCCTTAACTCAGGTATCCTCAACTCTCCCTAATTTTACATGCTCTTCTCTCCTTCCCTCAGATAGAATAGGATCAGGTAGGAGGCAACCAATACCTTGTCCTCACCCTGACTTGGTTTCTTCACACAGACACCACCCCAGAGCCCTGTCCAGTCAATGGGACAGGCCCTGGGCCCGAATGGGGGCTGTGCCCTGGGCCCCCAGCATCAGATGGTGAAATCAGCGGGGTATCGGGCCTAGGGACCCCTAAGCGGAAGACTCAGCACAGTAAGCACAAGACAGTGGCAGTAGCCAGTGCCCAGCGGTCTCCCCGGGCACTCTTCTGCCTCACCCTGGCAAACCCCCTGCGGCGGTCCTGCATCAGCATTGTGGAATGGAAGCATCCTTGAAGGCCAGGGGCAGGGCTCAGGGGTCAAGGTCACCAGGGTACCAAGAGTCAAGGTTCAAGCCGGGGCAGGAATAAAAGAGGGCTGAGATCACCAGGGATCAAGGGTTAAGAGCTGGATTCAAGGGAGAGTTGAGAAAGATGAAGGTCTGGAGGAGGGGGTTGGTGTCAAGGGTCAAAGACTAAATCTCAGCCAGACTTGAGGATGCTAAGGTTTTCAGGGGGGTCAGAGTCAAGGCCTTCGTCAGAGCAGGGAATGTCAAGGTTTGTCATCTTAGGGTCGAGTCAGCACTGGGTGGGGAGGGCCCCAAGAGAAGGTCACATTCTGAGGCCACTCTGCCTGGGTCCTTAACTGTGTCCACCTGAGGCCCTTCGACATCCTCATCTTGCTGACCATCTTTGCCAATTGCGTGGCCCTGGGAGTCTACATCCCCTTCCCAGAGGACGACTCCAACACTGCCAACCACAACCTGGTGAGGCTTGCCCCGCCCCGCCTCCAGCTAGATACAGCTCCAATAGAGCCACACCTCAAGCCTTCCAGCCAGGCCCTGCCACTGCTGACCCAGATGACCCTCTCCTGCCCAGCCCCACCCTCCGTCCTGCTTTGCTGGCCTCCCCATGAAGTGAAAGTTGCTCAGTTGTATCGGATTCTTTGTGATCCCATGGACTGTAGCCCGCCAGGCTCCTCTGTCCATGGAATTCTCCAGGCCAGAATACTGGAGTGGGTAGCTGTTCCCTTCTCCAGGGGCTCTTCCCAACCCAGGGATTGAACTCAGGTCTCCCACATTGCAGGTGGATTCTTTATCCTCTGAGCCACCAGGGAAGACCCACCTCCCCCTACCCCCTATCAAACAAACCCCGCTCTCAAATAACTTCCCAATCTCCCGCCTCGCCCCCGGCTCTGCCCCCAGGAGCAAGTGGAATACGTATTTTTGGTGATTTTCACTGTGGAGACGGTGCTCAAGATCGTGGCCTACGGGCTGGTGCTCCACCCCAGCGCCTACATCCGCAACGGCTGGAACCTGCTTGACTTCATCATTGTCGTGGTCGGGTGCGCATCTGCAGGGGACAACCCCACCCTAGTTCAGCTTCCCACCAAAGACACGCTAAATTCAGGCCTCAGGGAAGTGACTGCTTCAGACTGCCCCCATTTGGCAGCCAGAATCAGGAATATTAACATATTTTAAACCTATTTGCATTTCCAGTTACAGGGATTTGTACTTCTCAAAGGAGAAGGAAAGGAAGGGAAGTGGGGATCCCAAGGCCTGACCCCCTACTTCCTTTTCCCGTGCTCCCCCATCAGGCTGTTCAGCGTGCTTCTGGAGCAGGGTCCTGGACGCCCAGGGGACACCCCGCATATGGGAGGGAAGCCAGGGGGCTTCGATGTGAAGGCATTGCGGGCATTTCGGGTGCTGCGACCACTGAGGCTGGTGTCTGGGGTCCCGAGTGAGTGGCACATCCCCCGGGCTTGGAGGTGATGGAGGGCAGCGGGAGGGGTTGGGGGCTAAGCTGACCCCACCCCTACTTTGCCCACCCCTCGCTCCCTACAGGCCTGCACATAGTGCTCAATTCCATCATGAAGGCTCTGGTGCCGCTGTTGCATATCGCACTACTTGTGCTCTTTGTCATCATCATTTACGCCATCATAGGACTGGAGCTGTTCCTCGGACGCATGCACAAAACGTGCTACTTCCTGGGATCTGGTCAGCAAGCCCACCCATGCTGGGACAGGACATGCCCCCTCCATTGGCTCCTAAGCCCCACCCTGTTCTCAAGGAGACACACTCAAATACACGAGATTCTGCTCCCCGGTTCAGGCTCTGCTACCAGATCAACAAGCCCTACCCCATATATTCAGGCTTCCATATATACAGGCGCTAGTGGTAAAGAACCCACCTGCCAATGCAGGACACATAAGAGACGGGTTCAGTCCCTGGGTTGGGAAGATCCCCTGGAGGAGAAATGGCAATGCACTCCAGTATTCTTGCCTGGAGAATCCCATGGACAGAGGGGCCTGGCGGGCTACAGTCCATGGGATCACAAAGAGTCGGACATGACTGAAGCCACTTAGCACACACACATACAGCATACCCCATGTAGTCAAGACTCTACCCTTAATCTCAGACCTTTCTGTGACCCCATGGACTGTAGCCCACCAGGCTCCTCTGTCCTTGGGATTTCCCAGGCAAGAATATTGGAGTGGGTTTCCATTTCCTTCTCCAGTGGATCTTCCAAACCAGGGATGCAACTGGTATCTACTGCATCTCCTGCATTAGCATTCTTTACCACTGAGCCACCAGGGAAGTAAAGACTCCTAGGCAGGCCTTTTTTATCCAGACCCAAACCCAAGGCTTGCCCCCACCCTTCTTTCAAATGACCCTCTGAAATTCACAAGACTCTGCTCCTAGGCTCATGGCTCATTGTTATTCACAAAATTCCGCCTCAGAATTTACAGTCCCACTCCCCAGATCTCTGTGGTTGGGCCTCACAGCTTCCCAGGGGTTCAGAGTCCTGACCCAGCAGTCAGAGGCTAAGGGTTGTCTATTTTTTTAATTTCATATATTTATTTATGGCTGTGCTGGGTTTTTATCACAGTGTGCAGGCTTCTCTTGTTGTGGCTCAAAGGCTCTAGAGTGTGGACTTCAGTAGTTGTAGTTCATGGGCTCAGTAGTTGCGGTTCTCAGGCTCTAGAGCACAGGCTCAATAGTTGCAGTATTCAGGCTTAGTTGCTCTGAAGTATGTGGAATCTTTCTGGACCAGGGATCAAACCCTGGTCTCCTGCACTGGCAGGCAAATTCTTTATCACTGAGCCACCAGAGAAGCCCTAAGGGTTGTCTGATTTAGAAAAATCTAGAACCCTGAGGCAAACTTCCCAGGTAGGCGGGCTTCCAAGGTGCCCATGACTGTGGGTGGGTGCACTTCGGATTCCAGAGCTCCAGTCTTCCCACAGACGTAGAGGCGGAGGAAGACCCGTCACCCTGTGCATCCTCAGGATCAGGCCGTGCTTGCACACTGAATCAGACAGAGTGCCGCGGGCGCTGGGCAGGGCCCAACGGAGGCATCACCAACTTTGACAACTTTTTCTTCGCCATGCTGACAGTCTTCCAGTGCATCACCATGGAAGGCTGGACCGACGTGCTCTACTGGGTAAGGTGGAATGACAGACACCCAGTGCAGAAGCTGAACCTGCCTTTCCTCCCTGAGCTCAGGCAGGAGGGCTTGCATACACTGAGAGATGCATTTCCCCCTCCCCAGATGCAGGATGCCATGGGGTATGAGCTGCCCTGGGTGTATTTCGTGAGTCTCGTCATCTTTGGATCCTTCTTCGTCCTCAACCTTGTACTTGGTGTCCTGAGCGGGTGAGGAGCCTAGACCCTTACCCAACCCCTCAGCCCCTGTCCCTTTACTTTGTTCCTAACAAACTGCTAGGCATCCTTCAAAACCCATCTAAAATACCCCTTCATTCATTCAGTCAACACTGAGCATCTACTGTGTGTGAGGCACTGTTTTATGAATGGAACAAGAGACAAAAGTCTCTGCCTTATTGGATATTACATACATACATACATATGTGTTTTGTCTTATATGAAATATGTACTCTGGAAAGAAAGGAATAGGGAGATATTGTAATTACAAATAAGGACAAGCAGGGACGGGTCTCCTTGAGAAGGTGTTATCTGAGTAAAAATGGGAAAAGATACTAAGCCATGTGAATATCTGAGGAAAGAGTGTTCCAAGCAAAGGGAAGAACCAGTGTAAAGTCTCCAAAGCTATAACGTACTTAGTGTATTCAAAGAACAGCAAGGAGGTCAGTATGGCTGGGATGGTGATGGCAAGGGGGCCAGGGTGGTTCCTCTGTCTAGCCCTCTATTCTCCTCCCTCAGGGAGTTCTCCAAAGAGAGGGAGAAGGCAAAAGCACGAGGGGATTTCCAGAAGCTTCGGGAGAAGCAACAGCTGGAGGAGGACCTCCGGGGCTACCTGGACTGGATCACACAGGCAGAGGAGCTGGACATGGAGGACCCCTCAGCTGCTGGCAACTTTGGTTCCATGGCTGAAGAGGGCCTGGCCGGCCACCGTAGGCAATCTCAACCCAGCCCACGCCCTGCCTCATGCGTCCCTCAGATGTGGGCTGCCCTCCTGAGATCTAGCCCTAGCCCTCAGCAACTCTAGGCCCAGCCTCTGGTTATGGTCTGTAACCCAGAACCCAGACTCAGATACCCTTCCCAGACTGTACCCAGAACAAAGACTCCAAATAACACCCCTCATCCTAGAGCTCTAACCTCACCCCAGACCCTGTTTCCCAAATGTCCTCCCTGTGCTTACAGGGCCACAACTTGCAGAGCTGACCAATAGGAGACGAGGACGTCTGCGCTGGTTCAGTCACTCCACCCACTCCACCAGTAGCCATGGTGAGGATCCAACCAGGTTGAGGAGGGGGTGGGATTAGTAGACAGAGGGGAAGGCCAAGAGCAGAACCCTGGCATCTTCATGTGCTGACCTCTTCTCCCTTCCTGCCCACAGCCAGCCTCCCAGCCAGTGACACTGGTTCGATGGCAGAGACCCAAGGAGACGAGGAAGAGGAAGAAGGCACTCTAGCCAGCTGTACACGCTGCCTGTGAGGCCCCCAGCCCTCGACCCCTGACCCAGCCCAGAACCCGGAACAGATCCTGGCCCCAGTCCTGACTTCAGCCTCCAACCTCCTAGCCCTGACCTCCAACCCCTGCTGCTGAGTACCCTTCAGCCTCTAATGATGCCCACCTCCCATCTTCCCCTTTTCCAGAAATAAGATCATGAAAACCAGCGTTTGGTGAGTTGGGAAAGCTGTGTGACTCCCAGACCCTATGACTTTGTGAACCCCACCTCCAAGCCCCCCATGACCAACAGGCTCCCCCACCTGAGCCCCCTGGACAGGTTCAGGTAAGTGATTTCTGTCAGTGGGCTCCCTGTCCCCACAGTCGTCGTCTCCGCCGAGCCAACCGGGGCCTTCGGGCGCGCTGCCGGAGGGCTGTGAAGTCCAATGCCTGCTACTGGGCCGTGCTGCTGCTCGTCTTCCTCAACACTCTGACAATCGCCTCGGAGCACCACGGGCAGCCCTTCTGGCTCACCCAGATCCAGGGTGCACCCCCCTAGCCTGCCAGCCCTCTCCCCAGCCCCCAATCCCTTCCACCCCAGAAGCCCAGATGCAGCATCTCCTGGGTCCTGATATGGCCCCAGTTACAGCCCTCTCACCCAAGTAAATGCAGAAAACCTGTCCCATTCTACCTTGCAGCTTACACTTATGTAGCACTTGCTGTGTGTGTCAGGCTCTGTTTTCAGCAGTTTACACGTACTCACTCAATTTCTCTTCACTGCAACTTTACGTGAATTAAGTACTAAGGCACAAAGGCCTAGCACCAAGGTCCTGAAGAGTTAAATGATTAACCCCAGGACTCAGCTACTGAGTGGCAAACCTAGGCAGCCTGGCTCTAGAGTTCAGGCTCTTCATACTCCACTGTCTGGACAAGTTAAACCCTCTGTGCCTCAATTTCCCCATCTACAAAATGGGGATAGTGATAGTATCCACTTCATGGGACACTAAAAAGCAAAAGTGAAAGTGTTAGTTGCTCGGTTCTGTCTGATTCTTTGAGACCCCATGAACTGTAGCTTGCCAGGTTCCTCTGTCCCTGGAATTCTCCAGACAAGAATACTGGAGTGGGTAGCCATTCCCTTCTCCAGGTAATCTTCCCAACCCAGGGATCAAACCCACGTCTTGTGCATTGCAGACAGACTCTTTATCATCTGAGCCACCAGGGATGGTGGGGAGGATTAAATGAGTTAAAGTGAAAAATGCTTAGAACGTTGCCTGACCCACATGGAGTTAACACTGTATAAGTGTTATTAATAGCTCTTACTATTATTCATTTTAATCTCAGCCCCAACCTGGATACCGAGCACACTTCTAACCCCAACCCTCAAACCGGCCCCAGTCCCAGCTAAACGCTAAGCTCTAAGTCTACCCATGAATCAGAGTTTTTTCTGTATTCACAGAGGCTAACTGAGGCCCACACCCCAGCTCTGCCCTTGCCCCAGCTCCAAAACTCTCAAAACCTCATGCACCCTGACCTACAAGCTCACCCTATCCTCAATCCTAATCACATCACCAGCCTGTGCCTGGTCCAATACCAGCTGCCCCAGATCGCTCCATGGCCCCTACCTCCCCACATGTCACCACAAAACCTGGCTAGCCCACTCACTGCTGCCCCTCTCCCCACAGAGTATGCCAACAAAGTGTTACTCTGTCTATTCACGGTGGAGATGCTTCTCAAGTTGTATGGTCTGGGGCCCTCTGTCTACGTGTCCTCCTTCTTCAACCGCTTTGACTGCTTTGTGGTCTGTGGGGGTATCCTGGAGACTACCCTGGTGGAGGTGGGTGCCATGCAACCCCTGGGCATCTCGGTACTCCGCTGTGTGCGCCTCCTCAGGATCTTTAAAGTCACCAGGTATGTGAGGGGGTGGGTGGGGGTTGGTGTGTTTGTATGTGGCGAAGGGTGAAGACTGAGACCCCAAACACAACTGCAACAGCCACCACCCCAGCTCCAATGATGACTATATTTGCATCACCATTCATTTATCAAATATCCATTGAGTGCCTACTGCATACAAGTTGTCCTTCCAAGCCCTAGGGAAACACCAGGAATCAAAGCAGACACTAGCTCTTGCCTTCCTAGAGATTAAAGTCAGTTGGGGAGGGTGTCTACTCCACTTCCCTCCCTTTCCTCAGCCTCAACTTCAGCTAGAATATGATTCCCAACCCCATCTCCAAATTCAACCCCATACTCATCACCAACCCAAACCCCATCCCTCACCCACAAACATAACACTATCTCTAACTCCAACCACCAGCCACTCATCATCCACAAGGTCATTTACAGCCCCAATATCCAAGCCCAAGCACAGTCCCACCTCCAACCTCATTTCTAACTCCCAGCTACATCCCCATCACTAACCACAACCCCCACATCCCAAACTCATAACCATTAGCCTATCTCCAACTGCAAACTCGTCCCCAATCCCAGCCCTAATCTCATCCCCATCCATCCTCTCCTCTATCCCAACCCTCAAGCACAACCTTATCCCCAATTCAGTCATCTACAACTCCAAATATTCCCCAAGCCCATCCCCAGCTACCCACCCCTTACCCCAACCCCAGTCCCAGGCCCAACCTGAAACCCAATTCTAGCTTAACCAACTTCCATATACCCACCATACTAATCTCATCTTCCCTAACACCACCCTAACCTCAAATACAACCTTCCCCTTCCTTCTTATTCTCACCTCACTCTAACTCCAAAATCACATCCAACAGTGACATCAAAGTTCATCTTAACCCAGTCCGCCCCAGTACATCCCAAGCTAAAGCCCTGCCCTGGCTCCTGACTCACCACTGAACATGTCAACCCTTCCCCCTCCATCTCTGCTGCAGGCACTGGGCATCTCTGAGCAATTTAGTGGCGTCTCTGCTCAATTCAATGAAATCCATCGCATCCTTGCTGCTTCTCCTCTTCCTCTTTATCATCATCTTCTCCCTGCTTGGCATGCAGCTGTTTGGGGGCAAGTTCAACTTTGACCAGACCCACACCAAGCGAAGCACCTTTGACACCTTTCCCCAGGCCCTCCTCACTGTCTTTCAGGTGGGACCTGGAGATGATGGGATGGGTGGGCAAGTAGGGAGGGACCCAAGGTTGGGGAGAGGGTCCCAAGAGCTTCATGGTGACTTCCCCCCCCAGATACTGACGGGTGAGGACTGGAATGTGGTCATGTATGATGGTATCATGGCCTATGGCGGCCCCTTCTTCCCAGGGATGCTGGTGTGCGTGTATTTCATCATCCTCTTCATCTGCGGCAATTGTATCCTCAGAGCCTTGGGAGGCTCGATCATGGCAGGGTTGGGGGAGGATAATGAGGACCT
This sequence comes from Muntiacus reevesi, assembly GCF_963930625.1. NCBI lineage: Eukaryota > Metazoa > Chordata > Mammalia > Artiodactyla > Cervidae > Muntiacus > Muntiacus reevesi. Next base: position 52,412,143 of record NC_089271.1, on the reverse strand, counting down.
GGGCACTCTGTAGGCAGTCTGCTTCTCCATCCTTTCTAACCTGAGCTCACCCCAGACATCCTATTGAATGTGTTTCTTGCCATTGCTGTGGACAACCTGGCCAGTGGAGATGCAGGCACTGACAAAGATAAGGGCAGGTGAGGTCTGACTCTGCCTCCAAGACACTCTTGCCCTGGAATCCCTGACTGGGACCCTCACACACACATCCCACACCACCAAAGATGCCTTGGTCTCCCTGGAAATCTCCATCTGCAGATCCAACCTGCCAGTCCTCATTCATTGGACATGCATTTACTGAGCACCTACTTTTTACCTGGTGGCTCAGGGCTTCCCTGGTGGCTCAGATGGTAAAGAATCTTCCTGCAATGCAGGAGACTCATTGTTACCCAGTTCAATCCCTGGGTAGGGAAGGTCCCCAGGAGAAGGGAATGGGGAGGAATATCCACTCCAGTATTCTTGCCTGGGATATCCCATGGATAGAGGAGCCTGGCGGGCTATAGTCTACAGGGTCCCAAAGAGTCGAACACAACTGACGATTAATACACACATGTACACTTTTTGCCAGGCCCTGTTCTATATGCTAAGGAGACAGCAGTGGTCCAAGTAGACAGAGTTCTTGCTTTCATGGAGCCGACATTCTATTTGGGAAAGGCAAGCAAAACACAGACAAATGAATATATAATAATATAATTTAATTAAATATATGTTTACAATATGTAAAGAAGGAAAAGAAAGCAGAATAAGAGAATAGAGAGATATGATGCTTGCTGTTTTGGTTAGAGTAATCAAGGAAGGTGACTGTTGAACAGAGGCCTGAAAGAAGTAGGGGAGTGAGCCATGCCGTTATCTGGAGTAAGAGTGTTCAAGGCAAGGGGACAGCAAGTGCAGAGGTCTTGAGGTGATAATATTCTTAGCACATTTAAAAAACACCATGGAGGGGTTTCCCTGGTGATCCAGGGATTAGGGGCCCATGCTTCCACCGCAGAGGGGCAGGGGGCATGGGTTTAATCCTTAGTCAGGGAACTAAGATGCCACATGCTGCTGGGAGTGGCAAAAAAAAAAAAAAAAAAACCACCATGGAGACACCATGGATGCCATGGAGTGGCATGAACGAGGAGAGTGATGGGGGTGAGTTCAAATAGGGGGAAATAGAGAAGCCAAATCAAGGGTATCTTGGGCCATGGTGAGGACTTTCGGTTTTTCTCTGAGTAAGGGGGGAGCCGTGGGAGGGGTGTGAGCAGAGGAGGAATGTCCCAGACTTAGAACTTAACAGGATCTCTTCTGCTGCTGTGAGAATAGACCAAGGAGATGAGGGAAGAAGCAGGGAGGTTCTGTGGGACCTAAGAAAGGTCTGTTCTGACTACAGTGACCCGCTCCTCCACCAGTCTTGCCTATCTGCTTCAATCTTTAACAGTTACTGCCCACCCCACCCTCAATATTTCTTTGCTCAGGGAGAAGATCACTGAGGAAACTCCACAGGAGAATGGAGCACTGGTGAGTTAAAAGTCTGGGCACTGTCTACACCCACCACTACCACCAGTATCTGTCTGTGTGCGTGTCTTTAACCCCCATCCTCTGCCTATTCATTCCTTCTTTATTGCATCCCTTCTGTGCCTCCCCCGTGTCCATCCCCTGGTGAATCCCCCATCATCAATGACCCCCATCTTCCTGTCCCCAGGTGCCTGGTGGGGAGAATGAGGAAGAGGAATCTGCAAAAAATGAAGGAGCAGGCAAGTGGGCAGGGTCAGGTGGAAGAGGAGTGGGACCTTGGGGAAACCACCCAGGCAGACCTTGTGACCCCTGAGACCCTCTTCTCTGGGGAGCAGCCTTCTCTGAGATGGTCTTGAAAATAATGGACTTGGAGAGTGGCCAGGAAGTTTCAAGACACTGAGATTAAAGATGTGGTTAGTCGCTCAGTCGTGTCCAGCTCTTTGTGACCCCATGGACTGCAGCCCTCCAAGGTACTCTTTCCATGAAGATTCTCCAGGCAAGAATACTGGAGTGGGTTTCCATGCCCTCCTCCAGGGGATCTTCCCAACCCAGGGATCAAACCCAGGTCTCCCACATTGCAGACGGATTCTTTACTGACTAAACCACCAGGGAAGCCCAAGAAGAGAAACCAATATTTGGTTTTATTGCAGAACTTCTCAGAGCCTTTTTTATAAAATAGTGTGTAAAATGCTTGAAGAGGGGCTTGCCCAGTGCTTCAGATGGTAGAGAATCTAACTGCAGTGCGGGAGACCTAGGTTCAATCCCTGGGTACGGAAGATCTCCTGAAGAAGGGAATGGCAACCTCCACCAGTATTCTTGCCTGGGAAATCCCATGGGCAGAAGAGCCTGGTGGGCTACAGCCCTGAAGATGGCGATGTTCACTCAGCACACATTTACTGAGCCCCTAACTGTATCCCAGGGCTTCCCTTGTGGCTCAGCTGGTAAAGAATCTGCCTGCAATGCAGGAGACCTGGGTTTGAGCCTGTGTTCTAAGTGCTGAGGATACAGAAGTGAATAAAACGAACTGAAATCCCTTCTCCAAGGAGCTGCCATTCTAGCAGGGAGATGAGAATTTACCATGGGATAGCACTGTTCTAGGTGCTCTACAGATATCTTCTCAAATCATTCTCTCTCTTTTGATCTTCTTCTGGTGCCAGGCATGGAGGAAGAGGAGGAGGAGGAGGAAGAGGAGGAAGAGGAAGGGGGGGCCGGGCATGTGGAACTCCTGCAGGAAGTTGTTCCCAAGGAGAAGGTGGTGCCCATCCCTGAGGGCAGCGCCTTCTTCTGCCTCAGCCAAACCAACCCGTGAGTGCTGCGAATGTGCTGGGTGGGGGGACAGGACTGGGGGGGGGGGCAAAGGAGGGGAGGGAAACAGGAGGGGCTGGGGTCGGGAGAGGGGGAGGACCAGGGAGCAACCTAGGCTCGGGTGGGGTGCATAGCCTGATGCAACAGGGCCCAGGCTGTGTCCCTTGGGCTCCCTCAGTCACTTCTGTGGTCCTGGGTTCTGACCACGGCCATTTTTCCACTCCCCAGACTGAGGAAGGCCTGCCACACCCTCATCCACCATCACATCTTCACCAATCTCATCCTGGTGTTTATCATCCTCAGCAGCGTGTCCCTAGCCGCTGAGGATCCCATCCGAGCCCACTCCTTCCGCAACCACGTGAGCCTTGGGCTGGGGGCTCAAGGGGCCACTCCCAGGGCTGTCCTACTGGATATAAGCTATGGCCAGGGTGCATACAGGGACAAGTCCCCCTAGTTACGCAGAGAGAGACGAGAAATAATGGTAGGTGCGGCAGTACTAGCCTTTATTATGTGTGCAACACCCTTGGGGAAGCGCCGGGGAGGTGATCAGTATTTGGTAGAGGAGGAAGCTGTACTCAGAGGCTGAGCAGACCAAGGGTGCCCCTGGAGCTGGCTAGAAGGAGAGGAGGCCAGATCCGAAGCCTTGTCTTTCTGATGGCCACGGTTTTTGCCTTCTAGAGAAGTCCTTGATGGTGATGAGAGAGGGGAAAGAGAGGGAGGGAAGGAAGGAAGGAGAGAGTGAGGAAGAGAGGGAAGGAGGGAGGAGGAACAGCAAAACCTATAGAGTGGGACACACAGCTAGGATCCCCCTCAGCCATGACTTGGTGCCCCCACTCTTTCTTGCCCCCCAGATTCTGGGGTACTTTGATTATGCCTTCACTTCCATTTTCACTGTGGAGATTCTACTAAAGGTATGAATGGGCCCCTGAAGTTCATGGGGTCACAAAGAGTTGGCAGATACGACTCAGCAACTGAACAACAGTTGATATGCCTCCATCATACCCCCGGTTGCCCCAACCTACTCCCCACCCACCCTTGTAGCCCACCATTCCTGTTTCCATCCCCAACTGCCCTCCCCATCTCCAGATCTGGGGTCTAACTAGACTTATATCCCCCTACTCCCAAGATGACAGTGTTCGGGGCTTTCCTGCACCGCGGCTCCTTCTGCCGTAGCTGGTTCAATCTGCTGGATCTGCTGGTGGTCAGCGTGTCTCTCATCTCCTTTGGTATCCAGTGAGTAACACCTTGCCCACTCCATCCCTCCAAGAGCCAAGGCCAGGCCCTAGCCATGGCCTGAGGACTGCCCTCTCCTCAGCTCCAGCGCCATCTCAGTGGTGAAGATTCTGCGTGTGCTCAGAGTACTGCGGCCCCTTCGAGCCATCAACAGGGCCAAAGGACTCAAGGTATCCACATCCCACCCAAGTCCATGGGACCCAGACTCTGCCCCACCCATAGGGCCAAAGATTATGGTCAGAATGGCCATTTGCAGGGATGCCTGACCCCCGTAGTTCAGTCAGTAAAGACTCTGCCTTCAATTCAGGAGACCTAGGTTCGATTCCTGGGTGGGGAAGATCCCCTGGAGAAGGAAATGGCAACCCATTCCAGTATTCTTGCATGGAGAATCCCATGGACAGAGGAGACTGGCAGGTTGCAGTCCATGGGGTCTCAAGAGTCAGACATGACTTAGCGACTAAAACCACAACCTGACCACATAGCCTGGACCTGATGTTGTAACCACCCGGCCCTGAACACTGGGCACAGTTACAAGTGACTGTCCATTCCTTACCAAAGGCCACATTTCTATGATCCAAGTTCCTGATGTGTGGACTCATGCCCATCTGGCAAACACTTATTTCCAGTTGGTGCCCACATGTCCTTCACCCAAGACCGCATGTTCTCAACTCAAGTCCCTGAGCCCCACACATGCCAAGAGTTTGTGCCCCTTGGCTGCCATGGCCTGTCGTGTCCATGAGCCATATCTGTGGGTGCCTGCAGCATGTGGTGCAATGTGTGTTTGTGGCCATCCGGACCATCGGAAATATCATGATCGTGACCACGCTCCTGCAGTTCATGTTCGCCTGCATTGGTGTTCAGCTCTTCAAGGTGAGAGGAAACACTGGAAAGGCTCAGATGTGAGTCAAGGTGGGGAGTGGGGGATGAAGGATGAATCTGTTTGACAAATATCATCCCTGCAGGGGAAATTCTACAGTTGCACTGATGAGGCCAAACACACACCCCAAGAATGCAAGTGAGTGCCCAAATCCTGCCCTCCATGCAGCCCAGGACCCCTCCCAGAGTCCAAAGAGGTCCCTGGATCTCACCCAGGCCTCTGAAACCCCTAGACCTTCCTCCAAAGAACTGCAGAGACCCCCAGAGTTTTAAAAATATTTATTTGGCTGGGCTTCCTGAGAGCTCAGTGGATAAAGAATCCACCTGCCGAAGTAGGAGACACAGGAGATGCTGGTTCGCTTCCTGGGTTGGGAAGATCCCCTAGAGGAGGGCATAGCAACCCACTCCAGTATTCTTGCCTGGAGAATCCCATAGACAGAGAAGCCTGGCCAGCTATAGTCCAAAGGGTCACAAGAGTTGGACATGACGGAGCGACTACACACATACACACACACACATATTTATTTGGCTAAGTCGGGTCCTAGCTGCAGCACACAGATCTTCGTTGCATCATTTGGGATCTTCCTCTGCAGCTGTAGTGCACGGAACTCTTGTTATGGCACACAGGCTCAGTAGTTACAGCCTGTTGGCTCCAGAGCACATGGGCTTAGTTGCTCTATGGCATGTGGGATCTTAGTTCCCCAACCAGGAATCAAACCCACATCCCCTGCATTGCAAAGTGGATTCTTAACCATTGGACCACAAGGTAAGTGCCACCACCCCCAGATTTTATCAAGGCCCCCAAGACCCCAAAATTCCTCAAGGTCCTAAGATACACCCTGAGAATTCTAAGAATTGCAAAGGCTCTCAGAACTCTAATCCTTTAGATACCCCCAGTAACTGCCCCAAACCCCTCTTCACATTCCCCAGAGTTACCTCCACTCCACTCCAATCCCCCCAGCAATTTCCAAACACCCACCACCACCACCATCACCACCAAGTCCCCACCTTCCACCTTGAGACTCCTGTAGAGGGTAGCTGATATTTAGCCACTAAGCCATGTCTGACTCTTTTGCAACACCATAACACTGTAGCCTTCAGGCTCCTCTGTCCATGGGGTTTCCCAGGCAAGAATACTGGAGTGGGTCCCCCTACTTCAGGTGATCTTCCCAATCCAGGGATCAAATCTGCATCTCCTACATCTCCTGCATTACAGGCAAATTCTTTACCACTAGGGCACCTGGGAAGCCTGTAGTGGGTAGTAGTTAACTGAAATTAGACATTCCTGGTTCAAATTCATCTCATGAGACTTGAGTATGTTTCTTAACCTCAATGAGTCCCATTTTCCTCAACTGAAAAATGAGGATAAAAAGAGTATGGATTTCACAAGGTGGTTGTGAGGAGTAAATGAGTTACTACATGGAGAGTGTACTACAATGTAAAAGTAGTACATGTAAAGCCTAGCACAGAGCCTGACATATACTTAGTGCTGATAAATGTTGCCTATTATTAGTATTGCTTTTTCCTGGATGACAATGATGATGATAATAATGGTGACGATAGCTAACGTATATAGTCCCAACAATGCACCAGACACTGTTTTCATTGATTGACAAAATTAACCCTTGTAACAAGTCAGGAAATATGTTCTGTCATTATCCTTATTTCATAAATGGGGAAAACTGAAGCAGAGAGAGGCTAACTGCCCAAGGTCACCCAGACAGTAAATGGAAGTTCAGGATTTGAACCCAGGCTATTCACCTCCACCACTATGTCCTGCTGCCTCCATGCTGGAGACACCAGTCACCTTTCCATAGCTCCCCACCCCTCCTCACCCATCCAGCATGTCTGCAACATCCACAGGGGCTCCTTCCTGGTCTACCCCGATGGAGATGTGTCAAGGCCTCTGGTCCGGGAACGGCTCTGGGTCAACAGCGATTTCAACTTTGACAATGTCCTTTCAGCCATGATGGCCCTGTTCACTGTCTCCACCTTCGAAGGCTGGCCTGCGTGAGGGACAGGGCCCTAAGGATGGGCAGGGGATTGGGCGAGAGTCTCTAGTGCATTGGCTTAGGATATCCTGGGGATGGGTGGAAGGGTATCTTGAGATGTGATGAAAGTCTCTGGAGAATGGATAGAGTTTTCTGGGGACTGGTGTGTGTATCAGATGACTAAGTGGGGATCTCCTAGAAGTTGGTTGAGGGTACTTTGGGGACCTGGGTGAGGGGGCTTCCAGGAATTGAGTAGAGATCTCTGAGGCACTAGGTGGGAGTCTAGAGAGGACTGGATACGATTTAGAGGGTACCCAGGTAGGGGTCTGGGGGGACTGGGTGGAGGTCTTGGAGGAGATGGAGCTGGAGATTCAGTGGTTTCCAGATACCTGCACAAGTCTTTGGGGTATTAGTCAAAGATGTTTGGGGGGAGATGGAACAAGGAATTCAAGCTGATGGGACAGAGGACTTAGAGATCTTTGGGGGCTTGTGTGGGAGTTCTGGGGAGCTGCATAGGGACCCCAAGATGGCTGGAGGAGAATTGGGCATCTGTGGGAACTTAAGGGATTTGAGGGTCTCAGAGGGCCTGATTGGAGAATTCTCTGGAGGGTTGGATGGGGATCTCTGGGTCTCTGGAGGGCTGGGCTTTGGAGTCTTTGATGACCTGATGTGGAGGTCTCAGGCGATTAGGTCAGGGGGTTGGGGGATATTTGAGAAGGATATTCTGGAGTATCTAAGGTGTCTATGGGTAGGTTGGAAGTGTCTGGGATATCCCCCCACTTGCCCCCACTGGCTCCCCAGGCTGCTATACAAGGCTATTGATGCAAACGCAGAGGACAAGGGCCCCGTCTACAATTACCACGTGGAGATCTCAGTATTCTTCATTGTCTACATCATCATCATTGCATTCTTCATGATGAACATCTTTGTGGGCTTTGTCATCATCACCTTCCGAGCCCAGGGCGAGCAGGAGTACCAAGACTGTGAGCTGGATAAGAACCAGGTGACCTCTGACCCCTGATTCACCAACTCCCCTCCCCAATTCCTTGCCTTGGGATACCACCGCTCACTCATGCCTTGCACCCATATGCAGCGCCAGTGTGTAGAATACGCCCTCAAGGCCCAACCACTCCGTCGCTATATCCCCAAGAACCCACATCAGTATCATGTGTGGGCCACTGTGAACTCTGCTGCCTTCGAGTACCTCATGTTCCTGCTCATCCTGCTCAACACGGTTGCTCTAGCCATGCAGGTCTGAACTCCCCACCCTGCCCCCTGCCAGACACCTGACCCTATTCTATCCACACAAATCCTTGAGAACCATCAGAAATGCTTTAGGCTACAAGTAACAAAACCCCCAACTGACAGAAACTTAAGCTTTGAAGATATGTGTCACATTTTTTCAAATTACAGACCTATTCACCCTAATTTCAGGGATGTGAGAATGTGAAAAAATATGGCAGATGGTAAATGTAAGTTGCCATTCACTGTGAAATGCACCCCAATTTCAGAGATTCTAAAATGTGAAAAGATGTGTATCCTGGAATCAATAAAATGTGAGTTATCTCACATAGCAAGCATTGCAGAGGTAGGCTATTTGCTTATTGCCCACCAGGGACTCAGGCTCTTTCTGTTCCACTATTCTTAGCAAGTTGGTTTTCATTCTCATGATTGTTGCTTCATGGTCACAAAATGGCTGCCATAGCTCCAGGCATCAAAACCACATTCAAAGCAGGAAAAAGGAAGGAAAAAGGAAGAGGCTTTCCTCATTTGACCCTTATGTTGTTTAGTCTCTGAGTTGTGTCCAATTCTTTGTGACCCCATGGACTGTAGCCTGCCAGGCTACTCTGTCCATGGGATTTTTCCAGGCAAGAATACTAGAGTGGGTTGCCATTTCCTTCTTTGATCCTTTTATTGGAAATCAAAAATATTTTTCACAGAAGCTGTCCAAGCAGCAGCAATCTTATGTTTCAGTCTCATTAGTCAGAACTAGCTGCAAGGAAAGCTAAGAAATCAAGAGCTGGGCTTTCCAATATCCATAATGGGAGGTGGACAGTGTGAGACTTTTGGCCAACTCATCGTGCTGCCACATCCCCAGACTCACCTCAGTCCAAGTCAGAGAATATTTGATTGTTATGGGGGTTTTCTGCCTCATGCTATATCCCCACATCTGATTTTCTCCTGCAGCACTATGAGCAGACTGCTCCCTTCAACTATGCCATGGACATTCTCAACATGGTCTTCACTGGCCTCTTCACTGTCGAGATGGTGCTCAAAATCATTGCCTTCAAACCCAAGGTACCCCCCCACCAGGCCTAATCCATTCCTTAGGGTGGAGCTCATTGCATACCTCTCAGGGGGGACTTCCCTCATAACTCAGTCGGTAAAGAATCTGCCTGCAATGCAGGAGACCTGGGTTTGATTCCTGGGTTGGGAAGATCCCCTGAAGAAGGAAATGGAAATCCACTCCAGTATTCTTACCTGGAAAATCCCATGGACAGAGGAGCCTGGTGGGCTACAGTCCATGGGGTCACAAGAGTCAGACACGACTTAGCAATTAAACCACCACCACCGGGGGGGGGGGGGGGGTAGGGCAGCAACCAGCGAGTCATGAGACTAAGGAGGAAGAGGGATCTAGATGCAGCCCTATCATAGTCCAACCCAGGCCCTGCCTCCCCAACGTCCCCAACCACTACTAGCCCCATACCCTAGCTTGCTAGCTCTGAGAAGACAGGGCAATGCTTTCCTCTTGTCTACAGCATTACTTTACTGATGCCTGGAACACATTTGATGCTCTTATTGTGGTGGGCAGCGTAGTGGACATTGCCGTCACTGAAGTCAATGTGAGGACTGGCCTCTCTACTAACCCACTCTACTCCTACCAACCTTCTCTCACCTCAACCCCAGGGCTTTCTCTCATGGGGAGGTGGTTCCCACTCATATCCTACTCACTCCCAGAGACTCAGAACTCCTTCCTCTAGCTCCATCTTTTCTGAGTCTCTGTTGGGTTCAGCCAAAGCCCTCTTCTCCCACCCCACCCCCATTTATTTGCAAGTTATGCCCTGCCTCCAGCAGCTCCTAAAACAACTCTCTTGTTTTTACCATTATTTTCTTCACTGCCTCTACACCCCCCTCCATTGGCCCCATCATCTCCACCAACTCCTGCTTTGACTCCACCATCTCTTCTGATTCCTTTATTGGCTCCATTTCCTCCACCAACACCATCGTCTCTGACACTGGGTCTTTCACGGCTCTGTCATCACCACTGATTGCACCATTGGCTCCATCATCTTCTTCATTGGGTACTTCGTGGTCCTCCGTTGACAATGCTGCCGGGTCCATATCTCCATCACTGGCTTCTCCATTGGATCTTCCATCGGTTCTCTCATGTTCATAAAACCACTGGCTCCACCATTTCCTCCACTGGCTCCAATATCTCTCCTCCATCATCTTCTGTACCTTCTCCTTTCCCTTTCACCCTTATTACCAACTTTTCCTTCAACCATCCTGATCCATTATTACATAACCTTCCTCATCATCCCTGAATAATAACTCTGCCATCCACTATCCCTCATATTTGCTCCATCATTTCTCCTCTTGTTCATTGGCCCTGTGATCTCACCACCTCTGTTTTGGTAATATCTCCATCCAGAATGGTGGCCACCTGGGCGAGGTAACCCCCCCCCCCACCTCACAGCAGGGACTCTATGCCTTTCTCTTCACCTACCATCCTTTCCTTTCTGCCTGAAAGTCCTTAGAAATGTTCCCTAACCACTCTGGGGCCTGGGTTCTGAGGGATTTGATGGCTTGGGGAGGTCAAAGTATGAGACCGGGAGGTGGCTGAAGCAAATGTGAACTGAGCATACTCACCACAAACTCAACCCCAGAGCTCTGAGGACAGTTCCCGCATTTCAATCACCTTCTTTCGCCTCTTCCGAGTCATGCGATTGGTCAAGCTTCTTAGTAAGGGTGAAGGGATTCGCACATTGCTTTGGACATTCATCAAGTCTTTTCAGGTAACTCCCCCACTCCTTTGTCCACTCCTCATCCCTACCTCACACCTCTCAGCTTGTCCTTTTACCACCCCCAGAACTACCCCTTCCAGCATGTCATACCCATCAGCAGCTTACTATTTCCAGTTTTCTATCTTCTGTGGGCTTTCAATTCCCAACATGTCTTGGCCTTACAGACCTTACTCTATTGTATTTAATACTGTGTTGTAGGCACCTTGGGGATGGACCACATCTCTCATATGGCCCAGGCTTGAGGGAGCAGTGCATTCTGGGGCTTACAGTTCTCTGCCTGGACCTGAGTACCTATCGTCCTCTCCACCCCCATAGGCCTTACCCTATGTGGCTCTTCTCATCGCAATGATATTCTTCATTTACGCAGTCATTGGGATGCAGGTAAGTGCAAACACTAGGGAGCATCCCTCGGGCATCCTTCTGTTGAAAGGGGTTAGACAGGAATGAGCCCAAAGTGGGGGTATAAAGACAGACAAGCCACATAACCCTGAGTCAGTCCACACATCTGTGTAATGGGGTCAGCAGTACCTGCTTGTCAGTGTGGTGAGGATCCTTTGGGTATTAGGTGTTGTGAAATGGGTGGGATCCTGTAAAGGGCACAGAGTCACCCCTCTGACACAGCCCTTGTGTGCCCACAGATGTTCGGCAAGGTGGCTCTTCAGGATGGCACACAGATCAACCGAAACAACAACTTCCAGACCTTTCCACAGGCTGTACTGCTTTTGTTCAGGTGACACAAACACCGCTTCCCTGCTGCTTTGATCTCCAGCATGCTTTTGGGAGGAGCCACATAGCCTCTCTGGGCCCCAGACTGCCTGAGTTTTGGAAATAACAGGGCAGCATGGGACTCCATGTGGTGTCCCTGGTAGTTCAGATGGTAAAGAATCTGCCTGCAATGCAGAAGACCCAGGTTTGGTCCCTGGGTAGGGAAGATCTCCTGCAGGAGGAGATGGCTACCCACTCCAGTGTTCTTGCCTGGAGAATCCTTTGGACAGAGGAGCTTGGCAGGCTATATAGTCCATGGGGTTGCAAAGAGTCAGACATAACTGAGCAACTAACACTAGTGCTGGTGCTGAGGGACTCCATATTGCCGGAGACCTTTTCTGGTTGTGTTCTAAAGAATCTTTTAGAATAGTCTAGCCTCAGCCATCCTTTTTCTGGCTGCAAGATGTGCACCTTTCATAGACCTTGCATCTATAAAATGAAAACATGACTGTCATCAATATGGCCACACCAGCTGTTAAAATATTGAAATGCTATCTTTACCAGATGTTGCGCCTGGCAAGAAGTAGGTCATCTCCTCACCCCTCTGGCCCCTACAGCCCCTTGTCATGATGTCATAGCCTCCCCTCCAAGATGGCATCCCTGTGTGACCCCCCAGGTGTGCTACTGGTGAGGCATGGCAGGAGATAATGCTTGCCAGCCTTCCCGGAAGCCGGTGTGACCCTGAGTCTGACTTCGGCCCTGGTGAGGAGTTTAGCTGTGGTAGCAATTTTGCCATCGCCTATTTTATCAGCTTCTTCATGCTCTGTGCATTCCTGGTAAGGACCATTTCCCACCACTATTACCACTGTCCCAGGGGCTGGCTCTGAGGAAGTCCGGGGATGAGGTGGGGAGCCCAGATCTTCAGAGCAGATGAAAGGGCTGGCCTGACAAGATCAAACCAAGGACTCCTGAGTCAGTGACCATATAAGCTTGCCTCAGCCACCCACCAAACCCACATACCCTGCTCTGCCCTTCACCTAACCTCTCCTACTCACTGGCCCACAGATCATAAATCTCTTTGTGGCTGTGATCATGGACAACTTTGATTATCTAACCAGAGATTGGTCCATCCTGGGCCCCCATCACCTCGATGAATTCAAGAGGATTTGGTCTGAATATGACCCTGGGGCCAAGTATGCCCTCTAACCCCATGCCTGGGATCCCAGAGGACAGTGTACTGCCCCACACAGTCCTCCAACCCCAGAACCACTCACCTGTGCCTCCCATTACCCAGTCAGTAAATGCTCCAAGGTTCCCACTGCTGCTGTCCTCTGCCTTTTCCCCTCCCAAGGCTTCCCTGGCAGGCTATGGGGTGTTGGTGGGGGGAGGAAGTGATGAGCTGGTCGGACCTTGAGTAAGGACTAGAGGGGTTATCTCCAACCCAGTGGTGCCTCCTATCCACCCCTACCTTCCCCAGAGGCCGCATCAAGCACCTGGATGTGGTTGCCCTGCTGAGACGCATCCAGCCCCCCCTGGGATTCGGGAAGCTGTGCCCACACCGAGTGGCCTGCAAGGTCTGTGCACCTGCCCACCACTGCCTCGGAGAGGACTGTCCACCATATGACCGGGGTGGGCAAGGACTCTGCCTTGGGCGGAGAAGGGGTGTTTGATGACATCCTCAAAGGCTTCTGCCCTTGGGCATCACATGCCTGCATCCCTGGCATTTGCCCAAAGTGGCTTCCATATCCCTGCTGTGCACAGAGACTTGTGGCGATGAACATGCCCCTCAACTCAGATGGGACAGTGACATTCAACGCCACACTCTTTGCCCTGGTTCGGACATCCCTGAAGATCAAGACAGAAGGTGTGTGGGGAAGAGGGGGAGGGGCAGGAGGGAGAGGGTTCCTGGGGAAGGTGCCAGGAGCAAACTAATTGGAGAATGGGCCCCACTCCTAGCTCTGAACCTCAAAATAGGTGAGTTTGTCTTCTCCAGGTCTGTTTTCCCACCTGTCCAACCGGAGCAGTGTGTGGCTGCAGTAGAAGCTTGTGACGCCCCCTCCAACAGTGAGGGAGTAGCTGTGAAGTGTTCTTCCCATTGGCTTACGCCCATATCCTCTCCCGATGCAGGGAACCTGGAGCAAGCCAATCAGGAGCTGCGGATTGTCATCAAAAAGATCTGGAAGCGGATGAAGCAGAAGCTGCTAGATGAGGTCATCCCGCCGGCTGACGGTGAGCTGGCTCCACCCCAATTTCTTAAGCCCGCCTCTGAATGTCGAGGATTTGCTCACCACCACCAAACTATCCCTGGCTACAGACTGAGGGGTGCTGGGGGAGAGTCCAAGCCTTGGTGGGAGAGGCGGGGAGAGCAGAGGACTTCTGTGTGACCTTGCCTCTTCTCCCTTGCTCCCAGAGGAAGAAGTTACCGTGGGCAAATTCTACGCCACATTTCTGATCCAGGACTATTTCCGCAAATTCCGGCGGAGGAAAGAAAAGGGGCTACTAGGCACCGAGGCCCCCCCAAGCACCTCCTCTGCCCTTCAGGTCTTGGGAGCAGAGGCTGAGCTGGGTGGGAATATGTGGGAGCATTGTAGCTGAGGCTGACTGCCTTCTTGATCTCATGGAAGCCATGTCACAGATGAAGAAACTGAGGCCCCAGGACCCATAGCGGATCAGGGGTGGCTATGGGCCTCCTTTCTCACCCCACACTCCTACCCAAGGGCAGAGGAGTTTAGACCCTGAGATGCCCATTTCCCTATTTTTCTATCCCCACAGGCTGGCCTGAGGAGCCTGCAAGACTTGGGTCCGGAGATGCGGCAGGCCCTCACTTGTGACACAGAGGAAGAGGAAGGGGAAGAGGGGCAGGAGGGAGAGGAGGAGGAAAAGGAGGACATGGAAACATACACAGTAAGGACAATAAACTTTCACTCCCCCAGACAATCTTGATCGGAAAATATTGGGTTGGCCAAAAAGTTCGTTTGGGTTTTTCAGTAACTTGTTATGGAAAAACCTGAACGAACTTTTTGGCCAACTGCATCACCAACTCAACGGACATGAGTTTGAGTAAACTCTGGGAGTTGGTGATGGACAGGGAGGCCTAGCGTGCTGCAGTCCATGGGGTCGCAAAGAGTCGGACAAGACTGGGCGACTGAACTGAACTGAGCTGAATACTCACTCAACCCTTTGAGCGACTTCCATACTGCCTCTGGTTGGAAGCCCCCCAGAGAAGACACCCTACAGTAGACAAATGTTTATTTGGTACCTACCACCCACTGTTGGGTTGGGGGCAAGACCCAGATTCAGCCCCTGGGGCACTTGCTAGATACACACTATTTGACCAAGTGACTTAATTATAACCTGGACGCAATCCTCAATCCTGTGATTTCCATAGGCCCTGATGGGCTCCCAGCCCCCATCTCGCCGGAGCTCCGTGATTTCTGTGTCTCTTCCTGCTGGAGACAAACCTCCAGATTCACTTTCCCTTGGACCCAGTGATGACGATGGGGGAGCTCCCAACTCCAGGCAGTCCAATGTTCCCCAGTCTGGTTCCCATGCCCACAGGTATGGCCAAAGCTCTGTGGGAGGCTTGTGAGGGAAGACAGGGACTAGCCACTATATGGGGACTTCAGGGGGCAGAGGTGGTGAGCATAAGAGGGCCTTCAAATGGAAGTGGGGGAGGAATGGAGGGGATTCAAGGGCTCTGGTGGGAACAGAGGGTAATAAGAGATTCATATGAGAGAGGCAATACAGAGGTTTAATACACAAAAACATATGATGTGGAGCAAAACGGATTTAAGTTCAAATCCTGGCTCTGCCATTTGCTAAGTGAACTTGAGCTAGTCACTTAGTTTCTGTGGTCCTCAATTTCCTCACCTGTGAATGGGGAGTGATGGTAGCACTTACCTCATGGGAATGATGGATGAAATGAGGTCACACTAGCTTTTACAACCTCCCCCT
Organism: Muntiacus reevesi; assembly: GCF_963930625.1. Taxonomy (NCBI): domain Eukaryota; kingdom Metazoa; phylum Chordata; class Mammalia; order Artiodactyla; family Cervidae; genus Muntiacus; species Muntiacus reevesi. The sequence continues at coordinate 52,396,563 of NC_089271.1, read as the reverse complement.
CCCCACCTCCCCAACACACCCCCAGTTCTTGTGTTGAAACTCTCTCTTCAGCAGGCCAGAGAGAGAGTCTGCTTTGATTTTTTGGAAACTTTGGGTACTTCCAATGAGACAGACAACTGTTAAAAGAAAGCCTATGTTTGCCTTAAAATGATGACATGTTAACTTTATGTTTTGTGAATTTTCTCAATTAGGAAAAAATTAAAAGTCTGGTGTTTCTGTAGAAGGTAGGGCATGGAATGAGAGGGAATCAGGGGCTCAGGACCGCATTGAGAGGATCTGGTCTGCCTAACTTGCTTCATTTTCCCCAGGAGAAGCTCTGGGGTTCTCATTTTCACCATTCCAGAAGAAGGAAGTTCTCAGTCCAAGGCAACCAAAGGGCAAGAGAGGCAGGATGAGCAAGAGGAAGTCCTGAGCCAGCAGTCTGGCCACGACATGTAGGACGAGCCCATGAGCCCATGTGTGGGAGGGATGGTAACCCACTGCACATGCCCAGACCTGAGCTCATCCCAGCCATTCCTCATGAACAGGCTCTCCTACCTAGATGAACAGGCAGGGACTCCCCCACGCCCCATCCTTTTGCCATCTCACAGACCCCAGAGATACGTGGATGGCCACCAAGCACCACGCCGTCGTCTGCTGCCCCCAACACCTGCAGGTGAGAGTAGACATGGGCCCGGGCCCCCCTCCATGGGCCATCAGGGCAGAGGGCTAGGGAGGCACTGACATTCCTCTTTGCCCACGGTGCCCCCCACATCCCCAGGTCGGAAGCCGTCCTTCACCATCCAGTGTCTGCGGCGCCAGGGCAGCTGTGAAGACTTACCCATCCCAGGCACCTATCATCGTGGACGCAACTCAGGGCCCAGTAGGGCACAGGTGAGGTGGGGGAGGGAGGCTGAGGTCTGGAGGGGTGGGGACAGCTGAGGCTAAATTTATCAAATACCCTACATATCAGGTCCTTTTGAAGAAAGGGGCACATGTGAATTCACACAATCCTCACTGTGCCCATAAGGTGGGTACTATTAGCCCCAGTTTACAGATGAAGAGACTGAGGCCCAGAGAGGCTTACCCAAGATCACACAGCTAGTAGGTGGCAAACCCAGGCCTTCTGTGCTTTTAAATAAACTCAAGTCTGATTTATACCCTTTCGGTTTGACTCAGGTTGTGGTTTGGGATAAGAGGTAGGCACGGGAGTAATTCCTAGATCCTCATACCCCATCCATCCATCACTATGCCCCTGATGTTTATTCTGGTCCAGGGTTCCTGGGCAACCCCTCCTCAGCGGGGCCGACTCCTATATGCCCCACTGCTATTGGTGGAGGAGGGTGCAGCAGGAGAGGGATACCTTGGCAAGTCCAGCAGTCCACTGCGCACCTTCACCTGTCTGCATGTGCCTGGAACCCACTCGGACCCCAGCCATGGCAAAAGGGGCAGTGCTGACAGCCTGGTGGAGGCTGTGAGTCCAGAAGGGGAGGGGGCAGGAGGGACGGGAGAGAAGGGGAGGAGGTGGGAGCTTGGGAAGGAGGGGAAAGGGGTCCCCAGTCTTTGTGTTGTGCATGTAGCTCTCTCTTTGCAACTTCTGCTCAGCAAGATGTGTGCCCTGCTGTCCCCCACAGACATCCCCGTGTGCCTTCATGGGTTCATCACTCATTCACAGCAACCCTTCTGTGCCTACTGCCTTGTTTCCATGCTGCACCCATTGTCAACACAGATCCCATCTGTGCCCCCCAGGTGCTCATCTCTGAGGGTCTGGGCCTATTCGCCCGAGACCCACGCTTCGTGGCCCTGGCCAAGCAGGAGATTGCAGATGCATGTCGCCTGACCCTGGACGAGATGGACAGTGCTGCCAGTGACCTGCTGGCCCAGGGGACCAGCTCACTGTATAGTGACGAAGAGTCCATCCTCTCCCGTTTTGATGAGGAGGACCTAGGAGATGAGATGGCCTGCGTCCATGCCCTCTGAAGTCCTATCCCTCCCCCACTGCTCAATAAACTTCCTTCCCTCCCTTCCTCAGAAGGAGACAGCCGTGGACCACACTCCTGGATTTTAGTGTCTTTGCACTGGAGGCCTGGGGCTGCCCAGCGGCTCCCATCTATCCATCCCCTGTATCAGCCCTGAGCCACTGCCCACACATGGGTATTTCCAGAAACCAGGACAGCCAGGCCTGATTATTCAGCGTCAGGGAAGGAGGGAGGAGGAGGAGGAAGAGACAGCAGCCAAAAAAAGCTGGAGACAAAGTGGAGGTGCTGGGGGAAGGGAGGGTACTAGACAGATGGAGGGAAGTGGAGAGAGAGAGAGAGAGAGGATGTGTGGGGGTTTGGATGAGGGGTGGAGGAAAGTCAGAGATTCCACAAGGGGTCAGGCAGATCAGACTGAGGCAGGACAAATGGATGGAAAGGAAAGATATGGAAACCTCCAGGCAAGGCCTGTCAGTAGTAAGCCTTGGAAGTTAGAATTAACCTGGCATGTGATGTGTCTTAGGCAGAGGGGCCCTCTGACAGTGTCAGAGAGGGAGACTAAATTGGGATCACCCTGTCTCCTACTTTGCCTCTTCTGCTGGAACAAAAGGAAATCTAACACTTCCCTGGTGGTATGGTGGTTAAGGTTGCACTTCCACTGCATGGGCATGGGGTTCGATCCTTGGTGGGGAACTAAGATCCTGCATGCTACACAGCATGGCCAGAAAGAGAGAGAGAGAGAGACAATCTAACTCCATTTGTAAAAGACATGGGTGACAGCTTAAGGTGAGGTTTCTAGCCTGGGAGAACCCATTCAGGGCCAATCTGGCTTTCCTGAGACCAACTTAGAGTACCCCATTCCCAGATCCCACAGCTCCTCTTTCTGCTTCTTTTCCTACCTTTAGTCGTTGCCCAAACTTTGGGGTCTCCTTCATTCAGTGAAGGTTTAACAGGCATTTGTTTTGTACCAGGCACTGTTTTGGGTTTCCCTTACCACAAACTGAGCTGGCTTAGACCTGTGTCAGGACTTGTCCAAAGTGTTAGTCATCCCCATGCCAAAGGAATTGAGGTAGTGTTGGAAGTGGCACAGGATGGGGCCACCTGCGGGGAAGGTCTGACCTAAGGTCTCCCCCCAGCTCTCAGAGCGGGGGTTTCTCATTTGTATAATTTGTGTCAATTGAACCAGGACTGAAATTTGAGAGAAACCAAAATTGGAGATCTGGAACTCAGAATATAGAGTTGCACTAGGTCTGGAAACAAAGGCTTAGGGTGGTTGGGCTTGTGTATGGTGGGAAAGTAAGTTATGGGTATGGTAAAGAGAGGGAAGGGAGTTGTTGGGGGATGAGGTGGGACAAGCCACCCGAGGCCAGATGATGCAGACCCTTGAATGGCAGGCCCCAACCCCTGGTGTTTTTCCTGAACGAAGTGGGGAGCCATGAGAGGAATTTGAGCAGGGTAGTGATATAGTTAACTTTGCATTTTAAATAGATGCTCTGACGTTTGTGCTGAAAACAGAAGGGAGGGGGAAGAGACTGGAGATGCTAAATTTGGCAGGAATGATGGTTGCCTTAGCCAGGGGAGGTGGTGGAGGAAATGGAGAGAAGGGAGTAGTTCCAGAGATGTGTAGAGGTAAAACGAACCATTTACTGGGCCCCAAACTAGGTGTGTTACAGTGATTATCTTATTTAATCAGTGCAACTATCCTATAAGTACCATTTTAAATTATCTTACCTGTCCAAAGTCATACAGGAACAGATATTAGAGGTGGGATGCAAATTCCAGCAATTAGATGCCAAAGCCCATGCTCTTCATACATACATTTGAACTGTACATTCAGATAGTTCAAAATTCAAAAGCACAGAGGAGTATAAAGTGAAAGTTTCCCTTCCCTCTGGAGGCAACCAGTGTTTTTTTTTTTTTTTTTTTTGGCGTGGAGGCAACCAGTGTTATCAGATATCTTTTATACAGTTATAGGATGCTGTACTGATAAGTTAGCACAATGGCTAACAGTAACAGGTGCTGGAGCCAAGCTTCCTGGGTTCAAATCCTAGCTCCGCCACTTACCAGCTGTTCAAAGTTCAGCCACTTACCAGCTATTCAAATCCTAATTTTATCACTTTCCAACTGTATTACTTTAGAAAATTCCTTCAGTTTAGTTTGGGATAGTAGTAGTACCTGACTCATAGAGTTGTTGTGAGGATTTAAATGAGTGCTATATAAGAAGCTCACAGAATTGCCACAATTTAAAATGTTAGTTATTCTATCATTATGATACAATCCCTTCATTCTGTTTGTACATAATTCCCACATAGTTTGGCCTCTTGCATTTCTTACTTAAGTATCTTGGATATCATTACACAGCTCCATATTATTAGTAATGACAGCTACATAGTACTCCATTTTGTGGCTCTAGCTGAGTTTTTTGTTAAACTGGCCACCAGTAATGAGCACTTGGGAAGTGTCCACATTTCTTTATTTTTATAATAAAAAATAAAGAGCACTGCAGTGTATCATCTTATATATACCTCCTTTAGCACATGTATGAATCTCCCTGCAAGACAAATTCCTACAAGTGTTAAGTGCTGAGCCACATATATGGTCTTGATAGTTTTATATATCCTGCCAAACTATTCTCTACAGAAGTTATACCAATTTAACTTCCATGGGCAATTTATGAGAATGCCTATTTCTGGCCAACCCACTAATAATGAGCATTATCAAACTGTTTTATATTCCCCACCCTCAAAGGTGAAAAACAATGTCTTGGTAGCTTTTATAGGCATTTCTTTTAGTACAAGTGAGGCTTAGCATTTTAAATTCCAACTGTATTTATCCATTGGCTTCTACAACCTGGCAATTGCCATTGACCTCAGTGGGCCTCATTTTGGCAGCGTGAAGGAAGTATAATCCAATTAAGAGAGGACTGAGGAATAAACAGGTTGTAACAAGTGTAGCGAAAAAGCAAGAGAGTTCCAGAAAAACATCTGTTTCTGCTTTATTGACTATGCCAAAGCCTTTGACTGTGTGGATCACAATAAACTGTGAAAATTCTCAAAGAGATGGGAATACCAGACCACCTGACCTGCCTCTTGAGAAACCTGTATGCAGGTCAGGAAGCAACAGTTAGAACTGGACATGGAACAACAGACTGGTTCCAGATAGGAAAAGGAGTACGCCAAGGCTGTATATTATCACCCTGCTTATTTAACTTATATGCAGAGTACATCATGAGAAACGCTGAGCTGGAGGAAGCACAAGCTGGAATCAAGATTGCCAGGAGAAATATCAATAACCTCAGATATGCAGATGACACCACCCTTATGGCAGAAAGTGAAGAGGAAATAAAGAGCCTCTTGGTGAAAGAGAAGAGAGAAAAAGTTGACTTAAAGCTCAACATTCAGAAAACTGAGATCATGGCATCTGGTCCCATCACCTCATGGGAAATAGATGGGGAAACAGTGGAAACAGTGGCTGACTTTATTTTGGGGGGGCTCCAAAATCACTGCAGATGGTGACTGCAGCCACGAAATTAAAAGATGCTTACTCCTTGAAAGGAAAGTTATGACCAACCTAGACAGCATATTAAAAAGCAGAGACATTACTTTGCCAACAAAGGTCCGTCTGGTCAAGGCTATGGTTTTTCCAGTGGTCATGTATGGATGTGAGAGTTGGACTGTGAAGATAGCTGAGCACCGAAAAATTGATGCTTTTGAACTGTGGTGTTGAAGAAGACTCTTGAGAGTCCCTTGGACTGCAAGGAGATCCAACCAGTCCATCCTAAAGGAGATCAGTCCTGGGTGTTCATTGGAAGGACTGATGCAGAAGCTGAAACTCCAATACTTTGGCCACCTCATGCGAAGAGTTGACTCATTGGAAAAGACCCTGATGCTGCAACGGATTGGGGGCAGGAGGAGAAGGAGATGACAGGATGTGATGGCTGGATGGCATCACTGACTCGATGGGCATGAGTTTGAGTAAGCTCCAGGAGTTGGTGATGGACAGGGAGGCCTGACGTGCTGCGATTCATGGGGTCACAGAGGTGGACACGACTGAGCGACTGAACTAAACTGAAATGAACAAGTGTAGAATTGGAGTAGGGAGTTGACTAAGTTGTTCCTTAGTCAAAGCAACACTTTGACTAAGAAAGAGAGAAACAGGGGAGATAGTTGGGAGTGGGAGGGTGTTTAGTTTTGGTTTTTTTTTTGTTGTTTTTTTTTTAGAAACGGTTTATTTTCCATCTTGGTGGAAGTCTGTGAAAGAACCGCTTACGACCACTCCGTGGTGGTTCCTACCCATTGAGTGGCCTGAGCGGTGGGAGCTGCAGACCAGTCTTCAGTGGAAGGCTGAGCACTCCAGTCTTCCGTGGGGAACTGCTGAATCGGCACGGAAGGCACCTGCACGCCCTCGGACCAGTCTGCCACCTCGGGCTGAGTGGCGGTGAACTCTGGGGCTGGAGCAGTCCATTCTCCCTGAAACTCCTCCTTGGTCACAGCCTTCTCAGCTGCTGCCTGCTCTTCTTTCTCAATCTCTTCAGGATCTCTGTAGAAGTAGAGATCCGGCATGACCTCCCATGGGTGTTCTCGGGAGATGGTGCCACACATGTGCAGAACTTCCCGGGCGAGCATCCACCACATGAGACCCACTGAGTGCGCTCCCTTGTTGTTGCATGGGATGGCGATGTCCACGTAGCGCAGAGGAGAGTCTGTGTTACACAGAGCAATGGTGGGCAGGTTAACGTAAGAGGCTTCTGTGAGGGGCTGGTGGTCAGCCCTGGGATCGGTGACCACCAGAAGCCTTGGCTCCCTGAACGCGGCCTGGATCTGGTTAGTGAAGGTTCCCGGAGTGAAGCGGCCAGCGATGGGAGTGGCTCCAGTGGCAGCCGCAAACTTCAGCACAGCTCGCTGGCCAGTATTCCTGGAGAATATGACACTGACATCAGCCGGGTTTTCAATGGCAACGATGGCCCGTGCTGCCAACAGAAGCTTCTCCCAGGTTCTCTTCAGATTTATGATGTAGATGCCATCACTTTTCCTTTTGTAGATGTACTGTTCCATTTGGAAATCAAGGTTGGTGCCACCTAAGTGGGTTCCTGCTGCAAGGAATTTGAGGACATCCTCCTCCTTCATTTGCAGGACATCAAGGGCTCCGGACATTGTGAAAGCTTCCCTTTAAGTTATGATGGGAATCGAGAACAACGCCGTATGGACCCCTCTCAGGGCAGCGCCGAAAGCTAGTTTTGTTTTTAATGTTCTGAAAATGCAGAAAAGAAGAAACCCTCAAGACCCTGAACTACATTTAAATTGCAGGGACTTTGGGCACTGTCAGTAACTAGCTGGGTAATGTTATACAAGTCCCTTAACCTCTCTGAGGACTAATTTTCCTCACTTATAAAAATGGGGACAATGTTCCCTACCACATAGGGACGTTCTAAGGATTAAATAAATGAACACATTCAACAAATTCAGTAAAGGGCTGGCAAACTGTCCTACTGTAGGACGGAACGGTCTGCCTCCCCAGATCTCTAGGCGTGTTTTCAGAGATCACGACCTTCCCAGAGAATTCTCACGGTTCCAACCTCCCGGCTGGAATGGCGACCAGTGAGATTTAGACACGGCCGCTGTGCGCAGGCTCCCTTGGCGAGTGAGGCGGGGGTGCGAGGGGCGGAGCTGCGGCCGCCTGGGCTGTTCCGACGATCGCGCGCCGCCCCCGCCGCACCCTGCGCCCGCCCTTGCTAGCAGGCGCCTCCCGCCCCCCGCATTGCTGATGCTGCTGCTGGCCGACATGGACGTGGTGAATCAGGTACGCGTTCCAGCACCGCGGACAGAGCCCGCCGCTGCCCGGCCTCCTCGCCCGGTTCGCAGTGAATCCGCCTACTCTAAGAGGTGGTGGCCGGAATTCTAGCAGCCGACTCTTGGTCCCTGGCTCTGGGGCTGGGGTCTGCGGCAGACGAGGGGAGGGAAGGGGAGGTGGAGAAAAGGAGTGCGCCCTTTGCCGCAGCGAGGGCTGTCCTCACTGCCGCAGCGGGAACCTCCAGAAGCCATTTCCTTACAGGCGAGCGAGGAAGAAGAGGGGTCTTAGAGCTAAGGTATAGGCAAGGAGGGAAGGGAAGGGAGAATGGACGGAAGATTGGAGGGTGCTGCGGATGAGCTAGGAAATAGAGCGACAGAAGGAGTGGGGGCGGGGGTGCAAGGGAGGGTTGACACCTGCCCCTTCCAGACCCTTCCAGATGGTACCCTGGTAGATGACCACCTCTTCCCCCAGAGCAGACCAAGGGGGACGATCGGTTTCGCTTCTCCCAAACCCCTAGTCTCCCTTCCCCCGGCACATATACAGTGAAGCCATGTCCCAGCTCCCCTCCACCTTAATCAGTCCAGACCTTCTGCCATCGCGCTCTTCTTCACCACCTTAGAACCTCGCCCATCTCTAACCAGGACTAACCCCTCCCCATCCTCATCATCTCAGACACCCCACCACCATCATCTGACTCACCTTTACCGCTGCAGACCCCTCCCCCACCCTAGCCAACCCAACTCCCTCCCTGTTGTGACTCACCTTCACCATCCAAGACCATTTCCCCCACCTTAATGAACCCCAACTCCGTCCTCACTCTCTCCACCTGATCCCCTTTGCCATCTGACTCATCTTTACGATTTCAAACCTTCTCTCCTTCCTTAATTAGTCCTGACTCCATCTCCATCTTCCTCACCCTTGAACCCCTCTACCATCTATCTCCCCACCTCCCTGAACCCCAGGGATCTTCTTCAGAGACCCTGAGCTCACACCTTCCCCAAAGTGTCGCTTTCTCCTTTTCACCTTCTCTCCAAATGTCGCTCTCTCCCCGAGATCACATGCCTTATCCCCAGGGGTTATTGCCTGGTGGCCTTGTCCCTCACCTCCCTCTCCATCCCCAACAACCCCACCCTTCCCCACTAATTCTCTCCTCAGCTGGTGGCTGGGGGTCAGTTCCGGGTGGTCAAGGAGCCCCTCGGCTTCGTGAAGGTGCTGCAATGGGTGAGTGTTGTCTGAGCTGTGGGGAGAAAGAGGGAGGTACTGGGATTCGGAAGAGCAGAGATGGAATATGGATGGGGAGGGAGGAATAGATGGGTGGGTGGGGGGCAAAGGGTATGGGGAAATTGGGCTCCAGGGTGAAGTCCCAGGGCATTGGGGCCAGAGAATGGATGGGCCGTGATGTAACATCACATAAGGCAAAGGGTACCCACATCATGAAGTGGAATATTGTGATGTGCTACTTCCTCTCCTGAGGTGAGAGAGGGGCAAGGGAGGTGAAGCCTTAAGTTGGTTGCTCCAGGGAGAGACACAAATCCAGAGAAACCCAGAGACAGTGAAGGAGACAGAGAGAATGGGAGATCAGGAATGATGGAGACAGAGATGGAAATACCCAGAAAAAAAGATATAGAGATGAGAAAGAGACAAAGAAATGGGAGACAGAGAAAGATGAATAGAGATGCAAAGAGAAACAGACACAGGAAGAGAGGAAGAAAAGTGGGGTGGGGAAGAGAAAGAGATAGGAGGAGAAGAGACCCACTGGGGAAAGAGAAAGAGATAAATTGATAAACAGAAAGGCAGGAGGGAGACAGAGAGACCACCATAGAGACAACGAGTCAGAGACAAAGCAGGGAGTTAGGGACAGACCAAGAAACAGAAAGACACAGAGAGAGAGAGAGAGAGAGAGAAGAGGCAGAAAGAGACACACATAGATACTAGAGAAGTAGAGAGAGAAACAGAGAGACAGAGATATTTGAGGAAGACAAAGACATTGAGAAATACAGAGAGAGAGAGACTGAGAGAAGTAGAGACACAGAGGACAACAGAGACAGGCAGAATACGGAGAGACAGAGACAGAGAAATAGAGACTGAGCCAGAACAAGGGGAATCAGAGCATTATTGAGATGCAGAGCCCAAGAGAGACAGTGGGAGAAAGACTGGAAGAGATAGTCACACCCCTCTAATCAGCTTGTCCTTGGGCCCCATGAGCCCTGATTAGGGGGTGGGGGTGGGGACTAGTCCATCTGCTGCTGCCTATGCTGGGTCCTGATCTGTCCAGAGGAGGGCAGCCCCACCCCACGTGCACACAGGCTCACTGTGGCCATCCCCACCCCTACTGCCCAAGGTCTTTGCCATCTTCGCCTTTGCCACATGCGGCAGTTACAGTGGGGAGTTCCAGCTGAGTGTGGACTGTGCCAACAAGACCAAGAGTGACCTCAACATCGAGGTCGAATTCGAGTACCCCTTCAGGTGTGCCCCCACTCTAGCCCACCCCTGGGATCCTGACAGGCCTGGGATGGGGGTGGGGGGTTGGGACTGGCCGACACTTCCACCCCAGAGGCTCCTGCCCAGCCTGCACCTCGGGAGACCACACCCACTCAGGTCACTGCGCATGCACTGAGCACCTACCTTGTGCCTGGCACTGCTCTGGACATCTGGGACACGTGGTGACCAAGACAGGCATAGGCTGTTGCCCTCTGGCTATGTTCTAGTGAAGGGGAGGGACAGGAGACTAGCAATAAATAAGATTCAAAATTATATATATATATACACACACATATATATGTATCCTTAATGCCATAGGATAATAATGTTAGCCAATATTATTATTTAATTCCCATTCATTCATTCCATATACATTTCTTGAGAACCTGTTTTATGTCAGGTACTGCTCAAAGTGCTGGGGATAAAACAGTGAACAAAACAGACCAAGCTACCTTATGGAGCCAACATTATAACAAATAAACAAATTAATAAAGATAATTGCAAATTGGGAGAAATCCAAGGAGGGGACCCTCCTGCAGGGTCTTAAAATAGAGAATAATGAGGGGGTGCTGCTTAGCCATAGGGAAGGATTAAACCCAATTAAGCAGTTCAGAAAATTATTGAGCTCTCACCGTATGCTGGATGCTAGGTACACGAGAGTGAGCACAAGCAGGCAAAGTGGCTGCCCTAATGGAGAGGCTTCCCTCCTAGCCATGGAAAGACAGGGACTTACAAGAACAATTTCAATGGAGGCTCCTGAGGCTCTTCCACTACTAGGACAAGACACATACCTGCTCCAGGTCTCCATTTCTTCATCCATAAAAGGAGATAATAATACTCATCCTATAGGGTTATGATACATATTAAGTGAATTAATACTTGTAAAATGCTTAGCACAGTGCCAGACACACAATAAGCACTCCATAAGTGTTTGTTAAAATAAGGGAAATAAAGAAGTTTAAAGGACTCAGGAAAGAGGTCAGGGATTGAGTTGGAAATTAGGGATTTTTGAGCATTAAGGGTAAATGTAGGCTCAGGAGATCATCCAAGGTGAGAGGGAAGACTGAAGAGAGGATAGTCCAGCAGTGGTCCTGAGCAATAATCAAAAGAAAAGTGCCAGGGAGGCATGGTCTGAGAGGCTGGGGAAGGGGCATGGCAACCAGGGATCCACCAGCTCACAGAAGCCAAGGGAATTTGGGGAAGGAGTAGGGGGTGCAGCATGGGATACTTTGGAATCTAGAAGGCCACAAAAATCTGTGGCCTGCAACACCTCCCATGCCTAGAGCCTCAGGTCCTGAGGATCTGCCCTTTACCCACAAGTCTGCCAGGGGAAGAAAAATCTTTAGCCTGTGTTCCCCTTGACCAACCCTGCCACTGCCCCAATAAACCCCCTTAAGGACCTCTCATTCCCCCTAGAAACCCAAAAACTCAAACCAGACCCAACTTCTAGCTCCATCATTTAGCAGCCTTGCAGCCCCGGATAAGTAACTTAGTCTTGCAGAGCCTTGGTTTGTTCTTCTGTAAAACAGGTATAATAATGCCTCCTTTAGAGAATTGTGGGGGAGGGTCCTTAAAAGAGGCAATTATATAAAATGCTTAGAGCTGATCAATACGTTTAAGCTTTGCTATACAAGGGCACTGGCACCATTTGCTTATCTCAGGATCCTGCCCTCCAACCTGAGGTCAGAGCTCAGGGACGTCACCCCAGTCTTTCTCCCCCCACACATTCCTCCTTATGACCCCTCTTCCCTCACACCACATGTCTTCGCAGTCTGCCCCCACCCGCCCCACCCACACCTCACATACACCCATCCCGTTCTTGCATCCCTTCTACCCTCCTGTCTTTCTGTCCGTCTCCTCCTATCTTGTAGTCTCTGGGCTCTCCTCGGCTATGTACACATTTGTTTTTCTTTTGAGGACCTGAAGTGAGGTGGAGAGAAGAGTCAACATGACATAGGGGAAAAACACAGGATTCAGATCCCAATTCTGTCATTCCCATGCCAGCTGTGTGACTTTAGGCAAGTCAAGGCATTTTTGAAGCCTCTGTTTCTGCCTCCACATATTTCATTTAATAAATACTTATTGAGCGCCTACTATGTGGCAGCACTGTTCCGAGACTTAAGGGCATAACAGTGAACAAAACCAAGGGAAAAGCCCTGCCCTCTTGTACTTACAGCAAAAATCAAGGAAAAAAGTAACATACATGGTATGTCCAGGGGTATCACAGTTACAGAGCAAATGGAGCAAAGAAGGGGCCTAAGGAGTGCTGGGAGGGAATGGTTAGATTTAATTTTAAATAGATCAGGGAAGACCTCACTGAGAAGATGACCAGTGTAGCAAAGCTTGAAGGAGATGGAATGAGTAAGATATGAGATATCTAGGAGAGCATTCTAGTGCAAAGATCCTAGGGTGGGAGGGTGCCTGGTGTGTTCTGCAAAGTGCCTAGATTGCAGTGAGGGCTGAATAACACCTATTTCACCGGGATGTTCTCAGCAATCACTGAAATGTGACTGCAGGACTTTCCCGGTGGTCTAGTGGTTAGGACTCTATGCTAGGGTTCAATCCCTAGTCAGGGAACTAGGATCCCACAAGCCCTGTGGTGCAACCATAAAAGCCAAACAACAACAAATAATGAAATGTGACTGGTACACAGTAGGTGCTCGTGAATGGTTATCTCCTCCTCTTCCTGGGACCATGTCAGAATCTGGGAGGACCCATGACTGGGAAGGGGGGAGGGGAAGGGAGTTCTTAGGGCCTAGGCCACACCTGCCCACCTCTCTCCACAGGCTGCACGAAGTGTACTTTGAGGCACCCACCTGCCAAGGGGACCCTAAAAAAATCTTCCTGGTGGGGAACTACTCCTCATCAGCTGAATTCTTTGTCACCGTGGCCGTGTTTGCCTTCCTCTACTCCATGGGGGCTCTGGCTACCTACATCTTCCTGCAGAACAAGTACCGAGAGAACAACAAGGGGCCCATGCTGGTGAGCTCCCACAGCCACTCACATGCATGCAGGGGCCAGGGGACATGGAGCCTTGGGGACGCAGCCATTTTCACAGGCCGCACCAAATTCCAGATAGGCTCACACGCAAGCACTGCTGCTACGAGCATCAGAGACACTGACTCATAGAGTGACAGGGACACATCTACAGCCCACACGGAATCCCAGACACCTGGAAACTTACCACCTCTCACCAAACCCCACAGCCTAGATGAAAGAAAGGAGCACACAGGTTCACTACATCAGTCATGCTTGTCATCCATCACACCACACAGACACACTGATTCCTATACAGCCGTACTCATACACCCTCATTCCAGATAAAAATGACACAAATCCCCACATTCAGACATAAGTGGAAAGACACACTACTTGCCACAGATTAGACAATCAACTCAAAGAACCCTCCTCACACACACACACACCCCACATACCACAATCACACGCTCACACCCTCTGTGTCACATATACACACAAATACACACACGTCCAAGTGAGAAGGGCCACCTTCAAGTGAGCGTTGGGGGTTTCAAGAGCTGGAAAGGCAGGGGAGAGACAGCCTCTTCTGGGGGACCCCCCTCTCCCAAGAAAGCCTGTGATCTTAGGAGGCCCCACAGCCCAGCATGAAGCAGCCCACTCATGGTCCTGTATCCTTCTCCCCTGCCTGTCCTAGGACTTTCTGGCCACAGCAGTGTTTGCCTTCATGTGGCTGGTTAGTTCATCGGCCTGGGCCAAGGGGCTGTCAGACGTGAAGATGGCCACAGACCCAGAGAACATTATTAAGGGGATGCATGTCTGCCACCAGCCAGGGAATACATGCAAGGAGCTGAGGGACCCTGTGACATCTGGCCTCAACACCTCAGTGGTAAGTCCTGGGAAGCTGGCTGGGCCAGCTGGGGAGGGTGGTTGGGAAACTTAATCTGGCATGGGGAGGGGGAGTAGTGGAGAGAAAAAAATGAGAGGAGAATTCTGAAGAAATCCAAGAGGGCTTCCTGGAGGAGGCATGCAAATAACAGAGCCTTGAAGGATGAGATAGTAACTGTAATCACTGTGACACTACAAACTGTTCCCAAAAGGGGAACATGAGATTTTCTGTCCAGTTAGGTCCTGGATCCAAGGCTCAGCCTAGTCATGTAGAATCTCTGGCAACTCAGTGAGTACCCTCTAGGGACCTGTTTCCTTACATGCAAAATAAAAGAATAACTTGAAATGTTTCTCATCTGGACGCCCCCTACTGGCCAGAGTCAGTCTGAGCTCAAATCCCGGTTCTGCCACTTGCAGGTTCTATAACCTGTAACCATCAATAGATAGTCTCTCAGACCTCAGTTTGAGCATATAAATTGAAAACAAGAGGTCCTGCTTCAAAGTTGATTAGTGGAGTAATAACATACAAAATGCTTAGAAAAGGACCTGGCACATGGTAAGTCGTATAAAAGTGTTACAGATGCTAAGGTTCCAATTTTTTTCTGTCAATTGCTGGCTATTAGACCAGCCACTTAGCTTCTCTGGGCCTCAGTTTCCTCAACTGTAAAGTAGAAATATTACTTTCTGGCCCCAAACTGAATTACATTGTACGTATTTATACAAATTCCATATCTTTGTTTTAGTATAAATCATATATTTATATATTTTACACATATGTATTTATACATAAGCCCCTGGTGGCTTAGTGGTAAAGAAACTGCCTGCAATACAGGAGACGTGGATTCCATCCCTGGGTCAAGAAGATCTCCTGGAGAAGGAAATCGCAACCCACTCCAGTATTCTTGCCTGGAAAATCCTGTTTATGTACTTTATACATATGTATTTATACATATGTGTGTGTGTGTTTATTAGTGTTATGCCTACATATTTAATAAAAATTTATGCTTAACATTTTACTATATCTTACAAAATTAGATTCATTTACTACATTCTGTACATGTATAAACGTGTATATATGCAAATACATAAACACATATATCCCTGGGAATGTGAATTCTAATCACCCCCACCAAGGTGATTTTTTTGCACATAGACATTCATGTGCTGGGACTCGGAGCGTCAGGGTCTCAGAAACCACCACCTTCCGGGCGCCCGCGAATCCAAGCCTGATGCAAAAAGCCTCAATGATCCCCGGGACCACCTGGGCAATGGGCGCTAGATGACAGCAGAGCTTTGTCTCCCCGCAGGTGTTTGGCTTCCTGAACCTAGTGCTCTGGGTCGGCAACCTGTGGTTCGTGTTCAAGGAGACAGGCTGGGCCGCCCCATTCCTGCGCGCTCCTCCCGGTGCCCCCGAGAAGCAACCAGCGCCCGGGGACGCCTATGGCGAGGCAGGCTACGGGCAGGGCCCCGGCGGGTACGGGCCCCAGGACTCCTACGGGCCCCAGGGCGGCTATCAGCCAGACTACGGGCAGCCGGCCAGCAGCGGTGGCGGTGGTTATGGGCCTCAGGGCGACTACGGGCAGCAAGGCTACGGCCCTCAGGGCGCACCCACATCCTTCTCCAATCAGATGTAGTCTGGTGAGTGACAGACGGGTAAGATGGCCAATGAGGGTTCACTAAAGGAGATGGGCGGGTCAACAAACCAATAAGAGGCAGGAGAATATGTCCATAGGACGCTAGCTGGACAAGTAAGGACGGCCGTTTGAAGGCGCCAATAGAGAGGCGGAGCTACATGTTAATGACGAGTAACTAGCCAATGGTGGAGAGGAGAAGAGTGGCTTTTGAAAATAGGCAGAATAAAGAGCCAATGGGAGAGAGGTGGAAGTGCTGCTCTGGAAGGGAGGGGAGAGAAGCGGGCAGAGCAACCAATGAAAGGAGGAATAACAGGAGGATTTGCGTACTGGAAAGTCGGCTGGGCGCAGGCGCCGAAGAGGGAAGAGGAGGTGGGTCTTAGCCTATGTGTTATAAGGCCAATGGATGATGAGGGTAAATGGGCTTGAATCATGAAGGTCAGCGATTATTAATCTGGAAGGAGGTGACAGATCCGCCACCTCTCCGCAACCGTGGAGATGAGGGGCGTGGTGTGGAATTTCCAAGAAGGAAAGGGGCGGGGCAGAGCGAAGCAGGGGGCATTGGAAAGTCTTGCCTGCCTTGTTGGGACCCTAAAGAGAAGCGAGATATCCCTCACATATGAGAGGGGAAGATGGGAAATAGAGACAGGCTGATGGCGTTAGAGGGGAAGGCAAGGGAGTGGCAACACAGGTGGAGGTAGCTTCTGGCACTTGGCCAGGATGGAAAGGGCAGGGAGGAGTTTATTAGGTATCTCATATACAATTCATTAAAAATTCCTATTGGCTCTACCTTCAAAATATATCTATAATCTTCACACTGTCCCTCTGGACCTCTTCACTGGTTTCCACTCCCATTCCCATTATATGTTGCTCACAGCTTGGGGAACAACCCTGTTAAATCCTAAATCAAGCCACAGCCCTCCTGTGCTCCGAACTCAGATCTCTGCTGGGGCTCACTCAGATTAAAAGCCAAAACCTTCACTATGGCCCACGAGGCCCTACACAATCTAGCCCCACCCCTCATTTCTCTGACCTCTCATTCCCAACCACTCCCCCTGACTCTGTTCCTGCCACACTGACCATCTCGATGTGCCAGGCACAGTCCCAACTTCATGGTCTTAGTACTTGCTTTCTCCTTGGAGTTTCAAACCCACACACACGATAACCTTACCTGGCCAACTCCTTACAAGTCCCTTTTCTTACCTTTCCCTATGTTTTCTTTATCACAGTCTGTAGTTTATACATTTATTTACTATCTCTTCTACTAGATTAGGGGATGTCACCATGACTAATTCATGCCATAGATAAATCAGAGCACTACTAATGTTAAGAAACATTTACTGAAACAACATAGCATGAAACATTTTACTATCATTTTAAAATTTCCCCTTGATTTATACCTGATCCAGAGTCAAAGTTGAAGTCCTCACAATTTTGTCCACAAGGCCTTATGTGACCCCATTACCTACCTCTCTGACATCACCTTCCATCACTCTCCCTTGCTCACTCCAGTGAAGCCCCACAGATCTCCTTGCTGTTCCTCAAACACACTAGATGTGGTCTCACCCCAGGGCCTTTGCACTGGTGGCTGTGCTCCCTGCCCAGAATGTATTTCTCCTTGGTTATCTGCATGGTTCATTCCCTCACCTCCTTAAGTCTTTATTCCAATGTCACTTCTTCAATGAGGTCTTCTCTGACTACCTACTTACTAGAGCAACCTTTCTTTCCCTACTGGCACTCCTGATCCCCCTCATCACAGTCTACTTTTTGTTTTTCCATTTCACTTATTATCACCTATGTCATATTAGATAACTTATTTACATATCATGGTCATTGTTTGAAGTCTCTCTGTCTCCTCTGCTACAATGTAAGCTCCACAAAGATATGGATCTTCGCTCTGCTCAGTGTAGTTTGTCAGCAATGAGGAGAGCAGTACCTGTTAACAGATGTTTTTGGATTAGGGGAAACCAATCCAAAAGGAAACCATAATTTCTTTGGTACCTAATCTAGTGGAGGTAAGGTATATCTTCCCAACAGGAGCAGCTGGGATGAAGCTGATCCCAAGACTATAAATGAAGGAAGAAGGAAGGAAGAAGGGCATGGCAGATAGAGGGTAAAGCTTGGGCAGAGGCATAGCAGCCCAGCCCTTCCCTAAAGGCACTACCTGTGTTTGGACCACCTCTCCTTTTTGTGTCTTTTGTCTCCACAGGTCAGTGCAGCCTGGGAGGACCCCATGGGTAGGCAAGAGCTCAGGAGAAGGCCTGCCCCCACTTACCACCCCTACACCCCAGGTCTCCACCCCTCAAGCCAGGAGACCCTTAACTGTCTTTGCTGTTTATATATATATATATTATATATAAATATCTATTTATCTGTCTAAGCCCTGCCCCCACTCCACTCCCCTTGTGCATTAAGGACCCGATCTTGAATGGGCCCTTCTCTTACCCCTACCCCTTCCCCTTCATCCTTTGGCCCCTCTCTGTTCCCTGGCCCTGTGCTCTGAGGTTGGGGGGACTCTTTAAGGGGCACAGGGAGGAGACAGAAGGCTGCATGGGGAGGGTGGGTGTGAGTTCAGACTATCTCCCCTTTCTCCCTCTCCTCCTCCTGACTCTGGCCTTGATTTCCTCCAGGAATTCCTGAACAGGGGCCATTAGGGAAAATCCAACACTGAAGAGAGGAGACTGGGTGATCCTGGGACCCAAGGTGGTCTTGGAGAGGAGCTCTGGAGTGGAGGGGACTAATCAGCAGATGGATTGGGTTCCAGACATACTGGATTTGGAGCCTCAAGAAGAGGGGTACCCTACAGCATTCTAGAATGGGGCTTGGAAGGAAGCTGAGGGTGGGGGTCTAGAAGGGGTGGAGCTTTGAGTGAGGCAGTGGTAGGGCCCACAGTGGCCAGGGGTTAGAGTAGGACAGAGTTCTAAGGAAGGAGTGTGACTTGGGACCTGGGAACCAGGTAGAGAAAAACGCTGAGGGCTGGTTTAGAGAGGGCTTGAACTAGACAGTGGGTGAGGCTCCAGAGTGAGCGGTCTCAGATTGGGACCAGAATCTATGAAAGGGGTGTGACTTGGAACTTTCCATAGACTGAGTTTGATTCTGAAGGGGGCAGGGCAAGCCTAGAAGTGGGATTCAGGAATGGGCCAAACTTGGAGTGAGGTCATGGTCAGAATTCTAGACAGTTGGGGGCTCATAGTGGGGGTGGGGCCTGCCTGGTGGTTTCAAAAAGGGCAGCCCTGCCCCCGCAATGGAGCAGTGAAGAAAAATATATTTTAAAGTGGATGGGCTTGGCAGTGGGGAGGGTAGGATGAGAGGCTTGGCTGGGGCTGAGGGATGGGTTTTGTTAGGGGTGGGGAAATATCTTTTGCCAAGGCTGGGGACTGAGGGGGTCCAGGAAGAGCTGAGAAATAAGACTTGGAGGTTAAGGGGTGGGATCCAGAGAGAGGCACCCCCCACACACCTTTGCCCACCCTGAGATGGGCCGGCTAGGCAATCAGTGGACAGAGCCAGAGGGTCTGTGGGGCCAACCCACCCTCTCTCCCCCCTTCCCTTGCCTCCTCCCTCCCTCCACACCCGCTTCCGTCCGTCCCGGGGTGGTTGGAGGCCCGGTCTGGAGCCCCTATCCTGCACCCTCTGCTGTGTCTGTGGCGTCCGTAGTGCCTGTGATCGTGTGTTGCCATTTTGTCTGGCTGTTGCCCCTCCCCCACCCCTCCAGACCTTCTCCCTTTCCCGTGCCCTTCGATATTGTTTGAAGACTCCCTCCCCGAGGAAGAACAAATATGATTAATTCTCCCCTAAATAAATTCCTCAACCACCTAGTCCACACGGCTCTGACTTCTCAGTGTCTTTTGGTGGGGCGGGGTGGAGGGGGGCGGAGGCGGGGGACAAAGGGAAAAGAAGGTGAGAGAAAGCTCCACCTCCGACCTGCTGGACACCGTTCAAGAAACCCCATTTTCGGCCCCTCCAACAGTGCTTTGCTGAGCTGCATCCTCTGTGAAGCCTCGCTTGCCGATTGTTCTAAGTCACACTCAGAGTAGCCCTGCCCACTGCCCTACTAATGGCCACCGAATGCCCAGTCGTATTCCGACTCTTTGCAGTCTCATGGACAGTAGCCCACCAGGCTCCTCTGTCCATAGAATTTTACCAGGCAAGAATACTGGAGCGGGTTGCCATTTCCTCCTCCAGGGGATCTTCCTGACTCAGGGATCGAACCCAAGCTTCCTGTGTCTCCAGCATTGCAGGCGGATTCTTTACCACTGAGTCTCTCTACAGTTCGGTTCTAATTTGGGTTCTTTAGACAGGCCCTTTCCCAGACTCTGGGGAGCCCTGTCCTTGAATCCCCAAAGGGTTCAAATAGGATCCCCATGCTTCACAAGGAGACTTCACGAGTCACCCTCCTCGCATTCTTCAGACCCTGCTGTCTCTCCGTTTCCTTGCCTGCACTCCTACTGGAGAACCGGGAGACCGACTAGGCAGTAAGGCGGAGGCGGGGCGCTGAGGAGACTAGTTAGTTCTTTCATTCATTTCATAACCTGTCCTGGCTCCTCCCTGGGGCAGGGAGGGGCGGGACATGACCGGGTTTGCGTAATGGGTCCGGAGTGGGGTGGGGTGGGTTAGGGTAGGGTAGGGGGGTGGGGGGCTGGGGTGGGTTAGGGTAGGGTAGGGGGGTGGGGGGCTGGGGTGGGTTAGGGTAGGGTAGGGGGGTGGGGGGCTGGGGTCCCCGGCGCCCACCATGAAGGGCTGGTGGACCGCTGCCCGTTGTGGTGCCTACCTTGGCTGGGCATTGGAGTTCTGACTGTGTGCTAGGGACCCCCTCTTCCCACCCCGAGGCATAGCGAAGCCTGAGAGGGCGAAGGAGAGACTCCTAGCTCAGGGAAAGAATACCTGGAGAGAGAAAAGCAAGAGCAGGGGAGAGAAGCCTTTAAAATCTATTTCTGAGGACTTACGGGGCCTCGAAGTTGGAACTATAAGGATGGGAAGAGGGCCGCGGAAGTTTAAGCCCTTTCCCATAAATCTCAAATGACCCTGGCTCTGTCTGAAAGCGGATGTGAGCGAGGACATGGGGAGCGGGGGTGTACAAGGTCTAGCTTTCAGACGGGGCTGCAGTAGGGTTGGAAACCATTCGTGCAGCATTAATCGGGGGGGAAAGAGACCCGCAGATCATCACCAGTGAGGGGAGGACCTAGAGGTGGCTTTAACCCATCCCCCAAATAAACATCCAAGATAAATTGACACAAAGTGCCAATACAAGTACTGTAGCGCACACTCCTTGCAGTCAGGTCACCACTTCCGAGTTCCCCTCCTCCACAACGGAGCCCTCCAGCCCTAGAGCATCTAGTGAGAGATCATATGGAACCCTGGGGTTCTGGGGGCTGTGATTTCTGAGGCCCAGCTCCCGCCCAAGCAGGAGTGCTGGGAAGCTGTCACGCACTGCGCTCCTGGGCTGCGCGGCCCTCACCTCTAGGCAGGGGGCGCCTTGGCCCAGGAAAGACACCAGGCCCAGGGGCGGACCCCGCTGGCGCGCTCCTCCTACGCCGGTGTCAGGTTTACGGAACCGAGAGCTCCCCTGCCGGACGCGCGGTGGCCAGACGGCCACAAGGATTCCGTTCGCCTGACCCGGCCCGGCTGGACCCTGCCTGGGCGCGCCATGTTCGCGCGTGGGTCCCGGAGGCGCCGCTCCGGGCGCGCGGTGAGCGAGACTCGGGGCAACGATGGGGGTCGGGGTAAACAGAGACCCAGGAGAGGAAGCAAGGGATAGAGAGGAGGTTTTCCACAGAGGATTTGGGAATCCCCATCCCCAAGATACCCAGACCGGAGGGCTGCTGGAAGCATGTGGATGAAGGAACGTGGAAATCTGGTGGCCCTGGCTCCCTAATCACCTTTCCGCACACCTTTATCAGTATGCAGGGGACTTGGTGCACTCCCCTCTTGGGTGAATTATGGGAGGGGATTCTGAGAGCCAAAAGATTGGGTCCTGAAGTCCTAGATTGAGCAGAGACCTCCTGAGCTTCTGAAGAAAGGGACCTCCCCCTGTACCTGGGTGGAAGGTGAACTGAGGGGCGAGGCCCTACACTCCTGGGGTGCCTGAATATTGAGAGTCAAGTGGTTGGGATATGGGGGTAAGAGAGCTTCCAGGCTTCCACTTGAGTCACGGAGCTTTTGACTTCCTAGATGGGAGGGTCTCTCTCTTCCTTTGGAGGGGCTGCCTGGGTGGGGTCTGGTCCGGAAGAGTGAATAGCCCTAGGATATGAGGGATAAGGGCCAAGGCTTCTTGGGGTGTGAGTTTCTGAATGGCTCAAGGGCCTCCTGAGATCCCAGAGGAGGGTCTCGGTTCCCTGGGTTTGAAAAGGTGAAGCCAGGGTTTGGGGAAGAGCTCTTGCTGCTGCTGCCGCTAAGTCACTTCAGTCGTGTCCGACTCTGTGCGACCCCATAGACAGCAGCCCACCAGGCTCCCCCGTCCCTGGGATTCTCCAGGCGAGAACACTGGAGTGAGTTGCCATTTCCTTCTCCAATGCATGAAAGTGAAAAGTGAAAGTGAAGTCGCTCAGTCTTGTCAGACTCTTCACGACCCCATGGACTGCAGCCTACCAGGCCCCTCTGTCCATGGGATTTTCCAGGCAAGAGTACTGGAGTGGGGTGCCATTGCCTTCTCCAGAAGAGTTCTTGAGCTTCTGAAAATAGGAACAGGGTTCACGTGGGGATACCAAGTAAGGATGGGGTCTCAGACTCCCAACTTGTGGAACTGGAGTGCTGCTGGTTCCTGAGTGGAGAAGGGGCCCAGCGAGATGAGGCCTGGGAAGAGACACCCAGATTAGGGTCTCTGCTCTAGTGGAGAGAGTACTCTGAGTTCAGGTGTTTTGAGGCCTAAAGGATTCAGAGGCTGGTGAGAGGTGTCCAGGCGGGGTGAGGGGAGTCCGAGGCTGGCCCAGGGAGGGGAAATTCCCTGAAAGGGGGGCATGTAGGAAGGTAGCCTCAGCTGCCCCGCCTCTACCTCGGTGGTGTCCCCCTCTGCTCTGGGCTCTGTCCCAGCCTGCCTGGCGTTGCCCTGGTGGGACAGGCCCTGGCCTGTGGTTGCTGTCCTTGGAATGGAGAGGCGGGCGTTGATTTCTCTCTCCCTCCCCGCCCGCGCGCACCTCGCCCGGTCCCGCGTCTGCCCCCGCCCACTACAGCCTCCAGAGGCAGAGGACCCAGACCGCGGCCAGCCCTGCAACTCCTGTAGGGAGCAGTGCCCCGGCTTCCTGCTACACGGCTGGAGGTAGGTGACCTTGCCTTCGTCAGGGTCCTGCCCTTAGGGGAACCCACCGAGACTTAGTCCACTCCCCTAGCCTGGAGCCCGGTCTTCGAGAAAGCTCAGGTCCAGAGCCCGCCCTCCCCAGACTCGGTCCCAATTGTGGCGTTCCCAGGAGATCTCCGCCTACTACATGTCCCCGCCCCCAGAAGTATCCTCCTAGTTTCCGAGCCCTGTCTCTAGGGAGAGCCTGAGTCCCGGGTTCTGAGCACCGCCCACTGACCTCCAGCCCCATTTTTGGGCTCAGAACTCCTCTCCCACACCCAGGTCCTATCCTCTTAGTGAAGGCCTCTACCCAAAACCTCCCATAGAATACAACAGACAGAGCCCGACCCACTCACGAGTTCAGAGCCTCAGCACAAGCTAGAGCCCGCCTCTAAGAAAAATTCCCTCAACAACTTCCAAAGTCCTGAGGGGAAACCCCTAGATTTATAACTCCAACCTCAGATTCAGCCCCGCCCCTACTCAAGTCTGCTGCCAGAAGAGTGTGGCCCAAGTCCCAGTGCTGAAAGTCAGGGCCTTGAGACCTCCCACAGCCCCACCACTCGCTTCACGTCCTCTGGCCAAGCCCACAGCCCCACTCGCAGCTCCCAGCCCAGGTGGCCGCTCCGCCGTTCACAGCCCCCGCCCACTCCCCCACAGTGGTTTGGCTCACAGCCTCACGTCCGCTCTGCACCTCCTCCAAGCCCAGAGCCCTCTCAGGCTCCAAGTCTTTTGCTGGCGATAATCTGCATGTCTCTGCCCCTCAGTTAGACTTTCTTGGGCCGCCAAGGGGGTCCCAGTGGGCTATCTCTTAGGAACTGACCCCCATCCCGGCCCCCACAGAAAGATCTGCCAGCACTGCAAATGCCCGCGGGAGGAGCACGCCGTACATGCAGTGCCTGTGGACCTGGAACGCATCATGTGTCGGCTAATCTCAGACTTCCAGCGCCACTCCATCTCCGATGATGACTCAGGCTGTGCCTCAGAGGAGTATGCCTGGGTGCCCCCTGGTCTCAAGCCTGAGCAGGTGACCAAACGCCACCACCCACTCTTGCTCATCAGTGGGCACGCACACACACATACTCACACACACACTCAGGTGGGAAACTATTTCCAGGGAAACACTAGAGTATGTGGTCAGACTGTGCATGTCCTTCTGACCCCTCTGTGATCTAGCAGGGAACCCTGATTGATAGCTGGGCCAGTTCCTCAGGACCTGATCACCCCACTCCTGTTCTCACCTTACCTCAGGCCTTATCCCAGCACTTTTCATTCACCATATTTCCATTGATTCATTCATTCATTCATTCATTCAACAGTCACTGAGCACTTACTGCATGTCAGACACTGTTCTGAGAACATAACAATGAACAAAAATCACACACAAAAATACACCTGCCCACATGGAGGTTGTATTCCCAAAGGGAACAAGAGACAATAAGCAAACCTACAAAAATATGTCAGATGGTGTAAGAGCTATGGAATAAATAGAGCAGGGAAGTGGGGAAGAGACAGAGATGTTGGAATTGTAAATAAGGTGCCCAGGTCAGCCTCTGTGACAGTATGATGTTTGAGCTTCCTGAAGAAGGTGAGGATGTGAGCTATGCAGATATCAGAGGTTAGAACAATCCAGGCAAGGGGAAAAGCTAATGCAAAGGCCCTGAGGCAGGAGTGTGCTTGGCATGTGTGAGAAACAGTGAGGAAGCCAGTGTATGTGGAACACAGTGAGCAATGGGGCCAGTGGTTGGAGGTGAGGTCAGAGATGGTGGGGGCCATGGACACACTTTGACTTCCACTTTGAATGAGGGACACCAGAGGCTTGTGAGCAGAGAAGGGATATGATTTGTCTTAAGATTTAACAGGATCCCTCTGGCTGCTGAGTGTAGAATGGACTGTGAGAGTGGAAGCAGGGGATTAGTGAAGAGGAGGCAACTGCAGTGGTCCAGATGACTGATCCTGATTGTGATATTAGCAGTGGAAGCAGTCACAGTCTAGTTATATTTTGAAATTAGAGCTTAGAGGATTTTCTTGTGGGTATGAGAGAAGAGTCAAAGATGACACAAAGGATGGATGGATTGACTGATATGGGGCAGGCCAAGGCAGGAGCAAGTTTGAAGGCTAAGAGCATACATTCGGTTTTGGCTGTCTGGAGTTTGAGATGCCCGTTGGACATCTGAGTGGTCACATGAAAATGGAACTCAACAAGAAGTCACAGGCCTAGAGGTATGCATTTGTGAGGCATTAGCCAGGAGATGGTATTTATAGCCATGAAGTTGGATGTCATTCCCAAAGAACTGAAGGTAAACAGAGGGAAGAGGACCAAGGACTGAGACTGAGGACCTTCCCACATTTAGGGATAAACTAGCTGAGGAGGAACCAAAAGAGGGACAGAGAAGGAGCGGTCAATAAGGTAGGAGGAAGCAAACCCAGGGCGGTGTGGTCTTGTGGAAGCTAATAAAACAGAGTGTTTCCAGGAACAGGGAGTGATTGGCTGTGTCCAGTGCTACAGATGGGTCAAACTGGATGAAGACTGAGACCTGGATGAAGAAATGAGTTTAGCAATCTGGATATCATTGATGACTATGACAGGAATAGCTTTGGAGGAAGGACAGAGACAGAGGGGGTGGAGAAGCCCAACTGGAGTGGGGTCTAGAGAGAATGGGAGGAGACAAAATGGAGATAGGAAACGCATACATTTTTGAGGACTTTTGCTGTAAATGGGGAAAGAAAAGTGAAGCAGCAGATGGAGGGGAAAAAAGGGTCAATACATGAAGGAACTCTCAGTATGTTTGAGAGGTGGCAGGAATGATCTGGCCTGTAGGAAGGAGAGATGGAGGGGGGTCAGTAGAAGTTCCCTCCTGATGACTTTAATTTTCTCAGAAAAGTAGGGATCCACCAACACTGACTCAACGGACATGAGTTTGAGCAAAGTCTGGGAGATAGTGAAGGACAGGGGAGCCTGGTGTGCTGCAGTCTATGGGGTCACAAAGAGTCAGACACGACTGAGCCACTGAACAACAACCACTCCACTGCATCATCTCTAGTCTCAATTATTTTCACCCATCCCCTATGTCCCTCCAGGTATACCAGTTTTTCAGCTGCCTCCCAGAAGATAAGGTCCCCTATGTCAACAGTCCTGGGGAGAAATACAGGATCAAGCAGCTGCTGCACCAGCTGCCCCCACATGACAGTGAGGTGAGGAGGCAGAAGACAGGAAGGGCATGTCAGGTAGGGGGCACAGCCTGGACAAATGCTGGGAGCTGGAAAGCAGTGGGCAGGCTCAGAGGAGGAGAGGTGAACTGATCTGAGGGGACAGGCCTAGACAGGCAGGGGCGATCAGGGGACATTCCTTGGTAAAAACCACAGCTGGGCCTTGAGAGAGGAGGTAAGGGGTGGGTATTTGAGGCACCTATACAAAGGCCTAGAAGTAAACTTTCTGAGCAAGGATGAAATCTGGAAGAAGGTCGGGGTGGGGCAGGCATCAGGGGAAGAGCCTGGAAGACCCCTGCTACTCCAGGCACAGTACTGCACGGCACTGGAAGAGGAGGAGAAGAAAGAGCTCAGAGCCTTCAGCCAGCAGCGGAAGCGGGAGAATCTGGGGCGTGGCACCGTGCGCATCTTCCCTGTGACCATCACTGGGGCCATCTGTGAGGAGGTGAGCCATGGAGGGCCTCAGTGAGTAAGTGGTGCCTTTGCTCCAAGCCTTGGGGTGCAGACCCATCTCCCAGGCCCTGGGAAGATGAGGCTGGCCACTTAAGCCCTAGTGGTCTGTGTAGTGTCCCCTCTGGTGGGTGGGGTCTTTTCCTCATGTTCTGCTGTTGGACAGGGACCATATCTAAGGCCTCCCTGACCAGCCAGGTCTGTCTGTAGGGCCCCCTGGTGGACTGGAGCCTGTTTCTCAGATCCCATGTCAGGTATGGTCTACCTCTAAGGAGAGCCTAGTAGACCTTCTCTATTCATTTTCTCCCTTCCATGCTGTGGACATGGGATGTGGGCTATCTCTTTGGCCCTCTTATGATTGAGACTTGTTCTTAAGAACCAACCCACAGTGGCAGGGCATGTCTTCAGAGCTGAGCGATGAGTGGAATTTGTCTCTGAGGCCCTCCTGGTGGATGGACCCTAACCTTAGATTTTACTGTTAGGTGAGGTCTGTTGCTAAGATCCCCCAACTGGGCCTGACCTGTCTCTATGGTTTTCTCAACCCCCTAAAGGTGAGACTTGCCTTTGAGGCCACCCACAAGAGATAGGGCCTGTCTCTGTGGTTTTCCCCAGGAGCAGGGTTGTTCTCTAAAGGCTCCTGCTCTCACCTTCACCCCCAGCCATGTAGGCAGGGCCTATCTTGAAGTTCTACCCCCTGGATGGGGCTGGTCACATAGGCCATGGGGAAGGCCCAGGTGTGACACACCTTGGCTGACCCCCATCCATCTGACCATCTTGGTGATGGTGACAGTGTTCACCTGTCATTTCACAGTGTGGGAAGCAGATTGGAGGTGGGGACATTGCTGTGTTTGCCAGCCGTGCAGGCCTAGGCGCCTGCTGGCACCCACAGTGCTTTGTGTGTTCCACGTGCCGGGAGCTACTGGTGGACCTCATCTACTTCTACCATGCTGGTAAGGTCTACTGTGGTCGCCACCATGCCGAACGCCTGCGCCCACGCTGCCAAGCCTGTGACGAGGTCTGTGCCTTTCTGCCCAATGGTGGGAATGGAGGGTGGGCAGGGCCAGGGGCAGACCCTTCTGATGGCCATGGATGGCCTTTGCCTGCCAGATCATCTTCTCCCCTGAGTGCACGGAAGCCGAGGGCCGGCACTGGCACATGGGTCACTTCTGCTGCTTTGAATGTGAAGCATCGCTCGGGGGGCAGCGCTATGTCATGCGTCAGAGTCGCCCCCACTGCTGTGCCTGCTATGAGGCCCGCCATGCGGAGTACTGTGATGGCTGCGGGGAGCACATTGGTGGGTGAACATGGGACTGGCTGGGCGATGGATGGACAGCTGAGTCATAGCCCCACTCCCAGGATTCCTTCTGTCTTCCAGGCCCCATCTCCCATTATACCCCATACTTTAATTCTAGCCCCAGCACTGTAGCCCTATACCCTTCACTGCAATTCCATTACTGATGTCCCCCATCATGCCATCTTTTCTAAACCCACCTACACTAGGCACCACTACATATCTAGACCCACCTCCAGAGTGCCCTCTAAATTTCTAGCACCTTCCCCCCAAGTTACTCTCCTACCCTCTCAACCTAGCCCCTACTCTAAGCTATGCCCTGTTCTCCCACACTCTCCTCCATCAGCCTAGGTAAACCCTACCTTCTAAGCCAGACCCAACCTTCTAAGATCTACTACTCCCTTCCCACCAAAGCCACGCCCTACCTTCTCTGTTCTGCTGCCACCACCCAGGTCTCTTCTTCAGGTCTACCTTCCATTCTCCTTCCACCTGAAGCCACCTCTTAATGTCTAAGCCAGACCCACATCTTAGAGTCTAATACCCACCTCCACTCTGGGAGGGGCCACCTGGGGAAAGAAAGGGAAGCAGAGGAGACATTTATCAGTCAGTTTCCAGGAGAGGAGGGTGAGGAAGGGCCCCAATCTGGAGAGGTGGGGGAAGAGGGCATCTCCAGGGACCCTGCCCCAGATTCCCAAGAAGGGCCCCCATTCAATAGGGTCGGGGATATGCCTGAGTTTTCCCCCTCCTGTCCATCCCTGCAGGCCTGGACCAAGGCCAGATGGCTTATGAGGGCCAGCACTGGCACGCCTCAGAGCGCTGCTTCTGTTGTAGTCGCTGCGGGCGAGCTCTCCTGGGCCGCCCCTTCTTGCCACGCCGTGGCCTAATCTTCTGCTCACGAGCCTGCAGTCTGGGGTCTGAGCCCACGGCTCCAGGGCACAGCCGCCGTAGCTGGAGTGCAAGCACGGTCTCCACACCTCTCACAGCCTCTACAGCCTCTTTCTCTGCTGTGGAGGGGGCATCTGAGACTACCACCAAAGGCACCAACACTGAGGCAGCGCCTGGTGAGCCACCCCACCTCCCCCAACCCTGTCCCTTCCCCTTGGCCAGCCCGGGCCCTTCACTCTGGCATCCCTGGCCCTACCCCCATCTCAGTCCTGGCTTCATCCCCAAACCATTCCAGGCCTAATCTCCAGCCCAAACTACACCCCACGTGAATCCTGGTTCCACTCCACTTCTGTGCAGGGCCCTTCCCCTACCTCAACTTGTCCCAGCTTGAGCCCAAGTTCCTCCTCCAAACCCCTTGACCCCTCACCCTCTGCTCCCCGGCCCCGCCCGGATTCTGCTCCATCCTATACCACGCCCCCACCCGTGGCCATACCCCATACGCCAATCCAGGCCTGTTACTCCTGCTTTCACCTCCACCCAGAACCTGCCCAAGACCTCATATTCCCTGAACTCCCCACCTTTCTGCCCCACCCTGATGCCTGCCCCCATTTTCCCAGTCTTGATCGGGGAGAAAAAAGGTCCTTTCCAGAGGCCTCTCCTGGGTGGGGTGGGGGTGGGGCAGGAGGTATAGGGCGACTCCCCATCTTTTTCCAGCTGCAGGTCCTGAGGAGCCCACTCACTTTCTGAGGGGGGCCCCCCACCGCCACTCCATGCCTGAGCTGGGGCTCCGCAGTGTCCCCGAACCACCCCTGGGGCCTCCCAGCCAGCCGGATCCGCGACCAGAAGATGGTGCCTTTGGTCGCCAGAGCGCCCCTCGTGTCAGCTTCCGAGACCCCCTGGTGTCTGAGGGAGGCCCTCGGCGGACCCTGAGTGCACCCCCAGCCCAGCGCCGCAGACCACGCAGCCCCCCGCCCAGGCGCCGCCACCGCCACCGCCACCATCATCACCACCACCATCACCACCACCGCTGCCACTTTGGCAGACGTCGCCACCATCAATGTGACTTGGGATCAGGGTCGGACTCAGGATCTTGCTCCAGCTCACCCACCAGTTCCAGTTCCGAGTCCTCAGAGGAGGATGGCTACTTCCTAGGGGAACGCATCCCGCTGTCCCCGCACCTGTGCAGGCCAGTGCTTGCTCAAGATACTGCAGCTGAGACTGCCAACTCCCCATCTCCACAGCTCCCTGGGAACTCTCGCCCAGGAATGTCTCGACAGACCAGAGATAAGAACTGCATTGTGGCTTGAAGGAGTGACAGTTCTGGGGGGGTGTTTCATTCTCAACTCAGTGTAGATGATGACCTACACCCCAACTTAAGTCATTGATCCCCTTCCTTCCTCCCTCCTTTGTCTGTTTGTATTACTGAAGTAATTTAATATTTGTTGTAAAACAGGCTTGTCTTTACCTCTTTGCTCCAGCATCCCCCCTCCCCAATTTTCCCCCTACTGATGCTTGAGATTTATCTACATTTAATCAAAGGATTAATTTATTCACTATCATATGTTCTAATAATCTGCATAGTATTTATTTATTGCTCCACAGAACACCCCCACCCCCTACACACACTGAGGAGGTTATTTAGAGTGGGTTACAACACGGGGCCTGGAGTCTGAAATCTGAGGTACCCTCTTCTGTCATTTTGTGACTTAGGTGGGGCATTGTCCAGGCAGAACTGATGTCTCTGTTTGGATACTGCAGAAGGGGGCCCTAGGCACGCCCATAAAGGTAGCCATACCCAGGAGGGTTGATTGGCAGGCTGGAAAACAAATTCCATGGTAAAGGCACTTTTACCTCAATAGGGAGCTGGGAGTTGACTGGGAGTGTTGTAGGGGTGGGGAGGAGTTATTTCAATAGAGGTGTTGTTTGCAGATTGCTGAGAGAAATGAAGAGAGTACACCTACACCGGGCCATCTGCAGGGTCTGCAAGAGGAAAAGAGAGAAAGCATTGGCTGGATCCATATGCCTGTTTTACAGATAAGAATACTGAAGCTTATGGAACTTATTGGCACTAAAGCCTTAAGTACCAACAAGAGACAAAGTTCGTATTCATGCCCCTTGGGAAACCCATCTTCTCAGCCCCCTTAGCAACAGCCCCAGCACACCCACACACTTACCAGTAGGGGCTGCTGTATGTCTCTGCTGCCGCAAGGGGAAGGTAATGTAGGCATCATAGCCAAAGAGGCCTGCAGCGCATAGGCCCAGTACCTGGGGATGGGAGTGAGGGTGGGTAGATTAGACTGGTCAGCCTACCAAGCCTCCTATCTCCTTGTATCCACTGACTAGCCCAGTGACTAGCCCATGCAGGGATGATGGTTAAAGCCGCAGGTGGGGATCCCAGAGAGCCCCGGGGAAAGACCAGAGACTGGATTCTACCCCACCCTCCTTCTTCCTAGTACATCTCAACACAGTATAGAGACACAGTGGCCCCGTATACCTTGTTGTTGTTTAGTCCCTCAGTCATGTCCGACTCTTTTGCAACCCCATGGACTATAGCCCACCAGGCTCCTATATCCATGGGATTTTCCAGGCAAGAATACTGGAGTGGGTTGCCATTTCCTTCTCCAGGGAGTATTCCCAACCCAGTGATTGAACACAGATCTTCTGCATTGCAGGCAGATTATTTACTACTGAGCCACCAGGGAAGCCAGGCCCCACATATAGGGGATGCCATTCATACTGTGCATTGCAACAAAGCTCTAGCAGATGGTTTAGTCTAATGTATTGACATTGATAGTGTTTTGTGCGTCCACCTCTATGTGCTTCCCACAAAAGTCCTTGTGTTGGACAAGGGATGGCTCTTTACAGCAAATGATGATTTGGGGAGGAAAACCAGGGCCTCAGTTTGACTTCCCTGCAGGCCCTGAGGACAAGTGTGACCTACTGTGAGTCACACACTTTCTGGCAGAAACAGAGGCAGAAATAGCCCCAGGATCCTCAAACCCTTCTCTCTCTGCTTAGAAGCTGACTCCACAGCCATTACCCCTGCAGCGATTTTGGAGTTGTTTCCTCTCTCAACGAGCACCACAATGGAGGTGATCAGGTAGAGAATGACTGCTACAAGGGTTCGGAAGAAATCCTGTGAGGTGTAGGGAGAAGAAGGAAGTCAGTATTCAGAACTGCCCCGCACAATCACAACTTCTGTTATCCCCCCCTAGCCCTGCCATTATGGCCCCTTTCTCACACTCCAAGGCCAGTTGATGATCTGTATCTTGGTGTGCAGGTCACACATGTAGACAACAAAGAAGACGGCAGCAAAGATCATCTCTATCACCGACAAGAAAGAGTAACCTGATGTCGAGGTGCTAAAGCAGATCAGAATCACCAGGCATAGTATCTGGAAGGACATGTGAAAGGGGGACTCAGTCAACTCCCAGGACTGAGGGGAATGGTTTCAACTAAGGTGGGGGGGGCGGGTTATCTCAAAATTAGGACTGGGAAAATGACAAATAGCAATAACTAAACTCAGTGTGTGCACACTGTGTTCCAAATGTTGTTCTAAGAGCTTCACAAGTATTAATTCACTCAGTCATCACAATAACCTAGTGAACTGGGTACTATTATTAGTACCTTTATTTTTTATACATGAGGGAAGTGAGGCACAGAGATGTGAAGTGACTTATCCACAATCACCCAGCTAATAGGTAGAGTTGGGTGCCTCGGTTTCCCATCTTTTTCCTTCTAGGATGCCCTGTGGGGAGTATCGCCTCCAGCACTCGGGGCACCAGCTTCAGGGCTTTGACAGGGCGCGACATGCAGTTCCCCCAGCAACCTCTCTAGGAAGCGGTGAGAGTAACACCAGAGGGGCAGGGCTCCATTAAAGGCTCTGCACCTTTTACAAAGGCCTCAAAGGAGGTGCCCACTTTGAGGAGTATGGGAAACCGAGGCTCCTGAGCGGCCCAGATAGCTAAAGACCTTCCGCCCCACCACAGAGGGGCTAGGAAGAACTGGGGGAGGGCTAGTCACCTACCCCGCGGGACTAGAGCGCGCGGGGCCCCACCCCAACAGGTCCCGCCCCTGGGCGCTCTGCCAGCCCGCCCGCCTGTGCCCAGGCCGCGCCACGCCCTGCCACGGGATGTCCCCCCAACACCCAGGACCTGGGGACACCTTCGAGGAGACCACCGATGAGACTACTGGGTCTCTCTCCACCGGGCCCGCCATACGCCCCGTGGGCCTCTTGCCTGACCGCGTGGGCCAGCAGCTCCTGACCACCTTCTCCAAGACCTCACTGATTTGGCCCTGCGTGCGCCCCTGGTTTCGGGCCTCCGCCATCAACTCACCCACTTGGCGCCCCACTGCCGAGAGCCCTCGGCCGCGCGCCTGCCTCCCCCAGAGCTGCTCCGCTTCGCGTGCTGCTGCCACCCCACCCCGCCTTTGCCCACCCGCCAGTCCCGGGACGCTCACAATCTCAGCAAACAGAAGAAATCCCTTTCGGGTGCGCGAGAAGCTGGTGCAGGCGGCCCAGCAGCCGGGGGCCGAGAGGCGCTCGGAATCCGCCATGGTGTGGACCCGAGTCCCAAGAGGCGCAGA
Source organism: Muntiacus reevesi (assembly GCF_963930625.1). Taxonomy (NCBI): domain Eukaryota; kingdom Metazoa; phylum Chordata; class Mammalia; order Artiodactyla; family Cervidae; genus Muntiacus; species Muntiacus reevesi. Next base: position 52,363,152 of record NC_089271.1, on the reverse strand, counting down.
AGACCTGCTCGCTGGCTCGTGTTTTCGAGGACGCTGCACACCCAGCCGTCTTGCCAGCCGTCTGGCCGGGAAGGGGGCCCCCGGGGCGAAGGAGGGAGTGAATCACCGCGCAGAGCAGAAACGGGCGGGGCTTCAGCGGGTCGGGCCAGGTGGCCACCGCCCCGGAAGCCCCCTCGCCCCGCCCGCCAAGGTTTCTCCCCGCCGGGCGCTCAGCCCCCGAGGCACCCAGTCTTCAGGGGCGCCAGTTTGTCAGTTCTGGGGTTTGGCAGATCTGCGAACCAGAACCGTGTTCCAATGGAGAGACCCTTCATGCTTTTTAGAATACCAATGCTCCTGGGACTGCCTCAGAACCGTGGAGATCTGGCTTTGGGAGGGAATGCCTCAGTTTCCTTAGCTGTAAGAAACTGCCCAGGCCAAGGTTAAACTCAGGTATGTTTACAGAATTCGGGATAATTCAGATTTTGGAAAATTTTCCCAATGCATACAAGGTATTATTGAACACTCTCAGTGGGATCTGAGACTGCCTCGTTTAAAAACAACAACAACCACCGCAACAGCAACACACACACCTGTTAATATTTCCTCAAGGAATGATGTGGACCTTCACAGTAAGTGGGGTAAGACAGGACCAAAGAATTGTTTCTGGTTAAGTCAGGTCAAGTTTTGTAACCAAATGGTACCCAACTTGTGGGAAATCTGTTGGTTTCCAAAGCTTTTTGGATTTCAGGATTGTGGATAAAAGATAGTGGATCATGGAATAAACCTCTTAGATAGGGATGAGACCTTTCCAGGTGGAGCGAGAACAAAGCCTGCTGTGCATCAAGCTGCTCCCTAAATGAAGAGTGGGCATTATTAACAGTGTCAGAGCCCAGGGTCTGTTTCTCTGTTCTACAATTCTAGGGAGGTCCTGGCCCCAAGTGTTGGGCTTCTGTTTCCTGGTTCTACATAAAGGGGCTGTCAGCCCAGTCTTAGATGAAGAATGCGGAAGGAGCACAGTTTTGTTTATTGCTGTGAGCTTGGCAAAATGAGGGGAAGGCTCCTGGGTGCCAGACTGAGCAAAAAGGCTGATGACATTTGAAGAGTGAGTTATCCTGAGCAAGTAATTTCTCCTGACTCAGCCTCAATTTCTGCATCTGAGACCTGCACCTGGTAATGGAATCAGGATATCCCCCAAGATGTGCTCCTCTGGCACACTCTCTCCAGAGTGGGTGTTGGTTTCATTCTCATTTGAGGTGAGGAGAGCCATGGCTGGAAGGCCAGAATGGTTCAACCCAAGGGCCTGCCTGCTTTCCCCCGCTAAACCTTGGATCCCACAAAACCAAGTAAGGGGCTCTCCTCAGTCCAGGTGGCTGAAAGAGATTGGATAGTGGATATGAAGCATACCTTTCCCAGGGCTGAGTGTGTGCTTTCCAACTCTGTGAGGCCATGCCTGAGTTTCTAGAACAGAACAAACTCTCTTCCACATCAGAGCCTTTGAACTTGCTTCTCCCACTGCTGTCAATGCCCTTCTCCCCAACCCCACTCCCACCCCACCCCTTCAAACATCTAGCTTCTGGTCACTCAGGTCCCAGATCAAATACAATGTTTTCAAAGAGGTCAGCAGCCCACCATCATTACCTCCCCCACCATAACCTTTTGCTATCTTCATAACTCTCACTTCTCTCTGAACTTCTTTTATTCATCTTCTTGTATCTTTTCTGACATCAGTCTACCCCCCTCCACTACATCAGCTACACAAGGATAGAAATCTATGTTTCATCCCTCCAACATTTCATCAGTGCCTATCACAGTGCAAGGTAAGTAGTTGGGGCTCAGTTAATACTTGTCAAATGCAGGTGAGATTAAGAGGACAGGCTTGGGAATCGGGCAAGATTAAATCTTGCTTCAATCCTCAACTTCCTCAAGCTATTTATACTCACTGGGCTTCATTTCTCTCCTCTGTGAAATGGACACATCAGGATTGTTGAGTCAATGTGTAACTAGGTAGAAATAGTGCCAGTAAAGCCAGTAGCCAGGATAAGACCAAGTAAATGGTTACTATTGTTAGACTCCTGGATGTGACTAAGGCTCTGAAGTCCTTTCTTGACTTCCCTAGAGCCAGCCACACCTTCTATCAAGCTGAGTAAGGGTCAGTTAGAAGCCCCAGTGCACTCCCCCACAATTACTACAGCGCTAATCATTCAAGGGTTCACCTCTTCACCTCTTTATACCCCAACTCCCAGCCTAGTTTTACAGTCCCTCTCCCCTCTCCAGCGACGCCCTGGACACTCCCACGAGGGTCCTTTACTTTCTCCCATCTCTCCAGCCCCTCCCCATAGAGGTGAGAGTTGCTCATTCCCTCCAGACCACAGCTTCCTTCGTTGGGGGGATAGGACCAAGTATCGTGGGTGTGGTGACCACGGAGGTGACTGGACATTGCTGAACTCAGTCAGCGCCGGCACTGGGGCTACACTGGAGCCCAGCTCGCCATATAAGACCGGGCTTTGGGGCTCTGTTCCCAGGACGGAGGAAACTCTGGCCTCTCCCAGGACTGGGAACGCCCAGCGTGTAGCGTGTGCACACAAGCCCAGCTGCAGTTCGTCACCATCTGTGGAAGAGGGGGGCGCGGCCCAAAGGTTCTAACAGCCGTTTTTAGCCCAGCCTGCTGACTCACACCTTCCTGGCTCCGCCCCGAAGGGGGCTCCGGGGCCCCAGCCAGTGCCTTGAGGGTGGCAGTCTACAGCCAGCGAAAGCTGGCCGACCAGGCCGGAAGTGAGTGACCGCAGGCTCTCGGCGAAGGAAGCTGCCAGGTTCTAACTTTGCTATCTAGTTCACTAGAGGGTCTGGACGATTCCCGGCCGGCCGGGGTTGTGGGTAAACCGGTGCACTCTCGCCACAACAGGCCCACCTCTGCATTCCCCATGCCATGCGCAATAATTAGCTGTGAGCCCTGTACACCTCCAAAAAAGTGAAATGAATGAATGGGGAAAGGAGTAGGCAAAATGGGAACGGAGTGGGTGCAAAGCGCGCTGGCAGAAGCAAAGAGCTCTTTAAAGGCATGAAAGAAACAGCGCGAAGTAAGCTTGCCGATGGTTGCTTGAAGAGGCCTTCCTCGAAACCAGATCGACCCTCCCCCTCCTTCACGTGTGGGACTCGGGATCCCCACCTGGCCTGGAGCACTTGGCAAGTCAAGACTGGATTGAACCATTTTATTACCTCCCCGGCCCCGAAACAAGAAGCGCCGGGCAGGCCGGTTGGGAAGGGCCATACCACTGACGCCGCGAGGGGAGCGCGGGCGGGTCGACTGCGAAGTAGGATGGGGGGGACAAGACCAAGGAAGTTCTCCCAGTGATACTAAGTGAGCGGCGGGGGGAGCACGCCAGATGGAGGTTGGGCAATGCCAAGTGAGCCTTCCGCTGCACGCTCAATGCCTCCGCCTTCCGGCTGCCATCTCCAGGGCGAGCTGCGCGGCCCCCGGGACCCCTAGGGCCCGCGAGAGCCGTTCCTCGCTGGGCGTCAGCCAGGGTCCGGGGGAATCCGGAGTTTGGTCGTTGGGGTCCTCCGTGCGGCGCTCTGCAGCAGGAACCGCGGGGCCATCGGCCGCCCCTTCTGGGCGAGGCTCCTGGCTGCCCCGGTTTTGGGGGGTAATACGTGGTCGTGGGTGCTGAAGTGGGGAGGAAGTGCTGGTGCTGTGAGTCTTCGTCATCTCTGGTCCCCCAGGATCTGGAATGCGATCTGGGGATGGCAGGGCTGCGGATAAGATTGGGCGATAGGGTGGGCAATGGGGATGGAGCGCTTTGGCAAAGGCATGGACACGCCCTCCGGGAACCAGGCCACCCTCAAGACCCGATGCTTCCTTTCCCCTCCTTTCCTGGATCCTGAACACTCCCCTCAGAAATCAATTCCCAAAACCCCCAAAGGCAGTCAAACCCTCCCATCTAGGATCCCAGACTTTCTGCTTCCTCATCCCATCATCCTCAACCCCCAGCCCTTACCCTAAAAGATTCCTCGTTTTCCGGGGCTAGTCTCCCTACCCTCTGGTTCCCTATCCCATCCCCTCTCCTCTTAGACCTACTCTGTCTTCCCATCAGAAGACCACAACTATTCCTGCTGAACACCCATTATACCCCAAACACCATCTTTTCTCTTCTCTCCCAGTACCTCAAAACCCTTCCCTCTGAAATCCACCCTTACTCCTACCCTGGGACCCCGGTCTTCACCTCCCCTTTTGAAAATACCATGACCCTCAGACACCGAGCCCCGATCCTCCTGGTTGAGACTACCAAACCCTTCTAACGAGGTCCCCAGCCTCTCCACTCTGTAACCCTCTTGTTTCCCTCACAGATCCCTGACGCTTCTTCCCTAGGAAACCCACCATCTTCTTTCTGGGGCCTTCCCACCACCTCAGGCTTGCCAGGGTGGGTTTCAGGAGGCCTGCTTAGCACGAGGCAAAGGCGGGGACCACCTCTACGAATCTGATCCACGACCTCAACATGACTGAGGCCCTGAGTTGACTCTCCATTGATGTAAAGCACGAGGTCGCCAGCCTGCAAGGCAAGGGGTGTTGTAGAAAGGTCAAAATGGAGAGCACACCAACGGGAGAGGGCAGGGCTGGCACCATCGAAAGGAGGGTGCCTTACAGTTCACCTGCAAGCGACCGCAGCGCTGGGCTGGTCCATCCTTCAGCAGCCGGCGCACTGCCAGTGGAGCATCCCCACCTGCATCTCGGCCTCCACTTAATGTGAAGCCAAAGCCGGCGGAACTGCGAATGAGTTCAACAGAGAACTGACCAGAGGCCTGGGGTGACTTCAAAGGAGGACAAGCCTTACCCTGGGTCGCTTGGGGCGGCGCGGTACGTATACCCATGTTCTCTGACCGACGATGCTGGAGTAAGGACACAAGTGTACATACACTGCCAGTCCTGAGGCAGGTGGCCTTAGATTAAGAGGACAAGGTGGTACCTGGGGACGCTGTTCCATGAAACTGGCATTAGGAAGGCGACTGTCTGTGACCTCTATCTCGGCAGAATACAGCATGCTAGTGGCTGGGAGATGAAAAAGGCAGTCGGAAGGGTACTATAAAGAAACAAGGACCTGTCTATTGAATTAATATTCTAGCCTCATCTCATTTCTGTGCCTTTAGGATGCACAGACTTGCTTATTCATTTAACTAAGCTCCGCCCAGACGAATAATGATCCTGATTGCACCTTCTTAACTAATAATCCTGGCAACAGCTATTCCAGTATTCCCCAAACGTTCCTACTAATAATATGCAGATCCTAGCTCTCATATTAAACCCTTAGGCCCACCCTACACGGTGCTTCTCCAGGATTCCAGCTGGTGAAGATTTCAGGCCTTGCTCTCTAATTAGCCAATAAAACCTCAACCTATTCCTGACAATTCGAGCTGCTCCCCTAGTGCGTTTATAGACTCCACCCCCTTGACTAACATTCCAGGCCCGACCTCAGCCAAATGCCCGCTCCCAAAACTCTCCAGGCCTGGCCTCCTCAGAAATGCCACTTGAAACCCTTCTGAAGAAAGTAAAGATCAAACTCCGCACCAACAGCTAATCTTGCAGCGTTCACCTTCTGCAATAACCCTCTCTATGTCACCTCCTAGAGGAATATTCTAGTCTAACCCTAGCAGCCTCAAATCACAGCCGAGCCCGGGCCTCTCTACTCACACTCATTGGTCACACTAAGGGGAGTAACTTAAGAATCCTGGGCCCGCCCCCTCGGAACCTGGCTCCACTCCGACCACGCCCCCGAAAGGCCACGCCCCATCACGCACCCTCCTTGGGGCGCAGGCGCAAGGTGGCGCCCGCCCTGCGTACCAGCGCCGCCACGTCGGCCGCAGCTCTCGCCGCCAGGGGGCGAACTTCCAGCCGCGCCAGGAACTGTCTGGCGCTGGGACCCTCGGGCTGGGGACCACCACCGTCTGCGCGAGTGAAAAGAGCAGATCAGGGCCCAGCCTGAATCTCAGCGAACCCTCACTGGCCCCTACGACCAAAGACCTAGAATTCCCCTCAAGATCCCCGAGGCCACTCTTTTTCATAGTTCCGAAGGTTAACTCCAGCACTCCTGAACACCTCCTAACACCCTGTGGATATCTCTGGAGGTTTCTGACGCCCGCCCCCCCATCCCCGCCACACAACCCCAGATTCCGAACTCTGCACCCCAATATCCAAAAGGACCGCGATTCTCCCAGATGTCCCAACAGAACACGGTCTGCTCCCTGTGGCCCAGGCACCCCCGACTCCCCTCTAGATATCCTAGGCAACCCTGCTGGTCCACGTAGCCCCAGATGGCCCCTCCACCTATCCCCAGAGGCTCCAGCCTAACCTCCCACAATCCACCACCCCCAGTGCCCAGGTGTCCCCAGTGACCCTGGGCAGATCCCTCCAGCACATCTCCCCTGAGACTCCCGGGAGTCCCGGGGTCTGGTGCTCCACCCCGCGGCGCAGGTGTGGGTGCGGGTGCGGCTCCTCGAGCCCAGCCGGGGTCGCTGGGCCGCTGCCCTCCACCGCCGCCCCCGCCGCTCGCTGCCGCCGCTCGGGCGCCAGGGCTGCTTTGTTTACCACCTGTCAGAAGGAGAAGGTGAGGAGCCGACAGGAGGCGCGAGGGCTGGCAGGGACGCGCCCACTACCCTCCCACCCCGAGCCCGGTACCTTCTCTGCTTCCCCTAGGGTCCGTGCCGCCCCCTGGGCGCCGCTCCATGACCTGTACTTGGCCTGGTGGACGCACGGCCGCCCGCGACGCGTTTGGAGCGCTCGGGAGCGCTCACCTGGTGGCCAGCCCGGGCCTGGACGTGGCTGAGGTCGGCCGGTCCCGTGCTCGGTGCCCCAACCAGCGCGGTGACCTACCTGGCGGCCGCCAAGGAGTCCTGGCCCTGAAAGCCAGCGCGCACTCTTGGCCTCGCCCTGCCTCAGCCGCTGCCTCTCTTTCCCATCGCCAAGGGAAAACTCTTTCCACCCAGGGGATGTTGTTATTCCAGTGTCAGAGGGGAAAGTCGAGGCCCAGAGAAGTTAAAGGCCCCACCTGAGCTCTGACAACTAAAAATGGGGTACAAAACCGGAATCCAAGTTTACCGAGGTGTACTGCGGCCTCCAACAGATCTTTCCACATCTTAGGTGGAAAGTCGCTCAGTCGTGTCTGACTCTGCGATCCCGTGGACTGTAGCCCACCAGGCTCCTCTGTCCATGGGTTCTCCAGGCAACAACACTGGAATGGGTTGCCATGGCCTCCTCCAGGGGATCTTCCCCACCTAGGGATGGAACCCGTGTCTCCTGACACTCCTACATTGGCAGGCGGATTCTTGACCACTGGGCCACCTAGGAAGTCCCTTCCTCATGGTAGACACTCAGTCAATCTGCACTGAATGTTTCCCTACTGGGGAACTGGAAGAGTATGGTGGCCTGAGGAGTGGGGGCACCCTTGGAGTCTTTGGGAGCCCTGGGAGGTGTCAGGGCCCTGAGCCCTGGGAGTAATGAGGCCCCTCCTAGGTTTGAAATGGGGTGAGGGTGTCTGGAGACAAAGCCCCCAAGATGGAAGCCCATGGGCAGAGTGCTACTCTAGTGACAGGAGGAATGGGGAGGGGTGAGAGAAGGCCTGTGGCCACCACTTTCTGGAGGAAGAAACAGGCAAAAATATTTGAACACAAACTTTACCAAAGAACATATACAGGTGGCAGATAAGCATGTGAACCCTGCTTAATATGATTAGGCTTTAGGTAATACAAGTTAAAATCGTGGCAAAATGCCACTACACACATATTAGCATGGCCAAAGTTAATTAAATGCCTGACCATACCAACTGTATGTGAAGATGTCCAGGAGATGGAACTCTCATATACTGCTTCCAGGTTCAATCCTTGTTCAGGTAACTAAGATACCCTGTGGGGCAAGAAAAAAAATCCAGCACCCCTCTTGGCTGCATCCTTTCCTGAAAATAATCCTTTTGCCCCTTTTAGCATCACTTGGTTCATGGATTTAGGTCAGTCCCTCTAACAACCCCACCCAATTCTTATTAATTTAAGCAAATCTTTCTTTTCTTTAAGAGATTGCAGGTTAATTGACATAAAATTTGATAGGTTTTGAACCTGTGACAAAACAAGTTTCATTTGCTCAACATGCAGCAAGTCAAATGATGAGACACCAAGATCTGCAGCAGAGAAAGGAAAGTGCCTCCCAAAGGCTCAGGGCTTGAGATTTTTATGAGGTAAAGAAGCAAGGTTGTCTTTGGCCCAGGGAAAAGTGATTAGACATAGGGAAAAGGTGACCTAACAGGTGTTCTGTGTGGTGTATATGAGTTTTATGCTGCTTCAGGGGATGCATGTGCAAAAAATGGAGGTGCACCATGATCTGAAGGTGAACCATTTGATGTGAAAAGGTCATTCATCAAACTCCTGTGCAGGGCCAGTTTGGGGTCGGTGGTCCCAACCTATCTTAGCCAGTTTGAACTGGACAAGATCTAACTCCAAGTTCCTGAAAAACAACACAAAGCCCTCATTATTATAGCAACCCATATGTCAGAGGTGTGATAACTCCTATAGATTATAGGGAGTGGTTAAGGAGTCAAAAAATAATTAAGGCAAGTTTGGTCAGTGAAGGCAGGTTACAAAGCATAGCGGTCTTTAACAAGCTGTTCCCATATCTGCTGTTCTGTAAGATAAGCTCAAGAATCTGTCACCAGAACAGAAACATTGATCCTATCGGGCACAGTTTCAAAGTGTTTACATCTGTGAGACTATCACTACACTCAAGACAGGGAACATAATCCTCACTGCCAAATGTTTTTCCTGCCCTGTGTGAGTCTTCTTTCCTTACTGCTGTCCTCCCCACCCCTGACACTGATATACTTTCTTCCACTGTGTATTAGTTTGCACTTTGCTTGTTGTTGTTCAGTTGTTCATGTCCAACTCTTTGTGACCCCATGGACTGCAGCATGCCAGACTTTCCTGTCCTTCACCATCTCCCAGAGCTTGCTCAAACCCATATCCATTGAGTTGGTGATGCCATCCAACCATTTCATCCTCTGTCATCCCCTCCTCCTCCTGCCTTATATCTTTCCCAGCACCAGGGTCTTTTCCCTGATAAATAATCGGCTGCTCTCATCAAGTGGCCAAAGTATTGGAGCTTCAGCTTCAGCATCAGTCCTTCCAAGGAATATTCAGGGTTGATTTCCTTTAGGATTGACTGGTTTGATCTTGCAGTCCGAGGGATTCTCAAGAGTCTTCTCCAAAACCACAGTTAAAAAGCATCAATTCTTCAGCGCTCAGTCTTTTTTTTTTTTTTTTTTTCGCTCAGTCTTTTTTATGGTCCAACTCTCACATCCATATATGACTACTGGAAAAAACATAGCTTTGACTATACAGACGTTTGTTGGCAAATAATGTCTCTGCTTTTTAATATGCTGTCTAGGTTTGTTATAGGTTTTCTTCCAAGGAGCAAGTGTCTTAATTTCCTGGCTGCAGTCACCATCCACAGTCATTTTGGAGCCCAAGAAAATAAAGTCTGTAGTCACTGTTTCCCCACCTATTTGCCATGAAGTGATGGGACCAGATGCCATGATCTTAGTTTTTTGAATGTTGAGTTATAAGCCAGCTTTTTCACTCTCACCTTTCACCTTCATCTAAAGCTCTTTACTTTCTGCCATAAGGGTGGTATCACCTGCATATCCAAAATTATTGATATCACCCCCAGCAATCTTGATTTCAGCTTGTGCTTCATCCAGCCCAGCATTTTGCATGATGTACTCTTTATGTAAGTTAAATAAGCAGGGTGACAATATACAGCTTTGTCATACTCCTTTCCCAATTTTGAACCAGTCCATTGTTCCATGTCCGGTTCTAACTGTTGCTTCTTGTCCTGTATACAGGTTTCTCAGGAGGCAGGTAAGGTTGTCTGATATTCCCATCTCTTTAGGAACTTTCCACAATTTGTTGTGATACACACAGTCAAGGCTTTAGCATAGTCAATGAAACAGAAGTAGATGTTTTTCTGGAATTATTTTGCCTTTTCTATGATCCAATGGATACTGGAAATTTGACCTCTGCTTCCTCTGCCTTTTCTAAATCCAGCTTGTACATCTGGAATTTCTTGGTTCACATACTATTGAAGCCTAGCTTGGAGGATTTTGAGCATGACCTTGCTAGTATGTGAAATAAATGCAATTGTGAGTAGTTTGAACATTCTTTGGCATTGCCATTCTTTGGGATTGCAATGAAAACTGACCTTTACCAGGGCACAAACAAAACCTTGTGTGCACCAAGACCCAGGGAAGGGAGCAATGACCTCGACAAGAGACAGAGCCAGACCTGCCTTTGAATGTTTGAGTGTCTCCTGCTGAGGCACAGGTCAGCAGTGGCCTACTGTGGGGACAGGGCCTCTGGCAGCACCAGTCCTAAGAGGTGCAGCATGTAGCATAAGTCCTCTTGGAAGAGGTCGCCATTAGCCCCCCTATACAGCTGCATAACAGACGACACACAAACTGGAAAACAATTATGCCAAACAAAAACAAACAAACAAAAAAACAAAAAAAAAAAGAAAAAGAATAACAATTATGCCAAAGAAGTTCTCGCACTGTTGGGAAAGTTCTAGGGCCCACAACAGATTTCCTAACCTGGGTATCCTGCAAAGGGACTGAGAACACCCAGGGAATTTGACTTAGAAGGCCAGTGGGATTTGATTACAGAACTACAGGACTGGTGAAACAGAGACTCTTGGAGGGCACAAACAAAATCTTGTGTGCACCAGGACCCAGGAGAAAAGAGCAGTGACCTCACAAAAGTCTTAGCCAGACTTGTCTGTGAGTGTTTTCAGTCTCTGGTAGAGGTGTGGGTCCACAGTGGCCTGCCACGGGGTCAGGGACACTGACTGCAGCAGTCCTGGGAGGCGTGGCATGCTGACATAAGTCTTTCTGGAGGGGGTCACCATTACCCTTACCATAGTTTTGCCTCAGGCCAAACTACAATGAGGAAACACAGTCCCACCCACCAGCAGAAAATCGGATTAAAGATTTACTGAGCATGGCCCTGCTCACCAGAGCAAGACCCAGTTCTCCCCACAGCCAGTGGGGGGACTCAGCAACAACCCCCAATGTGACTCCTATCAGGAAGCTGGCACAAGACTCTTAGCCTCATCTATCAGAGGGTAGACAGAAGGAAAACCATGATAACAGATAACTAACCAAATTGATCATATGGATACCTGAGTTAGTGAGATATGGTTAGCTTTCTCTGATTGTAATTTTCATTCTGTCTCTCCTCTGATGGATAAGGATAAGAGGACATTTTTATATAAATGTAATCATACACAATGTACTCTGTGGGGAGAGATAAGTCTTGCCTCTTTCACTTAATATAATTATTTTGAGATCCATCCAAATTCTACATTCATTTTTATTGCAGTGTGTGATTCTACTGCATGAATATTCCAGTTTGTTGATCCATTCACCTATTGATGGACACTTGGATTGTTTTCACTTTTTGGCTATTAACGTATTCTATGGACTGACTTGTGTATCCCCAAAATTCATATATTAAAGCCCCAACCCCCAATTTAATGCTTTCCAACTGTGGTGCTGGGGAAGACTCTTTAGAGTCTCTGGGACTGCAAAGAGATCAAACCAGTCAATCCTAAAGGAAATCAACCCTGAATATTTATTGGAAGGACTGATGCTGAAGCTGAAGCTCCAATACTTTGGCCGCCTGACGCAAACAGCCGACTCATTGGAAAAGACTCTGACGCTGGGAAAGATTGAAGGCAGGAGGAGAAAGTGATGACAGAGGATGAGATAGTTGAACAGCATCACAATGGACATGAGTTTGAGCAAACTCCGGGAGATAGTGAAAGACAGTGAAGCCTAGTGTGCTGCAGTCCATAGGGTTGAAAAGAGCCAGACACAACTTAGGGACTCAGCAACAACCCCCAATGTGACTGTAGCTGGAGACAGAATCTTTAGAAGGAAAAGTAAGGTAAAAGGATGTCATAAGATGGGAATTCCCTGGTCCTGTAGTAGTTAGGATTCAGCACTTTTAGTGCTGTGGACCGAGTTCAATCTCTGGTCAGGGAACTGAGATCCCAGAAATCACAGGGCATGGCTAAAATTTTTTTAAAATGATGTCATAAGACTGGGGTTCTGATCTGATAGGATATGGCCTGATAAGAAGAGGAAGAGGGGCTTCCCAGGTGGCTCCATGGTAAAGAATCCACCTGCCATTGCAGGAGACATGGGTTCAATCCCTGATTCAGGAAGACCCCACGTACCATGGGGCAACTAAGGCCATGCGCAAAACTAATGATCTGTGCTCTAGAGCCTGGGAGCCACAAATACTGAGCCCATCTGCCACGACTACTGACGCCTGCATGTCCTAGAGCACTGGTTCTGCAACAAGAGAAGCCACCACAATGAGAGACCCATGCACCTTAACTAGAGAGTAGTACCTATTCGCTCTCCACAACTAGAGAAAAGCTTGCACAGCAACAAAGACCCACCACAGCCAAAAATAAGTAAATAAATACAATTATAAAGAAGAGGAAGATCTCTCTCTCTCTCTTTTTGTCCCACGTGAGGATACAGAGTGAACATGATCATTTGCAAGTTGGGAAGAGAGCCCTGACCAGGAAGCAAATTGGAAAGCAGCTGGATCTTTGACTTTCCAGCTTTAAGAACCCTGAGAAATAAATTTTAAGTCACATTGTATTTTGTTATGAAACCTGAGATGAATAAGACAAAAAATAAAGCTGCTATGAGCATTCATATACAAATATTGTAGAGACATATGCTTTCATTTCTTTTACGTAAATACATTAGGAGTAGAATGACTGGATCATATGTGTAAGTTTAATTTTTTAAAGATACTGCCAAACTGATTTCTAAAGATATCATATACCATTTTACATTTCCATTAACAGTATATGGGGTAATTTCCTGAAGCACCAGTGGTTAGGACTCAGGGCTTTTGCAGACCAGGGCCTGGGTTAGATTCCCTGTCAGGAAACTAACATCCTACAAGTTTTGAGGTACAGCCAGAGGGGAAAAAAAGTCAGCAATAAAGGAGAGTTCCATTTCCTGGACATCTTCACATACAGTTGGTATGGTCAGGCATTTAATTAACTTTGGCCATGCTAATATGTGTGTAGTGGCATTTTGCCACGATTTTAACTTGTATTACCTAAAGCCTAATCATATTAAGCAGGGTTCACATGCTTATCTGCCACCTGTATATGTTCTTTGGTAAAGTTTGTGTTCAAATCTTTTGCTTGTTTCTTCCTCCAGAAAGTGGTGGCCACAGGCCTTCTCTCACCCCTCCCCATTCCTCCTGTCACTAGAGTAGCACTCTGCCCATGGGCTTCCATCTTGGGGGCTTTGTCTCCAGACACCCTCACCCCATTTCAAACCTAGGAGGGGCCTCATTACTCCCAGGGCTCAGGGCCCTGACACCTCCCAGGGCTCCCAAAGACTCCAAGGGTGCCCCCACTCCTCAGGCCACCATACTCTTCCAGTTCCCCAGTAGGGAAACATTCAGTGCAGATTGACTGAGTGTCTACCATGTGGAAGGGACTTCCTAGGTGGCTCAGGGGTCAAGAATCCGCCTGCCAATGTAGGAGTGTCAGGAGACACGGGTTCCATCCCTAGGTGGGGAAGATCCCCTGGAGGAGGCCATGGCAACCCATTCCAGTGTTGTTGCCTGGAGAACCCATGGACAGAGGAGCCTGGTGGGCTACAGTCCACGGGATCGCAGAGTCAGACACGACTGAACGACTTTCCACCTAAGATGTGGAAAGATCTGTTGGAGGCCGCAGTACACCTCGGTAAACTTGGATTCCGGTTTTGTACCCCATTTTTAGTTGTCAGAGCTCAGGTGGGGCCTTTAACTTCTCTGGGCCTCGACTTTCCCCTCTGACACTGGAATAACAACATCCCCTGGGTGGAAAGAGTTTTCCCTTGGCGATGGGAAAGAGAGGCAGCGGCTGAGGCAGGGCGAGGCCAAGAGTGCGCGCTGGCTTTCAGGGCCAGGACTCCTTGGCGGCCGCCAGGTAGGTCACCGCGCTGGTTGGGGCACCGAGCACGGGACCGGCCGACCTCAGCCACGTCCAGGCCCGGGCTGGCCACCAGGTGAGCGCTCCCGAGCGCTCCAAACGCGTCGCGGGCGGCCGTGCGTCCACCAGGCCAAGTACAGGTCATGGAGCGGCGCCCAGGGGGCGGCACGGACCCTAGGGGAAGCAGAGGAGGTACCGGGCTCGGGGTGGGAGGGTAGTGGGCGCGTCCCTGCCAGCCCTCGCGCCTCCTGTCGGCTCCTCACCTTCTCCTTCTGACAGGTAAACAAAGCAGCCCTGGCGCCCGAGCGGCGGCAGCGAGCGGCGGGGGCGGCGGTGGAGGGCAGCGGCCCAGCGACCCCGGCTGGGCTCGAGGAGCCGCACCCGCACCCACACCTGCGCCGCGGGGTGGAGCACCAGACCCCGGGACTCCCGGGAGTCTCAGGGGAGATGTGCTAGAGGGATCTGCCCAGGGTCACTGGGGACACCTGGGCACTGGGGGTGGTGGATTGTGGGAGGTTAGGCTGGAGCCTCTGGGGATAGGTGGAGGGGCCATCTGGGGCTACGTGGACCAGCAGGGTTGCCTAGGACATCTAGAGGGGAGTCGGGGGTGCCTGGGCCACAGGGAGCAGACCGTGTTCTGTTGGGACATCTGGGAGAATCGCGGTCCTTTTGGATATTGGGGGGCAGAGTTTGGAATCTGGGGGGGTCTGTGTGTGGCGGGGATGGGGGGGCGGGCGTCAGAAACCTCCAGAGATATTCACAGGGTGTTAGGAGGTGTTCAGGAGTGCTGGAGTTAAATAGCTCTCCAGGGATATCGTGGGAGCAGGCGGGGGTCCATGGGCATTCCCGTGATAGTCAGGGGTCCTGGGAGGTGAAAGGCACAGTCGGTGACCTTCGGAACTATGAAAAAGAGTGGCCTCGGGGATCTTGAGGGGAATTCTAAGTCTTTGGTCGTAGGGGCCCGTGAGGGTTCGCTGAGATTCAGGCTGGGCCCTGATCTGCTCTTTTCACTCGCGCAGGCGGTGGTGGTCCCCAGCTCGAGGGTCCCAGCGCCAGACAGTTCCTGACGCGGCTGAAAGCTCGCCCCCTGGCGGCCAGAGCTGCGGCCGACGTGGCGGCGCTGGTACGCAGGGCGGGCGCCACCTTGCGCCTGCGCCCCAAGGAGGGTGCGTGATGGGGCGTGGCCTTTCGGGGGCGTGGTCGGAGTGGAGCCAGGTTCCGAGGGGGCGGGCCCAGGATTGTTAGTTAGTCGCCTTGGTGGGAGGGCTTCCTTGGTGGCTCAGAGGGTAAAGCCTCTACCTTCAGTGCGGGAGACCTAGATTTGATCCGGGTCAGGAAGATCCCCTGGAGAAGGAAATGGCTAACCCACTCCAGTACTCTTTCCTGGAAAGTTCCACGGTCGGAGGGGCCTGGTAGGCTACAGTGCATGGGATCGCAAATAATCGCACACAAATGAGCAACTTCACTTTCTTGGTGGGATCAATGAGTGTGAATAGGGAGGCCCGGGCTCGGCTGTGATTTAAGGGTACTAAGGTTAGACTAGAATATTCCTCTAGGAGGTGACTTAGAGAGGGTTATTGGAGTAGTTGAACGCTGCAAGATCGGCTGTGGGTGCGGAGCTTGATGTTTACTTTCGTCAGCGGGGTTTCAAGTGGTATTTCTGAGGAGGCCGGGCATGGAGAAGGTTGGGGGCGGGCATTTGACTGAGGGGCGGGCGTGGAATGTTAGTCAAGGGGTGGAGTCTATAAACGCACTGGAGGTGTGGCTCGAATTGTCAAGAATAGGTTGACTTTTTTTTTTTTTAGGTTGACGTTTTATAGAATAATTGGTTTTCTCTCGTAGCTCAGTGGGTAAAGAATCTGCCTGCAATTAAGGTAGACCGGAGTTTGATTCCTGGGTGGGAAGATCCTCTGGAGTAGGAAATGGCAACGCATCTAGTATTCTTGCCAAATTTCATGGACACAGGAAGTCTGGCGGGCTACAGTGCATAGGGTAGCAAGAGTCGGACACGACTTAGTGACTACAACGAAGCTAATTAGAGAGCAGGACCTGGAGTCCTGGAGAAGCACGGTGTAAGATGGGTCTAAGGGTTTAAAATGAGGGGCAGAATCTGTGTTTTATTTGAGGGAGGTAGGAAATCTGGAGGATTGCTTGAATATTTGTTGCCAGGGCTGTTAGCTAAGAAGGTGTGATCAGAATGGTTGCTCAGGTGGGTGGAGCCTGGATGATTACTTGAGGGTCTCAGTTTACATAGTAAGATTGGTGAAACCCGGATGTGAATTCAAAGGGAAGCGGCTAAAATGTTTATATAGGGCGAGAGCCCTATCCAGTGTCACAGGACCATCATTAAAGATTTTCTTTAGCAATGTGGGAGATCTGGGTTTGATTCCAAGAAGATCCCCTGGAGAAGGGAATGGCTATCCACTGCAGTATTCTTGCCTGGAAAATCCCATGGACAGAGGAGCCTGGCCGGCTACAGTCCATGGGGTCGCAAAGAGTCAGGACTGCACGACTCACACTAGTCTCTTTTATTCTTTAGCCCTTAGAATACCGGAAGGACAATGACATCATGGATTTGTCCCAAGATCCCCTTGCCTCCTAGGAAGAGTTCCTGGCATGTCAAGTACAGTCAGTTTTAAAAGCCCTGCATTGTACTTCCCTGGTTGTGCTGTGGCTAATGTTCAAGGCTCCCAATGTAGAGGGCCAGTTTCAATTACGTTGGGGAATTGGATCCTAAGCAACTACTAAGACCTTCCACAGCCAAATAAATAACAATAAGTATTAAAAAAAAAAAAAACCTTGTGTAATTTTGGGAAGCTTGAACCGTCCATCTTGCCAAGATTTCCTTCATGAATCTTGGGGTCTTGGATTGGGAGAGAGGGTGGAAAAGGAGGATGGGAACTGCAGGAGAGCATTGAACAGGGCCACGCTGAGAATCCAGCACAAGCCTTGAGTCAATATTGGATGTCTCTCCATTTATTTAGGTCTTCTTTAATTTCTTTCAACAATGCTTTGCATTTCCTAGAGGACAATTTTTATGCTTCTTTTGTTAAATTTGTTCCAAAGTATTTTTATTATTTTCAGGCTGTTGTGAATGGAGTTATTTTTTTATTTCACTCTTGTCTATAGAAATACAATTGATTTTTGTATATTGATTTTCTATCCTGTAACCTCGTGAAACTTGTTATTAGTTCTAATTGTTTTTCAATTGGTTCCTTAGGATTTTCTATGTAATGACATTTGCAAATAGAGATGGTTTTATTTCTTTGTTAAAAAGGAAACAATCAATGCAAAATGGAGTGACTTGTACTAAGCTCCACTGATATTTAATATCTAACCTAATTGTACTTGCAGGCTATCCTAGGAATTGAATTTTAAGCCAACTAGTCTGTGAGGTTTTCCTGGTCAGCACTAGTGAGGTAATCTGCCTAAGACATCCTCCCTTGCCTTCCCCCGAAGGGAAGGTGACCTTCCCAGAAATAATACACTGTTTAAATTGTGGTTTAGTCACTAAATCGTGTCTGACTTTGGGACCCCATGGACTGTAGCCCAGTCTCCTCTGTCCATGGAATTTCCCAGGCAAGAATGCTAGAGTGGGTTGCCATTTCCTTCTCCAGGGAATCTTCCTGACCCCGGGATTGAACATGTATCTCCTGCATTGCAGACAGTCTCCTGTATTGCAAGTGAATTCTTTGCCACTGAACCACTTACTTGTCCTTTCTTTTATCAACACTTTCCAATATGGATGCCTTTTATTTCTTTTTCTTGCCTAATTTTCCCAACTAGAACTTCAGGTACAATATTGAACAGAAGTAGCAAAAGCAGACATTGTTTTATTCCAGATCATGGGTACAAAGTATATAGACTTTCATGATTGAGTAAAATTTTAGCTGTTTTCTGGACCCACTGTTTATGATAAGAAGCCTGCTTGGGACTTTCCTTGTGGCCTAGTGGATAAGAATCCTCCTGCCATTGCAGAGGACAGGGGTTTGATCCCTGGTCTGGGAAGATTCCACATGCCAAGGAGCAACTAAAGCCCTTGAGCCACAACTGAGCCCGAGTGCTGCAACTACTGAAGCCCCTGTGTCTAGAGCCTGTGCACCGCAATGAAAGAAGCTATCCCAGTAAGAAGTATGTGCACCGCAAGGAAGACTAGCCCCCACTCACTGCAACTAGAGAAAGTCAGTGAGCAGCAATGAAGACCCAGTGGAACCAAAAAAAGAAGACTGCTTGTAATATTATTGGGGTTACCTTGTAGATGAGTCATTTTTCTCTTTGTTCTTTCAAGCTTTTCTCTTTGGATTTTAACATTTTTGAATATGATGTGCCTAGGTGTCTATCTCTTTGCATTTATCCTGCTTGGAGTCAGTTAAGCTTCTTGGACATGTAGATTTTAGTTATTACTTCTTTGAATTTTTTTTGCTCTTCTATCTCCACTTCTGCTTCCCCGTTACACATATGCTGGTGCACCTAGTTGTGTCCCATATTTGTCTGATGCTCTATTCATTTTTTTCTTCATTCCATTTACAATCTGTTCTTCAAATTGCATAATTTGCATTGAACTCACTTCTAGTTCACTGCTCCTTTCTTCTGCTAGCCCAAAAGAGCTACTTTTAGTCCCTCTGCTTATTTTTTTCACTTTGGTTATTGTCCTGTAGATGAAAAACTAATTGGTTGATCCAAAAAAGAAATGAAAAATTTTATTCAAGTCAAATTTGAGGATTATAACCTGGGAAGAGCATCTCAGAAAGCTCTGAGAACTGTTTGGCCCTTAGAAGTCAAGATACAGTTATATGTTTTTTGAGACAGAGGGCTGTACATCAAGTGATGTATGATGATTTACATAATCCAGATCTAAGCATCATCATGGTAGGTCATGTTACAAGATCAAGAAGGAATATTGTCTTTTAAGGAATTGTCTTGTTGATGCTCGAACCCACTGTCTTTTAATTAAAATTTTTGCAGGAAGGGGGACCCGTTCCAGGGCCTCAGAGTGGGCTCTTGCCTAACACTCCGTTAGACAGTTCACTCAGAGAGGAATTGTCTGAGGAGACCCCTGTGCTGACAAAGCAAGAGACGGTATTGGGAAAAGGCCTCTGGGTGGAGAGCAGGAGGGTGAGGGAACCCAGGAGAACTGCTCTGCTACGTGGTTCACAGTTTCGGGTTTTATGGTAATGGGGTTAGTTTCCAGGTTATCTCTAGCCCATGACTCTGACTCAGGGTCCCTCCTCCATGGCATGCACATTGCTCAGCCAAGATGGATTCCAGCAAGAAGGTTTCTGGGAGGTTGGTAGGATATACGGACTGGCATCCCCTCTCTCCTTTATACCTTTCCTGAATTATTTCGGTTGTTGGTAGCTTGTTAGTTCTGTGTTCTTTTTTTTTTTTTTTTAGTTCTGTGTTCTTTACCGGGACCTCCTGTTGTTAAGATAGTTCATGCAAGTTGTTACTGTGTGCCTGGTCAGGGCAGGCAGTTTCAGTTAGTGCTTCCCTAACAAAATCACTCACCTGGCATCAGAACTTACTGAAGCTCAGGTTCTTTATGTCTCAGCACAGAAGGAATTCTGAAAGAGACAAAGCAATAGGCAAGAAGTAGGTGTATTAATATAGGACACTTATGAGGGAGACAGGCGTGCAGGCAAGGGGCACTGCCCCAGGAACTAAATGGGAAGGTAGGTTTATTTAGGGAGATACACACTCCATAGATGGGCTTCTCATTGCTGTGGCTTCTCTTGTTGTGGAGCATAGGCTCTAGGGTGCACAGGCTTCAGTAGTTGTAGCATGAGGGCTCAGTAGTTGTGGCTCACGGGCTTAGTTGTCCCATGGCATCTGGAATCTTCTCAGACCACGGATCAAACCTGTGTCTCCTGCATTGGTAGGTGGAATCTTTACCACTGAGCCAGCTTGGAAGCCTTGTAACTTAATTTCTTTATTGATATCCTCTATTTGATGAGATACTGTTTTCATACTTTCCGTTACATCTTTATACATGATTTCTTACTTCTTTGAGCAAATTTAATAGCTGATTTTGAAACTGCACACCTCAGATTGGGACTCCCCAGCTGAGACCCAGACTGGGCCTTAAACCCATTGCCTTCTCATTGAAATCACACACCTGGTCTCAGCACTTAATGAAGTTCAGGTTCTTTATATCTCATCACAGAAAGAATTCAGTGAGAGACAAAGTGATAGATAAAAAGTGGGTATATTTAGAGAGATATACATTCCATAGACAGAATAGAGTCCATCTCAAAAGGCAAGAGTGGCCTTGGGAGAAACACACTCCACAGACAGAGTGTGGACCATCTCAGAAGGTGAGAGGCCCTGAAATAAGGTGTGGTTAGTTTTCATGGGCTCAGTATTTCATAGACAAATGACTAGGAGGATTATTCCAATTATTTTGGAGAAGGGGCAAGGATTTCCAGGATTTGGGCCACCACCCACTTTTTGTTTTTTTATGGTTGGTCTGAGAACTGTCATGATGCCTGTAGGTGTGCCGTTTAGCATGCTAATATATTAAAATGAGCATATAATGAGGCTCAAAGTCTACTGGAAGTCAAATCTTCTGCCATCTTGGACCTAGTTGGTTCTAGTCATTTTATGTCATATCCTCAACTGGTATGTAATTCTCTTCCCTCCTGTTTCACTTTGAAGTTTATCTGCTAGGTCTAACATTTGAGTCCTCTAATAGTTTCTGTTTCCTGCTGTTCCTGCCACTTTTCTTGTTTCTTTACATGTTTCATAATTTTCTGTTGAAAACTAAACATTTTGAATAATATATCATAGCAACTCTATATATAGAGCTGTCCATTTTGGTTATAATTTCCTTGTTTACTGTTTAGTGACTTGACCGGACTAATTTAGTTGAATCTGTTTCCACCTTATAAACTTCTTCAAAGGGTTCAGCTTTGAGAATGAACATAGTCCCTTTCATGGATCACAGCTTCGTCATGGTGAAGGGGCTTGTGTAACTCAGTGAAGCCAGGAGCCATGGAGGGCCACCCAAGACAGATGGGTCATAGGGAGGAGTTCTGACAAAACCTGGTCCACTGGAGAAGGGAATGGCAACCCACCCCAGTGTTCTTGCCTGGAGAACCCCATGGACAGTATGAAAAGGGAAAAATATATGACACCGGAAGATAATCCCCCTAGGTCAGAAAGTGTCCAATATGCTACTGGGGAAGAGTGAAGAGCAATTACTAATAGCTCTAGTAAGAATGAAGTGGCTGGACCAAAGTGGGAATGATGCTCAGCTGTGGATGTGTCTGGTGGTGAAGGTAAAAGTTGATACTATAAAGAACAATATTGCATAAGAACCTGGAATGTTAGGTGTAAGTGTTAGCTGCTCAGTTATGTCCAACTCTGTGACCCCATGGGTTGTAGACCGCCAGGCTACATTCCTGAGTCTTAGTCACATAAAATGTTTTTTTTCTTTAAGCCCAGAGCTGATGATTACACAACAAAACAACTCAGCTTAAACTCCATACTAAGGTACTAAGGATTATATTGGCTTCCCTTGTGGTTCATTCTTTACCACAACAACATGTGGTAAAGAATCTGCCTGCAATGCAGGTGACCTGGGTTCCATCCCTGGGTTGAGAAGATCCCCTGGAGAAGGGAAGGGCTACCCACTCCAGTATTCTGGCCTGGAGAATTCCATGGTCTGTATAGTTCATGGGGTCGCAAAGAGTCGGACACGACTGAGTGACTTGGGCTTCCCTTGTGGTTCAGCTGGTAAAAAATCTGCCTGCAATGCGGGAGACCTGGGTTCAATCCCTGGGTTGGGAAGATCCCTTGGAGAAGGGAAAGGCTACCCACTCCAGTATTCCATGGACTGTACAATCCATGGAGAATTCAGTCCATGAAAAATTCCATGGACTGTACAATCCAGGGGTCACAAAGAGTCTGACAAGACTGAGTGACTTCACTTTCACTTTTCACTTTCAAGGATTAGATAACAATGTATCCTGCTTGAGGATAGTTTCTCCTTCTTGAAAACCTTCTGGGGACTTCCCTGCTGACCCAGTGGTTAAGACTCTGAGCTCCCAATGCAGGGGGCCCAGGTTCGATCCCTGGTCAGGGAACTAGATCCCACATGCTGCAACCAAGACCTGGTGCAGCCAAATAAATGAATAAAAATAAATAAATAAATAAATATTTCCAAATCCCATCGGCACAACAGGAGAGCAACATTTAAACAATCCTCAAACAGTATTTAAAAAAAAAAAAGAAAAGAAAACCTTCTGACAAACCCTGTTATCTTAAAATGTATATTATGATAGTGGGTCTGGTATGATCTTTCTATTGTTAGTTCTAATCCTGTCATCTTAAAATTTAAATTGTGGGAGTGGGTCTAGGAAGATTTTTATAACCTCGAGATATTCTTTTGATTTATTGTAATAATCAATTTAAAAAGTATATAGCTCCTTAGCTAAGACTAGAAAGTGGGACACTCTCCACCCCTTTCTGATGTCTATGTCAGAAGCTTTCTCTGTCCCTTTTCATTGTAACAAAACTTCTGCCACACAAGAGCCCTGAGTGGTCAAGCCTGGTCTCTGGTCCCAAATCTAAATCTTTTTCTTCAGAGATCACGAATCTGACATCATTCACCGTAAGCTATCAATACTATACCTAACTTAACTGCCAGTAAAGTTTTACAATACTCTGGGGCATAACTTGTTCTAATTAACCAATTAAAATCTTATTCTATTAAATTCAGGCCCCTTATTCAACTAAAATATGGGGTAGTCTTTTTTAATCTTTTTTTAAAGTTAAGTATAGTTGGTTTACAGTGTTTAAGGTGTAAGCATGGTGTAGCCTTTGAGAACAGCTTTTTTTTTTCTTGAGAGCAGTCTTTGTAGCTTGCTCTGCCCCTAGAAGGACTCTTGTCAGCTGTTTCTCCCTGTTTTTCCTGTTGCTATCTTAATGGCTTCTAAAGCCCTTGTTCTTCAACTTCTTGACTTTCTGTTTCAAATAAAGTCAGTCCTCTAAGGGAGAGCTGTTAAACTCTCTGTTCTTTATATTCTCCCTCAAGAGTTGCAGGTCTATCAGAAGCCCACCTCTCTTGGAGTGACCAACACTCCTTTTCTATGAGCAGGGAGCTGGGGAGGTTATATCCTTTGGTATTATCTGCTTGTCTTTCCCAGTGTGGAACCTCCACTCTAACAGTAAGCTATGGAGTGGGCAATTGGGGCTCGATATTCTTGGTCTGCCATACTGGGGTACAGTTTCATCCTTATGAACAGGGTCTGGGTGGTGGAAGAGAGCCCCAGACCTCTTAGTCATGCCTTCCCAGAATAGAGTTTCTGTAATATGGGGCTGAGCAGATGAGACATATTGGTTACCTGCCCCTCCTGAGGAGAAATCACTGTCCTAGACCAGGAGCTGGCAGGGGGAGAGCCCCATGTACTTGGTCACACTCTTGGAGTAGAGCTTCTATCACACTGAGATGGCATGCATGGAGGGAGCAAGTCATAATTATAGTGCCATAATTATAGTGGTGTTTTCATAGTGATTTATTGGATTTTCTTGAACAAATGTTTCTCTGTTTCCTATATGCCCTTATGCAATTCCCAAAGACTTTACAGGGTTGGTTAAACTCAACATAGCTCATTATTAGAGAAATGCAAATCAAAACTACAATGAGGTATTACCTCACACCAATCAGAATGGCCATCATAAAAAAAAAAAAAACTACAAACAATAAATCTTGGACAGGATGTGGAGAAAAGGAAAACCCACTGCACGGTTTGTGGGAATGTAAATTGATATAGCCACTATGGAGAACAGTATGGAGATTTCTTAACGAACTAGGAATAAAGTACCATCTGTGTGCTTAGACACTCAGTTGTGTCTGACTCTTTGCGACCCTATGGACTGTAGCCCGCCAGGCTCCTCTGTCCACGAGGATTCTCCAGGCAAGAACACTGGAGTGGGTTGCCATGCCCTTCTCCAGGGGATCTTCCTGACCCAGGAATCAAAACTGGGGTCTCCTGCATTGCAGGTGGATTCTTTACCAGTTGAGCTACCAGGGAAGCCCAACCCCACTACTGGGCATATACCCTGAGAAAACCATAATTCAAAAAGATACATGTACCCCAATGTTCATAGCACCACTGTTTACATATTTACAACATGTAAGCAACCTAGATGTCCATTGACATATGAATGGATAAAGATATAGTACATACATACATACATACATACATACAATGGAATACTACTCAGCTATAAAAAGAAATGAATTTGAGTCACTTGTAGTGAGGTGGATAAACCTAGAGACTCATACAGAGTGAAGTAAGTCAGAAAGACAAAAACAAGCGTCATATACTAATGCATTTATATGGAATCTAGAAAAAATAGTACTGATGAACCTATTTACCAATAAGTCATGGAGACAAAAAGAGAACGGACTTGTGGACACAGCAAGGGAAGAGAGGGTGGTGCTATTGGAGAAAGTAGCATTGATTTATATACACTATCATGTGTAAATTAGACAGCTTGTGGAAAGCTGCTATGTAACAGGGAGCCCAGCCTGATGCTGTGTGACCACCTAGAGAGGTGGAATGTGGGGGTGTAACTGAAGCTCAAAAGGGAGGGGAGATATATATATATAATTATGACTGATTTGCACTGATGTATGACAGACACCACCACAACATTGTAAAGCATTTATCTTCTAATAAAAAATAAAAGAATAAAAAGAAGTAAAAAAATATTTCACTAGTGTTTGTTGCTTTGTTGAGGATAAAGCCCACCAAGCTCCTAGTACTACTATTCTGGAATTCTCTATTTTTAAAAATAGTGAAATATACCTAATAGAGAACATACATACAACATACACGAACAGTTTGACAAACTGTGAAATCAATACCTGTGTAACTCTCACTAGGTTAAATAAGATAACATTATTCATTTTCCAGAAACTCCTACATACTCCTCAAATTGCTTTTTCCATTTAACACAATACTGTAGCTATTGTTCCTTGTCAAACCACGAAGAACTTTTAAACCTTTTTAGTCAGGGTATAATGTAGATTCACTCATTAGCGTACAGAATATCCTGCTCCAATTTTCCAGTCTTTCCTTCAGATCTATTCTTAGAAATGAAGTCCCTTCGTCAGGGAAGGCATATATATTATTATAGTGCCCTGGATAAATGTTGAATCAATTTGTGCCCCTATTAGCAGTGTATGAATGTGGGCGTTTTCTTCTATCTTTAGTAGCTCTAGGATTCATTCATAGTACTTACTATTTTGTGATCTTGGCCAACTCAGCCTCTCTGGGCTGCAGTTCTCTTACTTACTTACTTAAACACTTACTTAAATACTTACTTACTTACTTAAAATAGTCCCTACCTCACAGAATCCTTGGAGGACTAAGTGAGTGCTAGATGGGCAATTAGCATAGAGAACCCACAGTAGAAGCGTTTGTCTTTTTTATTTTACCAGTGAGTTAAGAGAGGCACAACACTTTATTATTTATTTATTTGAATTGCTTTGAGTGTTTATTTATTTATTTGGCTGTGCCGGATCTTAGTTGCAGCATGTGGGATCTTCAGCTACAAGACGAAGGATTGAACCTGGGTCCCTTGTATTGGGAGCCCAGAGTCTTAGCCACTGGACCACCAGGGAAATCTCTGCTGAGTATTAGTGAGGTTGAGAATATTTACACATGCTTCATGACTATTTGTATTTCTCATTCGTGAGCCATCTAATTCTGTCTGCTCCCATTTTTTAGTTGGGAATTGCTTTCCTTTTATAATTATTGAACTACAGGAGTGCTTTGTCTATTGAGCACATTGTCTCTTTACCTTTGATATACATTATTTTTCTAAAATACAAATTTTGTCATGTCATATAACCTTCTCATGGCGCCCTTATTACATACAGCAGAAAGTCCTTAATTTGAGGATTTGAGTCAGTTGTAGTGAGGTGGCCGAACTCCAGCCCATCACTCCAGCTTCACTTCCTGCCATCTTTCAGAGTGCTTTCTGAATCTTCATCCCATATTAGAAGTGGTATCATGTAAACTAACCCCCTCTGTCTTCTCAGCCACCCCTTCCCACAGTCCTGTATGTCTGCAGTCATAACCACGCTTGGAACCATGGATTGTCCCATTATCCCATATGAGTACCTGGAAGGAAGAGTATGTATCAGGGTAGGTGCTCAATTCATGTTTATTCAATGAACAAAAGAATAAATGGTTGAATGTGCAAAACTTTCCTATAGTCTTCTTACACTGCATGGTAAGCAAATACTTTTCTTAATGCTTGAAAATAGAAAAAAATTCCTGATTTTGTTTTCAGAATAAAGGAAAAACAGAAAAAAAGTGTCTTTTCTCCCACTATATCTTCACCATGAAGTTTTGCATCAGGACTAGGGTAGCTTGGCATGATCTCCATGGTACATGTCAGGAGTGAGTCACCGATCAGGTGTGAACCAGCTGAGAAGGTAAGATTCTTAGGGACCTCTGGCCCTAGCCTGTGTAAGCCTGTATTGTGCACACTATCTCAGGTGACTGCTTCAGGAAGTGGGTATCACTTCAGCCACGGACAGCTAGCCTCCCAGGCAATGTTCACATCATTAGTAATAAGATAGAATGTTGTTGGGACTTCCCTGGTGGTCCAATGGCTAAGACTCCTTGCTCCCAATGCAGAGGGCCTGGGTTCCATCTCTGATCAGGGAACTGGATCCCATATACCACAACTTAAAAAAAGACCCTGAATAATGCAACTAAGACCCGAGGCAGTCAAATAAATAAATATTTTTTAAATGATAAAAGATATAATGTTGTGAACTCTCTAATATGATGTGATGACAAAGGCACTTCAACTCTGTGGCATTCTTGTGAGGAACTCATAACCTCAGCCTAATTATAAGAACTCATCAGACAAGTCCAACCTGAGGGACAGTCTACAAAATAACTAAACTGTACTTTCCAAAAATGTTAAGGTCATGAGAGACAGAAATTTTCACAGACTTAAATTTTCACAGACAAATTTTCACAGGAGAAGACTTAAGAAGGCATTACAGGGACTTCTTTGGTGGTTCAGTGGTTAACATTCCGTGATTCCACTGCAGGGGGTGCAAGATGCCACATGCTATGCAGTGTGGCCCAAGAAAGAGGCATTACAATTATATGGAAAGTATGAACCTAGATTGAATCCTAAAACAGAAAATGATCTATTGTTTAGTTAACCATGGCATAAAGGTTAATTTCCTCATTATGGCAATTATACTATCATTATATAAAATGTTTAGGGGGATCTGGATATACAGGGACGTGAAAGTTACTCAGTTGTGTCCAACTCTTTGCAATCCCATGGACTATACAGTCCATGGTATCTTCCAGGCCAGAATACTGGAGTGGGTAGTCTTTCCCTTCTCCAGGGGATCTTCCCTCCACAGGGATCAAACCCAGGTCTCCTACATTGCAGGCAGATTCTTTACCAGTTGAGCCACAAGGGAAGCCCATATAGGGACTCTACTATTTTTCCAACATTTCTTTTCAGCTTAATGTATTTCAAAACAAAAATTTTCAGATTTTGTTGTTGTTGTTGTATATTTTGAAAACCACAATGGCTTCTCTCTTGAGATTTCAGGGCCCATCCCAGGATGCGTAGGGCTTATAAGCCTGAAAGCATAGTCACAAAATTGATTGAATATTGGACTACCTGTTTTCAAGAGCTTCCTATAACCCACCAAATTATTATTTATTTTCCAAACACTGTGACTATGTCCTCATTTCTTTAATTATAGCTTCACATTTAAAAGCTCTGTATTAAACTATAAAAATCCTAGAGGAGAACATAGGCAAAACACTCTCCAACATAAATCACAGCAAGATCCTCTATGACCCACCTCCCAGAATATTGGAAATAAAAGCAAAAATAAACAAATGGGACCTAATGAAACTTAAAAGCTTTTGCACAACAAAGGAAACTATAAGTAAGGTGAAAAGACAGCCCTCAGATTGGGAGAAAATAATAGCAAATGAAGCAACAAACAAAGGATTAATCTCAAAAATATAAAAGCAATTCCTGAAGCTCAATTCCAGAAAAATAAAGGACACAATCAAAAAATGGACTAAAGAACTAAACAGACATTTCTCCAAAGAAGACATACAGATGTCTAACAAACACATGAAAAGGTGCTCAACATCACTCATTATCAGAGAAATGCAAATCAAAACCACAATGAGGTAGCATTACACACCAGTCAGGATGGCTGCTATCCCAAAGTCTACAAGCAATAAATGCTGGAGAGGGTGTGGAGAAAAGGGAACCCTCTTACACTGTTGGCGGGAATGCAAACTAGTACAGCCACTATGGAAAACAGTGTGGAGATTTCTTAAAAAACTGGAAATAGAACTGCCATATGACCCAGCAATACCACTTCTGGGCTTACACACCGAGGAAACCAGATCTGAAAGAGACACGTGCACCCCAATGTTCATTGCAGCACTGTTTATTATAGCCAGGACATGGAAGCAACCTAGATGCGCACCAGCAGACGAATGGATAAAGAAGCTGTGGTACAGATACACCATGGAATATTACTCAGCCGTTAAGAAGAATTCATTTGAATCAGTTCTAATGAGATGGATGAAACTGGAGCCCATTATACAGAGTGAAGTAAGCCAGAAAGATAAAGAACATTACAGCATACTAACACATATATATGGAATTTAGAAAGATGGTAACGATAACCCTATATGCAAAACAGAAAAAGAGACACAGAAGTACAGAACAGACTTTTGAACTCTGTGGGAGAAGGTGAGGGTGGGATGTTTCGAAAGAACAGCATGTATATTATCTATAGTGAAACAGATCACCAACCCAGGTGGGATGCATGAGACAAGTGCTCGGGCCTGGTGCACTGGGAAGACCCAGAGGAATCGGGCGGAGAGGGAGGTGGGAGGGGGGATCGGGATGGGGAATACATGTAACTCCATGGCTGATTCATGTCAATGTATGACGAAACCCACTGCAATATTGTGAAGTAATTAGCCTCCAACTAATAAAAAAAATAAAAAATAAATAAAAGCTCTGTATTGGTTCCATCCAAACCATATGCTCTAATTCATTTAGCCCATCTCCTTTTGTTGTTCATTTTAGTGATCTTCAAGCTTTTGCTACAATAAACAATACTCTGATATAAAATACTTCTTGACGTCTTGGATGGTTTCTTTGGGATGAATTTTTAGATTTGTAGTTTTCTTTCTTATGACTATTTAAGTATTGGTCTTCTACTTTACAAACTCTTAAGGTCCTACTCGGAGGAGTGTCTCATTAATCTTCTGAGGCATTAGGAGGTGGCTCTCACAACATTTAAAGTTGGTAGAAACATTTTTTATCCGTTTTGAGTGTCATTGTTTCCCACTAGACTTGGAGTCTCAAGAGAGGAAGCCAGACTATTTTATTAATACAGCTGACCTTTGAACGATGTAGGGATTAGGGGCAACAATGCAGGACAGTCTAAAATCCTCCTATAACATTACAGTCAGCCCTCCAGATTCTGCATCCTCGGATTCAACCAACCTTGAATCCAACCAACCTCACACCATGTAGTAATGTAGTAGGTTATTTAGTGAAAGATATCCACGTATAAATGGACTCTCACAGTTCAAACCCATGTAATCCAAAGGTCATCTGTATTTGAATCTAGAGTTTGTCCACTATTAAATCTATCATCTTGTAGGCACCACTTACATGTCTATTATTTATTATTGTACACAACTGGCACTCACAGATTTTTTTCTTAATCATTTATTTTACCTAATTTCCCACACCAGTAGGGCAAAGCAGGCGATTAATAATGCCCACAGATAGGAATGAATACTTGGCAAGAACGAACCCATTTTCTATCACGCCTACCTTCCCCAAGAACCCACCTGCCAACGGAGGAGACGTAAGGGACGTGGGTTCCATCCCTTGGTCAGGAAGATCCCTTGGAGGACGGCATGGCAACCCATGCCAGTATTCTTGTCTGGTGAATCCCATGGTCAGAGGAGTCTGACCTATGGGCTATGGTTCATAAGGTCGCAGAGTCGGACACGACTGAACTGAACCGACTTAGCACGCATACAGCTTCCCTAAGAACTACATTTCCCTCCATGCTTGGTGTCACGCGCTCCTGTGAAGTAAATAGAGCGGCAGTGACTTCCTACGGCCCCTATCCGCCTTCGCCGGCCAGTGCCGCAATGCTTCATGGGAAAGGTAGTTCTACCGGCCGTGCTCAAGGCCCCGGCAAAGTGAGCGTAAACTAAGCTTCCCAGCGAGCAGCGCGACGGCCTGGGAAGAGGGGCAAGATGGCGGACGCTGAAGATGGTGTTTTGCGGCCGGTGGGATCCTCCACTGCCCCAATTTCATTCAGCTTCAATCGCACGTCCGCCCGCAGATGGCTTGCGGGAGACGCGACTCCGGAGGAGAAGGATTTCTTGAAGACCGTGGAAGGCCGGGAGCTGCAGAGGTGAAGTGCTGGGTCTTTCATCCCTTGGAAACCGGTGCGGTGGGTGCCTGCGGGAGGGTGGAATCAGTTGACGTCTTGGTGACAGTGGCCTGGGAAGTCTGAAGGACAGCCAGAGAAAATCTGTGGAGGAGAAAAGTCGGGAGTCAGTAAGAGAGGTGGGAAAATTGGATCTGTTGGCCGAAGGGATTGAGAGGAGAAGATGTATTCCTGAGAGAGAGTGTGTTTAGGAGTCGAGGGACCCTACGGAGCGTGTGTTTGTGTTCTGAAAGAAGAAAAGGAATGGCGAATGGCAGGACTCCTAGTGGCCCAGGCGAAGCGGTGAGGCTTCTTCGATATGGGGACTGGAATTGAGCGCCAGATTCAGGTTCGGGGGGAGGCCATCGTCAGCTTAATTCGGAATGGACAGTTTGAGGGAGGGGCTTCCAGAAGAGAATCAACCATCCAGGAGGCTGGTGTGGAGCCTGGAACTGGGGGGAGAGAGTCTGGGCTGAAGATTGTGATTTCTAGGTCCTTGTGGAAGCCACAGAAGTGGGTCTTGAGATGAACAGAGGGTCCAGAACTGAGGACTGATTCCAGGAAGGCACTGACATTTAAGAGGTGGGGAGAGAGGGTTCTCTGGTGGTCCAGTGGTTAGGACTCCGTGTTTCCACTGCAAGGGGCCCGGGTTTGACCCCTGGTTGGGGACCTACTATCTCGCAAGTCACCAGGTGCAGCCAAAAAAAAAAAAAAGTTCGTGGTGGGGGAGAGACTCCAAAGAAAGCACCACCAGGGTATAACACGAGAACGGAAGGCGTGATCCATGGGGCTGGGGGTGAATGTGGCTCTTGTGTTTCTTCTGAGTGAAGGGTTGTGGCTCAGGCCTCACTGTTTGTGCTACTCTCCTAATTTCACTCCTCTGTGTCCACATCAGTGTGAAGCCCTCAGAAGCCCCCAAGGAACTTGTCATCCCTTTGATCCAGAATGGCCATCGAAGGCAGCCACCAACCCAGGCCCCTGGGCCATCCACACATACTGAGGTCTTGATGGATGGGATGCTGTCCCAGGCTGTGAAGGAGCTCATTGAGGGTGAGTAATCCCTCCTTTGCCTTGCCCTAGTGAAGGAAGAAGGGGAGGAAAATGGAAGGAGAGGGTGGGACCTCATTGCTCCCTCCCATTCTTCTTCAGAATCCAAGAAGTCTCTGGAGGAGAGAGAGAATGTGGGTGTTGACCCCACACTTGCTATCCCCATGATCCAGAAAGGATGCACCCCCAGCGGAGAAGGGACAGACAGCGAACCCCAGGCTGAGACAGTGAGCTGGCCCCTCACCTCCCCGCTTCCTCAGTCTCTCATTGCCCTGTCTGCCAGGCTTGTCTCCCTGCACACAGCAGGGAAAGTCTGTGTATACTAGAGGTCTGCCGCCTCTCCCTTCCTCCTTCTATCCTTTTTGGAAGCATTGACAAATGAATCCAGATACTGAGGTGTGAAAAGGTAACTTTGGACTCTGGGATTATCTGAAGGAGATGAGGAGCAAAGGGAACAGGAAATGTAAAGATCCTAAGGGTAGACTCTGCTTGGAGCATTTGAGGAACACCAGGGAGATCAGGGTAACTGGAGTGGAATGAGTGAGAGGGAAGGGTAGCAGATGAGGTCATAAGTGGGTCACGGGGAGGATTTTGGCTTTTACTCTGAGTGGGAGGAGAGCCATGAGAGGGCTCTAAGCAGAGAAGGGACAAGACTTATGACTTGACAGGCTCTCTCTGGCTGCTGTGAGCAGAACAGACTAGTAAGCAAAGGTGGAGG
Organism: Muntiacus reevesi; assembly: GCF_963930625.1. Lineage (NCBI taxonomy): Eukaryota > Metazoa > Chordata > Mammalia > Artiodactyla > Cervidae > Muntiacus > Muntiacus reevesi. The sequence goes on along the minus strand of NC_089271.1, from coordinate 52,330,881 downwards.
CAAGGAGAGCAGCAGTTCATGCTAGAGGTGACGGAGACCCAGACCAGAGTGGTAGGAGTGAGGCCAGGAGGATAGGTGGGGTTTAATGAGAGAGGGAAGAGGAGGGTGAGTGCTCCTAATGGCAGCAACCACCCAAACAATGGCATAGTGACAGGAAATCAGCATGGTGTGTGTCCCTCAGTGACACCTTGATGTGTCTAGAGTGAATATAAAGAATTAAGGGAGTGATGATGGGAGGTGATAACAGGAGAGGTGAGGGGTGTGTCCACAGAAGTAACCAAGTCTGCCTTTCATACTTGTGGACCCTACTTTCCACCTCTTCATTCATGATTTTTTGGCAATGCTTATTTGGGTTCTAGTTCTCCTATAGCCCCAAAGCAGAGAGACTCTTTCAACTGAACTGTTCTCCTCAGTCTTCAGACAAACCTCTGGGTTTCTTTCATCTTAAAAAAGACCTTCACTTCATTCTCCATCCTATTCCAATTTTGGCCTCCTTTCTCTGATTTTTCCCTCCTCTCAGAGCCTTCCATATCTCAGTCCATCACAGTTCCAGTCATCCTTCCTCTCACTCAGCCTAAAAACCTTAGAGTCATCCTTGAATCCCTTCTTTATTTCATACCCTATATACTGTCTGTCAGCAAAATCCTGTCATCTCCCTTTTCCACATATATCCAGAATCTGACCACTTCTCTCCATTACCACTACCACTCCTCTGGTCTGAGCCACCAGCATTTCTCATTTGGACTATTGCAGTAACTTTTTCACTGGTCCTGTTGCAGCTGCCACCCTATCATAGCTTCTGGCTAGCTCTCCTGATTAATCTCTTACCACCCCTCTTTGCCTCCACATCTGTTTCAATCGTATTGACTTTCATGATGCTCTTCACACACAACAGATCTTGTCCTGCCTTGGGGCCTTTGCTTTTACTGTCCTCTCTGGAGCACTCTTCCTGTATCTTCAGGGTTCCCTCTGTCATCTCCTTCGGTCTCTACTCAGATATCAACTTGGTGACACTCCCTTCTCCATCCCTCTGCATCCCCTTAACCTGCTTTATTTTCCTTCATCTGACTTATCACTACCTGACATATCATGTTTTAGGCATTTCATTTATTCTATCTCCACAACTAGAATGTAAACCACACAAGGGCAGGAGTTTTTGTCTATTTTGTTCACTGCTTTATCCTCAGCACCTGGAACAGTAGCTGGCACAGAATAGATGCTTTATAAATATTTGTCCAAGGACTGAACATGGAAGAGTAAAGTAAGGGATATTGAGAGGAAAGAAAAACTCACCCTTAAAAAAAAAAAAAGAAAAACTCACCCTTGAGCTGACTGGAAAAGAAGCCTCAAGTGTCACTCAGTGGGTGATAGCAAGTACACTTCAGCAGGCCCACGGTAAGCCAAGCCTGACCGTCCTTCCTCTGCCTAAACCCATAGGTGCCGGAGGAGGCTGATTACGAAGCAGTCCCTGTTGAGGCCTATGGGCTGGCCATGCTGCGGGGCATGGGCTGGAAACCTGGCGAGGGCATCGGCCGAACCTTCAGTCAGTGAGTTTCTCGGGTAGGGACAGGGGACAGCAGATAGGCCAGGGGACAGCAGATAGGCCAGGGGACAGCTGATAGGCCAGGGAACAGACCTCCATGGTTACCGCCCACCCAGAGCCGTCCAGGCAGAGAGAGGGCACATTACCACCCTAAGTATTTCGGTAGTCCCTTCCGCTGCTGTTATAACCTCCTGTTTGCCCTTTGAAACTCCATTAAGAGGTCCTATTTATGGAAACATTGCCTCCCTGGGCATCAGCTTCCTCATCTGAAAAATGGGGGTAATAGCAGTACTGACCTCACTGTTCTAAAAGTTAAGTGAAATGATACACATAAAGCACTTATAATAGCCCTTGGCCACAGATAAAGCATAGGCTAAACCCTTGATATTGTCATGATCACACAGACCTGTAATCCCTTCTCTACTGTTCCAAACTCTAAAGAATTCTGAAAACCAGACATTTTTTTTTCATGAAATATTTGACAGCCAAATGTGACCTGAATTGACATTGAGCATTTTACAGTCTATTTATCTTGTTTGGTATGAATAGTTTCCCGTGTAGAAATATTGGTATATTTGGCTGTTGGGATCTGTCTCAGCATACAGTCTAGATACCATGTCATAGATGGTATACTCAGCATGTTATTCGGTTGAACCAAATGAAATTGCCATTTCTCTAGGTCAGAAATAGTCCTAATATGAGATTGGGAAGGATATTCTTGAACATGTTGATAGGATGGGAGTTAAATAGTGGTTGGGAATACGGGTGGGGAACAAGACATTGAAGACTGACGTACCCCCCCAACAAGTCCATATTCTGTGCTCCCTGCAGAGTAGTGAAGCCCCGTGTCAATTCACTGAGGCCCAAGGGATTAGGGCTGGGCGCCAACCTGACCGAGGTCCAGGCCCTGGCCCCTACCAGCTCCTACCGCCTGCCAAGGCCAGATGAGGAGCAAGAGAAGGATAAGGAAGACCAGCCTCAAGGACTGGTGCCTGGAGGAGCTGTGGTGGTTCTTTCTGGCCCCCACCGAGGCCTCTATGGGAAGGTAAGGAACATTGATGTGCCTGGAGCCAAAAACAGGTAGCAGGGGAAGATTGACGTGAGGGTCAGAAGGAGGCAGAATTGGGTGTGGAGTATAAAGGCTGGAAGTCCTTGTCTTTTAGGGCTGCTAGGCCCACCATCTCATTCTGTAATTAAGGGCTACTTGCCAGGCCTTTCTGAGCCTCAGTTTTCAACTAAAAGGGAGAGAATGCCATATGCCACAGGTCCCTGAGATTTAGATATTTAAAATGTATCCAAGCCTCACAGTCTGCTGGGAGAGACACAGGAGTCAGGCCTATTAGAGATAAGGGTGGACAACTTGATCCTAGGAACATTGGTCAAGTCCGCTCAACCCCTGCCTCATTTCTTCCCCCCCCCCCACACACTTTAGGTGGAAGGCCTTGATCCTGACAATGTTCGAGCCATGGTCCGTCTGGCTGTGGGGAGCCGCATGGTGACTGTTAGTGAGTATTGCCTGCGGCCTGTCTCCCAGAAGGAGTTTGACAAGAACTTGAATCTGAGTAAGTGAGCCTGTTACTCAGCTGGGGGAGTTGGAGCAGTGTTCCTGGGGGTGGGAGTTAGATCTGGAGAGGGGTGGGACAGTGGTCTGCATGGCAAGTGTGCCTTCTGGTCAGAATTAAAGAGGTGAGAGTGAACATAGTGGTTTATGCAGTTTGACTGAAGAGAAGTTTCTCTAGTAACCCTGGGTCTTTAGCCTCTTTCTAGGGAGGAAGCAACAGGAATGGAAACCAGTTCCTACCCTTGGAAAGTTTTTGTCTCTTGGGTGGTGGACTACTCTATTGCTAGGGATGGAGAACAGCTAGGACTAGGGCATGACAGGGAGGAAGGCATTCTAGGCAAGGATGGACCAGTTTGGCACATGGGAGATGAGTCGAGCAAGGCCTCCTGAAGGAAGCCGAGACAGCTGAGAGGAAGCAGGCAGCGTTCTAATAGCCAGGGCAAAGGATGGATGGTGAGCTGGGATACTCTGGCAGACGAGAGGTGGCCTGAGGCTGAGGTGTGGCCTGGAAGGGAAGCGAGTGAGACACCAAGGCTGTGTCTGGGTTCCCTTCACACCCTGCTGAACAGGTCAAGTGAGCAGAACTTCCCCTGGGGAACAGCACAGAACAACCTCATCACGGAAGACCCTCCAGGATCAGGACAGCCACATGTGGTGGGAGGATTCAGAGAGGAAGCGGAAACACCATTCAGACCGGTGGGACACTGAGCATCTCAGGTGTGGGGGTAGGGGACAGGACTATGGGGAGGCTCCAGCAGAGAGGACTTCCAGGGCAAGGCAGGTGCCTAGAAGGAAGTAGGAATGGCATTATGGGTGGGTTTCAAAATATCGGCAAGGTGGGGTGACTGGAACATGCCCCCCATAAAGAGCTATGCCTGCTGTCGACCCCTCTCCACAGACAAGATGGGCCTGCAGCCAAGAATGAGAAAGCAGCCCCCCGAAGTCAGCACTGGCTGCACAGAGATCTGCGAGTGCGGTTTGTAGACAAGCTGCACAAGGGCGGCCAGTATTACAACACCAAGGTGGGAACTCCACACCTGGGTCTGCTTCTTCCCCCAGGGAATGGGTCCCCTTAGCTAACATTCTCATATCCGCTGACCCTTTCCCCAGATGACAATTGAAGATGTCCTGAGCCCAGACACCTGTGTGTGTCGAACAGATGAAGGCCAGGTCTTGGAAGGTGAGTCTGAGGGATGGTTGCTGGGTCTTCATCATCCCGGAGGCAGATGAGAAGACTATCTTGGGTCAAGAGCCTGACCCAGGCAGAGGCTCGGAGTTTGGGCAGAATTATTTTTTTTTGTAAGGCCCAACACCCTCTGACAGATCATTAGACACTTCTATGATAGTGAATATCTGAGCCCCACTTGCCTCTTCTGAAAAATTATCATGGAGATAACCTATTTCCCCCTCTTGTGACTGGTGCCTTGCAGGGATGTGTGTAAGCTCCCCATGCAGGGCAGGGCATACAATGTGCCCTCAATAAATGGTGTCTATTATCACCCCCCCACTCATCACTGTTGTACATAAATGCTCCCTTTATTACAACTATTGCCCGGAATGGCTCCTTAGGTTTCCTCCTCTGGGAAATGGATATGGAGGACTACCATCTGTCAACAGGTATAGAGTGGCTCCAGGGAATACAGGAAAGGCCCTTCTGACAGGACCCTGGGCTGGGCTGGCCCTTGCTGCAGGTCTCACTCCCCTCTCCTTGTCCACAGGCCTGAGGGAAGACATGCTGGAGACCCTGGTCCCCAAGGTCCCAGGCGACCAAGTGATGGTGGTGCTGGGGCAATGGGCTGGAAGGGTGAGTTGCAGACCTAGGAACAGGGGCAGGGGCACACGGGAACATCTCTGGTCTGGCTTGGCCTTGCTGACTCGACCCACTCCTACTGTAGGTGGGCCGTCTGCTGGACCGGGACAGAACACGGAGCCGGGCTCTGGTACAGCTGCAGAGAGAAGACAGGGTGGTGGAACTTCACTATGATGCCGTCTGCCAGTTTGTGGGCCTCTGGGACATGGAGGAAGACTGACCTGTGGACTCACTCCCATCCCCCGGGCTGTTTCTAGTCCTGTACAATGTGAAAAGCCCGCCTTTGTGAAGGTGGCGGGGTGGTCATGGTTTGCCCTCCACTTCACAGTGCAGCCCTGGATGGATCAGACAGGATGGATCAGAAGGGAGGCTAGAAACAAACCCAGTTTACCAGAAGTTAGTATATAATAAAAAGTTCAAATAGTTCGTGAAACAAAGAGATCATAAATGGTGTGCTGAGCTGTGTGTGGAGATGGGAACCATTCCTATTTTCAGCACCACCGCCAAGCTTGGGCTGCCAGCCAAATGGAAGGATCCATTTGCTCCTGAGCCCACTGTCAGAATCCCGAAGCTATGAACCCTGTCCCTGAGCAGAGACTAGGGATTCGGGAACACTGCATCTCTGGAGAACTTCCTAAGGAAGAATCTTGCAGGCTCTGCTTTTGGTCCACAGAAGATGCCCACAGGGTATCTTGAGCCTGTGACAGGATTCAGGCTGAAGGGAGGCTTCTCCCCACCAATGGGACATGCTAGCACTACTTTCCAGAGGAGCCAGTTAATCTCGGGGCCCCTGTTTTAGTCCCAAAACTTTGAAGGTAAAAAAGTTTTGTGTATCTTGGGTAGAATTTCTCTGGTTTCTCTGAGTAACTATATCCTCAAAAGGTTATCTTTTTTCCTACTAAAGGATTCCAGAGAATCCTTTTCCCTGTTTAATGTCCTAAGATAGAAAATCAACCGGGAAGAAAAAAAAAATCCACAAGGGAAGTCAGAGTTTAAGCACAACTGTTTGTAAATCATCCTCAATCATTAAATCATTGATATAATTAGTGGTGTTTGCATTAGATCTAGGCTTCTGGTATACACTCCTGATGCTTCAGAACAGGGCACCACTGTGGAGAATTTGAATACTTCCCCCTCAAGAAGAATAATAAAGGTAAGCTGCTGTCAACACCAAGCAGAAGCAGATTATTGTTCTGAGCCAAAATGAGCAGGTATAGAAAGACAATGAGTTGGCCATAGGCCCAGTAAACTAAGGGATTAGAAAACCTTCTAGTATAGTCACCCCAATATGAGAGACACTTGCACAGACTGGCTTAATTTTTATTTAATCATCCCTAATTAATTCCAGAATTCATCTGTTTTCAAGATGAGCCAAACAGGGTTATTAAGGCAGATACCAGAGAACCCCACCCTCAGTCCCTCCAGTTCTTGTGTCATCACTGTGATCATACACACTGCCCTGGAATTACAGGCTGACTTGTGTTTTTAATCTTGGAAAGGGTTGGGAGTTCTGGTTAGTCGCTCAGTTGTGTCCGACTCTGCCACCCCATGGACTAGCCCACCAGGCTTCTCTGTCCATGGGGATTCTCCAGGCAAGAATACTGAAGTGGGTTGCCATGTCCTCCTCCAAGGGATCCTCCCAACCCAGGGATTACAGGCGAATTCTACCATCTGAGCCACTAGGGAAGCCCACATCCAGAAAACAGTTTCCTATGTTGTTAAATGCTTCACCCAGTCAAGGCCTCCTCTCTTCTCCAAATCATAGTAAATCTGTCTTGGTAATGCCCTGGAGGACATAAAGCTCCCCAGGGAATGGCCCTGGTGCCGTGTCTGCCCTGTAATGAGACATGACCTGACGGTTTCAGATAATTCCTCCATCTCCTCTGTGCACCTTGACCCTTAAAATAGATCTTTTATCAGATCCAATTTCCTGGAGTTAATGTTTCTCCTGAGCCCACCTTTGGAAATGGGGCCTGAAGTTCTTGAATACAACCCTGTGTTCAGAAGGCCTAGCTCCTGGCAGGGGGCCTGGTTCCCCCGGGCAGATCACTGGGGCTTTTCGTGCTTCCCCAAGAGGATCCCTCCTGATCCCTCAGTATGAGGACAGGCCTCCCTACATTCTAGGAAGCACAGACAGTATGAGGAAGCCCTCCCAACCTGCCCCTTGTTCACTGTGCACAAACACCTTCTGAGTCTGCATGGTGTTCTCAGCTGCTACACGTGCTGCCAGTGTTGCCTCCTCGGCAGCGGTTACTGCAGCAACAGCTTCCATGAGCCCATGAATACTCCACAGACCACTCACAAGCAGGGGACCATGACCTGTACCATTTGTCCGGACTGGCTTTTTTTCCATCACAGGGTCTGAGCCAAGATGTGGGTGAAAAAACATCTTTTGCCAAATCTCCAGAAGCTTTCCTTGCAGGGTGCTACCCTCTTAGGAAGCTGTCCAGACACTGAGCCAGCCTTTGTGGCAGTCTCTGGAAGCAGCTTCTCTGCCTTTCTGAGAGAAGTCAGTTATTTGGGTGACTGGTGCTGCTGTCTGGGGCTGAGCTTGGGGGCAGATATTTACAGGTAGGCTCCTCTTTTCTGACATGGCTTCCTCAGCCCCAGGGTGCTCCCCTCCACTCCCACAATGGGGCCTCTTAACTTCTGTGTTTGTAGCATCCAGCAGAGAGAGTAAGTAACAACTTGAAAAACTACTTCCTTACCAAGAAAGTTGGTATTGCTACTTCCTATTGCTCCAATTGCTATTGCTATTGCTATTGCTCCAGTTCATTCAGTGGGTATCTATTGAACCCCTACTGTATACCAGGTACTGTTCTGCATGCTAAGGATACATAAAGGATACATCATTCATTCAACAAACATCAAATCCCTATTCTATGCCAGGCTCGATTCTAGTTACTGAAGATCATGAGCAAAACAAGACAGATCCTTGCCCTTGTGGAGCTGACCTTCCAGTGGGGCTGAGAGGCAATAAGCATGAGAATTATCCAATATGTTAAAAGGTGTGAACAACCATGGAAGGGGGTGCAGGGAGAAAGTACAGCAGGGTAAAGAGGATCCAGAGTGGGCAGTATTCATAGGATGATCAGGGAAGGTTTTATTACGAAGATGGCATTTGAGCAAAGATATGAAGTGGTGCTAGTGGTAAAGGAATTCACCTGCCAATGCAGGAGACCCAGGTTGCTTTTTTTTTATTGGCATATAGTTGCCTTATAATGTTGTTTTAGTCTGCTGTACAGTGAAGTGAGTCAGTTGCACGTGTACATATATCCCACCCCCGTTTTTTTGGATTTCCTTCCATTTTGGTTGCTACAGAGCATTGAGTAGAGTTCTCTATGCTGTACAGTAGGTTTGCATTAGTTATCTATTTTACACATAGTATTATAAATATCTATTATCTGTTTTACTCATAGTAGTGTAAATATGTCAATCCCAAGCTTCCAGTTCGTCCCACCCCTTTTCCCCCTTGTTATCCAAATGTCATTTGTTCTCTACATCTGTGTCTCTATTTCTTCTTTGCAAATTATTCATCTATTCCATTTTTTCTAGCTTTAAGAATCTTTATGAAGATTAGAGATACACCACCCCTTTTTTAAAATTTATTTATTTTAGTTGGAGGCTAATTACTTTACAGAGGATTAGATGGCTGGATGGCATCACCGACTTGATGAACTTGAGTTTGAGTAAACTCCGGGAGTTGGTAATGGACAGGGAGGCCTGGCGTGCTGTGATTCATGGGGTTGCAAAGAGTCGGACACGACTGAGCAACTGAACTGAACTGAATTAGTTTACAATATTGTAGTGGTTTTTGCCATTGATATGAATCAGCCATGGGTTTACATGTGTTCCCCATCCTGAACCCCCCTCCCACCTCCCTCCCCATCCTATCCCTCTGGGTCATCCCAGTGCACCAGCCCTGAGCATCCTGGACTGGCAATCTGTTTCATAATGATAATATACACGTTTAAATGCTATTCTCTCAGATCATCCTACCCTCTCTTTCTCCCACAGAGTCCAGAAGACTGTTCTGTACATCTCTGTCTCTTTTACTGTCTCACATATAGGGTTATTGTTACCATCTTTCTAAATTCCATATATACGTGTTAGTATACCGTATTGGTGTTTTTCTTTCTGGCTGACTTCACTCTGTATAATAGGCTCCAGTTTCATCCACCTCATTAGAACTGATTCAAATGTATTCTTTTTAATGGCTGAGTAATATTCCATTGTGTATATGTACCACAGCTTTCTTATCCATTTGTCTGCTTATGGACATCTCGGTTGCTTCCATGTCCTGGCTATTATAAACAGTGCTACGATGAACATTGGGGTACACGTGTCTCTTTCAATTCTGGTTTCCTCATATACCACCCCTTTTGCCATATCCTATTAACAGACCTTTCAAAAAGCAGTTCTTACTGCCCAATCTTCTGGATACAGACACTTTATCAGATATATGCTTTGCAAGTATTTTTCTTGGCAGTCTGTGGCTTGTCTGTTCATTCTCTTAACAATGTCTTTTTTTTTTTCTGAAAAGGTTTATTGTGCACAGAGGGGAAGGGCTCAGTCCTTCTTGGCTGCCACTTTCCTCATGGTGGCCAGGACATTGCTCAGCCCCTTTCTCTTCCTCTTGGCACAGATGTATGTCCCCACCCTTTTCTTGATGAACTTGAGGGCCTGCTTGTCCTTGGAGACCTTGAGCAGCTCCATGGGCGACCGCTTATAAGGGGTGAAGCTGCACACCTCCCGGATCATGTCCCGCATGAACTTGGTGTGCTTGGTAAGGTGCCTGAGGAGATGGCTGTGCCTCAGTTTGCTCACATTCTTGGTCATCTTTTGGCCCTTGTTGAGGCCCATGGCCATGGGGAAGAGCAGAGCCACAGCCACTGCTCTGCAATGGCTGGTGAGGCAGAAAGTTAGCAATGGCTTTTGAAAAGCAGAAATGTTCAATGTTGATGTAGTCAAATTTATCAATTTGTTCTTTTTGGATTGTCCTTTTGATGTCTTATCTAAGAAATCTTCACCTAATCCAAGATCACAAAGGTTTTCTACAAGTTTTAAGTTTCAGATAATATATTTAGGTCTTTAATCCATTTTGAATTACTTTTTGCAGTGCAAGAGACCCAGGTTTGATCACTGGGTCGGGAAGATCCCCTGGAGAAGAGAATGGCCACCCAGTCCAATATTCTTGCCTGGAGAATCCCCATGGACGGAGGAGCCTGGTGGGCTACACTCCACGGGGTCTCAAGGAGTCAGACACAACTGAGCAACTAACACATTGTATATAGTAGGAGGTATGAATCCAGGCTCCTTCCTTTGGGTATGAATATCCAAGTGTTCTAGCACCATTTGTTGAAAAGACCGTTCTTCTTCCACTGCATGACTTTGTGCCTTTTAAAAGAAATCGGTTATCCAGGACTTCACTAGTGGTCCAGTGGCTAATACTCCACACTTCCAATGCAGGGGGTTTGGGTTCGATCCACATGCCACAACTAAGGCCCAATGCAACCAAATAAATAATTTTTGAAAATCAGTTCTCCACATTCTTTTTTTGGCTGTGTCATGCAGCATGTGGGATCTTAGTTCCTCTGCAATGGGAGCTCCAAGTCTTAACCACTGAACTGCCAGGGAAGTCCCAAAGTACAATTGATTTTTGTCCATTGATCTTGTATCCTCCAACCATGCTAAAATAACAATTTTATTACCTTTTTTATAGATTCCACTGGGTTTTCTACTAGATAATCATGTTTCTGCAAACAAAGACAGGTGTATTTCTTTCCAATCCAGATGCCTTTTATTTCTTCTTGCTTTTATGCATTGACTAGAATCTTCAGTACAATATAAAAGAGCAGTAGTGAGAGTAGATACGTGTCTCATTCTAGGTGTTAAGGGGAAAGTATCCAGTCTTATGCCATTAACTGCACCATTAGCTGTAGGGTTTTCTTCCCTCTCCAACATACTTGTCATTTATTAAACAGACATTTAGGACCAAGCAGGTTCAATTCCTGCTAATCCTAAACCTTTTTGTAAACTCAGCAAAGTCCCAGCTTCCTGTCCTTCTAGGGACTCTGGCTATATCTTGAATCAAAGGCTCCCATGAGGAGGTTAGGACAATACTCCAGGGGCAGAGTTTTATTACTTTGTGGTATCAGGCAAGCAGTGATTCTCAAAGTGTGGACCCCAGACCAGCAGCAGCAGCAGCAGCATCACCTGTAAACAGGGCAGAAATACAAATTCTCAGGTCCTCTCTGGACCTAATGAATTTGATATTCTGGAGTTGGGAACCAGCACTCTGTTATAATGAACCCCCCAGGGGCTTATGATACAAGCACCAGTTACAAACTACTCTTCAAAAGAAAACTGCAGGGCTTCCCTTGTGGCACAGTGGATGAGAATCCACCCTGCGAATGCAGGGGACATGGGTTCCCTGGTCCAGGAAGATCCCACATGCTGCAGGCCCACCAAGCCTGTGTGCCACAACTACTGAGCCCATGCTCTGGATCCTGGGTGTCGAAACTACTGAACCTACTCGCCTCAACTACTAAAGCCTACTAGGGCCCATGAACCACAACTGCTGAGCCCATGTGCTGCAGCTGTTGAAGCCTATGTGCCCAGACCCTGTACTCTGCAACAAGCAAAGCCACCTCAGTGAGAAGCCCACATACCACAACTAGAGAGTAGCCCCTACTCTCTGCAACTAGAGAAAGCCCACTAGCAACAATGAAGACCCAGTGTGACCAAAAATAAAAATAATTAATTTTGAAAAGCATTTAAAAGAAAATGGCAGACCCATTTCAGTGTCGAACCTCGGGCAATGTCTCTAGGACAAAGACCATAGTCACAACTAGACTCTCATTAATGCAAAATGGAGAAGGCTTCCAAAATAGATTAACCAATCCATATTTTTTTTCTTCCAAAGAGCTTTATATTTTAGATCTTATTGTGATGAAAACACTCAACATAAGATCTCTGCTTTTAACAAATTTTAAGTATATAATACATTATTGTTGACTACAGGTACAATGTACAGCAAATCTCCAGAGCTTATTAATCTTACCTAACTGAAACTTTATGCCTGTTGATTAATAACTTCCCATTTCTCCCTCTACCCAGCCCTTGTTTACCACCATTCTAGACTTTAATTTTATGAATTTGATTATTTTATTTTTACTATTTATTTATTTGGCTGTGTTGGGTCTTAGTTGTGGCACGTGAGATCTTCATTGCATCATGCAGGATCTTTCATTGCAGCACCCATACTCTCTAGTTGTGGCACATAGGCTTCAGTAGTTGCAGCACACAGGCTGTCTTGTTCTGTCTCACAGGCTCTAGAACTCATAGGCTTAGTGGCCCTGTGGCATGTGGGATCTTAGTTCCCCGACCAGGGATCAAACCTGTGTCCTCTGCATTGCAAGGTGGATTCTTAACCACTGAACCACCAGGGAAGTCCCAAATCTATTTTACATACCTCATATAAGTGGAATCAGGTAGTACTTGTCTTTCTGTGTCTGGCTTATTTCACTTAGCAAAATGTCCTTGAAGTCCATTAATGTTGTTGCATATGGCAGTGAGAGTGTTAGTCATTCAGTCGTGTCCAACTCTTTTGTGACCCCATGGACTGTAGCCCGCCAGGCTCCTCTGTCCATGGAGTTTTCCAGGCAAGAATACTGGAGTGGGTTACTATTTTCTACTCTGGGGGTCTTCTTGACCCAGAGATCAAACCTGCATTCTCTTGCATCTCCTAGATTGGCAGGCAGATTCTTTACCACTGCCCCACATGGGAAACCCGATATCATTTACATGTGACTCTTACATGTGAAATCTAAAATATGATACAAGGACTTCCCTAATGGTCTAGTGGTTCAAAATCTGCCTTCCACTGCAGGTGGACGCAGGTTCAATTTAACCTATCGGAACTAAGATCCCACATGCCCTGGGGCAATTAAGCCTGCAAATAACTAGAGAGGCCTACATGATGCAACAAAGACCCAGCACAGCCAAAAAATAAAATATGATACAACTGAACTTATTTACAAAGTAGCAACAGACCCACAGACATAGAAAATTAATTTATGGTTAACAAAGGGGAAAGGGGATGAAGGAGGGATAAATTATGAGTTTGGGATTAGTAGATATATATATATACTTTTTTTTTTTTTTTGGTTGCACTGGGTCTTAATTGTGGCATGCAGAAATTTTAGTTGCAGCATGTGAACTCTTAGTTGTGGCATGTGGGATCTAGTTTCCCTGACCAGGGATCAAATCTAGGCTCCCTGCATTAGGAGTGCAGAGTCTTAGCCACTGGACCACCAGGGAAACCCCAGAATATATATATATATATTCTTAATCACTGATGCTGTACACCAGAAACTAACACAACACTGTAAATCAACTATACTTAAAAAAAGATCTAAAATATATAGTACATCCAATGTTTGGGCTTATTTAGGGATGGTTTCTATTTAGTGACTTTTCCCCTGTGTATGGTTTATACTTTCTTTTTATGTATTTATTTTTGGTTGTGCTGGGTTACTCTGTTACTGTGGGCAGGCTTTCTCTAGTTGTGGTGAGCGGGGACTACTCTCTAGTTGCAGCTCTCTAGTTCCAGTGTGTGGGCTTCTCATTGTGGTGGCTTCTCTTGTTGCAGAGCAAAGGCTCTAGAGTGTGGGCTCAGTAGTTGTGGCACATGGGCTTAGTTGCTCTGCAGCATGTGGGATCTTCCTGGACCAGGGATCAAACCCATGTCCCCTGCATTGGCAGGTGGATTCTGAACCACTGGACCACCAGGGAAGTCTGGTTTATACTTTCTATTTTCATTGCAATTTAAAATGTGGACATTTGAAATAATGTGGCAGCTCTGGAATTCAGATTCTCTCCTCCCCAGGGTTTGTTGGTGCTGCTGTTTAGTGACTTTTCTTAGCTGATTTTGTAAAGTCTATATTCTTTGTTGTGTGTGCTCACCAAAGTGACCTTCATTAACTTAGTAGCCAGCCAATAGAGATTTCCTTAAGTTCTTTGAACCAGGTCTTCAACCTTTGCCTAGGGTTTCTGTGTGTGTCACTGCATGCTTTGAAAACTCCAGCAAGGTAGTTTACAGATCTGCCTTAGAAGAGTTTTCCACAGGGTGTTTTCCTCTGGGTGTTTCAGAGGTGGAAACAATGCCATTTGTAGCAACACAGATGGACCTAGAGGTTATCATACTAAGTGAAGTAAGTCAGGCTTGGAAGGACAAGTACCACATAATACCACTTATATGTGGAATCTAAAAAGAAAGAATGATACAAATGAACTTAAACAGACTCACAGATCTCAGAGTCAAATTTATGGTTTACCAAAGGAGAAACGTGGGGGAAAGTGATACATTAGGAGACTGGATTGGTCATATACACACTGCTGCTGCTGCTGCTAAGTCGCTTCAGTCGTGTCTGACTCTGTGCGACCCCATAGACGGCAGCCTACCAGGCTCCTCCATGGGAATTTCCAGGCAAGAGTACTGGAGTGGATTGCCATTGCCTTCTCCACATATACACACTATTATATATAAAATAGATAACTAATAAGGACCTACTGTACAGCACAGGGAATTCTACTCAATGTTCTGTAATAACCAGTATGGGAAAAGAATTTGAAAATGAGTGGAAATACATATATATATGGATAACTTACTCACTTTGCTGTACACTAACACAACATTGTAAATCAGCTATACTCCAATAAAAAATCACCCAGAGGTGAAAGCATACGGTCTCCTCAGTTCTTTCCTGGGCGTGCTTGCAATCCTGCAGTTGCACATGCATGTGGCCTTCCAGATTCCCAGAAATATGTCAGAGTTTTTCAAAGGTCCCTCTGGACATCTCACTCCCAGTTTTTCATGATTTTTTGGTCAACTTGTAGATTCCAGCTGTTAGCACCACCTCAGGCACATGTGATTTCAGAGAGAGCTCTGTATCAGGTCAAATAAAGACAAGCCCTGTAAGTGAAGGTTTCCAGGGAACTGCCATACAGATCAACAATGACAATTCTCTGGGCCTCACACTCATTAGGATGGTTACTATAAAAAAGAAAAGAAGTGTTCAGATGTGGAGAAAATTAGAACCCTTGTGCACTCTTGGTAGGAATATAAAATGGTGCAGCTTCTATGGAAAAAAAATATGGCAGTTCCCCCAAAATTAAAAAAAAAAAAAAAGCAGAATTACTATATGATCCAACAATTCCACTTCTGGAAAAATATCCAGAATAATTGAAAGCATAGTATGAAATAGGCTTTGCATACCCATGTTCATTGTGGCATTAGTCACAAAAGCCAAAAGGTGGAAGCAATCCAAGTGTCCATCAATAAATGAATGGATAAGCAAAAAGTGGAATATTCATACAATAGAATATTATTCAGCCTCTAAAGGGAAGGAAATTCTGACACATGCTGTAATACGAATGAACCTTGAGAACATTGTGTGAAATAAACCAGTCATAAGAAAACAAATACTGTATGTTTCCACTTATGTGAGGTATCTAAAGGAGTCAAATTCATAGAAACGTAAAGTAGAAAGGTAGTTGCCAGGGACTGGAGAGGGGCAGGAGGCTGAGTGGGGAGATGCTGTCTAATGAGTCTAGAGTTTCAGTTTTGCAAGATAAAAAAGTTCTGAAGATTTGTTTCACAACAATGTAAATATTCTTAACACTCATGCACTGTATACTTAAAAATGGTTAAGGTAGTAAATTTTATGTTATGTATTAAAAAGTAAAAGTGTTAGTCGCTCAGTTGATCCCACAGACTGTAGTCCACCAGGCTCCTCTGTCCATGGGATTTTCCAGCCAAGAATCCTGGATTGGGTAGCCAGTTATTCCCTTCTCCATGGAATCTTCCCCACCCAGGGATCGAACTCAGGTTTCCTGCCTTGCAGGCAGATTCTTTACCTTCTGAGTCCCCAGGGAAGCACCTTGTTGTGTATATTTTGTTACAATTAAAAGTACATGGACACCTACTATGTGCCTGGCATTCTGGTTCATCTTTATACACCCAGTGCCTGCATATCATGAGTGCTCCTTATCATTCCCTCTCAGCAACATTTGACTCCCTTCTTGAAATGCTTTTTCTCTTGACTTCCAGAAATCCTTCCTTGGTTCTGTTCCTGCCACACTGGCTGCTCCTACTCAGTCTTTTGCCAGTTCCTCCTCATTACACTGACTTTTATACCTTGGAAATGCCCCAGGGCTTAGGCTTCTAACCTCACCTACTTTCACTTCCTAGGTAATTTCCTCTGGCTGTAAATGAATTTGACATTCTGATGCCTCCTAAATGTGTTGTCTCCAGCCTGTACCTCACTCCTGACCTTTAGTCATATCCAATCACCTACTTAACATCTCTAAATGATATTTCAGAAGCATTTCAGAGTTCACAAGAACAATACAAAACTCCTAATCTGCTTCTCCAGCTCTCAGCTTAACTAAAACCTTCTGAGTCTTTCTTAACTCCTATCATCCACACACCCTGTATCTAATCCATCAACATAGTCCTTCAGCTCTACTTTCAAAATAATTCCAGAAAACATCTCCTCCACTGCCTAGTGTCCAAGGCACCAAAACCCACTGCATGATTTACTGAAATAGCCCCCTAACTGTCTTTCTTGCTGCCCCTTCCCCTACTCCCTGACTTCTGTGTGGTCCACACACAAGCCAGTCTGGTTATGTCTCTCTTCTCTGCCCCAAACCCTCCAAATGGCTCCCTATCCCACTCAGAATAGGAGCCAAAGCATTTCAAATGGCGGTGAGGCCCTGCATATTCTGCCCCCACAACATAACTTTTGTGACTCACTTGCTCAGGATGCACTGATACCTTTGCTGTTCCTTCTCCCAGAATGCTCTTTCCCCAAACTTCCACAGACTTCATTCCCTCAGGTTTCTACTCCAATGTCACCTGATCACAGAAGTTTCTGTGATCATCCCAGATAAGATAGCAACCCTTCCTATCTCCTAATCCATTTTCTCTCTAATTTATATATAAATACATGTTTACTCATCCATTTATTCACCACCTTTCTCCTCCAAGGACATTTTTCTGTTTATTGTTCCATTCTCCAACACTTAGTACAGGTACCTGGTGTGTTGTAGGAACTCAATATACATTGGATAAATGAACGAATAGATGTTCAGTAGTTAGCTGTTAAATAAAGATTAGTATGTTACTTTTCATAACATCAGAGCAAAACTTAATTTCTCAATTGCCAAACAATCCATTTTCCAGGATGTGTTAAGAGAAAATTAATTCATTGAGTCATATCCACAAAAGAAGGTGAATTGTTCCAAGGAGAAATTCTAATATTAAAGTTGACCCAACCGGGTTTGAGCAGAGCCATGTTTAACTTCAAGATTTCTGTTTTAAGAAAGATTTTGACTGAGATATAGATACTTGAAACTCATTCCCACAAATCTGGAATGCCTAAATGTTCATCCTAGTTTGGATTTCTTCCACACGTTACTCAATCATGACAGATGGGTCCTTTTTGATCCTGACGGCCTTCCTTGTGACAACTTGGCATGACAGGCATGTGCATCATTCTTCATTCTCTGGTGACTGTCCTGTTAATATACAGCAGTTAAGTAAATAATCAGAGTGCTGGTTTGAAAAGCAAACTAAAAAGGATTGAAGACTTAGGAATACATCTTAATTCAAATAAGATGCTAAGTCCTATTTGCTCCAGGAAAAAAGGTGAGGTAAAACACTCACTGTGGAGGTGAAGGGGGGCAGTGGTACTCCTACTATCAGAAACTTTAACAGCACCAGGAAAGTTGTTG
This sequence comes from Muntiacus reevesi, assembly GCF_963930625.1. Taxonomy (NCBI): domain Eukaryota; kingdom Metazoa; phylum Chordata; class Mammalia; order Artiodactyla; family Cervidae; genus Muntiacus; species Muntiacus reevesi. The sequence goes on along the minus strand of NC_089271.1, from coordinate 52,313,169 downwards.
AAAGTCAACCTTGTGTTGAAGGACAGTTCAGTTCAGTCGCTCAGTTATGTCCAACTCTTTGTGACCCCATGGACTGCAGCACGCCAGGCTTCCCTGTGCATCACCAAATCCCGGAGCTTACTCAAATATCGTCAAGTCGGTGATGCCATCCAACCATTTCATCCTCTGTCATCCCCTTCTCTTCCCACTTTCAATCTTTCCCAGCATCAGGGTCTTTTCCAATGAGTCAGTTCTTCCCATCAGGTGGCCAAAGTAACTGGAGTTTCAGCTTCAGCATCAGTCCTTCCAATGAATATTCAGGACTGATTTCCTTTAGGATGGACTGGTTTGATGTCCTTGTAAAAGCATCAGTTCTTTGGCGCTCAGCTTTCTTTATAGTCCAACTCTCACATCCATACATGACTATTGGAAAAACCATAGCCTTGACTAGACAGACCTTTGTTGGCAAAGTAATGTCTCTGGTTTTTAATATGCTGTCTAGGTTGGTCAGAACTTTTCTTCCAAGGAGCAAGCGTCCTTTAATTTCATGGCTGCAGTCACCATCTGCAGTGATTTTGGAGCCCAACAACATAAAGTCTGTCACTGTTTCCATTGTTTCACCATCTATTTGCCATGAAGTGATGGGACCTGATGCCATGATCTTAGTTTTCTGAATGTTGAGTTTTAAGCCAACTTTTCTACTCTCCTCTTTCACTTTCATCAAGAGGCTCTTTAGTTCTTTGCTGTCTGCCATAAGGCACAAAAAAACCACTGATTTACTGAAACAGCCTCCTAATTGTCTTTCTTGCTGCCCCTTCCCCTACTCGCCACCTTCAAAAACAAACAAATTCATAGAAAGATATCAGGTTTGTGTCTGCCAGAGGTGGGGGTGGGAAAGGGGGAATAAGATGAAGATGGTTTAAAAGGTACAAACTTGGTTTAAAAGGTACAAACTTCCAGGTATATGATAAATACTAGGGATGTAATGTACAACATGATAAATATAATGAACACTGCTGTATGTTATATATAAGAGTAAATTATAAGAGGATCACAGGGAAATTTTTTTTCTATTTCCTTAATTTTATATTTATATGGAATGATGGATGTTCACTAAACTTGTGATAATTATTTTACGGTGTATATAAATCAAGTCATTATCTGTACACAGCAAACTTATATAGTGCTGTCAGTTCAGTTCAGTCGCTCAGTTGTGTCCGACACTTTGCGACCCCATGAACCGCAGCACGCCAGGCCTCCCTGTCCATCACCAACTCCTGGAGTCCACCCCAACCCATGTTCATTGAGTCGGTGATGCCATCCAACCATCTCATCCTCTGTGGTCCCCTTCTCCTCCTGCCCTCAATCTTTCCCAGCATCAGGGTCTTTTCAAATGAGTCAGTTCTTCGCATCAGGTGGCCAAAGTATTGGAGTTTCAGCTTCAACATCAGTCCTTCCAATGAACACCCAAGGACTGATCTCCATTAGAATGGACTGGTTGGATCTCCTTGCAGTCCAAGGGACTCTCAAGAGTCTTCTCCAACACCACAGTTCAAAAGCATCAGTTTTTCGGTGCCCAGCATTCTTTATAGTCCAAATCTCACATCCATACATGACTACTGGAAAAACCACAGCCTTGACTAGACGGACCTTTGTTGGCAAAGTAATGTCTCTGCTTTTTAATATGCTGTCTAGGTTGGTCATAACTTTCCTTCCAAGGAGTAAGCGTCTTTTAATTTCATGGCTGCAGTCACCATCTGCAGTGATTTTGGAGCCCATAAAAATAAAGTCAGCCAGTTTCCACTGTTTCCCCATCTATTTGCCATGAAGTGATGGGACCGGATGCCATGATCTTTGTTTTCTGAACGTTGAGCTTTAAGTCAACTTTTTCACTCTCCTCTTTCACTTTCATCAATAGGCTCTTTAGTTCTTCTTCACTTTCTGCCATAAGGGTGGTGTCATCTGCATATCTGAGGTTATTGATATTTCTCCCAGCAATCTTGATTCCAGCTTGTGCTTCCTCCAGCTCAGCATTTCTCATGATGTACTCTGCATATAAGTTAAATAAGCAGGGTGACAATATACAGCCTTGACGTACTCCTTTTCCTATTTGGAACCAGTCTGTTGTTCCATGTCCAGTTCTAACTGTTGCTTCCTGACCTGCATACAGGTTTCTTTTTTCTTTTTTTTGCATACAGGTTTCTTAAGAGGCAGGTCAGGTGGTCTGATATTCCTATCTCTTTCAGAATTTTCCACATATAGTGCTGTAAGTCAACTGTATCTCAATAAAACTGGAAGAAAAAATAAAGATTTTCTCTTCATTGGTTTGGAGCAATTTTATTACAATGTGCCTTTCTGTAATATTTTTCATGCATCTTTTGCTGGTGTTCATTGAATTTCTTGGATCTGTTAGCTTATATTTTTCATTAATATTGGAAAGTTTTAGGACTTTATTCTTTACACACTTTTTCTGTCCCCTCTGCTTTTCTTTGGGGTTTAGATTTCCTGCATATTAGGTCACACAAAATTGTTCCACAGCTCATATATACTCTTTTTATTTTTGGAGATTCCTTTTCCCTTTTTCATTTTCTTAGTTTCTGTTGCTAGGACTTTAAGTCATTAATGTTTTTCCTCTGAAATGTCTAGTCATCAATCCCATCGGGTGTGTTTTTCATCTTTAGAAATTCACTTTGGGTGAATATTCCATGTCTCTGATAACTTTTTTTAACATATGGAGTGCAGCTTTTAATAACTTTTTTTTAGCATTATTCTCTCCTAATTCTAACATATGTGTCCATTCTCGGTCAATTTCCATTGATTGATTATTATGGGTCCTGTTTTCCTGCTTTAAAAAAATAACATTCTTACTGAGATATAATACACACACCACACAATACACGATTTAAAGTGTACAGTTAAATGTTCTTTTTAAAGGATACTTACAGGCTTGTGCAACCATCACCACAATCAGTTTTAGAACATTTTCAGCACCCCAAAACCCCATACTCCTTAGCAGTCATTGCCTTTTTTTCCCCAGTCATATCCCGCACCCCACCAGCCCTAGGCAACCACTAATCTACTTTGTATTTCACTTGCCTATTATGGACATTATCTACAAATGGGATCATACAACATGTGGTCCTTTGTGACTGGCTCTTTTCACTTAGCATATGCTTTTCAAGGTTCTTCCATGTTGTAGTATGTACCTCTTCCTTCTTTTTATGCCTAGTCATTTTTTTTGGTGGGGGGTAACAGACATTGTGAATTTTACCTTATTAGGTACTAGGGTTTTATTATTATTATCCCTATGAATCTTCCTTATCTTTGTACTGAAATACAGTTACTTGGAAACAATTTGATTTTTCAGGTTCTTCCTTTAATATTAATTGGATATGGAGTGGTACCAAGTCCAGGGCTAATTATTCCCCACAACCTTCCTGTGTATTCCATGCCCTGTGAATTATGAGTTTTTCCAATTGACCTATGTGCCAGGCCTTTTTTTTTTTTTTTTGACGTGTACACACTGCTGTATGTATTTATTATTTATTTATTTTTGGCTGCACTAGGCCTTCGTTGCTGTGTGGGTTTTCTCTAGTTGTGCAGAGCAGAGGCTACTCTCTAGTTGTGGTGCACGGACTTCTCATTGTGGAGGCTTCTCGTTGCAGAGTATGGACTCAAGGCACACGGGTTTCAGTAGTTGCAGCACTTGAGAGTTGTGGTGCATGGGCTTAGTTGCTTCACAGCATGTGGAATCTTCCCAGACCAGAAATAGAACCCATGTTCCCTGCATTGGCAGGTGGGTTCTTACCCACTGGACGAACTAGGGAAATCCCAGGGGTTGTATCTGTAATACCATTTTGACATGCTATCAACAGAATTTGCCAGTGACAAAGGAGAATCAAGCATGATATATCTGATCTTTGGCTTGCATGACAAACTTGGTTGAGATGAGGGTGACAGGAGGGTGTTTGAGTTAGGGAAATTCAAGAAATCTGTTTGGATGGGTTAAATCTGAGATGCCTTATGAGACATCCATGTGAAAATGTGCAACAAGCCATAGCATATACAAGTCTGGTGACATCTAGGCCAGAGGCCGAAATTAGTGAATCTTACAAATATTTGCAATAATTAAGGCTAGGAGACAAGATGAAGTCACCTAGGGACAAAATATTGGCTATAAAAGCAAGGGGGTCAGGAGCATGGCTAAGGATACACCAATATTTGGAAACGATAAAAGTGGAGCAGTAGTCAGAGATACAGGAGAAAACCAAGAGAGTGAGGGCAAGAAACTGTGAAATATGCTGAGTGGTCACAGGAAGGGTTAGAAGTAACTGCCGGTTTGGGAAGATTGTTAATCATCAGTAATCTGGTTAAGAGAAGTCTCAGAGACAGGGAGCAATAGAAGCCAAACTGAATTAAGTCAAATATGCCTTAGCAAGTCCCTCATGGCCCACTGGCTAGGACTTGAAGCTTTCACTGCTGGGGCCTAGGTTCAGTCCTTGGTCAGGGAACTAAGATCCTGTATTATGCCAGTGGCACGGCAGAAAAAAAAAAAAGTTAAATATGCTCTGGGTTGTGAGAAAGTGGAGACTGAGGAGAGCCAGAAGATTGGCTTTGTGGAAGAGCATAACAATGGAGTAATGCCTAGAGTAGTAGAAAGAAAGAAAGTGAAGTCACTGTTGTGTCCGACTCTTTGTGACCCCATGGACTGTAGCCTACCTGGGTCCTCTGTCCATGGGATTTTCCAGACAAGAGTATTGGAGTGAGTTGCTAGTTCCTTCTCCAGGGGATCTTCCGGACCCAGGGATCGAACCCAGGTCTCCTGCATTGCGGGCAGACGCTTTAACCTCTGAGCCACCAGGGAAGTCCATAAAGTAGTATATGGGGCCAAAATTCACAGGTAAACATGCCTGTGGATGTTGACAACACAGTCCATCAAACAACCTAGATGGCTATCAGTAGGGGGGAAAAAAAGTGAAGTTGCTCAGTCGTGTCCAACTCTGCAACCCCATGGACTGTAGCCTACCAGGCTCCTCCGTCCATGGGATTTTCCAAGCAAGAATACTGGAGTGGGTTGCCAGTTCCTTCTCCAATCAGCAGGGGAAAAGCTGTTCAATTATACATTTATTCCACGGAATACCATGAATCAATTAAAAAGGATACATTAAACCACTGTCTGTTATATATTAGTAACTTTTGAAAGTATCAAAACAATATTTGAAAAAAAGTAAATGATGGGTGGATTGTATCAATATCAAATGTATCAATATTCTGAGTGTAATATTTTACTATAGTTTGATGACACGTTACCTTTAGAGGGAAGTGTTTAAGTACATGGCATTCTGTATTATTTCTCAAAACTACACGTGAGTCCACATCTCAAAATTTTAAAGTTGAATAAAAAATATTTCCAGTACGTACATAATTGGGGTTTCTTCCCCCCACAGAGAACATTTATCTTGCCATCAAAAAAAATTTTTTTTTCACTTTGTGAATAAAACGAAGAGAGGTTGGGATAGGGAATCTCAACCTGGTTTCCCCTGGCTATTGGGATAGACAGCTTTGAAGGCTTCCAGAACCGCCCCTGCCTCAAGGGTCCTGGGTCGCCCCTCCCTAGGAGTGTGCGGGAACTACAAATTGCTAACGGGGGCGGCCCCTCTAGCCCACCTTGGAGGTCCACGTCTTGTTAGCCCAGAAGATAACACCTTTAGCTGTCCGAGCTGGACCGAATTGAAGAATTTTCGCCCTTTTCCGCTCAGCGAGGGTAAGACTCTCTCTCGCCCACCCGTCCGCGGTTCTCTCAGACAGTCATGCCTTGGCTGAGCATCCTCTGCTTCCCGCGCCTTCCTGGGAGGACGCCACGCTCACTCTCATTGCTCCAATGACCCAGAAGCTGGGCTAGGAGGACTGGCCGCGTTTTCTGGGCAGGGTGAGTCATTTCCGGTCACAGGCTCCCTCCCCCGGAAGTGAAGCCTGATGTAAACACCAGAGCAGGGCGTCAAGGCCCGGGAGGTCAGAAAGCCGGGCCGCGGGCGGCACCGAGAACTGGATCTGGGATCGGGGACGCACAGTGGTCAGGTCAGTGCAGGCGGCAGGGATCTGGGGCATGGTCCCAAAATTGGTTGCGGTCTAGGGGACAAAGGGGTTTTTTGAGCAGGAGTTTTGGTTGATGGAAGGTATCTAGGACAAGCATCTTAAGTAGGTGCTGGCATTGGGAGGCATATGAGGGTGGACTTGCACATAAGGGGTGGGGGAGCTATGTGTGAGGAATCCCTGGGCAGGGTTCTTGGGTGGCACAGGTCTTGGGATTGGGGGTCCCAAAGAAGAGGTCTTGGAAGTTTGGGGAGTCTCCAACAAACAGGTCTTTGTGTGGGGGGGGGCATTAGGGAGTCCAGTGGGTGTGATATGAAGAGGTGAGGGGGACATTTGGAGGGTGGGAAGAGGGTGTGCCTGAGCAAAGATTTGGGGAAGATGGGTGTTTAAAGGAAGTATGGGAACTCTAGGGCAAGAATATTAGGGGAATCTGGGGCAGGCATCTTGCTGGGGGGATTGAGTAGTCCCAGGTAGGAGTTTTGGAAAGTCTGTGTCCTGGGCAAGGGTCTTGAGGCAGTAGGGTCCCCTGGGGCAGGGTCTTGGGGAGAGGATAGGGAGTCTGGAGGAGGGATCTTAAGGGGTATGCAATTCCTGAGGGTAGGTCCCAGCCAACCCATGTCAAAGTCAGGGATAGCAGAACACATGCAAGGGTATGTCCCAAGGGTGGGGCATCTGAGTGATAAGGGAATTCTGAAGTAGGGTCTTTAGGGCATATAGGGATCTGGGGGACGGTCCAGGTTGTCCATGATCAGGCAGAAGTTAGCATGTCATGAGAGGGGTTGTCTGGAGGTAGGAACGGGATCCTGAAGGTATTTCGGGAAGCCTGTGAGGAGGGAAGGTGTGAGAGCTCGGGAGTGATAGAATAGGTTGGAGTAGAAGGACATAGAAGGAGAGATCCTCAGAATGGTGGACCAACCATAAGAGGTCTCAGGGCCAGGTCGGGGAGGTGCAGGAGGAGTTGGGTGCTTGAGCTCCCTTTCCCATTTATTGACAGGCAGACTTAGGTGCTAGGTCCAGGTGTAAGAAGAGAAGTGTATGGGGTGGTTCCAGGCTATGTTGGGCACCAATATCAGGATTGGCTGGGGATAAAGAGGAGACATCACTGAAATACCCCATATCTCATTATTTCCTGAGAAACAGTCAGGGCCGGGAAGTAAGGAGGAGGGGCAGGGGTGGTCGAGGTCAGAGTAGGCCCACAGAGTTGGGGTCAACCAAGTGTGAGAAGATAGGACTGTTCCTGGCCATGCTCCTTGGGGTCTTGGGAGCTTAGATGGAGACCCTAGGATTCTCCCCATGATTTTGTCTTCTCTGCAATATTGCTGGGGTTAGGTAGCAGAGTGGAAGGAGGAAGAAGTAATCAGTTGAGGACAGGAGTTCTAGGACTCAGAGAACAGACCAAAGGACTCTTCCCAACCCTACCCCCATTTGTGTCCAGGGAAGTAATCCTGGACCATGACTCAGCAGCCACTTCGAGGCGTGACCAGTCTGCGTTTCAACCAAGACCAAAGTGAGAGAGGCTTGTGCCTATGCCCTTTTTGGAGTGGGGGGAGGGAGAGAATGGCTACAGGTGGATATTAAGCCCCTAGCTTCCCACTTGGGCATCCTTTGAGGCAGCCCGGATTCCTCCCATCCCCAGGCTGCTTTTGCTGTGCTATGGAGACAGGTGTGCGCATCTACAACGTGGAGCCATTGATGGAGAAGGGGCATCTGGGTGAGCTGTTGGTGGGGGAGGTGCAGTGGGCAGAAGGGATGGGTTGGGCATTGGCACCCACCCCTACTGATACCCTGGTCCTTGTCCAGACCATGAGCAGGTGGGCAGCATGGGCCTGGTGGAAATGCTGCACCGCTCCAACCTGCTGGCCCTGGTGGGCGGTGGTAGCAGCCCCAAGTTCTCAGAGATCTCAGGTAAGTGTCCTCATCCCATCCCGCCCTTGGCCCAGATTCCCTAGAATCCTGGCCTCCCAGAAGCACTGGCAAATGAAGAGTAACTCAGAGTCACACAGTGAGGCTTACAAGTCCTGGATCTCATTGCTTGAGAAGCTTGGTGTTTTGTCTTCATTTAACAAACACTTGTTGAATGCCTCCTGTATGCCATGTCCTTACCTATAGAGCGCTTGCTGTGATCCTGGTGCTGTCCTAACCACTTTACATGTATTAACTCATTTAATACTCATAATAACTATGTGTGGTAGGAACTATCATTATTCCCGTTTTTACAGATAAAGAAACTGAGGCCCAAAGAGGTTCAGTGATTTATCCAAGGTCACACAATCAATAGGTTTTAAAATCTTGGGGCAGTCTCCCCAGTGCCCTCTTGCTTTGAGTCTCAAGCACCATCTTGTTTTAAGGGTTTTTGTTTATCCCACTGGGGCATGGCAAGAGAAGCCCTAGGATTCCTCACAGAAATCTTCTGGGGGTGTATGGACTGGGACGCTGGAGGCAGAAATGGTTACCAATGGGAAGTTCCAGGCCTGGGTATGAGTCCCTGCTTGGTTACTAATGGATTGTGAGGTCCTTGGCCAGATAGCCAACTCCTTTGAGCCTCAGTTTCCTCATCTGTAAATGAGTATAACAGTTTTAAAACCTGTCTCCTGAGGAATCACAAGTGGTCATGGTGTGTGAGGATCACATGGGGTGCTAGCAAAAGGTTAAACAAGTGGGTTGAGGTCCCATGGGGAGTAGGGGTAGGTCTTGTGTCACCAGGGCTGCCCCTCACCCTACACGTTGGCCCCGACAACACACCCACCTGCCAAGCAGTGCTGATCTGGGACGATGCCCGGGAGGGCAAGGACTCCAAGGACAAGCTGGTGCTGGAGTTCACCTTCACCAAGCCAGTGCTGGCTGTGCGCATGCGCCATGACAAGTGAGCCTGAGGTGGACTGGGGGTGGGGGAGGTAGGAAGTCCCCCCAGCAGGTGAGAGGGTTCATCCTGCATGGGTACCCTGCCCTCTCTCACGACCATCCTGTGTTGTGTGATGCCCACAGAATCGTGATCGTGCTGAAGAACCGCATCTATGTATACTCCTTCCCTGACAATCCCCGAAAGCTGTTTGAATTTGACACCCGGGACAACCCCAAGGGTGAGAGGACCCTGAGATGCAGATGTAATGGCAGGAGGCAGTGGATGGGGAAGAGGGACATGCAGAAAGGAACTGGGAAAGAGAGGCAGGTGAGGGAGTCTTCATAGATATGCTCTGATAGGCTGAGACTCCCAGTGTATCCATCTTCCCATCCCTTAGCCAGTTCTCTCTCCCCACTCTTGGCCCTGTCCTACCCCTGGCTATCTGAGATCACAGAGCAAAAAGGCTCAGTAAGGACATTTGCGGGTATGCCAGGGATTCCTGGGCCTCCTGGGACTGCCACAAATGCATTGGGAGGTAGGTAATCTGCCTTGATGGTGGAGAGCACAGCCAAGGACAAGCCCCCTGTGGGTTCTGTGGGTAACATGTATCGTAGAAGGTTGAAGTCCAGCCTTTATCCAGCTCTGTCCATCTGAGACCCTGCCTCGCCCCATCATCCTCTTTACCAGCCCACCCTCCCTCACACCTTAGGGCTCTGTGACCTCTGCCCCAGCCTGGAGAAACAACTGCTAGTGTTCCCAGGACACAAGTGCGGGAGCCTACAACTTGTGGTGAGCTGTCCAGTGGGCAGGGATGGGTAGGTGGACTGGCTCTCCCTGTGGACTCTTGGCCACTTACCTCTTTACTACCTACTCTAAGCCTGAACTGCTCCTTCTGCCATAGGACCTGGCAAGCACAAAGCCTGGCACTTCATCTGCTCCGTTTACCATCAATGCACATCAGAGCGACGTGGCCTGTGTGTCTCTGAACCAGCCAGGCACGGTAGTGGCCTCGGCCTCTCAGAAGGGCACACTTATTCGCCTTTTTGACACACAGTCCAAGGAGAAACTGGTGGAATTGCGTCGAGGCACCGACCCTGCCACCCTCTACTGGTAAGCACAGGGCATGGGTGGTGGGCTCTTGACCCCATGCCCAGCATGACATGTGGGCATCACTGCTGGTCTGTCTTTCAGCATCAACTTTAGCCATGATTCCTCCTTCCTGTGTGCATCCAGTGATAAGGGCACAGTCCATATCTTTGCTCTCAAGGATACCCGCCTCAACCGCCGTTCTGCGTGAGTACCTCCTGCCCTGCCCTGCCTTACCCCCATCATCCTCCTGCACATATACCACACTTGAGCTTAGCCAGTATTGCCTGCAGGCTGGCTCGCGTGGGCAAGGTGGGGCCTATGATTGGGCAGTATGTGGACTCTCAGTGGAGCCTGGCGAGCTTCACCGTGCCTGCTGAGTCAGCCTGCATCTGTGCTTTTGGTCGAAATACTTCCAAGAATGTCAACTCTGTCATTGGTGAGTAGGAATAGCCCTTGACTGGGGGTACTGCATGGGCGGAGGCCTGCAAATTGGACCTGAAAGAATTTTAGGTCATGGGAGACCTGAGGGAGCAAAATGGATGGGTCACTTCCATCATCAGTAAGAGATGGCAAAGAGATGGGCAAAGGCCTGGAAGTAGACCCTAGGCTATGGGACACCTGAGAGAATTAGAGTGTGGCTTTGGCAGCCCCTAACCTTTTCCAATCCTCCCCTCTCTTCCAGCCATCTGTGTAGATGGGACCTTCCACAAATATGTCTTCACTCCGGATGGAAACTGCAACCGAGAGGCTTTCGACGTGTACCTTGACATCTGTGATGATGATGACTTTTAAGGACCCTGTGGGTTGTGCTAGGGACCTTCAATGGCAGATTGCAAAGCCTGTGTGGGGGTGGGAGTGCTGTTGAAGCGCCACCCAGGATGCATTAATGGAGCGGGTGCCCACTTTGCACTCTTAAGAGCAATGCCCAAACAGCTCAGTTGCCCCAAGCACTTCCTGATGACTGTGTGCCTGCAGGGCCAGGCCAGGGACCCAGGGAGACAGTGGACCCCCTGGAGCTCCCAGCCTGAAGAAAACTATGGACCCAGAGTGGGTACCCTAATCGAACCTGTGAGGATTTTTTAAAAAAACTTCCCAGAAAGAGATGCTCTCTGATGTGATGAATATAAATAAAAGGCCCTTAATAGTATTTATGACTGGACCTTGGGAGTGGGGCCTAGAGAAGATGAGGCTGAAAAGACCCTGCAGGAGTTTCCTGAAAGGTATGATCCTCTTGGACCTTGACGGGAAGGAAGTGGGATCTTGCTCAGGTTCTTCTGACAGTCTCTGCGTGTGCTTTAAGATCTGGCTACTGGGGTGTCAGAACAGCCAGCATCTCCCACAACCGTCTCTGTGGCGCCCCCGCGTGGGGGTGGATGGGAATGTCTCGCCCCATGGCGCAGACTTAATTTCCCGGCAGCCCCCGCTACCCTACAGTTCCGGTTTGTTGTTTGCACTTCCGGTCACGTGCATAAGTGCACATGCGCAGTCACTGGGTCGTCCTGGTAGCGGCTGCAGGGTCCAGACTTCATTTCCCGGTGTGCCTCGTGTTGGCGCGGGGTGGTACGGGTGTTGTAGTCCGACCGCTTCTCTGGTCCAGCTACAACGACCGGCAGGATGTCGGAGGTGCGGCTGCCACCGCTACGCGCCTTGGACGACTTCGTTTTGGGGTCGGCGCGTCTGGTGGCCCCGGATCCTTGCGACCCGCAGCGATGGTGCCACCGCGTCATCAACAACCTCCTCTACTACCAAACCAACTACCTTATCTGCTTCGGCCTTGGTCTCGCTTTGGCCGGGTGAGGGAGGGAGGGAGGCGCCGGTTGGCCGGGGATGCCCACTGGCATGGAGGGTGGGCCCGCGGGATTTTTAGAGGGATGCAAGACCTTGAAGGGCGAATTCAGTAGTATGAGGAACTGAGGGGGAAACTGGGTAACAGAAGCTCTCGAAGAGGGCTGGGCCTTTGCAAAGGTTTGGGGACAGGTTGGGATGGGAGGATCGGCTGGAATAGGTCCTGCGGGGGTAGGGTTAAGTGTGGATCTGAAGATAAGGAGGGCCTGAAATTGGGACATGACTGCCTGAGGGGTGATGGGACCAGTTTTAGATGGCCCTGAACAATTTACTACAGAGACAGGGGCTGGACTTGGTCAAGTTGAAGAGTGGACTTGTGGAGGATCTGGACTTGGAACCTGGCTATAATTGGAATGTTCCAGGAGCAGGTACTAGTTGGGAGACTTGAGTCATGAGGAAGGACCCAAGGATGGAAGGCCTGAGACGAGGGACAGATGGAGAACCCGGAGGAAGGACTTGGTCAGGATTGGAAGTTAAGAGTGGTACTGAAAGCCTGGAAGGGGTTCTAGCAATGATGGAGGGATGAATCTGTAGGAAATGGGAGCCTGGAGGGGGAATTTCAAGGAAAGGAAGTCTGGAAGGGACTCTGGGCCTGGGGAGTGGTAAATGTATGGAAATAGGACCGGAAGAGGAATTTGCAAGGGCTGGGCCTTTGCAAAGAGTGGGTTTGGGGTGCGGCTGGAGTGGGTCTTGCGGCGGCGGGGGGGGGGGGGGGGGGGGCCGGGCCGGGCGGGGCAGGGTCAGAAGGAAAGAGCAGGGAAAGGCTGCGAGTCTGGGTGTGTGTGTGGAGGGGGGGTTGCAGGATGGGAGGGTCTGAAGCCAGAGATCTCAGGAAGATGGGACTGTAGGATTGATTTAAAAAAAAAAAAAAAGGATCCACAGGGGAGCCCAGGACTCCCAGAAGTTAGAAGACCTGAAGGGTGGACCTCTTGGGAACAGGGCTGGCGGGAGTATCTGCCGAGCTGGAGGATCCAGAGCAGGGGTAGAGGTGGGAACAAACCAAAGCCCTTGGGGCCCATCCAGGCTTTGGTGGACGGCGGTCTGGGAGGCCCTCTCCCCGCCTGCCGGGGGTCTAGCTTAGTTCCATTGTCCCCACAGGTACGTGCGGCCGCTGCACACCCTCCTAAGCGCGCTGGTAGTGGCGGTGGCCCTTGGCATGCTGGTGTGGGCGGCTGAGAATCGAGCCGCCGTGCGCCGATGCCGTCGCAGCCACCCAGCCGCCTGCCTGGCCGCAGTGCTTGCCGTCGGCTTCCTCGTTCTCTGGGCCGCGGGCGGCGCTGGCACCTTCCTGCTCAGCATCGCCGGGCCAATGCTTCGTGAGTCCTCACTACCCTGAGATAACCGGGAAGACAGCCAGCGCTCGCGAACGGCGCCAGGCCCGCCCTATCCCGGTTCTTGGGCTGAGAGGGGGCTGGGATACCCGGCGGGCAAGGCCACACCCCTCCTTTACAAAGCGCCTTCCCTGGCTTTGAGCCCCTCTCTGGGAACGCCCCTCTTACTACCCGCCTTTCTGGGCGTCACTGCTGGTATGAAGTGCTTTCCGCCGGCCACGTCCCCATTGCTGTGCACCCTTCTGGCCACGCCCCTGTTGTGAAACGTATTTCTCCACCATTATTAGCAGGGTTCGGAGGCGACCTGGCTACCGACCATTCCGTTGGTCTGTCAGTGTTCCAGTTCCTTTCTCTGGCCCCCCATTAGCTAAAGGCAGATGTCCCATCCCACTGACCCCACTCCTCTCGGTATTGCCCACAGTGATCCTGGTGCATGCGTCACTGCGCCTGCGCAACCTCAAGAACAAGATTGAGAACAAGATCGAGAGCATTGGTCTCAAGCGGACACCAATGGGGCTGCTACTGGAGGCGCTGGGACAAGAACAGGAGGCTGGATCCTAGGGGCCTGGGATCTGTACTCAAAGGCGTGGAGAATGCCATCCCCACCCCAGCCCGAACCCAGAGCCCTTTCCCAGCCCTTAAAATAGGAGCCTCCCACCCAGTTCAAAAAATAAGACAACTGCAACCCTTTCCCCAGATCCCAAACTGGGATATTCCCTCATACGCATCCCCACCCCCCCATTTTAGGAAACCAGAGTCTTCCCAGCCCTAAACTTGGACCCAGAGATACATCCGGCCCAAAACTGAGGGTTGGAGACCAGAGCATCCATAGCCAACCTCAAACTCTAGGCCCACACCCCTAACCCCAATCTGGGACCCATCTATCCTCCATGTTCAGTCCCCAAGCTGGGGTCTGGGACCAAGGCATTCTCAGATCCTGAACCCTGAACCAAGGCTTTTCCAGACCCCACCCCAGCTTTGAACCTAGGATCCAAGTGTTCTCAACCCCCATTGGGATAGAGGATTCAGGTATCCTGACCCCATTGAACCCTTGGTCCCAGGTGACCCCAACACTCACCAGTCCCACTTGTCTTCCTCCAGCTCTGCTTAGGAGTTCTGCCACCCCCCAAAAAATTCCACAGTGACAAGGACCAAGGGGTGAGGTGGGGTGGTGTGGGGGTAGCCCTAACCAGGAATGGGGCATATATAGCAGTATTGCTGCAACAATAAAGGCTGTTGCATTGCTCAAGCCAATTTGGGCCTCTTGGGTAGTCTGTGTGTTTCAATGGCCAGATGCTTTTCAATTCTGCTGGAGACTTTTCTGAGTCTGTCATATATGTGAGCTGAAAACACTAGCTTTCAGTTGCTTTCTCAAATCTATTACCTCTGGAGTGGTGGGGGTTTTTTGTTTGGTTTTTTTTTTTGCAGTGCTGAGCAGCTTGTGGGATCTTAATTCCCTGAGCAGGGATTGAACTTGGCCCTCCAGCAGTGAAAGTGCAGAGTCCTAACCACTGTTCCACCAGGGAATCCCTAAAATGGCATTAACACACAAGGGAGTTAAGGGCAAGGAGTGTTTGCTGCCATCATTTGTATCTCTAAGGGCTCTTGCCTAGGAATCTAGGCATGGACAGACGAAGAAGTTGCCCCACATCACAAAGCAAATAAAACCAAAGCAGATTACATTATCAAAGGCTGTTTCCACAGTGCTATATATATATTTTTTTTTTCTTGTTAAAATATGTCATCTTAGGTAGAGATGTGGGCCCCCAAGGCAAGGCAGATAGGGAAGCAATACATGGGTTCAGTTTATACATTTATTATAGAAATCCCCTTCCAATGTGGGTAGTGTTTTGGGTCCAGATCCATTGGTACAAAAAGAAAAGTTTTCACACCAGGTAAAGGGGGTAGAGGAACCCCCAGCTTCAGAAAGTCACAGAAAGGTATAGAAAACACAGCTTGTGTGGATTTTTTTTTAAAAAGTGGTGGATGGAAGGAAAGCCAGGTAAGATGTGATGGAGCCAGTGGCAAGATGTCACTTGAGGATTTCATTGGCATCTACTAGATGCTAGGTTCCACCACCGCAGCATTCCAGGACACACAACACCCAATGGCTCTGCCCTTCAGTCCTCCTGTGGGGCTTCCCGATTGGGAAGAGGGCAGAGGTTGCCACCAAAGGCTGAGCCATCTGATTCTGTGGGCAGAGGCAGCGGGCACAGACAGACAGGGTCTGGGGCACCTGCAGGCACCCCTGGGGAAGGGAAAATGAACCCAAGCCTCCCACCCAGACTTCAGTCCTTCCACACGTGGGCAGAGACTTCATTCCTCCCAAATGTGGGCACCTCTGCCAAGAAAACATTGTCCCAGTGGGTGGGTGGCAGGGAGTTCTGTTCACATCAGTCTCCTGACTGCCCTAATTTGGGCCCCAAGACCCTATCTGGTCCATTTTGTGGAGGGGGCTCCTGAATGGAGCAGGCTGGGCACAGGGACAGGAATGAACCCAACCAGGATGAGATCACAGTTTCCCTTTTTATAAAATGTCTAGTGTTGGGGGAAGACAGTGAATACCTAAATCACAACTGTAAACAGAAATGGAGGAAGGGGCTTGGAGTCTCCATTACATCACCTCCTCTCTTTTAAGCTGGCGGAGGGCCCCCCAGTCCCCAGCACAGCATGAAAGGAGATGCAGGGTGTCAGACACCATTATGGGCCCACGGGGAGCCAGGGGCCTTGGAAGATCAGGTTGGTGCCCACCTCCAGGAGTGACAGCAACCCTATCCCAAGGCTCAGCGAGGTCAGCTGTGCGCTCCCCAAACTGGAGTCTTGCCCAGGCCAATAAGGGGCATGTCAGAAGGGGTCAGACCAGTGTTCCTGGGGTCTGGGGGTCAGAACCGGAGGACTGCTCCCCCTCTAGCGTCAGGTCACTTAAACGAGCGCTCAGCTCCGGGGGGTACAGGAAGTCCGCGTAGTATCTTTAGAAGGGGTAGCAGGAATCCAGAAGACAGGGTGGGAAGACCAGACAGAGGAAAAGACGGACAAGACACAGAAAGAGGAAAAGAGGCTCGTTAAAGAGGTGAAAGCAGGCACAGGAGAGTACCTTTAGGCTCGCAGGTGCGGGGCATGGTGAAAAGAGGAAGAGAAAGGTGAGGGGCACAGGACAACCCTTCCTCCCAGCACCCTAGTTTCAAGGCTCATTTTCAGCTGACATGCACTGGCTGTTCAACTCTTAACAACTCTTGAATAGTTCGGTGAAGAACTGCTGCTACTGGGGCCCAAGATACCCCTCCGCCGAGACCCCACAGATTAATGCGGGTCAGGCAGGGCCCAGGGACCACAGGCCAAGGCTGCAGCTACTTCTTTCGTGGTCCCTGTCATTAGCTACCATGACTAGCTGCTCCCTGGCCTGGACACCTTTGCTATCTGCCTCAAGAGACCCCTACCCATCAGTAAAAACACCCCCCATACCTGCCGGAGACAGGGGGCGCCGTGAAACTCCTCGAGTGCGGGAGCGGCGCCTGGCTGGGGGCCCCGTACAGTGCCTGGCCCACCTCATAGCAGCGGGCATGAAGGAAGGGCGGGTGCTGCGGGCCCATGTGGGGGAGCCCAGGCCGCCGCTGGGGCCCCGAGGCCAGTCCCGAGTTCCGGATGTACCAGTCCCGCAGCCCCTCCAGGGCAAGGTTCTTGTGGCCGCTGCGCTCACTGGCCGGGGGGATACGGGCGGGTGGGGGCATCCACAGCAGAGGGTTGGGATGCGCCTCCAGGCCCTCGGGGGCCTCCGGGGGCAGACTACAGGGCTTGGTGCGGGGGGCACGGCTATGGGGGTCCTTGCTGCGGAGGAGGGGGCTGTTGCCGTCAGCTGCATACACAGGCGGTGGGCCTGGGAGCATGGTGACGAGCCCATCCCGGCGGGAGAGGGGTCCTGGAACCTCAGCTGTGGGTAGCAACTCCCCCCAGCCTGTCCCGCCGCCCCCGCGAGGCAGGCCCCGGTCCAGGGAATAGTCCAAGAGGAAGTCCCCACACACGGGTGGGAGCCGGGGGGCCCCGCGGGAGGCCGGCGCGGCTGAGCTGGGCCGGGCAGCCCGGGGAGGGTCTGGGAGGCCAGCCGTGCGGGAGGAGAAGGCGGGGATTGGCTGGGGGCGCTCATATAGCACCTCACTGCTCTTGCAGACTGGGGGACCGGTGGCAGGGGGAACCAGAGGTGCCGGCGGGGAGCCAGCTCCCCCACCCGCTGCCCGGTCCACCAGCAGGGCCTCGGAGCTATTGCTGCGGCGGGTACGAGCTGCGAAGAGGGAGGTGCGGTCGGAGACAGGGTCCACCCGTGGGAAGCCCATCTGGGAGTCCTGGCTGCTGGACCATTGGCGAGAATGGAGGCCTTCCGGTCTAGGGGCACAGAGGTGGGGGTGATGGGAAAAGGGTTAGAAATATCAGGCAGATGGGATGAGTACCCTCCATCTGCCCCCACCAACACATGCCTCTCTCTGGGCCTTCATTTTCACACTCCAAAATGGGCCCCGGACTAGAAATGGGACTAGAAATGGGGTGTAAAGGTGTTAGGGAGTGGCACATAAAGAGCAGCAGAGGTCCTAGCCAGGACTGGGGAGCAGAGGGGTTGAAAATGTATGGGGGTGCCTGGGGCTATTAGCTCCGAGGGAGATGGAAGCAAGGGGCTCCAGAGGAAATGCTAGCAGGGGACACTATTCATAGAGTGCAAGCATCACAAGGATGGGGACTTTTGTTCACAGCCTGGAAAAAGTAGGCACTTGGTAAGTACGTTATTTGTTTAAGGACTAGGAGACTACCATGGTTAAAAGCACGGACTCTTGAGTCAAATTTGTCTGGGTTCAAATACCTGGTCTTTGGTTTACCAACAAGTTAGTTAACCTCTCTGTGTCTCAGGTTTCTTATCTCTAAAATGAGAATAATGGCATCTACCTCATAGGGATATTGTGATAACTAAATAAGTTTGATACCAAGTAAAGGACTGATTCCTAGCAGATGGTAGGAATGCAGCACATGTTAACCAGAACTCATTTGTGCCTACAGCCTCTTCCAGAGACAGATATTGATATGCCTGTTTCACAAATGAGAAGACCAAGATTCAGAGAAGGGAAATGACTTGCCCAAAATGCACAGAAAAGCCCATACTCAAACTTTGATGCTTCTGCCCCAAATCCCCACCCTCTTTCTCCACCAAGACAACTCCTATTCACCTTTCAAAGCCCAGCCTTTCTTTTCTTTTTTTGGTCAATTAAAAAATTTATTTATAATGTGATGTTACACATACATATGTATGGAATATTCCAAAAGATATTTTACCTATATTTCTTTATCATGTAATAGGACGCATTTTGAACAAAAGTTCTGAAGCATAAATAAAATTCTTGCTTTTTCATACAACCTACACAGAAAATCAGAATAAAACTGATGGATTCAAAGCCCAGTCTTTCATGTCCTACACTCTTGGAGTCCAAATACTCTCCCCAGTACCCCCTGTGAGAACTACCAGTTCCCTCCTCTGGTCCTCAAATTCACCCTTAGAGTCCACTTACTTGCAGAGCTGGGGGCCAGCGCCCCGGGTGAGGACGGGAGTAGCAGGCACACTTCGCCCCTCAAAACTGGAGGCACTCCTGGGCAGTGAGCGTGTAGGGCTAGACAGAGACATGCGGGCCCAGGGTGGGGGTGGGGGCCAGGTTAGAGACCGTACCTCCCAGCAGGTCCTCCTGCCCACCCAGGCTCAGCCCCCACTCCTGGCTCTGTGGAAGGAGTGGAGGGGCTCACCCTCACCTGGTGGGGCTGGCCACAGAGTTTCGCCGGCCCTTCAGATCCCCATAAAGATCCGATGGGGGTGGTTTCCATGGGGTTCGCCGCTCAGGGCTGCCCCCAGAGACTGCCCGCAGCTGGTCCCAGGCCTTGGGCGGTGAGGGGCGCTCAGCCAGAGGGAAGCAGCCACGGGGCTCCTCTGAGGGGAAGGGAAAAAATGGTGGAGGGGGGGATTCAATGGGAGGGTTGTGGACAAAGCAAAAGGCAGGGGCGCGGGAGGTAGGGAGGTGCAGAGGGCTAAGCAGGGTAGGACAGGTAGAGGAGGAACCAAGGGAGGAGGGCAGGAACTGGGGCTGATGGGAGGGACAGCGGGGAAGGCGGTGAAGTGAGGAAGATGGGGGCTCCACTAGAGGATGGGGTGTGACTAAAGAGGAGCTGAAGAGGGAGGGCAGGGGCAATGCATCAAAGAACGGGAGAATTTAGGGGACAAGGGTTCTCACCATTATCGTGGCTGGCCCCAGACTCTGAGAGGGAGCTGCTCTCCGAGTGCAGAACTACGTCCTCTACAGGTGAAAAGGGGAAAGCCAGGCTGATCAATGCAAGGCCTGGGTGCCACCCCCTTACACCACTGGACCGTCTCCTCCCCACCTGGTACACTTGCCAAGAATCCACCTTTACCTAAATTCAAGACCACCAGGGGCTTAGTCCCTCACTTTTTTTTTTTTTTTTTTTTTGGCTGCCCTGAGTGGCATGAGGGATCTTAGTTGTTGTGACAGAGATCAAACCTGTACCCCCTGCAGTGGAAGTGCAGAGCCTTAACCACTGCACCGCCAGGAAAGCCCCTGTCCCTCACTTTCCTGAGGCCTGTTCCCAATGTCCCCACCCTTGCCTGGGAGCAGTCTACAAGAATTCCTCTCACAGCTAGGGCCCCCTAAGTCCTGCATACCTCCCCCAATCTTCACTGGCTGCTCATCCGCTCCACCCCTACCAGGTCCCTTAGCCAGTGCCCACCTTCCCGCTCTCGTCGGTGGGATAACAGGGCCTGGCTCACCATGGCTGAGCTGAGCGAGGCGCGTGCCCAGGCAGACTCCCTGGGTGGTGATAACGGCTCCTCCGGTGGACAGGGGCAGGGGCTGGGATGGCGGGAGCCCTGAGAGGCCAAGGCGGGCCCGGACCTCCCCAAGCTGCTCCTCCAGCTCGTGCAACCTCCGAAGGGCATCTGCCTGGACTTGGCGCCGGCGCCGGCGCTGCTCGGCACTGAGCTCGGGAGCCAAGGCCAGGCGGCGGGCAGCTGCGGCGATCTGCTGCTGCACAGACACCTCTCGCTCCAGGGCCTCAAGCGCCAGCTCCTGCAGGGCCCACCCAAGAGGGTGTGACAGGACCAGATGTTGGACACGGAAATGCCAGGTGCCAGGACAAGGCGGTGTCAGAGCCTGGATAGCCTGGGGGCGGGGCTTGCCCCTCCTTGGGGCGCCTACTGTTCCTCTGCAGGCAGGGTTTGTGTGCATTAGAGCTGCACCTGCTCATCTTTCTGGGGCAAGGGGAAAGGCTTATCGTGACAGTTAGGGACTAGCATCTTCTCTCAGGCCTGAAAGCCTCCCTTAAGCTCCTTCCCTCCCCACCTTGAAAGGGAAAGGGAAAGGTGCTCAGTTGTGTCCCACTCTGTGACCCCATGGACTGTAGCCCACCAGGCTCCTCTGTCCATGGGTTTCTCCAGGCAAGAATACTGGAGTGGGTAGCTGTTCCCTTCTCCAGGGGATCTTCCCCATCCAGGGATAGAAACCAGGTCTCCCACGTTGCAGGTGGATTCTGAGCCACCAGGGAAGCCTTCCCACCTTAGTCTCTCCTTTTCCTGGCCACAAGCCCCTCTCGGCTTCCTCCAGGATCCTGTCCCACCCCCACCTTGCTCGGCGTGCCCATCAGCTCACCTCGGCGGGGCACAGGGAGTGGTGTGCTGGGTTGGGGTGTGGTGGAGGGTAGGCGCGGGCTGCAGGGGGACGCCGGCGGACCAACTGGGGTCGTTCACCAGGCTCCAGTGGGCATTCGGGGGGCAATTGGCCAGTCAGCTCCTGGGTGGGGTCAGAGGTTGGAGACTACCAAGGGTTAGTTGGGGGAATGGGGCAAAGCAGTCATGACACATGAAGGTACAGAAGTCCGACTAGGAGCCCAGCCCTGCTCAGAGCCCACACCTGTTATTTCTCTTCCTCCTCCTAATTCTCCACCAGGTGGGTGTGTAACACACTCTCTGCCCCTCCGTAGCCCAAAGCCCAGGGCCAGTGGGCATGGGAGGCAGGGAAGCCTGCTTTGGAATCCAGAATCTCACAGTTTTTATAAAGGTGACACCATCTGTATACTACATATTATATGACACTCCCTTCAGGGCCTAGGCTGCATGCTCTGAACTGCATTACCATTTCTGGCAAACTGTGTGGACTTTTGCAGCAAGAGAGATAAATCGAAACTATATATCAGCCCATGTCACTTCTGGTCAGGTTTTACTGTCACATTTGGGAAATAACTTGTCTTTGAGGCTTTTCTTCTTCTTTTTTTTGGATTTCAAATTGTTGATAGGGGATTGTGGTAAAATATTACCGTGTTCGAAGACACCCAAGCTGAGCTTTGGGGAATCTCCGGCTCAGACAAGTGGTTCAGTCTGCCTACCTCGTCCCTGCTCCTCACCCCACCTCCCCCCACCCCCTCCATCCCCTCCCCCCACCACAGACGCCCTTAGATTCAGGCCCTCACCGCCTCCTGAAGACACACTTTCCGCAGCTCCTGAAGTTTCAGGCTCAGGGCCTCCTGCAGGGCCCGCTGCCGGTCAAGCAGACTCCGTAGACGCTCTGACTTCATCTGGGGGGCAGCCTCTCCAAACAGGGCAGCTGGACACAGAGGGAGTGAAGATCAGGGGGTGGGAGGCATCCTGGAGCAGCTGTGGGGTCAGGGCCCACTCTTTCCCACACAGGCGAGTGGTAACTCAGAGCAGGGGAGGAGGCAGCAGGAGGGGGAACCAGACACCGACCTGAGGCGTTGAAGGTGGGAGAGCTGATCAGCTGACCTTTGACTTCCATCCTGAAGCTGTCAGGATGCCGTGACTGATGGCTGGACAAGGCCTAGCAGTGATGCAGGGGAGCCACTGGGGATCATCCGGCATGCACCCCCACCCTCCACCCCACCCAGGTTCCCGTGCCCCAGCTGCGAATAAGGAGGACCCTGACCCCACCCACCTGCTTGGGTTGCCCTCTCAGATTCTGTGCCAATGTCAAGGCCCGGGTACCTTGGTTCCCTTCCCATTGAGTGGGAGCACAGCAAATGGGAAGCTGGGCGGACTTACAACACCTCCTCAGAGGCCCATGGGCCACCGTCAGGAGTCTTGCCTGGGAAAGGAGAATTAATGGTACAGATACAACCAACTAGAACAACAGTGGGCCTTTATTAACCACCTGGGGACCTGGAACAGTTACCTTATATGTCACATTTAATCCTCACAACCACCCTGCGATGGCAATTTCTGTGATCATCATTACCTCCATTTTAGAGATGAGAGTAAGACACAAGAGATGAAATAATCTGCCTACGGCTAAGGATGCAGCCAGGCCCACCCTCTGGTCCAACACTCTCCCTCCCCCGAGGTGCTGAACCTCACGAATCCCTCATAACCTCTCTGCCCATCAGGGTTCCAGGCCTTTGCACAGGCTGCGGCTGCTGTCTGGAGTGCACTTTCCCCTCTGGCCACTCCAGCCCCTGGTTCTCGCTTATATTCTGGGGCTTCAGTGTGACTTCCAGAGGTGGGCCCCCACACTATGTCAAGACTGTGCCTCCCTTGTACCTTTATGAGAACAGAAAATGTATCAGTATCTCTGGCATTCAGAATACTTCGGGTACACGGCAAGTGCTCAGGGAGTGTCTGCTGGGTGAATAAACGAATGACTGCAAGGTCTGTGAGTTGCTCCTTGTCCCAACTCCATCCTGTGGCCCTGGTGCAGCAGCAAAAGCGTTCGCTTGGCCTCAGGACCCATCCAGCCCCACCCAGCATGCCAGCCTGTCCCGCACAGGCATAGGGAAGTCACCCTGCCAGGACTGGGAGTGGCAAAGTCCACAGCTGCAGATAACAAGCGACTGCCTCCTTCTCTGCCCCAGACACCCTGGCTGACCATGGAGCTGGCCTTGGCTGGTTGCCAGGCCTGCCCTCATCCCTTCCTCTGGAGTTTGCTCCCTCCCTCCCACAGCCTGCTCAGTCCCCAGCTGGGCAGCTAGGTGACATCACCTCCCACCACCTGGTCTGACCTCGGCAGCAGGCAACTGGGAGGACCTCCTGAGGCTACAGAGGTTCCATCTCTACCTGCCTCCGCCATCCCCAGCTTGTCATTACGTGGTGGCCGGGTGTGGAGAAGACCCAGGCAGCCTTGGTGGGGTGGGTTCAAGCCACTTCCCCATGTGTATCTTGGAGTACATGACCAAGCTGCTAATAGGGTGCCAGCAGTTTCTCAGCGGGCCTCTCACCCACCTCTTGGGGTCTATGCCCCTCCAACAAAGCAGGGGTTCCTCATCCTCAAAATCAGGGGTAGGGTCAGTCCCTCAAGCTATTTTGCACCTCCAGGCAACAGCCGCCTTCCAAGGTCTGACATTGTCTGGCATGGAAGGCTTTCCTTGAGGTCCCAGCTTAAGATTCCTCTGCTCCTTGGCTCCAGGGGTTCCTTCTTCCCCAGCTCCCATTTGGGTTTGGGGAGGGCTCCCCTAAACCTTCCTTAACCCCAACAGGAGCCTCAACTCCTCCCCAATGGGCCCGTTCACCAGAATCACTCCTACATCCCACACTGGGCTGCTTCATTTTCCTTCCATCTCCCTCCGCCTTCCTCCCCTGGGAGCTTGTAGAGCTTGTGGCATCCTGGAAGTCCACATGGGGTCCAGACAGGAACCCTGACTCCACACCCTGTCAGCGTGACCTCAGGGACATAGCTAGGGCCTGAGTCATGGGGTCATCAGGCAGGTTAGACACAGGTCAACGCCCCACACCCCCACACTCTCACACCCGCTCCCAAGCCTCTGCCTCCACTCGCCTACCCTCCACACACTGGCCTGGGGGCCTGGGGCAGCCTGGTTCCCACCCAAGGATGGTGAGAAAGAGGGGATCCCAGTAGTTCCCTCCCCAACACACTCCCAACCAGCCCCTGGGTCTCCCCACTGGTGACCCTGTGTCCCTGTCCTATCTGAGGATGGGCTGCAGCGAGAGAGCTGCAAAGGGCCCCCCCACACACACCCAAAGGCGGCGGGCCCAGCAGGTTTTTCAGGTCTGCCC
Source organism: Muntiacus reevesi (assembly GCF_963930625.1). Taxonomy (NCBI): domain Eukaryota; kingdom Metazoa; phylum Chordata; class Mammalia; order Artiodactyla; family Cervidae; genus Muntiacus; species Muntiacus reevesi. The sequence continues at coordinate 52,288,937 of NC_089271.1, read as the reverse complement.
TTCTGACACCACAGCGGAGAAAGAAATTCCTGGCTGTAATGACTGTTTACAACCAAGACACCTCACCTGGGTGGCACCCCAACACCCGAGTGGGACCCCCATTTCTACATCCTGCCATCACTGGAGCAAATGACAACTCCTGATGTATTGGACTGTCCCCCACACTGCCCGAAAGGATCCCCCGGGGCCCCCTCTAGGGGAACAGATAGGGGTGGTGGGCAGACAGGTGTGAAAGGCAGTTTCTCAAAACCCCAGTCTATGCTTTCCTAGGGGGCTGAGCCCCGGGTTGAAGGAGGGCAGGGGCTATCCCGGCAGTGGAGGAAAGGGGACAGGAAGTAGCGGGGAGTGGAGAAGGGGCAGTCTTCTGGTAATAGGGTGCCAGCCTCTCTTCTCCCCCATCCCTTCCCCTCATCCACTTCCAGCAAGGAACTGGCTTTATGCCAGGAAAGGAAATTGGACATTTTAGGCTTTGCCCCTTTAGCCAGGCCCTCCTTCCTGGTTGTGCCTCTCACACAAACCTTGCTCTCTCTGGCAGGGAACTTCAGGATACCCATGCCCTTCTCCCCTCACCCCTTGCCCCTGGTCCCACTGCTCCCGGGTGCTCACCAGTCAGAGAGGTGCTGTGGGGTGGCCTCAGGTACCTCAAAAAAAAAAGTTGCTTCGACCAGGCCCTGATCCTGCTGGTAGTGGCAATAAGTGGTGAGCCCAGTGGCGGATGTCTAGGCCACCTCCCACTAGGTAATGGCCCTGCCTACCTGGCCAGGGACTGGCCCAGCCCATACCTTTTAACCCTTGCCTGCCTGACACCAGGGCTTGGGTCACCCTTAAGAACTGTCTTGGAGTCATGTCTCCCCCAGGAGTCCAGCATGGCCAAGAAGAGAGCCTGGACCTCCTCCCTTACCCCGTATACCTAGCAGAGGACCAAGGAGGAAGGGCTAATGGTCGTGGGAGTGGTAGCTGCTTCTGGCGCTGCCCAAGTGACCAGATTTCAACCCTGCCCACCCTAGGAGCCAAAGGCTGGAGGTCTGTGGAGAGGCTAAGCACATGGAAGGACTTGGGTGTACACTGGGTGTGTGTCTCTTGTGGCAGCACCCATCACTTTCTGGAGACCCTTTACCCTTTCCTCCCAAGGCGAGGCAGGTGTGGGAGATGGTCAGAAGGCAATTCCCACCCTCGTTGAGGGAACAGTTTCCCAAAGTGGGACAAACAAGGTCCACTTTTCTAAGAGAGACCATGTCTCAGGACCCTACAACCTTCTGCAGCGTCACAAGAAATCATCCCAGCAAAGGGCAGAAACACACCAGTGGTTTAACCATCCCCCCCAACCCCTACACACCCGAGAGGATGGCACAGACCCAGCTCCATAGAGCCAGCTTGGAGAGATGAAAGCGGGGGGCCCCCCCGCACAGGTGAAGAGGCCCAACTCTGATCACAGAGGCCTGAGAGCAGCTACAATCAGAACTGCGGGGGCGGGGTGCTGGATTGCAGGTTGACAGAGGCAACTCCTGCAGGGGAGGAGAAGTGGGGGCGGCTCACGCTTTATATCCAGGCTGGGTCTCCCCCACCCCCTGGGGCATTTCTGGCTGGGAGTCAAGGAAATGGGAGGCTATCAGTCTCTGCGATGGACCAGACCGATGGACCGACTGTTTCCCCTACACCACCACCTGGGCTTTGGGCCTGCCCCAGCACACCCCACACACATCCTGAGCTCCATTAGGGACCATCTGCTCTGTGACCTCAGGGCCCAAGCCCAGCCCAGGCTCCAACAGCAGCCCATGCCCTGATGTGAAAGAGCGGAGTGAGGAAAGCTCCCTCCCCACTTGACAGGTGGGCCAAGGCTGGAAAGGAACTTGCTCTGTATCAGCAACGCCCCAAGTGCACGCTACAGGCCTCCTGCTACCCTGCCCACCTTTCTTCCTGGCTGTGAGATTTCCGGCATGGGCCACAAAGGCCACTTTCATCACCCCCCTTCTCCCTCCCTTCACTGCCTGGGGCTGATGGAGGCAGAAGCCACAAGCTGGGCAGCTGGGTGTTGGTGGGGAGTTGTCCTCTCAGCCATGGCCCCCCACCCCCCATCTTGTGAGACACCAAGGATGCTCGGAAGGGGGATGTTTATAAAATCAGGGCTGAGAGGGACAGCGTATCTGGCCGGAGATGCAGACTGAGTCTCAAGGCTTAGGTTTCCGCATCTGGAAAACAGGTAAATGGCGCAAACACAACGGAGGCCAAAATAACTTTGGAAGACACTGCAAAATACAAGGAAACTCACACCATGTCCTTCACAATTGCTAATAACTACATAATAAACTTAGGCAGAGGTGGATTGGGGCGAGAGCAAGGAGGGAAGAGCAGGTAACTGGGGCTCTTGGGAGAGGCAGGGCAGAGTCACCCACACACGTCATTGGCCTGGTCCATGACTTTTACCAGCCTCCACAAGACAAAGATGGGCCCAATAAAGGACAGAAATGGCATGGACCTAACAAAAGCAGAAGATATTAAGAAGAGGTGGCAAGAATACACATTAGAACTATACAAAAAAGATCTTCATGATCCAGATAATCAAGATGGTGTGCTCACTCACCTAGAGCCAGACATCCTGGAATGCAAAGTCAAGTGGGCCTTAGGAAGCATCACTACGAAAAAGCTAGTGGAGGTGATGGAATTCCAGTTGAGTTATTTCAAATCCTACAAGATGATGCTGTGAAAAGTGCTGCACTCAACATGCCAGCAAATTTGGAAAATTCAGCAGTGGTCACAGGACTGGAAAAGGTCAGTTTTCATTCCAATCCCAAAGAAAGGCAATGCCAAAGAATCCTCAAACCACCACACAAACTACCACACTACCTCATCTCACACGCTAGCAAAGCAATGCTCAAAATTCTCCAAGCTGGGCTTCAGCAGTAGATGAACCATAAACTTCCAGGTGCTCAAGCTGGATTTAGAAAAGGCAGAGGAACCAGAGATCAAATTGCCAAAATCTGCTGGATCAAGAAAAAGCAAGGGAGTTCCAGAAAAACATCTATTTCTGCTTTATTGACTATGCCAAAGCCTTTGACTGTGTGGATCACAACAAACTGTGGAAAATTCTTAAAGAGATGGGAATACCAGACCACCTGACCTGTCTCCTGAGAAATCTGTATGCAGGTCAGGAAGCAACAGTTAGAACTGGATATAGAACAACAGACTGGTTTCAAATCGGGAAAGGAGTCTGTCAAGGCTGTACATTGTCACCCTGCTTATTTAACTTATATGCAGAGTACATCATGAGAAATGCTGGACTGGATGAAGTACAAGCTGGAATCAAGATTGCCTGGAGAAATATTAATAACCTCTGATATGCAGATGATACCACAATTATGGCAAAAGCGAGGAAGAACTAAAGAGCCTCTTGAAAGTGAAAGAGGAGAGTGAAAAAGTTGACTTAAAACTCAACATTCAGAAAACTAAGATCATGGCATCTGGTTCCATCACTTCATGGCAAATAGATGGGGAAACAATAGAAACAGTGATAACCTTTATTTTTGGGGGCTCCAAAATCACTGCAAAAGGTGACTGCAGCCATGAAATTAAAAGACACTTGCTTCTTGGAAGAAAAGTTCTGACCAACCTAGACAGCATATTAAAAAGCAGAGACATTACTTTGCCAGCAAAGGTCCATCTAGTCAAAGGTTTGGTTTTTCCAGTAGTCATGTACAGATGTGAGAGTTGGACTATAAAGTAAGGTGAGCACCAAAGAACTGATGCTTTTGAACCGTGGTGTTGGAGAAGACTCAACACCAGGGTGTTGAGAGTCCCCTGGACTGCAAGGAGATCCAACCAGTCAATCCTAAAGGAAATCAGTCCTGAATATTCATTGGAAGGACTGATGCTGAAGCTGAAACCCCAATACTTTGGCCACCTGATGCAAAGAGCTGACTCAGTGGAAAAGACCCTGATGCTGGGAAAGATTGGAGGTGGGAGGAGAAGGGGACGACAGAGGATGAGATGGTTGGATGGCATCACCGACTCAATGGACATGAGTTTGCGTAAGCTCTGGGAGTTGGTGATGGACTGGGAAGCCTGGCGTGCTGCAGTCCCTGGGGTCGCAAAGAGTCAGACACGACTGAGCAACTGAACTGAACTGAGAAGACAACCACCTCTAAGCCACACCCCAGTGGGGACCTGAGCCTCCTGTGGCCTCTTCCTGTAGGGCTAGCAAGTGGTGGGTCTGGGATTCAATTCATCTCTGCCACTGCCTAGCTGTGTGACTGCTTGGGCAAGTCACTCAACTTCTCTGTAACTCAACATCTTCATCTGTAAAATGGGGGTGATGATAGCAGTATATAACTCACAGGGTGATTGTAAGCATGACATGAGCTATGACATCCAAAGCTTGCTTGGGACAGTTTAGGACAGCCTGGCCCATGGTAAGCGGTCAGTATGCACATGTAATATGTTATACATAATTGTTTCTTCCCAGTTCAAACTCAGGAATCAAATACACACACACACACACACACACACACACACACACACACACACACATTTCAGCCTCAAAACCCTCCCTACTTGCCACCCAGATATAGAACCCTCTCTACTTGCCAAACGAGACATATTTGAAACAGAGCTGTTTTTCCTCATTATCCAGCCTCTCCCTACTCAACATCAAAAATGTAGAAACCAAATATATTCAGAAAAATTGTCTGAACTCTCACTATCCAAATACAGGAAGTGAATGGACCTTGATACATTTCTGAGATAGGACTCAATCTCTGAGCTGTCCTTTTCCTTTTTCACACTTTCCCTTTTCCTTTTTCTCACTCTCTGAGTTTTCCTTACTCACCAGGCAAAATAACAGGAACCAAACATATTTCTGTAACAAGATGCCATTACTATCCCAATCCTTGCCACTGGAGCACAGGAAAGTTAGTAGATCTGAACACCTTTCTGAGTTAAAGCCATTATCCTTCACTACCTGAACTCTCCCTACTCACTCTGTAAAATGCTAAAACAAAATACCTTCAGATAACTTAGTATGTTTCACTGTCTGAACTATTCAAACTCTCCTCTCAGAACTTGGGTACCAAATACACTAGGATAGTGAGAGATGTTTGTGTTGTCATTAACAGGTTTGGATAAATGAAACAGGTCCATTATTTCATTATTCAAACTATTCTCTATGAGAAATACGGGAATAAAACAGAATTGAATGACATGTCATCTCCTCACTACTCAAATTCTCCTTGTCTGTCCTCAAAATCAAGGAGATTCAGACAATGAGAGAACTTCTTATTTTTTCTTGTTGTTATTACTGTCACTACTGGATGGGCCTGATTCTAACAAAGACCCCCACCACACACCCAATACACACAGACCTTCCCACAGAGGTAGGATGGACTTAGCATCAAGATTTGTATTGCTTCCTGCTGAGAGGAAAAGGATAAACTCCTGCTTGCATCCTACCTCTACCAAGCCCTGAAGCCCCTGGCCTAGAATGGACTTTTTTCAGGCCAGGAAAGCAGGGATCACTGCGCCCAGGATCAAGACCAGGAGATGGGGATAACATGACCTAGAGGACTCACATCAGCCCCCAACCTAGCAAGGTTGGAAATATGACCCAGACTTCACAGAGTCCCAGAGAGTCACTGAATAATTTAGGGTGCTCTTTCACACTTGGGGAGTGGGGGGGGGGGGAGGCACAGGAACAGTTCCATGCCCTCCTGGGGCAGGGAAAGAAATGCAGTTTCTGTGTGAGATCACTGGGTGGGGGATGAGAGAAATCACATGTGAAAACTCCCTCAGTCGCAGGGGGCCCACAAGGTTGTTTGCTATTTATTTGCTCATGCTAAGAAAAGCTTCTGGGATGAATTTCAGAGATAATCGGTACAGTGGAACCTCCAAGTTCAAGAGGAAGGTATAATGGGACCCCTGTCCTTCTGGACTCAGAGATGGAAAGTGGATGTAACGAAGAAGGGAGATCAGAATGGCATGGAAAGACATGGTAAGGGGCAGAATAGGGGCCTGGGGTTGGGACAGGATGAAGGGACAGAACAGGAAGGAGTATAGGGAACAAAACAGAATCAGAGTCATTGTAGGATGGAGGTCAAAAGATAAGATGGAGGAGGAGTCAGGACACTGGCCAGAGAATGGGACAGAGTGAGGTTCAGGACAAAGGCCAGAGAAAAAGTAGGGACAAAAGAGCAGGACAAGGATCAGTCAGAAGACATGATGGAGGACAGGCCAAGACAGTAGTCAAGGAAGAGGGTAGGGAAAAGGGTAGGTTCAGGATGGGGGTAAGGAACAGGAAAAGATCTGGACAGAATGAGGATAGGAATGAGGACAGTGGTGGGCCTAGGGAAGACAACGGGAAACAGCATAGATTTGGGGGCAGGGGCATGGCAGGAGGCAAGAGGGAGAGTCTAAAGGTTATGGACCAGGATGGAGTTCAGGAGTCAGGAGGGGGATCTGTGGGAGAAAGTACAGAAGTCAGAGGTTGGGAATCAGGACAGACCTGGATCAGACTGGAGTTTAGCAGACAAGACATGACTGGTAGGGGTCCAGAGACTGGGTTAGAGTTCAGGGAACAGGCATGTGAAGCATCAGGACAAAAACTGGGGTGATCAAGACAAGGCAAGATGAGCTTCGGAGATGGAAGAGGGTCAGGCAAGGATCTGGGGTCAGGTCAAGGATGCTTTGGGGTCAGGACTGGATTTAGGGGGGCAAAACAAAGGTTGAGGATCACCAGGCCAGAATATGGTTAGTCAGGGGTCAGTCCAGAGGTCCTTGGACCAAAACTGGCAGGGGTTCCAGATTAAAAACATGTAGCCAGGTAAGTCAGGGGTCGAGGGGGAGACCACGGAGTCAGAGGTCGGGCGTGCGAGCGCAGGTACATCGCTGGTTGGCGTTTCCGGGCCTTCACCCGACCCTGTCTCCTCTTTTACAACCCCAAGCCGGCTTTACTCACCTAGTGTCCGCGCCCGCGGCGTAGGCGGTGTCCGTGCAGGCAATGGTGGAGGGGGGCTCCCCTCCCTCGCTGCCCCCAGCTCGTCCCCGGGCTCCTGCCTACTCCCTTTCCGCGCCCTGCCCGCGGGCCGCGTTCGGCCGCGCGACTGTGAGCCGTGGGGGCCAGACTGAGGACGCGGGGAGGGTAGGAGAGGAGTACCCGCTCCGTCGCGGGCGGTGGACCCCGGACCCCCACCTTCAACTCGGGTCGGTCGGCTCCCGACTGCACCTCCACCTCCACCTCCGCCGCTGAGCGCGAGCCTGGAGGGGCGGGGTCGGGGGGGGGGGAGACGGGGGGCGGGGCGCGAGACCACAGCAGCGGCGGAGTCCGAGTGCGCAGGCGCAAGTTCGGGTCTTCGATTTTCCTGCCCTGGGAGCGCCAGGAGCGAACCAGCTTGGAGCGCGTGCGCACACGCTTTCTCGAGGCCGTGGCGCTTTCTCATACCAAGGCCACGCCCCCTCAGTGATCAGACTAGTGTCCTCTCACCCCAAGTCACCCCGCGACGAACACCCCAAACCTCCTTCTGTCAGCCGCCAGCACACCTCTGAATTCCCCCAACTGCCCTCCGTGCCCCAAATGCACTCCAAATCACATTTCACATCTCCCAAATTGTATCCCCAAACTACTGTCCATGGATCCCAAAGCAGTACCCCAAATCTATCTCCCTTGAACACCCAAGCTGCACGAATAAGCTACCCTCGAATACCCCAAATTGTTCCCCCAACCATCCACAATCAGCCCTGAAACCTTGAGTGTCCAAAGAGCACTTCCAAATCACACTCATCTCCCCCGATATGCACCCAAAACACCCTGCATTGACCCTAAACCACTCTCCATGTACTCTTCTAACCATACTTTTTTGACCCCCAGATGGCACTCAAGCCACTCCAAACATTCTCAACTACCTTTGAATGTGAACTTCACCTGCACCCCAAATCAATTCCAAGTCACCAGCTCTAACTCCAAACTCCCTACCACCACCAAACCTTTCACTGACCAACCCTACTCCCAGCAAAACTAACTTCCAAAGCCCCTATCACTATTCCATATACCCCCAATTACTCAAAGTGAGATTCCCCCAACTGCACTTCAAAATACCCTCCACACCCTCTCCGACTCCAAATCATACTCCACTGATCCAGACTCTGACCCCAGAGCACTCTCCAACAGTTCTCAACAATGTGTCCAAATAATCACTAACTTTCTTTCTGCAGTTACCTTCAAATCATACTCCAGTGACCCCAAATGTGTCCCTGAAGCCTTCCAATGACTCTTACCCACACCCTAAATCATTCTTAAGTGACCCTATTATATTACAGAGCATCCTTCAATGATCTTTACTTAAAACAGCTTAATTGAGGTATAATTTGCATACCATAAAAGTCATTGACAGAATGTGGTCCACTGGAGAAGGGAATGCCAAACCACATCAGTATTCTTGCCTTGAGAACCCCACAAACAGCATGAAAAGGCAAAAAAGGAAACTGAAAGATGCACTCCCCAGGTCAATAGGGGCCCAATATGCTATGGGAGATCAGTGGAGAAATAACTCCGGAAAGAATGAAGAGACAGAGCCACAGCAAAAACAACACCCAGTTGTGGATGTGACTGGTGATGGAAGTAAATTCTGATGCTGTAAAGTGCAATACTGCATAGGAATCTGGAATGTTAGGTCCATGAATCAAGGCAAATTGGAAGTGGTCAAACAGGAGATGGCAAGAGTAAGCATCAACATTTTAGGAATCAGTGAACTAAAACAGACTGGAATGGGTGAATTTAACTCTGATGACCATTATATCTACACTGTGGGCAAAAATCCCTTAGAAGAAATGGAGTAGTTATCATAGTAAACAAAAGAGTCTGAAATGCAGTACTTGGATGCAATCTCAAAAATGACAGAATGATCTTTGTTCGTTTCCAAGGCAAACCATTCAATATCACGGTAATCCAAGTCTATGCCCTGACCAGCAATGCTGAAGAAGCTGAAGTTGAACGGTTCTATGAAGACCTACAAGACCTTCTATAACAAACACCCAAAAAAGATGTCCTTTTCATTATAAGGGACTGGAATGCAAAATTAGGAAGTCAAGAAACACCTGGAGTAACAGGCAAATGTGGCCTTGGAGTACAGAATGAAGCATGGCAAAAGCTAATAGGGTTCTGCCAAGAGAACGCACTGGTCATAGCAAACACCCTTTTCCAACAACACAAAAGAAGACTCTACACATGGACATCACCAGATGGTCAATACTGAAATCAGATTGATCATATTCTTTGCAGCCAAAGATGGAGAATCTCTATACAGTCAGCATAAACAAGACTGGGAGCTGACTGTGGTTCAGATCATGACCTCTTTATTGCCAAATTCAGACATAAATTGAAGAAAGTAGGGAAAACCACTAGACCATTCAGGTATTACCTAGCTCAAATCCCTTATGATTATACAGTGCAAATGAAAAATAGATTCGAGGGATTAGATCTGATAGATAGAGTGCCTGAAGAACTATGGACGGAGGTTCATGACATTGTACAAGAGGTAGTGATCAAGACCATCCCCAAGAAAAAGAAATGCAAAAAGGCAAAATGGTTGTCTGAGGAGGCCTTACAAATAGCTGAGAAAAGAAGACACGCGAAAGGCAAAGGGGAAAAGGAAAGATATACTCATTTGAAGCCACAGTTACAAAGAATAGCAAGGAGAGATAAGAAAGCCTTCCTCAGTGATCAATGCAAAGAAATAGAGGAAAACGATAGAATGGGAAAGACTAGAGGTCTCTTCTAGAAAATTAGGGATACCAAGGGAACAATTTCATGCAAAGATGGGCACAATAAAGGAGAGAAATGGCATGGACCTAACAGAGGCAGAAGATATTAAGAAGAGGTGGCAAGAATACATAGAAGAACTATACGAAAAAGACCTCATGACCCAGATAACCATGATGGTGTGATCACTCACCTAGAGCCAGACATCCTGGAATGTGAAGTCAAGTGGGCCTTAGGAAGCATCACTACGAAAAAGCTAGTGGAGGTGATGGAATTCCAGTTGAGTTATTTCAAATCCTACAAGATGATGCTGTGAAAAGTGCTGCACTCAATATACCAGCAAATTTGGAAAGTTCAGCAGTGGTCACAGGACTGAAAAAGGTCAGTTTTCTTTCCAATCTCAAAGAAAGGCAATTCCAAAGAATGCTCAAACCACTGCACAATTGCCCTCATCTCACATGCTAGCAAAGTAATTCAAAATTCTCCAAGCTGGGCTTCAACAGTAGATGAACCATAAACTTCCAGGTGTTCAAGCTGGATTTAGAAAAGGCAGAGGAACCAGAGATCAAATTGCCAAAATCCGTTGGATCAAGAAAAAGCAAGAGAGTTCCAGAAAAACATCTATTTCTGCTTTATTGACTATGCCAAAGCCTTTGACTGTGTGGATCACAACAAACTGTGGAAAATTCTTCAAGCGATGGGAATACCAGACCACCTGACCTGTCTCCTGAGAAATCTATATGCAGGTCAGGAAGTAACAGAACTGTACGTGGAACAACAAACTAATTCCAAAATTGGGAAAAGAGTACGTCAAAGTTGTATATTGTCACCCTGCTTATTTAACTTATATGCAGAGTACATCATGGGAAAAGCCAGGCTGGATGAAGCACAAGCTGGAATCAAGATTGCTGGGAGAAATAAAATAACTTTAGATATGCAAATATCTGCATCCTTATGGCAGAAAGCGAAGAACTAAAGAGCCTCTTGATGAAAGTGAAAGAGGAGAGTGAAAAAGTTGGCTTAAAACTCAACATTCAGAAAACTAAGATCATGGCATCTGGTTCCATCATGTCATGGCAAATAGATGGGGAAACAATGGAAACAGTGACAGACTATTTTTGGGGGCTCCAAAATCACTGCAGATGGTGACTGCAGCCATGAAATTAAAAGACACTTGCTTCTTGGAAGAAAAGTTCTGACCAACCTAGACAGCATATTAAAAAGCAGAGACATTACTTTGCCAGCAAAGGTCCATCTAGTCAAAGGTTTGGTTTTTCCAGTAGTCATGTATGGATGTGAGAGTTGGACTGTAAAGAAAGCTGAGTGCCAAAGAACTGATGCTTTTGAACCGTGGTGTTGGAGAAGACTCTTGAGAGTCCCCCGGACTGCAAGGAGATCCAACCAGTCAATCCTAAAGGAAATCAGTCCTGAATATTAATTGGAAGGACTGATGCTGAAGCTGAATCTCCAATACTTTGGCCACCTGTTGTGAGGAACTGACTCACTGGAGAAGACCGTGAGGCTGGGAAAGATTGGAGGCAGGAGGAGAAGGGGATGACAGAGGATGAGATAGTTGGATGACATCACTGCCTCGATGGACATGAGTTTGAGCAAGCTCTGGGAGTTGGTGATGGATAGGGAAGCCTGCTACAGTCCATGCGGTCACAAAGAGTCGGACACGACTGAGCTACTGAACTGAAAAGTCACTCATTTTAAGCATGCAATTTAATTATTTTAGTATAGTTACCAAAATGTGCAGTAATCACCACAACCCAGTTTTACAGCATTTTCATCATCTCTATAAGACCCCTCATGCCCAAATACATTTAATCCCTCTTCACATTCCCAGTCCCAGGCAACTGCTAATCTAGTTTCTGTCTCTATAGATTAGCCTTTTCTGGATATTTCACATAAATGCAATATATGGATGTTTGGTATTTGACTTCTTTCACTTAGTATAATATTTTTGAGCTTCAGTCATGTTGTAGCATGTATCAGCAGTTTGTTTCTTTTATTACTGAGAACAGTATTCCATCCAATGATCTTTTACCTGCTCCCCAAATCAACCATTATTAGATCCACAACTATAATGCATAAAATCCCTCTGACACCCTAACCTCAAAACAGGCCCGTAAACTGCCTCCCAGACTGTACCCGCCAGCCTTCAACTATATCCCCAAACCGTGTTATTGATCCTCAAACTTCATCACTAAACTATCCAACCAGGTCCTCATCTTCACTTCCAAATCTTCCTATACACCTTACTTTACCCTCACACTGCCCTCTAACTCCCAAGAATATCCCCAAATTGCCCTTTCAATGATACCCAACTCTAATCACAAACTACTCTCCAACAATTATAAAACTCATCTCCCAAATTTCCCTTCCAAGAGCCCCCAACTCTACCTCTAAATACCCCTTAACTACCTTGCCTTGGTCCCACAGCTACAGCCCCAAACTATACCTCCAAGTCACACTTCAGTAACAGCTATAGCTGTCTTAAATTACAGTCTGCCTCCATATCCACTGGCCCCACATCTGGGAATAGGGATGGCCAATTGTGTTATGCCATTTTATATAAGGGATTTGTGCGTCCTTGCATTTTGGTATTTGTGCATGGGGGTGTCCTGGAACCAATCTCCCCTTGGATACCAAGGGGTGACTCTACATGCAATACACCCACAAAACATTTTCCAATTTTCTCCAACTGTACCACCCAAACCACCTTCCAAGGACTCCCAATTATACTTCCAAACCTCTGGGAGTCATCCTCTGATGACTCCCCCAGCACCACCTCAACCTTCTCTTTGATGGCTCCAACTGCACCCAAACGTTTTCTTTTTTTTTTCACCCAAACATTTTCTAATGCCCCCATTATACCCTCAAACTGCCCTCAAAAAACTTCAGGCATACCCTTGAGTCCCTCCGACAACCCTCAAATCTACCCCTAAGCTTCCTGTGGCTACTGTGATGAATCACCACACGTTTGGTGGTTTAAAACGTAAAAAGTTTAAAATAATTGATTCCCTCAGTTCTGAGGGCCAGAAGACCAAAATTAAGGTGCCAGCAGGGTCATGCTCTCCTCAGAGGCTCCAAGGGAGAATCTGCTTGTTGCTGCTTCCTCTTTTGATGAATATAAGCCTTTTTTTGGCTTGTGGCCATTTCAGTACAATCTCTGCTTGATGGTCACATTGCCTTCTTTTCTGTCAAATCTGCCTCTGCCTCCCTCTTAGGAGGACACTATCGTTACAATTAGAGTCGCTTGGACAATCCAATATAATCTCTCTATATCAAAATTCTTGCCTTAAGCACATCTGCAAACTGCAGAGTCCTTGGTCTTTTTCTTTTCTTCTTTTTTCTTGTTTGAGATAAATTCAAAGGTTACAGGGATTAGGATGTGCATATCTTTTGGTGAGGACGTCAATCAGCCTACAACAGTACACGCTTTGGCCTCCAAAGATACACATCCATTCTATGTGAAAAACACATACCTTATCTCAAAACTCCCAGAATTTAAACCCATCACAGCATCAAATCAAGTTCAAAATCTGAGTTTAATATCATCAGCTCAGAAATTTCACATCTCATCATCTAAATAATCTAAATCATGTATGAGTGAGACTCTGGGTATGATCCACTCTGAGGCAAAATTCCTCTCCATCTCTGGACTTGTGAAAGTAGAAAACAAGTTATCTGTTCCCAAAGTACATTGGTGGGACAGGCATAGGATAAGAGTTATAGATATTCTTATTCCAAAAGGGCAAAAACAGAAGGAAAAAAAAGGGTGTGACTGGTCCCAAGTACTTGTGAAATCCAACAGGGCAAGTTTCATTTAGTTGCAAGGCCTGAGAAGAAGTCTCTGTGGCTTGAGGCTTCACATGTGGGCTCAAGGCTGTGCCATCAGAGTCATTCTTCCTTTCCCTTGAAGGGTAGCACATGTTTGCAGCTAAGTAGTTTTAGCCTGTATCCTTCCAGCAAAATTTTGAGAGTCCAGCATCATTCCTTCATTTTATCCTGTATCTGTTATTTTTTCAAGCCCATTAGGCAGTGCTTCTGTCTGCATAACATTCTGAAAAATCTTTTGGGTCTCCCATGGGAGGCACAGAGATTCACATCATTAGACAAGAAAAGTGGAGAAAGTGTCGGTTGCTCAGTCGTGTCTGACTCTTTGAAACCCCATGGACTGTAGTCCAACAGACTCCTCTGTCCATGGGATTTCCCAGGCAAGAATACTGGAGTGGGTTGTCATTCCCTTCTCCAGGGGGTAGAACCCACATCTCCTGCATTGGCAGTCAGATTATTTACCATCTGAACCACCACAGGAACTCATTAGATAAGAAGGTCCTCCTCAGATTTTCCATGGATAATCCCATCTCTATTCCTGACTTCTTCTGAGATGGTCGAGGGGATCCATGAGTCACACAACATTTCTTTGCTACTAGCGAAAGGCTGTCCTGCCACACCCTTAGCTTTCTCTATAGAGCATACTTTCCAGACAATTAATATCCTAAATTTTGTGTCTTTGGCAATCTGGACAGCCTGAGAATTTTCCAAATCATCAAATCCTGGGTCCATTTTGCTTAATAGTTCTTCCCTCAATTTATCTCTTTCCTTTTACATTTAACCACAAGCAGCAAGAAGAAACCAGGGAGTACCTTCAACATTTTCCTTGGAAATCTCCCCAGCTAAATATACATCACTTACAAGCTCTGCTTTCCATACAACTGTAGGACACAATTCAGCTAAGTTTTCTGCCTTTATATAATAAGGACTTTCTTTCCTCTAGTTTCCAATAACATGTTCCTTGTGTCCTTCTGAACCCTCACCAGCAGCACCTTTAACATTAATATTTCTATGAACATTCTGTTTATGATATATATATGTATATGTATATATATTTGTTTTCTCTAAGGCAGTGTATACTTTCCCTTCTGTGCTCCTCACTTCCTTCTGAGCCTTCATCAGCAGTGCTTTTAACATTCATATTTCTTTTTTTTTAACATTCATATTTCTACCAACAGTTTATTGAAGACAATCTAGGCTTTTTCTATCACATACTTCAAAATTCTTCCAACCTCTGCTCACTAATTCCAAAGCCAGTTCAATATTTTCAGGTACTTGTTACAATATATTATGGACTTATGTCTACCCTACCCCACCCCCAATTAATTTGTTGAATCCCTAACCCCCAATATGATTGTATTTGGAAATAGGGCCTTCAAGGAGATGATTAAGGTTAAATGGGGCCATAAGGGTAGGGTCCTTATCCAATAGAACTGGTGTCCTTATGAGAAGAGGAAGAAACACCAAGAGTGCACATGCACAAAGGAAAGAGCACGTGAGGACACAGCAAAAAGCAGTCATCTGCAAATTAGGAAGACCACTCTCATCAGAAATCAGCCCAGATGGCCCATTGATCTTGGACTTCTAGCCTCCAGGACTATGAGAAAATAAACTTCTATTGTTTAATACACCCAGTCTGTGTATTCTATTATGACAGCCCAAGCAGATTAAGACACAGCAGCACCTCATATCCAGGTACCAAAATCTACTTTATGTGACTGCTGTAACTAATCACACAAATTTGGTGGCTTAAAAATGTAAGAACTCTACTCTTTCATAGTTCTGGGTCATAAGTTCAAAATCCGTTTCGCTGGGCAAAATCAAGGAGTCAGCAGGGCCATACTCTCCCTGGAGGCTCTAGGGGAGAACATGTCGCCTCTTTCAGCTCCTGGTGGCTGCTGGCATTCCTTGGCTTGTGGCCATATCACTACAGTCTCTGCCTCTGTGGTCACATTGTCTTCTCCTTTATGGTTTGTCAAATCTTTCTCTGGTTTCCTATTATAAGGACATGGGGTTACAATTAAGTTTCATTCAAGTAATCCAGGGCAATCTCCCGATCTCAAAATCCTTAATTTAACCACAATTCCCATCTCTTTGCCGTATAAGGTAACATTTACAAATTCCAGGGATTAGGACATGGATATCTTTTGGGGGGCCATTAGCACACCACATTATCTTATGACAGTTAACAGTTCTATGAAAAATTCCTTAAACTACAAAAGACCAAACACTAACTTTCTATACTCCCTCCAACTGCATCTCAAATCATCCTCCATTCACCCTCCCCAAAAGTATTCCAAATTTACCCTCCAGTAGCTCCTACCTACACTCCCATACTGTCCTCTAGTAGCCCCATTTCTCCTGAAGATGTGATTCTTTAGTTGTGTACTAACTGTCCTGTAATAGACACCAACATCACTCCACGCCATCCTCAATCACCACCAACATCTTTTTATAAATATCCCCAATTTCACCACCCAAATGCCCTTTCTTCTTTCTCCATATCTCCCATTCACCCTACTCTTCAGTTGCATTGCAATGAAACCCCAGCTTCCAGAGAGAGACTGAGACAGAGACTGAGAGAGCAGTGTTGAAAAAGTTG
The DNA here is from genome assembly GCF_963930625.1 of Muntiacus reevesi. Classification (NCBI taxonomy): domain Eukaryota; kingdom Metazoa; phylum Chordata; class Mammalia; order Artiodactyla; family Cervidae; genus Muntiacus; species Muntiacus reevesi. The sequence continues at coordinate 52,272,750 of NC_089271.1, read as the reverse complement.
TGACTTGTGAGCAAGAGATTAAAAGAGACAGACAGATGGAGGATGGATGCAGAGCATGTGATGGGGACGCACTTGTCATGGAGATATTTGGGATGTGTGTATGAGGCTGGTGTTTGTAGAATTAGGGTATGTGACAGGATAGCTAATTTTTGGGTTTAATGCTGTATTTCTTTTCTCTCAGTCTGCTGCAAGTCTTTTAACTGTTTATAGCATATTTCATCAGATTATAGTTTTATATTTTGATGGGTAAAATTGGAGAAATTGTGGAGCATGGTGATAAAGAGTGCCTGGGTTCCACAGCAGGTTTTATAAACTGAGGTGACCTAGGGCAAGTGACTTAACTTTGCTGTACTTTGATTTCCTAATCTGAAGGATGAGTAATAAATGGAAGCCTCCTCAGAAGTCTGTTTTGAGAATTAAAATGACTTAATACAGATAAAGTGTCAAGAACGATTGATAAATGTTGTTTATTGTTATTTCCTTTATAGGTTTGCTTTTTGTATCCTGTTTAAGAAGGCCTTCTTTTTTTGCCAAAGACTTAAACATATTCTCCAAACATTTTTTTTCTGATATTTCTTACAGGTGTTTTGTGTTTGGCCATGGCACGCAGCATGTGGGATCTTAGTTCCCCACCCAGGGATCAAACCTGGGTCCTCTACAGTGGAAGCATAAAGTCTTAGCCACTGGACAACCAGAAAAGTGTGATAAGTGGTATTCTTTTTTAATGGTTAGGTCTTTAACCAATTTAGAATTAATTTTTCTGAATTGAGTAAAGTGAAATCGCTCAGCTGTGTCTGACTCTTTGTGCCCCCATGGACTGTAGCCTACCAGGTTCCTTCGTCCATGGGATTTTCCCGGCAAGAATACTGGAGTGGGTTGCCATTTCTTCCTCCAGGAGATCTTCCCAACCCAGGGATTGAACCCAGGTCTTCTGCATTGTAGGCAGACACTACCGTCTGAGTCACCAGGGAAGTCGAATTGAGTAAATTAGGAATCTAATCCCTCTTCCCCAGAAGACAGTCATTCTCCCCAGACCATTTTAGTAAATAGTCCATCTCCCAGTGACTTGAAGTATCACTTTTGTCATTTACTAATTCCCATAATACATTGATCTAGTTTTTCTATTCCTACTCCCATATTACAATGTTTTAATTACTAGAACTTTGTCAGACATTTTGAATTCAGTTAAGACGGTGCCCTCCTCTTTTTTCTTCTTTTATAAAATTAGATATTCTTGCATATTTAAGGCATCATAGGAATATCAGTTCTGCAAGTTCCATTTTGCAGTTTTTATTGGTAATGTATTGATTTTTTAAAAAATTAATTTGGGAAAGAGTTGTCATCTTTATTATGTGGATAATGTTTGTAAGCATAGAGGGACGTGGGTGTTTCCAAAGCCAACTAGGGAAATAAGGGTGCCAGTACAGGAAGGTGCAAGACAAATGGGAGCCCAGTGAAGTTCCCAGTGGTTCAACTGACGGGCGTAGTCTTGGGATGTTGGGAGGGATAAAAGGAGGGCTGCAGGTCCCGGTGTTTTGTGAGCTGACTGCGCATCTGAAGATCTGGGTGGGACTCTGCTGTGTGCAAGCCAGCTTGTATATATCTAGCATACAGAGGAGCTCAATAAATGTTTGTTAAATCAATGCACAAAGGAGTGAATCAATTAAATTTTGGAGACATTATTGTATGCCAAACAACCTGCTAGCACTCTTCATAATAGTGCTAATCTTCATAATAACCCTTCCAGGCAGGTATTATGACCCCCCATTTGACAGGCCAGGAAAACTGAGGCTCAGAGAGGGGAAGTCCCTTGCCCATCTTCAAACCCAGGTCTTTATGATTCCAGAAATCATCGACAAAAGGGACCAATTCTCATTTCCATCCTTCCACTCATTCATCCATCTGTCAAGGATTTACTAAGCACCTACTGGGTAGCACAACAACCAAGTACAACAATCGCTCTAAATGACATAAGAGTAGGTGGAGAGCTTCTAGGAAGACCGCCTGGGCAGCTGGGCTTTAGGTACCTAAAGGGTGGGGTTTCTGGTGTGCACCTCCAGGCAATGTATTACAGCTGCCTAGGCCTCAAGGCTAGGGCTTCCCTGGTGGCTCAGTGGTCAAGAATCTGCCTGCCAATGTAGGAGGCTTCAGTTTGATCCCTGGAGAAGAAAGAATGGAAACCCACTCCAGTATTCTTGCCTGGAAAATCTCATGGACAGAGGAGCCTGGCGGGCTACAGTCCATAAGGTCGCAAAAGAATCGAACACGACTTACTGACAAAACAACAAGGCCTCAAGGCTATGGCTTTGGCTGAGGAGGCAACGCTAGATCACGGTTTAGGCAGCAAATATTACGAACATTGGCCTAGAGGGGGCGCGTTTCCGCAGGTAGAAGCATAGCCTGGAGACCCTCTTCGCGCCGACAGGCCATCAGTACGCAGGCGCAGAGGACCTAAGGCGCGTCTTAATATCTTGCGGAGGGATAATTTGCGAAGAGAAGGCGTGCCTCAATCAAATTACCTCTCATTGATTTGCCTCCGTCTCTGAGGGCGTGGCCCCTTCTCGGAACAAGGGCCTGCAGAACCTAGTTCTCTCGCTGTTTGGAGGCGTGGCTTAGGGTGGGTCCTTGAATCATCCCTCAATGATTGGTCGCCTCACCCGGAGGGCGTGGCCCGGCTAGCTGTCCGCGGTTCGGTCACTTCCTGTGGAGTTTCCCCAACCCGGGGAGGAGGGGGAAGAGTGTGAGGGGGAGGAGGGCGGTCGTCCGGGGTTAGGTTGAGGGGGTTGTTGGTCCGTTCTGGGCGGGGGATGACTCACGGCCCATCCCATCTCCCCGACGCCGTCCGCCCGCGCAGAGCTCGCTCCATGGCTTAGCGGAGGAGGCGGTGGCGAGCGGGGGAGGGGACTCTTAATTTGTTAGGGGGACCGGGCCGAGGCCCGACCGGCCTGGCAGGGCTCACCCGGGGCCGGGCGTCATGTCTCATGCGGCCGAGCCAGCTCGGGACGGCGTAGAGGCCAGCGCGGAGGGCCCTCGAGCCGTGTTCCTGTTGTTGGAGGAGCGCAGGCCGGCCGACTCAGCCCAGCTGCTCAGGTGCGGGGCCGCCTGGGACCGGTAGTGCTAACTGGGGTTTCTGGGGGCAGCGGGGGCCCAGGATTGTGATTGGAGGCTCTCGGCCTAGACTTGGAGGACGTCTGGGCGCCCGACTTGGGGGGGCACCTAAGGAATCTGGCGGTGGCCTGCTTGAACTGAAGCTTAAAGGAGTCATGCAAGTGCATTAAGGGAGGCCTGGTTCAGATTTGGGGGGCCTCTTGACTAGGTCTACAGGGGCTGATTCTGTTGTGTCCAGAAACTAGTCTAGGGTTGCTGAGCTTTGAGTACTGAGACTCTAGCTAGAGGCTGCATTTGGGGTCTTTGAGTCGGGTATGAGGGGACACTCTGAGGTGAAGCACTGATTTGAAAGGACTTTTTCCCTCTGGGAAGGGCTCCTGGAAGAGAGGTACTGTCTTGGGAGCTTGATGACTCCCAGTGGCTGGTTGCTGGAGGCTGTGTTTGAGGACAACATGACTCTGGAGGGATTTGGGGGTATCTCAAATATACTGCGTGGAACCATCCTTGTGAGTGTGTGAGTGAACAAGAAAAGCAACATTAGCCAAGACTTGATCAGAGTAATCCCCTCACCTGCCCACCCATCCAGCTTGGTAGTGGAAAAGCTGTCTTCCCAACACCCGTATAGGGACTCAAATGGGAGACAGTCAGACAGACAGCAATGGAGATGGTGCCACCTCTTATCTCAGAGAAGGCCTCAGACCTTATTTCGGAATCCAGAGGAGGGTCTTGTTCCTGCTGCTGCCTGCACTAGTCGCTCAGCCAGCCTTCTTCACCCCCTACACACACACAGACATTTTTTTTTTTTTAATCTCACCTTTCCAGACTGTCTCTCAGGCCCTGGAGACAATCTTGAATCTGACCCTAGAGCTGGAATGAGCACCAATTGCACCATCCTTGCCTAGGTGGATCTTCTCTGACATCTTAGCCTCACTTCCATCAGAGGGCCTGGAATCCCCAGTCCTCTCTGTGTATACCCTGCCTATCCCAGCCCCAGTGCCCACCTCTTCCAACTTCTGTGCAATGAATGTGTGAGCATGGGAGGGGGCTTTGCCTACTTTCTGCCTTGGGATTGTGCTGAGCTCAGCGACTCTCTGAGCTTCCTCTTCCCGGCTTCCTGGGTGGTTTTAGGGCCCCAACTGTGGGTGAGGAAAGGGAGGAAGACAGATTCTTGGGGAGGGGCAAGAATTCTTGTCAAGTGAAGTCAATGACAATTTCAGGATTCTAAATCTTTGACTAAATTCAAGGATGCATATCCATCTGTCTACATGTTACTGTCCCTCACACACTAGGGTCTTGCACCCAGCATGGAGGGTTGAGTAGGAACCTTTCCATATATCAATTAACCATCTTCTAATGTCTTTATAACAACTTAGAGCATCACAGTAGTGGCAGTAGTTGAAGGGGAGGGGTGTTCATGGCTTCTCATTTTATGTCAGCGGGTTTTGGTATTGGAGTTGCGTTTGTGTTTTGATTTATTCAAAAAACTGGAGAGGGCTGGGCAGGCTCCTCTGACCAGAAAAAAATGTTCATATAAAGCAGATCATCCGCCCAAATTCTCCCTCTTGTAAATCCAGATTATTGAACCGAGGGGAGCCTCTGTTATTCCCATCTTGTTTTTGGATGCCTACTCGCATCCCACAAACTCTGGCTGGGGCAGGGTTGGTGGGGAGGGGGCGGGGCACTTTTGCAAAGCGGCGGATCCTTCAGTAAGTGAATCAGCTACCCCAGTTCTCTTTGTGATGCATTCAGTTTGTGTTACAATGGACTGTTCTGCAGAGGGATGTCCCCACTTGGACCTACGCGGGCTCACCTTCTGCAGCTAGGAAAACAGCGGGGGCTGTGGGGGCTGGGTGAACTCTGAATGCGGAGTCAGGAATCCCTCAAAGTGAATTGTCACTCCTAAATTCTTCATTTCTATTTTCCTGAAACTCAGGTTGTACACTTAATTGTTAGATCGAGGAGCTGGGATCCAGGCTTATTATTTTGAATCTTAAGGAACTATGGGTAACACGGAGCAAAAGAGAGTGGGGAGGGAATAAGACCGAGGAATTCATGGTGATGGTTTCAGCAAAGTGGCGGAACGTGAGGGCTACATTCGGTTCTCCTCCCTCCTGGTGTGTGCTTCTGTTCTCTCTCTCTGTGTGTGAGTGTGTCTGTGTGTCTCTGTCTGCCTTAGGGGGATGATGTCTGCATACAATCACTGACCATTACCCCTGCCTTTTCCCCACCCTCAGCCTGAACTCTTTGCTTCCGGAGTCCGGGATTGTTGCAGACATCGAGTTAGAAAACGTCCTTGATCCTGACAGCTTCTACGAGCTCAAAAGCCAACCCCTATCGCTACGCTCAAGGTATGTCTCTTCCGACTTCCCCTCCCGATTCCTCAGGCACCGCCATCCCCTCTTGATGGGCAGAGGTCTCAGTGCCAGCCCAGCCCATTCTCTCGCCAACCTAAACTTTTCAGAGAGTAAAATTAAGGGCCAGAAAGAGCATGTAAAAAGCAGGAGGCCAAACTAAGATTCCAGTATCTCAGACAAAATCTCCTCTGCTTCCTCCCGCCCCACCTGCTCGTCCATTCATAGATAAAAATTTCAGCGTGCATGGAGTTCCCAGACCCGGGGCGTGGCGTGCTTAAGTCCAGCCCCCAAGTGGGTGGAGCCGTTCCAAAATCCCTGGTCGTCCTCCGCCTAACTCCACGAATTCACTCCCACCGCCCTTTAAGAACCCCTGCTGGTGTCTTCTTTCCCCCCAAGCTTGCGAAGTCGAAATGTGCTGAGTCATGGGCCTGGGCTTTAAGAGAGGGGAGGGGACCTGGAAGAGGGGCAGGAAGAGAGGATTGTGAAATCTCCTTTTCAAGACTGACTAGCTCCTGGGACCAGAGGCCTAAGCAGGGAAGAAGAAGGGTTTTCCGTTGCCCGGAAGCCTGATGCCCACCCCCAGGAGATCAGGGAGTATGTCCAGCCCGAAATAGAGCATAGGAGCCTTCTGTGCCACAGTCTTAATTCTGTTTCTTTCAGCTCTCATTTAAATTGCTCCCAGAGCTGAACAGTGGTATCTCAGCTCAATATATGAACAGGCCCCAGTCCTGGCTTCACCCTAAGGACTGAGGGCTAAAGTTGCCCCAGCAGACTGTGAGCCCTGAGTGTGGCGACTGGGTCTGGTTCCTGTATCTCCCCTCTATGCTGTGGCCTCTAGAGGCAGAGAACAGGCCAGGTTCTTCTGTCTGCTCCATCCCACTGTGACTCCTTAGGCTGGGAGCTGAGACTTTTAGCTTACCTGTGGCCCCGTATTTCCCATTCCACAGCCTCCCAATATCACTGCAGGCCACACCAGCCACCCCAGCTACACTCTCTGCATCATCTTCTGCAGGGGGCTCCAGGACCCCTGCCATGTCGTCGTCTTCTTCATCGCGGGTCTTGCTGCGGCAGCAGCTAATGCGGGCCCAGGCCCAGGAACAGGAGAGGCGTGAGCGTCGGGAACAGGCCGCAGCCTCTTCCTTCCCTAGTCCTGCACCTGCCTCTCCCGCCATCTCTGTGGTTGGCGTCTCTGCTGGGGGCCACACGCTGGGTCGTCCTCCCCCAGCTCAGGTGCCCAGGGAGGTGCTCAAGGTAAGGCCACATCCAGAGGCCCTGGGAGGGGCTCCTGGTGACTGAGGATTGGCCCTGGTGGCTTTGGTGTGAGGTCCTAGGGGCTCTAAAGGAAGGTCTCAGGTACTGGTAAAAGGGGGCTGTGCTAGTGTCCCACTGTGCTTTGGGTTTCCAAGGTGTTCCCGTGCAGTTGTGAGGGGTTCTTGGGGGCCATAGGATGTCTTGGTGGCCTGTGGAGGTGCACGAGTGCCCTGGAGTCTGTGAAGTGACTCAGTAGGAAGCACTTTGTGTCTGGTGATGCATTAGGAGTTCTTTGGCATTGGAGTGTCTTGGGAAGCCGTGTGTGTGGTTCCCAGGTTTGTTAAGTGGGGTCAGATACTTTGCAGACATGGGGAGTCTTGGGGACTGTGACAAGCTGCTCTAGAAGCTGAAGGAGTCTGCCAGCCTTGGGTAGATCTCGCGGGGCTGTGCAGGATCTCTGAGAGAGGGAGTTGGGTCCTAGGGGAGAGTTACCAGTGTTTGGGGGTTGGGGGAGGGTTCTCAGATTCTGGACCTGGCTTGCCATCCTGAGCCTAGAAACAGATGACTTCTGGGAGGCAAACTGGGGCTCAGAGTTGCTTTTTCTGAGCCCTGTTCTGCCTTGTTCCTTCCTACCCCGTCTCCCTTTCATTCCACAGGTGCAGACCCATCTGGAGAACCCAACACGCTATCACCTACAGCAGGCGCGCCGACAGCAGGTGAAACAGTACCTCTCCACCACACTTGGGCCCAAGCTGGCTTCCCAGGCCCTCACCCCACCACCAGGGGGTGCTAGTGCCCAGCCGCTCCCCACCCCCGAGGCTGCCCACGCTCCTGGTCCCACCAGCAGTGCTCCCAACAGCCCCATGGCGCTGCTCACCATCGGGTCTAGCTCAGAGAAGGAGGTGAGTGGCTGCAGACGACCCTCACAGGCTCCCCCCACCCCAGCTTCTTCTAATGCTCTTCCGTATTTCTTCTCCCAGATCGACGATGTCATCGATGAGATCATTAGCCTGGAGTCCAGTTACAACGATGAGATGCTCAGCTATCTGCCTGGAGGCAACACAGGGCTGCAGCTCCCCAGCACGGTGAGGCCCTGAGAGGGGAGGTTGGTCTAAAAATTTGTGTGTCTCTCTGTTCCTGAGGAATAGCTTATGTACACCCAAGCTGGCTATATATAAGAGATTCTCATGTTGAATTGTACTGAGATAGAGTGTGGGGACTGAATGATAAGAACAGGGCACATCAGTGCCCTGGGGCCACGTTGGACTGCATGAACAGGTTGACTTTGTAGATTTTGGTACATACACGGTGGGAACTTTATGGACATATTAGGGCATACCAAAGCACTCAAGCCTCACTGTGAGGAAAAAGAAGAGGAGTCTTGTAGCATTTTGAATGTATTAAGACATTCAGATCATGAGGACATACACAGACCATGAAGTGATTGGAACACGATATGCCAAACTTGATGTAGCCAGATTTGATGTACTTGGACCTTGAAGTAATTAGAATGTACCACATCTCTTACAGTGAACTGTGCCAAGAGGCTGGGTCCTTGTAAAGATTGGATAAAGCGTTCTAGAGTAAGAGATGTACCAGTGAACTATAACATTCTGGTTTTGAACATTCCAAGAGTCCCATAACTTGCTTTGGGACATAGCAAGTGGCTATAGCTTTACTTCTTTCCAGCTCATCAAGAGGATAGAAGCACATGTAAAAATGGTATCAATTTATCAGAATTTTTCATTATTGGACAACAGCTAAAGATTGGGATTTATATTAGACAGATCCAGTGGACTAGTGGGGGTTTCAAGAAATGAAAACTCATCAAGAGGTGGGACTGATCACTTATGGATTAGTTTCTTGCCCTAGGGTGTATTCAGGAGAGTTTGAAGGAGAAAACAAACTAGGTGATGTAAAAACAGTGCTTGTTGAGTGGTTGGAAAAGAAATCCTGAGAGATCAGAATGTGCAAGATGTTAGAGTCAGGACCTTGGTGATTGGCAGCTGGAGATTGTATGTAATGTGATGTAATGCAGTCACAGCAAAAGACTGGAGATCGGGCTGGGGAACTTTCCAGAAGGCCAGATTTGGGGTGGAATATTGCCATGACAATTTCCCAAGGTCTGAGAAGACTGGGTTGGAGTGTTCCAAGAATGCTGAATTGGAATGTCATGCTAGGAGGGGCTGAAATATTGCATTGGAGCTGATAAAGACCTGAGAAGGGTGGTTTTCTGGCACTTCTCTTCAAAGCCAGCCCTGGGGTTTGGGAGAGAGGTTTCATAAGTCTCCAGGGGATTGGAGGGGCTATGGGGTCAAAATGAACAGGCCAGGCAGGGTCCAGTCCCCCAGCAAAGCAGGGTAGGTCCCCTTGACCCTGTCCTCCCTGTGAGTCACCATATGAAATTCCCTTGACGGAGAAGGAAGGGTTCCCACATGGAGCCAGGCAATCCTTGTGTGAGGGGGCCCATCTTTGGGGGGTGTGTCCGGTCAGGAACTAGGTTTGGAGAAGAGGCTGAGCCTGGGGTCTGTTCCAACCATGATTTTTCTGCTCGCTCTGCCCGCAGCTGCCTGTGTCCGGGAATCTGCTTGATGTGTACAGTAATCAGGGCGTGGCCACGCCAGCCATCACTGTCAGTAACTCCTGTCCAGCTGAGCTGCCCAATATCAAACGGGAGATCTCTGGTAAGGAACAGGGTCTTGGCCCTGTGCCATCATCCTTTACCCCAGGGCAAGCCCCATTTCTACCAGGTCTGGAGGTCGTGGCTGGTTCTAGGGGAAGAGGGTTTAAACAGACAGTAACAGGAGCTGTTTGCCACCTTTGGCCATATGGCCTATGGTCCTGCTTTCAGTCCACTTCCTCTTCTCTTGGGTTTAACAAATGGCCTGTCACCATGGCTTCTTTAAAAATCGGAAAAAGGGTAGCACTTTGTAAATAGTCACTTCCCCTGCCTGCGCCCACCAAAGCCTACCACAGTGGCTACATGTGCTGCACTCTGTCGTCTGTCATCTTTTCCGGGCCCAGAAGCCCTGACCACCACCCCATCTCTTCCAGAGACGGAGGCCAAGGCCCTTTTGAAGGAACGGCAGAAGAAAGACAATCACAACCTGAGTGAGTGGGAGCATGTACCGCTGGCCACGTGCCATGCAGCCCTACTTCACTCTGCCCAGCCTTCCTTGAGGGGGTGGGACTCTCCCTGCAGCAGCCTCTTAACTCCCCAGTTTTTCTTCTTCCTTCCTCGGCCTATTGATGACTCCTCTTTCTTTCCCTCACCTTCCAAGTTGAACGTCGCAGGCGATTCAACATTAACGACAGGATCAAGGAGTTGGGCACCCTCATCCCCAAGTCCAGTGACCCGTGAGTCTGGGCCGGGAGCCCCAGGGCCAGTGGAAGGTGGGGCAGGGGCCCCACTCCCTGAAAGTCATTCCAGGGTGGGCCCGCCCTAAATGGGAACCACCCAGGCAGTCCTGCTCATTTGCCTCTTTCTCACCCAGCTTTCCTCACTCTGAGCAGGGTGGCAGCCCCTCACCACGTCCCAATCTAAAGTTTTAGGTGCATGACATTATGGTCCATGTTCCTAGTCCAACCCCCGCATGAGTTTTCTGCTTATTTAGTACTTCTTTTTATTTACTCAAGAAATATATTCAGCTGCTTCTGCTTTGTGCCAGGTACCATGCTAGGCCCTGAGGATACCAGAGGGCACAAAACACAAAAAAGTCCCCGACCTCATGGAACTGATGTTTTAGTGGGGGCAGACAGACAGCAAACAAGATAAATAAGTAAAATCTGGTGGTTATGATGAGTGTGGTGGAGAGGAATGAAGAATGGAAGGAAGAAGGGGGGATGCTGGGGAAGGTCACAGTTTGGGGTGAGGAGGGTGGGGACAGGGCAGGCCTCAGCTGATGAGGAAACATTTGAATAAAGAGCCTGAGTAGGTGAGGCTGGAGCCATCTGGATGTCTAGGGAAAGAGAGAGCTCAAGGTGGAAGGCAGAACTGAGCTGGAGGCCCTGGTGTGGAAATGATTTTCCATGTTCTAGGAGCATTGAGAAGCCAATGTGGCTGCAGTGGGGGGTCAATAAGAGGAGCGGTAAGGGATCAGGTCAGGGAGTCTCCTGGCTTCAGAGTGTGATGGGGCATCATTGGAAGGTTCTAGGCAGGTGGTTTTCATCTGAGCATTCCATACCCTTGATGGGCCTGCACTTAAAGTTCCAAGCATGTGGCTGGGTGCTCCATCTACCTGGTGCAGTGTCCCCTTCAGTTCCCAAGAGACTCTATACGCAGCATTCCCTTCTTTCCTCACCCTTGGTCCCCACAGGGAGATGCGCTGGAACAAGGGCACCATCCTAAAAGCCTCCGTGGATTACATCCGCAAGTTGCAGAAGGAGCAACAGCGCTCCAAAGACCTGGAGAGCCGGCAGCGATCCCTGGAGCAAGCCAACCGCAGTCTGCAGCTCCGAATCCAGGTCTGGAAGGAGGAGGCAGTATTAGAGGTGGGAGTGAGGGGCTTCCTGAGGCAGAAGCAGAGGGAGAAGAGGCCAGGATTTCCCCTCTGGGCATATTTGGGGGATCCCCGGGCTTCCTGACTCACATGTTGATGATGATGACGATCATAAGCAGTGATCATAACATGCTAGCACTAAGTTGCTTCAGTCATGTCTGACTCTGTGACTCCATGGACTGTAGCTCTCCAGGCTCCTCTGTCCATGGGATTCTCCAGGCAAGAATACTGGAGTGGGTTGCCATGCCCTCCTCCAGGGGATCTTCCCCACCCAGGGATCGAACCCAAGTCTCTTATGTCTCCTGCATTAGCCAGGTGGGTTCTTTACCACTAGCACCACCTGGGAAGATCGGTCATAACATTAACAAGAATAATAATGAATATTGGCTAACAGACATGGTGTTCATCTTGTGCCATGAACAAGAGCCTTCTTTCCATTTACTAAGTTAATCCTCACAACAATCCTGTGAGACAGGGACCATTATTATACCCATTTTATGGATTGGGACTCTGAGGCTCAAAGACAGATGGTAAGCAACTTGCCTAAATTTATGCAACTAGTGAGTGGCAGATGCTGAATTTGAACCTAGGCAGCTTACCCTTTTAACTTTTAAATCCCCTGCCTCTGAAGGACCTCTGAACCCCATCTTGTGCCACACACCCCCCACCTATGTTTTGCAGGAGCTGGAGCTGCAGGCCCAGATCCATGGCCTGCCGGTGCCTCCCACCCCAGGGCTGCTCTCGCTGGCTGCAACTTCAGCCTCTGACAGTCTCAAGCCAGAGCAGCTGGATGTTGAAGAGGAGGGCAGGCCAGGCACAGCGATTTTTCATGCAGCGGGGGGCCTTGCCCAAAATGCTCCCCATCAGCAGCCCCCACCACCACCCTCGGATGCACTTCTGGACCTGCACTTTCCCAGCGACCACCTGGGGGATCTGGGGGACCCCTTCCACCTGGGGCTGGAGGACATTCTGATGGAGGAGGAGGAGGGGGTGGTGGGGGGACTGTCAGGGGGCACCCTGTCCCCACTCCGGGCTGCCTCTGATCCCCTGCTTTCTTCAGTATCCCCTGCAGTCTCCAAGGCCAGCAGTCGCCGCAGCAGCTTCAGCATGGAAGAGGAGTCCTGATCACACCTCACCCCTCCCCTGGGACTTCCCCACCCAGGAAGGGAGGACCTGTTAGGATGAGGCCCCACCTTTTCCCCCACCTTTCCATGAGACTGCCCTGTCCAGGTGTACCCCGGGGAAAAGGAGACTTGATGAGGCCCCACCTCTTCCCCACAGGACTGGCCAGTGCAGGTGTTCAGGCATGGAGAAGGTAGGGATATCAGGGCCTGTCTCCTGCAGATCACAGCCTGACCTTGTCCCGTGAGACTCGCCCTTGCCCAGATGAGGGAAAGAGATGGGATGAGGTTGGCCCCTGGCCTCTAGGGACTGTCCTAGCGGATTTCCTATGATAAAGAGGTACCCGGATAATGCTCCATCCCCTCTCTTGGGACCATCAGTCTAGTCCATCCTGGGAAGGAAGAGGAGTCAAAATGATGGTGGTCCCAGCCTAGATGTTTAAGCCCTGTCCCTTCCCCTGTGAATCCTGCCCTGCCCAGGCAAGGAACAGAAGTGAGGATGAGAGCCAGCCCCTTCACCTGGGAACTCAGTCCTGGCCTTGTAACAATGGAGGACTCAGGTCCTGCCCCTTCCCTATAGAACAACTCAGCACAGGTATTTCAGGTGTGGAGGAGTCAGTAAGATCAGGCAGCTTTGTAGAGACCACAGTCTTTGTCTCTTAGCAATATCCCATCCAGCATTCCATACTGCAGGGAGGGGTGGTACTTAAGCTCCCCCCAAACCCCGATATCCCCCCAACCTTAACCTGGGACCAATTTGACCTAACCTAGGAGGGCTTTAAGTTGACCTTGCCCTTGAAGAAGGGGGCAGATCTTGAAATCTTGTGGGTTGACATTCCAGACCTAGATCAGGAGTGAGTGAGAGTTAGACCCCGCACCCTTAGGCAGAGTGTTGCTTCCTTTCGGGGGTAGACTGGAGAGGTGATGGAGATTAGGGAGTACTTGGTGCAGTTTTACACAACCAGCACCACAGTACTCTCTTTTTTCAACATGTAGAGGAACAGGATGAAGGAAGGGGCCTTTCCAGGGGGTTCCCCAGTCTGGCAACAAGTGGAAGCCTATCCCACCAAGACAGAGGCATAGGGGGAGGATTGCAAAAGCATACATACCCACTCTTTTTGTTTACCTGATTTTTTAATTGACTCCCCTCCCCACTCAGAAGCTAAGTCACCCCCAACCTCTGGCCTCCACCCAGTTCTCCATTTGGAGAAATCCTCCCCATTTCAGAGTTATCAAGAGACACTCCCTCCTCATCCCCATCTCTCCTACACATACACCCAAGGTTTTCAGCTTTGAATTGTTGGGGCCATGCCCCAAGGAATGTTTTCTGAGGGTTCTGTAGGTTTGTGATTAAAATAATAAATGCTAGGCGTGTTTGATGCGCTTTTAACTTTGGCAAAGAGTCTCCTGTCCTTGATTTTGTCTGTGCAGTTAGCCTGGCTCATGAAGGCCAGGAGAGAGAAAGGTTCTTGGAAGAAACAGATTTGAGAGGATGAATAAAACAATTTAGGTAGAGGGGCTGGAGGAAAACAATGTACAAGCAAAATTAGTCTTCAACTATCTGCTGGGCAGTCAGTTGCAAGTGTTGTACCCAATTTATTATTCTAAGGAATATTCATCAAGAGAGTACTGGTTCCTATTCCTATTTCATGTCTTAAGAAACACAGATTAAGAGTTTAAGAACTATCTGAAGGTACACAACTGGTAAATGGATGAAGAGCTTAATGGTAAAGTTAGGTGAGGGCTCTGGTTTGAAAAATGTCACTGAGGACAGACGAGCTGAAAGAGGTTTTCTTGCAAGGTCACTTTTGAAACTGATAAAAAAAAAAAAAAAAGGTGTATATGATGATATCTACTGGCAAATAGTAGAGGTATTCCAGATGGTGAAAATGGCAAAGACAAAAACTGTAAAGGTAGAGGAATAAGCAGACAACTTGGTTTGGGAACAGATGTTGACATTTGTTGCGGGGGGGGGGGGGGGGGTGTTTAAATGGAAGTGAAGAGACACAAGTACTCCTGGAATTTCTCAACCTAACTGACTCCCAGGACAGGTATCAGGCCACCTCTTGTGTCACCCCCATCAAACATTGACCCCTGAGCACTGGGACCCAGCCTGGTCCTGTGTTTCCCCAGTCAGACTGACTACCACACTGCCTTGCACCTTTCTAGCCTAACATACTGTGAGTCCTAGGGCCTGGTTGCTGAGCCTTTACCACCAGAATGGTGGTTCTCTGATAGCTTTTTTCCCTCCTCAAATTTGCTATATTCGATTTATTTTACAAAGATAACACCCAGAAATTTTTTGTTTGTATTCTGGAATAATTCAGATTTACAGAAGTGTGGCAAAGATAGTAGAGAGTTCTCATAGCTACAAGCCAGCTCCCCCTAATGTTAACAGCTGTAACAACCATGGCACATTTATTAAGGCTAGGAAAATCACATTGGCACAGCATTAGGAAGTCCAGACTAATTGGATTTCACTGTTTTTCCCCCAAATGTCTTTTTCCTGTTCTAGGATTCAAGTAGGGATACTCTATTTGCTATCTCTCTCTGTGTAACAAATGACAATCTTAGTGGCTAAAAAATCATGCATGCATTATCTCCCAGTTTTTGCAGGTCAGGAATCCAGGCTGGCTTAGCTGGGTCCTCTACTCCAGCGGCTGTCACAAGAGTGCAGTCGGGGGAGGTGTGGGTAGGACAGAGGGCTCATCTGAAAGGGGGACTGGAAAGAATCTGCTCCGTGCTAATATGGTTTGGGGCAGACCTCAATTCTCTGCAGCCTGTTACACTGAGGGCCTCAGTTCCTTGCTGGCCGTCAGCTGGAGGTGCCCACGGTCCTTACTGTATGTGCCTTTCCTCCCATGAGGCAGCTCACAACATATGTAGTTTGCTTCATCAAAGTCAACGTTAGAAGAGTCCGCTAGCAAAACAGAAGCTACAATCTCTTGTAATACAATATGGAAGTGATATCCTCTCACCGTTAAGGCATTCTGTTGGTTAGAAGCAAATTATTCAAGGGAGAGGATTACACAAGATCATGAATATCAGTAGGACCACTGGTGGTGGGGGTGGGGCTGTGTTAGAAGCTCCCTACCACACTGGGTTGAGTTGTCATATTTTCGTGAAGCTCCCTACCACACTGGGTTGAGCTGTCATATTTTCGTGGTCTCCTCTGACAGTTTCTAGGTCTGCCCATTGAGAAGGCATTGTACTATGCCAGAGGTAACAAGCACATCTAGTACCCAGATCTTGGTTTCTAAGTGCCACGCTCCAATAAAAGGAACATGGGCTCCTTGGAGAAATGGCTGATTTTAAGGCTGGTGAAGAGAAATTTAACAAGACAAGCCTGGAGCATTGTGTGGTGCCAGAAAGTAAGGAAGAACCTAAAAAACTGAGACTGTGTCATAAAGATGTGGGAGCCAATCTGAAAGAACTCCAAACAGCCAAAGGTAGAACAATCTGAGCAGCAAAAAAATAACAATAGTGGTGTATTATAATCCAAAAACTAAATATCCATGATTCCATACTTATATAAATCAGTGATAGGATTGTGTAAGTAAATAAATGCTGGAGATGGGACAACTCTTCCTTGCATAAGACTCCCAAATAATAAATATAGAAGGAATGAGAGAAATGGAAAATTACCACTAGAATACCACAATAATAATTACTCTGGACTGGATCCACAGCTAAATGCTAAAATTAGCAGGCAAAACTTGAAGGTGGACACACAGTGAGCCTGGATTGTACATTATTTCTGCCTGGGTCAGGTTCAGAACCCTACTTGGAGGGAAGTGGAGCCTAGGAAGAGAATAGCAATATAGCTGAGTTGGGTGGGAGAGGTCAGATTTTAGACCTTAGGACTAGCAGGCATGGTACTGGGGAAAAAAAAGCTTTGTAGAGTCAGACTTTCAGAAATCATTATAGGCATTGCTTTAGGTCTTTGACCAAATGCTAGGCTATGCAGGTTTAGAGTGAGGCACTGTGAGACCAAGCAAAGATCAGTCCTGGGCTTACATGAACTGAATGGATGCTTGCACATTCCTGGGAGACAGAGACTTTGACCAGCCTGAGTGGAGAATCTTTACCCAGTACCCCAGTGAGAAACAGACACCCCAGAAAGACCATGCCTTAAGATCATGCCGCTTCAGCTCTAGAGTAAGGGTTATTATAGATCTTCTCCAAAATATGCTAAAAACATGCTTCAAAAGGATCAAGTTAAAAAAAAAAAAAAGGATCAAGTTGAATTGTGACATTTAGAATGTATGTAGATATAGCATATATAACAATAACACAAGACAGGATTTGGGAAATGAAACCACAGCTTTGCAAGATTTTTCCGTCTCATGTGAGATGGTGCAATATTAACTTTGAGTTGACTGTAATAAATTAAGGATGCATTTTGTAATCACCAGGGCAACCTCTAAAAAAGATAATGAAAACAGGTACAACTCAAAAGCCAATTGAGGGCTTCCCTGGTGGTCCAGTGGTTATGAATCCGCCTGCCAATGCAGGGGACACAGGTTCAATCCCTGGTCCGGGAAGATCCCACATGCTGAGGGGCAAACTAAGCCTGCATGCTGCAACTACTGGAGCCCATGCTCTGCAACAAGAGAAGCCATCGCAATGAGAAGCCCATGCACCATAATTGGAAGCCCATTTATGATTCTATGAGCTAGAAAATCAATGTATGCATGCTAACCCATATATTCACACATATCTATAAGTATTTCTGCATCTATTCATCTCTATATATTTTAAGATAAACATGAATTCATAGTGATGTGTTCCAGTACCATATGGTTCATCTTAACCTTCCCTTCTTGCTTATCTGTAGCCTGCCATTCCAACATTGAGAAACCCAGTTCCAGCCATCCACCACCCATTACTTAATTGTTTGATCCCAGTGTATATGGATTGCAATATCAGAACTGTTAACCTGTATTCCTACGAGAGACAGCTTTACCAAAGTTAAGTGCTTTTCTATGGTTCCCTTTGTCTTTTAGCTCTGGAGTTTCCAGTCAAAATACCATTTTCCAGGTTTACTTAGGTCAGCATATCTGCTCCCCATGCTCTTCAGCGACATAGTATGGAATTCTACTTATCAATAAAAAGGAAAAGATATTGATACATACAACAACTTGGGTGAATCACAAAAGTGTTACACTTAGTGAAAGATGCCAGATGCAAATGAGTATATATTGCCTGATTCCATTTGTATGAAACCCTACAAAAGGTAAATATAATCTCCCACGACAGAAAGCCAATCAGTGGTTGCCTGAGACGGAGTGGAGGGTTGGGATGGGTAACTAAGGAACCTTTTGAAGGTAATGGAAATTTTCTATATATTGATTGTGGTGGTGGTTACAAGGAATGTGTTTGTCAGAACTCATTGAATTGTACAAATAGGTAGATAGGTAAATAGAGAATATATCTCAATAAAGTTCATATGTTAAAAAAGTAAAAAAAGAGACCTGGCTGAAATAATTTTCCCACAGCAAGCAGATCATTTAGTCTGACAAAAATGACAGAAAAAAAATGCAGGGGCATGGGTTTGATCCCATATGTGCTCCAAGAGAAAAAAAAGGATACAATGAGATGCCATTTCTTTGTTCTGAGATTGGAGAAAATTGTAAAATAGAACAACACAGATTATTGGCTAGGCTGTGAGGAAACAGGTACTCAAATACGTTGATAGTGCTTATGAACTTGGAACAGCCCATTTGGGAGGGAATTTGGGAGTATCGACTAAAACCAGATATTCATGAAAAAAAATTTTATTTTATTTATGTGACTGCACCAGGTCTTAGTTGCAGCACATGGGATCTAGTTCCCTGATCAGGGATCGAACTCCCTCCCCCTGCATTGGGGGCACGGAATTTTAGCCACTGGACCACTAGGGAAATTCCCAGATATTCATTTTTTGATGCAGCAATCCCAGTTCTATGAATTTACCCTGAAGATATACCTCAGATAATAATAAAAAAAATATGTACAAGGTTATTCCTTTTGGCATTGTTTATACTTGCAAAATATTAGAAACTGCCTATATGTGCAAACATAGGAGTGTAGTTCAATTATGATACATTGAAAAAATGGGGTACTATGTACCTGAGACAAGATATTATCAAATGAAAAATGCAAAGCGCAAAAGAGTAGTTACAGGATGTTACCCTTCATGTAGGATAAATAAGATAATATACATGTATGTGTTACAGCAGAAAAGTTTTCTTTCTATTCTGTAGGTTCTTTGCTGGTTTAATAATTAAATTGACATAAGACAGATAAATAGGAGAAAAACTAATTTCGTATGTGCAGGATACCCATAAAAATATGAGACCCAAAGGTAGCTGGGCAATTGAGGCTTACATGCCAAACTGAGCTAAGGAATAGGATAAGGGCTTCAGAGAGGTTTCAAAGGGGAGGAGGGCAATTCGCAGGATGATAAGAGCAGATGTTTCTTAGTCATATGTTTGCTTGGCCATGCTGGGTCTTCCAGTTAAAACGTTATCTCCGTATAGTTCTCTTTCTGGGCCAGACTACCTATCTTAATTCTTCTAAGCGGTTAAAGGAGAAGTAGAAGTTTTTTTTTGAGTGGGCTGGTCTTGATTATTTTCAGCTTAAAATAAGTCACACACCAAAGTACCACATTTTGTAGACATTTCTCCAAAGAAGACACAGATGGCCAACAGGTACGTGAAAAGATGCTCAGTATCGCTAATTATTAGAGAAATGCAAACCAAAGTGGCATATTTTGGGGTGGCATTTCTGCTCCTCTTCACACGTGCTCATTTGTGTGAAAAGAAAGAGAAAGGATAGATTAGAAATTAAATAGGTTGGTTACCTCAACAAGGAGGTGGAGGGGAGGGCAAAATGGAATTCAAACAAAAACAAAGGAACCTAACCATATTTTAAATGAATCATGCAGCCTCATGGGGGAGGGGCTTGGGGAGAGGGAGAACTAACCCAAGCAAATTTTTAAAAAATCTTTTTGGTCACTGGCATGTGGGATCTTAGTTCCCCGACCAGGGATCAAACCTCACCCCCTGCATTGGCATCTCAGAGTTTAAACCACTAGACCACCAGAGAAGTCCAAGCCAAGCAATTTTTGAACACAGTATTTTGACTACTATCAGTTTAAAAACAAAAGGAACGGCATCATATTGAAGCAATGGTAGTCTTGTTAAACACAGTATTTTGACTAGAAACCAACAGAAATCTAAAGACAAAAGAAGCTGTAAAAAAGTATTGACCTCTAGTTGATAGATTTGTTTTTCATAGTCTTATGGGTAAGCAATCTGGAGTTAATGTGCATTATGATTACACAAATAAGTAAATTTATTGTGGACAGTGGGAGATAGGTTTCTTTCTGTTGGAGAAGAATATGAAAAGTGAGGAAACTAAAATGAATCTTGTGTGTTGTGCTAAAATGGAAGTTATTAGTAGTGTACTTATGTTTTTCAAGTACGTATACCTAAAAAATAAAAGGTATTTACCCCCATGGTCCAGTAGTTAAGACTCCTTGCTTCCACTGCAGAGGGTGCAGGTTCTATTCCTGGTCAGGAAACTAAGATCCCACATGCCACACGGCATGACCAAAAAAATAAAAATAAAAAATATATATACCTATAGCAAAATATGTAACTAGATATAATAGGTATGTGTGTATACATGAATTAGTCCATATACATGTATTTTTTAGCTCTGTACACTGAGAGGGCATAGAAAAAATTACACTCCAGTAGCAATGAACACTTTCTCAACTGGGGCTAAAAAGGAATAATGTTGAATCTGGAGCATCTTGTAATGCTAGAAAGCATGGAATTGCTTTAAAAAAAAATGATGGGGCCATATCAAAGGGACACAAAAATCAGCTTAAAGGAGCTTCCACTGGTCAAATCTGGGACAATTTGAGCGTCAAAGGAAATAATGACAGTGATTGATTATAATTTATGGAATAAAATAAGAATGAGTCTGTACAGATATAAACACATAAATGGGGAAGAAGAGAAAGCTCTTTCTTATAGTAGACTAGTAACTAACAAATATCAAAGGAATGTTGGTGTTAGGAAATCATTGATGGATGCTGAAGCCAATAGTTCAAAAATTTTATATCTAAAGACAGGATGATAAAGCAAAGGTGGCAAAATGTGAACAACTGATGAACCTGGTAGAAGGGTACAGGTAATTTCCTTATGGACTTTCCTGGTAGCTCAGACAGTAAAGGACTCGCCTGCAATTTGGGAGACCTGGGTTCAATCTCTGGATTGGTAAGATCTCCTGGAGGAAGGCATGGCAATCCACTCCAGTACTCTTGCCTGGAGAATCCCCATGGACAGAGGAGCCTGGTGGGCTACAGTCCATGGGGTTGCAAAAGGTCAGATAGGACTGAGTGACTAAGCACATTTCCTTATACCATTCTTGCTTTTCTGTAAGTTTAAAATGGCATAAAATCGCTTTTCTCCTCGCCCCACTAAAAAGAAAAAAAAGATAAATAAGGCATATCCTAGTACCAGATATGTTGCTGCTAAACATGCTTTCTAATTTTTTTCTTTCCCAAACAAAAACTACTGCTTGGGTGGCAGGGTTTGCAGCGGTGGCCGGTAAGCACAGAGACGTTTATAATGCATTTTATTTTTTTAATTATTATTATTTTTATTCTTTATAATGCATTTTAACACTTATTTGAATGTTCCTGATGTTTTGCTATCCTAGTTTTGTTTTTTAAGTGAAGCTCTCTCGTTTGATTCACTGCCATTCTTTCCTCACAGGTATTTTAAATTTATTGGTGACTGGGCCCTTTACCTAACAGTATCACGTTAAAAAAAAAAAAAAGCGTCAACTCTTTAAAAACAAACAAACAAAAAACACGCCAAGGGCTTCACGAGAGACGGGATTCCTGTTTTCGGGTCACTCGGAGGAGGGCCGGAACAAAACATGCGCACAGCTTCCGCTTTCATTTCCACTGTAAAGCCGACCATCTTCCTTAAAGGGGTACCGCGGAAGCGCGATTTTCGGTCGGCAAACACTTCCCTAGCGACGAGTCCCATGACACAGGAATGTTACAGTGTCGCATCACAATGAGTAGCCTAATGATAGCTCAAAAGCCAGATCTAATGACCTG
The DNA here is from genome assembly GCF_963930625.1 of Muntiacus reevesi. NCBI lineage: Eukaryota > Metazoa > Chordata > Mammalia > Artiodactyla > Cervidae > Muntiacus > Muntiacus reevesi. The sequence continues at coordinate 52,251,293 of NC_089271.1, read as the reverse complement.
GATTCTGGTAAAATACTAAACTGCAATTCACTTAACCGGCCAGTTTTTTTTTTTCTTGTCTCGGTTTCCAAAACGCTGAACTTCCGGAGGAGACTCCTCCTCCTCTATTCCTGCCCGGTGGTTTGGTCCGACCCAATTCTACTGACAGGAGAGACAAACCGCGTCGGCGCAGAAAGCTGGTGGGGGGGTGGGGGGGAGGAACATGGCGCAAGCTCTGTCTGAAGAGGAGTTTCAGCGGATGCAGGTACCGCTCGGCGGGGCAAAGACCAGCAGGCTAGGCGATGGGGGTGCGGGGAAGAGAGAGATTGTGCCACCGGCTTTGAGCAGGGGTTGGTTGGGATGGACCTTGAGTCTAAGGGTTTTGGAGAAGGGAAACTGAGGTTCCGAGTGGTGAGACTACTGGATTCCGAGAAACTGTTGGGCTCTCAGCGGTTGGATTCTGTTAGTCTTGTGGGTGGAAGAGAGAGTTCTAGCGTGGGTGATACTTTACTGAGACCTGGAGGGGACGAGATCTTTGGGCTCGTGTGGGAGACACCCTAGGTGGGCGATGATATTGCTGAGCTTTGAGGGAAGGAGATCCTGAGAAGGCGAAACCATTTTGCCTGGAGAGGAAGGAAGCGGGCGTTGAGTTGTTTGCGTCATGGTGGGGGGAGCCCTGGAGAGGGCAATACCATTACTTGTGGGAGGTAGACATTTTTGTGGGAGATACCACTATGCCAGGGCACTGGGAAAAGACCCCACATGTTGTCATTGTTTCTGGGAGGTGGAGCTTCTGTGCAAGGGGTGGTACCATTGGATGATTAGGGGTGATCCCATTAGGGCTGGGGTGATGAAGGCCCTGAGTGGGTAATACCATTAATCCTTGTTGGAGAGAGAACCAGAGGAGGTGAAAGAGTGATACCCCTGGACCACGTGGAGAGGAGATCACCGGGCTCTGGGAAGGTACCCTGACTGAGTATTCTGACCACTTGATTCTTTTGGTGGGACTCTGAGATGGGATGAAAGGCCAAAGGGGGCCCTTGTTGACTTAGTTCCTTTCTGGGGAAGATCATTGGATTTTGTGCGTGGGTAGAGTCAAGGGGGGAAACCCTGTGTAGGGTCTGTGGGAGGACAGGAGGAACTCCAAGTGAAGACAGATAATCCATTCGTCCTTGAATGAAGGAAACCAGTTGTCACTGTGTGAAGGACCCTGAGGGTGGAAGGGCAAGATAATTGAACCATAAAAGGGGAAGGCCCTTGTAACTTGTGCATAAGGGTTATTCCATGTGAGTAAGGGTAATCCACCTAACCCATCCAAGGCCTTGTGGGGGAAAAACCCTGAAGGGTATAGGTTCATCTCATTGGATCATGACTGGGGAGATCTTGAGGGGTGTAGGGGACCCTTCAGTGAGGAAGATTGATTCCATTAGTCATGAGTGAAGGGAGAACCATTGGATTCTGATGGATAGAGACTCTTAAGTGGGTGCCAGGGGTGTTCTCATTGGATCAGGAGGAGAGGATCCAGGAGTGGACAGGGGCAGGAAAGGTTGTATAGGGCCCAAGCCCTCTCCCCTTTAGCAGACCACCCAGGGATGGATTCTGGTGCCATGGGAGAGAGGGAAAGGTCCTGGTGCTGTAAGGGATGGTTGTTCTGGGAAGAACTGGCCTCAGTGCCCTGCAGTGCTGGTAGGTAGGGATATGCTGTTTGGAATGGCCCATACTTCACTTGTCCTCAATTCTTGAAAGGGATCTGGACATTTTGAGAGCCTTGCTTGTAGGGACCCCGGGCAGCCCCTTTTTACTCAGTGAAATTGGTCATAATACCAAGCCCTCTTCCCTTGGGAAAGAGGGAAGAAGGCAGTCTCCCGCCCCCTACTCGGGCCAAGAGGATAGACAGCACCTCTGATGGAAGACTGCAAAGTGTTTAGTGTGTTATGAGGCCAGCCAGGGTGAGGAGGTCGACTTCATCCTGTGGGCACGGAGAGTCGTGGAACACACAGAAACAAGAGATGGACTGGGTCAGCACTGTGGCATCGCCTGGGGTCATAGTTGGACTGAAAGGGGAGAGGTGGAGGCAGCAGGGAGATGGGCAAAGCTGGCCGTGGTCATAAGTAGAACTGATGAAGGTGGGACAGGGGCTGAGGAGTTGGACTCATTTGGGATGCAGCAGGCACAGGTCTTAAGAGTGACTCAAAAGGCACAAGAAGGGCAACAGGGTTTCTGGGGCTCAGAGTGTTGGTTCCCTCCTCATGAGGGTAGGGGGCACATTCCCGCCAGGTCATTTCCCTCCCTGCTTCCCTCTCAGGCTCAGCTACTAGAACTCCGGACAAACAACTACCAGCTTTCAGATGAACTACGCAAGAATGGTGTTGGTGAGCCAGGAGGGTCTCATTAGATGGGGGTGGCTCTGGGGGACAGAGGCTAAGGGGGAAAATACCTCAGAGGTCTGGCAGAAAGACCTTTCAGCTCCTTACCACTGACTGAAGCTGAGATTCCCTGCTTTCCCCACACCAGAACTCGCCAGTCTTCGACAGAAGGTTGCCTACCTGGATAAGGAGTTCAGCAAAGCTCAGAAGGTACCTCCTTCTACCTACTCACTTACCCAAGTTTCCCTGTAGCCATCTGACTCATTCATTTGTCCAATGAGCACCTGCAGTGAACCAGCATGTAACCTAATGTTACATGTTGTCATTAGTCATTCAGAAATTTCTCATGGAAGTCTCCTTTGTTTGGTAATTTTATTTAATTTTGTTTAATTTATTGTTTAATTTTAGTTTAATCAATTAATTCATTTTTAATTTCAACTACTTATTCAAAATACTCAAATCCATCAAGTAAGTCACCTTGACTCTGCCTTCTGTCCTCCACTCACATTCCTGCCTTGTGCTCCTAGTCCCCACCCCGTCCTGGTCCTGTTGGTAAAGTGAGACTAAACCTACCTCTTAGATCCTTTGAAGGTGAGATAGCATATAACCTGTCATGGCCCCTTAAGGCATTCAAGGCCCTCCTTTGTCTCTTTCTTCACTGCTCTGTCCCCAAGCATAGCACAATGTTATACATAATGTATGCTCCACAAACATTTGCTAAATGAAGGAATACAGAATGCAGAAAGTCTGGCAACCAGAAAGCTGGGCTTCTGTCTCTTTGATAGGGTGCTGATTTCCCAAACTGGCAGTGTCTTCAGCTGCCCAGCAGAGGAACAGCAGTTTCCATGGTTCTTTGGAGGGATCCACATAGATATGTTTGGACAGATGTAGCAATGAAGCCATAATTTCTGAGCCCAGAGATCCAGCCTGTGAAGGGTTAAATACTATGACCTGTGAAAAGCTCAAGAGCTTAGAGGAAAGGGTGTAAGCAGGGTGTTCCTCACTCACTCATTCCATTCCTTTGGGCTATAAATTGTTGTGTGAGTTCTGTGGTTATAGACACCCCCATCCCTCAACCCCTGTTATCATTGTGTCCCCTTGACATTTGCCACAATCTCTCCATACCCTAGTGAGGGAGTCCATCTCTGTTCACCTTATCTCTCTTCCCATCCCCCTCACCTTTAGGCACTGAGCAAGAGCAAGAAAGCTCAGGTAAGGGGACCCCTGGCGGGTAAATGTGTCTGGTAGACTGCCTTAGAGGGGATATTTCGGTATGCTGGGATCTCCTTGTACTGGCCTTTCTTTCTCTGTGTGTGCACTTGCATCTGTGACTACCTCTCAGCCATGTGTTTTTGTGTTTGTCTTTTGTGTTCCTGTTTTGTCTCTCTCTCTGTGTCTTTCTCCCTTTTTCTTTATCCTCCTCTCTGAGCCTCTCTCTGTCTCTTGTCTTCCTGTTCTTCTTGGATTCTTGTTTCTCTCTCCAACGTTCTCTTTGTCTTTCCCCCGCCTGTTCTTATCTCTGCCATTGTTTCATTTCTTCTTTCCCTTTCTTTGTCTCTCTTGACTCCTTTTTCCTTACTCCCCTGTTCCTCTCTCTTTTCCTGGTTCATTTCTTTCCCTGATCCCCTCTCTCTGTTACATTCTCCCTCTGTTGATCTCTTTGTTCCTGTCTCTCAATCGTCCAACCTCTTCTTTTTCTCTCTCTCCCCCTCCCCATCCTTCTCTCCTTTCTCTCTAACCTCCTTTCCCCATCTCTGTGTTTCCTTTCTCCCCAATTTCTATATACCCCTCTTTTCCTCTTATTCTCCTGTTTTTCTCTCCCTCCATATCTCCTCTTTTATTCCTCCTTATATCTCTCTTTCTCCTTGTATCCTGATTTCACCCATCTCATTCTCTGTACCCTGTGTTCTCCCCTCAATGTCATTTTCTCCATTTCTGTTTCTTTGCCCTATTGCCCCATCCTTTCTACCCCTGTTGGAGACCTGGCTTACATCTGCCACTGCAGGAAGTCGAGGGGCTGCTGAGTGAAAATGAGATGCTTCAGGCAAAGCTGCATAGCCAGGAGGAGGACTTCCGCTTGCAGAACAGCACGCTTATGGCCGAGTTCAGCAAGGTGCCGGTGCCCTGGATAATTGAGGGGGGCGCAAGGGGTAGGGACTACATGGGCTATGGCTGGAGGGCTGCTGAGGGTGGTTGGACAGAGGCTGGCCCTGACTCACTGTCCATGGTGCTGAAACACGGCCTGGAACTGTGTTGGGGGGCAGTGGTTTGACAGATGGGACCACTCACTGCTGGGATTAGAAGGCCGCAAGCCTTAATGTCAGCTGGTTCTTGACCAGGTCACTCCTTTTCTTTGAGCTTCAAGTCTCCTGGTGTATATTTTGGGGCTGGTGCTATGCAGCCCCAGGTTATTGGGGAGTCTTAGGTAAAATTCTTATGCTTAGTATGGGATGGAAAGATGTTTAAGCCGCTTCCCTTTTCTCTTCTAAGTTTTTAGTGTCTTTTAAGGGGAGAAGTGTCATGGCAACAAAACAGGTATTTCCAAGGTTCTACTTGAGAATGTAGGGCTCGAGACTTCAAAAAAGAAAACAAAGCAAAGTATGTTTGTATGCAGGTACGCAGTATGGAGTATGCAGGTATGCAGGTACGATACCAGAGGCAGTTTAGTAAGTAATAGTAAAGATCCAGAAGGCCTCGATTAAACTCTCAGCTCTGCCTTTTACTAACTGTAACCTTGAACAATTCACTTAAACTCCCTGTTTTTTGGTTCCCAGATGTTAAAATTGGAAAAGCTGATAATGACAGTACCTGCCTGGCAGGGCTTTTGTGCAAACTGAATCAATTAATGTCTGCAAACCACTTAGAACAGTCTTGCACATAGTATCAGCTTATGTAGGTGTTAGCCGCTGATAATACTCTTTTATTAGTTCATTTTCCCTCTAAAATATTTCTTCGAAAAAAAAATTTCTTGACTATGTAAAAGGTTTATATCTATCCTATGGACTTGCCCTGCCTTTAGCCCTTACCACCTATTACCTGCTCTATTCCCACAGTCTCCTTGCTGTCTCCTCACTTCCAGCTTCTTGTACCAGGCCTGGTCTGAAGAGTGTTCTGACCTGCAGGTCCTACCACATTGCTCCTTTCCACAGTGGGTCCTTGCCCCCCAAAATTCAGAACTCCTGGTGCTCACATAACAGCTGATATCATTGCCTCACTTTTCACTGCTTCCTTCCTCCAGCCTCAATGGTATCATGGTTCTTGCTGGGTGAGCTGGAGCAGTTATTCCTCCATAAATCCAGCTCGTGTTTCCCGGCACCTGCCCTGAGCTAGGCATTGGGCCAAGTATAGGACCTCCTTCACACCTCGCTCCTCCTCCTAGAAGCTAAAAGTGCTCATAGGGAGGCCTGAGTTCAAGGCCTGTCTCTGCCACTTATTTACCAAGATATTTCAGCTGAGTTGTTCCTTCAACAAATAGTTACTGAGCCCCCACTGTGTGCTCTGTGTTCTGGAAATAGTTGTGAGCAGTACAGAATAGTCCTCCTTCTTGAGTAGCTTATATTTCTGGGAGTGGAATGGGAGAAAAGATGATAATATAGTAGACAAATAATAGCACTGATAGCTGACAGATTGAATTTACTGTGTGCCAGGTCCTATTTGGGCTTCCCTCGTAGCTCAGTTGGTAAAGAATCTGCCTGCAATGCAGGAGACCTGGGTTTGATTCCTGGGTCAGGAAGATCCCCTGGAGAAGGAAATGGCTAACCACTCCAGTATTCTTGCCTGGAGAATCCCATGGACAGAGGAGCCTGGCAGGCTGCAGTCCATGGGTCGCAAGAGTCGGACACAACTTAGCGGCTAAACCACCACCAGGTCCTATTTATGGACTTGCCTGGTGGTTCAGACAGTAAAGAATCTGCCTGCAATGCAGGAGACATGGGTTTAATCCCTGAGTCGGGAAGATCCCCTGGAGAAGGGAATGGCAACCCACTCCAATATTCTTGCCTGGAGAATCCCATGGATGGAGGAACCTGGCGGGCTACAGTCCATGGGGTCACAAAGAGTCAGACACGACTAAACGAGTAGGTCCTATTTGTTGTGCTTTACATTATTCACTCGTTTAATTCTCTTGGCGAAACGATGAGATATCATTACTATCAGGAAAACTGAGTCCCAGAGAGATGAAAAAACTTGTGCCAAGATCAAATGCAGAGTAGAAATTCACATGCAAGCTGTCTGGCTTTGGAATCTCTACTTGTGACCCTATGTTATGAAATAAAATTTAATTGTGAATCACAATTTATGATCCAAAATTTTTCAGAGATGTAAGAAATTAAAATCATACTAGGTAAATTTAATTGCAGTTTGTGCTAAGTAAGAAAGAAGTGAACAAAATGCCATGCTAACAAGTATTATAGTTTTTGTGTTGGGGTCTATTACTTGAAAGGTGACGTTTTAGAAGAGCACTGGTGGTTGCAACAAAGCCAGTCATATGAAGAACTGGATGAAAGGAATGGTGTTCTGGGTAGAAAAGAAGCCAGTCAATAAAAATTCTCTGTAGGCCTCAGTATTCTCATCTGAAAATGGAGACAAAGGATCCTCTCAGGTCTACTGTCCAGTAGTTGAACAGGGGGCTGGCTTAGTTTGATTTGCATTGTATTCTTCTCCATGAGCTCTCCCAGGGCTAATGATAGGGAGCTGTGGGCAATACTGACCCTGGAAATGCTCTGAAAGCTGTCTGTGGTGCCTTGGCTCCCAGATGCAGACTGCTCCACAGAAGAGGGCTGGCAGTGGGGCCATCCATGATGTTGACATCTGGGACCAGCAACTTGTAGAGGAGCCTGAGGTCTTGAATTGTGACTGTGAGGTTGGGCGTGAGCAGGTGGAAAATTGTTCTCAGTATTCTCAAATCTTCTGTTACTCTTTCATTTCACAGCTGTGTGAATTTGAGGTTGTTTAACATCTGTGCCTCTACATCACAAGGGTGTTATGAGAACTAAATGAATTGTAAAGTACATGGACCAAGTGCTGTGTATATTTCAGCTAATGCTGTTCTGATTCTTTGCTTTTCTGCCACCTCACCTGTCCCCTGCTCAGCTCTGCAGCCAGATGGAACAGCTGGAGCGGGAGAACCAGCAACTGAAGGCTGGGGCTGCCAGGGCAGGGGCTGCCCAAGCTGGGAGCCTTGTGGATGGGGAGCTACTGAGACTGCAGGCGGAGAACACAGCCTTGCAGAAGAACGTGGCAGGTGTGTGGACACCCTGCTGGTAATGTGGGGACCTTGGGGCTTGAGTTAGGTGTTGTCTTCCCTCAGAGAAGGGACAGGCTTCAGAATCAGGTTTGGCCCTGCCATGAACCAGTGTATGAGTTTGGACAAGCCATTTTACCTCTCTGAGCCAAAGCTTTGTCATCTACCAAGTGCATGCACCTGGAAAATTGTAATAGAGATAAGAGGTGATAATCTTTCTGATTTAGCTCAGCACCTGATACCTAGCAGGTGTTACAGATTAGCAGCTTGACCATCAGAGGAGATGTTTGCTAAATGGAGAAAGGGAAGGAAGGAGCATTAGGAAGATTCTGAGCCCAAAGGAGATCTCCATTTAGCAAAGGAGATGTTTGCTAAATGGAGAAAGGGAAGGAAGGAGCATTAGGAAGATTCTGAGCCCAAGTTGTCAGTGGGGTCTGGGATGAAAGCTGAAAGAAAGCTTCATCGAGTGTGGGAGTGCTCTGATATGTGGACTTTTGGAGAGCAGCTTGGGCTTGTGGGGTGGTGGGTGGTAGGTTGGTGATCAGGAGGGAGACTTTGTAGAATGTGGCTGGGGTTAGAGGTTGTAGAAGGATTCAGCTGTAAGTGGAGGAGGGTGGGTATCACCATCACCTTGGAAGACTGGGTGGAGCTTTAGGATGGAATTGGGTCTTGGGAAACTAACTTGGGCTGATTTGATGGTAGATAGGATTTCTGTGGTTAGTGGGGCTTAAAAGATTTGTGAGAAGTGGGGGCTGAACCTTGATTTTGTAGGCTTGTGACCATTGGAGCAGGGTTTCTGCTACCTAAGGGGTTGAAAGCCAGTTCTCCCTCTATTTGAGGTGAGTCGGGGGTCTTCAAAGACTACCTCATCCATCATATGTCTTTTTTGCCCACTAGCCCTGCAGGAGCGCTATGGGAAAGAGGCTGGCAGGTCCCCAGCTGCCTGTGAGGGTGAAGGGGACCCCCCAGGGGTCTCAACTTCCCCTATCATGGCCCCCATGCCATTGGCAGAAGTGGAGCTGAAATGGGAAATGGAGAAGGAAGAAAAGAGATTGCTCTGGGAGCAACTGCAAGGCTTGGAGGTGAATCTGGGTCTGTTGGGGCTGGGGTGCCAGAAGGCAAGTGGATGCCCTAGCTCTGTCTGGTGATATCTGTGACATCACTGTCTTGTGGGCTGATGGATTAGGAGGGCAGGGAAAGGCACAGGCCCTACCTCCTGCCTTGCTGATAACAATTCCCTCCCTCATCCATTCTGGCAGACCTTGAAGCAGGCTGAAACATCCAGGCTGCAGGAAGAACTTGCTAAGGTGGGGCTGCTAAGCTTTCCCTGGACTTTGCCCTCACCCACTCCCCACCTGCCATGCTTCTGTTAGTAGGATAGAGGGGCAGAGTATCTTCTCAAAGCCCAATTTCATCATCTGTGAAATGCAAAGACACACATTTATGTCACAGATATGCTTTCAATATGATACGGGCTAATGTCCCTCTGTGTCTTGTGCTTGGCAGGTCCCATCCCATCCTTCTATGTCCTCCCAGCTCTACTTGTTCATTCATCTGTCCATCAATCTGTCCGTCCATCCATCCAAGCATTTATAGACTGCTGGCTCTTAGGAACTTGAGACCCAGTGGTGAGGCAGCTAATTATGATCCTGCTTTCCAGGACTCCCAGCCTAGCCATTCTATGATGTGGCCATCAGTCAATAGATTGGGGGCATATGCTGGGCTTTGGAGCCAAAGGAGCTGGGTACAGGTCACATTTTTGCTGCTGACCAGCTGCCCAACCAAATTACTTAACCCTTCTGAGACTCCATTTCCCCATTTGTAAAGCTAGTAGTGTTCACTTCTCAGGACAGTTTTGAGGATTCCATGAAGTAACGTAAGTTAATCCCAGTTTCCAGAAGGGCCTTAGTGGAAAATGTCTGTAAACATGAAATTACTTTTTGTCTTTATTAATATTATTCTCATCGTTATCACTTGTCTGTAACCCCTTCCCCAACCCCAGCTCTCCGAGAAACTGAAAAAGAAACAAGAAAGGTAAATTTCTTTTTTCCAGAACTGGGGGGGGGGGGGTTTCGGGGGACTAGGGAGGAGCTTGACTAGTGGAACTGATCCATATACATCTATCTTTCTGTGCCAAGTTTTTGCCGTCTGCAGACAGAAAAGGAGACACTATTCAATGACAGCCGGTAACTACCAGGGTTGGGGATATTGGTGGATAATATGGTAGTGCCCAGCATGATTAACCGAAGATCCTGGGGCCAAACTGGGAGACTGGGCCTCGGGCTGTGATCAGCGTGCCCCCCCTTCCACCAATCACCCCCAGGAACAAGATTGAGGAGTTACAACAGCGGAAGGAGGCTGATCTCAAAGCCCAGTTGGCTCGAACTCAAAAGCTGCAGCAGGAACTCGAGGCTGCCAATCAGGTGAGGGGCTGGTTTCTGAGATCACTGGGACGGGGACGGGCCTGCAAGTCTGGGGAACTCTGAGGTCCATGGAGACTAGCTGGGGAGTCTGATAGTTCCTGTGTTAGAAATATAAGGACTGAATGGGTCCTGGACCCCTTAGGAGCTAAGAAAATGGAAACTGGGGAACCCTGAGAGCCCTAGGGGTTGGGCTAGGACTCTGCATGCATCAAAAATCTCAGAGGGAAAAAAAAAATCTCAGAGGGGCTGAGGACTGGGGGGCCTGTGTGCCACAAGTGTAGATGAATCTGAATTGCTGGGGTATTAGAGACAGGAATCTGAAGAAATCTGTGGTCACTGGACTGGGACCAGGAGTTGGAGTGAGTCTGAACTCTCCGGAGACTGGGTAACTTTTAGAACTATGGACCCAGCTAGGCCTGGAGGCTGAGTGCATTTGAAACCCTCAGAACTTGGGATCTGGTTTGAGTCTTGAGACACCTAGGAATTTGGATCATGGAATCTGGGTGGTCCTGAGAATCCTGGGGATTGTGGATAAAAAACTGGTGAGTCTGAAACATCCAGAGATTGGAGCAAAAGTCTGGGGTGGTTTGAGGCTCCTAAGGGTGGGGGGCTGGGTGACTTTAAAGTCTCTAGGCTTCCCTTTAGAGTGAATGTGTCTGAGGTTCCTTGGACTGGGGGATATAGTGGCTGTGGGTCTAAGGCCCCTCAGAGCTGGGGACAGAAGTCTAGATAAAGCTGGGTCTTCAGTTAGCAGGATCTGAAGATCCCCAGAGACTGGGGGCGGGAGTGGCAGGTGAGGTGTCGGTCTGAGACCTCACCAGGAGCTGGAAGCTATGCAGTTGTATCAGTTTGAAACCTGAAGGATCTGGGGCTGTAAGTTTGGGTGGATCAGAGACTCTTGGGGACTAGGGACATGGGAGTTGCATGTGTCTAAAACCCCTTGGGGTTGGAGTCAGGAGTCTGGATGAAGCTGTAGTCCCTGGGAATTGAGTGTGTCTGAGAATCCTGATGCCCCTGTGCTGGACTTTGGGTCAACGTGAGACCTCTCATGGTTGGGGGCTGAGTGAATTTGAGATTCCCTAGGACTGTAGGTGTTTTCTGAGGTGCTTAGGACTGGGATGTATACAGGGGTGTGTGAAGCCCCCGGGGATAATGACCTAGAGTGTGGGTGAGCCTGAGATCGCTGATAGCTGGGTAGCCTCAGACCCTCAAGTGCTGGCAACATGCTTCCCCCTCCCATAGAGGAGGTCTGTATGATACGTACCCCGGGGGAGGCTGAGGTCTGGAATGGACTCCCCTGACCTGGTCCCCACAGAGCTTGGCAGAGCTGAGAGATCAGCGGCAAGGGGAGCGCCTGGAGCATGCAGCAGCTCTTCGAGCCCTACAGGATCAGGTATATTGTACTGAGCGGGCTTGGGGAGGTGGGGGTGAGGGCAGGTTCAGTGGGTATTGTGCAGGCAGGCAAGGCCCCAGGGGTCCTGCTCCCCCTGGTCGAGGTTCTTGTGGGTGTGTGTATGTGTGTCCTTTCTTTCTTGGCTGCGGGTAGGTCCTGTCTTCTGGTTCTGGACCCACTCTCACTTGTTGTGGGGTGGGGCCAGGTGTCCCTTCAGAGTGCAGATGCGCAGGAACAAGTGGAAGGACTTTTGACTGAGAATAATGCTCTGAGAACTAGCCTGGCTGCCCTGGAGCAGGTACAGGACACATGGGAGCCCATGCTGATCCCCCCTTAGTTCCCCCATCTCCCTCTGCTTGTGATCCACATTGGGGTAGGGTCACCTGGACTTCATGCTGTTCTCCTGCCTCTGCTTTTATTTCATTCTCAGCTTCTTTCTCTCGACTTCCACCCCTCTTCTCTCTGGTCCCCCATCTCTGCTTTTCTTACATTCTAGTTTCTCATCGGTAAAAAGCCAAGAAGTGTACTAATCTTAAGTGTACACTCAGTGAATTGTCCCTGTGTGTATATTTCTCTATCTCCGTGTAACCAGCACCCAGAGGAAGATAGAGAGCATTTTCAACATCCCAGAGGCCCCTATTACCTCTTTTCAGTCAGTACTTCCCAGAAGTAAGCACTTCTCTGACCTTTAGCAACATAGATTAGTTTTGTTTGTTCTTCAACTTCATGTAAATGGAATCAGACCCCCAATCTTATGTCTGGCCTCTTTCTTGAAGCATTCTATCTGTGAGGTTTATCCATATGTAGCACTAATCTCTTCTGCTATCTCTGTGTACTATTTCATTGTATGAATATACCACATTTGTCCAATCTCCTCTTGATCACTTTGATTGATTTTCTCTTTGAAATTCTCTCCTCCTGGCTGTCTTTTCACCTCTCTCCCTGTCTCCTTGGGAACATTTCGCGACTGGCCCCTGGGGCCTCTTTCACTCCACTCTCATTACCACCATTCTCTCCAGATCCAAACAGCAAAGACCCAAGAACTGAATATGCTCCGGGAACAAACTGCTGGACTGACAGCTGAGTTGCAGCAGTGGCAGACTCAGTATGAGGATCTCATGGGACAGAAAGATGACCTGAACTGCCAGCTCCAGGTGACACCTCTGGCTTGCACCTGTCTCCACCTAGTTCCCTAGTTCTGGCTCAGTGGAACTTCCCATGGGGTGCGGTGGGAAGACCTGGAGTCAGACAGACCTGGGTTCCAGTATGACTGCCGAGCTTATTAGCACCTGTGTGTCCCAGACCAAGTCATTTCACTCGAGATTGAGCCTCTTCAGTTAGTTAGGATAGCCAATCTGATTCCATAATAGAAACCAGAATAATGGTGGGAGAATAAATGCTGAGGAGCAGCTAGGGATCTCTGCATGTTTCTAATCTAGAAACGGAGAGACCATCACTCACTTGACCAGATGTGTCCTGGATGACCAGCACCTCCTGGGGGCTCTTTATCAAACTCACTCCCTTTGTCTCTGCATTAGGAGTCATCGCGGGCCAATAGTCGACTGCTGGAACAACTCCAGGAACTTGGGCAGGAGAAGGAGCAATTGATCCAGGAACTACAGGAGGCTCGGAAGGTGGGCAACACTGAGGGGGTAGCCCAGACTGCAGAGGCACAGGTGATGTGGGCCAACCCAAGGGAATGGGAGGGGGCAGAAAGTAGCCAGTTCTATGAGGAGGGGTAGGTGGCTTAGCCTGGTCAGTGAGGCTGGGGAAGAGGTGCACTTTGGCTTGTTCCTTTGCCCTTGTTTGGTTTTGGAGAGGAGGTTGACTGGCGTCCTCCTGCCTGGCCACCAGAGTGCTGAGAAGCGGAAGGCCATGTTGGATGAGCTGGCCATGGAGACACTGCAGGAGAAATCCCAGCACAAGGAAGAGCTGGGAGCAGTGCGACTACGGCATGAGAAGGAGGTGCTGGGAGTGCGGGCCCGCTACGAGCGTGAGCTCCGTGAGCTGCACGAAGACAAGAAGCGGCAGGAGGAGGAGCTGCGTGGGCAGATCCGTGAGGAGAAGGTGGGTGGGTAGGTGATGGTGGTCTTCTGTCTCTAAAACCTGGGGAGCAAAGCACTGCTGATGGGTCAGGGGGTGGCATGGGTGAGGTTCCCACTTCTCCACTTGGCCCATGGTGGCTGGCTCTCTCACAGGCTCGAACTCGGGAACTGGAGACTCTTCAGCAGACGGTAGAAGAACTTCAAGCTCAGGTACACTCTATGGATGGAGCCAAGGGCTGGTTTGAACGGCGCTTGAAGGAGGCTGAGGTGAGTTGGTGCCTGGGGATGCTCAGAGGCTGGTTGGGAGGGTACCCATGGCAAACCAGGGGACCAGGAGTGGTCAGGCCCTGGAAGTTTCTGAGATGCTCTGGACTTGAGCATCCTCACTGCACTCCTGGGTCAGCGGCACCCCTCTGGAGGGGACTGGGGCATGGTCATCAATCAGTAGGGCAGAATGTCAGCTGTGCAAATTTGAAAAGGCACCTCTTTCTTCTTACACTGTACTTCTGTCAGGAATTTATTGTAATACAATCATTCTACTTTTGTTCCAAGCAGAACTTTTACTTCCATTTTCTGGAAAACTGATGATAGTACGTAAGAGGCTGTGTTACATGGCAGTGAAGAACATACATGTTGGAGCCAGTTGTTTGCCTGGGTTTGAATCCTGGCTAGGCTGCTTTATATTATAGCTGTGTGACCTTGGACAAGTTATTTACTTCTCTGTGGCCAGTTTTCAACATCCATAAAAAAATGATAGTGATAGTACTTGCTGTCTAGGTACTATGGGAGGGTTCTATAAAATGAGGTAATATATATAAAGTCCCAGGTGGCGCTAACGGTAAAAAACTTGCCTGCCAATGCAGGAAACGAAAAAGATGTGGGTTTGATCCTTGAGTCAGGAAGATCCCCTGGAGGAGGAAATGGCAACCTAGTCCAGTATTCTTTCCAGGAGAATCCCATGGACAGAGTAGCCAGGTGGGCTAGAGTCCATGGGACTACAAAGAGTTGGACATGACTGAAGCGACTTAGCACACACAGCATTCCTGGCGCGCAGTAGTGCTATGTTATGTTTTATTAAATAAGATATAAATGCAGATGTTGGTCCTCGATGTGACACTTCTGCATCCAGTGTTCCCTGTGGGAGTATCTTCTCTGCACACCCAGGGGCCCACTGCAATCCCTTACCCTCCTCACTGGGCGTGATGTTCTTTTGGGGTCTGTGGTCAGACCTGGGACTTGTCTTGTAGGAATCTCTGCAGCAGCAGCAGCAGGAACAAGAGGAAGCCCTCAGGCAGTGTCGGGAGCAGCACGCCAGTGAGCTGAAGGTGCCTATTGTATGATAGCATTCCTCTCTGGTGGGAGGATGGAGGTTTCCCAGGCCTTGGCTTGAGCTGCCCTCTGCTTTGCAGAGCAAGGAGGAGGAGCTACAGGGTGTGCAGGAGCAGCTCCGACAGGCCCAGGAGGAGCGGGACTGTCACCTGAAGACCATCAACAGCCTGAAGCAGGTCCCTGGTCCCTCCTGAGCCCTTGAAACACCCTAGGCCTCAGCATGCAGTAGTGGGGCAGGGAGGGAGCACACTACAGGCAGCCATGCTGACGCCCACAGCCATGCTGTCTCTCTCCCACAGGAAGTGAAGGACACAGTGGATGGGCAGCGAATCCTGGAAAAGAAGGGCAGTGCCGCGGTATGACAGCACATGCTTGGGAGGTGTTCACGCATGGCCCACTCCTGTGCTGTGGTAGCCCCACCTGTGGGCCCACCAGGCCTCAGCCCCCCTCTTTCCCCCTTTCCCCACAGCTCAAGGACCTCAAACGGCAGCTGCACCTAGAGCGGAAACGGGCAGATAAACTGCAGGAGCGGCTGCAAGACATCCTCACGAACAGCAAGAGCCGCTCAGGTGAAGGGCCCAGAGCACAGGGGAGGCTGAGGTGTGGGGAGGCAGAGCCTGGGCCTGAAGGCTGGAGCTGCTTCCTGTACTTTATTCTGTAGGGCACTCCTGTGTCTTCTGTCCCTCTTGAACTTTGTCTTTTACCCTTTCTCTGCATCTCTCCCTCCTCTGTTTCTCTCTCTCTGCATTCTCTCTCTGGGCTCTCTCTCCTTTTTGCTGTGTCTCTTCTGTTTCTATCTCTCTGCCTCCTCATTTCATCTCTCTCTATCTGCCTTTCTCTCCCAGATTTCCCTCTCTAGTTCTCTGTTTTTCTCATCCTGCTCTTTTCTTCTCTCTGTTCCTTTGTCTCTCTCCCTCCTCGGTCTCTCTCATCTGTCTTTGTCTCTGTTTGTCTCCTCACTACCCTTCAGACACTCCCACACCTCACCTAGTGTCTCTCAGTCTGTTGTGTTCATTCTCTCATTCTGTAAATATGGACTGAGCCCTCACACTCACATCTGGGGTCCCTAATAGGAACCTCCCCACCCTAAGTCTCAGTCCTCCAGGAGTTTCCCATTGAGCTGGGGAGACAGACTTACAATCAGGTAGCAGCACTACTATGTGATCATTATGCAGTTAAAATCTACATTATTTCTACCACTTAAGGTAGAAAATAAAACAGAAAAAATTTGAGTTGCCTCAGACTGCTTTTTTTTTTAAATAAAAGAAATGACCTAAAACTATGTTTAAATAAATAAGTTGCAGTGATAGCTCTGGTGCATTTCCTGTATCACAAGTGAAAGAAAACTTGCTGCCTGTCCCTCCCCAGCCACCCTGCTCTTGCTGGAGATCCTTGGCTTGTAGTGTCAGCCCCACTCCCTGACACTCAGAAGCAGCTGCAGGAACAGAGGCACATGTTTAGTGGCTGTGTTTCAAGTGATTTGTCAAAAATGGGTGTATTTCTCACCAAATCACTGTCTCGCTGAGGCATTCAGTCTCCTGAAGTTACCTCTCTTTATAAGGGAGGACTTTTATTTCTTTTCTGTTGCAAGTTGGTGTACAAATCAACAAACAGATTCAAACTGTGTGCCATACATTCTGTTTGTCCACTAGATGAAGATTTAGGTGTATGCCTATGAGTCTATCGTCATCTTTTCTCTCTGTGTCACTACTCTGACTTGTGTCTTAAACCAGCATCTCTATTAGCTTCTATCATCTGCTCTAGCTTGCTGTCTGTCTGGGGTCTTCTCTCTGCACATATGGGTGCCCCGATGCCCTCTCCAGCTATCTGTACCTTGAGTCTGAGTGCAAACGTCAATTTATGCCCATTTGTGACTGCATCACGTCTTTCTCCCCATCTTCACCTTTTTTTCACTTCTGGTGTGTGTTTGCCTAGAGAAACAGCTCTTTTTTCTGTTTCTGCTTTTCTCTACCCTACTGTCTGCATCATGCCTGAGTGTCTCTTTGCCTCTCTCCATCTCTGTCAAATCTGTTTCTGCCTCTTCCTGCCCTGGGACCCTGGGGGATTGGGGCTCAGATTTCTCTTCCTTCTCTGCCCAGGGCTCGAGGAGTTGGTTCTCTCAGAGATGAACTCACCAAGCCGGACCCAGACTGGGGACAGCAGTAGCGTTTCCTCCTTCAGCTACCGCGAGATCTTGCGGGAGAAGGAGAGCTCAACTGTTCCAGCGAGGGTAAGGGGCAGGGAAGAACCTACAGCCCCAGCTTCTACCCAAATTCTGGGTCCTCCTTTTTCCCTTACCTGCTGCTATCTTCTACTCTGGGCCCAGCACACACATCTTCTTGTCAAGTTTTCCTCAAGCTCACAAACTTGGATTCAGATTGCTAAATGGAGGATGAACAAATTATCTTCTCTGACCCTGTTTCATCATCTCTGGGCTAATTCTACTTTTCCTGGTGCCATAAAATATGTGGCTCATAGTAGGTCCATTATCCATGTAGGAGATCCTTTTTTTTCCCATTTCATAGTTATCATTTATTATTGTTGTCTATGTCAGCGTCCTTGCCAGACCCTTATATTTGGAAATAACCTTTTTATCATTCTATAAGTAGTTTGTGTGCATTGTAGAGGGGCTTCCTGGGTGGCTCAGTGGTAAAGAATCCACCTGCAATGCAGGAGACACAGGAGACCCAGGTTTGATCCCTGGGTTGGGAAGATCCCCTTGAGGAGGGCACGGCAACCCACTCCAGTATTCTTGCCTAGAGAATCCCTTGGATAGAGGAGCCTGGTGGGCTATAGTCCATAGGGTCACAAAGAGTTGGATATGACTGAAGCAACTGAGCATGCATGCACATACATTGTAGAAAAATTGAAAAAACACAGCAAAGATTTTTTTTAAATTCAAGGAAATCACATCTTTACCATCCAGAGATCACCACTATAAATTCTTAGTTCATACCCTTCTAGACCCCTCTCTTTTTTTAAACTTAAATAAGATTGCAAGTAACCAACTGATCTCTACCATCCTAATTGGTAAATGTTCAAGTGATGTGGGTTTGATCCCTGGATCAGGAAGATCCCCTGGAAGAGGAAATGTCTACCCACTCCAGTATTCTTGCCTGGAGAATTCCATGGACAGAGGAGCCTGACGGGCTACATTCCATGGGATTGCAAAGAGTCGGACACAACTGAGCACGCACAGATCTTCTGTAGTACTTTGACCTTAATCAGATTTCTCTAGTTGGTCCCAAAATGTCCTTTATTGCTGGTCTTATGAAAACCAGCATTCAATTTTGAGCACATTTGGTGCATCTGGTTGCTTTATGTCCCTTAAATCTCTTGAATCGAGTGTGATCCCTCATTTTCATGACATCAACCTGTAGAGGAGACCAGCCCAGTTAACCTGCAGAAAGTGTCCCACCTTTAGGATTTTCCTGTGGGCTTCCTGGTGGTGTCATTTAGTTTGTTCTCTCCCCTGATTCTCCTGCCAACTGGGAGAACTCAGGGGCCCCAGGCTCTCCCTTCATGATCTCAATAAGTCTATACTGTGTCTGGTGTGATGGTTCCTCTCTCCCTCTTTAGGCAAAGGGGGATCCAGAGTCTCTGAGGGTGCCAAGACTTGTCTATAGTTTGTCTGCAGCCCCAGTTGCAGAGCCCACCCCCGGCTTGGTTCTCCTCAGTCCCAGATCTTATCTGGGGTGACAGTGCTGAGCCTGGGCTGGCCTCTCCCCCACTCTTCCCTGCAGTCCTTATCCAGCAGCCCTCAGGCCCAGCCCCCACGGCCAGCAGAGCTGTCAGATGAGGAAGTGGCTGAGCTCTTTCAGCGCCTGGCAGAGATGCAGCAGGAGAAATGGATGCTGGAGGAGAAGGTGCCATCTGCTTGCTTGTCCCTGCTTGGCCTGCCTTGGCAAGGAGGCTGGGGTGGCAGGAGTTGGGGGTGGAGATGGGGCAGTATCTGGCCAGGCCCCTCCTCCTGGGTGAACATGCTGCAGTTTAGGGTCTGAGGTGGGCTGGGCCACCCTGCAGGTGAAGCACCTGGAGGTGAGCAGTGCATCCATGGCAGAGGACCTCTGCCGGAAGAGTGCCATCATTGAGACCTACGTCATGGACAGCCGGATTGGTTAGTGCTCCCTCCCCAGCCCTCACCCCTCATTCAGCCCCTCACCTGCTCCTGCCTTCCCTGCCATCCAGAGCTGTGGCCTCTCTCTTCTGATGGAAATCACCAAAGTTATTGCAAAGACCACAGGTGGTGGAGGGGGGAGCCAGGCAGGCCAGGACCTTACTGCCTTCCTCTCTACCCCATCTCTCTTCTCGGTTCCTCCCTCTTGTCTGAGGCTCTGTCATCTCTCCACCCTCCTATCTTGAGTGTCTTTCCTTCCCATTTTCCTTTCTCCTCCCTGTGTTTCTTCCCCTGCTTTCTTTCCCTTCTCTTCTTTCTGCCTCATCTCCGCCCCCCCTTCATTGTGGCTCACTGTTCCTACTGCCTGTCTAGATGGTTCCATCTCTGGATGCATAACCTTTTTAGGGTCCTTCCCTCCTCCCTGCTCTTCCTCCCCTCTCCTCCTCTCTCCTCTTCCTTCCCCCACCCCCATCTTTGTTTCTTTTGTCCCTTTCTTTCAGACTTTCTCCTCTGCCTGTTTTATTAAACCTTAATCAGAACAATACCACTTGACATGTGCTGAGAGCTGACTGTGTTGCACACAGTCATAGGCATTTTTGCATGTGTTCAGAACAATACCACTTGACATGTGCTGAGAGCTGACTGTGTTGCACACAGTCATAGGCATTTTTGCATGTGTTAGTTCTTGTCCTGATTTCTCAGGGCTGCACAGCTAGTAAATGAAACCAGGGTTTCACATGGCAAAGCCTCTGCCCCTCCATTAGGTTTCTCCACCCATTCTTCTCCCCCACTCCCTGTTTCCCTCTTTCCTGTTCTGTCTCTGTCCGTCTTGGCCGAGGGGTGGTTCTTAGCTTGGGTCCTTGCAGATGTATCTGTGGCAGCAGGCCACACAGACCGCAGCGGGCTGGGCAGCGTCCTGAGAGACCTAGTGAAGCCAGGTGACGAGAACCTTCGGGAGATGAACAAGAAGCTACAGAACATGCTGGAAGAGCAGTTGACCAAGAATATGCATTTGCACAAGGCAAGTGTGGCCTACCAGCCTACCCCTTTGTCTAGCGACGCAGCCCCTGGGTCATCTGCCAGTTCCCCCTTCACCCACCCCATTCACCATGTGCTCCTTCCCCCTCGTCTTCCCATCATCCAGTTAATGTATTCACTCTCAGTTTTAGTCTTTCACTCTTCCTTCTGTCCTTGTATCCACGCATTCATCCAGTCATACACATTCAGCCACTCTCCCATCAACCCACCAACTATTTGCCCATCTCCCTTGCTACCTGTCTAATCATCTGCACATGTCTTTGCATCCATTTCCTGACATCTCTCTTTCTCTCTCACCTAATCATCAATCACCCCTTGTCTTACCTTTTACCCACCTGCTCAGCAATCTGCCTGCCCACCTGTTGTCCTCCATCTGTCCTCTGAACAGTTCATCTGTCCACCTATTTGCCTACCATGGATCTCCCATGCATCCACCTATGTGTCCACTCACCCACCCTGCCATCCAAGTATTTTCCCATCTCAGGGTAAGTCAGAAAGGATAAAGGTCCAGCCCCTACCTCAGAGAAGCAAGCTCACTGTTTAGTAGACAGGAAGGTGGTGGGGATAGGGGTACAGCAGATGATCCACTCCCATGTCCATATCCCTGGCTCTAGGCACCCCTCACCCCCTCACACACACCTTTCCTGAGCCCAGCCCACTGCTGGGAGCTCTGGGACTTCTTCAAATACCTTCTTGTCTCAAGCTAGACATATCTGGAAATCGAGGGGATGAGATGAATGACACCCAGCCTTGGTGAGGGTGCCATTGCCTGCCACCTTCTCTGACCCTTGATGGCTCCTTTGTTTCTTAGGACATGGAAGTTCTGTCCCAGGAAATTGTGCGGCTCAGCAAGGAGTGTGTGGGGTCCCCCGACCCCGACCTAGAACCAGGAGAAGCCAGCTAAAGACCTGCAGGCTGCACCCACTCCCTTTCTTCCCTGGCTCCCAGGACACCATTCCCTTGGGCTTTGGTGGGAAAATGGGGGCTGGGGCCAATATCAAATAGGTTGGGAGACTGGACATTAAAGGGGTTGGAGGCCTGATGGCTGGTGTCAGTGACCCTGTCTTAGGGCTGAGGCCCCTGGGGAGTGGGGAATCCTGAGGGGAGGGGCAGGGTTTTCTCTTCCTCCTTAGTCCTGGCTCCCAGGGGCCTTTGCCTTCATCTCTGCATGAGCTCTCCCTCCAAGAGACCAACTCTTTTTATTTAATTTTATTTTTTAATTTATGTCTGGAAGCCTGGCTACTCTGCATTTGGGATTGGGGATGTTGGGTGGGGCATGGTCCATGTTCAGCATTCTAGCAATGTGTGTGTGTGTAAAGGCTGTGCAGCCAAAATACCATCTGGCCAGATGGGCCCACCCACTCAATGTCTGCTCTGATTCTTTCCAACTATGAGGGATGTGCTTAGGGTAGGGAGGTTACTGGAAGGGGGAGGGTGGTCACTGGGTGCACCTTTACTCTTCTTCCCCCACCCTCAGCCAGCCTGTCTCCAGTTACTGTTGACCAGTCTCTCAAACTGAGTGGAGCAGAAATACCCACAGACATGTATGTGGGTGAATCTGTTTGGGGTGTGGGTATAGATGAGTGGACAGATGGGAGGATGGATAAGTGCTTGGATGGACTGACGGACAAAGTAGAATGTTGCATGGGTTGGTGATGGAAAATAAATGGACGGATGGATAGGTGATTGGGTGAATAAACGGACAAATGGGTTGCTGGACAAGTGGATAGGTAGAGGAGGAAAAAGTGGGGAGATAAATGGACAGATGGATGGCTAGGGGGATGTGTGGATGGATGAGTGGGCAGGTTGATGGATGAGCTAATGGGAAGACTAAAGAGTAGGTATAATAAGTGATAGGCAGAGCTATGGATGGGCTTCCCTGATAGCTCAGTTCGTAAAGAATCGGCCTGCAATACAGGAGACCCCGGTTTGATTCCTGAGTTGGGAAGATCCACTGGAGAAAGGATAGGCTACCCACTCCAGTATTCTTGGGCTTCCCTTGTGGTTCAGCTGGTAAAGAGTCTGCCTGCAATGCAGGAGATCTGGGTTTGATTCCTGGGTTGGGAAGATCCCTTGGAGAAGATAAAGGCTACCAACTCCAGTATTCTGGCCTGGAGAATTCCATGGATTGTATGGGGTCACAAAGAGTCGGACACTACTGAGCGACTTTCACTTTCCCTTTTAGAGCTATGGATAGATGGACAGATAGATGGGTGGTGGTGGAGAATCCATAGGATAGGTTGATAAATAGGTGTATGGGGTTAATATACAAATGGATGAGTGAATGGGTAGGTGAGTTAATGACTAGATGGATAGGTGACTAGATGACATAGATAGTGACTAGATGGTGAGTTAATGACTAGGTAGACCCATCTAAATGGATAGATGGGTAGGTAGAAGGAAGGGTAGAGAAATTGGTTGTGTGAGTGGAGGAATGGATGGCAGGTGGGCAGTGGGTAGGAGGAGGGATGGAGACATGGACAGATCAGGATTGTGGTGAACAAATGAAGGATTACATGGGTGTACAAGTCCGTTGAACGGCTAAAATTGGTCTTGCTCCCCCATTGCCACATACCTTTAATTACTAAAGGTGAGGTGTCCTCTGTGTGCCAGGCCCCTCTCACATCACTCCATTTAATGCTCCCAATTACACTCATGTTGGGGTAACTCTCTGTGGACAACAAAGAAAACGATGCAAGTCACTTGCTCAAGGACACAAATCAGTGGCACAGCGGGGGTTTGAACCCACCCATGCCTCAGGCACTCTTGCAGCCCAGGAGCAGAGCCCTCTAGGGAAGGAGGCATGATTTGAGGCTCCTGGATGTAGACAAACGGGGGAGACTGCACCTCAGAATGGAGACTGCCTGGGGGAGAGCGTGCTACCTGGCCTTGTCCCCATCTGTACTCCCCTTATGCCCCCACTCCCACCCCTGTTTCACATCTGAAAACGGAGGACAGTGCTCCAGTCCCACAGCAGGTGTCTTAGAGCTAGACTCTAACCCAGGACCTCCAAGGAGCAGCTTTGGGGGTTTGGTGTCTAGAAAAACACCCCCCACCAATCCCCCGCCTCCTTCTCCAGCCTAGGGGGCAGGGTGGGGACACAGCGCTGCATCATTCCCCATGGCACTCTGCGCTCTGGGGCCATTAACCGATGCTTCCCCATCGATTGATCTGCTAAGTGCTGCTGATTCAGACGGGTGGGGGCGGGGGCCCTGGGGGCAGAGGGGGTAGATCTGGGCAGGAAGAGGGGGGAGTCCAGGAAGGAGGTGGGGAGAATTGGCAAAGCTCCCTGCCACCCCCATTTTCCAGATGACGCGACTGAGGCCCAACCAGCTTTGTAGGAGGCGGAGTCTCCCCAGGGTCCCTCTCAGGCTGTCCTAGGGGAGGGGTCTCTGGGAGCCACGAGGCCCCTCCCTGCCTCTCCCTCCATCTCCCGGCAAGCTCAGAGGGGCGGGGAGAGAGAGCCAGAGGAGGTGGAGAACTCGGAGCAGCTCTGCAGAGGGGGGCAGGAGCTCCGGTGTTTGATACCCCAGCCCCACCGCTGTTGCTGCTGCTGCAACGGGGACATAGGTGAGGACGGCCCTTGGGGAAGGGGGAGGGGGCCACCAACAGTGCTGTCCTTGTCCTTGCCTGATCCAGCCCCCATGCCCTAGCCCACCCTGGGACAGTCCCAAAGGTCCTGCTGGACCGTGTCCTTCCAGAGTCTGCTTCCAGGGACCCAGCCCCATTCTCCTGCCTGTGCTGCCTTCTCCTCTCCCAGGCCTGGCCGTGGCTGCTTCTCTTCCTCCTCCAGCTGCCAATGCTGCTTTTGCCGATGCCCAGCACACACCGCCAGCCCCTCGGGGTGTGGTTTCCCTAGACCAGCCCCCAACGGTAGGACGCAGCCTGATCCTACCCTTCCCCGTGGGCCTCCTGCAAGGTCCAACAACCCCCTTCCTGAGACACACCCAACTTCCTTTCAGCATCCTACCCCGTTCTCTAGTCCGTTTTGAGGGGGATCCCCCTTCCTCTTCCTCTTAGCCTTTTTTGATTCTCTGGGAGCTCTGGGGCTGTGCCCAACTTCCTTCCAATTGAGTCCCAGCCCTGAGGGGTTTCCCAGGTTCCTTCCCTCCCCCCGGAACTCTTGAGAGCGTGGACCAGGCTTTCTCAGCCCCTCCGGATACCCTTCTCTCTCAGACACATCAGCCTTTGCAAAATAACGTGACCCCGCATCTCCCCTTTTAGATACCCCACCCCCTTCTCCAGCCCCGCTGGGGTCCCTACCTCTCCTTCCTTCCCTAGAACTCCTGTAGAGTGTGGACACACCACCCCCAGGCTGTTCTTGGCAGCTCTAGGCACTCAAGACACCTCTCAGCCTCTTTACAACTTCCTGGCTCTATAGTCACCCCTTAGATGCACCAACCCCTTTCCTAGATCCACGAGGGGGCTCCAATCCCCTTATCTTCTCCCCAGAAGTCTTGAGAGTTTGGATGACCCTCCTCAATTCTCTCAGACCCTCTACAATCCCCTTCCAGACACTCTCAGCCTCTTGCAAACACCTCTGGTTCTGTTTCTACCCCCTGGATGCCCCAATCCTCTCTCCAAGCCCACTAAGTGGTTCCAGTTCTTTCTTTCTTCCCTCAAAATTCTTGAGAGTGTGAACAACTCCCCAGTATTTCCTGCTCCTTCCAAGACACCCCCAGATATCTCTCAGAATCCTCTAGAGCCGTCTCAGTCTCTCTGAACCCTCCCTCGGATTCTTCTTGGCATCTGTAGATGCCCCCTTTCTGCTCCTTTCCATGTTCCCTAGCCCCTTCTTACCCCCTCAAGACACCCCCCTGATCCCTCTAAGACCCTCTACATCCCCCCCAAGCCCTTGCCCATCTCTCTATCTCTAGTTCCTCCTCCTGGTTCCTCTTGGCCTCTCTAGACGCCCCCAGTTTCCTTGTGCGAGTGGCCCAGGGCCTCTCCAAGCCTCCACCACCCTGGAGACAGTCACATTTTCCTAAAGGCTTCCCCCAAGTCTCCGTGGGCCTGGGGCGTGGCAGGATGGCGGCAGGCGTGGCCACCTGGCTGCCTTTCGCGCGGGCGGCTGCTGTGGGCTGGTTGCCCCTGGCCCAGCAGCCCCTGCCCCCGGCGCCAGGGGTGAAGGCATCTCGAGGGGATGAGGTTCTGGTGGTGAATGTGAGCGGTCGGCGCTTTGAGACCTGGAAGAACACACTGGATCGCTACCCAGACACTCTGCTGGGCAGTTCAGAGAAGGAATTCTTCTACGACGCCGACTCGGGCGAGTACTTCTTTGATCGCGACCCGGACATGTTCCGGCATGTGCTGAATTTCTACCGCACGGGCCGGCTGCACTGCCCACGGCAGGAGTGCATCCAGGCCTTCGACGAAGAGCTGGCCTTCTATGGCCTGGTGCCTGAGCTCGTGGGCGACTGCTGCCTCGAAGAGTACCGGGACCGCAAGAAGGAGAACGCCGAACGTCTGGCAGAGGACGAGGAGGCCGAGCAGGCTGGGGACGGCCCAACGCTGCCGGCTGGCAGCTCCCTGCGGCAGAGGCTCTGGCGGGCCTTCGAGAACCCGCATACGAGCACCGCGGCCCTTGTGTTCTACTATGTGACCGGCTTTTTCATCGCCGTGTCGGTCATCGCCAACGTGGTGGAGACCATTCCGTGCCGTGGTCCTACACGGCAGCCACCAAAGGAGCAGCCCTGTGGCGATCGCTTCCCACTGGCCTTTTTCTGCATGGACACGGCCTGTGTTCTCATATTTACGGGCGAATACCTCCTGCGGCTGTTTGCTGCCCCCAGCCGATGCCGCTTCCTGCGGAGTGTGATGAGCCTCATCGACGTGGTGGCCATCCTGCCCTATTACATCGGGCTCTTCATGCCCAAGAACGAGGATGTCTCAGGTGCCTTTGTCACCCTGCGGGTGTTCCGGGTATTCCGCATCTTCAAGTTCTCCAGGCACTCACAGGGCTTGCGGATTCTGGGCTACACACTCAAGAGCTGTGCCTCTGAGCTAGGCTTTCTCCTCTTTTCCCTTACCATGGCCATCATCATATTCGCCACTGTTATGTTTTATGCTGAGAAGGGCACAAACAAGACCAACTTTACTAGCATCCCCGCGGCCTTCTGGTATACCATTGTCACCATGACCACACTTGGGTGAGTGCAGACCCTGTGTGGGGAGCTGCCCGGTCAGTCAATTATACTCACCTTTTCTGTAAAATTAAAAAAGGTTAGATCAATGATCACTTTCTCTATTTGAGCTCCAGTCTGTCATCTGTAAAATTGAGAGTTGGATTAATCTCCAAATCCCTTCCACCTCTGACAATGCCTTTATTTTCCTTGTCAGGAGACTTGGATTCCAGGATGGTCTTAGTTGCACTGTTTCTGTTGACATTTTACCCCCGGGCCGGTTTTCCCCTCTGCAAAATGAGAAATGATAACCCCTTCAACATCCAGATGGGCTTCCCTGGTGGCTCAGTTGGTAAAGCGTGTGCCTACAACTTGGGAGACCTGGGTTCGATCCCTGGGTCGGGAAGATCCCCTGGAAAAGGAGATGGCAACCCCCTCCAGTACTCTTGCCTGGAAAATCCCATGGACAGAGGAGCCTAGTGGGCTATAGTCCATGGGGTCGCACAGAGTCAGACATGACTGAGCGACTTCACTTTCTTCCTTTCAACATCCAGGGGTGATTCAGTCACATTGTGAAAATTCTCTTCATGTTTCTGGTGCAGGATAAATAGAAATTGGCTTTCAAGCACCCTCTTTTCCATCTTGAGGGCCCATGTCTCCCAACCCTTTAGATTCATCAGCTGTGTGGGGCAGTACCTTTGTGGCTTGGTGATTCCTTGATGTTTCCCCAGAACAAGATATTTTCAGTGTTACTTTTTTTAGTCCTTGAGAGGAAATGGGATAAAAGCATCAGATGAAATCATCAAACTTATTTTGTTCTTAAAGACTTTGTCTAGGGCAGATACTGTGATCCTTTTCTAAATTCCTATCACTGGGATTAGGTAGGCAGTCACTGCTTGGGATCTGTTGAGTGAATGCATTAGGATTACTCAGTAGCTTAGTAGAGGTACAAAAAGTTGATTTGAGGTTTCTAAGAAAAATTCTAGTTGGGGGTTCACGATTATGTCAACAAATACTGAGCACTGAGAACAGGTTGGAACTGAGTATTTTGATATCTTTTTATCCTATTCAATCTTCCCAACAACCCTGGGAGGGTGTCTCATAGTTGAGGACATAGTCTGAGATGACACACCACAGAGTCAGAATGGTCAAGTTGGAGAGAGTTTTAAATGAGTCAAAGGAAAGAAATAAGAAAGAATCATCCTGGGAGTGGAGGAGGTTGGGGTGGGGAGCAGGCACAGCCAGAGCAAAGGCCCAGAGGCTGAAGACTGCAGAGGCTGTGTTTCTGTGGAGCAGATCTGGTTCTGTGGTTAGAACAAAAGTACACTGTGATCTTGAGCAAAGCAGTTATGGAACCTCTCTGAGCTTCACCCCCGCACCCCCAACCAAACAAGTTGGTAAGATTGGCTTTGCTCCATCTCCATTGGAGGGGGAGGGGCATGGTATGGAGAAAGAGAGGGAGGAGTTTCAAAGCTCCCCCCTATTTTTTCATATGAGGACAGTTTCAAGGCTTCCCCTGGGGGAATAAGAAGGGATCCTACCTAGAGAAGGTAAGACACACAGGAGCAACACCAACAGAGAACCCCTCCTAGGACTCAGAGCCCTTTAACTGACTTGTGGTGGTGGGACTCTTTCTCTGGGAGGCTATATTTACTGCCTGTGACTTCCTCCTTCTCCCCTATTCTGGGTATTAATAGATTTCTAGCTGACTCAGATGCCCAGTGCACATCTTGGATGGGGACAGCAGACAGTAGGGGCTGAGGGCCCATTTCTCACTTGACCCCTACTTGTGGCCAGGGAGGTCATTCCCTACAGAGTTTGCAGAGCAAGAAACTGAGAGTTTGAGTGCCTGGCCAGGGTCGCAGAGTGAGTCAGGTTGGATGGGATGCGATGGGGGACTGAGGGGTGGGTGGGCATATTTCTTGACCTTGGCTTACCTCCCCCGGCCCCAGCTATGGAGATATGGTGCCCAGCACCATTGCTGGCAAGATTTTTGGATCCATCTGCTCACTCAGTGGCGTCTTGGTCATTGCTCTGCCTGTGCCAGTCATTGTGTCCAACTTTAGCCGCATCTACCACCAGAACCAGCGTGCTGACAAGCGCCGAGCACAGCAGGTAACTGCACCTTCCACCTGAGTACTTACTATTCCCCATACCCCAAGCCAGTCTCCTTTTGTTTGCCCACCTGATCTTTTCTCCTCCTCTTTCTGTAGAAGGTGCGCCTGGCAAGGATTCGGTTGGCAAAGAGTGGTACCACCAATGCCTTCCTGCAGTACAAGCAGAATGGGAGCCTTGAGGTGGATAGGGGCTCAGATTGGGGTGAGAGGTGAGCAGCGACAGGAGGTGGAAGGGTCTGACCCTATCCCTCTGCTCTATCCACTCCAGGACAGTGGCGGTGGGGAGGAGCAGGCACTGTGTGTCAGGAACCGCTCTGCTTTCGAGCAGCAACATCACCACTTGCTGCATTGTCTAGAGAAGACGACGGTGAGGCCTAATGAGAGGTGGTATGGCAGAATGAAGGGGGTCCCTTTTCCACCAAGCTAGCTCCCTTCTGGAATGGGAGGCTCACTACTAACTGTAGAAATCACACAGGGCTTCCTGGAAGAGGCCCCAGTAGAGCTGAGTCTTGAAGGGTGGGCAGGGGAAGGGAAGAGAGAGCAACTGACAGAAAGGAATGGCCTAAGCAAGGGTCTGGGGGTGAGGTCAGTGTCTGTGTGGTGCCTTGTGATCATGCCTCCATTCTGCCCACAGTGCCATGAGTTCACGGACGAGCTAACCTTCAGCGAGGCCCTGGGTGCTGTCTCGCTGGGTAGTCGCACCAGCCGCAGCACTTCCGTGTCCTCCCAGCCAATGGGAGCTGGCAGCCTGCTATCTTCTTGCTGCCCCCGCAGGGCCAAGCGTCGTGCCATCCGCCTTGCCAACTCCACTGCCTCGGTCAGCCGTGGTAGCATGCAGGAGCTGGACACGCTGGCAGGGCTGCGGAGGAGCCCTGCCCCTCAGAGGTGAGGACCCCCACCTGCTGTGCCCCCCTTTCCCCAGGGAAGCTCAGAGCTTGAACCACAGGGTCTGAGATTTCATGACTTCAGATCTCGCCAGTCGAGCTCAAATCCAAACTCCTCCATGCTGGAAGTTTGCTTATCTTGTTTGGAATGCCTCATTTTTCATTTGTACTTTCAACAAACATTTCTTGAGCACCTACTATATGCTAGGCACAGTTTGGGGCATTCTGGAGTTCATTTTAGTTTAGGAGTTTAGTTCAATTTAGGAGGTGAATAGAACAGACAGAAATCCTGACATTATGGAACTTATATTCTAGTGGGATGAGACAGTTAAAAAACAAAAACACAGATAGGGCAGTGTGTTTTATTTATTTATTTATTTTTGGCTGCACTGTGTCTTCATTGCTGCACACCAGCTTTCTCTAGTTACAGTGAGCAGGAGACTACTCTTCGTTGTAGTGTTTGGGCTTCTCATTGTGGTGGCTTCTCTTGTTGTGGAGCACAGTCTTCTAGGCACGCGGGCTTCAGTAGTTGCAGCACATGGGCTCAGTAGTTGCGGCGTGTAGGCTCTAGGGTGTGTGGGCTTCCATAGTTGCAGCACACAGCCTCAGCAGTTGTGGTGCATGGGCTTAGTTGCTTCACAGCATGTGGAATCTTCCTGGACCAGGGATTGAACCTCTGGCCCCTGTATTGGCAGGTGGATTCTTATCCACGATGCAGTATGTTATGTGGCAAGGAGAAAAATAAATCAGGGATGGGGGATAGAGAGTGTAGAACAGGGTGTGATGCACTTTTAATAGTGTGGTTGGGGAAGGTTTTGCTGAGGTGACATTGGGAGTTGAGACCTGAAGGAAGAGAAGGAGTGAGTCACGTGGATATAGAGAGAGAGCTTTCCAGTTAGAGTAAAGAGCCTTTGCAAAGACCCTGAGGCAGAATGGGTCTGCAGGTTAGAGGCACAGCCAGGAAGCTTCTATGTGTAGACTGGAGTGAGAGAGGGGAAGAGTGGGAGGAGGTAAAATCAGAAAGGAACAGGGACCAGGTTGTGTCATCTTCCTGTAGACTGTTGTGAAGATTCTGACACTGTAAGGAGTAATCACGATAGAGAACACTTTTATGTGTGTGCTCATTGTGTTCCAGACACTATTCTGAGCACTTTGCACCATTTATTATCTTATTTAATCCCCACAACAACTTTCTGAGGTAGGAAATAGTATTTCCATGCTCCAGATGAGAGAAGACAGGTTTAGAGAGGTTAAAGTGGGGTCAGGACTTTTTTGACTCCAGAGCACTCACTTGGCACCACCATAATTGAGGGTGCAGGGGAAGCACTGAGCTCAGGGCCAGGGACCCAACAGGCACTCAGTAAATGTCATGATTGCTGTGGCAAGTATTAAGATGACTTTTTAAGAACCTTCCATATTCCCACCCTTATCCACAGCCGCTCAAGCCTCAATGCCAAGCCCCATGACAGCCTTGACTTGACCTGCGACAGCCGGGACTTCGTGGCTGCCATCATCAGTATCCCCACCCCTCCTGCCAACACCCCAGATGAGAGCCAACCTTCCTCCCCTGGCGGTGGTGGTGGTGGGGCCAGCAGCACCCTCAGGAACTCCAGCCTGGGTACCCCTTGCCTCCTTCCCGAGACTGTCAAGATCTCTTCCCTATGACAGGCAGGCCTGCCCATCCAGAGTGCCCTCCCAATTCTTGGGGTCTCCTTTCCAAAGCCATATTTTGGGAAGGTAGAGAAGGGAAGGCCTGGGGACCCCTTCTGCCCCCCACTGAGAACTATGCAATGGAGTTTCATGGAATGGTCTACCTGGTGGGGAAATAGCCAGGGAATGGAAAACTTCCCCTACCCCAGACAGTTTTCCTTGCGGGAGCTGAAGTGCTGGGCTTCCTCAGACCCTCAACCTCCTTGCCCCAGCACACTGGGACTGGCACCTACACCAAGCTGGCCTCCTGCATGCTCCTCCCCTCCCCAGTTCTGACACAAGAAGGAGAGGTGAGACCTCCTCTTCTCTCTGGCTGAGCTATGGAGGTTTGGGGGTTCAGAGAAGAGAACTCTCACTGATGATCTGGCCTCTAGAAGAAGACCCCACCCTCCACCAGGCCCAACAACTGCCAAATTCTGAAGCTTGGAATGCAACCACAGGTTTCATGGGCTGTGGTTTCAGCAGTGACCTGCCACCCCTAAACCTTGGCTGAGGGGTTAGGCTGCCTTTCCCCAAACACACAGATAGCACAAACACCACTCCCCTTCCCTGGCTGCTGGAAATGGGTCCCCACAACCCTGTCCTCCACTGGGCCGCCAGCAAACTCTAGCAATAGCAGCTGCTGCCGTGACATTATGCAAAGCCTCTGCCCAGTTTGCTGCAGCATTTACATCTGCCCTAATCATAGGGGCCACCTCTAACTATGCCACCTTCTCTCTTCTCTGGTTTACCTCCTTCCTGGGTTGGGCTGGAGTCTGGACTGGCTGAGATAAAAGTCTGGCAGCCAGCAAGAACTGGGCTGTGTTTAGAGATCATGGGCTGACTCCATGTTCTTGGGCACGAGTCCACAAGCATCAGGGACTGAGGCCCAGCTTATTCCTGAACTCTAGGAGTTGTAGGTGGCAGGAGAAACTTCTTGATCTCCTCCTCCAACCCCACAATGCCTTTTCACATATTCCTTTCTCTTCTCCCTCTTGGGTCACCTTCCAGAACTCTCTGTCTGCTCTCAGGCTGAAATCTGACATCATCTCAGGTTCCCTGTCCCCAGCACTGTCCCTGTGGAGTTGGTGGCTGACCAAGATGTAGTTTCCATCAGTCAATAAAACCTGAGAGGAGAGATGAGGATGAGCACCTCCTGGCTCTGTGGGTTTGGGGCTGGGTTGGACTGGGGGGTTGAAAATACTCCAATTTCAATTCCTTTTAACTAGTAGAAGGGCTATTGTGGGAAAAGTTATGGGAGGTGGATGGCTGCTGGTGTTATTTTAGAAGATGGGGATCTAGGAGAAGTGGAAGAGGGTGCTTAGAAAAGGTAAATCTACAGCCAGTGAGATAGACTAGGAGATCCTGAGACATGCCCCATGAACATAATTTGCTCCAGCCCCCTCACTCACAGATAGAGAAACTGAGAACCAAGGCAGCACACACTTGCTTAGAGAAGACTTAAAACTAGGCTTCCTGACAGCAAACAGTTCTGAATTAAACCCTGATGAAAAGCATCTCTCGGTTTGGCGAATTCCGCTTCCTTGTGGATGTCCCCTACCTTTACTCTCTCTTTTGGGCCACTGGATACTCTAGACTAGCGTAACTGAGCTCTGTGGAGCACGGAGAAGACAACCCTTGGATTCAGGATGACATGGGTTCCAGTCCGTGGGTGAGAGGATCACTTATCTTCTCTGGCCTCAAGTTGCTAATCTGTGAAATAGAGATAATCATTCACTCATGCACCAAATATTTATTAACTGCATATCACGTCCTAGCCCGAGGTGTACAAAAATGGGCAAAGTAGACACCTCTGATCTACAGGGGTGAGTGTGGAAGGCAATTAAGCAATTAGAACATAGTGTAGTAGAACCAAGATTAATGGATGGCAGGAGAATCTAACCTGGCCGAACAATGAATTGGAATTGGCCAGGCAAAAGACCAAAGAGTGGAACGTTTTAGGCAGAGGGAACAGCATGTTCAATGACCTGGAGGTTAGAGCACCAGCTCAGGGCCTTGGGAAACTGAAGTGGTTCAGCACAGCTGGTGAGGAGAGTGTGAGGCTGTGATGAAGGTGAGGATGTAGAGGCCAGGTGAGGATGTAGGCCAGATAACAAAAGGCCTTTGAAGCTATGATACAGATGTGGACTTCATCCTAAGGATAATGGGGACCCCTGAAGGCTTATAAACAGGAAAGTCATCCTGAGGTTTGTTTTTCAGAAGGATTATTTTGACTGTGGGGAGTAGATTACAGAGAACCAGTCTTGGAGGGAGGAACAGTGATGAGTCTTGCAGTTGTCCAGCTGGCAGATGATAGTGGTTTAGACCAGGTAGGTGGCAGCAAGAGTTAGAAAGTCAAGAGATTGCAGATATAGGATTGGCAAAACTTGGGGTTGACAGATATGTGGGATTTGAGGAAGAGGAAACAGAGTTAACTCCCAGAGTTTCTGTCTTGGGCAAAGACTAGAGGGGGGTGCCATTCATTCATTGGCAAAAGGAACATCAGAGCTGTTGAGCACACAGTGACAGGCACATAGTACTTGGTGAAGGTTGACTACAATTATTATCATAAGTTCACTTCTAGATGTATAGTGCTGGAAAAATATTGAGTAGGGAGTGGGATATATGGGTAAGTGAGATGGTCATAAGATGATTCAGTGTGATAATTTGCATAGGCATTTGTCACAGTGCCCTAAACACAAGAAGCTCAGTTAACATGAGCCTTCTCCTCCAATTTAGTCTCATAAGCAGAAAATACCATTATAGTCTATTTATTACTGACACCTTTCAGGAAAGACCTTTAACTAGGGTTGGCATTTGAGGGAGAAGGTTGAGTGGCACTGAGAAGAGTTGTATGATGGCCTGTTATATGGCTTGGCTCCTAAGACTGGCAAGGAGCCCTCACCTCTCACAACACTTCCTTCGTTCATGAGCTCAACTCAACTCAAATCGAGGTAGTCTGGGCAGGCATTATCATTCCCGTTTTACACATGGGTAACCTCAAATTTGAGACACTGACTTTCTCAAGGTCATACAGTGGTAATGGTCCACGTGTGCCTGGAACTGAGGTCCTCCTGACTCAAAAGCTTGGGGTCCTTTCCATTGCACCACAGTACAGACTAATTTAGTGATGTACCAGGCATAGCACTAGACCCTTTGCAAGGATTAACCTCTGATCCTTGAATTGGGATTATCATTGTCATTTACAAAGTAGAAACTGAGGATGGGGTGGGTATTAAATGATTTGTCAGAGATCACTCAGATAGGAGAGGCACAGCTAGGATTAGCTTGTAGTTCTCCATCTGTTCAGTAGCAGGAATTTTACCAACTTTACTGCTAGACGCTGGTTGGTGACCGAGCTGATTTATAAACATTGCTCGATTCAGGTAAACAGTTTCAGAGGAGGAAAAAAAAAAGAAAAAAAATGTACCGCGCCTGCGCGCTAGCCACGGAGGCGGGGAGGTCAACGCGAGGGCGAGAGTACGCGGATGCCAGAGCGGGCGTGTTTGCTTCCCAAACACCCAC
The DNA here is from genome assembly GCF_963930625.1 of Muntiacus reevesi. Lineage (NCBI taxonomy): Eukaryota > Metazoa > Chordata > Mammalia > Artiodactyla > Cervidae > Muntiacus > Muntiacus reevesi. The sequence continues at coordinate 52,217,024 of NC_089271.1, read as the reverse complement.
TTGTCCCCACGATGCATGTCTGTCCCAAGGTTGGCCCTTCCGACTTGAGTGGTGGCATCTCTTAACCAATCACCGCGGCAGTCGGCCTGTTGCCAGGGTGAAGTGGCGCCCGCCTCTCCACCGGATGTGAATTCCGGGTGGAACCGGAATTGACGCTTCAGGAGCTAGCTAAGCTCTGGGAGTGTTGATATTTTTGCAGTCAGTCCGGCTGACTTCGGCCAACTTAAAAGCCTGGGAGAGAGGCGATTTTAAACTTGCTGTGCGTGGGGCAGTCCACGCTGTTCTGTCGCAGTGCCCCCGACTGCGAGTCAGAGCCTCGGGGAAAGAAGACCCGGACGGAACCAGCGAAGGGAAAGGCAAGGAACAAGGGTGCCGACTTTGACTGAAATCTGAGACGGAGGGCAGGGGAGGGCGACGTCCTCTTCTGATTGGCCTGTGGGCATCATCGAACACCCACGCAGCCGCTTCGATTGGTTGGTGCTCGCAATTGTTGTGGCGGCAACGAAGATTTTGCCCACGTACTTCCGAGCTAGAGGCGGGGCTGTGCCCCAGCGCGCCTGCGCAACGTTCCAGGCCCCACCCGGTAGTTCAAGAACCTGCGAGGGGGCGGGGCGAAGAGGTGCTTGTTTTGGTTCTGTTTTCTTTGAAGCCGTAGGCCGGAACGAGCGTAGCAATAAAGTTGTTGGACTTGGAGAGGCTACGACAAGCTCGCCGCGGTGCCTTAATCTTGGACTTCACATCCGGGTTCTCCTGCCGCGTGACCCGCGTTCCGCCGACGGTTCGAGAACCGGTGCCGCGCGCACTTTATCCGGGTCCCGGCGATCCCGTCGTCCTTCGCGCACAACTATAGCCCCCCCCTCCCAATCCGGGTCCTGTCCCAGCGTCCCCCGCGCCGGGTTTGCTGGGGGCTACTCGGCAGTGCCGCCATGACTATTCTCCCCAAAAAGAAGCCGCCGCCTCCCGACGGCGACCCCGCCAACGAGCCGCCGCCGCCCGGACCGCTGCCCCCGGCGCCTCGCCGCGGCGGGGGTGTAGGCGTGGGCGGCGGCGGCACGGGTGTGGGCGGCGGCGACCGCGACCGTGACTCGGGCGTCGTGGGGGCCCGTCCTCGGGCTTCGCCACCGCCTCAAGGCCCTCTCCCAGGGCCACCGGGTGCGCTTCACCGCTGGGCGCTGGCCGTGCCGCCTGGCGCCGTGGCGGGCCCTCGGCCACAGCAGGCCTCTCCACCTCCTTGCGGGGGCCCTGGAGGTCCCGGCGGCGGTTCTGGTGATGCGTTGGGTACAGCAGCGACGGGCGTGGGCGCGGCGGGTGTGGTGGTGGGCGTGGGCGGTGCCGTGGGTGTGGGCGGCTGCTGCTCAGGGCCGGGTCACAGCAAGCGGCGGCGTCAGGCCCCCGGGGTTGGTGCGGTTGGCGGGGGCAGTCCTGAGCGTGAGGAGGTCGGCGCAGGTTACAACAGTGAGGATGAATATGAAGCGGCTGCAGCGCGCATAGAGGCCATGGACCCCGCCACCGTCGAGCAGGTATGGGCATTGGGGTGGGGGAGGTGAGTGAATATGGTGGATGGGATCCCTAGACTGGCTAGGGACCCAAGGAAGGCAGTTTGAGCCTGCTTCAAGGGGCCTATGTTTTCTCTCTTGAGTCTGGCACTCTTTTCCGTGGTGATGGGGTTGCGAGACACTGTCCCCACCCCCCGCCCCCCCCTCTCGGAATTTGGGGTTAGAGGCCGCAGATAAGATGAGGATTTAAAGATGGGGTCTGTGGTCTCTTCTAGGACCCGTAGTTGATTGTGGGCCCTGGGGCCTCATCGTGTAGGGCCAGTAGGTAGGCACTCCCCAGGAGAGACAAGCAGAGGAGGGGAGTCTCGTGACTTTCCAAAGGACCTTGGTTTGTGTTTGGTGACTTGAGATTTCTTTTCCCCTGGAATGAGATTCTTAAGATTCCTCCTCCTGGGAATACAAGTAAGGTGGCGACCTCAGAGATAACGAGTGTCCCCAAGATACCTAAATCCTTTTCAGGGATCTGAGAAGCTATATAGGGCAACCCTTTTTCCTCCTCAGGGGAATACAGCACAGGGCCATGCAGCAGTGGAGTCGGAGACTCCCTTTTCTGGAAGTCAGGGACCTGACACACACACATACATATTCTCCTATGATCTCTTTCCACTTGGGGACTAGGATCAAAACCAACGCCCTGGAGAAACTCCACTAGGGTACATGAGATTCATCCCTTTCTAAGTGACAGGGGTCTTATGCTTTCTCTAAGGGATCTGAGATCTCCTTGGAGACAAGAGTCTGAATCTTTCTCTAGGAGCTTAAGCTTTTTTTAAGGGCTGGACACCCCTCCCCCAGGCCTGAACTTTTCTTCAAGAAAATGAGACTCACTGTTTTGTATTTGGGAGCCTAGGATTCCCCCTGCCTATAGCCTGGGGCTTTTAGGTCTGAAGCCCTCTTCAGGAAATTGATATCCCCCCAGAGGTCTCTAGGGGACTTTGCTATTCAGGGACTGGTCTGAGTATTCTCTTTAGGCATCTGAGACCCACTGTGCCAAGGATTCTTGAGCTTTCTTTCAAGGATAAGAGATGCATACATACCTCACTGACCAGTTTGTCTCTAGAGATGAGGTCCACGCTTCCCCCTCAAGGAACTTAAGGCACTCCTTAGGAACAGGAGGTCTCCCCGGGCCAGAATTGAGCCCTGAGACCTATCCCTTGGGGCATGGATAGAGTCTCTCTGGAATAGGGTTCTGCATCTCCCCTCAGGAGTTTGACTTTGCCTCGGGTTCATGAGACACCTCTCCCACCTTAGGACCTGATATCTGAACCTATCCTGAAAGAACTGTCACCTCACTTAAAACAGCATATGTGTACCCTAGTCTTAAGAGGCCTTTTGGGGTCATAAAATTTCCTGCCTTGAGGACTTGAGCCTAAGCCCACCTTCCACTTTGAACTGAATCCTTCTGGCTGCTCATTCCCCTTGGGGACTTGGGTAAGATGGGATTCTGAGGGAAGGAGTCTGAGTCTCCTCCCAGGGGCCTGAGCTTCCCCTCTGGGACAAGAGATCCTTTCCATTAGGGAGGGGCTTGAGCTCTCCTCTTGGGTATGAGGCTCTCCCTCCCTCCCCACTTCCCCAACCAGACAATCCTTTCTCATCTGGGAGAAGAATATGATGTCACCCCAGTGTAGCCTGAGGCCACCCCTGATTGGACAGAGGACCTGGATACTTTTCACAGTCATAAGAATTCCCTGTCTGAGCTAGCTCAGGATAGGAAGTTCCCCTTACTTTCTATGAGAAGGTTGTCAGGTAGGTACTGGGGACATAAGGACTAAGAAAGGACTCCTATCCTCAAGAACTAGGAGGATGTGCTGAGTCTCCCTGATTCAGCTGTGCTTCTAATTTTCTGGATCAGAGAAATATTCTGAGTTTTCTGAATAGCTTTCAACAAGCTTTTTTCTTCCAGAGAGAGGGAAGGGGTTTGCCACATCCCCACTGCAGGGGATTCTCCACCCACATTCTTTCCCCCCTTGGCTCAGGTAAATCTTTCTATGCTTCACAGGGTCCAAGGCCTTGTCTTGAGCCCTCATCCTTGTTCCCTTTTCATCCATTACTGCTTTTCCTGGCAGGATGAATCATCTTTCAGGGTCCAGACCAGGAGTTATTTCTTCTCTCCCTGGTCGTGATAAAGTGTGCCTTTCCTTTTCCTTATTTCCCATAGAAATAAGGAGTTTCAGGGACAGAGAGAAAGTCATGTGCCACCATGGTGACTAGAAAGACACCTCCTTACATCCCCTTTGCCATCTCTTAGGCTAGGAGTTCTTCCCCTGTATTGTCCCCATAAGAACATGGAAGTAAAGTTGTGTGGTTGCATGATACCTTCCCTTCCCAGTGACAGAGGAAAGGTTTCGTGTTCTCTTTACTTCTTGGGACAAAAGGACAAAGAAGGTGCTTCTTGCCTCACCTAGTTCAACTAGGGGATGAAAATAGGAGAGATTCTTTCTGCTGCCCTAGGCTTGGTCCTGAACCATCATTGGGGCCATTTGTGACCAAAGGGCCATTTAGACCCTTGGGAAAGGAGAGAGTTGTTGAGAAGGAGTCCACATGATGACTCTGGTCCTTGTGACCACCCAGACTTCCTGTCTGTCCTGGTGCTGTTACTATATCTACTGCCTTTAAGAGTCCTTTTGACACCCCAGAGGTCCCAGTGCTAGGAAGGTGGTGGTGTCAGGGATTTCCTTTCCTGGGTATGGCTGCCTTGTCAGAGTCTCCCCTATGAAAAGAATGACTTGAGAGGGTCCTGAGCTTGAGGACCTCACAGAGCATTTTGAAAAGGGGGCCTGTGTGCTGAGATGGTGGAAGAAGGTGGACCTGGCACTGTAGCCAAGCTGCCAGGTTTCCCATTCTGGCTCTGCTGGGGCTTTACTGGATGAACCAGAATTGTTCTGCCTATGCGCCCTGGGCCACAGTTTTCTTATTGATGAGGTAAAAGTTGGTGGGGCATTGTTTAACTTTGGGATTTCAGGGAGCTCACACCAAAGCCCTTTGGGCCTGGAGATGACAGGGTATGGTAGGTGTCTTTCAAGGAAGAACTGGGTTCCTCCCCCACTCCCCTATTCCCTCTCAACCATCCAAGCTTGGTGGTCAGGACAAACAGTCTGGTTAGTGTGAGGCTCAGGGTTGGCCTCACAGTGATTTTTGTGGCCAGCTAGCTTGGGGGTTGTTAGGAGCCCTTTTGGATGGTGTAGAGGTAGGTTTGTGTGTAGAAAAAGTTTAGGCTTTGGACCTGATAGGTCTGACTTCAAATCCCAGGACTCCTGCTTAGCTGCCAAAAGTATATCCATGGCCAGGGTTATTGACTCAATATCTGACCTGGTCCACCTTGGACCTTGGCTGATTCTTCTTCTGTAGTTTCCCCAGGATCATCTGGGTTCTTCCTAGGAGCCCTTGCAATAATTTCATTTGGCACCTATGAACCTGCTGTTTCCTCTGATCAGGAGGCAGAGTGGTATAGCAGCAAGTGGTTGGACTCAGCCTGGGCGTCTGAGTTTGAGTCCTGTATCTTCTGCAGTTACTTTTTCTGGGTCTCAATTTCTCCATCCATAAAATGGGTAGTGATGAAGAAAGAGGTTGTACTCATTGCTCTGTAATGTCTTTAATTCTCTGCTCCTTACTCCCCTCATCCATTGTGAAAGTCTTGAATGGGGCCCCTTGGCTTTTGAGGGTATGCTATGAAATTTTAAGCAGTTACCAGCTTCCCTCTGCCCAGCCAGTGCTGTAGGCCTTTATGTGTGTGTGTGTGTGTTTAACAGCTTTATTGAGACATCTTTCACACATCAAAAGGTGTACAATTCAGTGACGTTTAGTATATTCACAGAGTTTTGCATCTGTCATCACAATCAGTCTCTTTTAGAACATTTTCTTCACCTCAGGAAGAAACCCTGCATCATCATCATCGTCCCCTATCCCTTCATCCCTTCTCAGCCCCTGGCAACCACTCATTTACTTTTGTCTTGATTGATTGGTCTTTTCTGTACATTGCATATAAATGGAATCATTTATCCTTTGTGACTTCATTTCTTTCACTTACTATAATGTTTTCAAGGTTCATCCATGCTGTAGCATGCATCAGGACTTCATTTCTTTTTGTTGCCAAATATATAGCATCTTCGTTTTTTAAAAAAGATTTATTTTTATTTTTTGACTGCACCCAGTCTTAGTTGTGTCATGTGGGATCTGGTTCCCTTGCCAGGGATTGAACGTGGGCCCCCTATATTGGGAGTGCAGCCTTAGCCACTGGACCACCAGGAAAGTCCCCTGCATCTTTTTTTTTAAATTATTCCCTCCCCACCTCAGTGGCCTAGTAGTAGGTTTGGGGCCTTGCTCTTTTCTGATTCCTCTGCCCTGGAGAGCTCTGTTAGTCCTTAAAGAGCAGTGTGTTGTCTGTGTTCTCACTAGATGGGTTGCCTATGTTTAGCCTGTGGAGCAGAGCCAGTGTTCTGGGTGTTTTGGGGGAGAGAGGGGTGGTCTTGGCACCAGACTTGCTGGGACAGAGCTGTGTAGTCCAGAATACTAAAAATCTCTTGGCTGTGGGCTCTTCCCACACATCTGTCTGTCCACGAGCTTCCACTGCTGCTGCCATCTCCCCCTGCCACCTCCTTGTTTCATTGGCAACTCATTCATCGATAGACAGGGTCAGCAGCTTCCCAGGCTGGGATGGGGGATTCCAGGCCCTTGCAGCTTTAATTCTAACCCTTTCCCTGGGGGTGGGATGCAGCTGAGGTGGATCCTGTGGGGTGGGAGCCATGCCATGTTGCCTCACAGTTCACGCCGGGGAGTACTACAAGGGTGTTGTATTTGTGTCCTGTGGCTGCTGTGACAAATTACCACAAACTTGGCGGTTTAAAACAGCAGAAATATATTCTTTCTTTGTTCTGGAGGCCAGAAATCCAAAATCAGTTCCCCTGGGTCAAAATCAAGGCACTGGCAGGGCCAAACTTCTTCCAGAGTCTCTAGGGGAGAATCCAGTCCTTTTCCAGCTTCTGGTGGCTGCTACCATTCCTTAATTTTTGACCGCATCACTCTGACCTCTGCCCGTCTTCTATGTACGGGTGGTCTCTCCTGGCTGTGTCAGATCCTCCTCTGCTGTCTTAAGGACACTTGAAATTGCATTGCATTTAGGTCCTACCCTACTCCAAGATAATCTCCCATCGCAAGATCCTTAACCACATTTGCAAAGACCCTTTTTCCTTGTAAAATTTACAGGTTCCAGGGATTAGGGCCTGATATTTTTGGGTGATCATTATTCAGGGATGTTCTTGTTTCCCTTCCAGGGCAAGAAAGGGAACTCATTAAGTGCTCTCATACTGACCAGTCTTGTAATATTTGAGTCTGTCCAGTATCCTTGTTATTGGGAGGCTTGTTAGCCTATTTTACAGATTGGAAAACTGTGGCTCAGAGCAGTTAATCACTGACTGATAATTGTTGGAGTTGGATTGGAACCTACGTCAGTTTTGTCCCACGGGCTGCTTCAACTTCTCTTGAACCTTTGAAGCAGTAGGTTGCAGTTTTGTACCTCAGATGCCATTGTGTCAGAAAGCTTTACCCAGCCCCATTTTGGAGGCTCAGAGATGTGGAGGGAGTTGCCCACAGGTTCAGCAGTGGGCTTGCAAGATTCAGGGTCTGGACTTTCTTATTTCAACTCATTATTATTTTGGCCATGCTATGCCTCATGCAGGATCTTAGTTCCCTGACAAGGGATTGAACCCATGCTCCCTGTGGAGTTTTAACCACTGGACCACCAGTGAAATCCCAGGGTCTGGACTTGACTTTCTTAGGCCAGGGCATTGATGTAGCTTATGGCTGGGCCTGCTCCCACCTCTTACTCCCGCCAACCCTTCCTTCCTGGGCCATTTTCCTAAACAGCATCCAAGTTGGCACCTTCTTTGGAGGTTCCTGTCTAGCTGGGGAAAGGATAAGACTGTTCTGAGCTCTTGGGACTCTAGGCTCTCTTTGAAGCCCAGGACCATGACCTCCCTGTTTTCTCCCCACAGCGGGAGAGAAGGGGTTTCAGCCAGAGCCTGCTCCAAAGGCTGCTGGTGCCAAAGGCAGTGGGTGATTAGTTGTCTGGCTTCCATATCCAGACCCAGATGCCAGTCTGGCTGCCCCAGGACCAAAGCCTTGCTTGTGTGAGGGGAACACACAGGCCTTCTCCACTTTTAAGGACAAATCAGGATTTTCCCAAATGGGCTGCCAGGTGTGTTTCCATGCTGTGATTCATGAAGCTTCTCTTGTTGCCTCTACATTAGGCTTTGCTGATGCCCCAGTCCCAGTTCCTTTCTGCCTTTATAAAATGAAGATAATGCTTCCTGCCACCTGAACTGTGGTAAGGACAGTTAAATAGATTACCTTTTGCATCTGGCACCTGGCATGGTAGGCATTTGGCTAATAAGATTTCATCTTTTTTTCCTGACTCTGCCCTGCTTACTTGCCTAGTCCTCTCCAGGACTTTAGCTCTGTTGAACTCATTGTTGGGTCTCTGGCATCCGTGAAATGACAGAAGTGATTACTAAGCATTTCTGGAGGTCTTGGTGTTTTACTTCTTTACTCAGGTGGCAACTCCTCTCAGATGCCAGCCTTAATGACTGACCCAGGTCCCTTGCTCTGTTTCACAGCAACCCTGTGTTCACCTCTTTTAAAGCCCTGCTCACACTTGTGTGTGAATATTGCCTTTTTCCCCACCTCCTAGCAGTTTATGAATTTATCACAGTTGAGACCAAATCTGATTCATTTTTCTGTCCTCATTGCCAGTCCAGGGTCTGACTTAGTAACTGCCCGGTAAACCTTTGTTGGATGAACAGGTAGGAGCACCTCTCGTGCTCTTTGACCCCCTTTTCCCCTGTCGATCTCTTCCCCCCCCCCAATACTTGAAGTCAGGAGGTTGCTGTGTGCACTGCTTCTTTAGAACTTCTCCTGTCCAGTCTGGGATTGTAGTCATAGTTGCAGCTTCTCTGCAGGTGCCATGATGCTGGAAGATGGCTGACCTGCAGGGCAGGGATAGGGGAACTGGCTGGAGCAGGCTAGTCCAGTATGACAGCCTCTGAGGAAGGAGGGACACCTGGACTGCTGGAATGTTGTACATAAACAAGAGTTTGTGCTGCCCCGTGGAAGCCCATTAAGAGCTTCCAGGTGCCTTTGTCATCTCTGGAAAGCCAGCCACACCTTCCTTGGGTGTGGGCCCTGATGGTGGCACTATAGGGTATTCTCTTGTCCCCTGTGCTTCATCTCCTGTCTAGCCACTCACCTAGGACTTTCTGAGGGCCTCTCAGTTGTACGTCCCCTGTGTGTGTGCTGGTCTTGTCTCTTCTCTTTCTGGTGACCCCCTCACCAGTGCATGGTATGTTGTTTAGAAAACCTTTTCAGTTCCTGAAACTTCTCTAAGCCTCTTGACAGCTCTGTCAGGCAGCTCAGATATCCTCCATTTGATAGGAAACTGAAGTTTGGAGAGTTCAGGTAGATTACCTAAACTCATGCAGCAAATGAGTGACTCAGAGCTGGGCTTGGACCCAGAGCTTTTATCCTCTAGATCTTGTGCTTCCTACTTTGCCAGGAGTTTCTCTCATCTGAGATAGTTAAAAATGGCCTGCAGAGAGGTGATCCCCTCTGTCTGATCAGCAGTAGCCCAGATCTTACAAATCCCTGGGCTGGGTGGTGTGCCCAAGGAGCAGCCTTGAGATATTTGGCCCCTGGGCCTGATGCAGGCTCAGGCTGACTTCTTCTGGTGACCAGCAGATGGCGTGAGGAGGCTAAGAAAGGTCTGCTTCTGGTTTGTTTAGTGTTGAGATGGAAAATGTTTTAAGTGACATGTGGACATTTTTTAAATAGACTTTATTTTTTTTGAGCAATTATAGGTTCATAGCAAAACTGAGCAGAAGGTACAGGGAGTTCCCATATACCTCCTGACTCCACCCATGCAGAACTTCCTCCAGTATCAGTGTCCCCCACTAAGTGGTACATTTGTTATAGTCATTGGACCTACATGGACATGTCATAATCACCCAAAGTCCATAGTTTGCCTTAGAGTTTGCTCTTAGTGTTGTACATTTTCTATGGGTTTGGATAATTGTATAATGACATGTAACCATCATTACAGTATGTAGCATAGTTTCACTGCCCTAAACATTCTATATGTTCCACCTATTCATTAAAACGTTTGCAAATACACATTTGTACGGGTTCACTTAACCCACACCTTTAGGGCCAGCTGTACTTTTGAATTTAGAAATATTTCAGAATTTTAGGAAAGTCACTTGGATGTAAACTGTGTATTATGTAACACTTTCCATGGGGTCTATAGCAGCACCTCCAAGTCAGACACCTGGATGTTTCTGCATGGAAATGTTTGAATATTCGCTTTTAAGTGGAATAGATGGGTTCTTGTCAGCTCAGGTCAGATTGTGATGCTAAATGAGCTAGATAAAGAATTGGTTTTAAAAGCTTTTAGAATTTTGGATAACATATTGTATACCTGTTATAAATGAGATGGTGAAGTAGAATCACTTGTAATACCAACACTTAGGGATAATATTTTGTTGTGTAAAGTGTTCCCAACTTTGTGTGCATGTGTGTTTGTATACTTATGCATATATATATGTATATGTTAAATGTCACAAGTGAGATTGTACTTTGCATATATTTTGCTTTATACAGTATATCTCGGAATTTTCTGGCTGTATTGTGGGGCTCTGAATCTAGGCTCTTGCCAGTCTACTCCCTCCTCAATATCTCCCCTACCCTAAATGACTAGAGGGTCCCCAGGTGAATCTCCTCTAGGTCAAGTCAGGTTCTCCCCCTTGGCACTTGCTGGTTCTGGGCCTTTGGCTGCCTAGGGGATAGGCCCAACATGGGATTCCCAGGATGGTCAGCAGGGGTTAGAATACAGATGAGGCCCCTCTAGGAGCAAGCCTTCTGCTTACACAGAGACTGATTCGCTAGAAGGGTCTCCTGCTCCACATGCATGGAGTGGTCTAACAGGGCAGAGAACTGGACCTTGTCCATTGTTCTCTCAGCCAATCATCTGGGTCCCTCAAGAGCTCAAGGACAGGGCCTTGGGGGTGAGGGTATGGGTCTTTCCTGTTGATGATCCCTACCTCTTCCCTCCAGCAGGAGCACTGGTTTGAAAAGGCCTTGCGAGACAAGAAGGGCTTCATCATCAAGCAGATGAAGGAGGATGGTGCCTGTCTCTTCCGGGCTGTAGGTGAGTCTTTGCCTTAGCCTTCAGGGGCCTAGGGCTGCCCCTGAACTATGTTGCAGTTGTCAGGAGTGACTTGTGTGACAGGGTTGGGGGCAGAGTTAGCTGGTCTTTTAGGGACTCCTGGCCTCAGCCTAAGTTAGTAGCTGGCCTCTAGCTTTCGGTCACGAGGCAGTGTGGTGGTGTGAAAGTAATAATAACAGTAGTAATAGTGACGGAGAAAATAACATTACTTAGGAACAGATTGGAGAAGGAAATGGCAACTCACTCCAGTATTCTTGCTTGGAGAATCCCAGGGACAGAGGAGCTTGGTGGGCTGCTGTCTAGGGGGTCACACAGAGTCGGACACCACTGAAGCGACTTAGCAGCAGCAGCAGCAGGGACAAACTGCTCAGGTGCTACAGGAAAACTTGTTAATTCTCCTCCAAGCTAGATAAGTGAAGGACCATTGCTTCCAGTTGTCAGATGAGAAAAGCAGCTCAGAAAGAGAGAGTGACTTACCTAGGGTCAGAGAGTACATAGTGCAGTCAGGAGGCAGAGTCTGGGTTAGGTTAGTGAAAGGCCTGTGCTCTTAACTGCAGCACACAGCTGTCACCTTGGGATCACAGAACTTTTAAAAAAAAAACTTACACAAAAGTAGAATAGTGAACCCTTTATGTATCCATCACTCATCTTCAAAATAATTGTTAACATATTGCCAACTTTATTTCATCACTACCCCACTCACTCTCTCACTCTTCTGAAACAAAGATTTTTAAAACAGAATCCCAACATGGATCACCTCATTCGTAAATATTTTTGTATGTTTATCTGACAAATAAGGACTCTTTTCTTTTTTAACATAACAAAAATGTCATTATATGCATAACAAAATTAATAATTCCTTAATACCATCTACTGTCCAATCTGAGCTGGATCTTTGAAGCTTCTCTGGCTCTGATCTGTGACTCAACAAGCAATTGTGAAGTTAAGGCAATGGCAACCCACTCCAGTATTCTTGCCTGGAGAATCCTGTGGACAGAGGAGTCTAGTGGGCTGCTGTCCGTGGGGTCACACAGAGTTGGACATGACTGCACCGACTTAGCATGCATGCATTGGAGAAGGAAATGGCAACCCACTCCAGTATTCTTGCCTGGAGAATCCTAGGGATGGCAGAGCCTGGTGGGCTGCCATCTATGGGGTTGCACAGAGTTGGACACGACTGAAGCAACTTAGCAGCATGCTAGTGTCCAAGGGAAGCTGGGAGTGTGATTCACTCCCTTTTGAGCTCTGATATTTCCCAAGGAAACATCCCCTCTGATAAGAGCCTTGACCTGAGAGTCAGAAGCCCTTTAGTTCTCCCCCTGACTCATAACTTCCGTTTTCCCATATTTGAAATGGTGTTGATTCTGCAGTTTTTAGTGGTGCCTCAGAATCACAAATGTTTGAGTGGGTGATAGAAAGTTAGGTTGGGGGAGTGGTTGTCTCCCTATTCTACCAAGCAGAAGAGGTTCAGGCATTGGACTTTGATGGGCTTGGAAAATTCCAACTCCCTCATCCCTGTGGCTCAAGTCCGTGTTCTTCCAGAGATGTTTCCTAGAGAAAGAGATAGGTTTGGGGGGCATCTTGGACCAAAGGAATGCAAAGAAAGAATAGATGGGGACCCATTAGGTGTTAGGCCTGTGCCGAGACCTTAGTCTGAATGTGGGGTAAGCAAGGCTGCTGGTGGAGTGAGGGTCAGAGAATGCAGCTGGGCATCTGTGTCTTGGGTGTTATTTGACGTGAGCCTTGGGCCTAGTTAAGACCAGGCTTGGCAGTAACCCATGTAAGAAACAAAATTTAAGTGTGTGTCCATCTGACTGTTCTTCCCAAACACCTTCTGACCCTTACCTTCTGACCCTTCCCCCTCATTGAGACCTTCTAGTAAGGGGCCTAAGCTTACAGGAAAAGCTGACCATGACAGGTTGAAGGCCTTTCCCTGTTAGCACTATGGCTACACATTTCCTCTGACTGGGCTGCCCTTGGCTTTTCTTTGTAAAACCTCAGAAGCCCCATGGCCTCTCCCTGAGAAGTACATGACCCCTGGGTCTCTAGGCCTCATGTGGAGGTTTCCCTGGGGCAGAGTGCACAGGACATGTAACCCCAGAGGGGACTTTATCCTCATGCTTTCTGTTGCCCGTCTGCTTCCAGCCTCGCTGGGACAGGGACAGGTGGTAGTTGCTCTAGGCTCTGGTGAGAAGGGTGACAATTTTTAACTTCCTGTCACACGTTGAATAGTAGAAGGACCACAGAACTGAGGGTTGGAGTTGGAACAGGGAGAGACAAAGAGACCACTCTTGTTCCTTGACCCTGACTGACTGTTCGGCATTCCACGCAGTGCTTCAGTTTCACCTGCAAAATTGGGATACTTATCCCATGAGACCAGGTGAGAAGAGCCTCCCATTGAGGCTCAGGAAGGGGAAGTGACATGCCCAGGGTAAGTAATGGCAGAACTGGCATGGGAACCCAGATGTATCCAAAGGACACCTTCTTTCTATGACCCTAGGAAAGCCCTAGCTTCTTAAGAATCAACTGGCTGGGTGACTGTGGCTGTATTCCTTGATCCCTAGGACCTTGCTTCTTGCAGCTAGGAGCCTGTGGCCCTCTACTCTTAGGAATCCTGAGGCAGGTGGGTTTTTACCCTCTGTTTTGCCTGAGATCTAGGTGTCCCCAGTGTGAACCAGTATCCCATGCTTGTGCCCAGTTCTCTCTCCTACCACCTGTTGGAGACTCGTGGGCATCAGCATAGGCCGGGCTGGAGTGAAAGTGGGAGCTTGGGTCCCAGAGGTATCCTGTGGTCCACCCTGCCCCTGCTGTGCTCAGATAACCTTCTCCTGAAAACGTGAGTCTGCATCTCTCTTCCCTCCCTCTCTGCATATGGCTTTGACTCAGCAAAAACCTCTGGCCCTGGCCTTGGCCTCTGTGGGCAGAGTGGTGACCTTGTGTGTGGGTGTCTTGCATGGGTTGTGGGGATGCAGTTGGGGCTCTGCATGTTTCGGTGATGGGGCCCAGAAACATTAGCTAGGTCTACTGCTCAAGGCCTTTTGGTCTTGGAACGTGGACTATCAGCATTGGAGGAATGGATCTTAGATCAATTTGTTGTTTTATAAATGGGAAACAGGCCTCAAGAGAAGATCAGGGCCTTATTATCTAGGTCACACAGCCAGTATCAGACATTCGTGTTTGAGGTTGAAGCAGGCCAGAAGGAGAAGAATCCCATGGACCACCATGTACACCGGCTTCTGTTGACCTCTCTGCCCTGCCTCCTTCAGTTTTTCCATCTTTGCGGTGGGAATTCTTGAGTAGGGGAGCAGGCATCTTGAGACCAGGCTATTGAGAGGGCTGAGTTTTGCTGACTCCCCGACTGAGGGTGTGGTAGTTGGGGCCACTGGCCAGGTATGCACTGCAGCTGCTCAACAGGCAGGTGAGACCTTTTTCTTGGTTCATCTCCTCGGTGGGGCCAGGGTTCCCACTGGGCCATGAGAGAAGCAGGGAACAGAGCAGGTCCCATCTCCTGCTACTGCTTTGTGTATACATGTTTGTGTGTGTGGTTTTTTAGATTCCCTGAAGGCACCAAGCTTCCTTTTCTGTTCTCAGTGGAACTGGCTGTGGTTCTTCTAGCAGGCAGTCAGGTAGGCAGCAGCCTGGTAAGGAGGCAATTCCCAGGTGCATCTAAAACAAATGGCAGGGCCTTGTACTTAAATTGTTTAGATAGTCCAGGCTCTCCTGTCTTGCTCTTCCATATAATTTCTCAGCAAATAGTGACTACATTTTGGTGGATCTTCCCCCAGGTAGCAGGGGAGGTAGGTTGAGACAAGTCTGTTAGAGCCACTGGCTCTTCCCCACTCGTACCAACCCCTGGCAAAGGCTAGGAAGGGGGTGGGGGGGTCTTCAGTTTGTACAGCCTCGAATTCTGTCCAGCCTTCAGTCTTTGCTGGTTGGTGGCAAGGGCATCTACTTTTTGAATGCGACAGTTCTCTAGTTGTGGTGGTTGTGTGGGTATTTGGCTTCAAGGAACATCTTTTACTGACTGTGTGCATGCACATGTGCATTTCTGTGCTGCTGTCTCTATGTGCTCAGAGAAAGGACATACATAGGGTATGGGAAGGGAATGTTCATGCTGACCTCTGTGGCCTTAGTGAGGGGTACAGGTCCTAATATCTGTAATCTCTGACCACTTGCAGGCCTTTCCTAGGTTCCAGCTGATTCCTGCTTGTGTTGGTAGGGAAACTGAGGCAGACAAGCCTGACCTAGGGAGTCAGGTGGCTAAGGTGACAGCCAGATTGGTGGTGGGAATGTCTCCTGGGGCATCAGTGCTTAAAGTTACCAGTTATTCCTTGAAAACCTGGCCTCTCCTTGAACCTCCCCAATGTGTGGCCTTGAGCCAGTGTGCCACATTTCTGTACCTTAGTATCCCTCCTGTGTTAAGTAGGGTTTTTTAGGGTAAGGATGGAATGAGCTGGGACGTGAAAAGGCCTTGGCGGAACCAATTGTAGTAATGTACTGAAGATTTGTGAGCCCTCTTTGGGTTGGGGACAGAGGTAAGGGAGTGGGGGACCCCCTTCCAACTGGACTCTGGGAGGGGAGAGCAGGTGCAGATTGCCCACAAGTGCAGTGTCAGCAAGAGGAGGAGTTTCAGTTTCTATCAAAACAAGCGCTCTGAATTCCCCTACCTCTGCAGGACCATTGGGCTCTTTTCCTCCACCTTGGCCCCCACAGGGAAGTCCAGCTCAGTCCCTAGTTCCATGTGCCAATCTCTAGGGAGGGAGGAGGGCTTTCTGCAGGACAGAGGTGGGGCTGGCAAATTCAGACAAGCATCTCCACAGTGAGGATTTCCTGTGTTCTTAGTCCTGCACTGGGTGTTTTTATGTCATCGAGACGGTCCTTCTACTGTCTCTCATTGGCAAGGTATTGTTGCTGTCTTTCCTTGGTTCAGAGATGGACATTTTCTTCCACATTGATGATCCCCAAACTAGCGTATGTCTTATAACCTGTGAGGTGGGTTTCCCTCTCCCAAAAGCTATGATTAAATACATGTTCTGTACCACCTATTGGTGCATCTTAGAATTGAAGAGGGAAGGTGGTATTTTACATTTTATAGGTAAGTTGAGAAGGTCATCCTTTGCCCACACTTAAGGACCCTGTTTTGTGAGGCCTGTGTTACTGATTTGATGTTAATTTGGTTGCTAAAGATTTGAACTACGGGCACAAGGTAGGCTAGTGGACCTTTGGATTCAGCAAAGATGGAGAACCAGTTCTGCCGGCATGAGGAGAGAGAACCTAGACTCTGAGTTTGGGACTTACCTCTGGCTGATGAAGTGCAGCAGAAATGAGGAAGGGCTTAAGTGGTTCTGGTGAAATTTTAGCTGACTTGTGGGTGACTGGCTATCTGAAGGAGTCTTCGTCCTCCTTATGACAAACAGAGCCTCATCTCTTGAACATTTGCAGCAGCAGTAGAAGCAGGTATTTGGCAGACCATCCCCTGTAGTATTGACAATGTCCCATGAGAGGAAAAGGAGTTATTTTCCCCAGTTTATAGATGAGGACATTGCAGCCCAGAGAGGTTAAGGCCTTGTCCAGTACCACACAGGAGGCAGAAGAGCCTTTTTGTCAAGCAGGGAGTCAGTGGCAGGGAAATGGGAACTTCTTGGGAAGGTTCTCTCCCAGCTCCCTTTCTGGTCCCATTGTCTCCCCTTTCCCCTGACTCCTTACATCTGGCATCTCGATGGTGGTAGATCCACCTCTCAGGACTGGAAATGCCTGTTGCCTGCTTTTCCTGGGAACATCTCAGCCACCTTCCTGAGCCTGGCAGACCAACCCCTATTTAACCCCTTCACTCCCATCTCAGTTCCTGTTTACTGCAGCTGCCAACAGCACTGCCTCTTCAGCACCCCAGGTTTATTCTACGGAAATAGCTCCTCAAGCAGCTCTGGCAGCCACAGCGGGTTTGTGGTCCTGGCTTCTAAGAAAGGCAGTGGCAGGGGGCCCCCAGTCTGTGCACAGGGCATGTGACTTGCTGGAAGTGCTGCAGAGGGGGAGGGGGGTGAGGGAGAGTGTGGCCGCAGAACCCACATCCTTGTTTACATCGGTAAAGGGGCTACCCCTTCCCACCTCACAACCCCCACTCCCCATCACCCTCTGGTCTCTGCACCTCCAGGAGGACATGAGACAGGCATGGGCCCCGTTTTCTATCTCAGAGCTGCCTTTTTCTCTTTATCTCACAGAACCCTTCAGGGAGGGGGAAGGGGGAAGGGCAGCAAAGGCGTTCTTCTGGCGATTCTTCGCAGAAGTAGACTGGCTGTTACGGAAGAACTCTGTGGTGTTCGCTGCAGGACCTGCCCCTGCTCCAGTGTCACAGGGAGATCCCATCAGAGCAGTGGTCCTCTGGGGAGATGAAGGGACATTCACTCTTCGTCTTAGCCAGTGGACATCAGGCATGCTTCATCTTCAAGCCCACTTTAATTTCTCACAGAGAAGGCTCCCTGACTCCCCTAGCCTCCCCAATCCACTCAGCAAACTTGCATTTCTTACACTGCACCAGGCTCTGAGCCTGGGGGTAGACTTGTATGTGAACTGCTCTCTGCCCTCAGTGGGAGCCCAATGTGATCAGGCAGATGAAGTCTGTATGCATCTTTGATAAATCTGGTGATGGGGTGCCTTGGAGGAGTGGGAAACTGTTTTAAGAGTGCATTGGTGTTTGACAAGTAGTCAACCAAAAAGGATGGAAAGAACTATGTTCTTTCCATGTGGGAACATGCGTGAACATCCTCAATTGAGGCAGAGAGAGCCTAGTTCTTATTGTGACCAAAGCCCTGTGATGCCTGAACCTTAATTAAGTTAGGTGCATATGTGTCTTATCTCTCTTGTAGACCACATGCTTCTGGCGGATAGGGTCAGAATTTTACTCACTTCTGTCACCTTCATAGTACCCCACATTCAGGCCCCACTATGGGACAGGGTCTCTGAGTAACTGCTCTGTCCCAAGACTAGGGCTAGTTACTTCATACCTATTATCTCATTAATCCCACAAGAGGCTTGCCAGGAAGTTACCCAGCTTGATCCCATTTTACACTTGAGACATATGAAGCTCAGAACACTTGGGTCATTTTGTTTACTGGTACCTAACAGAACTGGGCTTAAAGTCCAGTTATTATCCCTTCCCTTTCCCTCTTTTTTCACCTTATAAAGGCCATAATGACTCCTGAGAGTCAGGAAACTGAATTCTATAGTTGAATCTGTCATGGACTGACTTCTGGGTAACCTTGGTCAAATCACAAACTCCCCGAGCCTCAGTGTCCTCGTGTGAAGAGCAAAGGGTGGTGTATGTGGAATCGATGGTGCTTAAGGCCGCTTATCTACACAAGATACCTGTGGTTCTGTCCCTTTTACCTGTACTCTTGTTCGTAAAGACTGTCCTTGCCTGCCTCTTTTTTTCATGATCATATTCTAACCCACAAAGCCAAGAACTCTCCATTCCTTAGGGTAGGTAAGGAAGTTTCCCTGGCCCCCAGCCCTTCACCCCCCAAGGATGTTCTGATTTAGAACTCTTCTTTGGTGGTAGCTCTGACTCCAGCCTCTCCTTCTGCCCCCACAGCTGACCAGGTATATGGAGACCAGGACATGCATGAGGTTGTTCGAAAGCACTGCATGGACTATCTGGTGAGACCTTGCAGAGACCTTGGGGTGGGGGCAGAATGGGAGGATCTCTTCTCCACATAGACGTTGATCATCTGATCTTTTCTGCAGATGAAGAATGCTGACTACTTCTCCAACTATGTCACAGAGGACTTTACCACCTACATCAACCGGAAGCGGAAAAACAACTGCCATGGCAACCACATTGAGATGCAGGCCATGGCAGAGATGTACAACCGGCCTGTGGAGGTGTACCAGTACAGCACAGGTACTTCTGTGGTGGGTAGGTGAGCAGTTGATCACTCCTGGTCTGAGCCTGTTCCACCCAGCCCACTGTGAATCCTCTCTCCTCTTTCTCTGCAGAACCCATCAATACATTCCATGGGATCCATCAAAATGAGGATGAACCCATTCGTGTCAGCTACCATAGGAATATCCACTACAATTCAGTGGTGAATCCTAACAAGGCCACCATTGGCGTGGGACTGGGCTTGCCATCATTCAAACCAGGGGTAAGCACGTCCCTGTGCCTAGAATGTATACTGGAGATAGACCAGAAGACCATAAATCTCATGTTGGAACCTCATTTTTGCCCCTTGCCCACAAAAATGTCCTGTTTACCTCTCTGAGTCGCCCCTAAGGTCTCACCTCTGAAATTAGGAAGTTATCCAAGGTGATCCCTCAGGGCTCATTTTGTGGTCTCAGTTTGCCTGTCTGAGCTGGTTCACCTATCTTTTGTGCCTGTTGAGAGTTGGCATTTTGAGATATCGAGTCAAACTTGGGAACTGTGAACCAGGGCTCAGTCTAGGTGTTTTGGTACCCACATGGATCTTCCTCAAAACCTCAGCACGTACAGACAGCTGTGGTCACAGAGACTTGAAGTGTAGGCCTGGCCCCACCACTTTCTGGCCTTGGTATCTAAGTCAGGTTGTATAAGTGATTTGACTGGCAGCTTGGGTGATACAGAAAGTGCCTAACACTGAGTCTGGTACCTATTAGGTGCTCAGGAAAGGGCAGAAGATTGTCTCAGCACACACTGACAGATTTTCATTCTCTGTCTCAAACAGTTGTCTGTTGGGGATTTTGCTATTCCTGGCCCCACCACTTTCTGGCCTTGGTATCTAAGTCAGGTTGTACAAGTGATTTAACTGGCAGCTTGGGTGATACAGAAAGTGCCTAACACTGAGTCTGGTACCTATTAGGTGCTCAGGAAAGGGCAGTAGATTGTCTCAGCACACACTGACAGATTTTCATTCTCTGTCTCAAACAGTTGTCTGTTGGGGATTTTGCTATCTTCTATTGAGGTTTCACTTCCTACAAAAGTACTCCTGCCTCATTTTAGGAAACACACCCTAACACAACACACCCTCCAATATAGAGGTTTTTTGATGTGGACCATTTTTAAAATCTTGATTGAATTTGTTACAATATTGCTTCTGTTTTATTTTTTAGTTTTTTTGGCTGATAGGCATGTGAGATCTTAGTTCCCCAACCAGGGATCAAACCTGTACCCCCTGCATTAGAAGGTGAAGTCTTAAAACCACTGGACCACCAAAAGTCCCCATAGAGGTTTTTTGGTTTCATTTTTTTTAAATCTTTAATCTCAGAACAGTTTTAGATTTATATAATTATTGTGATTAGAGAATTCCTATATACTCCACTGTGATTAACATATGAGCATAGTATGTTTGTCACAATTAATGAACTGATATTGATATATTAACTAAAGACCATACTTTGTTCAAATTACCTCAGTTTTGGGCTTCCCAGGTGGCTCAGTGGTAAAGAATCTGCCTGCCAATGCACGATACACAGGTTTGATCCCTGGGTGCAGAAGATGCCCTGGAGAAGGAAATGGTAACCCATTCCAGTATTCTTGCCTGGGAAATTCCATGCCCAGAGGAGCCTTGGAGGGCTACAGTCCATGGGGTCGCAAAAGAGTCGGACACAACAGTGACAAAACGACGACAACAAATGATGATACCTTCAGAAAGGGATAAAAGAAAAACAAATTATCTCAGTTTTTCCCCAATGATCTTATCTGTTCCAGGATCCCAGTCAGGATACTGTATTACATTTAGTTGTCGTGTCTCCTTTCGCTCCTCCTGGCTGTGACAGTTTCTCCGAATTTGTTTTCCTTTTGTTTACAGACTCTATGACTTTTTCTAGAATGTCATATAATTGGAATCATACAATATATAGTTTTTTCAATGGCTTCTTGTAGGTAACACTGTGCATTTAAGAGTCATTCCTGACTTTTAGTGATTTGATCACTTGTGTCTTTTCTTTTTCCTTTTGTTAAAACTGTGAGTGCCCTAAGTTTTTTTTTTTAATAGATTTAATTATTTAGAATAGTTTTAGATTTACAGAAAAATTAAGAAGATAGTGCAGAGTTCCCACATACCCTTCTCCCTTTTGCAGTTTCTCTATTATTCACACATGTCAAATGAGTGTAATACATTTGTTCTATGAACCAGTTACATTGTTATTAACTAAAAGTCATCATACCTCTTTACGCTCCTTTGTCTTTGGTGGTTTCTCACATTTTCATGTTTTTGGTGACCTTGGCAGTTTTGAAGAGTACTAGTCATGTATATTGTAGGATGTTTCTTTTTTGGAATTTGTCTGATGTATTTCTCATTAGACTTGAGGTTATGGGTTTTAGAGAGGGGGATCACAGTGGTAAAGTGCCATTCTTATCACATCATATCAACAGTATGTACTGTAAACATGATTTGTAACTGTTGATGTTGACATTGATCATCTGGCAAAAGTAGTTTTATCAAGTTTTCTCTACTGTAAAATTACTCTTTCCCTACCCCCACTCCCTTTTCCATGTTGTACTGTGTGGAAGGAAGTCATTTATAGTCCACATTTAAGAAGTAGGGATTATGGAGAAGGAAATGGCAACCCACTCCAGTATTCTTGCCTGGAAAATCCCATGGACAGAGGAACCTGGTAGGCTATAGTCCATGGGGTCACAAAGAGTCGGACAGGACTGAGCAACTTCACTCACTCACTCCTGCATAGAAAGCAGACTCTTTACCAACTGAGCTACAAGGGAAGCCTGAACAAAATAAAAGTAATCGAAATAGAACTTCAGAATATCCAAATGGCAATAAGCATTTGAAAAATCTACTGAACAGTAGGGAAATGCAAATTAAAACCACCATCTAATATCACCAGCACCCACCAGAATGATTAAAATGACAAAGATTAGTAATATTAGGAAAGAAATGAAGCAAATGCAACTTTCACACCTTGCTGGTGGGGGTTATATTGGGAGATCATGTTGTAAAAACTATTTATTAAAGGTAAACATGTGTATAAAAAAAAGAAGTAGGGATTAGGGGGACTTCCCTAGTGGTCCAGTGGCTAAGACTCCACCTTCCCAATGCAGGGGGCCCATGTTTGATCCCTGGTCAGGGAACTAGATCCCACATGGTGCAACTAAAAAACCCAGTGCAGCCAAATAAATAGATAAATATAAAAAAAGAAGTAGGGATTAGGGAATTTCCTGGCGGACTAGTCATCAGGACTCCACATTTTCACTGCCAAAGGCCTGGGTTATATTCCTGCAGTGCAGTGAAAAAAATAAAAGGTGAGGGTTATACTCCATCTCTTTGAGGGCAGAGTATCTACATAAATTATTTGAAATCCTTCTGCAAGGGAGATTTATCTCATTCCCATTTATTTAGTCATTTATTTATATCATTGTGGATGGTGGATATTTATTTAATACTTTTTACATGTTGGGTTATAATCCAGTACTATTTTTATTTTGATGCCCAAGTTTTTCCAGTTTTGGCTATTGGGAGTTCTTTTAGTTGGTTCCTGCATCTCTTTGAAATATCCCCATCATTGTGGTAGAGTTTGTGTGTTTGTGAGGGGGTGTTTTTTGGCTTGTTTGTTTTCATTTTTATTTTATTTTTCATTTTCATTTTGAATACTTAACTTTCTGACACTACAAGGTGCTAGAGGCTCATCTTGTATATTTCTTGCCCCATTTCTAGAACCAGCCATTTCTCCAAGGAGCCCTAGTTCCTTTTATTGGAGAATCTTAAATTAGAAACCAAGATCTGGGTGCTGAGTGTGCTCTTTGCTATTGGGGTATCCTTGCTTTAGGCCCTTTCAGCTGATAGAGCAAGGAAGTATATGTATATACTAACCTGTGTGTATACACATGTCCAGAAATATTTCTGTATGTAACCATCTGTATCTGTATGACACTATGGTTCTTACTGATACTTTTAACTGAGGGGCACCTTGTTTTAATTTGCAATTCCTAATGACAGATGATGTTGAGCATCTTTTCATGTGCTTATTTGCTATCTTATTTGATGAAATTGTGTGTCTAGACTTTTTTGCCCATTTTTAATTGGCTTATTCTAACAGCATTTTGCATTCTTTTTGGACTGTTATCCATGGGTAAAAAATTATATTTTATACCATTACTTAGTGTACATACATGCTGGTGTATGGTGTGTATAAGTGCATTAAAATAAGTTTTCACTGAACGAAATTTACTGTTATTCCGTGGGATATGCACTGATACTTTGAATTATTCCTTTTTTTTTTTTTTTTTTGAATTATTCCTTTTTAAAAAGTCTGTTATGTCTCACAGCCTGACACTGTCATACGGTGTTCCACAACTCATAGTACCCCACACCATGCTGACACTGTCCTCTTGTCTACTTAAATACCCCAATACTCAAATCTACCCTGTGCACACAGGACTCATTTCTTAGGTGATCTTTTCTTCTTGTCCCATCTGGGCATAGGTGAAGAAGGCCTCAACAACTTGAGTCATCAATCCGTGAGGCGACTTTAAATTCTAGCCCTGGCTGGAGGGCACCTGACTGCCCCAGACTTAGTATATCAGTTGAGGTGTCTTGGAGGTGGCAGCAGGACTTCTGAATATAGGAATTCGAAATGACAAGTCCCCCAACCCAAGCCTGCCTTCCCCCAGTCCCTGATGAATAGGCAGCCTGCCCAGGGGAGGTGCTTACTAAGAGTGTCTGCCTTCCTGCCTCTCTTCTGAGCATGTGAGCCCACCTCCCTGAGCCACTTCTGGCTCTTGGCCAGAGTTCAGAGTGTCACCTCACATCCCTGTTCCTCTCCCACTCCTTGCAGTTTGCAGAGCAGTCCCTGATGAAGAATGCCATAAAAACATCAGAGGAATCATGGATTGAACAGCAGATGCTGGAAGACAAGAAGCGGGCCACAGATTGGGAGGCCACAAATGAGGCCATTGAGGAGCAGGTGGCCCGGGAATCCTACTTGCAGTGGCTGCGGGATCAAGAAAAACAGGCTCGCCAAGTCCGTGGCCCCAGCCAGGTGGGTCCTGGGGTCTGTCACTAGCCTGGAGAAGAACCTGTTACTTCCCATGTTCTGTCCCCAAACAGGCAGAAACAAACTAAGCAACTGACATGTGGGAGAGAAGGAAGTTCCTAGCCTTTTCTCTACCTCATCTTGGCCTTAGTCTTGGCATTGTGCCCTCGAACTCTCAACAACTGTGCAGAATAAGCTCTTTTTTTTTAAGAAGTGAGAGAGGGCAGCCACTAGTGGTAAAATGCCAGATTCACAGATAGTTTCAGAGGGACAAGCTTTTGCTGAATGTTGTGTGCCAGACTCTGTACTGAGGATGTAAAATCAGGTCCTGCATGCTCCACCCTCAGTGATCCTGTCTTTTGAGGGGGAGACA
Source organism: Muntiacus reevesi (assembly GCF_963930625.1). Classification (NCBI taxonomy): domain Eukaryota; kingdom Metazoa; phylum Chordata; class Mammalia; order Artiodactyla; family Cervidae; genus Muntiacus; species Muntiacus reevesi. The sequence continues at coordinate 52,192,927 of NC_089271.1, read as the reverse complement.
CATGCATCAGTGGAGCCCTTGACTCTGACTGGAAGACCAGTAGAGGTGGGGGATCTGGTCAGTCTTCACACAGAAAGGTTGAATTTTTAGGGCAGGGAGTGAGGCAGGGCAGCCAGGTATTTGAGGAGTCACAAGAAGTTTATAGAATGATTAATCGATGTTGGCAAGAGCTGACTCATTCGTTGAACAAGTATTTATTGCAGGTCTGTGCCAGGCACTGTTCTTAGTGTATAGGAGTACATTGGTGAGCTGGGCAGTCTCAGGTCTGTCTTTGTGGTGCTTCCATTTATGCAGAGTGGAATGAAATAAACATAATGAATAAATCATTTGAGAGGTGGTATGGATGAAAGATGTAGAGCAGGGTAAAGGGGATGAGTAGGACTGAGTGGGGCTGGGAGTTCATAATATTAATTAGCATGGTCAGAGTTGGCCTCAGACCAGGTGAGATTTGAGCAAAAGCTTGCAGAGGTGAGGGCATTACGTGCCTATACCAGGGAAGACAGAGGACCAGCTAGAGCAAAGACCCTGAGGTGCATACACACCTGGTGTGATATGGAAGCAGTCTGGAGGCCAGTGTGGCAGAACAAAATGTAGTAGTAGATGGAGTCAGAAAGGTTGGGTGCCATATTGGAAGGGGCTTGTGACCTTCCAATTTGGCCTGTGGTGAGGACTTTGGCTTTTCTTCTGAGTGAAGCGAAAATGATGAGAGTGTTATGAGCAGGAAAAGAGTGCAAACTTAGAATTAACAGGATCCTTCTGACTGCTGAGTGTAAAATGGAGTCAAAGGGGCAAAGGTGGAAGCAGGAGACCACCAAGGAGAAGATGACTATAGTAGTCCTGATGATTGATGGTAGTACTGGCAAGGGAGGCAGTCAGAAGGGGGTAGATTCTGGATCTATTTTGAAGGTGGAGTAACAGGTTTCCTGTCAGACTGGCTGTAAAGGTGTGAGAGGGGCTTTAAAGTGCTTACCTTGATCCTGTGGTCCATTATGTTAACCAAGAATGTTGGTGGCCTATGTAGAAGCTATTTCACAGCCAGGATTCTGGGAGGGAGTGAGCCCTTCGGGAATGGGGCAGAGGACCGTTGCAACTGCTATTGGTCTTTACCACCACCTTCCTCACCACAGCCCCGGAAAGCCAGCGCCACATGCAGCTCTGCCACAGCAGCAGCCTCCAGTGGTCTTGAGGAGTGGACCAGCCGGTCCCCAAGGCAGCGGAGTTCAGCGTCGTCACCTGAGCACCCTGAGCTGCATGCTGAGCTGGGCATCAAGCCCCCTTCCCCAGGCACTGTCTTAGCTCTTGCCAAACCTCCTTCACCCTGTGCACCAGGTCAGTGACTTGCTAATAGGGAGCATGTAGGGGTCAGGAAGTCCTGCCTAGGCCCCGAGCCCTGCCTTTGACTGACTGTCTGCCCCAGGTACAAGCAGCCAGTTCTCGACAGGGGCCGACCGGGCTACTTCCCCCCTCGTGTCCCTCTATCCTGCTCTGGAGTGCCGGGCCCTCATTCAGCAGATGTCCCCCTCCGCCTTTGGTAAGCCTCTTCTGTCTAGGGTCTAGGGGCCAACTGGGAGTTGGGGAGAGATGGAAGAAGCAGCTGGTCCTGAAAAGGGGGCTTCTGGAGCCTCTCGACATCTCCTCAGGAAAAGAGAGTTTTTCAGGCCCAAGAGTCTGCCCCAGAGGGGATCTGAGTGGGGTTTTGTAGGCTCAGAGGAGCCTTCCCCTTAGAGAAAAAAGTGGTAGGGGCCTGAACGGGATCTCTCCAGAGCCAAGAATCAGCAAAGGGCAAGGAGAAAGCAGGCTTAAAGTGCTGTGTCATTCTTTTCCCCTTCCTCTTGCCCAGCAGGTCTGAATGACTGGGATGATGATGAGATCCTAGCCTCGGTGCTGGCAGTGTCCCAACAGGAATACCTAGACAGTATGAAGAAAAACAAAGTGCACAGAGACCCACCCCCAGACAAGAGTTGATGGAGACCCAGAGACTGGAGACCATTTCCCAATCCCTACCACTCCTGCCCTCCGGTGCCACCCCACCTTCTTTGACTTTCTCCCATCTTGCCTTCTTCCTTCTTTCCGCTTCTTTGGCTCCTCCCCACTTCCCTCTGGCTGGCCCACCCCTGTGCACCCTCTCATCGCTGCCACCACCATCATCTGTCTCTTCGCCAGCTGATGTGCCCTGTTTCCCCCTGCACAGCACCATCCCTGCATTCCACAGGGGACTTGGGCAAGGGTGCTGAAGGTAGGCAAGGGGCACACAGAGACAAACCAACTGGCAGCCAGGCAGCCTCTGAGGAGAGACAGACAGCCAAGTCTCCCTGCCCCCTATTCCTTCCAAGATCAGAAACTTGTCACCCTACCTTCATAAATGATACCAGGGAGGTGGGAGGAAGAAGTGGGAAAAAAATCCCCTTCCCAGTACCCTTAAGATGTCTGAGCCTTCAATGTTGAGTTTTTTTCTTTATTAAAATATACTTTTATCTTATAAAATCAATCAGTGATGTAGACAACAGCATTGGCTCTATGAAGGTGACATCTCTCTGGTTTGGAGGCAGGTAGGCCACGGGGCACAAAGATGTGGTTGATGTACCTGGCCTCCAGCTCTGTGGAGATGGGCAGGGTTTAGAGTATGAGCCAGGGTGGGGTGGGAGGGCAGGAGGGGGCAGGTGTCAAGTGGGCTTTGGACGAGACTCTGACCTCGCTGCATTCCTTATGCTTCCACCACCACCACCAGTCTTTTTGGAATCTCAGGGTGGGGGGCACCTTTGAGGATCATGGCCGCTGCCCAGGATTTGAGTGTGGGGGGGTGGGAGCAGCCTCAGCAGATGGGGCACTCATGCCTTGCAGGTGTCAACAAGATCCACCATCTGTAATGTCCTTGGCACAATAAAACCAAATGTCAGTTTCCCCTGAGCGCCTCTGTTCTGTGTGGGGCAGGGGGTGGGTGAGCCTTTGGTCAGAGGTGGTGATGGCACAGACCTTGGCTTGACTTGTAAGGGCTATATGCTCTCCATTGGGGTCTCTGCAGGCCCAGAGTTGGTTCATACTTGATTCACTGCTTACTGAATCAGCCTTTGGACCTGTTACCACCAAGAAAGTTCTGTCTTTGCCCACTGCCCCTGCCTCAGTATTGTTACAGGATGTAGCCTGCCCACCCTATTTCCTGGGGTGTGATTGGAGCAGAGAATTGAACTTGATGGCAGGGACTGAATGTCCAACTTCTCTGCCTGCCTCCAGCCCCCATATGTTTGCTCTTTCATTGTATTTGATGAGGAAATGCTTTGGACCGACACAACAGTCACTTCATAGCAACCTGAGTTTAGTGGAAGTGACCAGAGGGTGGACCCCCCACACAAGCACACTGGGTTTTAGAAATTGAGGAATAGCTAAACCTTTTTTATTCATGTTCCCAGTACTCTTGACACTTCTGTCCCTGCCTTTCCTAGAGGTAAAGCCAAGGCAAAGAAGGATGGCTGGCCCCAGGTTTTTCAGTTCTTTTCTTCAGTGTCCCTCAATAATGGGGTCCCTGTGGAAGGATGTATGTCCAGCTCTGCAGATGAGGGTGTGGCTATCTGCAGGTGTCTCTGTGGAATCCACTGGTTAAGCACTGTGTTGGAGAGTTGGTTTAAAACCGGCTTTTTCTAACTATGTGGCTTTGGTCAAGTTGCAGGCTCTCTGAGTTTCAAGTGTCCCATGTATAGGACAGGAGTGATAAATATCTACTACCTCACACTCTCTCTGTTGTGAGCATTGAGAGAGAGTGTATATGGTCAACATAATGTATGATGGCACAGTGCCTGGCACATTCTGAGAGCTCTAATGTTAGCAGGTATTATTTATTATCCTGAAGTTGAAGTTTCTGCACTATTTGGCCCCTGACTACTTCATCTTGCCTCTCTGTCCAGTTTTCCTTGGCCTGGAATTTGCCCTTCCTCTGTCCCAAGCCTCCAACTTTGTCTTTCAAGATGGGTAGAGGGTCTCCTTCTGAGAAGCCCCGTGTGACCCCATTTACATTCTCACCTTTATATACAGATATGTCTTTATTTCTTCTCCAGTAACTGTACTATCAAATTCTTGGGCAGGGCTATGATGCCTGACTTAACCTGTGTATCTCTTAGTATCTGCACCCCCTCTAGGGCCTTGTAGGCTTACCGTAGACCCCTAATAAATGTTGGATGAATAAGGGAGAGTACCTGTGTATATTTGCTTTTTGAGTGTTTGTGTGTGTGAGAGACTGGTGAGTCCAAGCCTTTGTGCATCTCAGAGTGTCTCTCTAGTTGTGTGTGAGATGAGGGCTTGTTTCCAGGTGTGTCAGATGGGGACTGCGTGTGGGACTCAATCTCTGACAGTTTGTGTCTGTTTCTGAGACAAGTGCATGTCTGCGTGGGTCTGTCTGTGACAGTGCATCTGTGGTTTCTTTCCGATAGGGTGGATGAATGTCCGTTTGTATTACTGTGACAGATTCTGGGTAGCTATTTCTGGATAATTTCAGTGACAATGCTGCATGTCTGCTGGTGTGTGTGTGTGAGAGAGAGAGAGAGCGAGTGACTGACTGGGTGGATCCATGTCTGTTTTTGTGATACTGCCTATCTGTGGCTCTATCACATAAGTATATGTATGTCTTTGGAGCAGTGCTTGTGTGTCTTGAGCGTCTGTGTGTCTTCCTGTGACAGACTCTGGGTCTCTTTTCTGGAATAGTACTAGTCTTTCTGTGACACTGCATGTCTGATGGTACAAGTGTCTGTGACAAGTTTTGGTGGTGTGTCTGACGGGACATTTCTGTGTCCTTGTCACATGGCAGTGTAGGTGTATGTGAATCTGTCTGGAGTGCCTTTCTGTAACTGCATCACTGGTGTCATCCTGGGACATAACTCTGGCAGCATGCCTCCCTGACAGTGGATTTCAGTCTGTGACGGTACATATCTCTCTGTGTTTAGGACAAGCTCATGGGAATGTGTCTGGCAATATGTTTTTGTGTATTTCTCACATGGTACTTTACTGTGTGTGTGTCTTTGGAGTGCATGTCTGTCTTCCTGCAGCATGAGGCCTGTTATTTCCAAATTTGTGGCTAAGGGCATTTTACCACCTCTGAGCTCTTGCAGTCCTTGTGTGTGTCTCGTCCAGAAACACATCCCAAGCCACCACCACCCTGGCTTGCTCCTACTTGCAAGAACCACCCCACCCCCGCTATTCCAGATTCTGTACTTGCTGACTGGGTTCATGGCCAGGTCTAGCCAGGTCTGTCTATGTTAAGGGCTCCACGGAGCAGTGGTGGTCAGGTTAGTCCTCCCTAATGGCTGAACAGGTTCTTCAAGGATCCCTGACTTTACTTCCCGGGCTGAGGACACCTGTCGCCTAGAGGGCTCTGGACCTGGTTTGAAGAGTACCCTTCGGAGACAGGGTCATGGATAACCACAGGCTGATTCTTAGAAGCCTTAGAAGGCCTGATGTTATCTCTGCACTAGTCTCGAGGCAGTGGCGGCCAACCAACTTCCTAGGAAAGGGGGCGGTGTATTTTTTTAAGGTTACATCTGCACATACAGACATATAAAAACAATGCCGCACAACCAAAACAAACCCGGTTGCTGCGAAAGGGATTCCTAAAACCAGTTTCTTCTCCACACGCGCCCCCCTCGTGTGCATGCAGACCCCGCCCCCGCGGAAGACACGGGCACGTATTTGCATAAAGGGGTACTTGAAACGTTGAGGGTGGTATGCAAATAAGGGCTGGCTCCGATTGGCTGGGGTACAGCAGGTGCTGCGTCCGGATTGATCAAAGCCAAGTGGGCGGGGCCGTCGCCCCGGGCGACTCTCTCGGGAGGCGCGTGCCCTGTCTCAGTAGCGTCAGGGCTGGCGCGCGCGGCGAATCTTAACGTTGCGCTCTTTGCCGGCCCTTCTGGGCCACCAGTCTCCTTACCTTCCATCCTGGCGCCCCCTAGTCCAGGTTCCCCGGACTCACTGCCCCGGGCGTCCACACCCTGCGGGCTCAACGGGCTCAATCTGCGCAGCTCCTCCTCCATGTTGACTAAGCCTCTGCAGGGGCTCGCGGTGGCCCCCATGACTCCTACGCCGCTGCCAGGTGAGAAAGGCTCCCCCTAGTGCAACCAGGCCAGGCGGGCTGCAGTGGTTGAGGGCGACGCGGGGCGGGGGGAGGGGGAAAGGGTCGCGGGTCGCGGCCAGCCTTTGCACGCCGCCACCCTGACTTCCTCGCCTCCGCCTGCGTAGGAGGCAAGGATCGGGAAGCGTTCGAGGCCGAGTACCAACTCGGCCCCCTCCTCGGTAAGGGGGGCTTTGGCACCGTCTTCGCAGGACATCGCGTCACAGACCGACTCCAGGTATCCACCACGAGGGTCTTGGGAGGGCCAGGTGTGTGTGCGGCGGTGGCGGGAGCCCCGGGGCCGGGATGCTAATTGACCACGAAATGAGCCTACACTGTGTGAGTGGTAGGGTCATGAGGGCTGGGATCCGGTTGTTGAGGGTGTCCGAGTGCGCGCGCGCGGACGCACGCATGTGTGTGTGTAAGTCCAGGTGGGTATATGGGGGAAGGGAGAATTTTCAGGGCAAGAATTCTGGAGGTCCAGGGGAGTGAGACTGAGGAGTGGGGGGTCATGAGGACTCTAGACCTTGGGATCTGGGAGAGGTGTATATATATGAGGAAGGTGGGGACCTAGAGCTGAGATTTGGGGGGATTTTGGAGTCAGGTGTCCAGGGTGGAGTCGTGAGGTCCAGGACCCCGCTACAGGGTTGCGGTATCCTGGGGCTAGATAGGAAGATCAAGGGTTTAGGGTGTTAGGAAGTTCAGAACTCAGCACCTGGCGTGAGGGATCCTGAAGCCTGAGAAGGGAGAGCCCAGGGCCACAGATGGTGGGAGAGGTGTACTTGGCTTTGGAGACTTGGAAGGGAGAAGCTTCAGCTCATTTAGGATTGTGGTGTGTTGGGGGGGGCGGGGGGGGTTGGGACCAGAAAGACCAGGGTGAGGGTCCAGACTGGGAGATGTCTGGGAGTCATCTGCTGGCCCCCTCACCTCAGCCTGCTTCTTCAGGTGGCTATCAAAGTGATCCCCCGGAATCGCGTGCTGGGCTGGTCCCCCTTGGTGAGTATCTTTGGAGTCCTTTTTGACCTGGCGACGCCATCTCTGATGGTGGATTTCACCTTGCTATGGTTTGTATGACTCCTTGGGCCCTGTAACGGTGAAAAGAACACTCCTACCAGTCCATGTTTACTCCCCTATGGTGACATCCACACCTCCATACAGTTCTGACTCACCCCTGTTCCCCTAGAGCCCTGGATTCTCCCCTCCCACCCTCCTTTTTCATCCTCCTCCAAACATTGCCTCGGGGGCTGCCCGCAGGGCATGCTGGTGAGAAAAGAGGGGCAGAGGTCATTGGTTGCCATGGTGATGGTGGCTGCTTCTCTTCCACAGCTAGAGCTCTAACGGACAACTGGGCGGGTCTGGGCAAGTTGTAGGGGCTGGAGTGCCCCCTGGTGGGCTATGGGGAAACTGCGCCTGTGCTGGCCGTGGGACTCAGAGGGAGAAGGCGCACCTGCGCAGTAGCGGAATTTTTCGGCCCCGCGAGAAAACCTGTCTGCGACTGTGCGTATCAGTAGATTGGCCGGGAGAGGGCCCCACCTCGGACAGGAGGACTGCTTCTGGCAGTCCATGTGTCCCCGCAAAGCTTCTAGCATGGGGTGGATTTTGTGGCCAGTAACATGTATGCCTTTTATTGAGCACTGACGGTATGCCTCAGATTTTGTTTCGTCATAAAAGCTTACTATGTTCCAAGCTCCACTAAGCACTTGTATTCAACACAGTTCTAGGTGCTTGGTGACAGTGACAAAATATCACATGATGACACTATTGAGTTTTGTTTATGCCAGTTCCTTTGCAATTAATTACTTTTAGCTATTTAACAAAAGTATTTTAGCACCTAGAATGTGCCAGGCACAGTTCTAGACACTTGGCAATATATTAAATTTATTGAGCATTCTTTTTGGGCTGATCCTTTTCTACTAATTGATTTCACCTATTTAACAACTATACCAGGCACTGTTTCAGTGTTTGAGCTGTGTCAGTGAACAAAGCAGACAAACCATTACACAATAATAGTATTTATTGAGTGCTGTGTCAGATCCTATGCTATAAAGTTCTTTTTATCTATTTAACAAACATTTATCAAGCACCTACTGTGTGTAAGGTGCTATTCTAGCTTCTTTGGAGATGTCAGTAGACAAAACAGATAAATTACTACAAAGTAGTGTTCATCAGTTGCTTCTGCTTTTGTTAGGAATCACTTTCATTTATTCTTCAAACATTTACTGAGGAAATTTCCTGGTGGTCCAGTGATTGACAGTCAGCACTTCCACTGCTACTGCTCAGATTCAGTCCCTGGTTGGGGAACTAGAATCCCAAAAGCCATAGGATATGGCCAAAATAAAGAAAAATTTACTGAGTTCCTATTACATGCCAGATGTGCATAGACTTTGGTTTTTTTAATTTTTTTGGTTTATTTTTAAATTAATTTTTATTGAAGTTAGTTGATTCACAGCATGTTAGTTTCTGGTGTACAGCAAAGTGAATCAGTTATACATATATCCACTTTTTAAAGATTATTTTCCCATATAGTTCATTAAAGAGTATTGAGTAGAGTTCCCTGTACCATACAATAGGTCCTTATTAGTTATCTACTTTATATATAGTAGTGTGTATGTGTCAATCCCAGTCTTCCAATTTTCTCTCCCTCACCCCCCCCCCATAGGCTTTGACTTGAATCAACTTCCCAATGGCTATATGAGTTTAAGCCCTTAAAATGAGAGAACTGTGGGCCCAGGAAGGAAGAGGGTTGCTTAAGGCCACATAGTCAGGAGGCTGAGGACCTGTGATTTAAGTTGAGATCATAGATCTGAGAAGTCAGCCTCAAAGCTGCTAGCCTGACATCTATGTTCTCTTTTCTCTCCCTGCTTCCCCCCACAGTCAGATTCAGTCGTATGCCCACTGGAAGTGGCACTGCTATGGAAGGTGGGTGCAGGCGGTGGGCACCCTGGTGTGATCCGCCTGCTTGACTGGTTTGAGACACCAGAGGGCTTCATGCTGGTCCTTGAGCGGCCTCTGCCTGCCCAGGATCTCTTTGACTACATCACAGAGCAAGGCCCGCTGGGTGAAGGCCGAAGCCGCTGTCTCTTTGCCCAGGTAGTGGCAGCTGTTCGGCACTGCCATGCCCGTGGAGTTGTCCATCGTGACATCAAGGATGAGAACATCCTGATGGACCTCCGCCGGGGCTGTACCAAACTCATTGATTTTGGTTCTGGTGCCCTGCTTCATGATGAACCCTATACTGACTTTGATGGTAAGTAAGGCTTCCCTAAATCTCTGGAGGGAGTTTTCACCTTTTCTCTTTTTGGCCTCTTGACTTTTGACCTCCAATGCTGGGGTGTTCTGTAACCCTTGATCTATAGTGTACCTTTATAATGTTCTTGGTTTTTAATATTAAGTACTTTCAAGCCTTGCCCTCTAATAAAACTCCATCCTCTGACAATGCCCTGGTCTTGTTCTGGGCTCTTATTCTGATGAGGGGATCCTATTATTACCCTGAGTAGTCTTTCTGGTAAGGAGGTCCAACTGTATCTTTTAAGTGCTTTTATTCCAATGAGCTTCTATTCTGGTGAGGGGACCATGCTCATATAGTGAGTTCTCTTAATTCTAGTGAAGGGACCAAATTTCTGGAGGGTGGGGTGGGAGAAGGTCATTATCAGAAAATGGTCTAATCTGTGGTTTGCGTGCAGGGACAAGGGTGTACAGTCCCCCGGAGTGGATCTCTCGTCACCAGTACCACGCCCTGCCAGCCACTGTCTGGTCACTGGGTATCCTCCTCTATGACATGGTATGTGGGGACATTCCCTTTGAGAGAGACCAGGAGATTCTGGAGGCTGAACTCCACTTCCCTGCCCATGTCTCCCCAGGTGAGACTCACCCCCTCTAGCCCACCAGCCTTTATCCCTCCCAGGGACTGGTGCCCCCAACTCACTGCTAATCTCCTGTGTGCTTCTGATCTGCAGATTGTTGTGCCCTAATCCGCCGGTGCCTGGCCCCCAAACCCTCTGCCCGACCCTCACTGGAGGAGATCCTACTGGACCCCTGGATGCAGACACCAGCTGAGGATGCATCCCTCAACACTCCCAAAGAGGGCCCCACCCCTTTGGACTGGTCCCTACTGCCCTAGTGCTGGCTGGGGCTCCCGTTAGTTGACATAGTCATCCTGTGGCCATGCCACGGGGAAAGATGGTTTTCTGTTGATCTGGTTTTACAGGTCTCTAAAAATCCAGTGTTAACTAGGGTCAGAGATTGGGGATCAGGGGTAAGAAGACATAACCCAAGTTTGCCCAGTTCCCATTCCAGTTCTTCTAAGGAGTCTTCTTTGTAGAACATATGCTCTCTTATTCTGGAGGGGCTCCTTCTTTGATTTTCGTTTTGCTAAGGTTGTTTATTTGGTTGAGGTTACTTACATTCTGAACCCCCAGGACTCTTATTCTGATGAGTAGTAACCCCTACACTGGCACCTCCTGCTACTACCACACAAACTTAGTTTAAATGCTCTGATTTGGGCAAGGGTGCTTTCCTTCCAATACCCCAGTGGCTCTTATTTTAGCAAAGGGACCCTTTCCCCTAGCCCCAGGTCCCATAGTCAAGCTGCTTGCCTGCCTCAGCCCAGGGTTGTTTATTCTGGGGGAGGTGAGCCCTATTGTTGTCCCAGGGCTTTTTTTGGTGAGGGGACCCTACTCTGTTATCCCAAGTGCCCTTATTCTGGTGAGGAGAAACCCCACTTTCATGATTTGGGAGGGAATGGGAGATGGACACTACTAGAGTCCACTAGGTTGGGGTGGATGGTTTTTGGGGGGAATGGGGTGGGGGAAATAAGTCTTGTTTGTTCTCCTGGGGCCCCACCCTCCATCTTTTTCAGATTCTTGCTGCCTCCTTCTGAGCCAGGGTTGTCCAGTTGCTGAAATGTAAATACTTATTATTGGGGAAGGGGAGCTCCAACTGTTATCTTCCTCTTCCTTCTCCCCCTGCCTGGATTATTTAAAAAGCCATGTGTGGAAACCCACTATTTAATAAACATAATAGAATCAGAAGTGACTGGCCATTTGTAGATGCAGTGAGGCATTCGTGGAGCATCTACTGAATGCTGAACCAAGAGGGAGATGGATTGGATCTCTCCTTTGTCTGCAGGAAGCCTCAGTCTTGTGGTACCATCCTGAAGATCTTTTATGAGTTCCTTTAAGGAGGATCACTTTCCAGGTGGCGCTAGGGGTAAAGAACCTGCCTGCCAATGCAGGAGATGTAAGAGATGTGGGTTTGATCTCTGGGTTGGGAAGACCTCCTGGAGGAAGGCAGGACAATCCACTCTAGTATTCTTGCCTGGAGAATCCCATGGACAGAGGAGCCTGGTGGGCTACAGTTCATAGGGTCACAAAGGGTTGGACACGACTGAAGTGACCTAGCATGCAAGGAGGACCACAAAGAAAAACTTGATTTTCCCCTCAACTTGTATGTAGCACCCAATATGTGCAGAAGGGCTCCTCTGGAGATATGGTAGACATTGAAGATATCTGGAACACACTCTCAAGTCAATGACCAGTTCAGAGGCAGAAAAAAGCCCTTTCCCCCAACCCCAGGGGAGGAAATCCTTCTCCATGGGAGAAGAAAAGTCCTTTTGGGCACTGGTGGGGGTATGGTGGAGGTTGAGCACTGATAGGAATCCTCCTAGCCCTTGTTTTCTAATAACATCCAAGGTGTAGTCACCTGCTTTGCCCCAGCCTTTTCACCTCTCCCTTGTCTTCTTACCTGCTCATCCCTCTAATCCTTAACTCTTGACTTAACTTGCCCTACCCTAATCTTGTCCTGACCTCAGCTGTACCCTTTCTTGCCATGCTTTCAAAGATGTGTGCTGCGTGCTAAGTCGCTTCAGTCACGTCTGACTCTTTGCAACCCTATGGACTGTAGTCTACAAGGCTCCTCTGTCCATGAGATTCTCCAGGCAAGAACACTGCAGTGGGTTGCCATGCTCTCCTCCAGCGGATCTTCCCGACCCAGGGACTGAACCCAAGTCTCTTGGGCTTCTTGCATTGGCAGGCAGATTCTTGACCACATGCCACCTGGGAAGCCCCTAGGAAATTACCTGGCGTCCAGTAGTTAGGGCTTGCTGCTTTCACTGCCTTGGCCAAGGTTCAGCCTCTGGTCGGGGAGCTAAGATCCTGGAAAGGCACGGCCAAAAATAAAGCTAACCTGTAAGCCCCTCACCTCCTGGCTTACCTATCCCCTTCTCACTTATCCATTCTAAATGGTGACTCAATTGTCTTCCCTTCTCAGTCTCAACTCCCTTGTGCCTTTTCACTAGCATATCCTCAACTGCCCTGCTTGCTTATCTGCCAGACCAACACCTGCCACTGACCCCTCTCACTTCCTTTCCAGAGGCCTGCGGTCTCTCCAGAGGGCGCAGGGTGCGGTTGGGGGTGGGGATCTCGCCAGAAGAAGGGAAAAGAACTTCAGGCCTACCGGGAAAGACCCAGGAGTTTTGATGGAGAAAGGGCGGTGCCATAAAGGGCGGTGGCAATAAAGAGCCAAGATAGGAGACGAAGAGCGGAGTCAAAGACGAGGAGACAGAATGAGCTGGTGATATGGGAAGACGAGGGTGGGATTAGTAACGGGAATGGGCCAAAGGTTCTGTAAAGACGGCGGGAAACTGAGCCGGCTACGTGCCCAGTCTCCAGATCCCGGTGGAATTTGGAAATTCTAAGGCCGCTTTTAAAACTAGCGGTCACGACGGACGAGGAGAGCCAATGACGCGGTCGGCCTCTCGCTCGCCCCACCCCCACTGAGGAGGCCCAGAAGCGGAAATGACGAATGCGGAAGTGATCGGCTGTTGCCGAGGGGACGGGCCAGGCAGATGCCAACATGGCAGCTGTTGGGTCTGGTGGTTCCACCGCGACGGCCGGGCCAGGGGCTGTCTCCGCAGGGGCGTTGGAGCCTGGGGCCACGACTGCGGGTGAGACAGGTTGTGGCTGAACGGTCAGCGGCGCGCCGGAGGTCGGGATCTCTAGGGGATTAGAAAAATTCTTCACTAAGGCGAGAGGGAGCATCCCGTATGGACCGACCTATGTGTGTGTGGGGTAGAGGGGAGGAAGTGTGTTTTGGGGGCGGGGCAGAGACCATTCCTGGGAAGGTGTGGAGGTCCTTTCTGCAAATGGAGTGTAGAGACCATTCTGAGTTGGAGAGGGGTATTTCACTTTAAAGAGGCTAAGAACACTGAGACCATTCTCAGGGTGTGTGTTGGGGGGGGGTCCGTCCTTATACACGGGAGACACTTTTCTGAGAGCGGGAGAGTTTTCCCTTACAGAAGAGAGGGTAGTGGTTTCTTCCTTGTAAAGGGACAGGGGCTGTTGTGAGTTAGGGTGGGGAGGCTTTTCCCTTATAAGACTTAGTGCATTTTGAAGATAGGGATGTCCATTATATGGGGAGAAGAACGTTCTGGGGGTCTCTTCCTAATGGAGGTAGTTCATTGTATATTGCAGTGAACAGACAGTTTTCCTTCTATGGCGGAGAAAGGACATTCCGAGGGTGCCAGGCCCTTCCTTATAGCGAGGAGAATTGATTGTGAGTGAGTAGGACAAGCGATAATTCCTTGGCTGGAGGTAGGGGTATGCGGTGGTGGAAGAATGATTGGTGTATAGGGAAATATTTCCTTATATTGTTAAGGGACCCAGACCATTGTTAGTGGAGAAACCATTTACTCTATGGTGTTCAATCCTTTGGACAGTGGAAGAATAATTTCTTGTATTTGTTAGACCATTCTGGGTCAGGGAGGAATCAGTCATCATAGGAGGGAGGGGTTGGAGAGCTCATTCTGAATGTGAGGGAATAGAATAATTTAGATAAAAGAAAGACAGTTCCTAAATCTTTGGCTTGTTCATCCATAAAGTGAGAATACTGATAGTTCCTTTGGAGATCAGAGCTGTGTAGGGGTCTGTTGAGGTGATCTATATAAACCACTTATCCCAGTGATAGGCACCCAGTAACACTCAATAAATGTCAAGGAAGCAGTTGGTATTCTGCCCAGGGCAGGGTTGCTTCTCACCCAGGAGAGGAAGAGAGAGGGCTGAGGTGGGTACTAGGACCTGGCCCACCTATTTCCTGACACCTCAGCAAAGATTCCAGGTATAGGCTGGACAGGGTGAGGCCCACTTCTCGCTCTTCCTGCCAGTGGCTGAAGCAGTGGAAGCTGGCGTAGGGATTGGACCCCCATGGGTCAGAATAGGCAGGCAGAAGGAGGAAGTAGTGGTGGCTAGGAGGATCCTGCTTGATAAAGGAGAGGGGAGAGTGATGGTGTGGTTATGCCACAACAGTTTCTGATCCCTTCTTCCCCCCTTGCTCCTTCCATTCCCCACAGCTCACCGGCGCCTCAAATACATATCCCTAGCCGTGCTGGTGGTCCAGAATGCTTCCCTCATCCTCAGCATCCGCTACGCCCGCACATTGCCCGGGGACCGCTTCTTTGCCACCACTGCTGTGGTCATGGCTGAAGTGCTCAAAGGTCTCACCTGCCTGCTGCTGCTCTTCGCACAGAAGAGGGGTATGAGCCAGGGAGAAGGGTCTCATTGTAGTCTGTGGAGGGTACTCTGTGTGTTTGTGTGTGTGTGTGAACCCACATGGAGGGTTTGCTGGGGGAGTATTTCTGTGTCTATGAAAATTCCTGGCAACTGTGGAAGTGCAGCTTGGCTGCCTTGTACCTCCAGCTATGAGTAGCTGCATCCACATTTTTATACCCCTAACTCCCCAGGAACTGGCCTATAAAACACTGAAGGAGGGAGATGGTCTGTCCCTATAAGGTAGCAGGTGACTCTTACATAATGGTTTATTGATTTCTCTTTAACTTTTCATTATGGAGAATTTCAAATACAAAATCAGAGAAAATGAGGAAATAATAAAATAACTATGTCCTGTCACACAAATTCAACAATTATCATCTCATGGCCACTCTGCAATTAAATAGATAATCATCAGTAATTATCCACTCACTACCAATCTATGTGTCTGTTTACATAACCCCCACCATGTTATATTGAAATATGTTCCACATGAAGAATTATTTTGAAGTAAATTCCTTCTTACTATCTTGAGTAAATATTTTGGTACATTTAAAAAAAATAACTGCAATATCTAGAAGTCATACATCAAAAATTTAATACTTTTTAAAGTTAAATAATCATATACCCAGTCAGTGTTCAAATTTGTAATGATTTCTCAAATATCATAAAAGTTTTAAAAACTTTGTTTGAATCAGGTTTATATAAAATCAGTGCTTTGAAAAAAAATAAAGTCAGTGCTTTGTAATTGGTTGGTGTCTTCTGGGTCTGCTATTTCTAGGTTTCCCTCTCAACTCTTTTTCTCTCTCTGCAGTTAATTTGTTGAAGAAACTAGGTCATTTGTCTTATAGACTTTGGGTAGCCTGAATTTTGCTGAGTGCCTCCCAGTGGTCACATTTCACATGTTCTGTCCTGT
Organism: Muntiacus reevesi; assembly: GCF_963930625.1. NCBI lineage: Eukaryota > Metazoa > Chordata > Mammalia > Artiodactyla > Cervidae > Muntiacus > Muntiacus reevesi. The sequence continues at coordinate 52,177,380 of NC_089271.1, read as the reverse complement.
GTGTTTCCTATAAGTTGTTGGATTTATTTACTAATTTAATCACCTCCCTAAAGGCCTTCTTCTTTAAAATGTTGTCCAATCATTTCTCTATAAAGGCCTCAAATGTGGCCTTTAGGTATGCCTTAGGTATTTATGCTGAAGAAAACATTCTCACCCATTCATTAGCTCCAGGACACTGGGAGGCAACAGTTTAGGTACTCACCTCCTGTGTTCTTGATTGATTCTGAGAAGGTTTGAGTAAACACTGTGGCAGACTCTGTTCTGGCTTGTGAAGGTAAACATGTTAGCGATGGAGACATAACATCTTGCCCTCAGGGGGCTGGTATTTTAAACAGGGAGAAACAGCTACAGGTTAATCACAGGCTGTCATCTCTTCTCTATGATTTCAGCCTGTCCCCCGCCCAATTTTTATTTTTTTTAGTTTTCTCATCTGGCATGAATGTGTCTATGAGTCACTGCAGAAATATGAATGTGCTTGATTATGGTGTGTAGCCCCACATGTGTGGTGTGTGTTATGTGAAATATATAGCATGTATATCATGTTACCTTTCTAATACTTGGACATTTTTGAACACCCAAACCCCTGGGTGCAGGGGATTTGGGTAAGGGGTTAGAGATCAATAATTACTCCTGGGACTTAATGCCATGAAGGGCAAGGACAGGGTTTTGTGAATGAACATCAGGAGTTCCTGCAATAACCATGTACAGCGGTTGTGGGGTTTTCCCTGAAGAAGGATACTCAGATGAGCCTTAAAAGATGAGTTGCAAAAAAGTGGGGTGAGATTTGTAAAGGTCTTCTTATATAGGAAAGTATTCTCATGAATTGACTGGAGCAGATCCCAGCCACACTTTCTGCTTCATAGTCAAGCCTGCATTCTTCCATTTGACAGGGACAACTGCTTGATGTGTGGGAGGCTGACGGAAAGCAGCGGCCAAGTGGAAGATTGTTCCTGCTCTCAGGCAGCTCTCAGGCTAGGAAGGATCTAGGAAAAGTCTAAAAGCTCAGTCTGAAACAATCCCTCTTGGTAAACAGCCTTCCACCCACCCTCCTAGAGCATCTACTTCACAAGCTCCTAGTTAGTGATGATAGTTTCATTGCACACACTGCACTGAGGGCTTGCCCTGGGGCTTTGTGCCAGGGAGGTAGGCTCTAAGATGAGTGATGAAATATGGTCTGTGGTTCCCAGACTGAGTATCCAAAAGGCTTGCTGGAGACATTGTACTGTAGAGAAACTGTGAGCACAGACCTCATTCTAGCCCTCAGGAAGTCAGTGTGGTGGGGAGACACAGGACCAGGCCCACTCCTGTCCTTTAGAGGATCCCCATCTTTTGGTAGTCAGTGCTAAAAAGGGCTCTCTTCCCTCCATCTAGGTAACGTGAAGCACCTGGTTCTTTTCCTCCATGAGGCTGTCCTGGTGCAATACATGGACACACTCAAACTTGCAGTGCCCTCTCTCATCTATACCCTGCAGAATAACCTCCAGTATGTTGCCATCTCCAACCTGCCAGCTGCCACTTTCCAGGTGAGCCCAAAGCCCAGCATGGCCCCAGAAGAACTGGCTGGGGTGGGGATATAGGATGTTGGGGAGGAAGTACTGCAAAGTGCAGGGGCTGTGTCTCCTGTGGAATGGCCTTGGCTCTTCCTCAACCTCAGTTTCCTCATCTGTGAGAACTGGAAAGGGAAACAGTAATAGTAGCTACTCACTGGGATGCTGGAATGATTAAAAGAAATAATATCTGTGAAGAGCCCTTGGTTGGTGATGGATAAGCTTTAGGCTATTTACAGGTGGCCTCTTTAATTGGTTAAAGAGCCTGGATTCTGGCGCCAAGCTGCCTGGGTTCAAATCCCAGCTCTGCTACTTTCCAGCTGTGTGATATTGGGCAAGTCACTTAAGCTCTCTGTCTCATCTTTAAATTGGACATTGCAATAGTACACTTCTTGTGTGAGGATTAAATGAATTCATATGAAGTGCTTAGACCCACACCTGGCACACACAGTAAGCTCTATGTAAATGTTTACTGATGTTATTTCATGATGGATTCATTTGTATCAATATGTATTTATCAAGACCTCCCTCATCTGGATGTTTACAACTCATTTATTACGTGCTGTGTGAGCTACTTCCAATATGTCAGTCGTATTTACAGATGATTATGTCAGGGCTCAGATAAGGCAAGTGCTTCGTCCCTTTTCACACAGCTGGGACACAGGGTTGGGATGTGGACTTGGTTGTGGCCCGGGGCATCCTTGCACAGCCATCCTCCAGTGTACTTTCTGGGAGGCACCTCAGAGCTGTGTAGTCGCATCCCAGTCAGTGGCCAGTGGCTAGATATCTTTGCTGTTTTTATGGTCATCTACTTACTCTACCCTGTCCCTCCATGGTGCCTGGGGGCCCACAGTGGGCGCCATCCCCCATGTGCACATGTGTGGGGGTCGGGATCAGCCCTCAGTGCCTCCCACATGCCACTCGCAGGTGACGTACCAGCTGAAGATCCTGACCACAGCACTGTTCTCCGTGCTCATGCTGAACCGCAGCCTCTCCCGGCTGCAGTGGGCCTCCCTGTTGCTCCTCTTCACTGGCGTCGCCATTGTCCAGGCACAGCAAGCTGGCAGTGGGGGTCCACGGCCACTGGATCAGAGCCCTGGGGTTGGCCTCGCGGCTGTGGTGGCTTCCTGTCTCTCCTCAGGCTTTGCAGGTGTCTACTTTGAGAAGATCCTCAAAGGCAGCTCAGGCTCCGTGTGGCTGCGCAATCTGCAGCTGGGCCTCTTCGGCACAGCCCTGGGCCTGGTGGGGCTCTGGTGGACTGAGGGCACAGCTGTAGCCCGCCGTGGCTTCTTTTTTGGGTATACACCTGCTGTCTGGGGCGTGGTGCTCAACCAGGCCTTTGGTGGGCTCCTGGTGGCTGTTGTCGTCAAGTATGCTGACAATATCCTCAAGGGCTTTGCCACCTCCTTGTCCATTGTGCTGTCCACTGTTGCCTCCATCCGCCTCTTTGGCTTCCATGTGGACCCGTTGTTTGCCCTGGGCGCGGGGCTGGTCATCGGTGCCGTCTACCTCTACAGCCTGCCCCGAGGTGCAGCCAAAGCCATAGCTTCTGCCTCTGCCCCCACCTCCGGGCCCTGCACTCACCAGCAGCCTCCCGGGCAGCCACCGCCACCACAGCTGTCTTCCCACCATGGAGACCTCAGCACGGAGCCCTTTCTGCCAAAGTCAGTGCTGGTGAAGTGAGGGCTGGTGGCAGCGATGGGGGGAGACAGGGAGGGACTCTGGGTGGAGGGTGTTGGGCATCTGCAGGATTCAAGTTGCCACTGGGGCCTGGCTCCTCTGGGGTTGGAAGGGTCTTTTCTTCCAGGTCACTGAAATTTCCGGAAGGGTGTGGGACTAGGGCAGGGCATCACATAAACCCTTCCGTGTAGCCAGGGGTTTTTAGAGCTGCCTCCTCTGCCCCAGTCTAACCCCTCAGCCAGAGGTGTCCTGTCTCTCAAGCCTGGGAGAGTCCCAGCAATCCCTCCACCTTTGTAGGGACAAACTGGACAAAAATTCTTCAGCTCTTTAGTAGTGACTGATGCCTACCTGTGGGGTTCTGATTCCCAGAGCTCGAGGCCTTCTCTCCTCCCTGGCAACTACACTGGATCATGTTAGCAGCTCAGTCTTTTTGTGGCCTTGGGGCAGCTTCCCTGACACAGGGACTTGAAAAGGGGCCTTTTATGAGCACCTAGGGAGAGAGGAAGGGGGATGAGAGCTGAGATTTTTGCATCAGCCCACTCAGGGGGAGGGTGCAGTAGGAGCCATTGGTTTGTAAGTGGTTTGGGGGTTTGTGGTGTAATCAGATGAATGATCCAGGGTGTGGGAAAAAAAGAAGGAAGGTCCTTGAAGTGGCCTAGTCTCATGGAATCTAAGACACTGTAAGTTGCTGGATGTAGGGTTATTTTCTGAGACATCTGGAGAGGAAAATAAAGCTGCCAACCACAATTGTGATACCCCACTGGCTGTATGAGGCACCCTTACTTCATGTGGAAGGGTGTCTTTAAATTGCTGACATGTGGAACCTGCCCCCCTGCACTCCCCAAAGCTTATTAACCCCTTAACTGTCTCCCAGGGTGTGTGGGAAGTATGTGTGTGCATCTGTTTGTGAGTGCGTGCGTGTGCTTGCACATGAGAGATGCCTGGGCTGTCTTTGCTATATGTACATAGGGCCATTGGATCTTTATTTTTGATTAATTTGTTCTGATTTTTTGGTTTGTTTTTTAAGGGACTGTAATGAACAATGTCAGGATACCCAATGCCAAATAAAGATATTGTATTTATTTAGTCCACGTGTAGCTTTCTGACCCAGGGGACCCGCTCTCTCCGCGTGGGCTGTTACTAACCTCGGACTACCAGCCTCACTAGTCACCCTCGCTTGCTCAGGATGCCCACCTGCCAGCCCACCCCAGCTCTCTTGTGTTTTTCTTTCCTTCCCGTTCCCACCACAGGTTGCTCACCAAGGTGAAGGGCTCCTAGCCGCTGGGACTGAAGACGCTGGCCTGGCCTCACTCTCCCTTGTTGCCCTGGCCCAGCCAGGACCAAACTTTCTGATCAGTATTAGTGGTGGGGAGAGGTAGACACTGAATCCCCTGTCCCCACCACCCTCTCCCATGCAGGGCTGACATGACTAAATGAGGGCCCAGACAGGACCCAACCACCTCAGCCTCCAGCCCCTACCACCCCCATGTCCCTGCTATCCCTACAGTATTTCTTAGGTGAGTTTTTGTAAATAAAACATGCTTTGCATCTTGCTGGTTTGGGTTGGGAAGTCTCAAAAGTGTGAGAGAGAGAAGGAAGCACTCAGGTCTCTTCAGCATGATCCACTGAAAAGCTTTTATTAAAAACCCGGGCGTGGGTGGGGGTGGGGGGAGGTTCAGTCCTGCTGCTTGGTTCGGGAGGCCTCGGCATTGGCCCGAAGAACAGCCCCTGGGGAGGGGTAAGGGCGCTGCTGGAAGAGGGGCCCGGCTGCTGTCGTGTCTGCACCGGTCTTGGCCTCATTCCGCTTGGGAAGTCCCGTTGACCATGTGCCCCTGGGGAGTGACAGAGGGTCAGGGGTGGAAATGTCTATATATGTGTAATATGTCAGGCACCCTCACCCCCAACAAAGGGGGCATGGAGATAGTGATGATAGAGATGAAGGGGGAAAGGAGATAGTGAGGAAGAAAGGAATGATCAGTGGTGCAGTGAGTCAAGGAAAAAGGAAGGGGTCTTGGGTGGTCGCTTACCGGGGTGCATCTGAGTATGAGCTGGGGTCCATGGGGTCTAATTCTTCATCCTTCCGGCTTGCTGCTGTGGAAGTACGTAGCAGAGTGAGGTCTTCCACAGGGGCACAAGGAGTCCCGTGTCACCGAGCTCTTCCATCCCCAGAAGTGGAGCCTGTGGTTGCCAGGCCCCAGGCTCTGGCACTCACGAGAAGCCAAGTGAGGGTTTCCTTACACTGTGGGCCCCTGGTGCCTCCCCGCCCCGCCTCACCCCAGCTTACCCTTCTTGCTCTTGGGGTAGGGAGCCAGCTCCTCCCGGCGATGGTGGCGCCGTTCTTTGCTCTCTTCTCGGTCGGCCTTGTCATACCCGCGGTCCCGGTCCCGCTCTCTCTCTCTATCTACCTTGTCATAACCACGGTCCCGGTCCCTGTCAGACTTCTCATGGTTCCTCTCTGACTTCTCATGGCTGCGGTCTGACTTCTCATGACCTCGGTCTGATTTCTCGTGGCCACGGTCTGATTTCTCATGGCTCCGATCCAGCTTCTCCTCAACATCTGGGGACACGAAAGCCTTGTGATCCTCCTCCCACCTCAGAACTCAGCAGCCTCAGCCTCCAGCAGCCTCGGCCTCCAACAGCCTCCCCTGCCTGGGCTGGGCCTTCTGGTCTTATCCGCCCCTCCTTGATCCACTAGAAGGCCCTGAGGCACCCTTGTATCTGCCAACTCACCTGCATTACTGCTCCTGAGCTTCTTGGCGGATTTGGTAACAACAGAGTTGGGGTCGTGTGGGGAAAGCCAGGACACAAGATCTGTGTCCACATTCCAGTAGTAAGGAAGTCCGCTGTGAGGCAGTGGGGGGTGGGGAAGAGAGGGAAGGAATGTCATAGATCTCTCCTTGTAGCCTCAACCCGTCTCCCCCCAGTCTCTGCCTATACCTGCCCCATTCCAGGAACCCACAGGGAAGAGCCCCACCCCCAGATCTCTTCCCCAGTGGCCCCCATTTACCCCTACCCAGGGATAGCAGAGGAAGGGTAGAGTCAGAAGTTAGCTCTTCCTCCTCACCCCCATGTCGTCAGGCTCACCAGGAAGGGTCAAACACCTTGTACCAGCTTGGTGGCAGGCCCTCCAACCGGGTAGCCTCATAGTCCACAGGATCATCGTCATAGTCCTCAGCAATGATCTCTTCCTCTGGTTCTGGCAGGACAAGGAAGGGAAGAGGACAGCAGTAAGGACCAGGGAGATTCCCATCCTGCAATCAGGGCCTGGAGAAACACACTCACATTCACATGGGCTATGTGTGTGTGTGCACACCAGGTCTCACATGCTAGAGCAAATACTGCTCATGTTCCAAATCCAAGTATCTGAATATCAGGATTTACCAAAAAATTTACTCAAATCTGTTCTGTTTACAGGTACTGCTACCCAAACTTATCTGGTTTCAGACTTTAGATACATTTTTTAAAAAAGTATCCATATTTATTCAGCTTCTGAGTTCAAATAGTATGTGACACTGTACTATGCAAATTTGGATAAAATGAGTTTCAACAGCAAGGGGTTTACCTAAAAATATGTCCAAATCTATTCAGCTTCCAAGGCTGGCAAATATGGGGTTTCTGACTTCTATATATTGACTAGCAAGTTTGGACAGCAAGGGATTTATCCAAATACTTCTCTGAATCTGTTCAGTTCCTAATGCCTGCAATAGTTGTCAGCTACTATCAACAGAATAAAGAATGGTGTATGAGTACTTGGACCTCAGTAGTCCTATCACAGATTTCACCCATGGATATAGTTAACAATGAAATGTATATGTCAGCAACAGCATAGTGCCTGTCACACAATAGGCCCAAAATTGATGTCAGCTACAATCATTAGTATTGTTAGTAAGATACATACAGTTAGTACAGGGCCTGGTAGCAAACAGCCTTAAAACAAATATATCAATATCATTATCAGTATTATTAATAACCAAAGATCTTTGTTTGGCACACAACAGGCTTGTAATAGATGTCGCTTATCAATAAAGTGAAAATAAGATGAGTTTTCTAGTACCTGGCACACCTTAGCCCAAAATAGATGCCAGCTTTTACTATTATTGATAAATAAGGTATAAATACTAGCAACATCAGCACAGTAGGCCTAAATGATAGATCCTATCATTACTTTATATACTGTTAACCACATGTGTATGATAAGCACTTAAGTAGGCTCAAAATACATGTCAACTATTGACATGGTGAACAATAAGATATGGACAATGCACACAGTGCCTAGTTCCACAGCAGATCTGAAATAATGTTACCTACTAGCATAGTACAGAACAAAGTATCAGCACCCTGCCACCATACTTGGCCCACAGGAAGCTGCCATAGGTGTCAGCTTACTATTGCTATCCTTATTACACTTCCAGGAATTAACTGATGGGTTAAACTTTGGCTACAGAAGACCCCAAAATACACATCAACTGTCAGTATTAAGGATGAAATGTCTATTCCCCCCCTCCAAAAAAGAAATGTCTATTCCCCACCCCACCTCCCCTCCTCCTCATAGGACAGGAATAGGGGTCAGTAATACGTATTGTTAACAAGGAAATGCCTGCCGCCCCACTGCTTGGTGCACAATAGGGCCATGCTAGATAGATATCAAGTGGCAGTATCCACAACAAAGTGCCTGTCAAGCCCGGCACATGGTAGGCCTCTCTTCTCTTAGTTCTCTCACCGGGCTCCAAATGTTTCAGGATGCCTCTCTTGGCCAAGCGGGTCTGCAACGCAACGGGCAGCGGCATAGTGGATGGCAGACAGGCCTAGGGAAGGACAGACAGACTGAAAAACAGCTCAGATGAGGACTGAATCTGGTTACAAGAGTAACCAAGCGCCACCCCGCAGCATGTACTCAATCTGCACCCCCACCTACCCATCTACACTAGAAGGGAGACAGACCCTACCCGCTGAAAGGTGGAAGGGGTTGTAAACAGCAATATCACCAACACTCTCACCAACTCTGCTCTCCCAGGCCAGTGGCTCCAGCACCGGGTTCCCGTCCTAGGCCCAGGCTCCGCCCATTGCCCAAGGGGCCAAGCGCGGCTCCCCCGCGACCCAAAATGGTTTCACCCAACGTCCCCCAAAGACTGCTGGGTGGGAGGAACCAAAGCGCTGGGATGGGGGAGCACAGTGTAACACTTCCTCCAGCTCCAAAAAATGCACCCACCCCAACATTACCAATGCAATCACGCAAGTAGTGGACGACTGTCCAACTGGCCACCTCTCTCTCGTCGTCTCTATGAGCGCCAGGACCAGACGACTCTCTTTTCCCAAAGCAAAGAATGAGTTTCTCTCTCCCCGAGTTTAGAGGTAACTGGGCAACGCTCACATAGTGAAAAGATGACGCAAGCCTACCTACCCAATGAGAGTGCGCTTTGGTCTGAAGTCTGGCGAAACAACCGAACCGCTGCCCTGGGATAGGTGGAAAGCTCAGGCGCCTGTATACGTTTCCAGTGGGGGTGTGGCCCGGCAGGGGTTTAGCGATACTGCGCGGCCGGACGCCGGCGCCATGGAGGAATATGCTCGGGAACCTTGGTACAGCGAGGGGCCTAGGTGTCGGGACTGTTGCCGCGGCGCCACGGCCAGGGGTGGGAGGTGGGTGGGGGAGGCACGGGCCACACAGCGCCACGTCCCAGACTCGGAAGACATTTAGACTTTTGTTGTCTTCTGCTCCTCTCCACTTGGTTTCTAGGGCTCCGTTAAAAGGGGCCACAATTGTGTGCCTGCAGGAGAAGGTGCGGTGGAGGACGGACCACTCCATGTTTCCCTTGATTCCGTACCTCCCAGTCCCTCTGTCAAAGACACGCTGGTCGAATCCATTCCAGCCAGGGGGTGGTGCGGTGTTGAGCGGAAATCCCCTGGAAAAACGCATGGTTTTTCCCGGGCCGCTTTGGTTAATGGTGGCGGGGCCTGGATGAGCGTCCAGGCCATGACCATGATTGTGGTCATGGAGGGGTGCTGGGTCCTCCGCACGGTATGTGCTTGATTTTTCCCAGTTGTGCGAGGGTGAGAAGGGAAGAGGGCGTGACTTTGTTGGACGTGCTCATTGTCGGAAAAAGGGATGCGACCCCATTCTGCTTTAGGAAGTGCCAACAACACCTGTAGCTTAATTCAAACGTGCCAGTTCCTTGCCTCTCATCAATTCATTTAATCTTTGATAGTAGTCAAGGAGTTGGTTGATTCCTTGGTTGGCTGTGAAGGGGAGGAGTGGACAGGGCCAAGACTGATGTTTTTCCCTCTTCGCATTATTTTTTGCTTAAATGAGGGGGGAAATAATCCCAGTATTATCTGAAGTGCTAGTTCTCATTTGGGTGACGTATTGCTCCCAGTTGGAAAGAGATTTTGTGACTTGGCATGAGGGAGCGCTCTCATTAACCTCATCCTCCCCTTCCCGCTTGCAGCCCATGGCGAATTGTGGATGATTGCGGTGGAGCCTTCACTATGGGTGTTATCGGCGGTGGAGTCTTCCAGGCCATTAAGGGCTTCCGCAATGCCCCTGTCGTGAGTCCTAGCCTTCCCTGGGTGCTGCTGAGGTCCTACCCTGACCACATGGGATACTGTTCTGAAACTGCTTGGAACTGCCAGTCACGTGCACTTATTCATTCTGGTGTCTGCTTACCTACTGTGTGCCAGGCTTAGCTCCAGGATCTGGGAGTTTGGAGGAACTGCAAACATGACCTCTGACCCTCACCCTGCTGGAGCTCTTCCGGAAATGCTGTGCTGTCAAAAGGGTCATAAAACCAAAAAACCTAATTGTGTGCAAAGTCAGTCAGATTTTACCTAGAGTCAGATTCTGGGTGGGAAGCCTGGGAAAAGGGAAGTGACAGTTTAACTGGCAGGAGGAGGACAGCCTTAAAGTTGAGCAAATGCTTTTAATGTAACATAATCAATTCTGTCTGTCTGACAACACTCCCCTTTTCCCATCTTGGGAGATCTCATCAAATGTCATGACTTTAAATGCCATCCACTTGCCAAGGTCTCTGCAATTTCTCTATCTAGCTCTGTACCTCCTCTCAACTCCTGGCAATCTCTTTCCTGAATCTTTGTCCAGGTTTTTCCCTCTCATCCTCAAGGTCTCAGAACAAATGCCCCCTTCCTTTTAAGAGACCTTTCCTGTCCTCTCAGCCACTGTCATAGCTCTTTATCTTTTTTCCTCTAGGGTCCCGATTGCTTCCTGAAGCTATCTTGTTTATCTGTATCCTTATTCAGGATCTGTCTCTCCCACTATAATGTGAGCTCTGAGAGGGTAGGGGCCAGGTTTACCTTGTTCACTGCTGTATCCCTGCATATACCATGGCGCCTGGCACATCAGTGCTAAGTACTGAATGAATGAATAACTTCCTATCATAGCTCTGGGAGCACTTGTAGTGGGCCCTAGTTCTTGGCCACTTCTCCACATCTCTACCCTTGAGGCTCTTAACAGGTTTCCTGCCTCCATTCCTCTTAAAAACTAGAAACCTTATCTGCCAGTGACCTGAACCCTGCTCTGACTCCCTATCTCCTCACTTTCCCTCAGGGAATTCGGCACCGATTGAGAGGCAGTGTCAATGCTGTAAGGATCAGAGCCCCCCAGATTGGAGGTGAGAGGTTTGGGGAGACAGGTGTGATAACAGAGTTGGGGATGCTTGCTCCTTGGAGTCTTAGACTGCAAGTTGAGGGTCCAGATTCTAGCCCTAACTCTGCCTGGGGCTTCCTGGGGGGAGTGATATTTCTCAGTCATTTCATACAGGTGAGTTCTGGAGTTTAAATCCAGGCCCTGGCTCTTCCCTGATGTCTGTATGACCTTGGGCTAGTGGCTGGAACCTCTCTGAACCTCACCTGTAGTATGGGAATGATAAAAACAGTAACCACCTCAATCAGTTTTGTAGTTTATGTAACTTACATAGTACTTACTAAGTGCTGGTTGCTTGCTAAGCACTTTGACAATATTAACTAATATAAATTTTCAGAAGTCCAGTAACATCCAGTGTGTAGATCAGGTCGTGGCACATGGTAAGACTTCTGTAAATATTTTAACTATCATTGTTAACTGGCTCTCCTCACCCATTTCCTTCTCTCTGAAACCCAGGTCAGATTCCAATTCTATGTGGTAGTTAGGATGGTCAGAGTTGCTCTGTTAAAAGCCATATAGACAGGAGTTCCCTGTTGGCCTAATGGTTAGGATTCTGGGTTTTCATTGTTTTGACCTGGGTTCAGTCCCAGGTTGGGGAACTGAGATCTTGAAGGTCCCATGACAGGGCCAAAAAAAGCCACGTTGAAGCAGACAAATCTGCTTGTAACCATGTATCTGCTCGCTATGAAGGTGAAGGGAGTGCTGATGGGGATTATAAAGAGCTTGAAGGAGCTACCACAGGGACAGATGGAGATTGTCCTCTAGGAGTTTGCCATCTGCCTTTATGTCTGGTTATTCTCCCCAGTCTTTGCCACAGTATTCAGGCCCTGGGAGTCCCTGAGCCATGGTTTCTCAGGACTCCCTATGGACACTGATTAGGCTTTGGTTCCCCCACAGGTAGCTTCGCTGTGTGGGGGGGCCTGTTTTCCACCATCGACTGTGGTCTGGTGCGGCTTCGGGGCAAGGAAGATCCCTGGAACTCCATCACCAGTGGCGCACTGACTGGGGCTGTGCTGGCTGCCCGCAGTGAGTATCCCAACCCCAGGCCCCAGCCTCTTCCACCCTGTTCTGCCTGTTCTCACCACTCTCCACCCCCCCGCCCCCTTCTTTCTCCAGGTGGCCCATTGGCCATGGTGGGCTCGGCAATGATGGGGGGCATCCTGTTGGCCCTCATTGAGGGTGTTGGCATCCTTCTCACTCGCTATACTGCCCAGCAGTTCCGCAATGGTGAGTACCCAGTGAAACTGGTCAGGGAAAGGTGGGAAACGCTCTGTCTTGTCTACTCCACTCACGTTTACCTGTTTATCTCCTCTCCAGCACCCCCGTTCCTGGAGGACCCTGGCCAGCTGCCCCCTAAGGAGGGTACCCCAGGCCCAGGCTACCCCAGCTATCAGCAGTACCACTGAGGAAGTGACCACCTATCACCGCCACTGTGGGAGCTCCTCCTTGGTCCCCTCCCCGATGATCTACCTCGAAGGGAGGGCTGGCTCCCAGTTGGCCTATGGGACCCTTGAGAGGGCCTCTATCTGTTCTCTTATCCCAGGTTGGGGGTGGGGCACCCCAGCTGCCCTGATGGATGGGTCCCTTTTCTCTCAGGGCACCCCAACCCCCACTCACATATGTAACACGCTGTCACCCCAATCCCTTTGCATGGCACTCTGATGAGTATTTAAAGCCAGTTTTGAAAATGCTTGTGTATGTACTTCTTGAGCCACCCCTAGGAGTCGCTCCCTAGGACAAGGGGCAGAGCCCTCTTCAGGGATGTGGGAACCATCACATTTGGAGTCACACAGAGAGTCGTCTCTAATAAAGGTTTGTGGATGAGTGAGTAGGAGGGGGTCTATGAATCAAGATGGGAATAGTACGTGAATAAGGATGTGCGGGAGCCAAGTGGTGAATCACAAGCAGACAGAAGAGGAACGGGCTTAGAAAAAGAGTGAACACAGGTTGCTGGGGTGGAGGAGGTGGTTTAGCATGTGGTACCTCTGAGCCCTCTCCTCTGTGTCCCCATTGCCAAGGCTGAGAAATCTGACCTAACAACAAACAGTCTGCCTAGATAGCAGTCCCCGCATTTGTGAAGATAATTCCCCCCTCCATGTGGCTTCATCAGGGACCTGGGATGGAAGTAGGGATCCAGGAGACCCAGCTTCCTTGAAGAAGGTACCTTTAGTTTCCTCTTCTGCACCACAGCCGTATTTGTGCTCTGCGATGCTCACTGTTGTCAGTATTTAAGAGTAACACAGAATAACCAGAAAATGAGTTTTCATTTGGGGGTGGGGTGGGGATTATGGGAAAGAGAACTTCCTGGATAGACATTGGCCCCAAACACTGTCTCTTGTGTGCAGACACCTACATGTGTGGGGCAGACGCCTCCACTGGGGTTTAGATGGCCTCATGGGAGACACACAAACTGTCCCTTTTGTGCAAGCCATTGCACAGAGGTGGCAATGCTCGCTCTCTCTCAAACAAAGTCACTCCCTGTGGGTGCAAATGCTGAGTTCTCAGGCCTCCTAAGGCCTCAGCAAGAACCTAGTGATCCTTGATGGTGGTAGAACTGCAGCACTCCTTGATGGACTCAGTGCCAGGTATGGGCTGCCGGCCCCGTGCCTGTAGCTCTCAATGTCACAGTAGGGCCCTAGCCTTGAATTTAGAGACTCTACTACCACGCCCCCCCCCCCCCCCCCCGCAGCAACAGAGCTGCCGGTGCAGGACCCAGTCTCCAGCCAGACCCAGGGTATCTCCGTCTGCATCCCTGTAAACATAGGCCACTTCTGTCGGTCCTGCCCATTTGGTGCACCTAGGCCTCACACTTCCTGACTTCCAGACCCCATTCCCTGCTGTTTCCAGACCCCACCGTACTCCTATCAAACAGGCATGCTCTAGCTCTTTTGAGTGTTGTTCTGTCAGCCCTCTGTAATGTCCACAGACATCTCCAGGATCCTCCCGCTCTGGTCCACCCTCTCTCCCACCCAGCCCTCTTAGCCTCCTGCAGGCCCTCTGTGTATCAGCTCCAGCTCTTCTGAGGCCCTGCCCCTGCTGTGTCTCCCTCAGTACATTTCAGTTCAGTCACTCAGTCATGTCCAAGTCTTTGTGACCCCAGGCTTCCCTATCTATCACCAACTCCCGGAGCTTGCTCAAACTCATGTCCATTGAGTTGGTTATGCCATGCAAACGTCTCATCCTCTGCCGTCCCCTTCTTCTTTTGCCTTCAATCTTTCCCAGCATCAGGGTCTTTTCCAATGAGTCAGTTCTTGGCATCAGGTGGCCAGAGTGTTAGAGCTTCACCTTCAGCATCAGTCCTTCCAATGAATATACAGGACTGATTTCCTTTAGGACTGACTAGTTTGATCTCCTTGTAGTCCAAGGGACTCTTGAGTTCTCCAACACCACATTTCAAAAGCATCAGTTCTTTGGCACTCAGCTTTCTTTATGGTCCACTTCTCACTTCTGTGCACGACTACTGGAAAAACCACTGCTTTGACTAAGCAGACCTCTGGTGGCCAAGTAATGTGTCTACTTTTTAATATGCTGTCTAGGTGGGTCATAGCTTTTCTTCCAAGGAGGAAGCATCTTAATTTCATGGCCACAGTCACCATCTGCAGTGATTTTGGAGCCCAAGAAAATAAAGTCTCTGTTTCTTTTGTTTCTCCATCTGTTTGCTGTGAAGTAATGGGACCAGATGCCATGATCTTAGTTTTTTGAGTGTTGAGTTTTAAGCCAGCTTTTTCACTCTCCTTTTTCTTTTTTTTTTCTTTTTTTTTTCACTCTCCTTTTTCACTTTCATCAGGAGGCTCCTCACTTCATCTTTGCTTTCTACCATAAGGGTGGTGTCATCTGCCTATCTGAGGTTATTGATATTTCTCCTGGCAATCTTGATTCCAGCTTGTGCTTCATCCAGCCTGGCATTTCGCATGATGTACTCTGCATATAAGTTTAGTCAGAAAAAAAAAGAAAAGTTTAATCAGTGTGACAATATATAGCCTTGATGTACTCCTTTCCCAATTTGGAACCAGTCCATAGTTCCATGTCCAGTTCTAACTGTTGCTTCTTGACCTGCATACATATTTCTCAGGAGGCAGGTAAGGTGGTCTGGTATTCCCATCTCTTCCAAGAATTTTCAAAAGTTGTGATCCACACAGGTAAAGGCTTTGGTGTAGTCAATAAACCAGAAGTAGATATTTTTCTGGAAATCTCTTGCTTTTTCTATGATGCAGTGGGTGTTAGCAATTTGATCTCTGGTTCCTCTACCTTTGGGCTTCCCTTGTGGGTCAGCTGGTAAAGAATCCACCTTCAATGCAGGAGACCTAGGATCAATCCCTGGGTTGTGAAGATCCCCTGGAGAAGGGAAAGGTTACCCACTCTAGTATTCTGACCTGGAGACTTCCATGAACTATATAGTCCATGGGGTCTAAATCCAGCTTGAACATTTGGAAGTTCTCGGTTCATGTATTGTTAAAGCCTCACTTGGAGAATTTTGAGCATTACTTTGCTAGCGTGTGAGATGAGTGCAATTGTGCAGTAGTTTGAGCATTCTTTGGCATTGCCCTTTGGGAATGGAATACAAACTGACCTTTTCCAGTCCTGTGGCCATTGCTGAGGTTTCCAAATTTGCTGGTGTATTGAGTGCAACACTAACAACATCATCTTTTAGGATTTGAAATAGCTCAACTGGAATTCCATCACCTCCACTAACTTTGTTCGTAGTGATGCTTCTTCCTAAGGCCCGCTTGACTTCACATTCCAAGATGTCTGGTTCTAGGTGAGTGATCACAGTACCATGGTTATCTGGGTCATTAAGATCTTTTTTGTATAGCTCTTTTTTAAATTTAATTAAATTTATATATTTTTTAATTTATTTATTTTAACTAGAGGCTAATTACTTTATAATATTGTAGTGGTTTTTGCCATACCTTGACATGAATCAGTCATGGGTGTACATGTATTCCCCATGCTGAACCCCCCTCCCACCTCCCTCCCCATCCTATCCCTCAGGGTCATCCCAGTGCACCAACCATGAGCACCCTGTCTCATGCATCAAACCTGAACTGGCGATCTGTTTCACATATGATAATGTACATGTTTCAATGCTATTCTCTCAAATCATCCCACCCTCACCTTCTCCCACAGAGTCCAAAAGACTGTTCTATACATCTGTGTCTCTTTTGCTGTCTTGCACATAGGGTTATTGTTACCATCTTTCTAAATTCCATATATATGTGTTAGTATACTGTATTGGTGTTTTCCTTTCTGACTTACTTCACTCTGTATAATAGGCTCCAGTTTCATCCACCTCATTAGAACTGATTCAAATGTGTTCTTTTTAATGGCTGATTAATTCCATTGTATATATGTACCACAGCTTTCTTATCCATTCGTCTGCTGATGGACAACTAGGTTGCTTCCATGTCCTGGCTGTTATAAACAGTACTGTGATGAACATTGGGGTGCACGTGTCTCTTTCAGATCTGGTTTCCTCGGTGTGTATGCCCAGAAGTGGGATTGCTGGGTCATGTGGCAGTTCTATTTCCAGTTTTTAAAGGAATCTCCACACTGTTCTCCATAGTGGCTGTACTAGTTTGCATTCCCACCAACAGTGTAAGAGGATTCCCTTTTCTCCACACCTTCTCCAGCATTTATTGCTTGTAGATTTTTGGATAGCAGCGATTCTGACGGGCGTGAGCTGGTACCTCATTGTGGTTTTGATTTGCATTTCTCTGATAGTGAGTGATGTTGAGCATCTTTTCATGTGTTTGTTAGCCATCTGTATGTCTTCTTTGGAGAACTGTCTGTTTAGTTCTTTGGCCCATTTTTTGATTGGGTCACTTATTTTTCTGGAATTGAGCTGCAGGAGTTACTTGTGTATTTTTGAGATTAATTCTTTGTCAGTTGCTTCTCCCATTCTGAAGGCTGTCTTTTCACCTTGCTTATAGTTTCCTTCATTGTGCAAAAGCTTTTAAGTTTAATTAGGTCCCATTTGTTTATTTTTGCTTTTATTCCCATTACTCTGGGAGGTGGGTCATAGAGGATCCTGCTGTGATTTATGTCGGAGAGTGTTTTGCCTATGTTTTCCTCTAGGAGTTTTATAGTTTCTGGCCTTACATTTAGATTTTTAATCCATTTTGAGTTTATTTTTTGTATGTGTTAGAAAGTGTTCTAGTTTCATTCTTTTACAAGTGGTTGACCAGTTTTCCCAGCCTCCCTTATTAAAGAGATTGTCTTTTCTCCATTGTACATTCTTGCCTCCTTTGTCAAAGATAAGGTGTCCATAAGTGTGTGGATTGATCTCTGGGCTTTCTGTTTTGTTCCATTAATCTATATTTCTGTCTTTGTGCCACTACCATACTATCTTGATGATTGTGGCTTTGTAGTACAGCCTGAAGTCAGGCAGGTTGATTCCTCCAGTTCCATTCTTCTTTCTCAAGATTGCTTTGGCTGTTTGAGGTTTTTTGTATTTCCATACAAATTGTGAAATTATTTGTTCTACTTCTGTGAAAAATACCATTGGTAGCTTGATAGGGATTGCATTGAATCTATAGATTGCTTTGGTAGTATACTCATTTTCACTATATTGATTCTTCCAACCCATGAACATGGTATATTTCTCCATATTTGTGTCCTCTTTGACATCTTTCATCAGTGTTTTATAGTTTTCTATATATAGGTCTTATGTTTCTTTAGGTAGATATATTCCTAAGTGTTTTATTCTTTTCGTTGCAATAGTAAATGGAATTGTTTCCTTATTTTCTCTGTTTTCTCATTGTTAGCCACCTCTTGTTAATATCTTCTGCTTCTGTTAATTCTGTACTGTTTCTGTTCTTTATTTTGCCCATCTTTGCATGAGATGTTCCCTTGTTATCTCTAATTTTATTGAAGAGATGTCTAGTCTTTCGCATTCTGTTGTTTTCCTCTATTTCTTTCAATTGATCACTGAGGAAGGCTTTCTTATCTCCTTGCTATTTGGTTTGAATGCTATTCTGCATTCAAATGGGTATATCTTTCCTTTTCTCCTTTTCTTTTCTTTTTTTTCTCCTTTGCTTTTCATTTCTCTTCTTTTCTCAGCTATTCATAAGGCCTTCTCAGACAAACATTTTGCCTTTTTGCATTATTTTTCTTGGGGATGTTCTTGATCACCACCTCCTGTACAATGTCATGAACCTCCTTCCATAGTTCCCCAGGTACTTTGTGTATCAGGTCTAATCCCTTGAATCTATTTCTCACTTCCACTGTATAATTGTAAGGGATTTGATTTAGGTCATACCTGAATAGTCTTGTGGTTTTTCCTACTTTCTTCAATTTAACTCTGCATTTTGCAATAAGATGTTTATGATCTGGGCCACAGTCAGCTCCCCGTCTTGTTTCTGCTGACTGTATAGAGCTTCTCCATCTTTGGCTGTAAAGAATATAATCAATCTGACTTCAGTGTTGACGATCTGATGATATCCATGTGTAGAGTTGTCTCTTGTGTTGTTGGAAGAGGGTGTTTGCTATGATCAGTGTGTGCTCTTGGCAAAACTCTATTAACCTTTGCCCTGCTTCATTTTGTATTCCAAGGCCAAATTTGCATATTACTCTGGGTATCTTGACTTCCTATTTTTACATTCCAGTCCCCTATGATGAAAAGGACATCTTTTTTGTGTTAGTTCTAGAAGGTCTTGTAGGTCTTCATAGAACCATTCAACTTCAGCTTCTTCAGCATTAGTGGTTGGGGCATTGACTTGAATTACTGTCATAGTGAATGGTTTATCTTGGAAACACACCAAGATCATTCTGTCATTTTTGAGATTGCACTCAAGTACTGCATTTTGGACTGTTTTGTTGACTGTGAGGGCTACTCCATTTCTTCTAAGGGATTCTTGCCCACAGTAGTAGATATAATGGTCATCTGAATTAAGTTCTCCTATTCCAGTCCATTTTAGTTCACTGACTCCTAAAATTTCAATGTTCACTCTTCCCATCTCCTGTTTGACCAATTCCAATTTACTTTGATTGATGCACTTAACTTTCCAGGTTCATATGCAGTATTGTTCTTTACAGCATCAGACTTTACTTCCATCAGCAGTGATACCCACAACTGGGTGGTGTTTTGCTTTTGCTCTGTCTCTTCTTTCTTTCTAGAGTTATTTCTCCACTCTTTTCCAGTAGCATATTGGGCACCTACTGGCCTGTGTTCATCTTTCAGTGTCATATCTTTTTGCCTTTTCATACTGTTCATGGGATTCTCAAGGCAAGAATACTTGCCTTGAGATGTGGTTCACCATTTCCTTCTCCAGTGGACCATATTTTAACAGAACTTTCCACTATAACCCATCCGTCTTGGGTGGCCCTGCATGTCATGTCTCATAGTTCCATTGAAATAGACAAGGCTGTGGTCTGTGTGATCAGTTTGGTTAGTTTTCTGTGATTGTGGTTTTCATTCACAGAGAGCTTAGGCACCTGGCCTAAGATCACAGCTCAGAAGTAGAAACAAAGAGGGTTGAAGCAACTAGTGTAAGATGACATAGCTCAGAAGTAGAAGCACACAGAAGTCCAGCAACTTGCTTAAGATCACACAGCTCAAATGTGGAAGCACAGAGAGGTTTGGCAACTTTCCAAAGATCACAGCATAGATGTGGAAAAACTGAGAGGTCAGGCAACTTGCCTATGATCACCCAGCTCAGAACTGAAAGCACAGAGAGTTTAAACAACTTGCCTGAGATCACGGAGCTCAGAAGTGGAAACACAGAGAGGTTAGGCAACTTATCTAACATCACAGAGCTCACACATGGAAGCACAGAGAGGTTAAGTACCTTGCCTAAGATGACAAGAGTTCAGAAGTGGAAGCACAGAGTGTTCAGGCAACATGCTTAAGATTACACAACTGAGAAGTGGAAGCACAGAGAGGTCAGGCAAATTGCCTAAGATGACACAGCTCAGGTGGGGAAGCACAGAACGGTCAGGAAACTTAGGCGTTAGTTCACACAGGTCAGAAGTGGAACCCTAGAGTAATTAGGCAACTTGCCTAAGATCACACAGCTCAGAAATGGAAACAGATTGAGGCAGCTTGCTTAATACCACATAGTTAAATTATGAAAACACAGAGATGTTATGCAACCTAAGATCACAGCGCTTAGAAGTGAAAACGGGAGGTTAGACAACTAGACTAAGATCACACAGCTCAGACGTGGAATCACAGAGGGGTCATGCAACTTGTGTAAGATCACACAGCTCAAATGTGGAAGCACAGGGAGGGTAGGCAATGTGCCTAAGGTCACACAGCATAGATGTGGAAAAACTGAGAGGTAGGGACCTTCCAAGGTGATACAGCTCAGAAGTGGAAGCACCAAGAGCTTAAACAAGTTGCCTACGATCACATAGCTCAGATGTGGAAACAGAGAAGTTATGCTATTTCCCTAAGATAGCACAACTCAAATGTGGAAGCACAGAGATGTCAGGAAACTTAAATAGATCACACAGACCAGAAGTGGAAGCATAGAGAAATTAGGCAACTTACCTAATATCACACATCTCAGACGTTGAAGCACAGAGAGTTCTGGCAACAGGCATAAGATCACACAGCTCATTAATGGACACATGGAGGGTTTAGGCAACTTGCATAAGATTACAGAGGTCTGAAGTGGAAGCATAGGCAACTTGACTAAGATAACACAGCTCAACACAGATGTTGAAGTACAGAGAGGTCCGTAAACTTGCCTGAGATCACACAGATAAGAAGCGGAAGCATGGAGAAATTAGGCAATGTGCCTAATATACAACTCAGGTGTGGAAGCAAGTAGAAGTCGTGTAACTTGCCTAAGATAACAGAGCTCAGAAGTGGAAGCCAAGAGACTTTAGGCAACTTGCCTATAATCACACAGCTGAGAAGTGGCAGCATAGAGATTTCCGGCAACTTCCCTAAAATCACACAGCTCCAATGTGGAAGCACTGAGAGGTTTGGGAAGTTGTGTAAGAACACACAGCTCAGAAGTGGATACACAGAGAAGATAGGCAACTTGCCTAAGATCACACAGCTCAGATGTTGAAGTACAGAGAAGTCAGAAAACTTGCCTAATATTACACTGCTGAGAAGTGGAAGCACAGAGATGGTAAGCAACTTGCTTAAGATCACACAGAAATGGAAGCACAGCGATGTCATGAAACTTGCTTAAGATCACACAGCTCAGAGTTGGAAGTACATATAGGCAATTTGCCTTAGATCACACAGCTCAGAGTTGGGAGCACAGAGAACTTAGGGAACCTGCCTGTGATCACACAGCTCACATATGGAAGCACAATAGGTTAAGCAACTTGCCTAAGATGATAGAGCTCAGAAGTGGAAGCACAAAGAGGTCAGACAACTTGCGTAAGGTCACACAGCTCATATATGGAAACACAGGAAGGTTAGGCAATTGCCTAAGATGACAGCGCTCAGAAATGAAAGCACCAAGAAGTTAGGCAACTTGCCTGAGATCACACAGCTCAGATACGGAAAAACAGAAAGGTCCTGCAACTTGCCTATGATCAAACATATCCAGAGTGGAGGCATGGAGAGGTCACACAGCTTGCCTAAGATCACACAGCTCAGAAGTGAAAGCACAGAGAGTTTAGACAACTTTCCCAAGTTCACACAGGTCAGAGGTGGAAGCACAGAGAAGTCAGGCAACTTGCCTAAAAACACACAGCTCTCAGTTGGAAAAACAGAGTTTTGCAACTGGGCTATGATAACACAGAGAAGAAATGGAAGCACAGAGAGGTCAGGCAAATGTCCTAAGATCACACAGCTCAAAAGTGGTATAAAAGTGAGGTCAGGCAACTTGTCTAAGATCACACAGCAGACATATGGAAGTACAGAGAGGTTGGGCAACTTGTCTAAGATCACATGATACAGATTTGGAAGCATGGAGGTCAGGCAAGTTGAATAAGATTACACAGCTCAGAATTGTAAGCAGAATTGAAAGGCAACCTAGGTAGCTTGCCTAAGATCACTCAGCTCAGAAGCAGAAGCACAGAGAGGTTAGACAACTTGCCTAAAATTGCACAACTCAGATGTGTAAGCACAGAGAAGTCAGGCAACTTGCCAAAGATCATATAGCTCAGAACTGGAAACACAGTGAGCTTAGGTAATTTGCCTAATATCACACAGGTAAGAAGTGATGCAAGGAGAGGTCAGGCAACTTGCCTAAGATCACAGAGCTTATATATGGAAGCACAGAGTTATCAGTTGCCTAAGATGAGAGTTCAGAAGTGGATGCAGAAGAGGTTAGGCAACTTGCCCAAGATCGCCAACTCAGTAGTGGAAGCATGGAGAAGTGAGGCAACTTGCATAAGATCACACAGCTCAAATGTGGAAGCATCGGGAGGTCAGGCAATTTACCTAAGACCACACAGGTCAAAAGTGGAAGCACAGAGGTCAGGGACTTACTTAAGATCACACACCACAGATGTGTAAAAATGGAGTGGTCAGGCAACTTGCCTAAGATCAAACAGATCAGAAGTGGAAGCAAAGAGAGGTCAGGCAATGTGCCTAAGACCACAGAGCTCCTAAATGAAAGCACAGAGAGGTCATGCAACTTGTCTAAGATCACACAGCTCATATGTGGAAGCAGAGAGAGGTTGGAAACACCTAACATGACAGAGCTCAGAAGTGGAAGAACAGAGAGGTTAGGCAACTTGCCTAAGATCACACAGCTCAAGTAGAGGCACAGATAGGTCAGCCAACTTGCTGAAGATCACACAGATCACAGTAGAATCATCCAGATGTCTGGGAACTTGCCAAAAATCACTCAGGTCAGATGTGGACGCACAGAGAAGTTGAACAACTTGCCTAAGATGACAGAGCTCAGAAGTGGAAGCACAGAGAGGTTAGGCAAGTTGCCTAAGATCACACAGCTCAAATGTGGAAAAATGGAGAGGTCCTGCAAATCGCCTATGATCACACAGTTCAGAAGTGGAAGCACAGAGAGGTTAGGCAACTTGCCTAAGATCACACAGCTCAGAATTGGAAGCAGAGACAGCTCAGGCAACTTGCCTAAGATCACTCAGCTCAGAAGCTGAGAGCACAAGAAGCACAAGAAGTTAAACATCTTGCCTAAGATCTCACAACTCAGATGTGTAAGCACAGAGAAGTCAGGCAACTTGCCTAAGATCATACAGCTCAGAAATGGAAGTACAGAGAGCTTAGGCAAATTGCCTAATGTCACACAGGTAAGAAGTGAAGAAAAAGGAGAGGTCAGGCAATTTCCCTAATATCACAGAGCTCAGAAGTGGAAGCAATGAGGGTTTAGACAACTTGCTTAAGACCACCAATTCATAGTGGAACCATGGAGACGTGAGACAACTTGACTAATATAACAAAGCTGAGAAGTGGAAGCACAGAGATCAGGAACTTACCTAAGAACACACAGCATAGATATGGAAAAACTGAGTGGTCAGGATCTTGTCTAAGATGAAACAGATCAGGTTGGACACTTGCCTCAGATAACAGAGCTCAGAAGTGGAAGCACAGAGAGGTTAGGCAAGTTGCCTAAGTTCACACAGCTCCTAAGTTGAAAAACAGAGAGGTTCTTCAAGTTGTCTATGATCACACAGATCAGAAGTGGAAGCAGAGAGAGGTCAGGCAACTTGTGTAAGATCACACAGCTCATAAATGGAAGCACAGACAGGTCAGGTAACATATCTAAGATCACACAACTCAGAGGTGGAAGTATGGAGAGATTAGGCAACTTGCATAGTATCAAACAGCTCAGACTTGGAAGCATAGAGTGTTTAGTCATCTTGGCTAATATCACACCGCTCAGAAGTGGAAGCACAAAAACAACAACAGCAACAACAAAAAAGAAGTGGAAGCACAGAGAGGTTAGGCAACTTGCCTAAGATCACACAGCTCAAGTAGAGGCACAGATAGGTCAGAGAACTTGCTGAAGATCACACAGATCATAAGTGGAAACATCTAGATGTCTGGGAACTTGCCAAAAATCACTCAGGTCAGATGTGGAAGCACAGAGAGGTTAGGCAACCTGCCTAAGATGACAGAGCTCAGAAGTTGAAGCATGGAAGGTTACGCAACTTTCCTAAGATGACAGAGCTCAGAGAGGTAAGGCAAGTTGCCTAAGATCACACAACTGACATATGGAACACAGATGTTAATGCAACTTGCCTATGTTGACAGAGCTGAGAAGTGGAAGCACAGAGAGGTTAAGCAAGTTGCCTAAGAACACACAGCTCCTAGGTGGAAAAACAGAGAGTTCTGCAACTTGGCTATGATCACAGAGAGCAGAAGTAGAAGCACAGAGATCAGGCAAACGTCCTAATATCACCCAGCTCAAAAGTGGAAGCACAGCAAGGTCTGGCAACTTACCTATGATCACACAGCTCATGTATGGAAGCACAGAGACGTTGGGCAACTTATGTAAAGTCACACAATATAGATGTGGAAGCACATAGAGCTCAGGCAAGTTGAATAAGATCACACAGCTCAGAATTAGAAGCAGTGACAGCTTAGGCCACTTGCCTAAGGTCACTCAGCTCAGAGGTAGAAGCACAGAGAGGTTAGACAACTTGCCTAAGATCACAGAGCTCAGAAGTGGAAGCAAAGAGGGTTTAGGCAACTGGCCTGTACTCACACAGCTCAGAAGTGGCAGCAGAGAGAGGCCCGGAATCTTGCCTAAGATCACACAGCCCAAATGTGGAAGCTCAGTGAAGTTTTTTCAACATGCTTAAGATGACAGAGCTCTTAAGGACATGAGAGAGAAGGTTCCATCCATGTCCATGAATGGAAGGACAGAGAGGTTAAGCAAGGTGCCTAAGATCGCGCAGCTCAAATGTGCAAAAAGAGGTCCTGCAAATTGGCTATGATCACTCAGATCAGAAGTGGAAGCATAGAGAGGTCAGGCAACATGCCTAAGATCACACAGCTGCCAGGTAGAAGCACAGAGAGATTAGGTAAGTTGCCTAAGATCACACAGCTCCTAGGTGGAAGCACAGAGAGATTAGACAACTTCCACAGGATCACATAGCTCAGAAGTGGAAGAACACGGAGGTCAGGCAACTTGGCTAATATCATCCTCTCAGAAGTGGAAGCACATAGAGGTAGGCAAGTGTACTAAAATCAAAAAGCTTACGAGGAGGCACAGAGAGAGCAGGCAAGTTGGGTACGATCACACAGGTCAGAATGGAAACAGAGAGGACAGGCAACTTGTCTAATATCACACAGCTCAAAGTGGAAGCAAAAAGAGATCAGGAAACTTGCCTAAAATCACACAGCTTTTAAGTGGAAGCACAGAGAGCTTAGACAACTTGCCTAAGATCACACAGCTCACATGTGAAAACACAGAGAGTCAGACAATTTGTATCAGATAACACAGCTCACATATGGAAGTACAGAGAGGACACGCAACTTGCTTAAAATCACACAGCTCAACAGTGGCAGCATAGAAAGGTCAGGCAACTTGCTAAGGTCACAGAGCTCAGAAGTGGAAGCACACAGAGTTAAGCTATTGCTTAAACACTCACAGCTCACAAGTGGAAGAATGGACTGGTTAGGCAACTTGCCTGATGTCACACAGCTCAGATATGGAAGAACAGACAGGTTATGCAACCAGCCTAAGATCACACAGCTCATAAGTGGAAGCACAGAGAGATTGGCAACTTGCCTAACATCACACAGATCTAGTGAAAACACCCAGAGGTCAGCCAACTTGCCTAAGATCACACAACTCTGAAGTGGAAGCACCCAGAGGTCAGCCAACTTGCCTAAGATGACACAGCTCAAATATAGAAACATAGAGAAGTGAGTCAACTTGTGTAAGATCACACAGCTCAGAGTGAAAGCACAGAGAGTTTAGGCAACTTGCCTAAGACCTCACAACTCAGAAATGGAAGCACAGAGAAGTCAGGGAAGTTGCCTCGCATCACACAGCTCAAAAACGGAAGCACAGAGAGGTCAGAAGACCTGGCAAAGATCACACAGCTCAGAACTGTAAGCATAGAGAGGTTAGGCAACTTGCCTAAGTTCATACAGCTCATATACGGAAGCACAGAGAGATTAGAAAACTTGCCCTACATGGATGCAATCTCAGAAATGAGTGATCTTTGTTTATTTTCAAGGCAAACCATTCAATATGACAGTAATCCACATCTATGCCCCAACCACTAATGCTGAAGAAGCTGAAGTTGAACGATATGATGACCTACAAGACTCTCTAGAACTAACACCAAAAAAGATGTCCTTTTCATCATAGTGGACTGGAATGCAAAACCAGGAAGTCAAGAGATACCTGAGTAATAGGCAAGGCTGGCTTTGGAGTACAAAATTGAAGCAGGGCAATGGCTAACAGAGTTTTGCCAAGAGAATGTACTGGTCATAGCAAACATCCTCTTCCAACAGCACAAGAGATGACTCTACACATGGACATCACCAGATGGTCAACACTGAAGTCAGATTGATTATATTCTTGGCAGTCAAAGATGGAGAAGCCCCATATGGTCAGCAGAAATAAGACCAGGAGTTGACTATGGCTTAGATCATGAAGTCCTATTGCCGAATTCAGACATAAATTGAAGAAAGTAGGGAAAATCACTAGACCATTCAGGTATGACCTAAATCAAATCCTTTATGATTATACAGTGACTGTGACAAATAGATTCAAGGGATTAGATCTGATAGACAGAGTGCCTGGAGAACTATGGATGGAGGTTCGTGACATTGTACAGGAGGTGGTGATCAAGACCATCCCCAAGAAAAAGAAATGCAAAAAGATAAAATGGTTTTCTGAGGAGGCCTTATGAATAACTGGGAAAAGAAGAGAAGTGAAAGGCAAAGGAGAAAAGGAAAGATAAACCCATTTGAATGCAGAGTTCCAAAGAACAGCAAGGAGAGATAAGAAAGCCTTCCTCAGTGATCAGTGCAAAGAAATAGAGGGAAACAACTGAATGGGAAAGACTAGTGATCTCTTCAAGAAAATTAGAGCTACCAAAGGAACATTTCATGCAAAGATGGGCACAATGAAGGACAGAAATAGCATGGACATAACAGAAGCAGAGGATATTAAGAAGAGTTGGCAAGAATACACAGAAGAACTGTACAAAAAAGATCTTCATGACCCAGATAATCACGATGGTGTGATTACTCACCTAGAGCCAGAAATCGTGGAATGTGAGGTCATGTGGGCCTTAGGAAGTCAAATGGAGCAGAACCATATGGTCCTTCCCCCCTGCCCCTCCAATATTCTCTCCCTGCCTTTTGCCTGTGGAAAACTTTAGTCTAAAAAGAAGTTTAATCAGAGAAGTGAGAAATGCTGAAACAAAGGGAAACTGTCAAAGGAGACTAAATAATAATAATAATGCAATCTTTAGGCATAATCAAGAACCTTTAGTTCTTTCTCAAGGGCTATAGATAATATTCTGAGAGCCATATCCTGTGATCTGTCTTATAGATACCAAAACACCAGGTGGAGAAGTTAACTACATGATAACCAGGCTGTACCCACGACTTAAGCTGCCACAATTCCAAGAACTGATCACAAAGAGATGGGAACAAATGGACAGTGGAACTGAAACTTCAGTTCAGTTCAGCCACTCAGTTGTGTCTAACTCTTTGGGACCCCATGGACTGCAGCATGCCAGGCTTCCCTGTCCATCATCAACTCCTGGAGCTTGCTCAAATACAGGTCCATTGATTTGGTGATGCCATCCAACCATCTCATCCTCTGTCTTTCCCTTCTCCTCCTGCCTTCAATCTTTCCCAGCATCAGGATCTTTTCCATTGAATCAGTTCTTTGCATCTGGTGGCCAAAGTATTGGAGTTTCAGCTTCAGCATCAGTACTTCCAATGAACATTCAGGACTGATTTCCTTTAGGATGGACTGGTTGGATCTCCTTGCAATTCAAGGGACTCTCAAGAGTCTTCTCCAACACCACAGTTCAAAAGCATCAATTCTTCGGTGCTCAGCTTTCATTATAGTCCAACTCTCACATCCATGCATGACTAATGGAAAAACCGTAGCCTTGACTACACACATCTATGCCGGCAAAGAAATGTCTCTGCTTTTTAATTTGCTATCTAGGTTGGTCATAGCTTTTCTTCCAAGGAGCAAGCATCTTGTTAATTTCATGGCAGCAGTCATCATCTGCAGTGATTTTGGAGCCCCCCAAATGAAGTCTGTCATTATTTCCATTCTTTCTGGACCATCTGTTTGTCATGAAGTGATGGGGCTGGATGCCATGATCCTACATTTTTGAAAGTTGAGTTTTAAGCCAGGTTTTTCACTCTCCTCTTTCACTTTCATCAAGAGGCTCTTTAGTTCTTCTTCACTTTTCGCCATTAGGGTGGTGTCATCTGCATATCTGAGGTTATTGATATTTCTCCTGGCAATCTTGATTTCAGCTTGTGCTTCATCCAACCTGGCATTTCATATGATGTCCTCTGCATATAAGTTCAATAAGCAAGGTGACAGTATACAGCCTTGACATACTCCTTCCCAATTTGGAACCAGTCCATTGTTCCATGTCCGGTTCTTACTGTTGCTTCTTGACCTGCAAACAGATTTCTCAAGAGGCAGGTCAGGTGGTCTGGTATTCCCATCTCTTTCAGAATTTTCCACAGTTTGTTGTGATCCACACAGTCAAAGGACTTCCCTGGTGGCTTAGACGGTAAAGCGTCTGCTTACAATGCGGAAGACCCAGGTTCAATCCCTGGGTCGGGGAGATCTGCTGGAGAAAGAAATGGCAATGCACTCCAGTATTCTTGCTTGGAAAATCCCATGGACGGAGGAGCCTGGTAGGCTACAGTCCATGGGGTCGCAAAGAGTTGGACACGACTGAGCAACTTCACTTTCTTTACACAGTCAAAGGCTTTCGCATCGTCAATAAAGCAGAATAAGGCAAGACTGCAGAGATTCGCAAGTGATGAGGCCAGGTTATAAGACCTGAAACTGAAGATTAATTATACCTAAAACAACCAACATGATGTGAAAAACGAACTCCGCAGGAAGCTCACACGGCTCAGCCTCAGATTCCAGAATACCTCCGGTTAAGGTAGGAGGTCCTCGCTCCTATGGCTAGAGGGACATATGCCTAATGAAATCTTAACTCCTTTACAATCTCTTGTTTGTTGTTTCCTGAACCCCCCGTGGACAGGCGGGTGGCAGTGGGCACAATTGAGGGACTCTGGAGAGGCTACTCTTTGGTATGTCCCAAAGGAACTATCTGCTGGGCCCCAGCAGCGGTTACCCAAGCTGGTGGGGCTTCTTCTGTCCCTACTCTTCCCTGTGCCAAGAATCAGGCCAATGAAAACTGTAAGCACAGGTCAGGTATTTAGCAGATTTTCCGGCAGGCTATGAAGGGGATTTCTTTTTTTTTTTTTTTTTTTTTTTTTTGAAGGGGATTTCTTGGCACGTTTTTCCCACTCTTTTTCCTCCTCTCCAGCTCGAGCTGGTCCAGGACTCGAGCCCGACCAAAACCCAGGATGCTGGGCTTCAGGATCTAATGAAGCTCAGGCTCTGATGTCTCATTGCAAAAATTCAGTGAGAGACAAAGCGATAAGTGAGAGGTGGATTTGTTAAGATTCAGAGAGAAGCGCCCATTCTACAGGGTACAGGCCAAGGAATGCGACCTGGCTAGGTTTTGCGAGTGGGATGAATTCATATGCTAATGAGTGGGAGGATCATCCCAGCCATTGGGGAATCACCCGTTCCTCTGTCTTTTGACAGTCCCTTAGAGCTGTTCTGCCACTTCTGGGTGTGTCTTTTGGCTTACATATGGGAGATTAAGGTTTACTTGAATTTGACTTGTCATCTTGGACCCAATTGGTTTTATTTTTTTTTTATTTTTTTATTTTTTTAATATTATTTTATTAGTTGGAGGCCAATCACTTTACAACATTTCAGTGGGTTTTGTCATACATTGACATGAATCAGCCATATAGTTACACGTATTCCCCATCCCGATCCCCCCTCCCACCTCCCTCCCCACCCGACTCCTCAGGGTCCTCCCAGTGCACCAGGCAAGAGCACCTGACTCATGCATCCCACCTGGGCTGGTGGTCCGTTTCACCATAGATAGTATACATGCTGTTCTTTCAAAACATCCCACCCTCACGTTCTCCCCCAGAGTTCAAAAGTCTGTTCTGTACTTCTGTGTCTCTTTTTCTGTTTTGCATATAGGGTTATCGCCACCATCTATCTAAATTCCGTATATATGTGTTAGTATACTGTAATGTTCTTTATCTTTCTGGCTTACTTCACTCTGTATAATGGGCTCCAGTTTCATCCATCTCATTAGAACTGATTCAAATGAATTCTTTTTAACGGCTGAGTAATATTCCATGGTGTATATGTACCACAGCTTCCTTATCCATTCATCTGTTGATGGGCATCTGGGTTGCTTCCATGTCCTGGCTATTATAAACAGTGCTGCGATGAACATTGGGGTGCACGTGTCTCTTTCAGATCTGGATTCCTCAGTGTGTATGCCTAGAAGTGGTATTGCTGGGTCATATGGCAGTTCTATTTCCAGTTTTTTAAGAAATCTCCACACTGTTTTCCATAGTGGCTGTACTAGTTTGCATTCCCACCAACAGTGTAAGAGGGTCCAATTGGTTTTAATCGGTTTATGTTATGCCCTTGTGCTATGTCATTCTTTCAAAGGTTGTGCTCTGCCTCCTTCCTTCCTGTTTCATGCTCCTTTTCTCAGCCCCATCCGGGCCCACAAGGTTGCCTCTACAATCTTCTAGAGGACAACCAGAAAATAGCTGGCCTTGGGAGGGAAGTACTGTATAATATTCAACCCCTTAATCCTACCTTGCACTGGTCATGCTGGAGACCTTGGGGACGCCCAAACTCCAGCCTGGGGGTCCCAGGAGGTCATCACGCCTTGACTTGCCTAGGGATCTGGTCCTCAAAAGGTTGTCACGCCTCAACCTGCTTGGGGATCCACCAGTCCCAGGGGTCCCAGGAGGTCATCACGCTTCAACCTGCCCAGGGACCCAATTCTCGGGAGGCTGTCATGCCTCAACCTGTCCGGGGATTCAGTCTCTAGGAGGCTGTCACGCCTCAGCCTGCCTGGGGATCTGCACCCTCCCCAGGCAGAGGGTGCCTGACCCAGGGACACCTGGCTCTCAGGTTGCAACAGTTCTGGGTAAGATAAGCTTCAGAAAGACTCGCCCCTAAGGAAGTCCACCCATGGAAACAGAGGAAAGCCTATTACTTGTGGGACTGTGCCCAGTCTCAGCAATAACTCAGGAGCCCAATGAGAACCCCATTGCCTTCCTGGAAAGGCTAAAAGAGGCCCTCCAAAAGTTTACCAATCTGGACTTAGACTCTTACGATGGACAGGTGATTTTAAAAGACAAACTCCTGTCCCAATGTGCATCAGATATCAGAATTAAGTTATAACAGCTACAGCAGCAGGACCCTGCTTCCTCTTTAGATGAGATGGTACAGACAGCCAACATTACCTTTTATAACAGAGAACAGGAGAGGGAGGCCAAGGCCCAGGAGAGGGAGAGAAGGAAAGAGACAAGGCATGCCCAGATGCTGGCCGCCCTCCAGGGAAGCCCTATGACACACCCCGAGTTCTTGAAGGACAAGGCATGAGGCAAATGTCTAATCTGTAGACAGGCGGGGCATTGGGCCAAAGAGTGTCCAAACCGTGACAAGTCTCCTAGAATGGCTTGCCACAAATGCCATCAACTGGGACATTGGGTGGCACTCTGCCCTGGGGACCCAAGAGCCTCAAGGTCAAGCGCCAAGCCTTC
Source organism: Muntiacus reevesi (assembly GCF_963930625.1). Classification (NCBI taxonomy): domain Eukaryota; kingdom Metazoa; phylum Chordata; class Mammalia; order Artiodactyla; family Cervidae; genus Muntiacus; species Muntiacus reevesi. Next base: position 52,145,771 of record NC_089271.1, on the reverse strand, counting down.
CCTCACGATGGTTCAAGAGGACTGAAGCGGCCTGCTCCTGCCAGCCTGCCTGTCACAGATAACCATCACGGGGCTGGAGCCAAAGGTGCAACTGGATGTGGCATGTAGGTCCAAAAATTTCTTGGTTGACACAGGGGCTACCTACTTCTTGATCTACTCCGGAGCCTTCTCCTCCCAAACCTGTACCATTTTGGGTGCTACAGGAAAAACAACTACTAAAAGATTCACCCAAGCACTTCTTTGTTGCTGGGATGGACAAATATTTTCCCACCAGTTTCTGGTGGTCCCTGAGTATCCTACTCCCTTAATGGGAAGAGATATACTCACTAAACTGGGGACTACCTTTGTGATGGGAAGCTTTTCAGTCCCTAGAGCTCTACAGCTCCTGGTTACTACTGAAGAATCCATTACACCTTCTCCAATAGAGAGGGACCAAAAACTATGGGAGGACAAAATTAACCCCCAGGTGTGGGACCAGGGAATTCCTGATGAGCCCACCAAACTGAACAGGTCATCATTGTCCTCCAAGATCCCACTTGGTTTCCTAACCGAAAACAATATCCCCTCAAAAGAGAGGCTTGAGAGGGTCTACAACCTTTAATAAATAAATTCCTTGCTTGTGGGCTATTGGTCCCCACCAGTTCACCATGTAACACCCCAATCCTCTCAGTAAAAAAAAAAGGATGGAACCTGGTGAATGGTTCAAGATCTCCGGATCATAAATGAAGCTGTAGTCCCCCTCCACCCCACAGTACTCAATCCCTATGTAATCTTGGGGGAAATCCCACACAGTGCCAAGTGGTTTACAGTCTTGTGTCTCAAAGATGCATTTTTTTGCATACCACTGGCTAAAGAATCCCAATATCTTTTTTCTTTTGAGTGGGAGGCCCCAGGAGAAAAACACCAACAGATGACTTGGACAGTATTACCTCAGGGGCTCAGAGATATCCCCCCACTTGTTTGGACAGACCCTTAGCTGGGATCTCCTAGATCTGGACCTGGGACATAATGGGAAAATATTACAATATGTAGATGACCTACTAATCTGCTCTCCAGATGAGAAAAGTGCACAACAACATGCAATTCAGGTTCTAAACTTTTTGTCAGAGAGGGGGGTATAAAGTCTCCCGTGCTAAGGCACAGATGGCCGAGACAAATGTCACTTACCTGAGAGTTCAGATTACACACGGGTCTAGGACGCTGTCCTCTGATCGGGTACAAGGAATCCTCCAGTTGCCCTCCCCCACGACTCGAAAACAGTTGCGAGCTTTCCTGGGGCTAACTGGGTATTGTAGAATCTGGATACCCAACTATGGTCTAATTGCCCAGCCCTTATATAAAAGCTTGAAGGGACAAGATGACTCAATCCCACTGATGTGGGGAACTCCTCAAAAGAAGGCAGAGGCTACACTAAAACAGGTCTTAACTCAGGCATCTGCCTTGAGGTTGCCAGACCCAGAAAAAGCATTCCAACTTTATGTCCATAAAAGCGAGGGAATAGCCTTGGGAGTGTTAACTCAAAGGTTGGGATCTGAGCCCTAGCCTGTAGCTTACTTATCCAAGAGACTTGATCCAACCGCCCAAGGCTGGCTCTCCCACCTTCGAAATCTTGCAGCTACTGCAGTCATGATAGAAGATGCTTTAAAGCTCTCCTTTGGGGGCAAACTAACTATTTTTACCAGCCACCAAGTGAAACAACTCCTAAATGGGAGAGGCGATTTATGGATGTCTGATCAAAGAATCCTCAGCTATCAAGCAATGCTGATGGAACATCAGGCCTCACTATATCCCCTTGTGAGGTTCTTAACCCAGCCACCCTCCTGCCTACACCCGAGGGTTCTCTCCCCTTTCACTCCTGTCTAGAAACCTTGGACCACTGGACAAAACCCCGAGAGGGATTGTCAGAAGATCCTCTGACCAACCCTGAGGAAATCTGGTACACTGATGGAAGCAGCTTTGTCTTGGATGGAAAAAGAAGAGCCAGATATGCAGTAGTCCCCAATTTTGAGATCATAGAGGCTAAGCCTCTGCCATCAGGTACTTCAGCCCAATTAGCTGAGCTCATAGCCCTGACTTGAGCTTTAGAGCTGGGAAAAGGAAAAAAAAAATAGCTATTTACACTGACTCCAAGTATGCCTTTCTGGTGCTACATGCACATGCAGCTATTCAGAAAGAAAGGGGCCACTTGACCACCCGAGGGTCCCCAATCAAATATGGTGATCAAATTCTTAGACTCTTGGAGGCAGTCCATCTGCCCGCTGAGGTTTCAGTCTCCCATTGTGAAGGACACCAAAAAGGGAGCACGGAAGTGTCACGAGGGAACCGAGCAGCTGACCAGGCAGCTAAGAGAGCAGCATTACAGAACCATGACCTAATAGGGATTGCCACCCTAGTTCCACAGACTGATTTACCAGAAACTCCTTCATATACCGAAGGTAAGACTCTTAAAGCTAAGAGTGAGGGCTTTCAAGAACATCATATGGGGTGGTTCCAAAAGGAGGGACTCCTTTTTCTGCCTGGGAACCTCCAATGGAAGTTGGTTAACTCCTTTCATGCCACCACTCATTTAGGGGAAAAGGCCCTCTAAAGACTACTAGAAAGGTCCTTCAGAGGAACAGGACTCCAAACGACTATAAGGCAAGTGGTCTCTTCTTGTCCCACTTGCCAATTAAACAACCCCCAAGGAGCTTGAAGACCCCAGTTGGCCCAGCCCATCCAATGACGTGGGGTCTATCCAGAAGAGGACTGGCAGATGGACTTCACCCAGATGCCAGTTTCTCAAGGATATAAATACCTATTAGTCATGATAGATGCATTCACAGGATGGATTGAAGGCTTTCCCACCCGGACTGAGAAGACTGAGGAGGTGGTAAAAATACTGCTCCATGAAATCATTCTAAGATTTGGTCTGCCCAGGTCATTACAAAGTGACAATGGGACATCATTTACTTCTAAAGTCACCCAAGGGGTCGCTAAAGCATTGGGCATTACTTATTATCTCCATTGTACATGGAGGCCTCAGTCTTCAGGAAAAGTAGAAAGAGCCAACCAATTCTTAAAATCAACGATAAAAAAAGATAACCCAGGAGACCTCCCTGGGATGAAAGGAGGCTTTACCAATAGCTCTTCTCCGCACCCATATTGCCCCTAAGGAACAGGTTGGTTTTAATCCTTATGAGATGCTATATGGGAGACCTTTTGTTTATGTCAATGACCTCTTCCTAGATCCAGAGGTTCAGACCCTCCAGTCTTATACCATGGCCATTGGACAATTCCAACAGGATATACACTTGTGGGGTATGACTGCTAAGTCACTGCTAAGTCACTTCAGTTGTGTCCAACTCTGTGCGACCCCATCCCTGGGATTCTCCAAGCAAGAACACTGGAGTGGGTTGCCATTTCCTTCTCCAATGCATAAAAGTGAAAAGTGAAAGTGAAGTAGCTCAGTTGTGTCTGACTCTTTGGGACCCCATGGACTGTAGCCTACCAGGCTCCTCCGTCCATTGGATTTTCCAGGCAAGAGTACTGGAGTGGGGTGCCATTGCCTTCTCCGTGTGGGGTATGAACCAGGACCCAAAAGATTCTAAGGAGTCACCACTATATGCTCCAGGGAACTCAAGTCCTAATTAAAGTCTGGAAAGATGGGTCCCCAAAGACTCAACTCCAGCCCACATGGAAGGGTCCCTACCTTGTAATACTTTCTACCCCCACAGCAGTCAAGGTACCAGGACATGACTCCTGGATTCACTACTCACAAGTCAAGCCATGGAAGAAAACAGAAGAGGACACTCAATACACCTGTGAACCCCTGGGAGATCTCAGATACATATTCAGAACTACAAATGAGTGCCATTCTAATGAATATTCCCAAAATCTGGTCTCTGGGGATAAGATTTCTCAAGACAGCTCTAAAGAGCCAACACAACTTGGCAGGGATAGTACTCCAAAGCAGACAGGAGATAGATCTTTTGACCTCTGAATAAGGAGAGACTTGAGCCATCCTGGCAATGTAAATTTGAAATTGGCTAATGCCCCTACTAGTCCTTGTTATGCCATATTGATGCTGCTTTTGATTGTTCCATGTACTGTTAATTGTCTAACTTGTCTTGTCTCTGCCCAGGTCAAGCTGTAACATGCAGTGCCAGTTCAACAAAGATATAAAACTACAGCCGACCATGGAAAATATCACTCGCCCTTAGATGGACACCGCTATGAGGACTCCGAGGCCTGAGACTAGCAAGAGGGGGAGGCCCAATGCCACTTGCTGTCCCAGTTCAGCAGGAAGTAGCCAGAAAGACCTCAATGCCCCTATTCCCAAAGAATTGGACCTCCTACCTCTTGAGAAGGGAATGTTAGGTAGTTAGAATAGGGAAAAGGAGTCCTGAATGGCAGTGGCTAAAAGACCTGAAAGGGAAAAGCCCGTGAAAATAGAACAAAGGAAGGTCTGAGGACCAGAGTGAGGACCTCAGGTAAAGCAAACAGCACTCCTGGCTGGCCCAATTTACGTAGGACAGGCCCAGGGAGGGAGAAACATAAAAAGAGGAGCCAAAGCTAGCTCTCTCTCTCTCCCGCATGCTGGGGCTCTCTTCTCTTCGTGTCTTTGGGTCAACATGCCCTCATGCCTCAAAGATGGATTTTCCTGGTATTATCTAATAAAATAGAGTTGTAACACTGAGCTGTAACACTGATTTATCTAAGAGCTATAACACGGTCCGTTCGAGACCTGAGAGCTATAACACGGTCTGTCCAAGACCCGAGAGCTGTGACACATGGAGGGGGGCTTTAATGTCCGCCACTCCAAATCTTTGTTGTGACGAGACAAAAACCGAGGAGCATACACTCGACTGACAATGCTATTCAGGCCACTGATGACCAATTTGAAGATGACTGTGAAAGGTTGTTGCTGAACGATAAGACGCCGTGATTCTTGGCCTCCGGAGGAGACGAATTCAATCCGGGGCCAGAAGCGAGGCTGGATCGCTCAGAGCTTTTGTGTGATAAAGTTTTATTAAAGTATAAAGGAGATAGAGAAAGCTTCTGACACAGGTATCAGAAGGGGGCAGAAGGAGTACCCCCTGCTAGTCTTCGGCTGGATGTTATATAGCCACTGCTACTGCTGCTAAGTCACTTCAGTTGTGTCCGACTCTGTGCGACCCCATAGACGGCAGCCTACCAGGTTCCACCGTCCCTGGGATTCTCCAGGCAAGAACACTGGAGTGGGGTGCCATTTCCTTCTCCAATATAGCCGCTAGCAGTCTGTTAATGAAAAGAAAGGAATGTCTTAAAACTCAGAATGGCACCAGATAATTCATCCCAGGCCATAAAACAATTGACTTGAATCTTGTAGAGGGGCAGATTACCATACAAATAATTTCGCTTACATAGATTAGGGGAACAATATCTGAGTATAACATACTGGTTTGTCAAGTAGGTTCTGAGCCATTTGGCAGAACTTTAAGACTGAGTCGAGTCGGGTAAATGCATAGCACATTGACATAGCTTAAGACAAACATTTCCATAAGAAACATGCACTGGTTAACTCAAGGTTTGAGAATAGTTAGCTTCAGGTGAAACCAGGTGTCACTATGGCAACACAGTATTTTAAGAGAAACCTCCTTTTAAATTTGTATAGAGAAGGAAAAAAATATTGCTAGTTTGTTTCCTCCTGCCGCTTAAGAGAGAGAAAAATGTCTGACTCTTGCAGCCTATTTCCTCTGTTTGGAGACCCCTGGCCTTCCTGCCTGTTACCCTCTCATTCACCCCTTTTCTTTTAGGAGAATTATGTTGCCTCGGGAAAAGGGGCATCATTCTCCTTCCATAACTGCTTCCCAGCTGACAAGGGGCGTTGTCCCTAAATTGGTGAGACAACATATTCTCCTATCCCTCATACTGAGGGTTTCTGATCCAGGGGCCCCAAGTAGTAGTGGGAAGAAGCTGCAACAGTAGCAGGAGTTTGAGCAACCATTTGTAACTTAAAAGCTTTCATGGGACTATAAACAAATCCAGTTACACAGTTACAGATGCAGGGAGCAAACAGCAAAAACAAAAACAATCAGAATTACTATAATTAAGATAGCTTTCCACCATGGGGAACTAGTTAACGTCTCCCAAAGTGAGGCAATTGAGGTTTCAACAGTATCCAAAGCCCCAGTCATCTTAGTCATGTGTTTAGTAAAATGAGTAACTTTAGTGCTCATATCAGGTATATATGTACAGCACTGGGTATGAGTAACGGCACAAGTTCCTCCTTGTACAGCTGTCAGAATATCTAAGGCCAATCTGTTTTGTAAAACCACCTTTCTAATTTGTGCTTGTTCAGCATTAAGAGCTGAAATAGCTTTTTGAGAATCTTGCAATGCCTGTTGAGTAAAATTAGTCAAAACATCCACCCGTAGCGTAACATCTGTAGTTCCCAAAGAGGGGACAAACACTGCATCAAATAATCATACCAGTGAAATACAGACCTTGCCCATTGAATTTTAAGGTGGGGTAAATTAGCAGGCTTTTCTGGAATCTCTGAAAATATAAAGCCGCGAGTAAAGCCTAGACCCAGAGTGCATCTCCCTATCCAATCAGGGGGAAGCCATGCCCATAGGAAACAGCCGCATATCCAATAAGTCCCGTTTGGAGCAAGACAGTGTGACTGAGATATCCAGTCCCAATTAGTGCCTGGCCAGACAAAGTGAGGACCTGAACTGGGGTTGGAAAACACGGGAATGATTATGCTGCATATTTCCTGAGGCAAAAATCCCAGTTGTTTCCAATCATTGTAATTAAGTTGTTGGCTAACTTTTGGTGATGGCTTTATTTGTTCCCAGCATATAGGGGCAGTGGATATTAGACATCCTTTTTCAGGAGTTAGCCATATAACCTCATCCCATATTTGATAAACGTCAGGTAAACAACCATCAGATCTAGACCTATTTGTCTTATGTGTAGCAAAGTAGTCATTAAACCGAGACAATGTATAATCAAAACTAAAAGTCACATTATGTCCATAGTTAAAGTACAAAGTCTTGCACCAGTCCATTTTAGGGTTGTTAGATGTCATCAGATGAAGAAGAGGCATCACATATGATTGTTGTTGAAGGTATTCGTGGGTTTGGAGAAAGTCTTGTCCTTGAAGTGGAGATGTCCACCACAGGAAGCCTTCCACTGATGAAGAGGGGAGTGCTCCACAGACCCAGCAGTTAGACCAATTGTGGAATGTAGCATAGGAGTGAGCCCAGGACAGGAAGGCATTGTCTTGAGGATCAGATGGAAGACTCAGGATCTTTGGAGTCAGCAGGAGTAGGCTCACATAGATTATCAGGTCCATCTGAAAAGTACAAAGTCAGAGCATAGAATGTAAAGACATAAAATGACATCACTTAGTTCTGGTCAAGGTGCCACCTCTTAACTCAAGTGTGATGTACCCACGAATCAATCCCTGGCACTTTGACAGCTGTGGGAGAAGAAAGAATAACCTGGTAAGGGCCTTTCCAGAGGGGCTCGAAGGATGGGCCCTCAGATCCCAATGTTTTAATGAGGACCTCGGTTCCTGGCTCAAATAGAGGCTTGCTGGACTCAGAGGCTGGGTCAAGAGTCCTCTCCCAGAGTTCTGTTAATGCCTGTTGAAAAGCTGAGAGCTGAGTTACATAACTAGTCAATTCCAAGGCTTCAGGATCTATAACAATGTCTGTGCATAAGAAAGGCCTCCCATAAATACATTCAAAGGGGGACAGTCTCTCCTTTTTTGGGGCAGTTCAAGGCCTCATTAAAGCTATGGGTAGGACTGTAATCCAGTTGTCCTGTGTCTCTTGAGTTAATTTGCGCAGATGTCTTTTAATAATGTCATTAGCTTTTTCAACCTTTCCTGAGGATTGGGGTCTCCAGGAACAGTGTAAGTGATATTCTATTCCTAGGGCTTTAGATACCCCCTGAGTTACAGCAGCTTTAAAGGTGGAGCCATTGTCACTCTGAAGGCTCCGTAGCAGCTCAAACCTGGGGATCATTTCGTGGATTAAAATCTTTATAACCTCCTTAGCTTGTTCACTATGACAGGGGAAAGCCTCAATCCATCCAGTAAAAGTATCTACCCAAACTTGTAAGCAAGAATATCCATTAGTTTTGGCATATGAGTAAAATCAATTTCCCAGTCCTCTCCAGGATACTTTCCACTTCGTGGTAATCCAGATTTTGCTAGCTTTTCAGTCTTTGGGTTATTTTTCTGACAAACCTCATACCTTTTGATAATGTTTTTTTAAAGTTTTCATTACATTTTTACCTTCAAACAAAGGAGAAGCCTTCTAGTAAGTACTCTCTGCACCCAAATGAAAACTCTGGTGTAAACCCTTAAGAATTTTCCACTGAGCATTTTCAGGAATTATTAATCGTCCATCCTCGGACTGTAACCATCCTTTATCAGTAATCTTTGCTCTTCTTTTCTCATATCTTTCTAATTCTTCCTCAGTATATTGTGGCTTTTCCTGTTCCACAGGGCCTGTCCAGATCAAAGGCGCCTGTAGTGAAGGGGTTTCGTAAAGTGCCACTTTTCTGGCTTGGCAGTCAGCTGATTACCTTCGACTACTTTACTCCCATCCCTGATGTGCCCTTTGCAATGCATAACAGCTACTTCTTTAGGACAATATATAGCACTTAAAAGTCTCTTGATATCTCTGAAATGCTTAATAGGCTCTCCTGTTGCTGTTTTAAACTGTCTTTCTTTCCATATTGCAGCATGAGCATGTAAAGTCAAATAAGCATACTTAGAATCGGTGTAGATATTTACTCGCTGCCCTTTGCTTAACTCTAGAGCTTGGGTCGGAGCCACAAGCTCTGCTAAGTGAGCACTGGTTCCCTGGGGAAGAGATTTTGCTTCTAAAACCTGTTCAGCAGTCACCATGGCATAACCTGCTTCACGCTTTTCCATCCCGAACAAAAGAACTACCATCTGTAAATATTTCCATGTCAGGATTGTCTAATGGGGTATCCATTAGATCTTCCCGAGCTGCATAGTTTAAAGTTAGGAATTGGGAACAATCGTGATCAGGTGTTTCATTTTCTTTTTCAGGAAGGAAATTGGCAGGATTTAAATTTCCACAAACTTTAAGCTTAGTTACTGGTCCTTCTAACAACAATGACTGATATTTAAGAAGTCTACTGTCTGTCATCTAAATATTAACCTTAGAATTTAAGATTCCACTCACATCATGAGAAGCCAGTACAGTAAGGTTTCGTCCATTAGTCATTTTTAAAGCTTCAGGTGCTAATAAAGCCGCTGCCCCAATTACTCTTAGGCAGTGGGGCCACCCACGTGAATTTACATCTAATTCTCTGCTTAGATAAGCAATAGGTTGCTGGTGAGGCCCTTGGGGTTGTGACAAAACTCCCAAGGCCATACCTTTTCTTTCAGTGACAAACAAATTAAATTCTGACCCTGAGGGCAGGCTCAAAGCGGGAGCTTGCAGGACAGCAGTCTGAAGAACCTTAAAAGCCTTTTAAGTATCTGGAGACCAAACCAGTTTGTCGGTTTGGGCCTGCTGAGTTTCAGCTATAAGTTTATATAAAGACCGGGCAAGTTCCCCATAACCCGGAATCCAAATAAGACAGTAGTCTGTGATTCCCAAAAATCCTCTCAATTGTCTTAAAGTCATAAGTAGGGGATGATTTAGTATAGGTTTAATTCTCTCAGGGCCTATGACCCTAGTCCCTTCTGATATGATTAGGCCCAGATATCTAACAGATTGTTGACAAAGCTGAGCCTTCTCTCTTGAAGCCTTGTACCTGCAGCCTGCCAGGAAGTTTAAGAAATCTTCTGAGGCTCGTGAACAAGCTTTCTGTCTCAGCACAGAGCAAAATATCATCTACATATTCTAACACCACCACTTCAGAGCTATTAAAGTTTTGTAGATGCTGTGACAAACTTTGTCCAAATAAGTGAGGACTGTCACGAAATCCCTGGGGCAAAACTGTCCAGGTTAACTGAGAAGCTGGCTGGTAGGGTCCTCAAAGGCAAACAGAAATTTCCTTCGCCAAAAGCACTGAATAGAAGGCATTTTTCAAATCAATTACTGAAAAATATTTGGCTCATTCAGGAATTTCAGACAATAGAGTATAAGGATTAGGCACCATGGGGTGTAAATGCCTCATTCATTATTTGTAAATCTTGAACTAGTCTCCATTTACCATTTGATTTCTTTATACCCAAAATAGGAGTGTTGCATGGACTGTTATAGGGAACTAATAGTCCCTGCTCCTTTAAATTTTTGATGATGGGTTTTAACCCTTCCTTAACCTCGGGTTTCAGTGGATACTGCTTCTTATGTGGAAATAAGTGTGGGTCTTTGAGCTTGACAACTACAGGAATAGCATTTTGTGCTCGACACACAGATTTTCCATCAGCCCATGCTCTAGGATTTACATTTTGTTCAACTAAAGGGAGAGAAAGGGAGGGCTCCATATTCATGAAAACAGAGGCATGGACCTTGCTCATCCCCAAAAGGGGTGATGGTGATTCTGGCACGATCAGAAACTCGTGTGAAAATAGCACAGAATCCCTGTTGCAAGAAAAAGAATAACAAATAATACCTTTTGGCTCATCCAGACAGTCCCATTACAGAAGTGGATCGAGAAGAAAGTGGGCCAGGGGCTTCAGTAAGCACGGAGTAAGTGGCCCCAGTATCTAAAAGGAAATTGATGGATTGGCCTCCCAGTTATCAATACCCGGGGCTCCTCAGGTGTAATTAGGATGGGAGCTTGTGTGGGGACCCCCGGCACCTTCAGTCCTGATTATCTTGAGAGTCCGACCCCTGAAACCCATGCCTCTGGGGTCAGTCTCTCTTCCAGTGTGGTCCTTTGCAGACCGGACATGGAGCCGGGGGTGGCTTAGATGCCTGAAGGCAATCCTGCTTGAGGTGCCCCTCCTTTCCACAGTAATAGCAAGCCTATCCCTTTTCACCTGGGTCCCTCTGGGCATTTTTCTCAGGCTGTTTAAGAAAGGTTTTCATAGCCATTGCGAAGGCTTCCGCCAGTTCCTTTGTCTTTCTCTGCCTTTCTTTTCGTCATATTCCCTACCGTAATAGACTGTCTGTGCCAGTTGTAACAGATTATCTAAAGACTGATTTGGTCCATACGCCCATTTTGATAACTTACGGCGAGTATCTGGAGCCAACTGAGTGAGAAATCTATCTTTTAAGATCACTTTTCCCTCGTTTTCTACAGAACCGGTCTAATTGTTAAACTGTATTATACTTAAGAGACCCTCCAACTAGCCACCGTTCGCCGTCCTCCAGTGGGTACTGTGGCCATACAGTATCACATAGGAAGACCAGGTGTGTCTTCGTTAAGCCCTGGGGATCAAATCTATCCCAGTTTTCCAGGATACAGTTCAAGGGAGTGAGGCTGGAATTGTTAACTCCCATCTGTAAGAGAGAAAAAAAAAAAAGCGACCAGCGCCATCTTTCTACTGGAGGCGTCCCTCCCTGCTCTAGATGAGGGTGTAGACAGAATTTACACCAAAAGCTTTTCCTTCCTGGTCAAACTTAGTCTGTCCCTCGCTGACACAGGCATCATACTCGTCCCTCCCGGTTCCACCACCGAGACGGAGTGGGGATGCACCAGGGGTAGACCTGATGGCATCTCTACCTGACGTCCAGCTCTTCACCATTAAAACCTTGCTTGCCTCTGATGCCACCCACGGTGCAATCACGGTAACCTTCCAGAATGCCTCCCAAGATAAGACCGCTGGGGGAAACATTCGTCACCTGAGTGTCTGTGCACGACCCTGAGTATATTCCTGACCACAATAAGACCGATATGACATTCAATAATCCTCAGATTTCTGCTTCTAAATCTGTGTGTTGTAATTATCAGTCTTCCAGAATAGCATGTAAACACTGACCTATTGTGGCATATTAAATAGAAAGCAACTTTTTACAATCAATTTCAAAGTTGTAACTTTAAGAATTTATATATATACAGGTACTAATATAAGAACATAAGTAAAAAAGAGATTGTCATACAAAAGTGAATCGTGTTTGAACCATACACATTTGAAGAAAATCCTGTTCTTAATAGATTTCATTATGATTAAAAAAGAACTTAAAAACTAACATAAAAAAATGGAAGACCAATTATTTATGATACATTTTATTTCTTCCTCTGGTTTAATAAAGTGAAACTTGTAAATGTTTGTGTGTACCTAGGGGCGAGCAGTGCTCTTTTTCTGAAATTAATATTCCTTATATGTTTGGATTATGCCCTTTGCAATAATTCAATATGTGTTGGAGAGTGATGTGGCTTTTCTGCCATCTATGTAATTTTATATATTCCATCTCCTCTGTGTGAATTCATGTATTACACCAAACTAAAATAGAAATGGGACTATTTACAATGTCATATGAAAAATTTTTAAATAAATATATGTAAATAATATTTAAATATTTGTCCCCGTTTTCCCCAAAACAACAGCAAGACATATTTTATTGACTATTTTATTTTTAATATTTTCTATAATTAAAAATGTATAGCTTGTCATAATTGTTATTTTCATAACCATGATATTACAGTTTTTTAAGTAGTTTTATCTTAAAATACTGAATGTATTTTATAGATGTTTTAATTTGTCTTAAAAATTTTTAAATTATGGAGCTTGACATAGATTTTCCAATAAACTTTCCAGTCAATTTAAAAAAAAAAAAAAAAAGACCGATATGAACATGAAACAGATGTTCCTTCCAAGCATCACCACACCAGTATAAGAGGCTCCTCTGGTCCACTAAGAGCCAGTGTTACCAAAGGAAAAAAAAAAACAAACCCATTGCAGTTCCAATCTGAGTAACCTTTAACCTCAGAGATGCTCTTGGAGTTAGAGCTCCATCTAGCTTTTGACCTTTCGATTCCTAGTGAGGCTAGGCGCTTCCTGACTACCAATCCAAGTTTGGAACCTAGGCCACAGTACACAGTAGCAACATAGATTACAAGTCCCTTGAAAGCCTATGATCCAATAGATTAGGTTAGTACTTCTAGTTCCCAAGGAGTTATGAAATGGTCAAAGAGACCGAAAAGTTTGACGGAGAAAGGAGGGTTCGGTCCACACGCTATGCCCATTTCTGGTCGGTCCCCGAAGGAGACGTTAGTTGCCTCTTGGCATTGGCAGGTCGGTATAAACCGCCGTGGGACCGCAGAACAGGGCTCCTCACTTGCCTTAGGATGACTGTACTGTAACCCTCCTCCCCCACTTTGTCTATAAAAACTCTTACCCCCTGCTTGTGGTGGGGGGTGGCGCAGTTGGCCTTTGGACAGATGTCCACCATCCTCCCCCACCCGACTTGCCAGCATTTGAAATAAAGTAAAAATTCCTTTCCACCAGCCTGGCCTGTTTACTGACTTTTGAGCAGCGAGCAGCTGGATCCCCAACACGTACCTTTTGGTAACATATTTTGGTGGCCAATGTGGGGCTGGCTACTGTTGGCTATGGCTATCTATAGCTGGCTATGGCTATTGCTGCCTCCTGTGCTTTCAAGGCACCTGGCTCTCCTGGGTCTTCCAGGGGAGAGCTGTAGCTGTGACAGTGTATTAGCCTGCTGCTTGTGGTTCGCTCACCTGGGTAGGAGATTTGGGGGATGTTCTTAGCAGCTGGCGAAACCATTTGTTTTGAGGATCCTCCCTGTTTCTCCCCTGCTTGGCACTGGCTGCCAACTTACGCTTTTCTTGGTGGAATGGAAACTTGAATTTGGGATGAACTGATGCGCTCCAAGACTGGGTAAGTTCACCAGTGTGCACACGGGCAACCTTTCCATTTGTGAGTGCTAGTGCTATTTGGGCATTCTTGCCAGTTGGTTCTGATGTGCATCTGATATTGAGAACTGTTTGGTTCTGACATGTGTCTGATGTTTAGGTTCGTTTCTGAGCACTGACTGCTATGTGAGCATTGTTGCCAATTGGTTCTGATGTCTGTCTGCTATTGAGGACCATTTGTGAGCATGAAGTGCTATTTGGGCTTTCTTACCAATTGGTTCTGACATCTGACTACCGTTGAGGACTGTTTTTTTGGGGGGGGGCACGTGTTTGTTTGGGACTCTGTACCGGTCACCCTCAGAGAGGGTTTATGATAGATCTGTCATTTGGTATATGAGTGCATATTCCATTTGTGTGATTGATATTCTTGTTGCCTTAAGTAAAATGGGAAATACAGGTTTAATTCATTAAGAAAAACTTCAGCTGTAAATTTATGCCTAAAAAAGAAAGATGATTTTTTGGGGGGGACAATGTATGGCTACAGTATTCTTCAGACTCTGGAGAAGATTGATTAAGATGAAAGTCTTGAAATTTAAAAAATTGGTTCTTTTTGCATATGCTGGAAAGCTAACTTGATAAAACACTTTTTTCAAACCCTGAGAAAACAAAAATATGCCTGGGAAAAAGTTTGAGATTGACGTTTATCATGTCCTTTTTTTGTTAAATCACGTCCTTGAAATACAAACACAGTGCACTTTGCCTGGCTCTTCGGCCTTGGGTTAACTATGCAAAGGAAAAAAGGCTTCCCCCCACCTCCAAAAAAAGGTTTTAAGATTGAATGTTTAATTTGGATATTCTGGCTATAATCCATGAACTGACTACCTACTTTTGTATTCTCGTAAGACCAAGAGGGAAACTAAATATGTTTGGGTTTATTAAACATATGTATTGTACCACTAAAGAAAAATTATGCTATGAAAAAAATGTATGTTTTTTGAGGTTATAAAATATGTTCTTATGTTTGCCAATCAGAAAATGTTGGTGTAACATTTCAATCACTTGTTTCTTGGTCTTGTTGAAACTTTCAAGGGTTAAAAATTGTGATATGTAAAAATCATAAGTGCGTTTTGGTATGTAAAACAAGTAGGATGTATGTTGACAAAGAGAAGGTATAAAATATGGAGCTATTTTTGTTGAAGAAAAATGATGCTAAATTTTGTCCTACAGTAGTTTCTGGATGAAGAAATACAGGACATGTTTGTTTGGATCTAGAAAGTGACAAAAGGTTTGTTAAAAATAAATTTTGGATTTAAAAAAAGTACATTTCAAGATTAAGATTAGACTGAATTTAATTAGGTACTAACAGTAAACTGATACAAGACTAAAGTTGGTTTTTCTCTCTGTTAAGAAAGCAAACACCCCCTGGAATATTGACCTGATTTTGAAAACAGACTTCTAATAGAAAGTAATTGTTTTGTTTCTAATCAGACTTTTGACTCCAGGGTTCAGGATGGAAAAATTGTCCCTTAAAGTTGTCACAGAGCATAAACTGCTCATGATGTATAACACTGCTTGCTTTAAGTGTACCACTTAAAGCACATATACAATGTTTGTGTGACAATTGGATATGAATGATAAAATGTATGATCTATAAAGCATTTGCCTATTTAACATACTTCCGAGCCTGTTCATGATATCTGATTAGTTTTCCCCCAACGTGGACAACTAGGCAAATATATAAATGAAAAGGAGGCCTGGCACCAAGGGACATGGATGCGCCCAGAGCAAGCAAATAAACCACTTTGGCAACATTGGATCAATGCTCCTTTTGGAAAGAGTTGCAACTTAAAAGGGGAAAATAATGGAAAAAATATTCACACATTGAGGTATGGGAAAGTCATTCTGGCCAATACATGATTTAATTTGAACTTTAGGCTAAACAAAATAGCCTGTTTGTGGCCTATCAAACATACATTGTACATCTGCTTTAATCATTAAGACAGAAAATAATACAAAGGTAGATTTTGATTACTATCCTCATTGCAATATGTCTAGTAATTTTCAAACTTTTGTCCAGGTACTATGAAAGTTTATTGCTTTCTTGCTCTGTACCTGTCCCTCCTCAAAAATGAGGAATATCCAGAAAAAGAGACACAGAAGTACAGAACAGACTTTTGAACTCTGTGGGAGAAGGTGAGGGTGGGATGTTTCGAAAGAACAGCATGTGTATTATCTATGGTGAAACAGGTCACCAGCCCAGGTGGGATGCATGAGACAAGTGCTCGGGCCTGGTGCACTGGGAAGACCCAGAGGAATCGGGTGGAGAGGGAGGTGGGAGGGGGGATCGGGATGGGGAATACGTGTAACTCTATGGCTGATTCATATCAATGTATGACAAAACCCACTGAAAAAAAATAATAAAAAAATTTAAAAAAATTTAAAAAAAAATGAGGAATATCAAAGAAAAGGGGGGATTGAAACGGAGCAGAACACTATGGTCCTTGCCCTGTCCCCATGTTCTCTGCTTGGCTTTTGCCTGTGGAAAACTTTAGTCAAAGAATGAGTTTAATCACAGAAGTGAGAAATGCTGAAACAAAGGGAAACAGTCAAGGGAGACTAAATAATAATAACGCAATCATTAAGCATAATCAAGGACCCATAGTTCTTTCTCAAGGGCTGTAGATAATATTCTGAGCCATATCCTGTGAGCAGTAGGAAATAGAATAGGATTCTATTTCAGATCCTAAAAGTTGGTGCTGTGAAAATACTGCACTCAATATGCTAGCATATTTGGAAAACTCAGCAGTGGCCACAGGACTAGAAAAGGTCAGTTTTCATTTCAATCCCAAAGAAAGGCAATGCCAAAGAATGTTCAAACTACTGCACAATTGCAGTCATCTAATACGCTAGCAAAGTAATGCTCAAAATTCTTAAAGGTAGGCTTCAGCAGTATGTGAACTGAGAACTTCCAGATGTTCAAGCTGGATTTAGAAAAGGCAGAGGAACCATAGATCAAATGGCCAACATTCGTTGGATCATTGGAAAAGCAAGAGAGTTCTAGAAGAACATCTATTTCTGCATTACTGACTATGCCAAAGCCTTTGATTGTGTGGATTACAACAAACTGTGGAACATTTTGAAAGAAATGGGAATACCAGACCACCTTACTTGCCTCCTGATAAATTGGTATACAGGTCAAGAAGCAACAGTGAGAACTGGACATGGAACAACAGAGTGGTTCCAAATTGGGAAACGAGTACATGAAGGCTGTATAATGTCACCCTGCTTATTTAACTTATATGCTGAGTACATCATGTGAAATGCCGGGCTGGATGAAGCACAAGCTGGAATCAAGATTGCTGGGAGGAATATTAATAACCTCAGATATGCAGATGATACCACCCTAGTGGCAGAAATTGAAGAAGAACTAAAGAGCCTCTTGATGAAAGTGAAAGAGGAGAATGAAAAAGCTGGCTTAAAACTCAACATTCAAAAAAGTCAGCTCATGGCAACCGGTCCCATCACTTCATGGCAAATAGGTGGGGAAAAAATGCAAACAGTGACAGACTTTATTTTCTTGGGCTCCAAAATCACTGCAGATGGTGACTGTAGCCATGGAATTAAAGATGCTTGCTCCTTGGAAGAAAAGCTATGACAAAACTGGACAGCATATTAAAAAGCAGAAACATTACATTGCCGACAAAAGTCTGTGTAGACAGAGCTATGGTTTTTCCAGTAGTCATGTATGGATGTGAGAGTTGGACCACAAAGAAATGTGAGCATGGAAGAACTGATTCTTTTGAACTGTGGTGTTGGAGAGTCCCTTGAACTGCAAAGAGATCAAACCAGCCAATTCTAAAGGAAATTAGTCCTGAATATTCATTGAAAAGATTGATGCTGAAGCTGAAGCTCCAATATTTTGGTTACCTGATGCAAAGAACTGACTCATTGGAAAAGAACTTGATGCTGGGAAACTTTGAAGGCAGGAGGAGAAGGGGATGACATAGGATGAGATGGTTGGATGGCATCACCGGCTCGATGGACATGAGTATAAGCAAACTCTGGGAGTTGGCAATGGACAGGGAAGCCTGGTGTGCTGCAGTCCATGGGGACACAAAGAGTCAGACACAACTGAGTAACTGTACTGAACGGAATACAGCTCAGGTACGAAAGTACACAGAGGTAAGGGAACTTGACTAAGATCTCAGAGCTCAGAAGTGGAAGCACAGAGTGGTCAGGCAACTGGCCTAAGGTCACACAGCTCAGACATGGAAGCACAGAGAGGTTAGGCAACTTGCCTAAGAATACAGAGCTCAGAAGTGGAAACACAGAGAGATTAGGCAACTTGCCTAAGATCATACAGCTCACATGTGGAAAAACAGAGAAGTTCTGTAATTTATAAAAAAAATCACACAGATCAGAAGTGGAAGCAGAGAGAGGTCCTGCAAAATGCCTAAGAACACACCACTCAGATGTAGAAACACAGAGGTCAGGTAAGTTGCCTAGGATCACAGAGCTCAAATATGAAAGCACAGAGATGTCAGGCAACTTATCCAAGATCACGCAGCTCAAAAGAGGAAGCACAGAGAGGTAAGGCAGTTTGCCTAAGATCACACAGCTCAAAACTAGGAGCACATAGAAGTTAGGCAACTTGCCTAAGTTCACCCAGCTCAGATGTGCAAACACAGGTTTGAAAACTTGCCTAAGATGTATGCAGTCTCAAAAACGACAGAAGGATCTCTCTTCATTTCCAAGGCAAATCATTCAATATGACAGTAATCCAAGTATATGCCCTAAACACTAATGCTGAAGAAGCTGAAGTTGAACGGTTCTGTGAAGACCTACAAGACCTTCTCGAGTTAACACCCAAAAAAGATGTCCTTTTCATCATAAGGGACTGGAATGCAAAAGCAGGAAGTCAAGAGATACCTGAGTAACAGGCAAGGCTGGCCTTGGAGTACAAAATGAAGCAAGGCAAAGGCTAACAGAGTTTTGCCAAGAGAATGCACTGGTCATAGCAAAACCCTCTTCCAACAACACAAGAGATGACTCTACACTAGATGCTCAATAGTGAAATCAGATTGATTAATCACATTAGATCATAGAAAAATCAAGAGAGTTCCAGGAAAATATTTACTTCTGCTTTACTGACTACACCATAGCCTTTGTCTGTGTGGATCACAACAAACTGTGGAACATTCTTAAGGAGAGGGAAATACAGGACCAAGTTACCTGCTCAACTTACCTGCTCATAGCTTAGAAGTGGAAGCACAGAGTGCTCAGGCAACTTCCCTAAGATCCCACAGTTAATCGGATGCATGCAGAGGTCAGCCAACTTGCCTAAGATCATACAGTTCAGAAGTGGACATAAAGAGAGGTTAGGCAATTTGCTTAAGAACACACAACTCAGATGTGAAAGAACAGAGATATCAGGCAACCTGACAAGAATCATGCAGCTCAAAATTGGAAGCACAGAGAGATCAGGCAGCTTGCCTAAGATCACAGCTCAGAAGTGGAAGCACAGAGTGTTGAGGCTACTGGCCTAAGATCACACAGCTCAGAAGTGGAAGCACAGAGAGGACAAGAAACTTGCTTAACATCACAGAGCTCACATATGGAAGCCCAGAGAGGTTAGGCAACTTGCCTAAGATCACACAGCTTGAAAGTGGAAGGATAGAGAAGTTATGACACTTGCCTAAGATAACACAACTCAGATGTGGAAACACATAAGAGGTCAAGAAACTTGCCTAAGATCACACAGCTCATAAGTGGAAGCACAGAGAGGTCTGGCAACTTGCCTAATATCACAGAGTTCAGAGGTGGAAGCACGGACAGGTTAGGCAACTTACCTAAGATCACACAACTCACAACTGGAAGCACAGAGAAGTCAGGGAAATTGCTTAAAATCACAGAGCTCTTAAGTAGAAGCCACAGAGGTCAGCCAACTTGCCTAAGATCACACAGCTCAGAAGTGGAAGCACAGAGAGGTCAGGTAACTTGTCTGGGATAACACAGCTCAGATATGAAAACACAGTGAAGTTAGGCAACTTGCCTAAGATCATACAACTCAGAAGAGAAAGCCCAGTGAGATTAGGCAAATTGACTATGATCACACAGCTCAGATGTGGAATCACAGAGACTTTAGGCAATTTGTCGAAGATCACACAGCGCAAAAGTGGAAGAAGAGAGAGTCAGGTAATTTGTCTAATATAACACAGCTCACATACGGAAGCACAGAGAGGATAGGCTACTTGCCTAAAGTCACACAGCTTAGCAGTGGCAGCACAAAAGATCAGGCAACTTGCCTAAGGTCACCAAGCTCAGAAGTGGAAGCACAGAGAAGTTAGGCTACTGTCTAAAAAATCACACAGCTCAGAAGGGGAAGAGCAGACAGTTTAGGCAGCTTGCCTGAAGTCACACAGCTCAGATATAGAAGAACAGACAGGATACACATGGGACCTAAGATCACACAGCTCATTGTGGAAAAACAGAGAGATCAAAAAACTCGCCTAAGATCACAAAGCTCATAATTGAAAGCACAGAGAGTTTAGGAAACTTGCCTTATATCACACAGCTCACATGTCGAAGCACAGAGAAGTCTGGCAACTTGTCAAAGATCACAGAGCTCAGAAACGGAAGCACAGATAGCTTAGGCAATGTGCCTAAGATCACACAGCTAACACATGGAAGCACAGACAGGTTAGGCAACTTCCCCAAGATCACACAGCTGAGATATGGAAGCACAAAGAAGTCAAGCAACTTGCCTAAAATCTCACAGTTCAAAAGTGGAAGCACACACAACTCAGGCAACTTGCCTAAGATCACACCTGGAGAGGTGGAAACACAGAGAAGTGAAGCAACTTGCCTAAAATAAGACAGCTCAAAAGTGGCAGCACAGTCAGGCAACTTGCTTAACATCACACACCTCAAAGGTGGAAGAACAGAGAGGTCAAGCAATTTGCCTAAGATCACACAGCTAGAAGTGGAAGTACATAGAGTTGGCAAATTGCTGAATATCACAGAACGTAGAATGGGAAACACAGAGAGGTTAGGCAACCTGCCTAAGATCACACAGCTCAAATGTGGAAGGAGAGGTCATGTAATTTGACTAAGATCACAGAGTTCAGAAGTGGAAGCACAGAGAGGATGGTAAAATTACCTAAGATCACACAGCATAGATGTGGAAAAACAGAGGTTAGGCAACTTGCCTAAGATCACAGAGCTCAGGAGTGGAAGCACAGAGAGCTTAAACTACTTGCAAAGATCACAGGTGCTGAAGAAGCTAAAGTTGAATGGTTCTATGAGGACCTACAAGACCTTCTAGAATTAACACCCCCAAAAGATGCCCCTTTCATTATAAGGGACGGGAATGCAGAAGTAGGAAGTCAAGAAACACCTGGAGTAACTGGCAAATTTGGCCTTGGAGTACAGAATGAAGCAGGGCAAAGACTAATATAGTTCTGCCAAGAGAATACACTGGTCATAGCAAACACCCTCTTCCAACAACACAAGAAAAGACTCTACACATGGGCATCACCAGATGGTCAACACTGAAATCAGATTGATTATATTCTTTGCAGCCAAAGATGGAGAAGCTCTATACAGTCAGCAAAAACAAGACCGGGAGTTGACTGTGGCTCAGATCATGAACTCCTTATTGCCAAATTCAGACTTAAATTGAAGAAAGTAGGGAAAACCACTAGACGATTCAGGTATGACCTAAATCAAATCCCTTATGACTATACAGTGGAAGTGAGAAATAGCTTTAAGGGACTAGATCTGATAGACAGAGTGCCTGATGAACTATGGACAGAGGTTCATGACATTGTACAGGAGAGAGGGAGCAAGACCATTCCCAAGAAAAAGAAATGCAAAAAAGCAAAATGGCTGTCTGAGGAGGCCTTACAAATAGCTGTGAAAAGAAGAGAAGCCAAAGCAAAAGAGAAAAGTAAAGATATACCCATTTGAATGCAGGGTTCCAAAGAATAGCCAGGAGAGATAAGAAAGCCTTCATCAGTGATCAGTGCAAATAAATAGAGGAAAACAACAGAATGGGAAAGACTAGAGAAAATTAGAGATACCAAGGGAACATTTCATGCAAAGATGGGCCCAATAAAGGACAGAAATGGTACGGACTTAACAGAAGCAGAAGATATTAAGAAGTGGCAAGAATACACAGAAGAACTGTACAAAAAAGATCTTCACAACCCAGATAATCACAATGGTGTGATCACTCACCTAGAGCCAGACATCATGGAATGTGAAGTCAAGTGGGCCTTAGGAAGCACCACTATGAACAAAGCTAGTGGAGGTGATGAAATTCCAGTTGAGCTATTTCAAATCCTAAAAGATGATGCTGTGAAAGTGCTGCACTCAATTTGCTGCCAGCAAATTTGGAAAACTCAGCAGTTGCCACAGGACTGGAAAAGGTCAATTTCATTCCAATCTCAAAGAAAGGCAATGTCAAATGATGTTTAAACTACCGCACAATTGCACTCATCTCACACGCTAGTAAAGTAAAGTTCAAAATTCTCCAAACCAGGCTTCAACAATACATGAACCATGAACTTCCAGATGTTCAAGCTGGTTTTAGAAAAGGCAGAGGAACTAGATATCAAATTGCCAACATCTGCTGGATCATTGTAAAAGTAAGAGAGTTCCAGAAAAATATCTATTCCTGCTTTATTGACTATGCCAAAGCCTTTGACTGTGTGGATCACAATAAAGTGTGGGAAATTCTGAAAGAGATGGGAATTCCAGATCGCCTGACCTGCCTCTTGAGAAATCTGTATGCAGGTCAGGAAGCAGCAATTAGAACTGGATGTGGAACAACAAACTGGTTCCAAACAGGAAAAGGAGTATGTTAAGGCTGTATATTGTCACTGTGCTTATTTAACTTACATGCAGAGTACATCATGAGAAACCCTGGGCTGGATGAAGCACAAGCTGGAATCAAGATTGCCGGGAGAAATATCAATAACCTCAGATATGCAGATGACACCACCCTTATGGCAGAAATTGAAGAAGAACTAAAGAGCCTCTTGATGAAGGTGAAAGAGGAGAGTGAAAAAGTTGGCTTAAAACTCAACATTCAGAAAACAAAGATCATGGCATCTGGTCCCATCACTTCATGGCAAATAGATGGAGAAACAGTGGAAACAGTGACAGGCTTTATTTTTGGGGACTCCAAAATCACCACAGATTGTGACTGCAGCCATGAAATTAAAAGATGCTTACTCCTTGGAAGAAAAGTTATGATCGACCTAGACAGCATATTAAAAAGCAGAGACAGTACTTTGCCAACAAAGGTCCATCTAATCAAGGCTATGATTTTTCCAGTAGTCATGTATGGATGTGAGAGTTGGGCTATAAAGAAAGCTGAGTGCTGAAGAATTGATGCTTTTGAACTGTGATTTTGGAGAAGACTCTTGAGAGTCCCTTGAACTGCAAGGAGATCCAACCAGTCCATCCTAAAGGAAATCAGTCTTGAATGTTCATTGGAAGGACTGATGTTGAAGCTGAAACTCCAATACTTTGGCCACCTGATGCAAACAGCTGACTCATTTGGAAAGACCCTGATGCTGGGAAAGATTGAAGGTGAGAGGAGAAGGGGATGACAGAGGATGAGATGGCTGGATGGCATCCTCTATTCAATGGACATGAGTTTGAGTAAACTCCGGGAGCTGGTGATGGACAAAGATGCCTGACATGCTGCAGTCCATGGGGTCGCAACGAGTCAGACAGGACTGAGCAACTGAACTGAACTAAAGATCACAGAGCTCAGAAGTGGAAACAGAGAGAGGTCAGGCAATGTGCCTAAGATCACACCACGAACATATGGAAGAATAGAGCGGTTAGGCAACTCCCCTAAGATCACGCAGCTCAGATATGGAAGCACAGAGATGTTGGGCTATTTTCATAAGACCACACAGCTCAGATATGGAAGCACAGAGAGGTCAGACAATTTGCCTAAAATCACACATCTCAGAAGTAGAAGCACAGAGGATAGGAAACTTGCCTAACATCACAGAGCTCACATATGGAAGCACAGAGAGGTTAAGTAACTTGCCTAAAATCCCACAGCTTGAAAGTGGAAGGATGGAGAAGTTAGGCAACTATCTAAGATAGCAAAGCTCAGGAGTGGAAGCACTGAGATTTTAGGGAACTTGCACAAGATGACACAGCTCAGATATGGAAGCACAGAGAGGTTGGCAACTTGCCTAAGATAACGCAAATCAGAAGTGGAAGCACAGAGAAGTCAGGGAAGTTAATTAAAATCGCACAGATCAAAAGTGGAAGAACAGAGAAGTCAGGCAACTTGCCTACAATCACACAGCTCACAAGTGGAAGCAAAGACAGCTTAGGCAACTTGCTAAAATCACTGAGCTCTTAGGTGGAAGAACAGAGAGGTTAGACAACTTGCCTAACATTGCATAACTCAGATGTGGAAGCACAGAGTTGTCAGTCAACTTGCCTAAGATCACACAGCTCAAATGTGGAGAAACAGAGAGTTTTACAACTTGCCTATGATCACACAGCTCAAATGTGGAGAAACAGAGGGTTTTATAACTTGCCTATGATCACATAGCTCAAAAGTGGAAGCACAGAGAGGTTTGCAACTTGCTTAATGAAAGGTTGCTGTTGAACCATAAGTCGCTGCGATTCTTGGCCTCCAGAGGAGACGAATTTAATCCAGGGCCAGAGATGAGGCTGGATCGCTCAGAGCTTTTGTGTAATAAAGTTTTATTAAAGTATAAAGGAGATAGAGAAGGCTTCTGACATAGGCATCAGAAGCGGGCAGAAAGAGTACCCCCCCTGCTAGTCTTCAGCTGGATGTTATATAGTCAACTTGAAGACAGAGTCTAGGGTAAATGCATTGACCCCGTGGACTGTAGCCCACCAGGCTCCTCCTTCCATGGGATTCTCCAGGCAAGAATACTGGAGTGGGTTGCCATTTCCTTCTCCAATATAGTCAACTAGCAGTCCGTTAATGAAAAGAAAGGAATGTCTCAAAACTCAAAATGGCACCAAGCCCCTCATCCATAAATTGCATTTTGTGATAATCTTGTGATACATCCCAGGCCATAAAATGATTGACTTGAATCTTGTAGAAGGGCAGATTACCATACAAATAGTTTCGTTTACATAGATTAGGGGAACAATATCTGAGTATAGCATACCGGTTTGTCAAGTAGGTTCTGAGTCATTTGGCGGAAGGACTTTAAGACTGAGTCTAGGGTAAATGCATACCACATTAACATAGCTTAAGACAAACATTTCCATAAGAAACATGTATTGGTTAACTCAAGGTTTGAGAATAGTTAGCTTCAGGTGAAACCAGGTGTCATGGCAACACAGTATTTTTTTTTTTTTTTTTAAATATTATTTTATTAGTTGGAGGCCAATCACACAGTATTTTAAGAGAAACCTCCTTTTAAATTTGTATAGAGAAGGAAAAATATCGTTAGTCTGTTTCCTCCAGCCGCTTAAGAGAGATAAAAATGTCTGACACTTGCAGCCTATTTCCTCCATTTGGAGATCCCTGGCCTTCCTGCCTGTTACCCTCTCACTAAGATGACACAGCTCAGAAGTGGAAGCACAGAGAGGTTAGGCAAGTTGCCTATGATCACACAGCTTCGAGGTGGTAAAACAGAGAGGATCTGCAACTTGTCTATGATCATACAGATCATAATTGGAAGCATAGAGAGGTCACGCAACTTGTTTAAGATCACCCAGCTCCTAAGTGGAACCACAGAGAGATCAGGTAACATTCCTAAGATCACACATCTCAGAGGTGGAAGCATGGAGCAATTAGGCACCTTGCATAATATCAAACGACTCAAACTTGGAAGCACAGGGAGGTCAGGCAATTTGGCTAATATCACACTGCTCAGAAATGGAAGGACAGAGAATTTAGGCAACCTGCCTAAGATCAGACAGCTCTTAGGTAGAAGCACAGATAGGTTGGGCAAATTGCCAAAGATCACACAGATCATAAGTGGAAGCATCAAGACATCAGATAACTTGCCAAAGATTACCCAGCTCAGATATGGAAGCACACAGAGGTGTGCTAAGATCACACAGCTCAGATGTGGAAAAACAAAGAAGTCCTGCAACTTGGCTATATCACACAGATCAGAAGTGGAAGCACAGACACATCAGGCAACTTGTTTGATATCAGAGCTCTCAAGTGGAAACACAGTGAGGTTAGGTAACTTGCCTAATATCACACAATGCAGACATGGAAGTACAGGGTGGTCAGGCAAACTGCTTAAGATGAAACAGCTCAGAAGTGGAATAACACAGAGCTTAGGCAACTTGCCTAAGATGACAGAGCTCAGAAGTGGAAGCACCGAGAGGTTAAGCAACTTGTGTGAGATGACACACTCAGATATGGAAAACCAGAGAGGTCCTGCAACTTACCTCAGTTCAGTCAGTTCAGTCACTCAGCCGTGTACAACTCTTTGTGACCCCATGGACATGCCAGGGTCCCTGGTAGCATGCCAGGCTTCCCTGTCCATCATCAACTCCTGGAGCTTGCTCGAACTCTAGTCCATCGAGGCAGTGATGCCATCCAACCATCTCATCCTCTGTCGTCCCCTTCTGCTCCTGCCTTTAATTTTTCCCAGCATGAGGGTCTTTTCCAAAAAGTCAGTTATTTTCATCAGGTGGCCAAAGTTTGGAGTTTCAGCTTCAGTATTAGTCCTTCCAATGAATATTCAGGACTGATTTCCTTTAGGATTAACTGGTTTGATCTCCTTGCAGTTCAAGGGACTCTCAAGAGTCTTCTCCAATGCCACAGTTCAAAAGCATCAATTCTTTGGCACTCAGCTTTCTTTATAGTCCAACTCTCACATCCATACATGACTACTGGAAAAACCATAGATTTGACTAAGCAGACCTATGTCAGCAATGTAATATCTCTGCTTTTTAATATGCTGTCTAGGTTGGTCATAACTTTCCTTCCAAGGAGTAAGCATCTTTTAATTTCATGGCTGCAGTCACCATCTGCAGTGATTTTAGACTCCCCCCCAAATAAAAGTCTCTCACTGTTTCCATTGTTTCCCCATCTATATGTTGTGAAGTGATGGGACCGGTTGCCATGATCTTAGTTTTCTGAATGTTGAGCTTTAAGCCAACTTTTTCTCTCTCCTCTTTCACTTTCATCAAGAGGTTCTTTAGTTCTTCTTCATTTTCTGCCATAAGGGTGCTGTCATCTGCATATCTGAAGTTATTGATAGTTCTCCTAGCAATCTCAATTCCAGCTTGTGCTTCATCCAGACTGGCATTTCACATGATGTACTCTGCTGCTGCTGCATATAAGTTAAATAAGCAGGGTGTCATTATACAGCCTTCACATACTCCTTTCCCAATCTGGAACCACTCTGTTGTTCCATGTCCGGTTCTGTTTCTTCTTGACCTGAACACAGATTACTCATGAGGCAGTTATGGTGGTCTGGTATTCCCATCTGTTAAAAATTATCCAGAGTTTGTTGTGATCCACACAGTCAAAGGCTTTGGCATAGTCAATAAAGTAGAAGTAGATGTTTTTCTGGAACCCTCTTGGTTTTTCAATGTTCCAACAGATGTTGGCCATTTGATCTCTGGTTCCTCTGCCTTTTCTAAATCCAGCTTAAACATCTGGAAATTCACAGTTCACGTACTGCTGAAGCCTGGTTTGGAGAACTTTGAGCATAACTTTGCTAGCGTGTGAGATGAGTGCAATTGTGTAGTAGTTTGAACATCTTTTGACATTGCCTTTCTTTGGGATTGAAATGAAAAGTGACCCTTTCTAGTCCTGTGGCCACTGCTGAGTTTTCCAAATTTGCTGGCATATTGAGTGCAGCACTTTCACAGCATCATCTTTAAGGATTTGAAATAGCTTAACTGGAATTCCATTGACTATGATCACACAGATCCTGAGTGGAAGCACGGAGAGTCTGGCAACTGGACAAAGATTACACAGACTAGAGGTGGAAGAACAGAGGGTTGGGCAATTTGCCTATGATCACAAAGCTCAAAGGTAGAAGCACAGACTGGTTAGGAAACCTACTAAGATCGCACAGGTCAGGGGTGGAAGCACAGAGAAGTTAGGAAATTTGCTTAAGATGACATAACTCAGAAGTGGAATCACAGTGAGGTCTGGCAACTTGCCTGAGATCACACAGCTCATAAGAGGAAACATCAAGATGTAAGGCAACTTGCATAAGATCACATAGCTCATATGTAGAAAAAAAGACACATCCTGCAAGGTGCCTATGATGAAACAGATCAGAAGTGGAAGCACAGAGAGCTCAGGCAACATGACTAACATCACACAGCTCCTTAGTGGAAGCACAGAGGTTAGGTAAGTTTGCCTATGATCACACAGCTCCTAGGTGGAAAAACAGAGTTCCTGCAACTTGCCTATGATCACATAGATTGGAAGAGGAAGCACAGAGAAGTCAGGCAACTTGCACAAGATCACACAGTTCAGATACCAAAGCACAGAGATGTCAGTCAACTTGACTAACATCACAGAGCTCAGAAGTGGAAACACAGGTTAGACAACTTGCTGAAGATCACACAGCTTAAACATGAAAGCACAGAAATGTCAGGTAACTTGCTTAAGATCACCAAGCTCAGATATGGAACCACATAGAGGTTAGCTAATCAGCCTGAGATCACACAGCTCCTAAGTGGAAGCACAGAGATGTCAGGCAACTTGCCTAAGATCATGCAGCTCCAATATGAAAGCACAGAGAGGTTAGGCAACTAGCCTAAGATGACAGAGCTCAGAAATGGAAGCAGAGAGAGGTTAGGCAACTTGCCTTAGATCACTCAGATCTTATGTGGAAAAAGAGAGAGATCCTGCAAATTGCCTGTGATCATAGAGATGAGAAGTGGAAGCACAGAGAGGTTAGGCAACTTGACTAAGATCCCACAGCACATAAGTGGAAGCATAGAGACGTCAGACAACTTGTCTAAAATGACACAGCTCTGAAGTGGAAGCACAGGCAGGTCAGGCAGCTTGCCTAAGATCACACAGCACAGAGGGGAAAAATGGAGCGATCTGATAACTTGCCTAAGGTTGAACAGTTCAGAATTGGAAGCACAGTGATATCAGGCAATGTTCCTAAGACCACACAGCTCCTAAAGGGAAGCCCAGAGATGTCAGGCAACTTGCTAAGATCACCAAGCTCAGATATGGAAGCACAGAGAGGTTAGGTAATCAACCTGAGATCACACAGTTCCTAAGTGGAAGCGCAGAGATGTCAGGCAAATTGCGTGAGATCACACAGCTCATAAGTGGAAGCATAGAGACGTCAGACACCGTGTCTAAGGATACACAGCTCTGAAGTGGAAGCACAGAGCAATCAGGCAAGTTGCCTAAGATCACAGAGCTCAGATATGAAAATACAGAGATGATTCACCTCTTGTTACCAATCACAAAGCTCAGACATGGAAGAACAGAGAGGTTTGGCAAGCTTACCTATGCTAACACAGCTCCTAGGTGGAAAAACAGAGTACCTGCAACTTGCCCATGATCACATAGATTGGAACTGGCAGCAGACAGAAGGAAGGCAAGTTGCGGAAGATCACATAGCTCAGATATGGAAATACAGAGATGTTTCCCATCTTGTTTACCAATCACAGAGCTCAGAAGTGGAAGCACAGAGCGGTTAGGCAACTTGCCTAAGATCACACAGCTCAGAAGTGGAACAAAGAGAAGTCAGGTAACTTGACTGAGATCACCAGGCTCAGATATGGAAGCACAGAGAGGTTAGCGACATTGTTATAACCACACAGCTCAGACATGGAAGCACAGGGTGGTCAGGCAACATGCCTAAGATCAGAGAGCTCAGAAATGGAAGCCCAGAGAGATCAGGTCACTTGCCTAAGATGACAGAACTCAGAGGTGGAAGCACAGAGAGAACAGACAACTTTTGTAATATCCCAGAATTTCGAAGGAGAAGCATGGAACAATCAGGCAACTTGGGTCCGATCACACAGCTCTTAAAAGGAAACACAGAGACGACAGGCAACGTGCTTAAGATCACAGAGCTCAAAAATGGAAGCACAGAGAGGTTAGGCAACTTGCCTTAGAACACTCAGCTCTTACGTGGAAAAAGAGACAGGTCCTGCAAATTGCCTGTGATCATAGAGATGAGAAGTGGAAGCACAGAGAGGTTAGGCAACTTGCCTAAGATCACACAGCTCAAATGTGGAAGCATAGCGAAGTCTGGCAACGTGCCTACGATCACAGAGTTCCCAAGTTTCCACAAAGGGCTCAGGCAGCTAGCCTAAGATCACACAGCATAGAGGTGGAAAAACTGAGAGCTCTGGCAACTTGCCTAAGATTGAACAGATTAGAAGCAGAAGCACAGAGATGTCAGACAACTTGCCTAAGATCACACAGCCCAAATGTGGAATCACAGAGGGGTCAGGCAGCTAGCCTAAGGTCCCACAGCATAGAGGTGGAAAAACGGAGAGGTCTGGCAACTTGCTGAAGATCACCAAGCTCAGATATGGAAGCACAGGGAGGTTAGGTAATCAGCCTGAGATCACACAGCTCCTAAGGGGAAGCATAGCGATGTCAGACAACTTGTCTAAGGTTACACAGCTCTGAAGCGGAAGCACAGAGTAGTCAGGCAATATGCCTATGATCACACAGCTCAGATATGAAAAGACAGAGATGTTTCACTTCTTGTCTACCAATCACAGAGCTCAGAAGTGGAAACACAGAGAGCTTAGACAACTTGCCTAAGATCATACAACTTAAACATGAAAGCACAGAGATGTCAGGCAACTTGCCTAAGATCAACAAGCTCTGATATGAAAATGTGGAGATATTTCACATCTTGTCAACCAATCACAGAGCTCAGAAGTGGAGGCACACAGATATCAGGCAACATGCGTGTGATCACAGAGCTCATGAGTGGAAGCACAGAGACGACAGCCAGCTTGTCTAAGGTTACACAGCTCTGAAGTGGAAAGCAGATTGTAGTCAGGAAAGTTGCCTAAGATCACAGAGCTCAGATATGAAACTACAGAGATGTTTCCCATCTTGTCTACCAATCACAGACCTCAGAAGTGGAAGCACAGTGAGGTGAGGCAACTTGCCTAAGATCACATAGCTCAGAACTGGAAGAAAGAGAGGACAGGCGACTTGACTAAAATCACACAGCTCAGAAGTGGAAACAGAGAGGTTAGCCAACTTGTGATGACCACACAGCTCAGACATGGAAGCACAGGGAGGTCAGGCAACTTGCCTAAGATCACCCAGCTCAAATGTGGAAGCATAGGGAAGTCAGGCAATGCGCCTAAGATCACACAGTTCTGAATTGGAAGCACAGAGAGGTCAGGCAGCTTGCCTAAGATCACACAGCATAGAGGTGGAAAAACTGAGAGGTTGGCAACCTGTCTAAGACTGACCAGATCACAATTGGAAGCACAGAGATATCAGGCAATGTGCCTAAGACCACACAGTTCCTACATGGGAGCACAGAGAGGTCAGGCAACTTGTCTCTGATCACACAGCTCACAATTTGAAGCCCAGAGTTGTTGGAAACTTGCCTAAGATGACCGAGCTCAGGAGTGGAAGCACAGCAAGGTTAGGCAAGTTTGCCTATGATCACACAGCTCCGAGGTGGAAAAACAGAGTTCTTGCAACTTGCCTATGATCACATAGATTGGAAGTGGAAGCACAGAGAAGTCAGGCAACTTGCACAAGATCACACAGCTAAGATATGAAAGCACAGGGATGTCACTCAACTTGACTAAGATCACAGAGCTCAAAGTGGAAACACAGAGAGCTTAGACAGCTTGCCTAAGATCACACAACTGAAACATGAAAGCACAGAGATGTCAGGCAACTTGCCTTAGATCAGCAAGCTCAAATATGGAAGCACAGAGAGGTTAGCTAATCAGCCTGAGATCACACAGCTCCCAAGGGGAAGCAGAGAGATACCAGGCAATGTGCCTAAGACCACACAGCTCCTACATGGGAGCACAGAGAGGTCAGGCAACTTGTCTACCATCACACAGCTCACATGCTGAAGACTAGAGAGGTTGGAAACTTGCCTAAGATGATTGAGCTCAGAAGTGGAAGCACAGAGGTTAGGCAAGTTTGCCTATGATCACAGAGCTCTTAGGTGGGAAAACAGAGTTCCTGCAACATGTCTATGATCACATAGATTGGAAGTGGAAGCATAGAGAAATCCGGCAACTTGCACAAGATCGCACAGCTAAGATGTGAAAGCACAGAGATGTCAGTCAACTTGATTAACATCACAGAGCTCAGAAGTGGAAACAGAGAGGTTAGACAACTTGCTGAAGATCACACTACTTAAACATGAAAGCACAGAGATGTCAGGCAACTTGCCTTAGATCACCAAGCTCAGATATGGAAGCACAGAGAGGTTAGGTAATCAGCCTGAGATCACACAGCCCCTAAGTGGAAGCACATTGTAGTCAGGCAAGTTGGCTAAGATCACATAGCTGAGATATGAAAATACAGAGATGATTCACCTCTTGTCTTCCAATCACAGAGCTCAGAAATGGAAGCACAGAGAAGTTCGACAACTTGCCTAAGATCACACAGCTCAGAAGTGGAAGAAAGAGAAGTCAGGCAACATGAGAAAGATAACAGAGCTCAGAAGTGGTAGCAAAGTGAGGTCAGACAACTTGCCTAAGATCCCACAGCTCAAATGTGGAAGCCTAGGGAAGTCAGGCAATGTGCCTAAGATCACAAAGTTCAGAAGTGGAAGCACAAAGAGCTTGTGCAACTTTCCTTAGGTCATTCAGCTCTTATGTAGAAAAACAGAGAGGACCTGCAACTTGCCTATGATCATAGAGATCAGAAGTGGAAGCACAGAGATGTCAGGCAACTTGACTAAGATCACAGAGCTCAGAGGTGGAAACACAGAGAGCTTAGACAATTAGCCTAAGATCACACAGCTTAAACATGAAAGCACAGAAATGTCAGGCGACTTGCTTAAGATCACCAAGCTCAGATATGGAAGCACAGAGAGGTTAGCTAATCAGCCTGAGATCACACAGCTCCTAAGGGAAACATAGCGACGTCAGACAACTTGCCTACGGTTACACAGCTCTGAAGCGGAAGCACAGAGAAGTCAGGCAATATGCCTATGATCTCACAGCTCAGATATGAAAAGACAGAGATGTTTCACATCTTGTCTACCAATCACAGACCTCAGAAGTGGAAGCACAATGAGGCGTGGAAACTTGCCTAAGATCACACAGCTCAGAACTGGAAGAAAGAGAAGACAGGCGACTTGAGTAAAATCATACTGCTCAGAAGTGGAAACAGAGAGGTTAGCCAACTTGTGATAACCACGCAGCTCAGACAAGGAAACACAGGGAGGTCAGGCAACTTCCCTAAGATCACCCAGCTCAAATGTGGAAGCATAGGGAAGTCAGGCAATGTACCTAAGATCACACAGTTCTGAATTGGAAGCACAGAGAGGTCAGGCAGCTTGCCTAAAATCACACAGCATAGAGGTGGAAAAACTGAGAGGTTGGCAACCTGTCTCAGATTGACCAGATCAGAATTGGAAGCACAGAGATATCAAGCAATGTGCCTAAGACCACACAGTTCTGAATTGGAAGCACAGAGAGGTCAGGCAGCTTGCCTAAGACCACACAGCTCCTACATGAGAGCACAGAGAGGTCAGGCGACTTGTCTCTGATCACACAACTCACATGTTGAAGCCCAGAGAAGTTGGAAACTTGCCTAAGCTGACCGAGCTCAGGAGTGGAAGCACAGCGAGGTTAGGCAAGTTTGCCTATGATCACACAGCTCCAAGGTGGAAAAACAGCGTTCTTGCAACATGCCTATAATCACATAGATTGGAAGTGGAAGCACAGAGAAGTCAGGCAAGTTGCACAAGATCACACAGCTAAGATATGAAAGCACAGGGATGTAACTCAACTTGACTAAGATCACAGAGCTCAGAAGTGGAAACACAGAGAGCTTAGACAACTTGCCTAAGATCATACAACTTAACCATGAAAGCACAGAGATTTCAGGCAACTTGCCTAAGATCAACAAGCTCTGATATGAAAATGTGGAGATATTTCACATCTTGTCAACCAATCACAGAGCTCAGAAGTGGAGGCACACAGATGTCAGGCAACATGCGTGTGATCACAGAGCTCATGAGTGGAAGCACAGAGACGACAGCCAGCTTGTCTAAGGTTACACAGCTCTGAAGTGGAAAGCAGATTGTAGTCAGGAAAGTTGCCTAAGATCACAGAGCTCAGATATGAAACTACAGAGATGTTTCCCATCTTGTCTACCAATCACAGACCTCAGAAGTGGAAGCACAGTGAGGTGAGGCATCTTGCCTAAGATCACACAGCTCAGAACTGGAAGAAAGAGAGGTCAGGCGACTTGACTAAAATCACACAGCTCAGAAGTGGAAACAGAGAGGTTAGCCAACTTGTGATGACCACACAGCTCAGACATGGAAGCACAGGGAGGTCAGGCAACTTGCCTAAGATAACCCAGCTCAAATGTGGAAGCATAGGGAAGTCAGGCAATGTGCCTAATATAGCACAGTTCCGAATTGGAACACAGAGAGGTCAGGCAGCTTGCCTAAGATCACACAGCATAGAGGTGGAAAAACTGAGAGGTTGGCAACCTATCTAAGATTGACCAGATCAGAATCGCAAGCACAGAGATATCAGGCAATGTGCCTAAGACCACACAGCTCCTACATGGGAGCACAGAGAGGTCAGGCAACTTGTCTACCATCACACAGCTCACATGTTGAAGACTAGAGAGGTTGGAAACTTGCCTAAGATGACCGAGCTCAGGAGTGGAAGCACAGAGGTTAGGCAAGTTTGCCTATGATCACAGAGCTCTTAGGTGGGAAAACAGAGTTCCTGCAACATGCCTATGATCACATAGATTGGAAGTGGAAGCACAGAGATGTCAGGCAACTTGCACAAGATCGCACAGCTAAGATATGAAAGCACAGAGATGTCAGTCAACTTGATTAACATCACAGAGCTCAGAAGTGGAAACATAGAGAGGTTAGACAACTTGCTGAAGATCACACTACTTAAACATGAAAGCACAGAGATGTCAAGCAACTTGCCTTAGATCACCAAGCTCAGATATGGAAGCACAGAGAGGTTAGGTAATCAGCCTGAGATCACACAGCCCCTAAGTGGAAGCACATTGTAGTCAGGCAAGTTGGCTAAGATCACATAGCTGAGATATGAAAATACAGAGATGATTCACCTCTTGTCTTCCAATCACAGAGCTCAGAAGTGGAAGCACAGAGAGGTTAGGCAACTTGCCTAAGATCACACAGCTCAGATGTGGAAGAAAGTGAAGTCAGGCACCTGGACTAAGAACACCAAGCTCAGATATGGAAGTACAGACAGGTTAGCCAACTTGCCTATGATCACACAGCTCCGACATGGAAGCACAGGGAGGTTAGGCAACTGGCTAGTATCAGATAACTTATCAATGGAAGCACAGAGAGATCAGGTCACTTGCCTAAGATGACACACTCAGAGGTGGAAGGACAGAGATAATAGTCAATTTTTGTAACATCACAGAGCTTCAGGTAGAAGCACGGAATGCTCAGGCAACTTGGGTCCGATCACACAGCTCTTAATTGGAAGCACAGAGATGACAGCCAACTTGCTTATGATCACAGAGCTCAAAATGGAAGCACAGTTAGGTTAGGCAACTTGCCTTAGATGACAGAGCTCAGAAATGGAAGCACAGAGAGGTTGTGCAACTTGCCTTAGATCACTCAGCTCTTATGTGGAAAAACAGGGAGGTTCTGTAACTTGCCTATGATAATGGAGATCAGAAGTGGAAGCACAGAGATGTCAGACAACATGCGTAAGATCACAGAGCTCAGAATTGGAAGTACATAGTGTTTTAACTACTTGCCTAAAATCACACACCTCTTAAGCGGAAGCACAGAAAGGTCAGACAACTTGCCTAAGATCAAACCAGCAGATGTGGAAGCACAGAGAGGTTAGAATCCTTTTCTAATTTCGGTGCAATCATACAAATTACAGAATAATCTGTGTTGTTTTCACCGCAAGCCATTCAATATGACCATAATCCACATGTATGCCCTAATAGTAATGCCAAAGAAGCTGAAGTTGAATGATTCTATGATGACCTGCAAGACCTTCTTAACTAATACCAAAAAAGAGATCCTTTTCATCATAGGGAACTGGAGTACAAAATTAGGAAGTCAAAAAAAAAAAAAAATTAGGAAGTCAAGAAATACCTGGAGTAACAGGCAAGTTTGGCCTTGGAGTACAAAATGAAGCAGGGCAAAAGCTAACAGAGTTTTGCCAAGAGAATGCACTGGTCATAGCAAACACCCTCTTCCAACAACACAAGAGATAAGTATACAAGGACGTCACCAGATGGTCAAGAGAGAAATCAGATTGATTATATTCTTTGCATTTGCAGATGGAGAAGCTCTATGCAGTCAGCAGAAACAAGACCGGGAGCTGACTATGGCTCAGATCATGAACTCCATGCTTCCAAATTCACTTAAATTGAAGAAAGTAGGGAAAACCACTAGACCATTCAGGTATGACCTAAATCAAATCCCTTATAATTATACAGTGGAAGTGAGAAATAGATTCAAGGGATTATATCTGATACACAGAGTGCCTGAAGAACTATGGATGGAGGTTCGTGACATTGTATAGGAGGCGGTGATCGAGACCATCCCCAGGAAAAAGAAGTGCAAAAAGGCAAAATGGTTTTTTGAGGAGGCCTTATGAATAGCTTAGGAAAGAAGAGAAGTGAAAGGCAAAGGAGAAAAGGAAAGGTATACCCACTTGAACACAGAGTTCCAAAGAATAGCAAGGAGAGATAAGAAAGCATTCCTCAGCGATCAGTGCAAATAAATAGAGGAAAACAATAGAATGGAAAGACTAGACATCTCTTCAAGAAAATTAGAGATACCAAGGGAACATTTCATGCAAAGATGGGCCCAATAAAGGACAGAAATGGCATGGACCTAACAGAAGCAGAGGATATTTAGAAGAGGTGGAAAGAATACACAGAAGAACTATACAAAAAAGATCTTCATGACCCAGATAACTCACCTCTGAGTCAGATCCCTGTGATCTCTGTGATCACTCACCTAGAGCCAGACATCATGGAATGTGAAGTCAAGCGGGCATTAGGAAACATCACTAAGAACAAAGCTAGTGGAAGTGATGGAATTCCAGTTGAGCTATTTCAAATCCAAAATATGATGCTGTGAAAGTGCCACACTCAATATGAGCAAATTTGAAAAACTCAGCAGTGGCCACAGGACTGGAAAAGGTTAGTTTTCATTTCAATCCCAAAGAAAGGCAATGCCAAAGAAAGTTCAAACTACTGCACAATTGCACTCATCTCACATGCTAGCAAAGTAATGCTCAAAATTCTCCGAGCTAGGCTTCAACAGTGTATGAACTGAGGACTTCCAGATGTTCAAGCTGGATTTAGAAAAGGCAGAGGAACCAGACACAGCTGTGTCTCCCTGAGTGTGGGCTAAGTGTTTTCAGTCATGTCCGACTCTTTGAGACCCTATGGACTGTAATCTGCCTGTCTCCTTTGTCCATGGGAATTCTCCAGGCAACAATACTAGAGTGGGTTGCCATTTACTTCTCCAGGGGATCTTCCTGATCCAGGGATCAAACCCCTGTCTCTTAAGTCTCCTGCATTGGCAAGCAGGTTCTTTACCATTAGCACCACCTGGAAAGCCCCAGAAGTGAAAGGGATAATCCACCAGGCTCTCTGTCCATGGAATTCTTCAGACAAGAATACTGGAGTGGATTGCCATTCACCTGGGTCTACCTAGGTCACAGGCTTTTTCTTTACCTTCTGAGCTACCAGGGATGCCCCTTCCAAATGGACTCTGCCCTTTCAGGCCTTTTAGCCCTGTAGGTTCCCAGCCCTCGGTAGCCTCTAGACCCTTCCTCTTCCCATCTTCAGACCTCGCCCTCCCCTGCTCTTTAAGTTCTCACCCCTTCGGATGCCTTAATTGCCTGGACATCCCACCCTCCTCTCCCAACCTAAGGACCCATCTCATGGTCTCCGTGTCTGGAAGGCTGTTGAAGCCATGTGGCCGTGGGATGGTTCATGGTGAAGTCCAGGGCCTTGTGCTCTGGCTCCTAGGGCTGCTGGCTGGGCCAGGCGGGACTAGTACTGGATTTGGTAGCGGAGGACTGAGCTTAGAACCAAGGCTCGGGGCTTCGGCTGAGTTGTAGAAAGGTACTGCGTGGTGGTGCGGGCCTCGTGGAAGCCTAGCGTCTACTCTGTCACCTGGCTCCTAGTTGGGGCTGGGGCTTCCAGTGTCGTTCAGGTCTCCAGAGTTGGAGGGGGTTGGGGCCTGGGCGAGTCCTCAGATCCTGCCCCCTGACCTGACCGCCTGCTTCTCTTTGCAAAATAAGGAAATGTGGAATCGGACCGCGGGTGGTTTCTACCGAGAGGGACTGCAGAAATTCAGAGAAGGCAAGGGTGAAACAGATGGAGTGAGAGAAACAGGAATTGAGGGATATACACCTAGTGACACAGAGACATTAATGGAGACATAGAGATGGAGGCAGAAAGAGACATATAAGAAGGTGTGTGAGGGTCAGAAATGCAGGCGGGAAGACGCTTAGGATCAAGTGGAGTCCAAGGCGGCAGAGAAACCGAGGTGGGAGTGTAGAGTTCTGAGCTGGGTTGAGGGGCTGAACCAACAGAGGGCAGTCAGGCCAGGCCTCCTCAGGCTGCCTGCCCACTTACCCTGTAGCTGAGCAGCCTCAGAGAGGCAGAGAGAGGTGCCCTAACTACATCCTCTTTCTTCCTCTCTCTCATTTCTAATTTAATCCCGTCTGTTTCCAATAGGGGTCACAGTGGCTCTCCCACAGATTCTTCCTTCCTATCTTCCTCCCTGCCTGAGACCCATTTCTGCCTCTGTCTGTCTTGAGCCGTCTCTCAGCTCTCTGCTTTGATTTCTCTGGTTGGTGGCTCTCACCCTCCCTGAGTCCTGGGGTTTGTCATCCCTCTGTCCGTTTGTGGTGAGAAAGGGAAATACTTGATGGATGGAGTTAGAGATGTGGACATAATCAGGGAAGAACCACAGGGTCCAGCCCTGTCGGTGGAGTAGGGGAATCTCTCTGTCCACTTCCTCAGGCAGAGACCCTGAGAGGCTAGGGAAAGAGAGGTGGGGAAGGGCTTCCCTTGTGGCTCAGCTGGTAGAGAGGTGGGGAAATCAAAGACAGACAGCAAAGAAAAGATAGGGAGAGGCACATAGATACCAAGCGAAAGAGAAGCCCAGTTTACAGAGACATTGAAGGAGAGATGGAGATGCAGAGAAGGAGATTCCAAGAAAGAGAGACAAAAAAAGTAGTATATGTTAAAAAAAAAAAAAAGGAAAAGAGGAAGTGAAATTGAGGAGATAGAAACAGATATTGGGAGAGACAGATACAGCAGAAAAAAAAAAGAGAGAAACTGAGGGGCAGAGAAAGTCAGAACAAGACAAAGAAGTGTAATGAAAGCC
Organism: Muntiacus reevesi; assembly: GCF_963930625.1. Lineage (NCBI taxonomy): Eukaryota > Metazoa > Chordata > Mammalia > Artiodactyla > Cervidae > Muntiacus > Muntiacus reevesi. The sequence continues at coordinate 52,106,523 of NC_089271.1, read as the reverse complement.
TAGAGAGTGAGAGAAAAAGTAAGACAGGAGAATTGGGTGCATCCTTACCCGGAGTCTGGGAGTTGCTTGGTCTGAGTATTCTCATTTCCTCTGTTCTTTTACTGGCCATTGGAAAGTGAGGCTTGGATGGGCAGGACAGCCCTACGAACTCTACCCCCACTGGTCCCAGGGCCCAGAGGTGGGTGGGAGAGTTGCTTTCCCCAGGGATACACCTTCAGAGATCTGTGCTCTGATGTTGGAACCTAGGGACCATCTCAAGAAGCCCATTTAGGGCCAATTTAGGGAACTGACTAATGGGGGCCATCTCCAGGTGAACTGCAGTGTCATCGGATTACCTACAAGTCTGTAGAGGAGGAAGGATGTGCCAGTGATCACTTCGGTGGGGACAGTGGCGCCTTCCTGTCCTTACCCCCATTATGCATATGAGGAAACTGAAAGTACAGAAAAGGTAAAGCAACTTGCCCGTGCTTATACAGCCTGAAAGTGGCAAAAAGAAATTAAAATGAAAGTCGCTCAGTCGTGTCCAACTCTTTGTGACCCCATGGACTATTCAGTTCATGGAATTCTCCAGACCAGAATACTAGAGTCGGTAGCCTTTCCCTTCTCCAGGATCCAACGCTGAGATTTATAGTCTTCTTTAGAATGTGAAGAGTTTCAGAGAGGTCATTTGCAACATAATTTCCAGGACAAGTCCTTATCTGTCATAATTACTGGTGTCATTTGAAGGTTTTCACAGGCCATAGCAACAATTTCTGAGCGCCCTTTGTTATAATAATAATTTCAAGGACAGCCTTATCTCAATGGAGATTAAAGTTGTCAACAATCCTGGGCATTCTCAAAGGGCTGGGGGATTTGGGGATTTGAGACAAAGTCTCCCAACTGAGCAAAACCTCACCACATCAGGTGGTGCAAACTTTTTATGATGCAGAATGAAAGCTCTTCCTCTACAGCCAAAGGACAAGAGAGCATCTCCATTCCTTCTTAGATTCCTTTAGTTAATTATAAAGGTAATTATCAGGCTGGTCTCTGGGAGTTTCCTCAGTGAGCATTAGAAAGAAAAAACAAGACTTCCCTGGCAGGTCAGTGCTTAAGACTCCGTGCTTCCATGGCAGGGGGCACAGGTTCAATATCCCTGGTTGGGGAACTAAGATCCCTCATACCATGAGGCGTGGCCAAAAAGAAAAAAAAAAGGAAGAAAGGAAAAACAAGCCCATGAAGCTAAATTTTTATTGCAAAATACAAAGAATAGGGCTAAAGAGGAGTTTTTAAATTTTTCAGTGAAATAATAAACAAAAGGAAACTGTGTTTCCTAATACTAAAGGAAATTTCCATTCTAATGTGCCACACCAAACCCTATTAGTAATCTCAGTCCACACCCCTCATTTCCCACAGGTTGTAGTCTTAACCTCTGGGTGCTTAGAGAGTACATGGGGAGAGTGGGCTGTCCTTGGAGGGAAAGTCTTCACACAGGCATTTTTGAGATGTGCCAGATCCTGAGGTCCTCAGCTGTTGATCCATGCCTGATGCTCTTGCTTTATCCCTCAAATTGGCTATCAGGCTCCTCCAGATCTAAATCTCCTGAATAAATCTGTGTCCCCCTCCCAGGCAAGAGGAAATATTAATTGCGCTTTCCAGCCTTAATGGGAACTTAATGGTTTTGTGAGCCCCACCTGCTAGAATAACAGACATGTCTACCCCAAAAGGTAGCTTCAAAACACAGTAATTGACAAAAGATTTACAAGCAATCCAATAGAATAGAAAAGCAAGCAAGCAAGCAAAGGATGTGAAAAAACATTTTACAAAAGCGGAAACCCAAGTAGCCAATAACATATGAACATATGCTCATGGTAAATCAGAGGACTGTGTCTTAAAATAGCAAAATATTATTTCATCACTCAAACAGGCAAAAAAAAAAAAAAGCCCTTAAAATCCAAGAGTACTAAGTGTTGCTAAGGATTTCTGGAAACAATGGGTCTCATTCATAGTTAATAGGAATGTAATGGGTACACCAATCATTTTGGAAAGCTATTTGACAGTATCTACTAGAGCTGCATATATGCACACTCATCACCTTGTGCTGCCATTTCTAGGTGTACACCTAACATAAATGTGCACAAATGTTAGCCAAAGACATGTACAAGAATATAGCAGCTTTGGATTTGTCTGGTGGTACAGTGGATAAGAATCCACCTGCCAATGGAGGAGACACAATTTGTATCCTTGGTCCAGGAGGATTCCATATGCCTCAGAGCAACTAAGCCCATATACTGCAACTACTTGCCCGTGCTCTAGAGCTCATGAGCCTGAACTACTGACCTGCAAGCTGCAACTACTAAGCCTGTGCACCTATAGCCTATGCTCCACAATGAAAGAAGTCACCACATTGAGAAGCTGGTGCACTGCAACAAAGAATAGCCCCGCTTGCTGCAACTAGAGAAAGCCTGAGCACAGCCAAAAATAAATAAAATAAATTTAAAAAATTATTTTAAAGTGTCTGTCAAGGAAGGCTATTCAATTTCATAGTAGGTCTTGCTTCTGGTCAACTAGCTCACTTCTCCTATTAGGTGTAAAGTTTTTTAGATGATTCTCTTGAATTCTCTAATAACATCAATGGGCTTCAACCAAAGACCATCAGGAATTCACCAAAAGTTAAAATTGGGTTTATTAGCTCATCACACTGAGGGAGAACACACATCGCAGAGAACCATGGGTCATCTCAGTTAAGGGAGTTAGAAAAGTTGTCACAAGATTTGAATGTGTATTAGATATGTTTGTGTTGACTCTTGTGATGTGACAAGGGCTGCTTAGTGGCATTTAAGACTGGACAGGCTCTGTTGGCCAAAAACGCCACAGGCAGTTACCAAAAACAAGATAATGATCATTTGTCCTTGTAATAGATCCTGGACATAGTATCCTAGGTAACCCAACCCGGGCCATGGAAATATGTCTTATGGCCCAGCTGGTCTCTTGTAGACAGCCCAGTGCCTTTTTTTCTTACCCTCATCGGAAATTGTTCTATTGACCTGGAGTATTTATATAAAGTGCAGCAGAAGCTGTCCACCTCTGGAATCGTCAGTTTCCAGAGAATTCCTAAAAATCCTCGGTTTGAAGCCTATTAATAAGGTCTTTTCCACTGAGACTCATAGGAAGTTTCCCTTTGATCATGCAGACTTTGTTGAGGTGGATATTTTTAAAATGCAGCTTGAACCTATTATGGAGATATCTAGAGTCTTTAGTCACATTGGCCTGTAAGAGGGTAGGATTCGAGGCGAAATGACAGAACAGAGTGGGGCAGTCTGTTATTAACACAAAAGTAGCTAACTAGAGGTGGTCCCCAGAGGGGTTAGAGCTCATTGCCATTAAGGCTAATGGTAATACTTTAGTCCCTGGAAGTTTGAGGGTTAGGATTAGAAGTCTGTTGATTTTACTTTCCAAATTTCATTAGGTCTCTCCACTTTTTCTGAAGTTTATAGGTGATAATGGCTGCAGAGTTTCCAGGGAAGTTAAAACTTTACAGAGTTTTTCTAACACAACACTGTAAAGCAACTAAACTGAAATTAAGTTATATTAAAAAAAAACTTTATGGAGTTTTAAAATACGTTATTTAGGTGTAATGTCTGTCCCTGTTACTGAAGAGATAAGTTGAGTTGGGAATTACAAAGGCAATCTATTTCCCTATCCTTAGAGCAAAAATTCTCTGGCCAGAAGGGAAAGTGCAGTTCACCTGGAAAATAACCCACAACCAGATCTTGCTTATAGCCCTTTGTATGTGTGCTAAGTCAGTTAAGTCATGTGTGACTCTGCGACGCTATGGACTGCAGCCTGCCAGGCTCCTCTGTCTATGGGATTCTCAAGGCAAGAATACTGGAGTGGGTTGCCATGCCCTCCTCCAGGGGATCTTCCTGATCCAGGTATTGAACCTGTGTCTCTTACATCTCCTGCATTAGCAGGTGGGGCCTTTACCACTAGTGCCACCAAAAGGGCCTCAAGCTGTTGGTTCCTATCCACACCTTACATTTTCAGTCTTTAAGAGCTTAATGGTTGTTAAGAGCTGTGACGTTCAAGGGAAACGTCTCAGCAAGACCCATCAATGTTGGTCCAGTGTCAAGACTATTATGAAGCATTTTTGCTAACTTCCACTCTTGTGGTGATCTCAGGTGTCAGTTGGAGAAAAAAACACACAACATAAAAATAGTGAAAGTGAAAGTCACCCAGTCATGTCTGACTCTTTGCAACCCCATGCGCTATGCAGTCCTTGGAATTCTCTAGGCCAGAATTCTGGAGTGGGTAATCTTTTCCTTCTCCAGGGGGTCTTCTCAACCCAGGTATTGAACCCAGGTCTCCTGCAGTGAGTTGAGTTTTATTCAGTGACTTAGAGAACTGGGAACTGTTTCAAAGAGGCAGGGGGTGGGGGAGCCAGTAAATGTATAAATTTTTTGGCTGGAAAATACATGTGGTCATGCACGCACCTTTGTAAAAGATTGCTGCTAATCACACACACACTCACACACACACACAAAACCCCACCATATCTCAGTTAAGTGTTTTAGTGCTTATCTATGGGAAGATGCAAGAATCTGGTGTCATTGAAATTCTTCCCTAGATATGCATCTTAGTTGTCTAGGGGCCCATATATACAAAACAAAGAATGTTTCCCACTGAATTCCTTTCAGGGTGTACTTGTAGGTCAATGACTACAGTGGCTAATGATTTGAGCCTTTTAAAATTTGAATTGTGGGCTACATTCTTTATTTACACAAGTAGTGGAAAGCTATATAGAAATTCCTTCATTTGTTATCCGTTTTGAGAAGGGTTGTGTAGTGTAAGGGTTGTGTAGTGAATATGAAATTATCACTGTAAAAGGCTAGTTACATTTCCCTATGAAAGGAGAGGGGAAGAATTTTGTCTGCAGGAAAATGAAATTTGACATAATATGCTCCAAAGAGAGTTATTACAGCTAATTTAAACATTAACTCAGGCCCTTGAAAATTTTATCATGGCATGCTATTAAAAAGTCAGCACTTCTTGGGGGATTCTTTCGTGGTCCAGTGGTTAAAATCTGAGCTCCCAGTGGAGGGAGCATGGGTTCTATCCCTGGTTGGGGAACTAAGATCCCACATGCTGTGTGTCCAATAAATAAAATAAAACAATTTTTTAAAAAAGTCAGCACTTCTTAATCCTCAAATACAGAAATGAAGAGGAGGGTGTTTCCTTTGTTAAATAAAATGACCTCTCTCCTTTAGGCAGATAAAACAAGCAAGCTCTATATGTAGTTTCTGCCCTTTTTCCTAAGGAATCTCTCAAATTGATGATCTTGTTCATAACAAAAGTTTCTCAAGGTGGCTACTTCAATCTCAATTTTTTCCTGGTAAAATTATGCCACTTAGAGAGATAAACGTATGTGTTGACATTACAGTGAGAAAACAGGAATGAAGCAAGTGCTTGGCCTGAAAGGGGCACAGTTTCAGACTGAGAACATCTCCTAAGAAATGCAGTGTTCCATAAAGGTGCTGGTTGTGTGACTTGATGTCTCCAGATTTTGGCCAAAGGCCAATTATCACTGATCATGGACCAGGAATAAATACGCTCCTGATTCTGGGTGGATAAAACTAAACAAAGCAATTCCCAGGGAAACAAAGACAAGACTGAGGAAAGTTCACATAAGGTAGTTTTTTTTCCAATTTATTTTTAGTGGTAAAATACACATTACATGAAATTTATCTCCACCATTTTTAAGCGTACAGTTCGGTGGTATTAAATGCATTCATAGGAATGTCCCTGGTGGTCCAGTGGTTAAGAATCTGCCTTCTAATGCGAGGGATGTGGGTTCAATCCCTGGTCATGTGACTAAGATCCCACAGGCCACAGGGCAACTAAGCCTACACACCACAACTACTGAGCCTGAGTGCCTCAACTAGAGAGCCTGCAGGCTAAACTAAGACCTGATACAGCCAAAAATAAATAAATAATTTTTAAAAATATACTCAGGACTTGCCAGGTGGCCCACTGGCTAAGAATCCACCTGCCAGAAACAAGACAAGGGTGCCCACTCTCACCACTACTCTTCAACATAGTTTTCGAAGTTTTAGCCACAACAATCAGAGAAGAAAAAGAAATAAAAGGAATCCAGATTGGAAAAGAAGAAGTAAAAGTCTCACTATTTGCAGATGACATGATCCTCTACATAGAAAAGCCTAAAGACTCCACCAGAAAATTACTAGAGCTAATCAATGAATATAGTAAAGTTGCAGGATATAAAATTAACACAGAGAAATCCCTTGCATTCCTATACACTAACAATGAGAAAACAGAAAGAGAAATTAAGGAAACAATTCCATTCACCATTTCTTGATCAGCTTGTGATGTGCGACAAATAGTGTATTTTATATGACCACTGGTTTTGACCAGCTCAGTGGTTGGACAGAGAAGAAGCTCCAAAGCAATTCTCAAAGCCAAACTTGCACCCAAAAAAGGTCATGGTCACTGTTTGGTGACCTGCTGCTGGTCTGATCCATTACAGTTTTCTGAATCCTGGCGAAACCATTACATCTGAGAAAGAATGCTCAGCAAGTTAATGAGATGCACTGAAAACTTCAACACCTGCAACCAGTGTTGGTCAACAGAGAGGGCCCAATTCTTCTCCATGACAACGCCTGATGGCATGTTGCATAACCAACACTTCAAAAGTTGAATGAATTGGGCTATGAAGTTTTGCCTCATCCACTTCATTCACCTGACCTCTTGCCAACTGGCTATCACTTCCTCAAGCATCAGGACAACTTTTTGCAGGGAAAATGTTTTCTAAGAGTATGGCAAATCCTGAAACAAGGATTTTTATGCTACAAGAATGTGTGTGTTAGTTGCTCAGTCATTGCCGACTCTTTTCGACCCCATGGACTATAGCCTGCCAGGCTTTTATGTCCATGAGATTCTCCAGGCAAGAATACTGGAGTGGATTGCCATTCCCTTCTCCAGAGGATCTTCCTGACCCAGGGATCAAACCCTGGTCTCCTGCATCATAGGAAGATTCTTTACCATTTGAGCTACAGGGAAGTCTGCTACAAGAATAAGCAAACTTATTTCTCCCTGGCAAAGATGTGTTGATGGTAGTGGTTCCTATTTTGATTAATAAAGATGTGTTTGAGCCTAGTTATAATGACTTAAAATTCACGATCTGAAACCACAGTTGCTTTTGTACCAACCCAATATTTACCTCTGAAGTTACCTTTAGCAAGTTTCTTTGTTTCTTCATGTGAATTTGAGTTATTAATTTGGTGTCCTTTTTTTGCCACGTGTCATGCAGGATCTTGGGCTTCCCTTGTGGCTCAGCTGGTAAAGAATATGCCTGCAATGTGGGAAACCTGGGTTCGATCCCTGGGTTGGGATGATCCCCTGTAAAAGGGAAAAGGCTACCCACTCCAGTACTCTGGCCTGGAGAATTCTGGCCTCCCGCAAAGAGTCAGACATGACTCAGCGACTGTCACTTTCACTTTCACATGCAGGATCTTAGTTCCCCTACAAGGAATCAAACCCAAACTCCACTGCATTGGAAGTGTGAATCTTAACCACTGGACAGCCAGGGAAGTCCTAGACCTGTTCTTATTTTATGAGTGTAGTATTAGCAATATATAAGAAATTTTCATATTCCTTTGATTACTTTTGTTTCCTCTCATTTTTTCCCCTATTCCATTTGTTCTTAGTCTTTCTGTTTTGTCCCATTGGTTATTCTTTTTGTTGTTGTTGTTCCATTGGTTATTCTTAAATTAATTAACTCAGTGCTTTATGCATACTTATTCAACTCCTATTATACTCTAGGTTTGGGGATGCAGTGGTGAAGAGATTGAAGACTGTCCCTGTGAAACTTACACTGTAGTTGGGGAGACAGTATATAAAGCATTATAGAGGAAATATGATGAAAGAAATTGATAAGTGCTACAGTGGAAAATAAAGCAGACCTAGACACAGAGAATTTGAGTTAGAAAGATCAAGGAAGGCCTCTGTGAAGGGTGATACCTAAACAGACCAGGATGAAACAAAGGAACAAGCCACATGCAAAATGAATAGCAAATGCAAAGACACTGAAGTTGGGAACATGCTTGGCATGTGTGAAGAAAAGAAAGGAGACAAATGCAGGTACAGAGAAAATGAGGGGGACAGTGGTAGGATGGGAGGTCAGAAAGGTAACATGGGCAAGATCTCACAGGACCTCATGGACCATAGGCTTTATGTGGGTACGTGGACTTTAGCTTTTATTCAGATGGGAGCTGGGAGGAGGGAATGCTGAGTACATAGGAACATTAATTAGAATAGGGTCCCTCTGGCTGCTATGAGGAAAAGAAACTATCAGGGGGCAAGGAAAGAAGCAGGGAGGCTGGTGAGGTGGCTACTGCAAGGGTCCAAATGATACACGGCAGTGCTGGCAGTGGAGGCGAAGAGAAGGGGTTGGATTATGGATCTATTTTAAAGGATTTCCTCAGAGACTGGATGTGGGGGTGAGAAAAAGAGAGGCATCCAGGATGTTTTGTGGTTTTTATAAGAATGAAATAATGCCATTTGCCACAACATGGATTTGCCTAGAGATTATCATAGTAAGTGAAGTAAGTCAGAGAAAGACAAATATCATATAACATCACTTATATGTGGAATCTAATAGAAAATGATACAAATGAATTTTTTACAAAACAGAAACAAACTTAGATCTCAAAATCAAATGTATAATTACCAAAGGGGCTATATGGGGGAAGATGGTAAATTAGGAGATTGGGATTAACATACACAAATTGTGTGTGTGTTTTCAGTCACTCAGTTGTGTCCAGCTCTTTGGGACCCTATGAACTGTAGCCTACCAGGCTCCTCTGTCCATGGCATTCTCCAGGCAAGAATACTGGAATGGCTTGCTCCTCCAGAGGATCTTCCTAACCCAGGAATCAAACCCATGTCTCCTGCATCTCCTACATTGGCAGATGGGTTATTTATTGCCGAACCACTGGTGAAGCTCTACATACACATAGACAACTAATGAGGACCTTCTGCATAGCACAGGGAACTCTATTCAATATTCTGTAATAACCTATATGAAAAAAGAATCTGAAAGAAAATAGACATATACATTCACTATATTGTACATCTGAAACTAATGAAACATTTTAAATCAACCATACTACAAAAAATTTTTTTTTAAAAAGAATGCTTTATGGTTTTTGATCTGAGAAGCTGGGTGAATGATGGACCATTTATAGAGATGGGGGAGACTAAAAGAAGAATCGAATTTTTGTTTTGTTTTCGTCTTTGCAGTGGAAGGGCAGGCCTTGTAAGACAGTAAATCAACAGTTGGAGTTCGGGGAAGTTAACACTGAAATGCTTATGAAATACACAAGTAGAAATGTTGAGGAGGCAGTTGGAGTTTGAATCCCAAGAGGCCCAGGCTAGAGATGTGAATTTGGGAGTAACAGTAAATACAGGCTATTTTTAAAGAATCTGACTGGGATTTCCCTGGTGGCCCAGTGGTTGAGAGTACATCTTGCAGTGCTGGGGACATGGGTTCCACCCCCTGGTCAGGGAACTAAGATTCCACATGCTTTGAAGTAACTAAGCCCCTGCACCACAATTAGAGAGCCCGTGTGCCAACAGCTGAGACCAGACGCAGCCAAATAAAATTTTTTAAATAAATAAAATAAAAAGAATTAGAGTGACAGAGCTCTGGAGGAGCTCATACTGGCAATCAAGTGCTCCAGCCTGAGGCCAGACAGGCTGTTTCCACTCAGTCATGAGGAAGTACAATCCTCCCACCTTCCGTGGTCCTGGAAGGGAGAAAAAAAGAAAACTCCTAGCAAACAGCAAGAATGACAACCACAGAGAGCCAATGGACTTGTTTTTATGTTTTTACTTCTGCAAAATTCTATCCGCATCCCTCGTAATTGGAGTTTGATTCTTAGCTCTCCACTCCCCCCGCATGGTTTGACTCCATCTGCAATCTGTCTCCTAGAGAATGCCTCAGAATAACTGGTCCCCTGATGGCTCCCTTGAAAAGCACCACTCAAGGTATTTGGGGGGGGGAGTTGCTTTGGGGGAATTTGGGCGAAGGAAGGGAGGTAGATGTGTCTGCTCATTAGACCATTTTGCCACACTCTCCCAGAAGGCTTCAAAATACAGCGAATGAGAACATGTCCCACTGTGCTTCAGGCTCACCAGCCTTACTTCACTTCCTTGAACGTGCCATGCTGCTTCTCAGCTTAAATCTTTTTCTTGTGCAGTTTCCTCGTCTGAAATGTTTTCCCCCTATACCCATCTCCCTGGGTAACTCCTCCTGGACCTTTAGATCTCAGCATAGATACCCTTTCTCAGGGGGAATTTTCCAAGCCCCCTCCCCCACTATGGGTGGTAGACCCTCTTACCACTGGGTACTTGACAACTCTGGTGTACAGGCTAAATTTGGTTGAGTACTGCCAGACAATTGCCCAAAATGGCTGCTCAAGTCCAGACTCTCACCAACAGTACATGAAGGTCCCTGTATCTCCACAAGACTGCCAAATTTCATGTGATTTAGTTTTCCAATTTCTTCCAGTACGATGGATATAAAGTAATATGTCATTTTTTAAAAATTGCACTTCTCTAATGATTAGTAAAATTGAGCATATCTTCACATGCTTGATAACCTCATGGGTTTCCTCTTGTGTGAGCTGTCTATTCCTATCCTTTCCCCATTTTTCTTTGAGGCTCTTGTTTTTTTCTTGCTGTTTCTCAAAGTCACTTTTATTTTCTGGATGTTTAATCTCAGGTGATTTCAGCTATAGCAAATAGATATTTGCTGCTTCATCTGTTAACTTTGTGTATAGGGTCTTTCATTAAACAGAAACTGTAAATTTTGATATGTACATTGTCATTAACATTCTTCCTTGTGGTTTGTGCTTTTGAAGTTTTGTTCAGGAAGTCCCTCCCCATCCCTAGGTCACATAGTATATTTTTCTATTAACTTACAGTGTTTTCTTTAACATGAAAATCTTTAACCTGTCCGGAGCTATTGTTTGTATACTGTGTGAGGACTCCTGCTTATTTTCTTTCAGTTTTCCATACACCATCTTACCTTTCTGACCTTAGAACACATCCCAATACCTAGTAAGTCAAGTCTACTTTCTTATCTTTTTCAGAAATGTTTTAGCACTTCACAAATCTTTATTCTTTTATATATATATTTATTTATTGAGATATAATCACATACATAAGATTCATCATTTTAAAGTGTACAATTCAATGGTTTTTAGTATATTCACTAAGTTGGTCACCCATCAACGTTATCTAACACCAGAACATTTTCATCACCTCAAAAAGAAACCCTGTACTTATTTGCAGCCACCCCTGTTCCCTTCTCTTCTCCCCTCAGCCCCTGGCAACTACTAATCAACTATCTCTATGAATTTGCTTATTCTGAGCATTTCACATAAATGGAATCACAAATTATGTGAATTTTTGTGTCTGGCTCCTTTTCACTCTGCATAATTTCAAATTTCATCCATATTGCAACATGTATCAGTGCTTTGTTTCTTTTTATGGATGAGTAATCCATAATAATAATAATCCATAATAATATGGATGAGTAAAATATTCCATTTTATGGATATACCTCATTATGTCTATCCAGTCATCAGTTGGTAGATATTTGAGTTGTTTCTATTTGGGGGTTATTATGAAAAATGATGCTTTGAACATTCATGTAAAAGTTTTGTGTGGACTCTTTATATACATTATTGAATAAGATTTATTGATTTTCCTTAAAATGTTCAGCTGGGATTTAAATTAAGATTATATAGAAATTATATAGTAATTTGGATGTAATGGAAATAATTATAATATGAAATAGTCTCATCCGAGAGAATGAAACATGTCTTCTTTTATTCAGATTATCTTTTGTGTAACAATATTACCACAAATTTCTCAGCTTAAAACATTAACTAATAGTATCTGTGTGTCAGGAGTCAGGGTATGGTTTAATTGGATTCTTTGCTTCAGTTCAGTTCAGTCACTCAGTCGTGTCCGACTCTTTGTGACCCCAAGAGTCACAGCACGCCAGGCCTCTCTGTCCATCACCAACTCCTGGAGCTTACTCAAACTCATGCCCATCGAGTCCGTGATGCCATCCAGCCATCTCATCCTCTGTCGTCCCCTTCTCCTCCTGCCCTCAATCTTTCCCAGCATCAGGGTCTTTTCAAATGAGTAGCTCTTCGCATCAGGTAGCCAAAGTATTGGAGTTTCAGCTTCAACATCAGTCCTTCCAGTGTACACCCAGGACTGATTTCCTTTAGGATGGATTGGTTGGATCTCCTTGCAGTCCAAGGGACTCTCAAGAGTCTTCTCCAACACCACAGTTCAAAAGCATCAATTCTTCAGCACTTAACTTTCTTCACAGTCCAACTCTCACATTCATACAAGACCACTGGAAAAACCATAGCCTTGACCAGACGGACCTTTGTTGGCAAAGTAATGTCTCTTCTTTTTAATATGCTATCTAGGTTGGTCATAACTTTCCTTCCAAGGAGTGTCTTTTAATTTCATGGCTGCAGTCACCATCTGCAGTGATTTTGGAGCCCCCAAAAATAAAATCTCACAAAGTTGAAATGAAGGTGTTGACCAGAGCTACAGTCTCATCTGATGCTCGTCTGGGGAAGGATCTGTTTCCAAGCTCACTCAGGTTGTTGGCAGAATTCAGTTTCATTGCAGTCATAAGACAGAAGGCTTCAATTTCTTGCTGGCTGTCAGCTGGGGTCACCCTTAGCTCCTAAAGGCCACCTTCTATTCCTTGCCATGTGAGGTTCCCCAAAGTGGTCAATTGTTTCATGAAAGCCAACAAGGGAGTGGGAGTTGCCTCACAAGATGATCATTTCCACCTCATTTTTAACATGATTATGTACATGTAATCACATTCATCTGGTCACCTTTGGACACATACACACACACCCAAGGACGAGAATACAAGGAGACAAGGATCATGGGAGCCATCTTAATTGTGTGTCCATTATACCATCCCTGAGCATATAATCTTCAGGTTCGTAAGGGGATGTGTGCAAGGATTTTGGGGCTTCCCAAGTGGCTCAAGTGGTAACGAATCCGCCTGCCAATGCAGGAGTCACAGGAGATGCAGGCTTGATCCCTGGGTCGGGAAGATCCCCTGGCAACCCACTCCAGTATTCTCTTTTTTCCTCCAACCAGGTTTATTAAACTTAACAAAATTCTGTATACAAGGTGACCTAAATATGCTGCTTCAAAACATGATACTTTCCGTAACTAGTATTTTGTTAAGTTAATCCACAGAGTGTCAAAATGCAGCCTACTCTAAAATTAATAGAAAAGTGCTCAATATATATTACATAAATGGTCTAATAGTTCTATAAGGTAATTAACATAAGGTACAACTGAGTCCCTGTGACAGGCTGCTGGAGAACTGATGCGAGTTGTCAGGAGACCATTTTGTGAACTGCCACTGTGATGCCGCCGTGTTTCTGGATCATAATCTTCCCATTATTTGATTCTAGATACACCACAAGAATATCAGTGGGGTCCGAGGTTAGCTTAGCTGCTTGCTGGGCTAGTACAGATATCACCCCAGCATGCTCATCTGACAGGGTTCCAAAGCAACCTAGATTGAGTCCCTGTGAATCTGTGCACAGGACTCTGAAAATGGATGGATTCTTCATTGTGTCCTCCAAGTGCTGCTCTAAGGTAGCCTCTATCCCGCTGTGTGTCACCTCCTTCTTTGCCACGGGTTTCAGGTGCCCCTTGGTCCCCACTCCAGTATTCTCGCCGAGCAAGAGTTGGACACGACTGAGCACTCACAGTAGAAGCAGTTAGAATGGCTTAGATATACTCACAGCAACACAAATGGATCTTTCTTTTATTCACTTTTGATTTATGTCATGTTACCATACTTTAAAAATTCCAACCAAAATGAAAATGCCTTTAAAAAATCTGCTTATAATAATGATACATATTCATTAAAACTTTTTTTCAGATAACAGAGAAAAATGTAAAGGAGAATGTGACAAAGCATCTGTCATCTCCCCCTGCACCCACAATAACCACTGATATGCCCTTCCTGTCATGTTCCCCCCTATAGATACAGAAATTTTACCAAAGTTTTGTTTTGTTTGCTGTATCATTATATGTGGCTTAAAATCCTTTTGGAACAATTTATGAATGAAATCGATCTACGTATCTACGGAAGACAAGTAGAGACAACAAAATAAAGACAGAGACAGGAGGAGGGTTGCAGAGATGAAGGGAGAGAAAGAATAAGAGGCAGGAAGAGATAGATGGGAGGGGAAGACAGAGAGACCTATGGGCATATAAGGTCAGAAAGAGCAACAGAGCAATGGAGAGATGAAGATACTGGGAAAGAGACAAGGAAAGGATAAAAAGGAGCTTTTATTGAGCTCCTACTAAATGCCATTTTTTAAAAAGTTTTTTTAAAAATTGAATTTGTTATGACATTGCTTTGTTTTATGTTTTGGTGTTCCGTTAGGAGGCATGTAGGATCTTAGCTCCCTGATGAGGGATTGAATCCATTGCTCCCTACATTGGAAGGTGAAGTCTTAACCAAAGGACCACTAGGGAAGTCCTCTAAATACCATTCTTATTAAACCTTCAAAGCCACTCTGGGAGGCAGTTACTAGTAACCGCTTTATGCAGGTAAGGGACAGCATCTTAGAATGGTGAACTAATTGAAGTCATCACTTTGTAAAGGCCGTGGTCCATAGGCCATCCATAACTGTTTATCCAGTGAACAAAATTGTATATCTCCTCCCCAAGAAGCGGGGCGGCAGGGGGGACCAGACTCCCATTCCACTCCACTGAGTCATTTTTCCTGCCTGTCTGCTGAGGCGACAGCAAGGTCTGTTGCTCTGGCAACTGGCCTCCGACTGCCATGGCAACCGCCATCAAAGGCTCCAGCTCATCACCTTGCCCCTCGGGCATCTCCTTGGCAACGGGCAGGATGCAGAGGCTGAGGGAGCTAAAGGCTGCGCTTGCGTAGAGTGACAGGATGGGATGGGCAGGGAAGGGCAAGATTCCTCAGCCTGCGCAGCCGCAAAGCACCGCATCGGTGCGGGGTAGCTCAGGCGCTGCGCACTTGCCAGTCAGTCCGCCTGTCCGGAGCCCGGCTCGCTGGGGCAGCATGGCGGGGTCGCCACTGCTCCACGGGCCGCGGGCCGGGGGCGTCGGCCTTTTGGTGCTGCTGCTCTTGGGCTTACTTGGGCCACCCCGCACCCTCTGCGCAAGGCCGGTAAAGGTGCGACCGGGTTCGGGCACTGGGGGCGGGGTGGGGGGGAAGGATGCTACAGGCGAGGATCTGTGCCTGGCCGCTGGCCCCTGATCCTCGATGGCCCCAGTTCTCGGGACCTGTGGAGAGATCGGCCATGGGGGGCCTGGGGTCCAGCCTCCAGTCTGCGCCCAGGCCATGCCAGCCTCTGTCTCTTGGGTGTGCGGGTGGCAGTATCTGGGGGTCGTCTGGCCGCCGCGCCCTGCCCGCACTAGGCGCTGGGCCCGGCCTTGCCCCGCCCGCCGCCTGTGGCGCTGTCCAGGGGCGTAGTACACTGGAAGGAGAGGGATGCGGACCTCGGTCTGTGTCTGCAAGATGTGATGACAGGGATATGAGTGTGTGCTGTCTCTGTGTGTTTCTTTTGATATAAGTGTGTGATGCTTCTGTGTGTGACTTTTCTCAGTGTGGCCCCGGTGTGTTTGTGATTCCTGTGATGATGGAGTGACTTATGGGTGTGTCTGTGTGTTTGGGTGTGTTTCTGTGTGATTGTCTTTTTGTTTGGGAGGGAGTGGTCTTTGCATCCCCTAGGTGCACATCCCATTTCGGTTCTGTTGAACTGAGAGACTGGGATTTTGTATATGTGTTGATGAGACTCTTTCTTTGTGGAGCTGTGTCATTGTGGAGAGAGGAGCCATGATGTCGCTCTCTGTGCGGCATTATGTCTTTAAGGGTGGTGCATGCTCTTACATCTAGATGGCTTGGCAATTGTAACTGCATAGCATTGGTGAGTGTGAATGTTTGCAGCCCCCCCCCCCACCTCGAGTGTGGATGTGGCAGTGTTGGGTTGCATATTTGACATCTCAAGGCTTGTCAGTCCAAGTAGTGTGTGTGAGACCACGATTGACGTGTGTGATTCCCTGGGGAATCTCAGGGGTGGTGGCCATCAAGGGCACTTGGAGCACATCTTCCTCTAATGAAGAGTTCAAGGCTGTATGCATCAAGGATGGTTTTTTTTAAAAAGTATTCTTTATATATGCGAATATATCTAAATATATGTATATATACAGTGTAAGAAATAATGATAAAATAATCCCTTTGTGTACCCATTACTCAGCTTAAGAAATCAAACATGATCAATAGTTAGAAGCCCCTGGGTGCCTCTTGCCACAGTAGCCTCTCTCTTCCATAATCATTATCCTGTATTTTCTGTTAATTGACCCCTTACTTTTGTTTGTAGCTTATCATCTATGTCTGTATCTCTAAACAATATGTTGTTTAGTTTTTCCTCACAGAGATGGAATTATACTGGGTGTCTGGCTCCTGGTAGTCACTAGGGGTCACTAGGAAGTCATCAGGGTATCTGGTTGTAACAGGCAGTCTGCAGTGGAATTCTGGAACTTGCTTTTTTTTTACACATTGGTTGTGAGATTCATCCACATTGAAGTATGTGCCTATAATTATTTTTATTACTGCATATTTTACACTATGAGTATATCATGAGTGTATAAGTATATCATGATTTACAGATGTGTTTTCAATATGCCGGCAACATTTTGGTTTCTAGGCGTTTCTTTTTTCCTCCCTTCACTTTTATGCTGTTATGAACAGTTCTGCTGTAATTTTTCATGAACCCTTGTCCAGTAGTATATGCACAAAAACTACTCTGGGGTGTAACACCCCAGAAGTTGGGCATATATGTGCATCTTTCAAGACATTGCCAAATTGTTCCTCAACGTTATTTTGACAGTTGAGTTCCCAGCAGCAATGTATAAAAGCTTCCATTTTTTCTACATAGATATCAACATTTGATATAGTCAGACTTTAATTTTGGCAGTCTTTTGCACTCCCCCTGCATAGTGTATCTCATTGGTGTTTTAATTTGCATTTTCCTGATTACTAATGAGGTTCACTAGTTTTCATTTGCTTAGTAACTGCTTTTGGTTCCTTTTTTGTGAAATACTTGATCATCAGTTTTGCCCATTTTTATATTAATTTGCTTTTATCATACTGCTTTTTAGGAATTTTTGGTATATTGGACACTGTTCCTTTATTGATTATTTGTGTTACAAGCATATTCTCCTACTTTGATTTTACTTTTCATTCTTTTTATGGTGTCTTGGGATAAAAAGAAATTCTTAGCTTGATGTAGTCAAATTAATTTTTTCCCTTTCCATTGATCCCAAATTTGGATCATTTGTTTTTCCTGCACAATTTACTGAAGTTGTTCCTGTCCCTCACAGCTCTGCAGTGTCCCCTCTGTTGTAGCAAGTGTCAGTGTGTGAATCTGTTTCCAAGCTCTGTTCAATTCTATTTCTTCCACTGCATTGAATCTGTGGTTTAACTTGCCCATTCAAATTTTAATTTCATTTATTTTTCTAAATGTGCTGTATGTTTCTTTTTCAAATCTTCATGGCCATTTAATGGTCTTTTGTTCCTTTCTCATACTTTTGGTATCTTTTATTTCTTTAAACTTACTGAAATTGCTTCAAAATTGCCTGAACTGAACATTAGTCGCTGGGTAATTTATTTTACAGATAGACTTGTATATTCAAATGATATATGTATACAAAAGATATATAAATGATATATGAACACCGTTATTCATTCTGACATTATTTATAAGAATAGAAAAAGATTGGAAACATCCTAAATGTTTATCAGTTGGACTGGTTAAATAAACTATTGTACATTCATAGGAGACGGATTCAAAGCAGAAGAAAGGAAGGATCGAAGAGAGAAAGGATGCTTTTAGGTAGGATCTAGACATAGATTCCAAAAAAAAAAAAAACAAGGCATGGAACAGTCTGCTATCTTTCGGGTAAAACAAATGGACAGTAGGAATCTGTAAAATGCAAATATTGGTTCCTATTGTCCACAACATTAATATAGAAAAATCCATTGCTGTCTTATCTACCATCTCTATTCCTATAAAGAAACCTGGTCTTCAGCAGCCCCGGGGAGCAAGGTGTGAGTCACTAGGAAATCGTTGGCGGGGGGTGGGGGTGAATCTAGGGGTCTTCGGTGGCCCTAAGTGTGGCCAGAGATATTTGTGAGTCTCCATTGGCCTTAGGGGTGTCTACTCATATTTGAGGGCCCACGGCACCTTTGGTGGCATCTAGGGATATTTGAGGTCCGTGGAGTCCTGCGGGTTGGGAGTCCCTGGCCGGTGAACGCTGAAGACCTCCCCCTTCCAACCTGTCTTCCCGCAGGAGCCCCGCAGCCTGGGAGCAGCCTCGCCGCCCTTGGCTGAGGCCAGCGCTCCCCGCCGCTTCCGGCGGGCGGCGCCGAGGGGAGAGGCTGCGGGGGCTGTGCAGGAGCTGGCGCGGGCGCTGGCGCACCTGCTGGAAGCCGAACGGCAGGAGCGGGCGCGGGCTGAGGCGCAGGAGGCCGAGGATCAGCAGGCGCGCGTCCTGGCGCAGCTCCGGCGCATCTGGGGCGCACCGCGTACCAGTGACCCGGCCCTGGGCCTAGAGAACGACCCCGACGCGCCCGCCGCGCAGCTCGCCCGTGCCCTGCTCCGCGCCCGCCTGGACCCGGCGGCCCTGGCAGCCCAGCTTGTCCCCGCCCCTGCCCCCGCCGCGGCGCTCAGACTCCGGCCCCCAGTCTACGACGATGGCCCCACGGGCCCCGATGGCGAGGACGCCGGCGACGAGACGCCAGACCTGGACCCCGAGCTGCTGAGGTACCTCCACGAAGGGTGGTCGGGGGGCGGGCGCCATCATCCTGGGAGCAAGGGGGCGAGGGGCGGCGGAGGGCCTTCTTCACAGGGTGGAGGTACGAAGACCTAGGTCCTGGGACCCTAGGTGGGGGCAGAGGTGCCTGGCTGGCTCCCTTCGTCCGAATGGCTGGAGTGGGAGGCAGAGACACCTGTCTCCAGAAAGAGGTGGGAAGCCTGAGTGGTAGTAGGCTGCCAGGTCCCCGAGAGGTTAAAGGTACCGGCGCCCTCCAGGTCCTAGGGCCGAGGCGTTGACTCACAGGCACCCCCTCACTGCAGGTATTTGTTGGGTCGGATCCTAACGGGAATCGCCGACACCGAAGCCGTCGCTGCCCCGCGTCGCCTCCGCCGCGCCGCCGACCAGGATATGGGCCCTGAGCTACCCCCTGAGGGCGTACTGGGGGCCCTGCTGCGTGTGAAGCGTCTGGAGACCCCCGTACCCCAAGCGCCGGCGCGCCGCCTCCTGCCCTGAGCACCGCCTGGATCCCGTGCACCCTCCTGCCCAGGACACCCTGCCAGCTCCCACCAGCCACAGTTGCTGCCCTCGAACCCCAGGATCCCCACTCAACCCCACAATAAATATGATCTGAAGCAGTTATGTACTTGTTTGTGTGAGTGGCAGTGTCTAGGGGGCCTGTGGACTAAGTGGTGATGACTCTCCTTAGACAATGGAATAAGAGCCCCAGCCCTTGGTCCAGCACTTTTAAGACAACCCCCTCCCTGCAGTCTCTGCCTCTCCTCCCTGGGGAGATCTCCATGTGGGCAGTGGCAGTGCCTACCAGATTTTGTGCCCTGTTTCTAGGCCTCGGTTGGGAATGGGGAGCCCAGAAGTCTTTGAGGGCCACTTTCAGCAGCATCTTCTCGGAGTCCATCCCAAGGACCAAGCTGTTTGTGAGGCAGGTGAATACAGCTTGGATGGTCCTGGGATGTCCACTTGCACACATGAACTCCCTGACATGGGGAGGGGCTTCCTGAGGGAAGAGAAAGGGAGTGGGCTGCTGGCCAGGAGTCAGCCCTCCCAACGCTGTCACTTTCTGGGCCTTCAGATCATTGAGAAAATGTATTCATCAAGGTAGGAGGATAGGATGAATTTTGTTAGCTTGATATGTAATGTTGAAATATTTAATTATATATTAATAGTATAGAGGCCACTCTTATTGTACTGTTACCCCAGCCCTGAAGATATTGGGAATCAATGTGGTGGTAACCGGTGTGCACTGGCTATTCCCTCTGCCCCTAATTATCCACAAGATTTTGCTCAAATGTCACCTACTAAGGCTTTCCTTGACCTCCATGTCACTCTATTCCTCCACCTGCCTTTACTACATAGCCTCATGTCCTATTTACAAGGGCAGGGATTTTCCATGTCTTGCCTCCACATCTTCTGTACCCAAAGCAGGGCCTGGCACATAGGGGTTTCCCCCACATTTCTTGAATAGAAGAATTCTCACAATTCAATAACATTCTCCCCACCCAGTCTCATTCCCACCCACATAACACTTGGCATGGAGGCAGTTTTGAAACCTAAGAACACGATTTATTTGTGCACAGAATCTCTCAACTTGACATAACACAACCAACACTATGTTCCACACTGCCAAAAAGCCCATCACCAAAAGAAAACCTCCCCAGGAGAAGAGACACCCAGTGTCCCACACAGCTACTTGCTGGTAGCAGGGGCCATGTGAAGGAACCATCACCCTGGTCTGGGGGAGGGTCCACTTTTCTAGACTTAAGACCTTCAGGCCACAGAGCAGCCACAGTGGCACATGGCTTTCTGGTGCCGGCTTTTATCCCCACCTGGCCCTGCTGTGGCCTCTTTCGCCATGGCCTCCCGGACCCTTTGGATCTCATGGATAAGTAGGGAAAAGGCCTCCACCACACCCTGGCGTGTCTTGGCTGAGGTCTCTATGAAAGGGGCTCCCCAGCTCTTTGCGAGGGCTGCAGCAGCGGCATGAGCATCTCCAGTGGTGGTCACAAGGTCACATTTGTTGCCCACAAGGACAAGGGGCTGGGTGTGGTGTGGGCCCCAGGTGGCCCGCATCTGCTGCAGCTGGGCTAGAGATGAGGGGTCGTCGAGGGCGAAGACACCCAGCACACCATCGCCAATCGCCAAACACTGGTCACGCAGGGCCTGATGAGTGGCCTGCCCTGCTGTGTCCAGCACATTCAGAATGCAGCCTCCGTGGTCTAGGGCCATCTCCTTCCAGTAGGAATCCTGGATGGTGGGGTCATGATCTTCCACAAAGCACTGGTTGTTCAGCTGGATGGTCAGTGCACTCTTTCCCACACCACTTGCGCCCACCACCACCGCCTTGTACTCAGGCAGCTTCTTGCCTACACCCTTGGAGGGTGCCCCCCAAGCCCTGTGGCTCTGCTCCCGGGATCTAGGGCTCCAGGTGCCCAGGCCCAAATCAAACATGTCAGGCTTTGTCGGCTGTGCCATGGCTCCAAGCGGGCAGCTCAGGGAAGAGATGTGGACAGCAGGCTCTGCAGATGGGAAGAGAAGACAGTGGGGGTGGGGGGTGGGGGGAAGACAGTTAGGTGAGACCATTTAGGGACAGCCAGGTGTTATTGAATCAACATTTATTGAGTGCCTAGTGTGTACCAATCACCTAATATAGTATATACATTATTCATGTTGTCTATTCTCTCTTATTCCCCTTTACAACATAAACTCTGTGAAGGCAGGGATTTTTAAAACACCTTGATTAATTTATATACCATAAAGTTAACCTAAAGTGTATAATTGTTTTTTAAATTCATTCACGGAGTTGTGTGACCATCACCGTAATCTTAGAACATTTCCAGTCACCTGAAAAAGATACCCCCTACCCCCTGCCCATTAGCAGTTCCTCCCCATTCTGGAGGGACGGCAGGAATTTCTTCAGTTTTGATTTTGGATCATGTCACTGTTGGACCCCAGCCCAGGACACTGCCAGTCACAGTTTGTGCTGAGCAACATTCCTGCCCCAGGAGTTTATGTTCTAAAAGAAGGAAACATCAAGAGGGAAGGAATATATGAATACCTACCTACCTACGGCTCATCCATGTTGATGTATTGAAGAAACCAACACAATATTTTAATTATCCTTCAATTAAAAATACATTTTAAAAAGATGTAAGCAATAAACCAAAGAATTAAGCAAATTATGAAGTCTGTTAACCATAATCATCGGAACTTAGTCTTTATTACTTATCCAACATATAGCTATTGAGAACCTACTGTGTGGCAAGGACAAAGAGGTGGGGGAAAAGAGATTAATAAATCCTGGCCCTCCTGAACGTGACTTTCTAGTCAGGAAAACAGACAACAAAGATAAATCAGTAAGAATGCTTCAGTAATAGGTGATAAGCAGGGAGAAGGTGCTTAGTTAATGTTAGGCATTTCTATTATAATTTAATTTTCATTCACTAATTCGGGGACCTTCCTGCATGCCAGGCATTGTGATGGGTGTGGAGATGGGAGGTAGGGTTGGGGGCAGGAGGTGTGGGGGTGGTGAAGTAGCTGAGAACAAAATAAAGTCCCTGCCCTTGGGAGGATTCTGGAAGTGAGAAAGAGACAATAAACAAGATAAGCAAGTAAATTACCATGCAGTTAGAAGACAGGAGCACACAGCAGGTGCTCAATTAGCGTCGACTATTAATAGAATGTCACCATTAACCCATTCAATACACATCCCTGATCTTGGTTTGGTGTGTGGCCTCAGGATATGCATCATAATGGTTGAGGCTCCAAGTCTCCCCGGAAGCCCAGGGGCAGTGGCAGCTAGGCGGGATGGGAGAATTCTGTGGCATTTGGGATCCAAGGGTCAGAGTTGGGGTGGAGGGGAAGATCCCAGGTGGAGATCCAGCTGTGGGGGCTCAGCCCAGAGAGGATCCCTGAAAAGAGCTGTGGAATGTGCTCTCCCGCCAGGAAGGGGGACCTGATAGGGAGAGGTTAGCAGAAGACAGAGCTCTGGTGGTCCCGCCACCCCCACCTCCCACTCCGGTTGCGGGGCAGAAACGGAGAGATCCGATCTCAGGGGAGGGGGCCAGCCAGGA
Organism: Muntiacus reevesi; assembly: GCF_963930625.1. NCBI lineage: Eukaryota > Metazoa > Chordata > Mammalia > Artiodactyla > Cervidae > Muntiacus > Muntiacus reevesi. The sequence continues at coordinate 52,083,517 of NC_089271.1, read as the reverse complement.
GCCAGGGCAGCAGTGCAGGCCATAGGGGACCTGTATGAGAGCAGAGTGGGATTTGGGGATGTTCCGAAGGCCGGCCTGACAGGGTTTTTGCTGAGGGTTTGGAGGCAGGGGACGGGGTGCAGGCGGCCGGAGAGATGGCCGCTGTCACCTGAGACAGGGCTGGGTGCCAGGGACCTTCGCTCTGGGCAGGGGTCACCGGGGCTGAGGCTGCCACGCAATGAGGAACCGGAACTGCGAGGCTTGGGAAAGTGAGTGGCGGTGACTGAGCCGAGGTCACACAGACCATTGCAGGGTGGCAGGGGAGTGGGGAAGCAACGGTGCCAACTGCCAGTGGAGGGTGGTCGGAGACCCCTCCCCCCGGCATGAACCGCTTCTTGTCGCCTCCCTGACCCAAGGAGCAGGGGTACGGGAGGGGCATGTCCACCCAACGGCAGTCCCTTCCGTCTCCTTCCAGGATGGCCCGGGCTCTGCACCACAATTAGGCATCCACTGACTAGCCCAGGAGGCTAGCCCGGAATGGGGCTGGGAGGGGGGCACACCCAGTTTCACCCCAAAGCCGCGCTCGGCCTGCACCTTCCCGCCCAGCTCCCAACTCCCCGTTCCGGCCTGGGGCCTACACCCTCACCCAGGTTCGTACTCACGGTCTCACAAAGGCGGCCAGAGGTTGCAGAGAAAGAGGTTGCAGAGACGGAGATTGTAGGTCTCTGCGGAGGGGAGGCAAATAGGGGAAACTGCCCTCACACCTGACCTCGGCCACACCCCCACAGCCTTAAGTGGAAGGACCGCCCAGGTCAGTGTGGGGGCGGGGGGCAGGGGGAGGCCTGGTGTCCCAGCTCACCTCAGTTCCAGGAAGGCCGGTGGCGTTGGGACCCCAACCGCCGCTCTGACAGGGAAGGAGATGCTCCCCCAGGTCCCAGTGGCGGGATGGGGAAAGGGAGGAAGGGAGTGCACATGCGTATCGGGCTGCCCTCAGGCCCCTCTGCTGGCGCGCACCCCTGACAGTTCTGCGCTCCCAGGCGGGTGTGCCCGGAGGTATTCTTGAGGTGTGCTGTAAGCGCTGACCACCCTGTGTACCTCGTGCATCCTGCTGCACCTCTTCTTTACCTTGCCCCCACCTGGGACGTGATTTTGTGTGTTTAGTGTATGGGAGGGGGTTGTTACATTTTTGACCTGAGTGTCCCGTCTTTGTGAAATGTTTTGTGAGGGCCTCTCTGAGGCCTGGGAGCCTGCGCTGCCTCAAGCAGGCGTTTTGATAGCATAGGAGAGAGTTGCATCCGGTCCTGAAGGGAGGAGAAAGTTGCAAAGCAGGGGTTATTCTGTAAAGGTCAAAAGGACCTGATTTGAGATAGATATGTGCCAAGTTACATTTCCCAGACTCCCTTGCAGCTATGGCTGTCATGTGACACAATTCTGACCAATGAAATGTAAGCAGGAGTTGTGGAAGAGGGGTAACCAGAATGCTCCTTTAAAGGGGATGACAGAGCTGACTAGCAGCTCCTTTTCCCATTCTCTTTTCTTGATTGGGTGAGGCTCTGATAGTCATCTTGGGAGCATGAGGGTGGCCATGAAGAAAAGTCCAGGAAACATCAGCCTGGACTCCTTTGAGTAGCCAAAGCAATTCTCATTACGTAGGGGAAATAAAACAGCCAAATTATCCTCCAATTCCCCACCCTTGGTCAGTAGTAGATACTCCTTCCCCCAGGAAAGCTACCCATGACCATCAAATCTAAGCATGGTAAACCTGGACATTGTTCCCCCCTCTCCATCCCCACAATCAAGACAAAAAGACATATAAGAAGCCTGAGGCCTAATGAGGACACTTCATGATCATTTTTCTCACCTTCCCAGCCCAGGGTATAGCTGGGACTAGCTGTGAGCCTTCTATTTCTAAGGCAGGTGCTCCTTTTCTCACAGAGTTCACCATTTAACCTCTTATGGAACCAGTTAATAGAGCTGCTTGCTCTATTGCCAGTTAATTTTTGGGGGGCACTGGTTGAACAGGGGGTTGACCTGATAAAGACCCATAAAGACCCACACCTTCATTCCTTCATCACTCATCAGCTCTGTTGGCCAGAAGGGTGGGCTTCTTTACCCACTCAAGATTAAAAGTTTTCTCCAGGTGTTGTAACAGTTTGTACTTTATTGCATATGCAACCCTGCCACACTACAGTTGATTCTCTTGCCCTTCAAAGTAGGTTTATATCAGGCCCCTTTGGGGTCACTGAGCTGTGCTCCCCTTTCCTTTTGCGGCAGAGTAGATAGAGTCCCTTGAGCAGGCAGTGGGCAGGGAGAGATATACAATCGATGACCACAGTCTTCATACAAGTACGTACACTTAAATCAGCACCCTGGGGGAGTTGGAAAGGGTCTTCAGGATGGGATGAACTAAGGCTGGTCTATCTTGGGACTCTGAAGGTAAAGGAGCACATCCTGGGATTTAGTCTGAGTGGGGTATGTCTTCCCCAAACTTGTTCTGGTGGGCGATGTTCTTCACTGCTAGGAGATCCTGAGAAGGAGGCAAGAGAGGGGAGGTAGAGTGAGCACCCCTCTACCTCAGCTAAGAGGCAGCCCCAACTCCAGCCCTCAACCACACTGTCTCTTGGCCTATCCCACATGCAGAAGGGTTTCCATTTGTCCCTTACCCAATCACAAAAGGTGTGTGTGTAGGGGAGGGGGTGTGAGTGAGTGTGCACACATTAGAGGGTCTGTCCAGGGCCCACCTTGTGGTGGACATAGGCCTGACAGTGGTAACACCAGGCAGACAGGTCGGCATAGCTGAGTACTAGTGGGTGTCCTGAGCCTTCATGGTGTTGGAGCATATGAGCACTGATGTAACGACCGCAGTAGACCTGAAGTTGGGGAATGAGTGTTGGGTGGAGATTAGACCCACCTAGGGTTTGCTCCTGGGTCAACCTCCACCCCACACTCTTCTTCAGCTGCATACCTGATAGCAAGACAGACACACCCAGTTCTCCTGGAGTGTTCCACAGTCCTGACAAGGTTGGGTCACGTTCAGCCCTGTCTCAGGTATGGAGCATACTGCTGCCAAATGGGGACACCAAAGCAGTGGTCTCACTGCATAAAACATGACCTGGGGTGGGTAAAACTGAGTAAGCTAGAGACTCCATCTCCCCATTTTATGTTCTTATAGCACATACTCCTAGGTCGAGGCACAAATGGGTGTGAGAAGGAAGCCACCGTTCTAGCCTCTCCCTGAGCTCACCTGGTCAGTGTCAGCATGATCTCCAAAGACCTGCACTGGCACTGACTCATTCATGTCTTGACCTCCAGCTGCCTCTCCCAGGAGTCCTTCCTCTTCTGGGGGCTCCTGTACACATGGAGAGGAAAGATGTATCTAGAAGGCCTGATCCTCATCCCTTCTTCCCCTTACCTGGGTGTGGTGGGCCTTACCTGAATCATGCTATCTAGGTCCAATACTCTGAGATTCTCCATCAGCTTACTAGGGGATGTCTGGACTGTGGCTCCTTGCATGGGTAAGGCTGGAGGAATCCTGTTTTCAATGCATGAGGCTGGAGGGTTTTGGATCAGCTCAGCTCCCCCCGTGGCCCCCTCTGAGATGGTCTGGTCCAGTGCAGCTCCTTGTGTGGCTGTGTCTGAAGACTGGCCCTGAGTAAGTTCTACTGGAGCTGTCTCTGACTTGGTCTGATCTGGAGTGGACTCTTTCACAGATGCTTCTGAGGCGGCCTGTCCCATGCCTGCCTCCAGGATGTTCCCTTCCACTGTGGTTGTCACACAGGCTGACCCAGAACTGGCTGGTTGGGATGCCTTCTTGGTGATCAACTTAGAACTGGAGAGTCCCTCTTTGTTTTTGCGCTCTGAAACCAGGGGAGGGAGATCCTTGAATGTGGGTGCTATCCCTTCTCTCACCTCTGATCCCTGCCCTCCCCTGAGCCCCCATCGCCCCCAATGCCCCAAGCCCACTCACTCATGACCCGCAAACTGCGCCAGTATCTTCGATGGACTTGGATGGTTTCAGTAATAGACGCCTGGGCTCCTGATAGTGGGGGCCGCAGCCGGGTCAGCAGGGGCAGTGGATCCCCAAGGAGGGAGCGAGTGCAGGCGGCCATGGACTCTGAGATGGACGTCAGGTTATAACCACCCTTTGTTAAGGAAAAGAGGAGGGAGAGGTATGATGGGGTAGTCCTCAGGGAATTCAGAAGACACAATGTCTTGCCTCCCAATCTCCCCTTGGGACCCTGAAAGTCTGGAGGGTGGGTACTGGGGACAAGTTAGTAGAACCCACATGTGTCAGATGAGCAGCACCCACTGTGTGAGATGGTTGTGAGGGTGATAAACTTGTGATGTAATGTGCAAGATAATATTAACCACAACAATGACAGCACTAATGGCAACAATAATAAGAGCTAATGTTCATCAAGTGCTTGCTATGTGCCAGACCCTAGTTTTTTTTGGCCGAGCCTTGCAGCACAATGGGATCTTAGTTCCCCAACCAGGGATTGAACCCCTTTCCTGCAGTGGAAGCACAGAGTCTTAACCACTGGACCACCAGGGAAGTCCTAGACCCTATTCTAAGCACTGAATCCTCACAGCCACATGGACCAAACTGGTGCAGGAACCTGCCTCCACAGTAATGGGAACCCCTGAATCCACCCACTCAGAAGCCCCTGTCCTGCCCTGGTATAGGAACAACCGATCTTTCTCTCTACATGAACCTCTGTCGTGACCTGGTAAGGGATCCCCTGTTTCTCACACTCTATAGGAACCCCAGTCTCTTCTTTTTTTCCCAATAAAGAAACTTTGGCTCAGAGTGATTAGATGACTTGTCTGAGATCCTAACAGCTGGTAAGAAGTAGCACTGAGGTTGAACCCCGGGCTACCTGAGGAAAGAGTCTACCACTCCGCTCTGCCACAAGCAGGCCTGGGCACATGGTGGGACATCTTACTAGTCAATTAATCTTTCTGTGACTTTTTGTCCTCATCTGTGAAGGAGCAATAATGACAGCACAGAAGGTTGCTGAGAGGGTAAAACTAACATATGAACAATGTGTAACAATAAGCTACAGCTCTTGTACAAGGCTTAAGACCTTCCAGGCACCCCTCCATGATTAGCCAATCACACCTTACAGATGAGGATACTGAGGTACAAGGGGCAGGGGCACTGAGTAATTTACAAAAGGTCAGTGAACGTCCTTTGTCCTGGGATTTTGTTGGATGCAGCTCAAGCAGAGGTAAAAAGCATAGACTTTGGCGCCAAGCTGCTTGGGTCCAAGCCTGGCTCTGCCATTATTAAATATGTGATCTCTGGCTAGTCACTACAGCTCTCTGTGTTTCAGCTTCCCTGATCTTGAGAGGAAAATGATAAGGTCAGCAGACCTTACCTCACAAGACTGCTTTAAGTAAATGCATTAGTTACACATGTTAAGTGCTGAGAGAAGTGTCCTGCACATAGTGAGTACTCAATTAAAGTTGCTCATGCCGGTGTTACTAATGCCCAGTGTGTGCCCACAACCCTAGGTGGGGACACCCAAGTCTTCCCAACCATCCTCTGACCATGGGAAGAGGGACTGAGAGAGTTACCTCTAGGATTAGGATGATATGGCCATTGGCCAAGCCCATCAGCAGGTGGGTGAGGTGGGCATAGCCCTCAGGCGACACCTGGCAGCCGCCCAGAGGATCCCCCCGGGCAGCGTCGAAGCCAGCTGAGACCAGCACCAGTTCTGGATTAAACTGAGGCAGAGAGAGAAGAGACATACTGAGCATGAAGGAGGGGGCATGCGGACTCAGTAGCTCAGGGAGACCCAGAGACATGGAGACAAGGACAAATGAAAACAGGGCGATGCAAGTCAGAGGGATGGAGACATGGGACCCGAAGCCCGGGAGACACAAGCCCAGAGCCCTGAAAATAGGGAGGGCAGAACATGGAGACACAAGAGAGACTTGGAGACATGGACACATCAGACACAGATTGAAACACAAGATACAGAGAGATGTAGATGTGAGAAATGGATGGACGGGGACACGAAGCAAAACTGTAAGCTGTGGAGACTCATGTCAAGAGACAGTGACATGAAACAGAGAGATTATGTTCTCACATACACACCCAAGGGTAAGACTAAGAGGCAAACACTCCCCTCCCTGGATAAAACATGGGACACATGTGTACAACATAGGGTTTTATACACAGTGCTAAAGAGAGGTACACACATGCTTCCATCATAGGAGATGACAACAAAAGTGCCACACACAGAAGATGGTCACATACAGCCACACACAATCAGACAGTCTCATATAAACTGGACTATTCATGGTAAGAGTCACACATACACACACACACGTAATTTCTCAGAGGGAACAGTAATCCACAGCTACTCCTGCACCAACACAATTATACACATCACCACCAAAGTCAAAATAGTCATACATGCTGTTGCACCCATAGGAGATGGACACTTGCACACAGTCACACACATACTATTTCAAGAGTTACACAAACACAGAAGGTAGTCACAGCCACTGTGCACAGACATACATACACATCTGAACATGCATGTCTGCACAGAGGTCACAAAGATGGCACTCACATTCATCAACCCTCAGAATTAGTCATGCATACATGATTTGTCACAGACATACATGGTTTACACATGGAGAAGAGAGTTACCTACAGCCACTCAGTGTCAGGCAAATACATATTAATATATAGGCCATAGGAGACAATTGGAGAGATGACTGTCATAGAGAGAGCAATGTGCAGTGATGTACAATATCACAGCCATCACACAGAGCAATGGTAGTGGCAAACAGCTACCCGCAGAGTCTCACACATACTCGAACCCCTCAACACCATGCAGTTCCATAGAGATGGCAGTCACACGGGGCCACCATCACACACAGACCAGCACTAGTGATGGTGTACACATGGGACATGTTCACAACCAGGCACACTTCCAGGCAAGATTACTCTCACACATCCAGAAGTCCTCACAGTTACACACAGAAGGCAGTCACAGACAGACACTGCACAGACATACCCAAAGGCCATGACACAGTCACATCCTCTCACCCAAAGCCATCACTACTGTCACCCACAGGCCCTCTCACAGGATCAGTCACCTGTAAGTTGGACACACGCACACTCACTACCACATACAGAGTCTCATCACGTGTACCCTGAATCATACCTCATAAGCAATGGGAAGCACCAGACGATGCCAGGCAGCCAGGTAGTCAGCATCACCCATGCGGGGCCCATTCCAGGCCACATTGACAGTGAATCCTGTGCCCATAGCTTTTCCTACCCGGGTACTGGCACCCTCATTCCCCATGGGAAAGAAGGTACCATGATCATAGCGGTGCAGGGAAATGTATAGCACACTGTGGCGACAGGGTGGGAAGGGGGGACACAGCTGGTTAGCAAGGTGCCCCTGAGGAATGGCCTGCCCATCTCCCTGACCACCCTCCAGCCCCTGCTCCAGCCCCTCACCTGGGGTCCTCCTCAAATATGTGCTGAGTTCCATTACCATGATGGATGTCCCAGTCCACGATCAGGATCCTGAGGAGGGGACAGCACCTTAGTTACCTGGCAACGTTGGTTCCTTGGGGGAGGGCAGGGGCTACACCTCTGGAGTCTGTGTGTCGGGACATTTACCACGGGTGGCAGGACCCTGAGTCCCTGGGGAAAGCGCTGGGTGGCAGGCTTGTGGATCCTATCTGAGTTCTAAGGGCTTCACTGTGGGCCAGAGCAAGTGCTCAGGGCCAGATCCTGGGCCCCACATGGGTAAGTGCCATGGGCCTTTTGAAGTAAGCACCAGAGGTTGGCCCCTGGGTTCTGCTAGGATAGTCATCAAGGGCCAGATTTTCTGGGGCAGGGGACCCTGGATTCTGTTTGATAAGCACCTGCACGCCACAATCTGGGGATCCCATTTGGGTCAGGCCCCAGAGGCTAGATCCTCCTTGGTCCTTTTCTGGAAGTGCTGGGCAACTGGACCCTGGGGTGTTTCTGGATAACTTTGGGGGCTGCATTACAGGGCCTGCTGAGTAAGCACTGGGCAGTGGGGGCAGGGAGCCTTACCGCAGCGCATGCCCACTGATGGCCTGGGCATGGCGAGCAGCCACAGCCACAGAATTAAAAAAACAGAAACCACAAGCTGCATCCGGTTCTGCATGGTGGCCAGGAGGTCGCACTACAGCAATGCCATTCAAAACCTGGGGGAGGAGCAGGAAGCAAAGATTAGACCACCCACCCTCACCACTTTCCCTCCCATTTCCTCTCTTCTTCCCTGTTTTTTGTCCCCCTACTACTCCACCAGCTGCTAAGGCCTCCTCCTCAATGCCCTGTAGGCCCCATCCCCCTGGGTGTACTTCCCTGTGAGCAAGGCCTCTGGCAAGCTGGGGTTGGGGTCCCCTTCCATTGTGGACTGCTCCCCAAGTCCCCTTTCCTCAGGCTTGGCCCAACTCTCAGAGTCGCCTCTTTCCCGTCCCCCTGCCCCCAGGACTTCCTTGCCAGGAGCCCAGGGTCCCCTCCCCAAAGCGCAGGCACCTCTCCGGCCAGTACTGCCTCCACCAGGCGACAGGCGGTGCCTGCAGCCAGCTGTGCGCAGGCAAAAGTGCTGGAGCAGATGTAGATGGAGTCATAGTTGGCACCCTCGCGGCGCAGCTCCCGGGTCTTCATCTTCTCCGTGGCCCGCAGACGTTCCAAGTGCTCAGCACTGAAGGTACAGAGGGGGCACTTGAGAAGACAGCCAGGTAATTCTGTCCCCTCCACATCCCTCCCCACCCTGTGTCTTATAACAGCTCCATGTATCAGAGAGGCAAGCCCAGGCTCCACGCTCTGAGGCCCATCCTACCCTGGCCACATGGGTCTGACCTGTGGCAGGTGAGCAGCTCAGCATCTGTAGCGGGTCTTGCAGGCAGGGCGTGGCAGCGCTTGGCAAGGCCCAGTTCATCCAGGTGATGCATGATATAGTGGATGCGCTGGGGCATCTCAGGATGGTAGCTAGGAGTAGGGGAACAGAGGCAGGGCTTAGTACTGAAAGCGGGGGTCCCTCCCCACCTCCCACTTAGCCTGGCTCTCTTGACTGCCTACTTATCCCACAAGTTGTAGTGGTCCATCATCCGCTGGTCATAGACCAACCCCGTGCGAGCCTGCAGCACCGGCCATATTGGAATGGAGAGCTCAGGGGACTGTGGCAGTCCCTCTTCCTCCTCCTCTTCCACATCATCCTTCTCCACAGTGTCCTTTTCCTCCAGGGTCTCAACTGCAAGGAGAGGCTACATTCACCCTACTCCCTTACGCTACCCCCAACCTAGATCCCTGTAATACTCTGGAATGAGGTTTACCCAAACCTAAAAAGGGGTGGGAGGCCTGAAATCAGGGCCCAGTGAGAGAGAGGGCCTGACCCTCCCAACCCAGCAAGGTAGCCCAGGAAGGTCAGAGTGGGGTCTGAAGAGAAACTCCTCCCACAGCTCATTCCCTGCCCAACCCCTGACCCAACACACTCCCTGCCACCTACCTGATCTCACAAGGCTCTCCCAGAAGGGTTCAAGGGCTTCTAGAGCACAGGAAAGTGACACCTGGGCACTGGAGGTCAAGTGAGGGTAAAATGTGACCAACCGGCCCCTGAGTGAGCAGTGAGGGGCCTGCTTCTCCCCTCCTCCCCCTGGGCTTACCTTGGGCAGGGGGCACCAGGACACTCCAGTATGGGACAAGGGTCACCCAGAAGGGTGTGGAGGGAGGCGCTGACACCTTCAGCCAGAGAGCGGAGATTATAGCCACCCTGGGAGAAGGAGGGCAGGAAAGAGCCAGATGTTACCAGAGAAGAGTATGAATGACACTGGGGTGGTGCTGGCTGCACATGTCAAGGCATTTGAAGGGTGATTTCATTTGCTGAGCAAATAATCTGAGGTGGTTACCACTATTATGATGTACCTCTGACATAAGGGAAGCAGAGGCATAGGGAAGTTGAGGGACTTAGGTGAGGCTGTCCAGCTAGTAAGTGGAAATGCCGGGGCAGGAACTTCTGCCAGATTTGAATGTTGTTCTTCTGTCTTCCAGGATCCATGGGCTGAAGTGGAAGTGAGTCACTCACCTCCAGTGAGAGGATCAGCTTGCCTTCTGCAAGACCCATGAGCAGATGGGTGAGCTGGGCGAACCCTGCTGGAGTGGCGGCCATCTCACCCTGGGGGGGACACAGAGGGTCAGCCTGGCTCCACGGGGCCTCCTTCTGCCCTCCCGCCATCCCCGTGTACCTGCCTTACCTTGGGGTCCCCTTGGAGGGCATCAAATCCAGCAGCTACCAGGACCAGCTGGGGCTGGAACTGAAGGAGGAAGGAATCACATGAGGCCACCTGCTCTCATGGCCCATCCCTCAACATCACCTCTGCCCCAGCACACCCCAGAGCCCCAGGACCTCAAATGCGACTGGCAGGAGGACGTGAAGGAAAGCGGCGATGTAGTCAGCATCTTGCATCCCCACCTGCAGACAGGGAGGCATGATGGGGACGTACTGCTATCTGCTCTGAAGGGCAGGAGTGGGTCTCACTTTGGGGGTGAAGGGTGGGCAGACACTGACCTGGTTCCAAGGCACGTTGATGGTGTATCCCTGGCCTTGGCCTAAACCTGTGGTGGACCAATTAGAGGCCTTAAGATGGGGCCAGAACCGACCCTGCTCATAGCGGTGGATGGAGAAATAGAGGACACTGGAGGCAGAGAAAAAAAAAGAGGTGTGGGGTTCAGTCAGTACTTCCCAGAAACCTCCAACCCACAGCTACCATAGTTGACTTAACCACTCATTCATTCTCTCATTAATTTCCCCATGAATTTTTAAATTCATATATTCATTCTTCCATTCAGTTGCCAAATTATTCATCTTCCCATCCATTAATTCTTCCATTTATGACTATGATACTTTGGATGTTGCCAACAAAATTGGGATCATCTAAACTGAGTCCAGCTGGCTAATTCCAAATATAAAAGTTTTCACTATGTTAAAAAAAAATTTTTTTTCCATTTATTTACCCATTACCTCACTCACTCATTCATTTGGTCTCTTACTGAAATTCCTCCCACAGTAAACACTGCTGCCCCTTTCAGTGCCCATACAGTTCTACCTCTGAGACCCCGAGAGTTATCAGGTCTATTCCACCGCCGAGGGCTCCTGACCCCATGGGGAACTCTAGATCATGCCTGCTTACCCACCTGCCTCTGTTACCATGGTAGTGACCACAGAACATTATGACACCGGAGGCCCATAGGGGCATGTGGCTCTTAGTTAGTGGGAGCCAGGTAAGGCTGAAAAGAATGCCAGGCAAAGCTAGGGAGCTTCGTATTTTCACTGAAGGAAGTGGGGAGACTCGGGAGCTATGTGGGGCTGGAGTAGGGATGCTGGCTGGGGCTCCATGAGGCCAGTGAGGGGGCAATTCCTTCTCCAATACCTTACAGGGCCACCTCTATCACTTCTGTTTTCTAGAGAAAGCACTCAGAGCAGTGAGGAAGACTGACACAGAACAGATACTGAAGTCACAATGGTATATGTTCTGATAGTAAGCCCAGTAGGAAGGCTTGATTCTGAATGAGGCGATCAAAATGAGTATCTCTCATCCATCCTTCTATCCATCTGTTCATTCACTTCCTGCCTTGTTCCAGAAAGGATTTAAGGCAGCATTTTTTTCTATTTTAGGAAAAGGCAAGAAATAGTAGTAAACAATGAATCTAGGCAAACTTAACAGTCACATTTTAATAAATGTTCATACTGTAGTTGTGAAATTAAATGCAAACTGGAGTAAAAGGATTTTTGAAATAGAAGAAAACTATCTTGGAATTGGGGGATGAAGTTCATGCAAAAACTCTGGTCTTGAGCAGATGGGGGGGTGATTGTTTCACTTTTGACTCTGATAGATAAACATACAGTAGAACATAAAGATTATCATCAGGGAAAGAAAGGACTAAAGAAAAGATCTGAAGAAAGTCCAAGTTTATTAAACAGAAGGAGATAAAATAAGTTCAACTGGGAATTCCCTAATGGTTCAGTGGTTAGGACTCTGTGCTTTCATTGCCAAGGGTCTGGGTTCCATCCCTGGTCAGGGAACTAAGATCCCACAAGCTGATGTGTAGCCAAAAATAAGTAAACAAATAAGTTCAATCAACTTCCAGTAAAAGAATGGTAGATTAATAGCACAGGTTTACCTCCTTACTCCCCTACAATCCTATCAAAAGATAGTAAGGATATTTTAAACAAGAATCAACAGTAGGAAAACAGAGAGTGGGAGAAAGGACGTCAATTAGAGACTTCAACAAATCCCCGGAAAGTTGTCTGAGGATCCAGGGCCCCAGTGAGCCCTCTCCCATACTGAACATGTTGGGAGGATATCCAGGACAGATTGAAGTTTCCCTTCTGGAGAAGTCAAGCACAGATATAGGTCAATGCACTCAAAATCAATTCTGTCACTGAGTGAGAAACTCACCAAATTAATTTTTTTCCTTTTAACTACTAAGTTTTAGTTTATTAAAGGAATTCTTGTTAATTTTCTTAGGCATAATAAGATTTCCTTAGTATGATTAGTCATTCTTTTTGTTTTAATAAATGCCTTGGAGGCAACAGCTGTATTCTTTTCTGGATATATGACTGACTATATGTATAGGTATGAAGAATTATGAATATATTCAGTACATTCTTCCTTATGAATAAGAATGTATAAATGAAAAAGAAATCTATGACCTTCAATCATCCAGCTTCCTATCTCTGTCTCTTAACTCCATCAGGAAGTGAAGTGAATTGAAGTCGCTCAGTCGTGTCCGACTCATTGCGACCCCATGGACTATAGCCTACCATGCTCCTCCATCCATGGGATTTTCCAGGCAAGAGTACTGGAGTGGGTTGCTATTTCCTTCAGATAGTTCTTAAAACATTGTTATGAAGACAAAGAAAATAAGTAAACTAAAGCTTAGTAAAGCATAGACACAGAGAGCAAGAAAGCGATCTTGGAGATTAAAAGAATTCATAAACACACAATTCAACAGGAAGACTGTTGAATTAGAAGGTAAAGTTGAGTAAATCTCCCAGGACACAGAGCAAAAGGAAAAAGAGACAGAAGACATGAGATAAAAAATAAGAGATACAGAGGATCAACCCAGGAAGTCTAACATCTGACTAACAGAGAGACCAGAGAGGACACAGTAGAAGAAATCATCAAAATCTAACAGAAAACTTCTGAGGATTTAAGAAAGGTGTGAATATTCTGATGTAAAATGTCTACCACTGGTAAGTAGAATCAGTGGCGAAGTGAAAATTTAGGTCACCAGGAAGAACCTAAAACCTTCCAGAAAGGAAAATATATTGGAAAGGAATGAAATCAGACTGATATCTGGACATGTGCCAGCAATACTGAATGGTGGAAAATAACAAAGCAATGTCTGGAGAACCACCAACCTAGATTAGATAAAGTGCCACAGGAGCGCAAGAGCCCTTTTACAAGGGAGAAAGTATAATTTATGCAATCAATTCAATAAAAGCCCAAGTAAAACATCTTACAGATGTGCTCAGAGAAGTATAAAATTATATATTTACCAGACTATTCACTGTAGAATTGTCCGTAATAGCAAAGACTGGGAAGCACTGTAAATGTCCTAGGATTAAATGACCAAAGGTACAGCCATACCATGGAACATGGTAGAGCCTTACAAAGAATGAGATGCTTTTCAGAGGTACTAACATGGAGAGGTGCCCACACCATACTGTTAAAAGCAAAAAAGCAAGTTGCCAAAGAAAATGTAGTGGTAGTGTGTTAATAATAGGAATAATGATGAATATTTATATATCTACAGGAAAAATTCAGTTACTTTTGAGGTGATGGGAATTACAGGAGAGTCACTGCTTTAGACATTTTGATATTATTTAATTTTTTTTTTGGCTGTGCCATACAGCTTGTGGGATTTCAGTTCCCTGACCAGGGATTGAACCCAGCTGTGGCAATGAAAGCCCAGAATCCTAACCACTAGGTGACCAGGGAACTAACTCCCTTTAATTTTTTAACAAATAATTGGAAAACAAAGTAGTATTTTGAGGTTCACTTCAGCTCCTGGGTAAATTGGTGAATGAGCTCTCCCAAATACCGTGGACTCAAATCTTGTCTCTTCAACTTCTCTGTACGACCTCTTAACCTGTAAGCCTCAGTTCCCTGATCTGTAAAATGGGGACCCCAATAGCCCCTGCCTCAGAGTGAAATTCTCAGAGAGACAGCAGACATGCAGAGGACAGCACTGAGCCTGTTCCCAGGACAGGTCCAACCAATGAATATGAATGCTTTCCCTTCCCTCTGGGGCCCCTTCTGGCTGCGCCTGTAAAGGTAGAGGGTGGCTGGGAATCGAGCATTTGGGGTAGTACTCTAGCATCCCGGCATACCTAGGATCTTGGTCAAAGGCGAACTGTATTCCCTGACCATGGTGCACATCCCAATCCACGATAAGGACCCTGTGAATGGGAGAGAAAGGCGGCCACTATGTAAGAAGATCAAGGGAAGAAGTGCCCAGACCAGGACACCCCACCTCATATCACCCTCATTACACCCGCCCTGCTGCTTGCTGCTGACCTCTGAATATCATGCTTCTGTTGGGCATAACGGGCAGCCACGGCCACGTGGTTGAACATGCAATACCCATCCATGAGACTGTGCTGGGCGTGGTGTCCAGGAGGCCTGAGCAGAGCAGGGAAGGCCATAGATTGCTGGTGGTGGGGTTCTCCTCGGCAGAGATGGACTCTTCCTGCTCTCTACTCCTGGACCACCAACTCCCTCAGTGCTGATGCCTGCACAGCTGCCAGGAACTGAGTACTTGGGGCCCTCAGACCCTCACCCCTAGTCTACTCTTCTCTCTCTGAAGGAAATTTGAAAATGCTCATTAAATGATCAATGCATACACCCTCATACCAAGTCCTTCTGCTCCTGGGGACTTAGTCCACAACCTATATAACAAAAAGGGTGAAATAACATGTTTATAATTGGATGATATTTGTTGCAGCATTTTTTTGGAAACAGCAATTGATTGGAGAGAACTAAAATGCCCAATGGTAGGGGCTGGTTAACTTACTGCGTATTTGTATAATGGTGTTCTACACAGGTCTAGCCTATACACTGTTAAAGAAAAAAGCTTTCCAAGATATAAAAGTGAAAAACTCATAGTACAGGAAGTGTATTGAATGCTACCATAATTTGTGGCTAATAAAGGGGAGGAGGGCTTCCCTCATAGCTCAGTTGGTAAAGAATCTGCCTGCAATGCCGGAGACCCAGGTTTGATCCCTGGATTGGGAAGATCCCCTGGAGAAGGGAATGGCAACCCATTCCAGTATTCTTGCCTGGAGAATCCCGTGGACAGAGGAGTCTGGCAGGTGACAGGGCATGGGGCTTTAAGAGTTGGGCACAACTGAGCAACTAAAACCAAAGGGGAGGGAGGAAAAAAACTACATCTTCTGCATTTCATCATGGGGTGCCAAGGATAATAAGATAGACTGTGATTTTTTTCACATGTCAACAACAAAGCAGGAAATTATGCTAAAGGAATTCTGAGGCATTACTGTTTCTAAGATGCATCTGAATTTCAAATTTCAAATTCAAATATGAAATAATATACATCCTAGAATCAATAAAATATGGTATTTATCCCACAAATAGGCACAGACTGTTTCCAGGAGGACACATGAGTCATTGGTTACAGTGATTACCTCCAGGAGAGGAAGCAGGGGTCTGGAGATGGGGTGAGGGGTACGGAGGACTTTCACTTGTACCTTTCACTTGTCAACCTTTTTTCACATTTGATTCTTGAACCATGTAAATATACTATCCATATCACTACCTTTCACATTTGAGAAAGGAATTTTTTTTAATGTAAAAAGCCAAATGCCAGTGGGCCCTACCTGACGATGGCCATGCCATTCCGGATCTCAGCCCCCAGGACTGCATCCACCAGCCTGAGGACAGAGCCTGAGGCCAGGCAGGCACAGGTGTATGAGTTCTGGAGAAGACAGTGGGGAGTCAGAGAGGGGAATGAGGGAGAGAGTGGCCACTCAGCTACTCCCTCCAGGGTGGTGTGGATGTGGGAATGGGGAATCCCAGGATGGCCACCACCCTCTGCCCTCACAGTTCTCATCCATACCGGATGCAGATAAACTGAGTCATAGGTATCTGCTAGGACGTGGAGTTCCCCCTCGTTCATGTACTGGGTCGTTTCCATCAGATCAATGTATTCTAGGCTGGGTACATAGATGGGGGATGGGATTCAGGGGTTCGCCTCCCTCCCTGGCCCCTGTACCAGGGCCCCATACCCTCCCCAACTGAGTCCTCCATTCATCAAACCCCTGGACAAGTCAGGCCTCCTCACCTGTCAATGTAGGAGATAGCTGGGGTAGAGGACACCTTCCGTGCTCCTTCCCCAGTCTGTCTCATTTCTAGTAATATCCTTTGTCCTCTGCTCTGGCCGTATCAGATCCTACCTCCAGGCCTTTGGCCAGACTGTCCCAGCTGTCTGGACCTCCCTCTCCTCAGCCTTCTTCATGGGACTCATTCTTTTTCTCTTCTCAGCTCTGATACTCCCTCTGACAAGCTAACTTTCCTTGAGACATACCACAACAGGCCTCTTATTCTGGGTTCCTTCAGCCCCGCTGGGGGAACCCTCTGATCATTCCATCCACATATCTATTGTCTGTTTACACATCAGATTATAGTAACAAAAATAGCTCACCAGGGACTGATGATATGCCAGGCACCATTCTAAGTACATATCACACCCTCCTTATGTTTACTAGCTCCCAGGTTACAGGCATGACACTGAGATTCAGAGAGGCTCAGTGACTTGCCCAAGTGACATTCCTTCTCAAAGCATTGGCCCAGGGGCAGCCGCCTCCCCATCCCCTACGAGGCTCCTAAACCTTCACCTGTGAACCAACATCAGCTCCTCCTTTTCGGCGAATCGGGCCTAGGGAGACAAGAGAGAGACAAAGGGCTAAGGATCTGCTCTGGCTGTGCCCGGGTCCCTCCCTCAGTCACTGCCTTTCGCCCAGGATGCTGGCTGGGGGACTCACCTGAAAGGACACACAGCGGTCCAGGAGGCCCTCCTGGATCAGTTGCTCCTTGATGGCATGGAGCCGCTCTGGGCCTTCCGGGAAGCTGGGTTGACAGAGATACAGATATATGACACTGGTGAGCACCACATCTGCCCCATCTGCCCTTCCACGGCTGCTGACCCATGAAACTGGAGTCACCTCTGGCACCTGGTGGCTCTGTTCTCACAACATATCCAGAGCCTGACCCTCTCCTATCACCTCCAGTGAATGCTACCATAAACTCTGGCTTGGGTTACTGCACTCAGCTGGCCTCCTGGCTTCTGCCTCTGCTCCCCCAGCAGTCCTTTCTCTGCACAGCAGCCTAGACATTGGTTAAAACTCAAATCAGGTCACGTCCTTCCTCTACTCAAAACCTTCTCCTGGCTCCCATCTCATTCAGGGTAAAAGCCAAAGTCCTCCCCATGCCCCAGAAGTCCTGTGACCATCTGCTCCCATCACCTCTCTGACTCCCATCTCCTACTGCTTGCTTCTACACCGGGCTCCTCCCTATTCCTTAATCAAAACCAAGTTTCCACTTGCTCTCCTTTTTGCCCAGGACAACCTTCTCCCAGATGTCTCTCTAGTTCACTCCCTTACCTCCTTCAGATCTCTGCTCAGATAATGAGGCCTTACCTGATCATATTTAAAACTGAAGAGTCAAAAAAAAAAAAAAAAACTGAAGAGTCCCCTCCACCACACTTTCTGCTACTCTCCCTCCTGCTTCAGCATTTTTCCATAGCACTTCTTCTAACATACTTTATCCCTTGTTTTTTGTTTGTTTACTGTGTCTCCCTCCTCTACAGTGTAATCTCCACAAAGGCAGGAGTTTTGTTTGTTTTGTCTATTGCCTGTCCCTAGTGCCTCTGGAGATAGATATGTATTTGGTAATGAAGCCTTTTGCCA
Organism: Muntiacus reevesi; assembly: GCF_963930625.1. Lineage (NCBI taxonomy): Eukaryota > Metazoa > Chordata > Mammalia > Artiodactyla > Cervidae > Muntiacus > Muntiacus reevesi. The sequence continues at coordinate 52,065,542 of NC_089271.1, read as the reverse complement.
TCTGGAGTCTTCCACTGCAATAGAAATTAAACTGGTAAACACTTAAGTATGTTGTTTTTAGTCACTAAGTCATGTCCAACTCTGCGACTCCATAGACTGTAGCCCTCCAGGCTCCTCTGTCCATGGGATTTCCCAGGCAAGAATGCTGGAGTGGGTTGCCATTTCATTCTCCACATAAGAATAATAATGGACAAAACAATGGCATGGGTTAGGAATATCTCAGGTGTGGGGAAAGAGGAGTGGCCAGGCAAAGCCCTCTCCAAGGGTCTCCTTGAGATCTGAATGTTAACTGGGAGAGGAGGCTGAGATGAGAGAATGCCAGGCATGTTGGAAGAACAGCAAGGGGATCAGTGTGCAGGAAGTGAAGCAAAGCAAATGAGGGGGAGGATTGGCTGACGAGGTCATGGAGGTGATATGGAACCAGGTCACGTGGAACACTGAAGGCCAGGATGAAGAATTTAAACTTTACCTTCAGGGAAACAGTCTGTCCTTGAAGGACTTTAAGAGAGAGAACATCATCGTATGTATTCTTTTAGGCTGCTGTGTGGAAAACAGGCAGTAGGGATGAGGGTGGAAGCAAGGAGGCCTCTGCAAGTCTAGGTGAGTCATAATGGTAGTGGCAGTGGAGGCAGCAAGGACAGGTCAGATTCTGAATACATTTTGAATAAAGCCAAAATAATTTGCTGATGGATTGCAACATGTGACTGAATGGGAAGTGTAATTCTTCCATTTCAGCACAAAGGTCCCTTCTTCAAGGAAGCATCCTGAGAACCCTGGATACTAGTCTAAGGTCCTCTAGTAAACACTCTTGAAAGTCCTGGTCTTAGGTCCTTCTTCATTAAACACCTCACATTGCTGATGGCTACTTCGAGACCTGTTCTCCTACTTACCTGTCAGCTCCCTGTCTGTCTTGTCCGACACATTTGTATCATCATCTCTGGCACACAGTAGGCACTCAATAAAGGTTCGCTGGCTAAATGAAAAGAACCCACTCGAGCCTGAGCCCCATCTCCCTAAATCATCTGCTTCCAGTCTCTAGGCTAGATTAAGAAAGGGTTCATTCTTGCTAATGGACTCTAAGTGCATATATTTGTATAGTTTGGGTATGGCCTGGAGGAGCCAGCCTCACCTGTCATCCCAGAGGCAGTGGAATTCATTTAGCTGTTCATCGAACACCAAGCCAGTGCCAGACAGTGTTCTGGCCTCCAGGTTCAGATTCTGCGAGGAAAAAAATGGGAGAGACTGATGCATTGAGGGCCTGAATCAGTGGGAACATCCCACATAGTCCAGGATGGAGAACCTTAGGGTTTTGATTGTCCCAGGAGGCTAAATTGAGGCCAGGCCCCTCTCACCAGCCCTTGCAGCCCCATGATTAGGTCTTGCTCGGCTGTTTGGCTAAGCTTCTTCATTCTGCCTTTCTTCTTTACCTCCGCTAGATTGGGGCTGGAGCGGAGTATGGCACCCTTTTTAACACCTCGCTTCTGCCAAACAGAGAGAAAGGTCAGAGTCCAACGCACAGCCCGCTGCTCCCCCTCCCCCTCATCAAGGCAGGTTGGGGGGCCTCACCGAGGTGATGCTGGAGTCGTGGGTGGGGGAGTGGGGATTGTGCCTACTCCTTCGCTCCTTGGGTGTAGTGGAATCCTGACCGGTGGAGGTCATGGCTGGGGAGACTTCACCCCTGACGCGGTCCTGGGGGGTGGGGTGGAGGTAACTGTGAAGGGGCCCGAACGCCCTTAAGACCCCACATCCCAGCCCCTTCCCAGACCCCGCCCCCTACGCTAGTCTCCTTCCCTTTTGCTGGCTCTTCCCCACCGCCTTTTAAACTCCGCCTCTCAAGGCTCTCTCCCTCCAACAGGGTGTCCATCCTACCTGGTCCCGCCCATTCCACTAGGCTCCATCCCTTTAACACTATTACCCCCAAGCTCAGTCCGTTCTCACCGCCCCTTCCGCTCTATCAACCCTTTCATTCCTCAAAGCCTCGCGCAGACCGCACCCCTTCGCAAACCTGCCGCTTCCAGCCAATCTCCCGAGATAATCAGCCACCCTTTCACTCAGCCAGACCCAGCCCCGGCCCCGACTCCACCCTTAACGATTCACGTAACTCCACCCCTTATCGGGCCAGCCCAGCACCTTCTACTTGGCTAGATCCTGACCCTAACGTTTCGACAAGCCCGGCTCCTCAGGGGATTGCCTCTTTCCCTCCAACAGGCCCCACCCCCTACCCAGGTCCAACCCCTAGCGCTTCACCAAGCCCCTTCCAGCCAGTTCGAACCGCCTTCCGCTGGCCCCTCCTCCTTCTCGCCGCCATTGGCACCGACCAATCCCTTCCGCTCCACCCACCGGGTGCAGCCCCTTTCTCAAACTCCGCCCTTGCCTGGAGCCTCCAAATTCCTGACAACCGCAGGTGCGTGATCCCCTCTTTTACATTGGGCCGGTCTCTCCACAGACCGCCCCGATTCCGCCCACACAGGGGATCTTGCCGCGCCGCCGCGCCCCTAGTGCGGGCCACACCTCCCGTGGATTCACTAACGGCTAATCCACTTCTCTGCGCGCGACGCTGGCCGTACTGCGCCTGCGTGAGGCGCGTGCCGGCGGTTCGACCAAGCGCTCGGGCTCAAGCCCGACCCTCTCCCAACCACCAGTGCTGTCGTTCTATCGGCCAGGGCCGCCGTCCCTCATTCCCGGTCCACTTACCTTAGGAGCCCTCCAGACCCGCGCCAACTTACCGTGCGATGACTCAAGAGTGCAAGCAAGCAAACAAGGGCGTTAGGAAGGGGCGCTTTCTCACCTCCCCGTGGCTTCCCGCGCGACGCGCCGTAATGACGTAGCCCGGGCGGACTGGTGGTTGTGCCTGGAGAGCGTTGGAATCTGGACAAGGCTGGTGGCGGCCAAAATGGGAGTGGTGATGATGATAAATGTGAGGATTTTCTGAGTTCGTGTTCACTAAGGTAGTACACAAGAAACATTCATCAAATGTTAGGTATTAATATTCTGCCGCGAAAATGAGGTGGAGCGGAAGGAGTCTTGGTAGGGGCAAATAATTGTGATAATAGCAAGTATTGTGTGACAGGCGTTGTCATAAGCCACAGTACTATGAGGTAGTTCCTTGAGGCTGCTTTGCAGATGAGGAATCTAGTTACGTGACTTAACCATGTGACCTTGGGCAAGTTACTGAACATCTCTGTGCTTCAGTTTCCTCATCTGGAAAATTGTGATAATGATAGTGCCCAGAGACAGAATGGACCTCAGGAAGGGAGTTTTTATTTGGGTGGTGGCCCTCCACAGGGTCACTTCTGCTCCCATGCTGTAATAGAAAGTGTGTGCCGTAGGGGGGAGTTGCCCCTGTGCACCCCATCCCCAGCTACCTCACATCGCATGTCTAAATGTCAGCCCCACAGTAAGCCAGTTTGTCCTCCTAATCTCCCTCTGTCATTCTTCACCATTTCCTACCGGGCTGTAGGCTGGGGTGGGAGAGATAAGCGGTCTGAGGTTCAACATCGCTTACTAACAAACAGATTGACAGCCCCATTGCCCAGTAGTTGGGTCCTCTGACCTTCTTGCAAACCCCAGTTCAAGCCTTCTCGTCCCTTACAGTCTTTTCCTACCTGACCATGTGTTTTGTCCCAGTGGAAGAGCGTTACAGCCTTAAGATCTTTAAGCCTCTGCATAGACCAAAAAAAGCATATAGACAGTGATACACCCTAAGGAGCATTTTGAGATTGTGATGCAGGGTAAAAGAGTAGGGAGTCTTGTAAAGGCCAAGGCCCATATTTTTCTGAATAGTCAGAAGAGAGATTTCTCTAGAGCTGACGATGGCAAACTTTTTCTATAAAGGGCCTAATAACAAATATTTAAGGCTTTCCAGGTCATATATGGCTGCTGTGGCATTGTCTTTCTTCCTGTTCTCCTTCCCTCTCTTCCTTTCTTTTGGTTCCCTTTCTTTATTTTCCTTCTTCTCTCCCTCCCTCCCCCTCCCTTTCTCTTCTTTATGTTCTTTTTTTTTCTTTAAAAGTGTAAAAACAGGTTGCAATCTGGCTTTGGCCTGAAGGTCACAGTTTGCTGATGCCTGCTGTACAATGTCAGTCTTCGGTTTCCTTTATCTGGCTGGGATTCTTTTACAGGATGAGTGCAGAGGTTCCATGTTTCCTGAGGATTGGTATTCCTCTTGTGTGAGGTGTGAGGATAGGGATTCATAGAAAAGGTCAGGTTATTTCTGCTGTTCTTGTACTGGGTCAAGCAAATGTTCCTGGACAGAATGAGGATAGGGATTCCTATAGTTTCTGTAGTGGTGTTCCTCTATGAAACTAGGCAGGGGTTTCTATACAGGAAATACCAGTTGTTTCTAGGGAACTCCAGGCTACACATTCCCATACAAATTCAGGATGAGGCTCCATAAACTGCATTATGACAGGTTCCTATAAAGAGGTGGTTGTGGTTGTTTAGTTGCAAAGTTGTGTCCAACTCTTGTAGCCCACCAGGCTCCTCTGTCCTTGAGATTTCCCAGGGAAGAATACTGGAGTGGCTTTCCATTTCATTCTCCAGGGTATCTTCCCCTGCTGCTGCTGCTTAGTCCCTTCAGTCGTGTCTGACTCTTGTGTGACCATATGGACTGTAGCCCACCAGGCAACTCTGTCCATGGAATTCTCCAGGCAAGAATACTGAAGTGGGTTGTCATGTCCTCCTCCAGGGGATCTTCCCAACCCAGGGATCGAACCCTGGTTACCTGCATTCCAGGTGGATTCTTTACTGCTGGGCCACCAGGGAAGCCCATAAAGAGATTATGTAGCCCAATTCAGGGTCAGCATGGGTTTTTCTGTAAAGGTTCAGAGCTGTGTTCATACAAACTTAGGATTAGGTGTTCATGTCCAGATTCAGTCTAGATTGCTATTAATTGTGCTAAATTATGTTAGCTGCTGTAAAACCTAGAATCTCAGAGGCTTCACAGATGCATGTTTATTTCTTACTCATACAGAATCCATTGGGAATATTTATTACTGGTCATTCATGGACCCAGGCAACTTCATTTCACAGCTCTGCTCTCCTCTAAGCCCTTGGAATCCTCACTATTCAGCTAATAGATGGGGAAAGAGAGAGTCGAAAATTCTTTGAGAGAATTTTATGGACGAGGTCTGGAAGTGTAGTATGTCAATCTGCCCACATTCCATTGGTCAGAGCTCTGTCACATGCCCATATCTAATTATAAGGGAGGTTGGAAAAGTGAGTGAGCCTAGGAAGAAAAGGAACAGGTTTGAGAGCGTACAGCAGTGCCTGCTACAGGATTCTGTAGACTCCATAGAGCTATGCTGTCCAATGTGGTAGTTACTAGCTACACACTGAGCCCTTGAAATGTGACTAGTCCAACTTGAGATGTACTGTAAGTTTGGAATACACACTGAGTTTTTTTTTTAATTGGTATAAATAAATATCTCGATAACATTTTTTGGGGAGTGAGCTGTGTCATGGGGGATATTAGTTCCCTGACCAGGGATCAAACCTGAGACCCATAAAGTGGAGAAAGAGTGTGAGTCAGTCACTCAGTCGTGCCTGATTCTTTGTGACCCAATGTACTGCAGCCCACCAGGCTCCTCTATCAGTGGTCTATTTCAGGAAAGGATACTGGAATGGGTTGTCATTTCCTTCTCCAGGGGATCATCCTAACCCAGGGATTGAACCTGGGTCTCCTGCAGTGCAGGCACATTCTTTACCGACGAAATTATGAGGGAAAGCCCCCTATAGTGGAAGTCTGGAGTTCTAACCACTGGACCACCAGGGAAGTCCCAGCAATAGCTTTTAAATTGATTAAAATAATTTTATTTATTACTGACTGTGCTCGGTCTTCATTGCGATGTGGGCATTCCTCTCATTGTGGAGAGCAGGAGTAACTCTAGCTGTGATGCTTGGGCTTCTCATTGCAGTGACCTCTCTTGTTGCAAAGCACAGGCTCTAGGGCGGGTGGGCTCAGTAGTTATGATTCCTGGGCTCTAGAGCACAGGCTCAGTTGTGGTGCTTGGGCTCAGTTGCTCCATAGCATGTGGGATTGTTCTAGATCAGGGATGGAACCCATGTCTCCTGCACTGTTAGGCGGATTCTTTACCACTGGGCCACCAGGGAAGCCCCTATATCGATTACATATTGAAATGAAATACCATTGGTCCTTGAACAAAATGGATTTCAATTTGTGGGTTCACTTGTATGAAACTTTTTTTCAATACATACTACTGCTACAGGATCCGAGGTTGGCCGAATCTGTGCTTAGTCGCTCAGTCTTGTCTGACTCTTTGCGAATCTATAGATGTGAAACTGCTGATGTGGAGAAACCAAATGTAGAGGACTGACTATAAAGTTATACATGGATTTTCACTGCTTGGAGGTGTCAGTGCTCTTCCCCCTTGTTAAAGTGTCAACTGTACTCAATTATAGTGGGTAAAGTATAATATATATCATTTAAACTAACGTCACCTATTTTTCTTTCTTTTTAATGCAGCCGCATGAAAATTTAAAATTACACATGTGACTAGAATTGTATTTCTTTTGGACAGCACTGCTATCAAGAATTCTCTTTAATGTATCAGGACAGGGGTTCTCGTGGAGGTACAGAGGTTTCTCTACAGGGTCAGGTTGTTTTGTCTGAGGTCTGGAGAATGACCCTATCATCTGGTAAGACAGATGATAAGATTTCTGGTAAGATTTCTGGTAGAAAAATATGAGGATTGGAGACATTGTAGAATGAGAGGGAAGGATGTGAAGGCAGATTAAGCGTGGCTGTTCCTTTAGAGGCTAGAAGGGTGGTTTTCTGTAGAGGGTCAGGCCAGAGGATCATAACATACTGAGGCCAGGTATTTCTGCATGGGATCAGAGCTGGGTGGCCAGAGACACAGATCGAGAGACTCTTTTAGGGGTTAGGCCAGGGTTGGTTTGTTTGTTTGCTTGCTTGCTTGTTTTTCATTTTGTTGGGGGTATAGTCAATTAACAGACAATATTATGATAGTTTCAGGTGAACAGCAAAGGGACTCACCCATACATATACACATATCCATTCTCCTCCCAACACCCCTCCCATCCAAGTTGCCACATGACATTGAACAGAGTTCTCCGTGCTACAGTACGTCCTTGTTGGTTATCCATTTTAAATGTAGCAGTGTGCATGGTAAGTTGCTTCAGTGTTGTCCAACTGTTTGTGACCCTGTGGACTGTTGCCCGCCAGGCTCCACTGTCCATTGGATTTTGCAGGCAAGAATACTGGAGTGGCTTGCCATTTCCTACTCCAGGAGGCCAGGGTTCTTGTACAGACTCAGGACAGGTGATCATGGTGATTCAGATTCTGGATTGTTTAACAAGATCGGAGCAGAAGTTCCTATGCGGGATAGATGTTTTTATACTGGTTCATTTCTTGGATGTCTCTCAAATCAGAGGTTCCCTTTGAGTGTGAGAGCAGGGTTTTCTGTACCAGCTCAGGACATAAGTTCCTGAAAGGACTCAGAGGGTGGTCCCATGCAGCATCAGGACAGAGATCCTGTGCAGAGGTAGGACACGGTCACCTTCACAGATTCAGGTGAGGGTTTCTTCTGTTGGGTCAGGACAGTGGCTCCTGTAAAGGGCAAAAGTGGGGCTTCTGGAACAAGGCCGGGAAAGGGGCTCTCATAGAGAGTCACAGGGCTTCCCGTGCAGGGTCACAGGGGTGTTTCCACAGGGGGAGGTTAGGAGTTCCTGGAAATGATCAGGTCAGAGATTCCTATAAATGAGTCAAGTTAAGAATTTCTGTGGAGAGTCAGGATAAAGGTTTTCTGCCTAAAGTCTGGTTAGAAGTTCCAGGATAGTTATAGTCAAGGCCTCCTGTAGAGAGTCATGGCCCTGGCGCAGAGGGTGAGGAGGGGAAGCCCTCTACAGTGTCTGGGAGGAGGATCCTGTGCAAAGTGAGGCCATAGGTGGCTGCATAGGATGAGATATGGGCTTAAAGTTGAGGGTTAGGACAGGTGTCCCTGACACAGGGTTTCCTGTGTAAGTTCAAGACTGAGGTTCATGTTGAGAGTTAGAGCATGAGTTCCTGCATGCTCTGCACGGTGGGTTGTGAGAGCAGGCTCATTGTGCAGAGTGACATCAGGAGTTGTCCACCTTGGAGGCAAGGGCTTCTAAACTCAGTCTGGATTTTCTGCACTCACTATATTTTCTAGTGAGTGAGGTATTTTGAAAATGCCACCTGAAGGGCAGGGCTCCAGTACATTGTGAGGACAGAGGTGTCCTGTCCAAGGTCAAGATAGGATTCCTATAAAGAGAGTGAGGCTTGGGAAGAGGGTCAGGACAGGCATTTCTGTTAGGGGTGGTACAGGGACCTTCTTTCAGTGGGAGTTTCAGATTGCCAGCAGGAGTAAGGCAGAGGTTCTTGTGCCATGGGAGGCCAGGGGTTCCTCCTGTGCAAGGTGAGGGCTGCTATTCCTGTCCAGAGTCAGGCTGGGTTTCCTGTTGATAATTAGAAAAAGGGATTCCCTTAGAGTCCCAGAACTAGGTTTCTGTACTGGGCTTGGGCAGCCATTCTTATAGCCGGTGCGGACCCGGGTTCCTGAGCAAGGTGGGGCCAGGCACATTTCCACACAGGATCTGAGAGGGGTTTCTGTTCAAGATGAAGACTAGGCCTCCTCCAGGCTGAGAGGGCTGGGGTCCTGTGGGGGTAACCAGGCTTTTACAGGGCCAGGGCCCTTGTGGACAATTCCTGTAAGGAGTGTGTGGACCACTATGTTTCTCACATGGGCTAGTGTGGTGACTGCTCTGAAGGGGTGCTGCTCTGTTCAGGACAGCTACTCACTCCTACTGTGTTCAAGATGTGTGGACCCACAGTCCCCACCTTGGGGCTCCAGGGGAGAAGCTCTACAGAGGACCAGACCAATTAAGTGTGAGTAAGACTCACTATACCCACTCCAGTATTCTTGCCTGGAGAATCCCAGGGATGGCAGAGCCTGGTGGACTGCCATCTATGGGGTCTCACAGAATCGGACATGACTGAAGCGACTTGGCAGCAGCAAGACTCACTGTAGTGAAGGGAGGGTCACCCATCTAAAATCCACTCCTTCAACTCAGTGTGATCAGGGCGAGTTCTGAGCCTAGCTTTTCATTAGTCAAATGAGCATGAATGCAGTTTCCTCAGGCTTTTTTTTTTTCAGGTGTTCATGAACTAAGGTGGCTGAAGCCTCTCAGCTGATGCTGACCCACAGTGAGCACTCAGTTAAAGGTGCTGTTTTCTGTTAGGAGCTGCTGGAAAGCCTCGGCCAGCTGTGGTGAGCCACTTAACCTGTCTGGTTTAGGATGTCACCTGACTACTCCTGTGTAAAGGTTTGTTAAATGGAAGTACAGGTTCCATGTTCAGGGAAGCAGTTTACCCTGGTGAGTAGGTAGGTGTGTTGGGGCGGGAGTTGGTACTGTGGGGAGCTCCCTGACCTTCAGGGTCTAAATATCACCCCCAGAGGGCACTTTGTCCTCCTAATCTCCCCCGCTTGTTCTCTACCATTTCCCACAGGGCTGCAGGCATATCTGGGTTGAGAGAGGTAAGAGCTGAGTGACAGAAAGGCCCATAGACAGCCTCACAGTCCCGCACTGGCCTTCTGACCTACTTGACAGCTACCATCCCCTCCTCTCTTCCTCCCTTTCCTGTCCTCAGATGTCTGATGTCCCTTAGAAAAGGGTTCCTAGCTTACACCAACTGAAACTGATGGCTCAGACGGTAAAGAATCTGCCTGCAATGCAGGACACCCGGGTTCAATCCCTGGGTTGGGAAGATCCCCTGGAGAAAGAAATGGCAACCCACTCCAGTATTCTTGCCTGGAGAATTCCATGGACAGAGGAGCCTGGTGGGCTACAGTCCATGGGATCGCAAAGAGTCAGACACAGCTGAACAACTAACACATACATTGTCAACCACTCGGAGACACTGGGACATGGCCCACGCCATACGATATGCTCACACACATACAGACTTACACAGAAATACTGTTGTCACCAGACCCACAAAGACATTCTAAGACTCAGACCCTCACGGTCCCACTGCTGTGCCTCACACACCATCATATAACAGTTCTCATTCAACGTTCCGAAATGTGTATGGATCCACTTCTGTGCCCAGCGCACATGCCGTCGTGCTGACTCAAAGATCACCCCACTGGTGCACAACCCCACACGTTTACTCAGCACGTGCTGCTGCTGACACACTTCCACATACTTCACACATTCACCCCTGCCCAGCTTTTCAAGGGCATCTGGAGTCACACACATCATGTCACACAGCCTCATCCCTAGTGCCTGTTGCACACCAGCTCCCGCCATGACGTGTTGGTGCACGTGCTGTCTCATACCACCTGGACGCTGTCACACTCAGTTTCACATATACCATTACAATTGTGAAGCCCCATGTGCCATCTCCCATGGTCACACATGGCAGCCCACAGTGTCATGAAATAATCGTGGACACAGATACACACACACCCCCCAGTCCCACACAGACTCACATCTCTATTTTCAGGACTCTGGTGGTTTTATTTTACAGAAGCTTTGAAGGTCCAGCCCAAGGTTTTTCTAGGTCCCAGAAGGTTGAGTGGGACACACTGCTGGCTAGAAATGGGGAGGGAACACCAGACCCTGCCCTGAGGTCATTCTTTGTGCCCTCATGAGCTGAGTGGGGCCACCACAGAGGTGGTGGTGGTGGGAGGCACAGGGCCTGTGGGGAAGGAGCCTGTGGGTGAGCCCAACAGGGGTCCTGGGAATGGCATGATATGGCTAACAGGCCCTGACAGCACTACTGGGCCCAGGCCTTGGTAGACATGGGCAGTACCAGGTGGGCCCAATGTCAAGCCTGAGGTCACCTCCCCACAATTCCCGCTACTGCTGCCCCCAGCCACCACCATGAAGCCACCAGGTGGTCCTTCTGCTGCTCCTGTAGCTCCTAGGCTGGATCCCCGTTTCTTTTTCCCTTTCCCAGATGCCTTGCGGTTTCGAGTCTGGATACCATCCTTCCTCATGGTCAGTGGTCGGTTCACCTGCCAAGAGGGAGGCCATGGCTGTTTCCCAGCTCCACATCTTGCTCTATGACTCCTCCAGGGATGACCAATTCACCCCACTTCTAAGAAGAGAGAACTTATTCAAGGATTAGGGAATGTGCCCCTGATATGACAAGAATCCTGAAGTTTTCAGGCTGTGAGTTTGGGAAAGCCTCTCAGGTTGATGGGAGCTGCCCCTGGTCTAGGGCAGGGCAGGGGAGTGGAAATTAGCTGATGGCCTAGGGAGGAGGTAACAGGTGGGAATCAGGAGAGAGGGTGGAGGGGTGAGGGAATAAGGGATGGAGGAAGGGTGAAGGAGGAGGAAGGAAGGAAATATCTAATGGAGAAGGGAAGGGGGAAGGGTGGAGGGGATGGAAGGGAAATGGGAGGAAGGAGAGGATGGAGGCTCCAAGGGCCCTGGGTCACCTGGTGTAGCTTGTAGTAGAGGCCGCAGGCGTTGCACACAGGGTCCCCGCTGGCATTTCTCCGCCACAGTGTTGTGGTGGTTGTCTGGCAGTTGGTACACTGGGTCCCTGCCCTTTTGCTGACAATCTGGGGGAGAGAGCAAGTAAGCATGGAGACACTTCTGGGTAGAGAACCAAAGAGGTGAGGGTCAGATTGAAGGCAGGGTTTGCTTCAGGGAGAGGGCTGGAGTTTCTGTGTGGGTGAGGATAGGGCCTCCCTGCCAGGATAGGCATTTGGGGTATTTTATGGGGCACTACACAATTTGCATGTAACTTTGGCCATCCACTGGAATCATTATGTGAATTAGAAGTATTGTGATTCCCCTGCATCCTAGCCAGTTCAACCAACACATCTGAGGAGGGTTTCAATCAATCCCTAGTGGTTCAAAGTGCCCCAAAGTGATCCCAGTGTGACGCAAAGGAAGAAAAGTGCAGGGAGAGGATAGGATTCCTGCTTGCAGCCTATATTGTTTGGTCAAGGATAAGAGGTACTGTACAAAGCTGGTTTCCTGGGTGGATGCGGAAGGAGTGGAGCATGTGGGTTCTTATAGATCATCAGGACTGGGATTTCTGTGCAGGTTGAAAACAGCAGGGATGGCAAGGTGTTACCAGGCGCTTCTTGGGTCGGATGAGGGGCCTGTTCTGCCCATTCATCTTGTGATAGAGGCCACAGGCGTTGCACAGGTAGTGACCTGTCCTGTCCCGCCGCCACAATGGTGTCGCCGTTGCTCCACAGTTCACGCATTCTCTGGCCTCTGGTGGAGTAGACAGAGGGGAAGAAGGACTTAGTCTCAGACCAGTTTTCCCTTGGTCACCCCCACCAACCTCAACCTCCCAGTCCCTTTTTGAGAACCTCACCGCAGGGGGTTAGGGGCAGAGTTCCACGAAGCTTAGGGGAGGAATAAGGTGCTGGATTGAGGGGGCTCCCAGTGGGAGAAAAGTAGGTACTAGAAAAGTCAGGACCCCCGTAGGCACTGCTAGGGACTGGAATTGATGAAGTTGGTGCAGTCCCCAATGTCAAGAGGTCTGGACTCATCCGCTCCGTCTTTAAGGTCTCCAGGAAGCTGCTTCCCCCTTTCCCATCCAGATCTTCTGAGGCCTGGGGAGAGGAGTCCTCACGGGTGGGGCACACAGTTGAGGCAGGGTAGAGCCCGGTCTTGCCATAGGCCCAGCTAGCATATGGTGAGCCCCCGGGGATCCCCTCCATACAGTTGATCAGTGGGTACACCTGAAAGACTATGGGTATATGGGAAAGAAAGAGGAAAGAAGAGAAACAGTCTAAATTCATCTTACTTTCAGGGTCTAATGATGCCCAAGAACCCCAATATGGTGACCAAGTTTCCATACTTTGAACAGGTGACCAGAAGAACTGCTGGCGTTTGAGTGACTCCAGTGTTCTGAGCCCTAGTGGTTGCTCTGTCCCCTGACCTCCAACCATTTCCAAATGAGCTTTGAGGATGACTTGTTGGGATTTGGAGCCGCATATATTACCTGGAAACTCCAGCCACTGTCTACTTCCATCATTGCTTCCCGGTATGGCTACCCCAAGAGGACAGGTTGGGGAGCAATGGCATTCCCAGTTCTAGACTTGACTAGGAGTCAGCACAGAGATGTGAAGCCTTGTCCCATTTTCCAGAATTGACTCTTTGAAGGATTCTGGGTCTCCATGGCAACCTTGACAGCACAGAACCAGTGCCAAGATAGCCACCCAAAGAAGTTACCTGGGGAGTGTCTGTAGGCCTCAGTGTCCCTGTAGTAGGCCAGTGCGGCAGCTGCAGCCGTGGCAGTGCTGGCGGCAGTGGAGGAGGCTGCTGTATCCAAGCCCTCAGACCCGGGGGGAAAGAAGACCCCCGATTCTGGTGGTGAAGATACCAAGGCAGGGTCCATAAACTGGGGTAGGGGCTCGGAGGTCCCCAAGGCCCCGAGGCCAGGGAACTCCATGGGGCCTCTGGGGTTTGACCTGTGAGGACAGGAGGGGCCCTCAGACATAGAAACGCCCCTCTCCCCTCTCTATTCCCTCTTCCTCCTTTCTCCCATTCCATTCCCTCAATCCTCTTATCCCCCTTTTCCACCTCCCTAGTACCCTCCTCTTGCCTCCTCTGTCCATCCTCATCTCTCCCTTATCTTCCATTCAGTTCTCTTACTCCCTATCCTGCCTCTTTCCCCTTCTTCCTCTTATCTTTCCTCTCCTCCTTTTCTCTCCTTCATACCCCCCTTTACTTCTCTTCTGTTTTATCTCCTCTCCATTTTCCCTCCCCATCTCTTCTTTCTCCTCCTCTCCCCCTCTTCCTTCACTTTCTACTTTTCCTCCTCCTTCCTTCCTCCCTGCTGTCTCTTTTCCCTTCTTCCTCTTCCTCTCCTTGTCCTTCTTTTTCCCCTGGTCCTCTATCTCTTGTCTCCTTCCGTCTCTTCCTCCTCTTCCTCCCCTTTTCTTAGCCACCTCCCCCCTTTCCCATTCAACAACTGCTTCACTCCTCTTTCCTTCTCCTCCTTTGTCCTCGCCTCCCCTCTTTTGTCTTCATCATTCTCCTTTGCCTCCCTTTCTGCTCATCTCTTTCCCCTTCTCCTCATTTTCTCTTCTCCTCCTCCTCCACTTTCACTTCTTCCTCTACCTCCACCCCCTCACCCTCCTAGGAATGTGTAGGTGGGGTGGGCTGAGCTGCAGAACCAGAGTCCCTTGAACTCCTTGGTCATTCCCCAGACTTTGGGGTTCAGCCTCCTGTCTCCCCAACTTCATCCCTATCTGTTGCATCTTGCCTTCTGACTTTCTCAGAAACCCCATGGTTTCCGGCTTGACTGTCCCCTCCTCCACCTCCGTTGAGTGTGCAGACAGAGGGCCCCCTCAGTTCCTCCCTGTTTCATGGGGGGGTCAGTAGCCCCACTGCTTATCTCTGCCATCCCCGCCCAACTTTTGAAATCACCCCAAGGCCTGTGGCTTCCTCTGAGGAGGGGGACAGGTGGGAGGTGTTCCCCCTGCCTGTACCCTGTCCTCTGGGGAGGTCTGCCATAGTTCTGCTTTCAAGTTCGTTCAGTCCCCACCATCCCCAGGCCTTAGTTTCCCCATCTGCTGGATAGGAGGTGATGACAGGGGTCTTTGCCCCTTTCCTCTGTTCTTCTCTGTGTGTATCTCTTGTCTCCTTGTGTCTCTTTTCCCCAACCCTGCTTCTTGTTAAGTCTGGCTCTCTGTATTTCCCTCCTGTTTTTCTATGCTACCATGATTCGTCTTGCACTCTCTGTGCTTTTATAAATGTCTATTTTTCCTCCTTCCTTTGTCTGTCTTCCCATGTCTCTGATTCTCTTTCCATCTTTATCTCTCCTTTATCTCTTTTTGTCTATCTCTTTCTTTGCTCTCTATATTTTTGTTTCTCTTTTTTCCTCTCCACTCATCTCTCTGAATGTCTGTATATCTCTCCGGCTCTGTCTCTTTCTGCTTGTTTGTCTCTCCCTTCGTGTTTCTCTCTGGGTCCTCTGGCCTTATTTTAATGTCTTTCTCAATGTTCTCAAACCCCTGATCATACCCTTCTGCACACAACCCCAGTTGAGGAGTCAGGAAACCTACCCCCACCCTTGACTTGCCCTGTCAGTCTGAAAGCCTTGGTCTCCCTGTCTGTAGGGTGAAGTGACAGAGATAAAGAAGACCGCCTTCCCCTGCCTAAGTGACCCATTGTGTTGCCTATGTAGACAGGCTCACAGCTGGGCCCTGGGTTGGGGTTGTGCTGGGAAAGAGACAGCTCTGTCAATGTACCTACCATCAACCTTCTCTAGGCCCCAAGGCACCTTCTGTCTTCTCTGGGGACAGTGTCTTGCCTCCTCATCTCCAACTCCATCTCTTTCCTCTCTGTCTTGCCATGATTCTATCCTTGAGTCTCTCTCTGCATTTCTATCTCACTCTCCTTTTCTGCTCCTGAGTCTCTCCCTCTTTCCTGTCTCTCCATCTATCTTACTCTTCCTTTGAGTTTCTGTTTTTCTTCTTTCTCTTCATGTCTCTGTATTTTGCTCCTTTTCTGTCTCTCCTTCTCTCTTTGTTTTTTTTTCCTCCTTTTTCTCTGTCTCGATTTGTTTCTCACTCTTTTTGTCTCTGTTAACCACTGTACTTTTATCCCCTCATCCTCTCCTCACCAGCACCCCCCAGTCTCCTTCCAACCCCACTGCCCCTGTCCCTACACCTTGTACCTTGGCAGGTCCAGGACTGCCCACCCCTCTCTGGCAGGGGCCCACCTCCCCCCACCCCCCACCCCCAGTTATCTCTCTGGACAGAGATAAAGTTTATCTCGAGGCTGGGGGATATGAAAACTCCTTATCAGCTGCCCCACTAGAGTAAGTGCTGCCCCAACGGGTGGCAGGCAGCTGGCCGGCCCTCAGCTCTCCCTCTGTCCAGCCCCTCACCCCAGGTAATGTCCCCACCCCAGCCCTCAAGGGAGGGTCCCTCGGGACTGAAGGGAGTACAGATGGGATCTGGGGGCAGATGAGTCTTGGGAGAGTCTGAGATGGAGTTTGAGGATTAGATATGGGGTTAAGGAATCAGGGGTTTGGGGAATAACTATGGAGTTTGGGGTCAACAAATGCGAGTTTAAGAAGCAGTGAAAGGTTTGCTTGAAAAGTCACATTTTGGGATCAGAAATAAGTTGGGAAGGCAGAATCAGTGTTGGGGATTAGAGGCAAAGTTTGAGAGAGAGGGAAAGTTGAGAAGTTGGAGCTATGGTTTAGGGGTCGGGGTGGATTCTGAGAGTCATGGAAAAGTGTGAGGGTCCAAGGGTTTTGCTGGAGCAGAGACGGAGTTATATAGGCAGGCAGAGGTGTGTCTGATGACTAGAGATGGCTTATAGGAGCACAAGATGAGTTTGAGAATAGAGATACAATTGGAGTGCAGAAAGATTGGGTCCAGAGAGGGCACCTAGGGGGACAGAGAAATATCGGGACGCTAAGATGGGGTTTAGAGAAGGCAGACAGGAGGATTCATGTGACAGAACAGATTGAAGGGGTGGACTTGGTGTTTGGAGTGATGAAGACATTTTTATGCATAGGCAAGGAGTTGGGAGAGAGAAATGGTTTTAGGACATCAGAGAGAAGTCACAGGGAACAAGTACAGGATTTGAGAGGCAGTGATGGGGTTTAGAGCATGGAGCTAGGGTTTGGCAGTCCAGAGACAGGTTTAGGAGGTCAGAGAGAGAATTGGGGGCAGAGACGGGTGTTGTGGAGTAGGCAGGGGCTTCAGAGCAGAGAGAAGTGTGCGTGGTGGTGGGCATAGAATTGAGCCTTTGTGGTGAATTCAGAGACAAGTTTGCGTTAGTGAAAGTCATGTTTGGGGCAGAGGTTAGGATTTGGTGGGATGAAAGCATGTTTCAGGTCAGAGATGGAGTATGGTGGGCAGAGTTAAGGGATCAGGAGAGCATAAATATCTTGGAAGCAGTGGATGGGAGTCAGGGCAGAGAGAATTGGGTTTAGGGGGCAGATTTGGGGTACAGATGGGGGTGGGAAAGATAGAGGTGGTCTGGAAGAGCTGTCAGGGGATTCAGGGGCGGTAGACACTTTGGGGACCAGTGGTGGGTTGGGGAGCCTAGAGCAGGCTGGAGGAGTAGCCTTGAAGTAAGGGGCAGCAGGCCCAGGGTTTGCCTTGCTGGGGGCTTTTAGGGGGCTGAGACTGACCTGGGCTGGTTGGTGCGGAGGGTTCAGCTGCTTTGGGGATGTGACGAGCTCAATGTGATCCCAGGGGGTGTCCAGGCTGGCCTTGGCCTTTGAGGCTCCCTTCCTCCTTCCCTCCCTCCCTCCCCTCTCCCTCCTCCCTCCTCTCCAGGGAGTGGCTGGTGCCCCAGTGGGTGGGGCAGGCCAGGGGAGGGGGCGGGCCCCCTACTGGTGGGGCACCTCTTGGGCAGTGGGACCTTCTTCCACCCCACCTGCCCACCTTGTAGATTCTGGACCCTGTTTGACTTGGGCTTCTGTGGGCTTCAGTGTCCAGTCAAACAAAAATGGGCTGAAAGCAAGATAAAATGAAAATAGCAGATATGGTTTCATGATCCTGCTGGGCTTTTCAGTGAGTTTTACAAACGTAAAGCCCCTACTATGTGCTTATCCAGGTGAAGGCTGGCCCCTTATGTATGTGTCTTCCTGGCCAGAGGGAGAGAAGGGCTGTGACTGTACCCATTTTGCAGGTGATAAGAATGAGGCTCAAAGAGGTTTGGTGGGAATTTGAATCAAGATGTTGGTGGGACATCTTCAGGACCCAGGCCCACCCTGGGGACCAGGCCAAGACTGGCGGGAAGCAGAGGCACATTCACTCAGTGCCCCACTGGGGCTTACGCCAGCTCTGGCCTGCCCTGGGGCAGCAGATAAGTCTTATCAGATGGAGGCCGGCGTGGCTGTTGGCTCCGCGGTGGTAACAGGCTGTCTTGGGCTGGGGGGGGGCGGGGCTGGGGGGGCACCCAGGGACAGTGGCCTCAACTTCTTGCCCGCCATGCGGCTTTGGAGGCGGGAAACAGGTGGGACTAGGGGTTGGTTCCTCTGCAGATCCTTGAGTAGGATAAAAAGGGAAAGGAAGGAGGGAGGGATAGAGAAGGGAGAGAGGTAGAGAGATGGGAATGATGAGACACAGATAAATAAAGAGACAGAAAGAGACGTAGAGCTGGAAGGAGACAGAGAGAGGGCACAGAAAGGAAGGAGGGGTGAGAGACGCACAGAGAGGGGCAGAGACAGTTAAGGGCAGACAGAGGCTAAGAGAAAGGGAGACAGGTAGAGATGGACAGAAGGTGCAAGATAAAGCATGAAAGTGACAGAGGCCAAGGATACAGATGGAGAAACTGAGAAGGGAGAGAAAGATGATACAGAGAAGGGGAGGACAGAGACACAGATTCAGCTACAGAGAGTTTGAGAGGAAGTCATGAGACCCCAAGTAGCAGCCTGGCATATGCCCTGGGTAGGTGGTGCCAGGGTGGGTGGGATGGGAGGGGATGTGGACTGATGTAGACCCGTGTGGCCTGTGGCCTGAGAGGGACCTCCAGAGAGCCACTGGGCCCCTGTGCCACCTTCTTATCCTGTTCTCCTTCCCCCACATAGTAACAATGGTGACAACGACCACTGTCTCATTGCTGACACAGACCCGTGTCCTATTCTGAGCGCTTTCCCCATGTAAAATCATTGAATAAACATGTAAATATAGCTGCCCAACTTGGGTCCCTGTAGGGCAGGGGGTAAGACTAACCAGCCATGGCCCTGGGACTCCACAGGTCAGGGAGTTCCCTGGTCCACCCATTCTATGGATGAGGTGACCGAGACACACCAAGGGCAGAGGGCAAGGATGAGTAGGCTCTGCTCACTCACTGGCCCACCCCAGAGGGATTTTATCATCCTCATCTTACCTGTCTGGGCCTCACTGTCCTCATATGCAAAATGGAAGATTTGAGGAGGAAAGGAGGCCATTTATTGAGCTCCTGCTCTGTGCCCCACTCTGTGCCAAGCCCTTGTCAGTAACAGAGAGGACAAAGACCCCTATGACTCAAGTGATGATTTCAGGACATCCACTCTAGAGCTGGCCCACCCTCATTTATGGGTCACCCTTACCACTGACTGGCATGTGGCCTTGGGCAGTTACTGTCACCTCTAGACTTCAGTTCCTCATCCGAAAAGATGGGGTGCTAGCGGCCACTCCACAGGATGATTAGAGTGACTCAATGAGACTTTATCCATTAAGTGATTTCAACTCATTTGATTCTGAAATCTCAATAAATGTTAAGTATTCTTATTTATTCATTGAGTGCCTACTGTGTATGAAGGATGGTATTTGGTCCTATTTTATTAGCACTACTTCTAATGCTAGTACTAATGCTAGTAATATGCTGATACCAATACCAGTACTAATTCTAACATTCTAATATTGATACTAGCACTAATGCTAATTTTAATAGTGATACTAATAATGTTTATTATTAGTAGTAAGCATTAATAGTAATGGGCTTCCTGGTGACTCAGATGGTAAAGAATCTGACTGCAATGCAGGAGACCCAAGTTCAGTCCCTGGGTTGGGAAGATCCCCTGGAGAAGGAAGTGGCAACCCACTTCAGTATTCTTGCCTAGAGAATTCCATGGACCAGGGAGCCTAGTAGACTACAGTTCATGGCATCACAAAGAGTCAGACACGACTGAGCGACTAACATAACTTAACATAAATAATTATGCTAATTCTAATCTAATATGAGTACTTTATTAATATTCATACTAATTCTAGAGCTAAATTATTATTCATTTTAATTCTATCAATGACTCCAGTGGCTAATAATAATAATACTAATTCTGATACTAACATTTTTCCTAGCACTAATATAATAACCACAGCAGCATTATTTGCCAAGCCACCCCAAGCACTGTGCTCAATGCTCTCCATGCATCATTTTTATCCTGATCTCACCAATCCTTATGGTGTAAGTGCATATAATTGCCCCCATCTTCTGGACTGGGAATAGGTGCAGAGAAATGAAAATGTTCATCCAAGGCCTTGGGTTCTTTCTTATCTCAGCTCTGACTGATTTGCTGCCTGATTCCTGGGCAGGTCAACCTCTGAGCCTCAGTTTCTTTGCTTGGAAAATGGATATAATCATGGAACCCACCTCAAATGTTGTTGAGAGGCCACTCAACACAGGGCCTGCATGCACATCATAAATGGTAAGCTCTGTAGTAGGTAACTCTCTTCACTATTATTAGAAATAGCAGGTGCAGTGTTGGGGTAAGGTGGGGAAGTCTACCCTCTTCAGAGGCATGTCTCAGACAAGGGTTTGGCTGCTGGACTCACAGCCCATTTCTTCATAACTGGAGTGGAGAAAGGGTTCAGAACGGAAGTAAAGCATGGGGAGTGGGGGCCTCAGGGCTCTGCCTCCATCAAGAACCAAAACCCTGAGGCTCTGAGGCTAGGCCTCACCCCATTCCCTCCCCCATCCCTGTGGAGGGGGCACAGGCCCAGAAGTCTGTGGTGACAGTTCAGCCAGCAGGGAGGCAGCTGGGAGTGGGCAGATAAGGGAATCTCCAGGGCCAGGCCAGGCTTTGGGGGAGCCCAATGAGGGCGGGGGTGGGGGCGGGGGTGGGTGTCTGGGCCAAGCATCCTTTCCCTCAGGCCTCCATTTGAGACTCAGCCCCAACGGCCTCTCTTCCTCTCTCTTCCCAGAAACCTTCCCTGACTGGTTCCCTCCCTCCTGGCATCTTCTGGGGCTCCAGAGCTTGGTCCAAGCCCATGGCATTTGGACTATTCTTGTCTCTTCCAGACTGTGGAGTCCATCAGGGCTGGGACAAGCCTGACTCCCCTCCATGTCAGTAGCACCTGGAGAAGCATCAACCAAAGTCAACTAAGGAATCAGATGTTTGCCTTAAAACCACACTGTTTTGTTTTTAAGAGAAAACTATAAAAGATACTATAACAAGCACTCACCTTTATCAAATGTTAATATTTTGCCCTATTTACTTCAGGTCTTTTTTAAAAGAAATATATTACAGATACAGTTGATACCCTTGCACCAATTTAATTTCATTTCCCCCTCTCCTTCCACTACCTTGAATTTGGTGTTTATCTTTCTCATTAATGTTTTGATGTTTTACATTGCATTACTGCATATGTATGTACCCATGAACAACAAATGATACTTGGGAGTTTTGGCCTGTTTTTGACCTTCATACAAATTAAATCATATAGTATGTGCTTATTTTGCTCAGCATAATATCTGTGAGATTCATCCAAGTTGTTGTATAGCTCATTTTTTTTTATTGAGATGTAATTCACATACCACAAAATTCACCCTTTAAAGTATACATTTCAGTGGTAAGTAAATTCACAAGGTGGTACAACTGTTAACCACTTTCTGATTCCAGAACATTTTCATCATCCCATAAAGAAACCCTGTGCCCATTAGTAGCCATTTCCCTTTCCATTTCCCCCTCCCCACAGCCCCTGGCAACCACTAATCTACTTTATATCTCTATGGAGTTGCCTGTTATGGACATTTCATATAAATGGAATCATACAACATGTGGGCTTTTGTGACTGGCTTCTTTTACTTCACATAAAGTTTTCAAGGTTCGTTAATATTGTAGCAGAGAAGGCAATGGCAACCCACTCCAGTACTCTTGCCTGGAAAATCCCATGGATGGAGGAACCTGGTAGGCTGCAGTCCATGGGGTCGTGAAGAGTCGGACACGACTGAGCGACTTCACTTTCACTTTTCACTTTCATGCATTGGAGAAGGAAATGGCAACTCACTCCAGTGTTCTTGCCTGGAGAATCCCAGGGACGATGGAGCCTGGTGGGCTGCTGTCTATGGGGTTGCACAGAGTCGGACACAACTGAAGCGACTTAGCAGCAGCAGCAGCATGTTGTAGCATGGATCAGTACTTCATTCCTTTTTAGGGCTGAATAACTTTCTATCACATGAAAACTTCATTCTGCTATTCATTCATCCAATTAGTGAACAGTTTTGGCTGCGTGAATAATGCTACTATGAACATGTGAAAATTTTTATGTGGATATATATTTTCATTTCTCTTGGGTGTGTATCTAGGAATGGAATTGCAAGGTCCTGTGGTAATTCTCATTTCAGCTTTTTGAGGAACCTCAAACGTATTCTCCAGAGTAGCTATATGAAGGTTATACATTCTCTCCAGCACTTGTTACTGTGCTCATTTTTGATCCTAGTAAATGTGATATGGTATCTCATTATGCTTTTGACTTGTATTTCCCTGATGGCTAATGATATTGAGCATCTTTTCATGTGTTTGTTGGCTTTTTTTTTTTAACCATACCATGAAGCCTGCAGTATCTTAGTTCCCTGACCAGGGATTGAACCCAGGCCCCAGCAGTGAAAGCACTGAGTTCTAACCACTGGACCACCAGGGAATTTCTGGTTGGCCATTTGTATATATTCTTTATAGAAATGTCTATTCACATCCTTTGCCCATTTTAATTGGGTTGTCTTTTTATTTTTGAGTATTAAGAATTCTTTGTTCTGGATGCTAGACCCTATAGAAATGTCTATTCACATCCTTTGCTCGTTTTAATTGGGTTGTCTTTTTATTTTTGAGTATTAAGAATTCTTTGTTCTGGATGCTAGACCCTTATCAGATATGTGATTGCATATATTTTTCTCTTATTTGTGGGTTTTCTTTTCACTTTCTGGAGAGTATCCTGTGAAGCACAAAAGCTTTTAGCTTTTTTTTCCTTGGATGCATCATGCAGCTTGTGGAATCTTAATTCTCTGACCAGAGGTTGAACCCAGGACCTTGGCAGTGAGAACATGGAGTCCTAACCACTGGGCAGCCAGGGAATTTTCAAAAGTTTTTAGCTTTGAAGGTGTCCAGTTTATTTATTTTTCTCTTTGTTTGCTATGCTTTAGGTGTCATATCTAGGAAACCATTGCCTAATCCAAGGTTGTGAAGATTTATGCCTAGGTTTTCTTCTAAAAGTTGTATAGTTTTAGTGCTTAATGTTTAAGTCTTTGATCCATTTTGAGTTACTTTAATGTGAAGTAGGGGTCCAGGTTAATTCTTTCCAGCTGTCCCAGCACCATTTGTTGAAAAGACTATTCCTTCCCCCATTGAAATGTCTTGGCACACTTGTCAAAATCAATTGCCCATGGTGCATAAATTTATTTCTGGACTCTCAATTCTATTCCATTGATCTGTATATTTATCTTTATACCAATACCACACAGTCTTGATTGCCATATTATTTTTTTAAGTTTTTAAATTAAGTAAGTTTTTAAATTGGGACATGCAAGTCTTCCAACTCTGTTTCTTTTTCAATAGTTTTGTAGCTATTCTGGATCCCCAAAATTTCCACTTGAATTTTAGGGTCAGTTTGTCAATTTCTGCAAAGAAGTAAGCTGGGATTCTGATAGGAATTGCACTAAATTTGTAGATCAATTTGGGGAGTATTGCTATCTTAATGCTATGAAGTCTGTAATTCATAAACATGTGATGTGTTTTTATTTAGGTATTCTTAATTTCTTTCAACAATGTTTTATAGTTTTCAATGTATAAATCTTGCCCATCTTTTGTTAAGTTTTTTACTAAGTATTTTCTTTTTCTGATGCTATTGTAAACGAAATTGTTTTATTAATTTCATTTGTGGGTTTTTCTTTGCTAGTGTATAGAAATCAAGTTTTCTATGATCTTGTGACTTACAACCTTGCAGAGCTTTGTTGTAATGGCTTTGTTGTGGGTTCCTTAAGATTTTCTGTGTACAAGATCATGTTATCTGCAAATAGAGATTGTATAATTCTTTCTTTCCAATATGGATGTCTTTTATTTCTTTTTCTTGCCAACTTACCCAGACTAGAACCTCCAGTACAATATTGAAGTGCTGAGAGGGGATATCCTTGTTTTGTTCCTCATCTTCAGGAAAAAGTATTCAGTCCTTCACCATTAAATATGATGTTAGCTGTAGATTTTTTGTAGATGCTGTTTATCAGGTTGAGGAAGTTCTCTTCTATTCACAGTTTTTTGAGTGTTTTGTGTTTTTGTTTTAATTTATTTTTAATTGGAGGATAATTGCTTTAAATGTTGTGTTGGTTTCTGCTATGCATCATTGTGAATCAGCCATTGTTGAGTGTTTTATCATGAAAGGGTGTTGAATTTTGTCAAATGCTTTTTCTGTATCTATTAAGATCCTGTGGATTTTGTCTTTTATTCTATTAATATGGTATATTACATTAATTGATTTTCACATGTTGAACTAATCTTACATTCCAAGGATAAATCCTACTTGGTTATGGTGTATAATCCTTTTATACGTTACTGCGTTCTATTTACTAGTATTTTGTTGTAGATTTTTGCATCTGTATTCATAAGTGACATTGGTCTATAGTTGTTTTTTCTTACCTCGTCTTTGTCTGGTTTTGGTATCAAGTAATGATGACTTCGTAAGTTCATTCCCTTTTGTTGCCAAGTAGTATTCCATGGAATGGATATACCATATTTTGGTTAACCATTCATCTGCTGATGGACATTTGGGTTGTTTACAGTCTTTTCTTTATTACAGCAAACCTGCAACTTACAAACTCATACGTCTCTGTGCACACACATGTGGAAGAGTTTTTTCCTGGGGCAGGAGATATCAGTCTATCCATCCTTCCACTTCCCCACCCATCTATCCATCCACCTGTCCGCCTACCCCTTTATTCATCTATCCATTTACTGCCCTTCCTTCCTTATTTCTTCCTTTCTGTTATTCCTTTCCTTCCATCCTTCCTTTGTTCCTTCCTTCCTTCCATAAATCATCTATCTCTTGGCACATAGCATCTGGGTCCAAGGCAATTATTTTTGTAAAAAATAGGCAGGAAACCTGCTACAGCTTTTGGCAAAGCCTTTCATGTGCTAAAACTCACATCCTTAACCATTCTCTGTCCCCAGCATTTTGGGGGCTCCCTGGGAGTTTACTCATAGGGCATGGCTAAACTACCATCTGGAGACCAGAGTCCACAAGACTAGGGGCTCCCTCACCTTAAAGAGAGTCTCATATGTACTCCTTCATCCATCTCTTATTTGCCTAGGTACCTGTACTCTCTCCTTTCCTCTTTGCCTGCCTCATTCACTGGTTCCTGCTCTTGTTTCAGAACTCTATAAGTGTCCTTGGATCTCTTCTCTAATTGGCATTTTCTCTCTTGGTGAACTTATCCAGTCTCTGTCTTCAGAATATCTCCAGAATCTAACCACTTTTTACCACCTCTCCCACCAGCACCAGTGTTACTCATCTGCAGTAACCTCTGCAGTAACCTCCTCCTCAGGGTCCTCCTCAGGGTCCTCCTCAGGGTCCTCAGGGTCCTCAGGGTCCTCCTCCTCCACTGCAGTAACCTCCTCCTCAGGGTCCCCCAGCTTCCACCCTCAACCTTGCAATCTGTTTTCCTCAAAGCATCCAAAGGGAGCTTGTTAAATCCTAAGTCAGATCATGGCTCTCCTCTGCTCATGACCCTCCTGTGGCTCCCCTGTGACTCAGAGTAAAAGCCAGAGTCCTCTCCATGGCCCATGAGGCCCCGCACCATCTGTCCCCTCAACCTCTCCCACCTCACCTCCTGCCACTCCCCCCACTCTGCTCCTCTGTACTAGCCTCTTCGCTGCTCCTCGCAGACACCAGACCCCTGCATGTATCAGGGCCTTTGCACTGGCTATCCTCTCTTCCTGCTATGTTCTTCCTGTAGCTATTGGCACAGCTCCCTCCCTCATCTTTTCAGGTCTGGGCTAAAATGTCTTCTTTCTCAGTGAGGTTTCCCTGACCATCCTATTACATATTGGAAAATGCTTCAGTTTTTTTTAATCTGTTGCCACTTTTCCAAAGAACCTATCATCCTCTAACACACTTGATATTTTCCTTACTTAATTTTATTTCTTTTCTGTCTCTCCCACTAGAGTGGCAGCTCCACAAAAATTGCTAAGTTTATCTCTTCTGTTCAACACTGTCTTCCAATGCCTGGAACAGGCCCAAGCACACAGTAGGTGCTCAATGTATGTTTATTGATTGACTGAATCAGTAAATGGTGGGGGAAGAGGACAGAAACAGAGAAAATTTGTTCTTGTCCCATCTGTCTCCTCTTGTCAGGAGCAGAGCCTCAGTTGAGATGAGTCTGAACCTACCAGATCCAAACGTAGAAAGTGCCACATTCCACAGGGCTGAAACCAGCTAAGGTGCTCCAGGAGGGGGTAGTATTATCTGGGCTGGCCCTTGAAGGCCCCATGGGAATCACAGAGATCTTGGAGTTCAATCAAACCAGTTGGGTGGAATAAACAGCAGGCAGCACTTGGCAGGAGTGAGCTGAATCAAAAAGGATGAAAAGGATAAACTCACTGACAAGGGGAAATCTATCAGGGGTCTTGAATCCCAAGGTGATGACCCTGAATTTGGTTCTCAGAGATGTCATACCCCCTGGTCACTGACCCCCAAATAGCTCAGAGACCTTATGTTCTAGAAAAACAGCCATATATAATACTGAGACAGTAATAATAAAGAGCTCATGTTAATTGAAAGTTATTTACTGGGGCAGCTTGGATAGGGGACTCTCAGACATGTTGGTTCCAAACCCACCTCAGATCGCCCAGCAAAATGCATGAAGTGCCCAAGTCCGCAGTCATTAGAGGTTTCTGGGCCTGGGTGAGGGTTTGCAGGAAGGAAGGGAGGGGGTGATGTGGCAGAGGGTAGAATGGCAGAGCACTAACCATCATGAGGGGATATAGTTGGGACACCTCAATCAGGTCTTCATCAGGGTCTCGGAAGTAGATGGACATAGTGGGCCCTTTTGCCCCTGTTATGGGAACTGGACCCTCCTCAATAACATCACAAGCCTGAAGTGGGAGGAGAGAACAAAAATCATTCATTCACAGTCCAGGTTTGAGACCAAAATTTCATTCTTTACCGTGGCCTAGAAGACCCCTGTATCTTTCACATTTCATTTCCTACCATTCTCTTCTCCCTCACTCTGTTCCAGCTACTTAACAGCTGTATGACCTCAAGCAGAGTACCTAACTACTCAGCTCCTCAGTTTCCTCATCCATCAAATGGGGATGATAATGTGCCTAGTAAGTGGCAGAGTAAGAATTCAAACCCAGGCAAGTCTGGGCCAAAGTCCATACCCTTAACCCCTATGCTTTACCCACTTTACTTCCAAGCCAAACTTTTTCACTGATATTTTCCAAAAGAGTCCAGGTCAATTTGCACAAAATAGATTTAATACCTCAATCTGTGTTCCCCAAAAGGAGAACCAATGTCTCCTTCACATGAAATCATCTTAAGTATTACAGGGACGCTAAATTAAATTATAGTGAGTTAAAAAAATTACAGTGAGTCAGAAATTATTCCCTATTTAGTCCTCTTTCAATCCTCCTGATGATATCAAGAAGAAAGTGTCTGGTGGATGCAAAGTCCCTGATACCTCTCTAACCAACCTAATTTTGTCAAGCCCAGAGATTGGGGGAAGCAGAAGTGGCTAGAATCTAATGACACTGCGATGCTTTTACAGCTGTTTGTTTTTTATAATTGCCTCCCCTTTATGCCAAGATATGATGGGTTTCCACTTACTTGGTTGAATATTTTCTTTTTACACAAATGTATTTATATAAATAGAGTTTAGGTATACTGTTTTCCACAAGGGTGATGTAAAGTTTTCTTTTAAAATACATTTGTTTATGGGGAAAATTATGTCCATGATAATGAGTAAACAATGGTGTGCAAACCTTATCTGGATGTGATGAAACCTGTTATGTCTGAAGTTTGAGTCATGCTTCTGTTTTCATTGCATCTGTGGCAGCTTTCTCAAAAGAAGATGGAAGTCTGACTCACCTTGAGACACTGGACCATTTCCTCCAAATGCATCTTTGTGATCAGGCATATATCCAGGGAGCCGGGGACCACGTGAGTGGCTTTGGGTTCAAATTCCTTTCCCAACTCGTAGAGGTTAAATTTCTGGTCTCCAAAACACAATGCTTTCTGGTCTCCCTGTTTGGGGGGAGAAAACAATCTGGAACTAAACCTCCAAGGTGAGTGTGAGGCACAGCTCCCGATCTACCCCAACAAGGTTAAAAAAGAAATAGAACAAGGCTTTGATGAAAAATAGCCACATGGTGCCCCACTCTTATCTTGTTCCCTAGAGGCAAATGCTTTCAATGTGTGTATATGTTTCTTCTGGAAATTATTTCCATACCTCCAAATAATATGTTGATACTATCCATGGCAGAGACTATAATCTGTCTGCTTAATATACATTTCTCCCCTTTTTCTTTTAAACACAACCCAAGTTTCAGTGGGATCTATTGTGCACCCAGCTTTAAAAACCTGCATTTCCCAGCATTCCTTGCTGGGCAGCCATGGAAGGCTGGACAATGAAATGTTAGCAGAGGCTGTGAACCATGCTTCTGAAAACCTTCCCACCCCACTGAGCTGACACTTTTTGCCTACTCATTTCCTCCTTTCAGCCACTGCCCACACCCTGCCTGCCTACCTCTAGACTGATTGTTGAATGAGAGAAAGAGAAAACTCTATTTAATTTAACCCACTTAGCTTAACCCAGTTAAGTTTTCTCCCACGTGCCTCCAAACACAGTCCCTAACTGACGTGCCACTATTTCTTGATTTGGCAACTTCAGACATTTTCTATCCTTTTCCTGCTATGATAAATGAGAATTTAGTTCATCCACAATACTACCCCTTCCAATAGAATTCTGTCATCGGTTTTAGCTTCTCTTTTGATTCCTTTACAATTTAAAAATAACCCACTTGCACCTTAATGTTTTGATGGATGAACATAGAATCTCATTGACCCAACTATCCTCTTCATCTTGCCTCTTTCTCCTGTGCCTGTCAACTTTTGCCATTTTTACTTATTTATGTATTTAATGGCAAAATATTTTAATTTTTCATAAAGCTATTTCCCCCATTCCATAGACACCACACAGAAAAGAATCTGTATGCATGTCTTCTGGTTGAGCAGGAGGATGAGACTTCTGCCATTAAAAAAAAATCACTTTTATAGTCCCTTCATATCACCATGGTGAATACTACATTCATTCTATCAGGAAATGACTTTATTTCACTTGAATGATAGTTCAGCTGAGTATAGAACTTGAGGTTGTAGGTTATTTTCCCATAGTCTTTTATATGTGGCTTCATTGTCTTCCTGAATCTGGTATTGCTGATAAGATGTCTGATGTTAATCTGTTTTTCATTTCTTTTATATATGATGCATCCACCCTCCACTCTTGCAGCTTTTAAGACTTTTCTTGATCCTAGATATATTGAAATTTCACTCCAGTGTGTCCAGTTACCAAGGACTGAGGCTTCATATGCCTATTATTGTTGATGCATGCAGGGCCCTTCTCTTGTTTTATTTGTATACTTAATCTCTTTATCTCCAGTCTTCATTCCTGTCCCCAACATAGGCAATGATTATAATGTGTCTGATGTTCATTCTTTGGTTTTCATAAGTTATTGTAAAAGGTGTATTATTGTTTTATGTGTGTATGTTATAAATGGTACTGTGCTATAGACATGATTTGGCTTCGCCATCTTCATTCAGCATGATCTTTTTAAGATCCGTCCATCTTGCTGTGTATACATCCAGTCTGATACTGCCTGATTCTATTTTTATGCATGACATTCGATGTTGGAGCTTCCCAGGTAGTGCTAGTAGTAAAGAATCCATCTGGCAATGCAGGAGATCCAAGAGACTTGGGCCCAGTCCCTGAGTTGGGAAGATCTCCTGGAGTAGAAAATGGCACCCTACTCCAATATTCTTGCCTGGATAATTCTATGGGCAGAGGGGCCTGGCGGGCTACAGTCCATAGGATTGTAGAGTTGGACACAACTGAGAGACCAAGCACACAGCACAGAGCACACATTCCATCTTAATTTTACATTTTTTTTTTACCCTGTTTGCCATTTATGGGCCCTTTCCATTGAAGGCAATAAGTGTCTCTGCATCTCCCACTTTGGGAGTTGTTCCAAATTCTCAAGGATTGTATTCAATCTCTGGAAACCTTTTTTACCTTGAATCTGTTTTTCTCGGGGACGTTCCTTCTCCTAACCCAAACTGGACTGATTGTGTTCTAGGTATCTTTCTGGATCTTCCTCTTAGTATCCACTGTTTCCTGACTTTGATGTCTTATTCCTGGATTAATCACTCATTTTGATAACATATTCTCAAGTAATTTTGAAAGCAAGTAGGCCAAACTTCTGAGTCTTTTTATTAATATGTCTAAGAATGTTTTATTCTACACCCACCTTGATTAATAATTTGTCTGGTCATAGAATTCTAGGTTGAAATGTTTTCCCTCAGAATCTTGAAATTGTTTTTCTGTTGTCTTCTGGTCTCTGACTCTTGGGAAATCTGAAGTCTGCATATTTCCTTTTCCTTTGTAGTTGAACTACTTTTTAACCTCTCTGAAAACTTCTAGGGACTTTGTATTTATTTTGATGTTCTATAATTTCTTAGGAACATATCTAGGTGTAAACATGCTGGATACTCAGTTAACTCTTTCCATATAAGGACTGGAAAGTTCTCTCACATTATTCTGTGGTTATTTCTTCCCTTCCTTTTTCTTCACTGAGTAGTGAAGTCCCACTATTCAGAGTTTGGAATCTCCTCCTCTGGTCCTTTCTAAATTTTTAAATTGTGTGTGTGTGTGTTTTGGAGTTTTAGGCTACTTTTTAAAGTAGTATAATCAAATTTTACCCCAGCTGCAGTTTGGCATTTGGGGAAGTTGTTACCTCAAAAGTCATGACCCCATTGCCCAGGATCTTGGAATAAAACATAGTGGTGTCTTTAAGTCTCTTTACTGTCATCACAATGTGGTCAAGTCTATGGATAAGACACAGGGAAGGGGTTCGATTGTTGTCCCTCCATGACTAAAAAAAGAAAAAAAAAAGAGTCAAAAGAGACCACACTGCCACTGGTCACACCCATGTTTCCTGTGTTTCCTTCTCCCCACTTCCCCTCACCTCCCTAGTGACTATACCTCCTTCTACCCGCATTCCAAGGAGAAAGTCCTGGGAGGAATCTTCAGTACTTATTGCTCATGTGTGGATTCACAAGAGTCCATGTGTCTGCTATGACCACCCTCCACTGTTTTCTTATTCTTTTCCTCCTTCCAGAGGGATAGAGGTGAAGATAGGAGAGTTGAGACCAAAACCTAAACTCTTCTTTGTTTTCCCAGAGCTGGAATTCATCTCTTTTATAAGAAATAATAAGACACAGAGGAGGCCCACTTCCATGAGTACACAACCTTTATTGGCCAGTTTAAAACTCAGTCCCTTCCTTTATCACTCCACAGTTAATCACAGAGGACAGGAAAAGAAGGGAGCATCTCAGATGCAGTGATGTTTCTGGCATGTGTGCCTACAGATCAACACTGACACATAGAGGGACGGCACACCACCCTACCACTCATTTCCTGCCTTCAGCACACCTCCCACCAGATCTTTCTCTTGATTCGAGTTCTTTAGTAATTTGTATGTTTACATTACATCTGCTACAGGATTATAAGATGCCTATGCACCATAAATTGCAGAGTATAGTGGTTAAGAAATATATTGTGGAGCCAGACTGATATTTACTTACTCTCTGGGCTGAGAGAGTTTGGTTTCCACTTCTGGAAAATGGGTATGATTTTTTTATGTGTTTTATAGTACTGTTGTGAGCAGCTTAAAAAAAAAGTTGGGAGGAATTCCCTGGTGGTCCAGTGGTTAGGACTTGGTGCTCTTACTGCCAGGGGCCCGGGTTTGGTTCCTCTTTGGGGAACTAATATCCCATAAGCTGGGCAGTGTGGCCAAAAAAAAAAAAAAATCTTACAACAATGCCTGATAGCAAGTGCTTTAAGAGTTGAGGATGATGATGTTGTGGTCATCTTGTTAAAATCCAGACTCTCTGTACTGTGACCCTCAATCTTTGCAACCTATTTATTTATTTATTTTCACTGCATCAGTTTTTAGTTGTGGCACTTGGGATCCTTCATTGTGGCTCATGGGCTCCAGAGTACATGGGTTCTATAGTTGAGGCGCCTGGGCGTAGTTGCCCTGCTGGAATGTGGGATCTTAGTTCCCCCATCAAGAATTGAACCTGTGTCCCTGCTTTACAAGGCAGATCCTCACGCACTGGACCATCAGGGAGGTCCCCTCATTCATTGCTCTTGGATTCCAAGCCACATTGTCCTTTGGCCTGTTCCTCATAAGGGCCATCCTTGAACCTTTAGCCTTGGGGCCTTTTGCACATGCTAGTATCTGTCTCCTTGATTAGAATATAAGCTTCATAAGCGTAGAAATTTCCGTTTTGTTCCCCACTGTGTCCCAAACAGCTAGCAGATGTTCTATAATATTTGTTCAATTAATGAATATCTACTACGATAATTAGACCCAGTGCCTGGCACAAAGTCTGACTTATGTTCTATTCCACTCTGTTCTATTCTGCTGTGTTCAATTCCCTTTCAAACCATTACATTTAAGGAAAAAACCCATTACATTTTAAACAGTCACTTTCACTTGAGCCCCAGCTTTAAAAAAAAAAAATACTGTGCTTTTCTATTTTCACGAGTGGAGGAGGCGTTAGAAAAGTTCTTGAGTTCTGCTGTTTTCATGGATAAAGAGTATCCATATGCAAACAGAAGCCATAGAACTGGGGAAATGATTGACATTTGAGCTTCATTGAAACTAATGTTCTATGTATTAAAAATCTTATTAACCTTTTAATGTCTGTAGGATTGATAATAGCACTCCCTTTTCAGTCCTGATATTGGTATTTTATGTTTTTTCTCTTACTGAGAAAACAGAATTTACTAATAGTTTATTAATCTGTTCAAAGAACCAATTTTTGACATTAATTTTCTCTGTTGTATGTTTCCCATTTCTCCAGTTTCTGCTCTCTTTATAATTTCCTTCCTTCCACTTTCTCAGGGCTCAATTTGCTGTTTCTTTTCCAGGATATGGAAGCTGAGGTACTTGATTTTCAAGTTTTTACATCTGTACACATTTAAAGCTATAGATTTTTCTTTGAGCACTGCTTTAAACTGCTTTAGCCACATCCCCCAAATCTGATAAGTATTTGGAAATCAACTAACTCCTTCCATTATTTGATGCCCTATTAGCTCACATTCACCCCCCCAATTCTGCTTTGCAGATGTGGAGCTCCATCCTTGCAAATTCAAGGATAAGCAAAGCTGGCTCTCTTGAGGAACTGGAAGAAGGCCCATGTGGCTTGGAATCGGAGAGTGAGTGAGACAGGAAGAGGGGAAGGCCAGGCCAGATCATGCAGGGTTTTGAGATGAGGTTAGGGAGGCTGGTTTTTAAAAAGATGACTGAAGAAAAAATGCACAACCTAAAAGTTGTTGAGTTATGTTATATTTCAGGACTTGACTGAGGACTAAGGACAGTAGCCCAGAAGACAGCTGCTCAGATAGCTGAGGAGCTGCTCCAAATATGTAAGGGAGGACTCTGGATATACAGGAATTTTTGCTGAAAAAAAAAAAAAAAAAACCCATGTAGTCAAACATCAAAATATTACTGCTAATCACAAAAAGCAGCCTTCTCAAGTTAATGATTTTAGCACTTTTCCATGTATGGGAGGTTGCAAGAGTCTGGGCTCATTGAAATCTTTTCTCAGGTATGCATCTTAACTACCTAGGGCCAGTATCCTTAACTACCTAGGGTATTTCTCCTAAATGCCCCCAGGGTGCATTATTGGGAGGCAGCTGCAGTGGCTGCTGGCTTGAGGCTAGGCAACATTCATTGTTTACTTGGAACGGCAGGCACCATTCCCTTTCTACAAGCAAGACACTTAAGCTTACTATGTGTCAAGCTCTGTTCTAAGCACTGCATAAAGCATAATCCACTTTATTTCTCACAACCAAATATATGTCTATATGTGTATTACATATGTAAATATATATAAACTAGAATGTCCAAAATACTATAGCCTCCCTCTGGCCTCCTCCACAGGGACGGCTTCTGTCTTCCTACAAAGTCCTCGTCAAGGTCTCCTTCAGGGTGCCAGTGGCCCTTGGAATTCTTTTAGCAAACCTCAAGAGCAGCGCTCTTTCCTGGCCACTCCCTGTCCCGCCCCACCCCAATGGCCCTGGCTGAACCAGCTCCTGGAGCCGACCCTAGGGAGCTGAGCTGAGCGGCTGCCCACTCCTGCAGACCTGCTGACAGTCTGCTGTGTGTTAGAGCAGGGGCTTTCTATGTTGCTCTGCTGCCCCCTGCTTGTCTTTGAAAGAGGAAAGAAGAAGGAAGAGGGTGGGAAAATGGATGAAGGCACACCGGGATAGCCACATAGAAGGGAAGCAGGTTGCCAGGCCCAGCTGGGAACTCTCAGCATTGCTTGCCAGAGCCCGTGCCCCAAGACACCCGGGGGTTACCCCATTCACCTTGCTTCTCCAAAGTCCAACTCCACATCCTGGACAGCAGCCTGGAGTGCAGATGGCGCAGTGTGGTAGGCTAAGTGTCTTTGCCCTCAGCCTCCAGATAGCCCTCTGGCTCAATGCCTGCAGATCAAGGGGCAGGAATGGGAGGGCCACTGACTAGGGACTGCTGGTGTTAACAGAGGTAGACGGTGCAAGTACAAGGACTCCGACCTAAAACACAGGGCCTCGAAAGTGAAAGCCTAAGGTGTCTTAGCCAGCTCAGACCACCATAATATAGTACTATAGACAGGGTAGCTGAAAGACTAATTTATTTTCTTACCTTTCTGGAGGCCAGAAGTCCAAGATCAGAGTGCCAGTATGGTTGGGTTCTGATAATATCTGTCTTCCTGGTTTGTAGATGGCCACCTTCTTGCCAGATCCTCACATGGCAGAGAGAAAGAACAAACTTTCTGGTATCTTCTTCTTTTTTTAAAAAGTTCCCTGACCAGGTATAGAACCCGTAGCCCCTGCAATGGAAGTGCAGAATCTTAACTGCTGGACTGCCAGGGAAGTCCCTCTGGTGTCTTCTTATATGGGTATTAATGCCATCTTGGGCTTCCCTGGTGGCTCAGAGGTTAAAGCATCTGCCCGCAATGCAGGAGACCTGGGTTCAATCCCTGGGTCAGGAAGATCCCCTGGAGAAGGAAATGGCAACCCACTCCAATATTCTTGCCTGGAGAATCCCATGGAGAGAGGAGCTTGGTAGGCTACAGTCGACGGGGTCGCAAAGAGTCAGACACGACATGACCTCATCTAACCATAATTACCTTCCTAAAGCCCCTAATATATCACATTGGGGGCCTCAACACATGGATTTGGGGAGGGAGACACAAACATTCAGTCCACAATAAAGGATTCCTTTGTAATAACATAGAAAAACTCCCCATCCTGAAGTTTGGGGAAGGCCTTTATTCTAGGGTGTGAGATCTCTGATCTATTTAGAGTGTGTCTCCCAAGTGTGAGATCTTTGATCTGTTTGGGAGTTTGTGTCTGGCGTATGAAGTTAGGAACAGTCTGAGTTAGAGTATAACTACACTAATTTATAATGGATCTGTTTCCAAGCCAAGATCTCGAAGCTATTAAATATTCTCTGTCCCAGGGTGCGAGTTTATGAATGCTTTTGGGGTGTGAGCTCTGAAGTCCTCCCCTTCCCACCCCTTTCTCAACCCCATCCTCACCCTCCACTGCTGAGAGGGAACATTCATCAGCCCCATTGCTGTTCACCTTACCCTGAGCTGAGCCCCCTTTCTCTTGTTAATGACCTGTCTAGCCCCTGGGGCATGTGAGTTTCAGATTCTTGTACCTTCAGATCTTGTACACTCTAGATACCCACTCAGACAGTCACACAAATGCTTTGTACTGTGCATATTGGTTTTGCTTAAGATTTTCCTTTATGAAGGATTACACATGAATATAGGTTTGTATGGGCTTCCCAGGTAACACTAGTGCTACAGATCCCACCTGCCAATGCAGAAGACATAAGAGATGCAGATTCGATCTTTGGGTTGGGAAGATCCCCTGGAGGAGGAAATGGCAACCCATTCGAGTATTCTTGCCTGGAGAATCCCATGGACAGAGGAGCCTGGTGGACTATAGTTCATGGGTTTGCAAAGAGTTGGACACAACTGAAGAGATTTAGTACACAGCACACATAGGTTTGTATAAAAGGTTCCAAGAGTACATCCAGTATACGAACTACACTGGTGATCCCCAGCTCCACTCTCCAAAAATGACCCCTGAAGTCAGTGTCTAGTGTTTCCTTACACACACACACACACACACATATGCAGAGTCACCATAACCATCTCCTACCTACTTTTCCTGGTCAACAGCATGTCCCGTGGAAGGCATCCCCACCCCACAGGTAGTTCCATTCATTCTGTATCATGTTAGGTGGGTGCTCTGAGATATAGTATAAACCCCCACCATTTGTTTTATTCTGCAACTATCATTGGCTAGAAATGGACATTTACAAGGTTTTCTCGGCTGTTTGCTCCTGCCAGTCTTGAGCACACAGCTCTGTGCATGTGTGTGCACGTTTGAGTTAGAAGTGTGATTGCTGGGTCAAGGGTTCGTTCATTCAGTGGACACCTAATGAATGGGATCTGTGTACCAAGCACTGTTCTTGGCGCTGGAGAGACATCAGAGAACAAGACAGATAAGGCAAGTGTCCCTGCCCACATGGACCTGACAGTCTAGCTGGGGAGGAGGGTGTCCAATTTTTATTTAGATGTTTCACAAGGTCTTGGGAGGTTTCACTCTCATCATCGGTGCCTTTATTCCACTGCTATCTGTGGGGTGGGGTCTGCAGCAGGACTCAGGCTGCCTTGACCTTTGCTCTCTACAAGACCTGCAGGGGCTGGGGCTGGGACTATCTGTTTGGGGGTGTGGGTGTGTGCGTGTGCATGTGGCCAGGGATGGGGGATATGGAAACTGCATGGTCCACTGGAGAGAGTGAGAGGAAATAGGGATACAAGAGACGCCTTTATGGTGTTGGAGGGAGCTGAGGAGCAGACCACCCCCCCCCCCAGCTCACACCCACAGAGGGTGTGCTGGAATAGCAGGGCTAAGGAATCTAGTACCGTCTCAGAACATAGCATTGGGTGATCGGTGACTGGTCACCTTTGGGGTCACAGAGACAGGGGTGTGAACACTCCTGGGGCCACATAGACAGGAGCGTGATGCCCACATGAAGCAGCATACACTGTTAACAGCCTTAGTTACTCAGATGGGGGTCTGGGCTTTCCAGAAGTCACACACACTGGACACTGCATACTTTTGGAGTCACACAGAGTGGAGTATAGACACTTCTGGGGTCAGATTGGCTAGTGTGTCGATATGGTTGCAGTCAAACAAACTAGACTGTGGATGGTCCTGGGGTCAGCAGATTGGTATGTGTACCTTGCTGAGCTCAAACACACTAGGGAGTGGATACTCCTGAGTCACCTGGACTGGTTAGTAGATATTCATAGGGTTATACATACTGGGGTGTGGACACCTCTGAGGTCAGATAGCCTGAGGCATGGACACCCTTGGATTTGCACAGATTGTAGTGTGGAGCCTCTAGGGTCACTCAGACTGGGATGTGTGCTTCTAGGATCAGACAGCCTAAGGTGTAGGCAACTGTGAGGTCACACAGAGTGGGTGTGGAGAGACATGGGGCCACAATGATGGGGGTTTGGACACTCCTGGAATCACATAGGCTGGAGCATGGACAGATATGAGGGTGCTCAGAGGCATGAACAGTCCAAGGATCACAGAGGGTTTGGGACACTCTGGAAGTTAAACACACTGGGGAGTGGACACCTAAAATCACACATGTTGTGGACTGGACTCTCCTCAGGTTGCACAGACTGGAGTGTGAGCATCCATGGTGTCCCACAGAGGCGAGGACACTCCTGGGGTCATAGTGACTGAGGCTAGGACAGTCCTATGGTCACATAGCCTGTGTTATAGACATCACTGAAGTCTCAGTGAAAGGGTACAGACATTCTTGTGGTCAAAGAAGTGATGAGTTGGTACCCCTTGGGCTAGGGACTGAGGGTGTATACTCCTTTGGTCACACGGAGTGGTTAATGGATACTCCTCAGTATAGACTGGGGAGTGGACTCTGCTGAGGTCACAGGCTGTGGTGTGTGTGGCTCTGGGGTCACATATATGTGTATTTAGACCCTCATAGGGTCACACACATTGGGGAATGGACATTTGTGGAGTCATACACGGTGGGGAGTCAACAGTTCTGGGGTCACTCATATAGGGTTTGAACACTCAGAATCTCAGGGACTTGGATGTGAACACTGCTGGTGTGACACAGCTTTGGGGGTGGGCACTCCTGGGGTCACACATACTCTGTGCTGTGTGCTTTGTCACTCAGTCGTGTCTGGCTCTTTGCAGCCCATTGGACTGCAGCCTGCCAGGCTCCACTGTCAATGAGATTTTTCAAGCAAAAATATTGAAATGAGTTACCATTTCCTTCTCCAAGGGATCTTCCCAACCTAGGAACTGAACCCATGTCTCCAGTGTCTCTTGCATTGCAGGTGGATTCTTTACCCACTGAGCCATTGGGGAAGCCCGAATGCATATTAACTCATTGTGTAGATGGAATTCTTCAGGCAAGAATACTGGAGTGGGCTGCCATTTACTTCTCCAGATCTGTGGGGATAACTTATTTCCCACCTCCTTTGCCAAGACATTTTGAGGATGAAGTGACATTCTCAAGTTAAAACTGCTTTGTAACGTGAAGTACAAGGCTGAAGATTTTTCCTAAAATTCAAAGCACAGAACTGGTTGGTCCAGTGCGTGGCGCAAGGAGCTGGGAGAGTGGACACCAAGTTTGTAATCATGGATCTAACTGTGTGACCTTGAACAATTCACTTGCTTGGCCCAGCCTGAGATTCCTGGGGACCACACCCATCTGACAGGGAGTCATGGTGACAGATGGCTGTCCCCAAAAATCATGCTTCATCATCCCTAGTGTTGAGCTACTGCAAAGCAGCTGCCCAGGTATAAATTACATTTCCCACACCTTTTGCACAGAAATGGGGTCATATTGAGAGGGTAACAAGCAGGAAGGCCAGGGGTCTCCAAGTGGAGGAAATAGGCTGTAAGTGTCAGACATTTTTCTCTCTCTTAAACAGCAGGAGGAAAAAACTAGCAATATTTTTTCCTTCTCTATACAAATTTAAAAGGAGGTTTCTCTTCAAATACTGTGTTGCCATGACACCTGGTTTCACCTGAAGCTAACTATTCTCAAACCTTGAGTTAACCAATACATTTTTCTTATGGAAATGTTTGTCTTAAGCTATGTTAATGTGCTATGCAATTTACCCCAGACTCTATCTTCAAGCCAAATGGCTCAGAACCTACTTGACAAACCAGTATGTTTTACTCAGATATTGTTCCCCTAATCTATGTAAATGAAACTATTTGTATGGTAATCTGCCCTTCTACAAGATTCGAGTCAATCGTTTTATGGCCTGGGATGAATCATCTGGTGCCAAGATTAACACAAAATGCAATTTATGGATGAGGGGCCTGGTGCCATTCTGAGTTTTAAGACATTCCTTTCTTTTCTTTAACAGACTGCTAGTGACTTCTATAACATCCAGCTGAAGACTAGCAGGGGGGTACTTTTTCTGCCCCCCCCTTCTGATGCCTATGTCAGAAGCTTTCTCTATCTCCTTTATACTTTAATAAAACTTTATTACACAAAAGCTCTGAGCGATCCAACCTCACCTCTGGCCCCAGATTGAATTCATCTCCTCCAGAGGCCAAGAATCCCGGCGTCTTATCATTTAGCCACAACCTTTCAATATGGCCAGTCCTACTGAATGGAGCTTGAGCTAAAATGATGTGTATACTTAACAAACAGTCATGTTTTCTTCATGTGCCTTTTGTTCATCTTTTGGACGTCGAGAGGCCCAAGAGAGGGACGTCAGTTTACAAGGAGCCTGGGGTCCTCTGCCACTACTTGGAAGTCCACCTATGAACCAGGAAAACAGGTATTAGTTTGTGATGCTTATTATTGTGTGACATCACTGGCATTGGGGTGTTGGTTTGTTACTGTGGAGAATTCATTCCTGAACACACACACAATGCTGTGTGGATTGAATCCTCTGTGGAAATGGGCTCTGCAAGCTGAGAAGCCCATGGACAGGGCAGCCTTCTTCCCGGAGACCTCCTGGCTTCTAGGAGCTGCTTGTCCTTCTTTTATAGCAGACACAGCTCTGGCAAGCAGGAGGGGATAGGAGGGCATTTGCATCTCCAAGTTGGACACCAGCTCCACTGCTGGGGGTGGAGTGACCCTGGACATTTCTGGTGGCTGCTAACATTTTTTGGCTTGTGGCCCCATCACTCCAGTGTCTTCCTCCATGGTCATAATGCCACCTCCTTTGTATGTGCATCTCCTCTTCTGTCTGTCTCAAATCTCTCTCAGGCTCCCTCTTATAAGGACACTTGTGGTTACATTTAGAGCCCATCAGATAATCAAGATAATCTCCCTGTCTCTAGATCCTTCACTTAATCACATCTACAAAGTCTTTTTTTTGCCATGTAAATAATTGTCACAAGTTTCAAGAAGTAGGAGGTAGATAATTTTCTAGGGCTGTTAGTTAGACTGGGTTTTCCAGGTGGCGCTAATGGAAAAGAACCCACTTGCCAATGCAAGAGACCTAAGAGACATGGGTTGGATCCCTGGGTCGTGAAGATTCCCTGGAGAAGGGCATGGCAACCCACTCCAGTCTTCTTTCCAGGAAGATCCCATGGACAGAGGAGCCTGGTGGGCTACAGTCCATAGGGTTGCAAAGAGTCAGACATGACTGAAGCGATTTAGCAAGCAGGCATGCATTAATTAGCCTTCAATAGTTAAGGATGGCAGAAAGGAGCCCTTGGGGGAGTGACATCTTGGTTGAAATCTAAAGGATATGAAGTTAACCAAGCAGAAGAAGGGGAGACAGAATGTGCCAGCAACATGTGTCAAGCTCTTAGAGATGAGAACAAACAATGCTTTTTTTTTTTATTTACAGAAAAGAAAATCAAATTTATTTACTGGAAAACTAGAATTAATAAAAATTAGCAAATACACACACAAAAAATGTACACACAGCAGCAGCACTATGTATGGACTCACATAGGAGAAAATCAGTGCTCCAAAAACACTCAACATGGCTTGTCAGTTAAAGGAAAAAAAATCCACATGTGCACACACACATACACACTCATGCACACTCACACACATGCACAAGCACACAAAAAACAGCAAAAAAATAGAACTCAGTATTTTTCAACAGTACACTCAATCTACAACAAACAGAATTTCAG
The DNA here is from genome assembly GCF_963930625.1 of Muntiacus reevesi. Classification (NCBI taxonomy): domain Eukaryota; kingdom Metazoa; phylum Chordata; class Mammalia; order Artiodactyla; family Cervidae; genus Muntiacus; species Muntiacus reevesi. The sequence continues at coordinate 52,024,337 of NC_089271.1, read as the reverse complement.
AATTACATTACAATCCTTCCTTTTTTAATACAAAAGATGCCCATCTTGGGTGTAAATATCTATATTTTTCAGTGGTTTACTGTTGACTTATTTTTAAATATATTAGTGTTATTACATACAACCATTTCTTGTATTTAATAGCCTTTCCTTTTATTTACTGTCATGTATCTAGCTTCCACCTACCAAAAGTTCTGGTTGATAGGCAGACAGGTGCCTTATTCTCTGGGAAATTGAATGCAATGGTTTTAAACACTGGCCAGAAAATGTTTCATTGCCATTTTAACACATGGAAATAGTTACACTAATGTGTAAATTGCCATTTACTGCAAAAAGCTGTGCAATGCTGATGTCAAAGACTAGGCAGTCACTGTTCATAATGGCTGTTGCAATTCCCTCATGAATAGATCAAGGAATGGCTTCCCAAGCCAATTGCTGCCTATGTGCTTTTAACTCAAGTTGATAAGCAAACTTTTCAGCTTGCTTGGGTGTTCCTATCGCTGTACAATTGCAAAGAATTGCTGGTGACCATCGTAGTTTTCCTGTTTCTCCAAGACTAGCATGAAGTGAAAGTCAAAACAGGACTCCACCAGCACCCAGTCAACAGCACCAGGAAGATTAATGTCTATAGCAAAGAAAACTATATCCTCTCCCTGTAGGGTTGTCATGGACTCATGGTCATGCATAAGATGTGGCACAACAGCATCCAGAGAGCCTTGCCATTTATAGGCAACACCAGGGAATGGACAGGAACAAGGCCTAAACTCACAGAGCTCTTCATGGTCTGCTTTTTCTGTGTATGGCAGAGTTAGTTCACATCCAGAAGAGGCATATGTACAAGGGAAAAGTACTGAATTGGCCACTTTATCCATAGCCAAGTTGCAAGTGGATCCCAATGGGCTCCGGCAAGTCAGACAGTGTGTGAGCTTTCGGCAACAGTTGTGACAAACAAGATGGCCACTCTGACAGGGAAGAATGGGTGGTAACACATAGTCAAAGCAGACCGGACACTCATAAAAGACTCGCCAGGCCACTGTTGGCCGCAGCGGTGCCAGTCAGGGCAAGCATGCTCTGGGAGGACGGTGCACACATTGAGGTTCCAGTAGGTACTGCTGGTGCAGCCTTAGGACTCATTTCTGTGGGCAGAGAGCAAACCTCAGATCTGGGCCCTGGCTCAAAAGTTCTCCGTCGCCAGCGCCAACAGCCACCACCGTGGGCAGCGCCAAAGCCTCTTCCTCAGGCCAACACCGAGAGGACACACTGGGTCGCTGCTGTCACTCGACAGTGTGCCCCTCAGTGGCCGCCCCAGCTCTCCCTGGTCGCCACAGTTTTGCACATCATTGAACCCCGCCGTGCGCTCCCGCTAAATAACACACACAATGACGGCAGTCGTCAGGAGCCGTGACCTCGCGCATGCTGGTGGCTGGAAGGTGACTGAGAACAAACATTATTTTTAAAAGTATGTTTATTTATTTGACTGCCTTGGGCCCTAGTTGCATGACAGGGAATCTCTGATCTTCATTGCGGCATGTGGGATCTGTTTAGCATTGTCCTGTGAAATCAAGTTCCCTGACTGGAGATTGAACCCAGGACCTCTGCTTAGAGCACAGAGTCTTAGCCACTGGACCACCAGGGAAATGCTAAGCACAAACAATTTCAACCTGGGGAAACCAAGCCGTTTAAGGTAGCAGACCAGCCTGTCAAACAATAGGCACATTGCCAAGGCCCAGGTTAGCCCAGCCAGGCAGAGGGAAGAGAAGGAAATAGGCAACCTGGCAATATCCTGGTGCAGCTCCATAGTCGTGTGTAATGGACAGGCTGAGGGCTGGCCTGTGCCTCTCACCAGACCTGGAAACTTGGGCCGCCAGCCCCTACTCACGCACTCAGGAAGGCAGGTCTCTGGACCACAGTGTCCCCCCAGCACAGGTCAGTGAGGACTGACAGTGGTTAAGAAACTGGCTTCTAGAGTTGGGTGACCTGGGACCCCTGGCAGGATGGCCTTGTGCAGTTTACTTATCCTCTCTGGAGCGCCCTCTCCTCTTTCTTGTACTCCAGGTAGTAAGTGTTTGCAAATGTTAGTAATTATGAATACCAAGAGATATTATGAGCCTTGATATTTCAGGGGAGAGAGGTAAGAAGAATGCAGGGCCTCTAGGCCTGTATTCAGGGCGCCAGAGCTCACTTCCTCTTTTGTAAGCTGATTTAGTCTCTTATTGGTCAAGCTGGTTCAAGTTGGCTTCTGTTACTTGTAAACAAAAGCATTTTATCTGATAAAGGTTTTTCTTTTTTCTTTTTTTTTACTTAGAGAATTAAGAAAAATTTTAAAGTGGAGGGTGTTGTGATGAAAAATTTAGCTGAAGTTCAGCAGTTTTTTTTTTTTTTTTTACATTTTGCATTTGCAGCAGGTAGAATGATGCCCTTTCCTCTCAAAGATGTCTCAGTCCTAATTCCCAGAACCTGTGAATATGTTAGGAATTCCCAGGTGGCACTAGTGCCACAGATCCCACCTGCCAATGCAGGAGATGTAAGAGATATGGGTTCGGTCGCTGGGTTGGGAAGATCTCCTGGAGGAGGCATGGCAACCCACTCCAGTATTCTTGCCTGGAGAATCCCATGGACAGAGGAGGCAGATGGGCTACATTCCATAGGGTCGCACGGAATCGGACAGAACTGAAGGGACTGAGCATGCATGCACATGAATATGGTGCATTATGTGGTAAAAGAAAAATCAAGGTTTCAGATGGAATTAAGGTTGTAAATCAAGTGACCTTAAAATAGGGAGAGTATCATGGATTATCTGGTGGACCCAATGTAATCACAGGGGTCCTTCAAAGTGAAGAGGGAGTCAGAATCGATAAGATGGGAGAACTCAGCTGAAGCTATTAGCTTTCAAGATGGAGGAAGTAGGTCAGGAACTGAGGAATGCAGGGGCCTCTGAAAGCTGGAAAAGGCAAGAATACACAATTTCCCTTAGAGCATCTAGAAAGGAACACAGGCCTGCCAACGCCTTGATTGGAGGCCAGTGAGACCCGTGTCATGTTCATTGCCAAAGCCATAGCCACCACTGAGCAATCTGTGCATCCCAGATGTGGGCTCCTCAGAGCCAAGCAGCACAGCCCAGATCTAGCCTACTCCTTCCTCCTCTTTCCACATTGTAGACAAATAGATAAAATTTGTGCCTGGCTATTCTGGGCTGAACTGTTTTCTTCCCAAATTCAAATGTTGAAGCCCTAGTCCCCAGTAGCTCAGAAGGTGGTCATAACTGGAGATATGGCCTTTAAATGGGTGATTAAGTTAAAATGAGGTTGAGTGGGCCCTAATCCACTCTGACTGATATCCTTTTAAGAAGGGCAAGATTAGGACAGCAATAACACAGAAAGACCAGTTGAAGACACAATGAGTAGGTGGTCATTTGCAAGCCAAGGAGAGAGGCCTCAGGAGAAACTAACCATGCCAGCACTTAGATTTGGGGCTTTTAGCCTCTGGAATTGTGAGAAAATACATTTCTGATGTGTCAGCCACTCATCTGTGATATTCTGTTATGGTAGTCGGAGAAGACAAATACACTGACATTACCTGCTACTTTGCTCCAAAGAAACAACTTCTGTGTGATAATAATTTCAAAATATGTTCTGAGTCAGTTCAGTTCAGTTGCTCAGTCGTGTCTTGACTCTTTGCGACCCCATGGACTGCAGCACCCCAGGCTTCCCTGTCCATCACCAACTCCCGGAGTTTACTCAAACTCATGTCCATTGAGTCGGTGATGCCATCCAACCATCTCATCCTCTGTCTTCCCCTTCTCCCGCCTTCAGTCTTTCCCAGCATCAGGGTCTTTTCCAATGAGTCAGTTCTTCGCATCAGGTGGCCAAAGTATTGGAGCTTCAGCATCAGTCCTTCCAATGACTATTCAGGACTGATTTCCTTTAGAATGGACTGATTGGGTCTCTTAGAAGTCTAAGGGACTCTCAAGAGTCCTTTCCAACACCACAGTTTGAAAGCATCAATTCTTCGACTTTCAGCTTTCTTTTTAATCCAGCTCTCACATCCATACATGACTATTGGAAAAATCATAGCTTTGACTAGATGGACCTTTGTTGGCAAAGTAATGTCTTTGCTTTTTAATATGCTGCCTAGGTTGGTCTTAACTTTTCTTCCCAGGAGCGAGTGTCTTTTAATTTCATGGCTGAAGTCACCATCTGCAGTGATTTTGGAGCCCCACAAAATAAACTGTTCTGAGAGGGCTGATTTAATTCCTCAAAGATACTTCATTTTCAATGTCTTATAACTTCTCAGCAAACCTGTGAATCTGTGGTAGATCAGAATGGTGCTTATGACTCCTCATTTGACAGAAAACACAGGCCTATGGGGAACATAAGACTTGACCAAAGTCACACGTTTGCATACGGCTCCCCAGACACCAGTCCTGAACATGGCATAGGAATGCTGAGATCAGGGGACAAGAAATACACGACTCTGTCTAGAACAGAGTCCATCACATCAACAGTTTTCTTCTGGAAGTATCACATTTGATTTTGGCCCTGATCTCTAAGATGTCCTCATCATGTTCAGAGAGCATTTTTAAAATTTATTTTATTTTATTTTAATAATTATTTATTTTTGGCTGTGCTGGGTGTTCATCGCTGTGAGTAGGCTTTCTCTAGTTGTGGTGATAGAGGACTGCTCTCTAGTTGCAGTGTGTTGGCTCCTCATTCCAGTGGCTTCTCTTGTTGCAGAGCACAGGTTCTAGAGGTGTGGGCTTCAGTGGTTGTAGCACATGGGCTTAGTTGCCCAAGAGCTTGTGGAATCTTCCCAGACCAGGGATGGAATTCGTGTCTCCTGCAATGGCAGGTGGACTTTCAACCACTAGGGAAATCAAAAAATAAGTAGTTTTATATTGAGCTATAGTTGATTTGCAATGCTGTGTTAGTTTAAGGTGTACAGCAAAGAAATTCAGTTATATATTTACTTATATTGATTCTTCTTCCAATTCTTTTCCCATTTAGTTTATTAAGGTTATTGAGCAGAGTGAGGCAACATTTTATATTAAGAAAAGCATTGAAAACCTTTTTTTAAAAATTTGCTAATGGTAATTTGATGGGCACAAAATCAAACTGAACCCTTCCTGGCTCTCCCTCATTAACTCAAGGTTATGAAATTTTCATGGATTTTTAAAACAAATTCATATTAATTAGAATATAACTCAATTTTAAAATGAGGATCCAGCTGCCAGTATTGCTATTAGGTCATTTTTTAAGTTGAGAAAATATTCACCAATCATACTTGGGCTTACAGTTGCCTGTGCAATGGTGAGGTCAGTGGGCATGCAGGGCCCTCAGACATCACCTTGCAAGCCAGGTGGAGAAAGGCTCCAAGGACCTGCCTGAGAGCCATTGCTCCATGTTGGGTGAGAAGATTGGGGAAGCTAGTTTCAACCTTCGAGCTGGCATTTGGCAGACACTTGCCTACATTTCTCCATGACCCCTCATGTTTGCAGAGAACCTGGTTGGAAGGTGAAAGTGAAGATGGAGTAGAAGTGGTTGCCCCAGCATGTCCCAAACTCCAGTGCTTCCAGTGTTCAGCATTTTCATGAATGAAGCCAGATAGGCAGTGGTCTCTGGAGGCACTGGGGACCCCATGTCCCATCTAGCGGGGCAGCCACTACCTAGCTCTCTTATATGGCTGCTGTACATGTGGCCAGATCTTCTGATATCTCAACAGAAACCAGATACTGCGGTCTAGTAGAGGATCTTTTACTAGTTGGTCACTAGTTAAAATTTTCAAAATCCTTTGCATCCAGTAGACTAGTGGCCAAAAGATTTGAACTGGCCCATTACAGAAGAGCTGCCCAAATGTTCAATAACCATGTTGAAGAGAAAAGTTAAAATTTTACATAACCTTCTGCTCCTTCTTGTCTCTGTAACTCAGCTTGCTCCTTGCAAAGTCTGGGTCATGTAGGTCACATGATCTCAGAAAGTGGGGACTTAACAATACTAAGAACTGGATCTTACCTCACTCACCCTTGTCCTGCTCTTTGCAATTGCCCAGCCCCTGCAAACTCATGCCCATCCGTGTAAAGGTCAGGCATCCCCCTCCCCATCTTGACTGCTGTTCCTGCATGTGCGAAACCCCTTAGTTCAAACCAGCCTATTAACACCTGTTGCCCAGTATAGTCTGTCTATAAAAACTCTGTAATCCCTTTGTTCAGTGCTCAGAGCTTGGAGTGTTAACTCCTCTGGGTCCACTGGCGTAATAAACCTGAGTTCTCCAACTCTTCGAGTGTGGTGCTTGGTTTCTCAAGTACTGGTTTCTGCAACAATGTGAAAGGTATTCAACCTCATTATTCATTAGGGAAATGAAAATTAAAACCAAAAGAAGAACTTCACATTAGACTGGCAAAAAAGAAAAAATATTTTAATGTAATTCTTTCTACACTGTTGGTGGGAGGGCCAAATGAGGCAATCACTTTGGAAGCCATTTGAAATTCTTTAGGAAAGATTAAAGGGATACATCCTCCATGATCCAGAGATGACACTCTTTGCTGCACACTGAGTGGACTGTGTACCCAATGGAATGCTACAGTGTGATGAGGAGGAATATTACAGCTACATGCAACAACACATATGCATCTCGTAGACATACAGTTGAGAAAAAGAAGCAAGACACTAAAAATATCTAATGTATTAGTTCATTTATATCCTATTCAAAACATGCATAGCTAAACTCTGTCTTTATGTTCACACATGTGAATGGTAAGGAAAAAGAAATGCAAGGCAATCATGACCACAGAAGTCAGGGGAGTGGTTCTGTCTAGAGAGAGGACCATACACTTGGGAAGTGTCCCACCACGGGTCTCTGTGGTCCTGGCCATGCTCTATTTCAGTGGCCAGTGACTATAACCTGTGAGCAGAGTCTTTTCTGCTGCCTGTATGTGTATAGCCATGAGCTACAAACAGTGAAAGTTTTTAATTTACCTTTTAAAATTATAAAAAATGAAAAAAAATTATAAAAAATGAATTTAACAACTTTTGTGATACATGAAAAATACAGGAATTTCAAATTTCAGTTTGCATGAATAAAGTTTTATTGCAACAACCACCATCCTTCATTGACCTATTGTCTATGGCTACTTTCATGGTAATGACACAGTTGATTGGTGTGACAGAGACCATATGGTGTCTTGCAAAGCCTCAAATATTTATTATCTGGTCCTTTACAGAAGAATTTACTGACATCTTCTAGCTCTATTTCTTCACTTAACAGGCAGTTTCATTTGTGTTTATACTGCTGTGCAGTATAAATCTGATGAAACCCATTGTGTGTATGTGTGTATAAGTTTGTGTGGTGTCTGGTGCCAAGGTTTGGGGCAGGCTTGTCAGGAATCCTATATATACAGGGCCTGTCCTGTATTTATTTTGTCCATGTCCCGGCATTGCCTTTGTCAGGATACCCCAAATCCTGTATATAGTTTTTATTTCTACGTTGAATTACAAAAACTGGACCTGTGTGTCTCTCGACAAGAATACTGGAGTGGGTTGCCATTTCCAACTCCAGGAGATCTTCCCACCCAGGGATCAAACTTCAGTCTCTTGCATCTCCTGTATTGGCAGGCAGATTCTTTACCACTAGCGCCACCTGGGAAACTCACAAAAACTGCACAGTTGGAGCCATTTTTCTGCCATAGTAATTGGTTCTTTGCCTTTTCCCTTGTGTCCCTCAGCATGTGGGATCTCAGTTTCCCTGCCAGGGATCAAACTTGTGCTCCCTGCATTGGAAGCATGGAGTCTTAACCACTGGACCACAAGGGAAATTCCAGTATTTGCTTCTTAAATCGCTAACAGGGCAACACTACTGAAAATCATACCTCTCCAAATAAAGATCTGGAAAATCTCTTACAGTCGCTCCTGCAGATTTGAGGGAGGAAAGACCAAAAAGGGTGACTGAGAATGAAAAATACACACTGCAGAAAGGAAAAGGCTGTTTTGTGGGCAAAGTCTCAAGTTGTGACCAGGTAATCACTGTTTAGATATAACTTCAGCTGTGTGCACGTGCTTGGAAAATCAGCCAGCCAAGAATAGCCTCACCCCAGGGATTATATTCGTGAGACTTGGCACATCAACGACAGGCCCAAGCTTCAAAAAGTGGGCAAACCATCTGAACAGGCAAATTACAGAAGACATTACAAATGTCCAATAAATGTGAAAGATGTTCAACCTCATAAATTGCAGAAAAATGCAAATTAAAACCACAATAAGGAAGGTCACATAATATCAGATAGTAAAAAGAAAGGAAAAGAAAAAAATTCAAGATAATTCTTTGTGCACTGCTGGTGGGAGTGTAAAATGATTGAAGCATTTTGGAAAACCATTTGGAATTGAAAGGTTTCTGCTAAAAAAGAAAAAAAAAAAAAAAAAAAAGGTTTCTGCTGAGCCGTGAAAGATTCTGGGATTCTTGGCCTCCGGAGGAGAGGGATTCAATCCAGGGCCAGTGATGAGGCTTGATTGCACAGAACTTTTGTGTAATAAAATTTTCAGTTCAGTTCAGTTGCATAGTTGTGTGACTCTTTGTGACCCCATGGACTGCAGCATGCCAGGCTTCCCTGTCCATCACCAAGTTTGAGCTTGCTCAAACTCATGTCCATCGAGTCAATGATGCCATCCAACCATCTCATACTCTGTCATCCCCTTGTCTTCCTGCCTTTAATCTTGCCCAACTTCAGGGTCTTTTCTAATGAGTCAGTTCTTCACATCAGGTGGCCAAAGTATTGAAGTTTCAGCTTCAGTATCAATTTTATTAAAGTATAAAAGAGATAGAGAAAGCTGCTGACATACACATCAGGAGGGGGCAGAAAGAGTGCCCCCTGCTAGACTTTAGAAGGAAGTTATATACGTACTAGCAGGCTGCTAATTAGAGAAAGGAAATGCCTCAAAACACAGACAGTGGCACCAGGCCCCTCACCCACAACAACATTGGCACAAGGTGAGTCATCCCAGGCCATAAAACGATTGACATGTATCTTGAAGAAAGGCAGGTTTCCAAGCAAATACATAGTCTCATTAACACAGATTAGGAGAACAATTTTATGAGTAAAGCATACTGATTTGTTAAGCCATTATGGGTTCTGAACCAACTTGAAGAAAGACAGAGTCTAGGGTAAATACATAGTTCATTAACATAGCTTAAGAAAAACATTTCCATAAGAAAAACACATTGGTAAGTTCAAGGTTTGAGAAAAATTAAGTTCAGTTGTTGGAACAAGCTGTTGTCATGGCAACACAGAATTCTAAAAGAAACTTTTTAATTTTGTATAGAGAAGGGAAAAAAACACTTGTAGTTTGTTTGCTCCATCTGGGGGCCTCTAGCCTTCCTGGCTGTTACCCTCTCAGAATCATTTAAGAAAGTTTAAATATACGCGTTTTCTGTGATCCAGAAATTCCGCTTCTCCAGGCACACTGGAGAAAGGGTAAACAAACTGTGGAATAATATACCCAATCAATTATCCCTGGGTGACAAATGCCGAGTCCTAAGAGTCAGGCAGTCAAAAATCCTGAATACTAGCCAATCAGAGACAACCCCACGCTTCTATCCAACAGGCAATCAGCAAGTGCTCACTCCCAGAGCCTGTTCTAAAGTGGACAGTTGAGAGCAAACTTACTCCAGTCATTGCAGGAACAGGCTACATGTCCATTGATGCCTCCACATTCCTGCTTCTCATGTCTGCCATCCCTAGACCTCAGCTCCTTTGAACCTTCTCAAAACTCTAGCTTCATTCGGGAAATCTGTGCCTTGTAAAGCACAGCTTGCCCTCACAGGTAAACGTGAAGTTCACCTTATTTGAACAAAGCTAGTGGAGGTGACGAAATTCCAACTGAGTTATTTCAAATCCTAAAAGATGATGCTGTTAAAATGTTGCATTCAATATGCCCGCAAATTTGGAAAACTCAGCAGTGGCCACAGGACTGGAAAAGGTCAGTTTTCATTCTGATCCCAAATGACAATGCCAAAGGATGTTCAAATTACTGTACAATTGCACTCATTTCATATGCTAACAAGATTATGCTCAAAATCCTTCAAGCTAGGCTTCAGCAGTACATGATCCAAGAAGTACCAGATGTATGAACTGGATTTAGAAAAGGCAGAAGTATCAGAGATCAAATTGCCAGCATGCACTGGATCCTAGAAAAAGCATGGAAGTTCCCCCAAAATCATCTATTTCTGCTTCATTGACTACCCTAAAACCTTTGACTGTGTGGATCACAACAAACTGTGGACAATTCTTAAAGAGATGGGAATACCAGACCACCTTTCCTGTCTCCTGAGAAACCTGTATGCAGAACACGAAGCAACAGTTAGAACCAGATGTGCAAGAATGGGCTGGTTCAAAATCAGGAAAGGATTATGTCAAGGCTGTATATTGTCACCCTGCTTATTTAACTTTATGCAGTATGAATCATATGAAATGCTGGGCTGAATGACTCACAAGCTGGAATCAAGATTGCTGGGAGAAATATCAGTAACCTCAGATATGCAGATGACACCACCTTAATGGCAGAAATCGAAGAGAAATTAATGAGCCTCTGATGAAATTGAAAGCGGACAGTGAAAGAGCTGGCTTAAAACTCCACATTCAAAAAGACTAAGATCATGGCATACAGTCCCATCACTTCCTTGCAAATAGATGGGCAAAAAATGGAAACAGTGACAGACTTTATTTTCTTGGGCTCCCAAATCACTATGAACAGTGACTGCAGCCATGAAATTAAAAGACACTTGCTCCTCGAGGGAAAGCTGTGACAAAGCTAGACAGCATATTAGCAAGCTGAGACATCACTTGGCTGACAAAGGTCCGTATACTCAAAGAGACGGTTTTCCCAGTGGTCATGTACAGACGTGAGCTTTGGACCGTAAAGAAGGCTGAGCACCGAAGAACTGATGCTTTCGAACTGTGGTGCTGAAGAAGACTCTTGAGAGTCCCTTGGACTGCAAGGAGATCAAACCAGTCAATCTGAAAGGAAATCAGTCCTGGATATCCATCATAAGGACTGATGCTGAAGCTGAAGCTCCAATACTTTGACCACCAGATGGGAAGAGCTGACTCATTGGAAAAGACCCTGATGCTGGGGAAGATTGAGGGCAGGAAGAGAAGGGGATGATAGAGGTTGAGATGGTTGGTTGACATCCTTGACTCAATGGACATGAGGTTGAGCAAAGTCTGGGAGACAGTGAAGGACAGGGAAGCCTGGTATGCTGCAGTCCATGGGGTCTCAAAGAGCCGGACACCCTGAGTGACTGAAGAACAAAGTAGATTTTGGCTCTATCTGTTTGTAGTAATTTTTAGTGGTTGCTATAGGGATTACAATGAATATACCTAAGTTTTCAGTCTTTTTGGAGTTGATATTTTAGCACTTCAGGTAAAATGTAAAAGTTTTGCAACCAGGTATCTGCCTTTACTCTATGTTGTTCTGTTATATTGTCATATGTGTTACATCTGTATGTTCTGAAACATCAACAAGACAATGATAACATTTTGCTTAGAAAAATCATTCATATTTTAAAGCATTTATGAGGAAAAAAACTGCGTTTTATGTTTACCCAGATATTTACCATTTCTGTTGCTCTTCCTTTATTCCTGAACTTCCAAGTTTACCTCTGGTGTCATTTTTCTTGATCATTTCTTGTAGAGCAGGTCTGCTATTGACAAGTTCTCTTAATTTTCTGTCATCTGAGAATGTATTTTGTTCTCAGTTCTGAATGTCATTTTTGCTGATTGGAAGTCTGGGTTGACTGTTACTTTCAAGACATTGTTCCACTGTCTTCTGGCCACTGTATTTCTGATGAGAAATATGTTAAATTTGTATCCTTTTCCTCCTCTGAGTAATGTGTTGTTTTTCTCTAATTGCTTTCAAGATACTTCATCTTTTGTTTTTGGCAATTCGATTATGATATTTTTGACATGATTTTCTTTGAGTGTATGCATCTTGGAGATCATTGCATTTCTCATGTCTGTTAGTTTATTTCTTTCACCCAAGTCGGGGACAATTGTCCTATTATTTCTTCAATATTTTGTACTTACCAGTAACATCCTCTGTTTCTTAGACTCCAATGACATGAATATTAGACTTTTTGATATGATCCTGTAGGTTCCTGAAGTTCTGGCCACATTTTTTCAATGTTTTTCTTTTTATCCTCCATATTGGATAATTTCTATTCACCGTTGTTCAAGTTCACTGACTCCTCTGTCATACCCATTCTTCTATTGAGACTATCCAGATAATTTTTAAATTTCTAATGTTGTATTTTTGGGTTCTAAAATTTCCACAGGGTTCTTTGTTATAGTTTCTCTACAGTTTTTACATACTCTGTAGAGTACTAAAGAAACTTTATAGTCTTCAAAACATGTGCGTGCATGTGTGCTAAGTCACTTCAGTTGTATCTGACTCTTTGCGACCCTATGGACTGTAACCTGCCAGGGTCCTCTGTCCATGGGATTCTCCAGGCAAGAACACTGGACTGGGTTGCCATTTCCTACTCCAAGGGATCTTCTGACCCAGGAATCGAACTCGTGTCTCTTATGTCTCCTGCATTGGCATGGGAGTTCTTTACCACTAGCACCACTTGGGAAGCCCCTTTAAAACATATTTCTCTACTAAAAACTTCTAGCATACTGTTCATTTCAGATGTATTTACCTTTGCTTCATGAGACATAGTTGGCATAGCTTTTTGCAGTCTTTTAAAAAGATTTTGAGAATTCTAACATCTGAGTCTTTGCATGTTGGTATCTGCTGTCTAGTCTCTGAGAATTGGCAGCGTTTTCTTGGTTCTTTGTATGTATAGGAAGTTTAGGTGATATCTTGGATATTTTAAAGATTGTGTTTAGACTCTAGGTCTTCTTAAGTTCCTGAAAGTAATGATTTATTTGTTTTACCAGACAATCCACTTGTTTAGGTTCAAACCACAAGTTTTATCTCCCCTTTTGTGGATCATAATATTCAAAGCTTTGCTATCCTTATGCACATACAGCTCTGGAGTAAGCCTGAGACTTGTGTAAGTTTATGCATAGAATTAGGAGATTCCTTTCTCTAGCTCTCTCTTCTTTGGAAATGTGCCCCCTGCTCCCATTCTGCACCCTTCAGGAGGCTGTTTTCTTGGTCCTCTGGCCGGAATGGTGTCATTTCTCTTGGATATTTAGCTGCCTACACTGCTGTCATATGGTTCTGGACTGGGGCCACCGTTCAGGGCAAACCAAGAGAGAGAAAAAAATCCCCAGAGATTCCACCCACTACTCCCCCACACTCTTTGATTTTTTTTTTTTAGTTCTACCACTTTATTGCTACCAACCCATCTCCCTCTACCCTCGTGCACACATGCTCAGTCATGTAACCCCAGGGACTACAGCCCCCCAGGCTCCTCTGTCCATGGACTTTTCCAAGCAAGAATACTGTAGTGGGTTGCCATTTCCTTCTCCTCCCCCGAACTCTTTGGATTATAGTTGGGTACTGTAGTTCTGGGTGAAAGATCCTTATACTGTTGGAAGTTCATTCTAAAGAATATGTCATCTCTCAGATCTTTGGGGACTTTATTTGAATTAGGAGTTACTTTAACTATTTCAGCACCTGTAGCAAAGAATTTGAAAACTCTGAATTATGTGTGAGTGTCTCTGTCCAGTGGGTGAGGTGTCTTGGAACCTTTGATTTCTGTGTCCAATGACCTGAGTTCCCTAAGTTGTTTGTGGGTATATTTCCAAGTGTGAAGTCTCTGTTCTTTGGGGGTAGTGGTGGTGGTGGAATCAGTTCCAGTGTGTGATGTTATCAACTTACTAAAGTACTGTTTCCAGTGACTGAGGTCTCTTAAGTCATTTATGGACCCAAATCCCAAGGAATGAGAGCTCTAAGGTGTTTGTAGTTCCTATACTTGAGTGTGAGGTCTCTCAGTTGTTTTGGTGTCCAGATCTCAAAATGTAGATTCTCAGAACTCCTTTGGCATCTGTCTTGAATGGTACAAGATTCCTGAACCATTTGATACATGCTTTAAAACATGATATTTCTGTTCTTTCTGGAAAATCTCAATTCCAAGGTTAATCCTCTGTGCCTTATGGTATGTTGTATCTGAGCTCTTTTGGAATGTGTGTCCAGGCTGTGAGAGATCTGAATATATATATGTATTTTTCTCAAGAATTTGAAGTCTTTGAATTATGTAAAGAATTTTTTCCCATGGTGTTAGGTCTCTGAGGCATTGGGGTGGGGATGGGAGTGGGGGTAGGGGCTCTGTCCCAAGATATGATGTCTCTGAGCTGTTTGAATTATTGCATCCCTGGGTGTGTTCCTAGTGGCTCAGATGGTAAAGAATCTGCCAGCAATATAGGAGACCCAGGTTTGATCCCTGGGTCAAGAAGATCACCTGGAGAAGGAAATGGCCACCCACTCCAGTGTTCTTGCCTGGAGAATCCACATGGACAGAGGAGCCTGGTCAGTGACAGTCCATGAGGTCACAAAAAGTTAGACACGACTGAGTGACTAAAACTTTCACTTTCACATTGGGTGTGTCCACAGGGTGATGTCTTGGAGGTGGTTCTATATCTGTGTCCCAATGCTTGAGGTCTCTGAGTTTCTTTGGGATGTTTTATATTGGTACAAGGATTATGAATTGTTTTTTAGTCAGGGTCCAAGAAATGAGGTCTTTTAGCTGTTTGAGAATATGAGTTGTCTGAAGGGTATGAAGCATCTGAGTTCTTTTGGGTGTGTGTTCCATGCCATAAAACCCCTGTCACTTAGGGTATACTCACACATTTGGTGGTTTCTGTGTAAGGGTGTGATGCCTGTGACTAATAAGTGGTCTGTTAGAAACTGGTCAGTTTTATGTCTCAAGTTGGAATTGTGTTTGCCAGTTGGTTTCCATGAAGTTTGTGAGTCTGTTTGATATCTGTTACCAATTTAGGAGATTTCTGAACAGTTCTTTTTGGTGTTCTGTGTTTAAGGTGTGAGATGTCTGAACTCTCTAGGTGAATTCAGACTCTCTGGTGACTATGTCTAGGCTGCAGGGACTCTCTGGAGACATGTACTCCATAGTGTGAAATCTCTGGGCTATTTTTTTTTTTTAAATATTATTTTATTAGTTGGAGGCCAATCACTTCACAAAATTTCAGTGGGTTTTGTCATACATTGACATGAATCAGCCATATAGTTACACGTATTCCCCATCCCGATCCCCCCTCCCACCTCCCTCTCCACCCGACTCCTCAGGGTCCTCCCAGTGCACCAGGCCCGAGCACTTGACTCATGCATCCCACCTGGGCTGGTGGTCTGTTTCACCATAGATAATATACATGCTGTTCTTTCAAAACATCCCACCCTCACGTTCTCCCCCAGAGTTCAAAAGTCTGTTCTGTACTTCTGTGTCTCTTTTTCTGTTTTGCATATAGGGTTATCGCTACCATCTATCTAAATTCCGTATATATGTGTTAGTATACTGTAATGTTCTTTATCTTTCTGGCTTACTTCACTCTGTATAATGGGCTCCAGTTTCATCCATCTCATTAGAACTGATTCAAATGAATTCTTTTTAACGGCTGAGTAATATTCCATGGTGTATATGTACCACAGCTTCCTTATCCATTCATCTGCTGATGGGCATCTGGGTTGCTTCCATGTCCTGGCTATTATAAACAGTGCTGCGATGAACATTGGGGTGCACGTGTCTCTTTCAGATCTGGATTCCTCAGTGTGTATGCCCAGAAGTGGTATTGCTGGGTCATATGGCAGTTCTATTTCCAGTTTTTTAAGAAATCTCCACACTGTTTTCCATAGTGGCTGTACTAGTTTGCATTCCCACCAACAGTGTAAGAGGGTTCCCTTTTCTCCACACCCTCTCCAGCATTTATTGCTTGTAGACTTTTGGATAGCAGCCATCCTGACTGGCGTGTAATGGTACCTCATTGTGGTTTTGACTTGCATTTCTCTGATGATGAGTGATGTTGAGCATCTTTTCATGTGTTTGTTAGCCATCTGTATGTCTTCTTTGGAGAAATGTCTGTTTAATTCTTTGGCCCATTTTTTGATTGGGTCGTTTATTTTTCTGGAATTGAGCTTCAGGAGTTGCTTGTATATTTTTGAGATTAATCCTTTGTCTGTTTCCTCATTTGTTATTATTTTCTCCCAATCTGAGGGCTGTCTTTTCACCTTACTTATAGTTTCCTTTGTTGTGCAAAAGCTTTTAATTTTCATTAGGTCCCATTTGTTTATTTTTGCTTTTATTTCCAATATTCTGGGAGGTGGGTCGTAGAAGATCTTGCTGTGATTTATGTCGGAGAGTGTTTTGCCTATGTTCTCCTCTAGGAGTTTTATTTTTTTTTTTTTTTTTTTTTTTTTTTTTTTTTTTAATATTATTTTATTAGTTGGAGGCCAATCACTTTACAACATTTCAGTGGGTTTTGTCATACATTGGCATGAATCAGCCATATAGTTACACGTATTCCCCATCCCGATCCCCCCTCCCACCTCCCTCCCCACCCGACTCCTCAGGGTCCTCCCAGTGCACCAGGCCCGAGCACCTGACTCATGTATCCCACCTGGGCTGGTGGTCCGTTTCACCATAGATAGTATACATGCTGTTCTTTCAAAACATCCCCCCCTCACGTTCTCCCCCAGAGTTCAAAAGTCTGTTCTGTACTTCTGTGTCTCTTTTTCTGTTTTGCATATAGGGTTATCGCCACCATCTATCTAAATTCCGTATATATGTGTTAGTATACTGTAATGTTCTTTATCTTTCTGGCTTACTTCACTCTGTATAATGGGCTCCAGTTTCATCCATCTCATTAGAACTGATTCAAATGAATTCTTTTTAACGGCTGAGTAATATTCCATGGTGTATATGTACCACAGCTTCCTTATCCATTCATCTGTTGATGGGCATCTGGGTTGCTTCCATGTCCTGGCTATTATAAACAGTGCTGCGATGAACATTGGGGTGCACGTGTCTCTTTCAGATCTGGATTCCTCAGTGTGTATGCCTAGAAGTGGTATTGCTGGGTCATATGGCAGTTCTATTTCCAGTTTTTTAAGAAATCTCCACACTGTTTTCCATAGTGGCTGTACTAGTTTGCATTCCCACCAACAGTGTAAGAGGGTTCCCTTTTCTCCACACCCTCTCCAGCATTTATTGCTTGTAGACTTTTGGATAGCAGCCATCCTGACTGGCGTGTAATGGTACCTCATTGTGGTTTTGACTTGCATTTCTCTGATGATGAGTGATGTTGAGCATCTTTTCATGTGTTTGTTAGCCATCTGTATGTCTTCTTTGGAGAAATGTCTGTTTAATTCTTTGGCCCATTTTTTGATTGGGTCGTTTATTTTTCTGGAATTGAGCTTCAGGAGTTGCTTGTATATTTTTGAGATTAATCCTTTGTCTGTTTCCTCATTTGTTATTATTTTCTCCCAATCTGAGGGCTGTCTTTTCACCTTACTTATAGTTTCCTTTGTTGTGCAAAAGCTTTTAATTTTCATTAGGTCCCATTTGTTTATTTTTGCTTTTATTTCCAATATTCTGGGAGGTGGGTCGTAGAAGATCTTGCTGTGATTTATGTCGGAGAGTGTTTTGCCTATGTTCTCCTCTAGGAGTTTTATAGTTTTTGGTCTTACATTTAGATCTTTAATCCATTTTGAGTTTATTTTTGTGTTATGGTGTTAGGAAGTGTTCTAGTTTCATTCTTTTACAAGTGGTTGACCAGTTTTCCCAGCACCACTTGTTAAAGAGATTGTCTTTTTTCCATTGTATATCCTTGCCTCCTTTGTCAAAGATGAGGTGTCCATAGGTTCGTGGATTTATCTCTGGGCTTTCTATTCTGTTCCATTGATCTATATTTCTGTCTTTGTGCCAGTACCATACTGTCTTGATGACTGTGACTTTGTAGTAGAGTCTGAAGTCAGGCAGGTTGATTCCTCCAGTTCCATTCTTCTTTCTCAAGATTACTTTGGCTATTCGAGGTTTTTTGTATTTCCATACAAATTGTGAAATTATTTGTTCTAGTTCTGTGAAAAATACCGTTGGTAGCTTGATAGGGATTGCATTGAATCTATAGATTGCTTTGGGTAGAATAGCCATTTTGACAATATTGATTCTTCCAATCCATGAACACGGTATGTTTCTCCATCTGTTTGTGTCCTCTTTGATTTCTTTCATCAGTGTTTTATAGTTTTCTATGTATAGGTCTTTTGTTTCTTTAGGTAGATATATTCCTAAGTATTTTATTCTTTTTGCTGCAATGGTGAATGGTATTGTTTCCTTAATTTCTCTTTCTGTTTTTTCATTGTTAGTGTATAGGAATGCAAGGGATTTCTGTGTGTTAATTTTATAGCCTGCAACTTTACTATATTCATTAATTAGCTCTAGTAATTTTCTGGAAGAGTCTTTAGGGTTTTCTATGTAGAGGATCATGTCATCTGCAAACAGCGAGAGTTTCACTTCTTCTTTTCCTATCTGGATTCCTTTTATGTCTTTTTCTGCTCTGATTGCTGTGGCCAAAACTTCCAACACTATGTTGAATAATAGTGGTGAGAGTGGGCATCCTTGTCTTGTTCCTGATTTCAGAGGAAATGCTTTCAATTTTTCACCATTGAGGGTAATGCTTGCTGTGGGTTTGTCATATATAGCTTTTATTATGTTGAGGTATGTTCCTTCTATTCCTGCTTTCTGGAGAGTTTTAATCATAAATGAGTGTTGAATTTTGTCAAAGGCTTTCTCTGCATCTATTGAGATAATCATATGGTTTTTATCTTTCAATTTGTTAATGTGGTGTATTACGTTGATTGATTTGCGGATATTAAAGAATCCTTGCATTCCTGGGATAAAGCCCACTTGGTCATGGTGTATGATTTTTTAAATATGTTGTTGGATTCTGTTTGCTAGAATTTTGTTAAGGATTTTTGCATCTATGTTCATCAGTGATATTGGCCTGTAGTTTTCTTTTTTTGTGGCATCTTTGTCTGGTTTTGGAATTAGGGTGATGGTGGCCTCATAGAATGAGTTTGGAAGTTTACCTTCTTCTGCAATTTTCTGGAAGAGTTTGAGTAAGATAGGTGTTAGCTCTTCTCTAAATTTTTGGTAGAATTCAGCTGTGAAGCCATCTGGTCCTGGGCTTTTGTTTGCTGGAAGATTTCTGATTACAGTTTCGATTTCCTTGCTTGTGATGGCTCTGTTAAGATCTTCTATTTCTTCCTGGTTCAGTTTTGGAAAGTTATACTTTTCTAAGAATTTATCCATTTCATCCAAGTTGTCCATTTTATTGGCATAGAGCTGCTGGTAGTAGTCTCTTATGATCCTTTGTATTTCAGTGTTGTCTGTTGTGATCTCACCCTTTTCATTTCTTATTTTGTTAATTTGGTTCTTCTCTCTTTGTTTCTTAATGAGTCTTGCTAATGGTTTGTCAATTTTGTTTATTTTTTCAAAAAACCAGCTTTTAGCTTTGTTGATTTTTGCTATGGTCTCTTTAGTTTCTTTTGCATTTATTTCTGCCCTAATTTTTAAGATTTCTTTCCTTCTGCTAACCCTGGGGTTCTTCATTTCTTCCTTCTCTAATTGCTTTAGGTGTAGAGTTAGGTTATTTATTTGGCTTTTTTCTTGTTTCTTGATGTGCGCCTGTAATGCTATGAACCTTCCCCTTAGCACTGCTTTTACAGTGTCCCATAGGTTTTGGGTTGTTGTGTTTTCATTTTCATTTATTTCTATACATACTTTGATTTCTTTTTTGATTTCTTCTATGATTTGTTGGTTATTCAGAAGCGTGTTATTTAGCCTCCATATGTTGGAATTTTAAACAATTTTTTTCCCTGTAATTGAGATCTAATCTTACTGTACTGTGGTCAGAAAAGATGACTGGAATGATTTCAATTTTTTTGAATTTTCCAAGACCAGATTTATGGCCCAGGATGTGATCTATTCTGGAGAAGGTTCCGTGTGCACTTGAGAAAAAGGTGAAGTTGATTGTTTTGGGGTGAAATGTCCTATAGGTATCAATTAGGTCTAGCTGGTCCATTGTATCATTTAAGGTTTGTGTTTCCTTGTTGATTTTCTGTTTAGTTGATCTATCCATAGTTGTGAGTGGGGTATTAAAGTCTCCCACTATTATTGTGTTACTATTAATTTCCTCTTTCATACTCGTTAGTGTTTGCCGTACATATTGCGGTGCTCCTATGTTGGGTGCATATATATTTATAATTGTTATATCTTCTTCTTGGATTGATCCTTTGATCATTATGTAGTGTCCTTCCTTGTCTCTTTTCACATCCTTTATTTGAAAGTCTATTTTATCTGATATGAGTATTGCGACTCCTGCTTTCTTTTGGTCTCCGTTTGCGTGAAATATTTTTTTCCAGCCCTTCACTTTCAATCTGTATGTGTCCCTTGTTTTGAGGTGGGTCTCTTGTAGACAGCATATATAGGGGTCTTGTTTTTGTATCCATTCAGCCAATCTTTGTCTTTTGGTTGGGGCATTCAACCCATTTACATTTAAGGTAATTATTGATAGGTGTGGTCCCGTTGTCATTTACTTTGTTGTTTTGGATTCACGTTTATACAACCTTTCTGCATTTCCTGTCTAGAGAAGATCCTTTAGCATTTGTTGAAGAGCTGGTTTGGTGGTGCTGAATTCACTCAGCTTTTGCTTGTCTGTAAAGCTTTTGAATTCTCCTTCATATCTGAATGAGATCCTTGCTGGGTACAGTAATCTAGGTTGTAGGTTATTCTCTTTCATTACTTTCAGTATGTCCTGCCATTCCCTTCTGGCCTGGAGGGTTTCTATTGATAGATCAGCTGTTATCCTTATAGGAATCCCTTTGTGTGTTATCTGGGCTATTTTGGATCCTGGTCCCAACATAGGACGTCTGTGAACTCATGTGTATCTGTGTTCATGGCCGGAGGTCTCCAAATTTTTTTCTGATTTCTGTCCAAGTGTGCGAGTTCTCTGAGCTCTTTGGGATCTGGGTCCCTGGATGTGAACATTTTCAGATTTGGGGATCTATATGTAGAGTGTGAAATCCCTGTGTTTTTTGGGTGGGAGGTTCTGTGTCACATGATGGGACTTCTGAGCCATCTGGGATATGTTCCCAGGTATGAAGAATCTGTTTCTATGGACGATCAGTATTAAGGGTATGATGTCTCTGACCTCTGTTCTGTTTCTAAGGGGTAGGATCTATTTAGCCATCTGTGTAACTGTGTGAGATCAACTGTCCATGGATTGGGGTTCCACAGTGTGAGACCTCTGCGATGTTTGGGGATTTGTGTCATGTCCTCTGAACTGTTTTGTTGAGCTGAATCTCAAGGAGATGAGATCACTGAGGTAGTTGCCACCCATGCTCCTTAGTGAATTGTTTGAGCCCTTAGGGGGTGATGTGTTCCTAGGATTTGAATAGTCAGAGCTGTCTGGGGTATGTATTCAGGTCTGACAGTCTCTGATGTATTAGGATTCTATGTGACAGGATGTGAGATCTCTGCTTTGGATTTTCTCTGAATTTGTGAGGTCTCTGAGGTTGGCAGGAGTAGGGGGTGGAGTGAGTGGACCCGGTCCAAAGCTTAAGGCCTCAGAATTGTTTTCTGCTTTGCCCACAGTGTAAGACAAATGAACTCCTTGAGAATCTGTGTCTCAGGGTGTGAGGTCTCTGCAGTGTTTCCGAATCATTGTCCCAGCCTATGAAATCTCTGAGTTTATTGGGAATCATTGTCCAAGGCTTCAGAATCATGTTCTGTGTCCAAGTGTGTGAGGTCTTCATGCTTGAATAGTCTGGTACCAAAGAATGAGATTGTTGAGATGTTCATAGTTCTTTTTGTTGCAGTGTAAGTTTTCTGGGCTGTTGGAGTGTATTTTCTGCATGCGTGTGAGGATTTGTGCTTTGTGGGGGGATGTGGGTCCAGAGTTTAAAGTTTCTTAACTTTGCGGAAGTCTCTGTCAAAGATGTGGGAACTCATAACTCTTATGGGTCTAAATCTTACCAAATGAAATCTTTGAGCTATTTGGCAGACGTTTTCATGTGTGAGGTCTTTGATGTTTGTGTGGGTCTCAGCTATAGGAATGAGGTTTTTTTTTGTAAAAACAAAAGTTATTGGATTATAGTTGTTTATCATTAGCTTATGGGCTTCCCTGCTGGCTCAACTGGTAAAGAATCACCTGCAATGCGGGAGACCTGGGTTCAATCCGTGGGTTGGGAAGATCCCCTGGAGAAGGGAGCAGCTACCAACTCCAATATTCTGACCTGGAGAATTCCATGGATTGTATAATCCATGGGGTCACAGAATCAGACACAACTGAGCAACTATAACTTTCATGTACTTTTACAGAGCCTCAGCAGAGTGAAGCCACAGTGTACAAGGAGCCTGGGGTCCTCTGCCACTACTTGGAAGTCCACCTGTCAACCAGGAACACAGGTATTAGTCTATGATGTTTATTATTGTGTTGCACCACTGACATTGGGGTGTTGGTTTGTTACTAGAGGAGAATTCATTCCTGAACACACACATAGTGCTGTGTGGATTGAATCCTCTGTGGAAATGGGCTCTGCAAGCTGAGGAGCTCAAGGACAGGGCAGCCTTCTTCTGGGAGGGCTTCCTGGCTTCTAGGATTTGGTTTTCCTTCCTTTATGACAGACACAGCTCTGGTCAGGGGGTGGGGATGGGAGGGCATTTGCATCTCCAAGCTGGACCCTGCTCTGGGCAACACTGCTGGGGGCAGAGTGACCCTGGACATGGAATGCTGTTCTTCAGAGACTAGAGATGAATGACATGCGGGTGTTCTATAGCCTGCTTGACTTTAATAATGGGCTTCAGGGTTCATCTAGAGTTGGGAGAGTTCAGCCACAACTTTCTGTACATACATTAAATATAACTTTGATTTCACTAAATGCCTCCAGCAGTGGATTTCTTCTTCTTAGAATGAAGGCACTTTCTGTTGTAAATGAGACCCATTGTGCTCCTTCCCACCCCCACCACTGGATCCAGTGCTTCTCCTAGGACAAAGCCCCTGGGGCCAGTGGGGCAGTGGCAGGGGTCCCCCAACTGGGCCACCTTCAGGGCCATTTGATGTTCTTATGATACAGGCCCACACAATATGCTGCGATAGTTCTTGTTTAGACAGTATTATTTCTACCCCAAAGGAAATTCCTAGGCAGTTCCATGGTTGGGACTCTGCTTTTTCACTGGCAAGGGGTGTGGTTCAATCTCTGATCAGGGAACGAAGATCCCTGAAACCTTGCAGCAAAACCAAAAAAAAGAAAAGATAAATGCTCTCTTTCTACCAGATGCAGACATTTAAACCACATAAGCTCTGCAGCTCTGTTTCCTTGTTTATAAAATAGACATGCTAGAACCTAGCCTGGCCATTTCAAAGGGGTAGTTAAGAGATTATCTGAAAGGGGTTTTTTTTTTTTCTTCAGTAAAGCATTTTTCTCCCTGCAAGTAACAGAAAGTTCTATTAGAGTGCCTTCAAGTGGGAAGGCTTTATTTTCTCCCGTTACCAGAACATTTGAAGTTGGCAGTCATAGGCTCAATGATACTGTAAACAGCTTCGAATATTCTCTCCATCTTTCATCTTGATCATCTTTAAGCATACTGACTTTTATGTTTTCATGTTTATGCCTTGTGGTCCCAAGATGGCTACTGTACCTCCAGCCCTCACATCTATATCCAATCTTGGAAAAAGGGATCAGGAGAATGGCTTTCTAATAGGGCACTGTCTGGTTGAGTCTTCCAGCTTCTGGTAGCTGCTAGCGTTTTTTGGCTTTGGCCACGTCACTCCAGTCTCTTCCTCCATGGTCATAATGCCACCTCCTCTGTGTGTGCATCTCCTCTACTATCTATCTCAAATCTCTCTCAGGCTCCCTCTTATAAGGACACTTGTGGTTACATTTAGAGCCTGTCAGATAATCAAGATAATCTCCCTGTCTACAGACCCTTCACTTAATCACATCTACAAAGTCTTTTTTGCCATATAAGTGAACAGTCACAGGTTTTAAGGATTAGGAGGTAGATAATTTTTTAGGGCTATTAGTTAGCCTGGACTTTCCAGGTGGCAGTTGTGGTAAAGAACTTGCTTGCCAATGCAGGAGACCTAAGAGATGTGGGTTGGATCCCTGGGTCAGGAAGATCCCCTGAAGAAGGACATGGCAACCCACTCCCATAGTTTTACCTGGAAGATCCCATGGACAAAGGAGCCTGGCGGGCACAGTCCATAGGGTCTCAAAGAGTCAAACACAACTGAAGCAACTTAGCAGGTACACATGCGTTAATTAGCCTTCCACAGTTGAGGATGACAGTAAGGGGCCCTTAAATAAGTGACATCTTGGTTGAAATGTAAAGGATATGAAGTTAACCAAGCAGAAGAAGGGGAGACAGAATGTGCCAGTGATATGTGTAAAAGCACTTGGAGATGAGAACAGTCAATGTTTTTTTATTTATAGAAAAGAAAGTCAAATTTATTTAATGAAAACTAGAATTCATAAAATTAGCAAATTCAGACACAAAAAATATATACAAACAGCAGAGCACTATGTATTGACTCACATAGGGGAATATCAGTGGTTCAAGGGCACTCAACACATCTTGTCAGTTAAAGGGAAAAAAGTCCAAACACACACACAGGCACACGAAAAACAAAACAAAACAAGAACCCAACATTTTTCAATAGTACACTCAATCTACAGCAAACACAAATTCAGAACTCCTTTACAATGCTTCCTTTTTTAATACAAAAGATGCCCATGTTGCATGTAAATATATCTATATTTTTCAGTGGTTTACTGTTGACTTTTTAAAAATATATTAATGTTATTACATGCAAATCTTCCCTGTCTTTAACAGCCTTTCCTTTGATTTACCATCATGTGTCTAGCTTCCACCTACCAAAGGTTTCTGGTTGGTAGGCAGACAGGTGACTTATTCTCTGGGAAACTGAATACAATAGTTTTAAATACTGGCCAGAAAATGTTTGCCATTTCAACACATGGAAATAGTTACATTGATGCATAAATTGCCATTTTCTGCAAAACGCTGTGCAATGCTGGTGTCAAAAACTAGGCAGTCATTGTTCATAATGGCTGTTGAAATTCCCTCATGAATAGATCAAGGAGTGGCTTCCCAAGCCAATCGCCGCCTGTGAGCATTTAGCTCAAGTAGATAAGCAAAATTTTCAGCTTGCTTGCGTGTTCCTATCAGCTGTACAATTGCAAAGAATTGCTGGTGACCATCGTAGTTTTCCTGTTTCTCCAAGACTAGCATGAAGTGAAAGTCAAAACAGAACTGCACCATCACCCAGTCAATAGAACCAGAAAGATTAATGTCTATAGCAAGGAAAACTATTTTCTTTCCCTGTAGGATTGTAACGGACTCATGGTGATGCATCAGATGTGGCACAACAGCATCAAAGAGCCTTGGCATTTACAGGCAACACCAGGGAATGGACAGGAACAAGGCCTAAACTCACAAAGCTCTTCGTGGTCTGCCTTTTCTGTGTATGGCAGAGTTAGTTCACATCCAGAAAAGGAATATATACATGGGAAAAGTAATGAATTGGCCATTTTCTCCATAACCAAGTTGCGAGTGGACCCCAATGGACCCCGGCAAGTGGGACAACATGAGAGCTTTGGGCGACAGTTGCAACAAACAAGATGGCCACTCTGACAGGGAAGAATGGGTGGTAACACATAGTCAAAGCAGACCGGACACTCAAAAAGACTCGCCAGGTCATTGTTGGCCACAGTGGTGCCAGTCAGGGCAGGCACGCTCTGGGAGGATGGTATACACGTTGAGGTTCTAGTAGGTACCGCTGGTGCAGCCTCACGGCTCATTTCTGTGGGCAGAGAGCACGCTTCAGACCCTGGTCCTGGCTCAAACGCGTTTCTTTGCCAACGCCAACCGCCGCCACCACCTCTTCCTCAGGCCACCACTGAAGGGACACTCTGGGAAGCCTTTGTCGCTCAAGAGTGCGCCTCGCAATGGCCGCCCCAGTGAATCCCTCTGCAGTTTTGCATCATCAAACCCTGTCCCCCACTCCTGCTAAATACCACACACTAAAGAGAGGCCCTCTTAAGGAGGCACTGCCTGCGCACTGGCGGCCCCGAGACGGCAAGAACAAACAATATTTTTTTAATTATGTTTATTTATTTGGCTGCCCCGGGTCGAAGTTGCATGACAGGTGATCTCTGAACTTCATTGTGGCATGCAGAATCTCTTTAGTTACATCCTGTGAAATCTAGTTCCCTGAGTAGGGATTGAACCCAGGACCTCTGCTTAGAGCACAGAGTCTTAGCCACTGGACCACCAGGGAAATGCTAAGCACAAACAATTTCAACCTGGGGAAACCAAGCCGTTTAAGGTAGCAGACCAGCCTGTCAAGCAATAGGCACATTGCCAAGGCCCAGGTTAGCCCAGCCAGGCAGAGGGAAGAGAAGGAAATAGGCAACCTGGCAATATCCTGGTGCAGCTCCATAGTCGTGTGTAATGGACAGGCTGAGGGCTGGCCTGTGCCTCTCACCAGACCTGGAAACTTGGGCCGTCAGCCCCTACTCACGCACTCAGGAAGGCAGGTCTCTGGACCACAGTGTCCCCCCAGCACAGGTCAGTGAGGACTGACAGTGGTTAAGAAACTGGCTTCTAGAGTTGGGTGACCTGGGACCCCTGGCAGGATGGCCTTGTGTAGTTTACTTATCCTCTCTGGAGCGCCCTCTCCTCTTTCTTGTACTCCAGGTAGTAAGTGTTTGCAAATGTTAGTAATTATGAATACCAAGAGATATTATGAGCCTTGATATTTCAGGGGAGAGAGGTAAGAAGAATGCAGGGCCTCTAGGCCTGTATTCAGGGCGCCAGAGCTCACTTCCTCTTTTGTAAGCTGATTCAGTCTCTTATTGGTCAAGCTGGTTCAAGTTGGCTTCTGTTACTTGTAAACAAAAGCATTTTATCTGATAAAGGTTTTTCTTTTTTCTTTTTTTTTACTTAGAGAATTAAGAAAAATTTTAAAGTGGAGGGTGTTGTGATGAAAAATTTAGCTGAAGTTCAGCAGTATTTTTTTTTTTTACATTTTGCATTTGCAGCAGGTAGAATGATGCCCTTTCCTCTCAAAGATGTCTCAGTCCTAATTCCCAGAACCTGTGAATATGTTAGGAATTCCCAGGTGGCACTAGTGCCACAGATCCCACCTGCCAATGCAGGAGATGTAAGAGATATGGGTTCGATCGCTGGGTTGGGAAGATCTCCTGGAGGAGGCATGGCAACCCACTCCAGTATTCTTGCCTGGAGAATCCCATGGACAGAGGAGGCAGATGGGCTACATTCCATAGGGTCGCACGGAATCGGACAGAACTGAAGGGACTGAGCATGCATGCACATGAATATGGTGCATTATGTGGTAAAAGAAAAATCAAGGTTTCAGATGGAATTAAGGTTGTAAATCAAGTGACCTTAAAATAGGGAGAGTATCATGGATTATCTGGTGGACCCAATGTAATCACAGGGGTCCTTCAAAGTGAAGAGGGAGTCAGAATCGATAAGATGGGAGAACTCAGCTGAAGCTATTAGCTTTCAAGATGGAGGAAGTAGGTCAGGAACTGAGGAATGCAGGGGCCTCTGAAAGCTGGAAAAGGCAAGAATACACAATTTCCCTTAGAGCATCTAGAAAGGAACACAGGCCTTGACTGGAGGCCAGTGAGACCCTTGTCAGATTTTTGACCTCCAGAGCTGTAAGGTATTAATTGGTGTTGCCTTGAGCCACTAGGTTTGTGCTGATTTGTTACAACAGTGATAGGAGACTCATACAGCATCCTTTATTTTTCTCCTCTTAATGTCATTGAAGAGAAACTCAACACCTTTAACTTCAACTAAGATATGTAGTATAAGCCCGCTTGTGTAAATTACTTTTATTTCTCTTTCTCTCTGTACCCACCAGTCTTGCCTTCTATCTGTGTACATGTGTAGAAAAACATGGTGAGAGAAAATGGTTATTTCTTAGTGGTGAGACTTAGAATAATTTTTTTTTTATTTCTAGAAGGTTTTTGTTTGTTTTAATTAGAGGATAATTGCTTTACAATATTATGATGGTTTTTGCCATACATCAACATGAATCAGCATTAGGTATACACGTGTCCCCTCCATCTTGAACCCCCGACTTAGAATAATTTTTTTTTATTTCTAGAAGGTTTTTGTTTGTTTTAATTAGAGGATAATTGCTTTACAATATTATGATGGTTTTTGCCATACATCAACATGAATCAGCATTAGGTATACACGTGTTCCCTCCATCTTGAACCCCCCTAGGGTGATTTTTTTTTAAAAAATGTTTCATCTTTGTGCTTCTTTGCACTTTGGGGGGGCATTTTTTTGTAATGAGCAGGCATTATTATCATTATTTTTAACCAAAATGATAAGGTCATGATTATTCATGTTCATTGCCAAAGCCGTAGCCACAATTGAGCAATCTGTGCATCCCAGATGTGGGCTCCTCAGAGCCAAGCAGCACAGCCCAGATCTAGCCTACTCCTTCCTCCTCTTTCCACATTGTAGACAAATAGATAAAATTTGTGCCTGGCTATTCTGGGCTGAACTGTTTTCTTCCCAAATTCAAATGTTGAAGCCCTAGTCCCCAGTTGCTCAGAAGGTGACCATAACTGGAGATATGGCCTTTAAAGGGATGATTAAGTTAAAATGAGGTTGAGTGGGCCCTAATCCACTCTGACTGATATCCTTTTAAGAAGGGCAAGATTAGGACAGCAATAACACAGAAAGACCAGGTGAAGACACAATGAGTAGGTGGCCATTTGCAAGCCAAGGAGAGAGGCCTCAGGAGAAACTAACCATGCCAACACTTAGATTTGGGGCTTTTAGCCTCTGGAATTGTGAGAAAATACATTTCTGATGTGTCAGCCACTCATCTGTGATATTCTGTTATGGCAGTCTGAGAAGACTAATACACTGACATTACCTGCTGCTGCTGCTGCTGCTAAGTCACTTCAGTCATGTCTGACTCTGTGCAACCCCATAGATGGCAGCCCACCAGGCTCTGCCTTCCCTGGGATTCCCCAGGCAAGAACACTGGAGTGGGTTGCAATGTCCTTCTCCAATGCATGAAAGTGAAGTCGCTCAGTCATGTCCAACTCTTCGTGACCCGATGGACTGCAGCCTACCAGGCTCCTCCGTCCATGGGATTTCCAGGCAAGAGTACTGGAGTGGGTTACCATTGCCTTTTCCGTGACATTACCCGCTACTTTGCTTCAAAGAAACAAATTTCTGTGTTATAGTAATTTCAAAGTATGTTCTAAGAGGGCTGATTTAATTCCTGAAAGATACTTTATTTTCACAGTCTTATAACTTTTCACAAACCAGTCAACTTGTGGCAGATCAGAATGGTGCTTATGACTCCTCATTTGACAGAAAACCCAGGCCCATGGGGCACATAGGAGTTGACTGAAGTCCCACATTATCATGTGGATCTCTAGGCGCCAGCCCTGAACATGGCATAGGAATGCTGAGATCAGGGGCCAAAAAATACATCACTCTGTCTAGAACAGAGTCCATCACATCAACAGTTCTCTTCTGGAAGTATCACATTTGATTTTGGCCCTGATCTCTAAGATGTCCTCATCCTGTTGTTCAGAGAGCCTTTTAAAAATTTATTTTATTTTATTTTAAAAGATTTATATTTATTTTTGGCTGTGCTGGGTCTTTGCTGCTGTGAGCAGACTTTCTCTGGTTGCGGTGAGGACTACTCTCTAGTTGCGGTGTGCAGGCTCCTCATTCCAGTGGCTTCTCTTGTTGCAGAGCACAGGTTCTAGAGCCTGTGGTCTTCAGTGGTTGTGGCACATGGGCTTAGTTGCCCAAGAGCATGTGGAATCTTCCCAGACCAAGGGTGGAATCCATGTCTCCTGCAGTGTCAGGTGGACTCTCAACCACTGGACCACCAGAGACATCCAAAAAATGTTATATTATATTGAGCTATAGTTAATTTACAATGCTGTGTTAGTTTCAGGTATACAGCAAAGAAATTCAGTTATATATTTGCTTATATTGATTCTTTTTCAAATTCTTTTACCATTTAGGCTGTTAAAGAATATAGAGCAGAGGAGACAGTCTTTTTTAAGTTAAAAAAAGCATTGAAAACCTTTTTAAAAAATTTGCTAATGGTAATTTGATGGACACAAAATCAAAATGAACCCTTCCTGGCTCTCTCTCTTTAATTCAAGGTATGAAATTTTCATGGATTTTTAAAGCACATTCTTTTTTTTTTTAATTTTTTTATTAGTTGGAGGCTAATTACTTCACAACATTTCAGTGGGTTTTGTCATACATTGACATGAATCAGTCATAGAAGCACATTCTTATTAATTAGAATATAGCTCAAATTTAAAATGAGGATCCAGCTGCCAATATTACTATTAGGACTTTAAGTTGAGAAAACATTTCTTTAAGTTGAGAAATCATTCTTGGACTTTATAGCTGACTGTGCAATGGTGAGGTCAGTGGACATGCAGGTCCCTGGGGCGTCACCTAGCAAGCCAGGCAGAGAAAGCCTCCAGGACCTGCCTGAGAGCCATTGCTCCATGTTGGGCACGAGGAATGGGGCAGCTACGTTTGACCTTGTAATGGGCAGAGAGCGGCAGGGTAGGGGAACCCGGGAAAACTGCTCTGTGACGTGGCTGGTGGTCTCGGTTTTTATGGTGATGGGATTTGTATTTGGGTTGTCTTTAGCTGATCGTTCTGACTCAGAGTCCTTCCTGGTGGTGCACGCCTTTTTCAGCCAAGACAGATGCCAGTTAGAAAGATTCTGGGAGGTGGTCGAACATGTGGTGTCTCCTTTTGACCTTTCCTGAACTCTTCCAGTTGGTGGTGGCTTATTAATTCTGTGTTCCTTACCAGGAACCCCAATCATGAAAAAACTCATGCAAATGGTTACTATGGTGCCTCACCAGGGTGGGCCATTTCAGTCAGTGTGCTTTCCCTAACAACTTCATTGGTCTTTATACCACTGTGCAGTGTAAATCTGATGAATCCCACTGTGTGTGTGTAGGTGTCTGTGTGTGTGTGTGTGTGGTGGGGTGTCTGGTCCAAAGGTAGGGAGCAGGGTTGCCAGGCATCTTATATGTACAGGACATATCCTGTATTTATTTTGTCCATGTCCCGGCATTGCCTTTGTCAGGATACCCCAAATCCTGTATTTAGCTTTTTTCCCCCTTATTGACTTACCAAAACTGGATGTGCATGTCTCTCAGCAAGAATACTGGAGTGGGTTGCCATTTCCAACTCCAGGGGATCTTCCACCCAGGGATCAAACTCGCATCTCTTGTGTCTCCTGCATTAGCAGGCAGAATCTTTACCACTAGCGCCACTTGGGAAACCCACAAAAACTGCACAGTTGGAGCCATTTTTCTGCCATAGTAATTGATTCTTTGCCTTTTCCCTTGTGTCCCTCAGCATGTGGGATCTCAGTTTCCCTGCCAGGGATCAAACTTGTGCTCCCTGCATTGGAAGCATGGAGTCTTAACCACTGGACCACAAGGGAAATTCCAGTATTTGCTTCTTAAATCGCTAACAGGGCAACACTACTGAAAATCATACCTCTCCAAATAAAGATCTGGAAAATCTCTTACAGTCGCTCCTGCAGATTTGAGGGAGGAAAGACCAAAAAGGGTGACTGAGAATGAAAAATACACACTGCAGAAAGGAAAAGGCTGTTTTGTGGGCAAAGTCTCAAGTTGTGACCAGGTAATCACTGTTTAGATATAACTTCAGCTGTGTGCACGTGCTTGGAAAATCAGCCAGTCAGGAATAGCCTCACCCCAGGGACTATATTCGTGAGACTTGACATATCAACGACAGGCCCAAGCTTCAAAAAGTGGGCAAACCATCTGAACAGGCAAATTACAGAAGACATTACAAATGTCCAATAAATTTGAAAGGCATTCAACCTCATAAATCACAGGGGAAACTCAAATTAAAACCACAATAAGGAGCATAATATAATATCAGTTTGTTAAAAAAGAGAGAAAAGAAAAAAATTCAAGGTAATTCTTTGTGCACTACTGGTGGGAATATTAAATGATAGAAGCACTTCAGAAAACCATTTGGAATTCAAAGGTTGCTGCTGAGCCGTGAAAGATGCCGGGAATCTCGGCCTCTGGAGAAGAGGAATTCAATCCATGGCCAGTGACAAGGCTTGATCTCAGAGCTTTTGTGTAATAAAGTTTTATTAAAGTATAAAAGAGATAGAGAAAGTTTCTGACATAGACATCAGAAGGTGGCAGAATGAGTGCCCCTCTGCTAATCTTTAGAAGGAAGTTATATACCTACTAGCAGGCTGCTAATTAGAGAAAGGAAATGTCTCAAAACTCAGAGTGGCACCAGGCCCCTTACCCACAACATGCATTTTGAGATAACATTGACACAATGTGAGTCATCTCGGGCCATAAAATGGTTGACATGGATCTTGAAGAAAGGTGGATTTTCAAGCAAATACATAGACTCATTAACATAGAGTAGGAGAACAACTGTATGAGTAAAACATACTGGTTTGTTCAGCCATTATGGGTTTTGAGTCTTAGGCAGAACCGATTTGAAGAAAGAGAAATACATAGCTCATTAACATAGCTTAAGAAAAACATTTCCATAAGAAAAACACATTGGTTAGCTCAAGGTTTGAGAAAAGTTCAGGTGGAACCAGATGTCATCATGGCAACACAGAATTTTAAAAGAAACCTCCTTTTAATTTTGTATAGAGAAGGGGAAAAATCTGTCGCTTGTAGTTTGTTTCCTCCATTTGAGGGCCTCTAGCCTTCCTGCCTGTTACCCTCTCAGAATCATTTAAGCAAATCTAAATATACTTGTTTTCTGTGATCCAGAAATTCTACTTCTTCAGGCACATTGGAGAAAGGATAAACAAACTGTGGAATAATACACCCAATCAATTATCCCTGAGTGACTAATGGCCAGTCCTAGAGTCAGCTGGTAGAAAAATCCTCCTGAATATCAGTCAATCAGAGACAAACCCATGCTTCTACAGAACACCAATCAGCAAGTGCTCACTCCCACAGCCTGTTCTAAAAGCGGACAGTTGACAGCAGCCTTACTCCAGCCATTGCAGGAACAGGCTACAAGTCCACTGATGCTTCCACATTCTTGCTTCTCATGTCTGCCATCCCTAGATGCCGAACTCCTCTGAACTTTCTCAAAACTCTGGCTTCATTCGGGAAATCTGTGCCTTATAAAGCACAGCTTGCCCTCACAGGTAAACAGAAAGTTCACCTTAAATGAACAAAGCTAGTGTAGGTGATGGAATTCCAGCTGAGCTATTTCAAATCCTAAAAGGTGACGCTGTTAAAGTGCTGCACTCAATAGGCCCACAAATTTGGAAAACTCAGCAGTGGTCACAGGACTGGAAAAGGTCAGTTTTCATTCCAATCCCAAAGAAAAGCAATGCCAAAGAATGTTCAAATTACTGTACAATTGCACTCATTTCATAGGCTAAAAGATTATGCTCAAAATCCTTCAAGCTAGGCTTTAGCAGTACATGAACCAAGAAGTACCAGATATATAAGCTGAATTTAGAAAAAGCAGAGGAACCAGAGACCAAATTGACAACATGCACTAGATCCTAGAAAAAGCATGGGAATTCCCCCCAAATCATCTGCTTCTGCTTCATTGACTACCCTAAAGCCTTTGACCATGTGGATCACAACAAACTGTGGAAAATTCTGAAAGATATGGGAATACCAGACCACCTTACCTGTTTCCTGAGAAACCTGTATGCAGAAGAAGAAGCAATGGTTAGAACCAGACGTGCAACAACAGACTGGTTCAAAATTGGGAAAGGAATACGTCAAGGCTGTATATTGTCACCTAGCTTATTTAACTTATATGCAGAGTACATTATGAGAAATGCTGGGCTGGAAGAAGCACAAGCTGGAATCAAGATTGCTGGGAGACATATCAATAACCTCACATATGCAGATGATACCACCTTAATGGCAGAAAGCATAAAGGAACTAAAGAGCCTCTTGATGAAGGTGAAAGAGGACTTTGAAAACGCTCTTAAAACTCCACACTCAAAAAAAACTAAGATCATGGCATCAGGTCCCATCAGTTCAGTTCAGTTCAGTTCAGTTCAGTTCAGTCGCTCAGTCGTCTCCGACTCCTTGCGACCCTATGAATTGCAGCACGCCAGGCCTCCCTGTCCATCACCAACTCCCGGAATCTACCCAAACCCATGTCCATTGAGTCGGTGATGCCATCCAACCATCTCATTCTCTGTCGTCCCCTTCTCTTCCTGCCCCCAATCCTTCCCAGCATTAGGGTTTTTTTCCAATGAGTCAGCTCTTCGCATGAGGTGGCCAAAGTATTGGAGTTTCAGCTTCAACATCAGTCCTTCCAATGAATACCTAGGACTGATCTCCTTTAGAATGGACTGGTTGGATCTCCTTGCAGTCCAAGGGAATCTCAAGAGTCTTCTCCAACACCACAGTTCAAAAGCATCAATTCTTCAGCACTCAACTTTCTTCACAGTCCAACTCTCACATCCATACATGACTACTGGAAAAACCATAGCTTTGACTAGATGGACCTTTGTTGGCAAAGTAATGTCTCTGCTTTTAAATATGCTATCTAGTTTGGTCATAACTTTCCTTCCAAGGAGTAAGCGTCTTTTAATTTCATGGCCGCGATCACCATCTGCAGTGATTTTGGCGCCCAAAAAAATAAAGTCTGACACTGTTTCCACTGTTTCCTCATCTATTTCCCATGAAGTGATGGGACCAGATGCCATGATCTTAGTTTTCTGAATGTTGAGCTTTAAGCCAACTTTTTCACTCTCCTCCTACACTTTCATCAAGAGGCTTTTTAGTTCCTCTTCACTTTCTGCCATAAGGGTGGTGTCGTCTGCAGTTATCTGAAGTTGTTGATATTTCTCCCAGCAATCTTGATTCCAGCTTGTGCTTCTTCCAGCCCAGCGTTTCTCATGATGTACTCTGTATATAAGTTAAATAAGCAGGGTGACAATATACAGCCTTGACGTACTCCTTTTCCTATTTGGAACCAGTCTGTTATTCCATGTCCAGTTCTAACTGTTGCTTCCTGACCTGCATACAGGTTTCTCAAGAGACAGATCAGATGGTCTGGTATTCCCATCTCTTTCAGAGTTTTCCACAGTTTATTGTGATCCACACGGTCAAAGGCTTTGGCATAGTCAATAAAGCAGAAATAGAGTTTTTCTGGAACTCTTTTGCTTTTTCTATGATCCATCGGATGTTGGCAATTTGATCTCTGGTTCCTCTGCCTTTTCTAAAACCATGTCCCATCACTTCCTTGCAAATAGATGGGCAAGAAATGGAAACAATGACAGACTTTATTATCTTGGGCTCCCAAATCACTGTGGACATTGTCTTCAGCCCTGAAATTAAAAGACACTCACTCCTCGGAAGGAAAGCTATGACAAAGCTAGACAGAGTATTAAAAAGAAGAGACATCATTTGACTGACAAAGGTCTGTATACTCAAATAGGTGGTTTTCCCAGTAGTCATGTATGGATGTGAGTGTTGGACCATAAAGAAGCCTGAGCACTGAAGAATTGATGCTTTCGAACTGTGGTGCTGGAGAAGACTCTTGAGAGTCCCTTGGACTGCAAGGAGATCAAACCAGTCAATCTGAAAGGAAATCAATCCTGGACTTTCATCATAAGGACTGATGCTGAAGCTGAAGCTCCAGTACTTTGGCCACCTGATGGGAAGAGCCAACTCATTGGAAAAGACCCTGATGCTGGGAAAGATTGAGGGCAGGAGGAGAAAGGGATGACAGATGGTGAGATGGTTGGATGGCATCCTTGACCCAGTGGACATGAGGTTGAGCAAAGTCCAGGAGACAGTGAAGCACAGGGAAGCCTGGTATGCTGCAGTACATGGAGTCACAAAGAGTTGGACACAACTGAGTGACTGGAGAACAAAGAGGATTTTGGCTCTGTTTGTAATAATTTTTAGTGGTTGTTCTAGGGATTACAATGAATACACCTAACCTTGTACAGTCTTTTTAGAGTTGATATTGTAGCACTTCAGGTAAAATGTGAAAGTTTTGCAACCATGTAGCTCCTTTACCCTATGCTCTTCTATTACATTGTCAAGTGTGTTATATTTGTACAGTCTGAAACATCAAGAGACAATGATAACATTTTTGTTTGGAAAAGTCATTCATATTCTAAAGCATATATAAGGAAAAAAATGGTGTTCTGTGTTAACCCAGATATTTACCATTTCTGTTGCTCTTCCTTCATTCCTGAAGTTCCAACTTTCCCTCTGGTATCATTTTTCTGTATCATTTCTTGTAGAGCAGGTCTGCTGTTGACAAATTATCATAATTTTGTCATCTGAAAATGTAGTTTGTTCTCAGTTCTGAATGTCATTTTTGCTG
The DNA here is from genome assembly GCF_963930625.1 of Muntiacus reevesi. Classification (NCBI taxonomy): domain Eukaryota; kingdom Metazoa; phylum Chordata; class Mammalia; order Artiodactyla; family Cervidae; genus Muntiacus; species Muntiacus reevesi. The sequence continues at coordinate 51,987,932 of NC_089271.1, read as the reverse complement.
ATTGGAACTCTGGGTAACTGTTAAAACCAAGATGTTGTTCCACTGTCTTTTGACCACCATGTTTCTGATGAGAAATATGTGGAATTTGTATCCTTTTCCTCCTATGAGTAATGTGTGTTTTTCTCTAATTGCTTTCAAGATACTTCATCTTTTGTTTTTGGCAATTTGATTATGATATTCTTGACATTATTTTCTTTGAGTTTACGCTGCTTGAAGATCATTGCATTTCTCGAGTTGTTAATTTATGTCTTTCACCCAAGTCAGAGATGATTTTTTTTCCTTACCAGTATCATCCTCAGTTTCTGAGACTCCAATGACATGCATATTAGACCTTTTGATAATTTCCTGGAGGTTCCTGAAGTTCTCACTACATTTTTCAATATTTCCTTTTTGTTCTTCAAATTGGACAATTTCTATTCACCTATCTGCAAATTCACTGACTCCTCTGTCCTACCTATTCTTCTATTGAGACTATCCAGATAATTTTTAAATTTCTAATGTTGTATTTTTGGGTTCTAAAATTTCCACATGGTTCTTTGTTATAGTTTCTTTATAGTTTTTACATACTCTGTAGAGTATTAAAAAAATTACAGTCTTTAAAACAGGTGTATGCATGCATGTTAAGTCACTTCAGTCATGTCTGACTCTTTGTGACCCTGTGAACTGTAACCTGCCAGGGTCCTCTGTCCATGGGATTCTCCAGGCAATAACAATGGAGTAGGTTGCCATTTCCTACTGTAAGGGATCTTCCCAATCCAGGGGTCAAACACACATCTCTTGTCTCCTTCATTGGTTGGGGACTACCTTACCACAAGTGCCACTTGGGAAGCCCCTTTAAAACTTATTTATCTTCCAAAATCTTCTAGCATACCATTCATTTCAGGTGTGTTTCTTTCAGGTACCTTTCTTCATGAGAAATAGTTGGCATAATTTCTCTTTAAAGTCTTTTTAAAAGGTTTTGAGAATTCTAACATCTAAATTTTTACATGTTGTTATCTGTTGTCCAGTCTCTCAGAATTGACTGCATTTTCTTGGCTCTTTGTATGTATAGGAAGTTTAGGTGATATCTTGGATATTTTAAAGATTGTGTTGTTTAGACTCTAGGTCTTTTTAATTTCTTGAAAATAATGATTTATTTGTTTTACCAGACAATCCACTTGTTTAGGTTCAAACCACAAGTTTTATCTTCCCTTTTGTGGACTGTAGTATTCAAAGCTTTGCTATCCTTATGCACCTACAGCTCAGGAGCAAGCCTGAGACTTGTGTCAGTTTATACGTGGAATTGGAGGATTCCTTTCTCTAGCTCTCTCTTCTGTGGAATTTCCCTCCCCATTTTGCAGCCTTTAGGAGCCTGTATTCTTGATTCTCTGGCCAGAATGGTGTCATTTCTCTTGGATATTTAGCTGCCTACAGTGCTGCCATATGATTCTGGAGTGGGGCCACCATTCGGGGCAAACCAAGAAAGAAAAAAGAAAAAAAAAATCCCCAGAGATTTCCCCCCACTACTCCCCCACACTCTTCAGATTATGGTTGGGTACTGTGGTTCTCTGTGAAAGATCCTTATACTGTTGGAAATTCATTCTAAAGAATATGTGATCTCTCTGATCTTTGGAGACTTTATTTGAATTAGAATTTATTTTAACTATTTGTGCACTTGTAGCAAAGAATTTGAAAACTCTGGATTATGTGTGAGTGTCTCTGTCCAGTGGGTGAGGTGTCTTGGAACCATTGGTTTCTATGTCCAATTACCTGAGTCCCCTAAGTTGTTTGGGGGTATATTTCCAAGTGTTAAGTCTCTGTTCCTTGCAGGGGTGGTGGTATCAGTTTCAGTGTGTGATATTATCAATTTATTAAAGTACTGTTTCCAATGACTGAAGTCTCTAAGCCATTTATGGACTTGAATCCCAAGGAATGAGAGCTCTAAGGTGTTCATAGTTCCTGTATTTGAGTGTGAGGTCTCAGTTGTTTTTGGTGTCCAGATCTCAGAATGTAAATTCTCAGAACACTTTTGGCATCTGTCTTGCATGGTACAAGGTTCCTGAACCATTGGAGGTACATTTTTAAGCACAATATATCCGTTATTTTTGGAAAATCTCAATTCCAAGGTTGATCCTCTGTGCCTTATGGTATGTTGTATCTGAGCTCTTTTGGAATGTGTGTCCAGGCTGTGAGAGATCTTAAAAATATATGTATTTTTCTCAGGAATTGAAGTCTTTGAAATGTGTGAGGTATTCTGTCTCACGGTGTTAGGTCTCTGAGGCATTGGGGTGGGGATGTGGGTGGGGGGTGAGGGCTCTGTTCCAAGAAATGAGGTCTCTGAGCTGTTTGAATTATAGTGTCCCGGGGTGTGTTCCTAGTGGCTCAGACAGTAAAGAATCTGCCTGTAATACAAGAGACCCAGGAACGATCCCTGGGTTTAGAAAATCCCCTGGAGAAGGGAATGGCCACCCATTCTGGTATTCCTGCCTAGAGAATCCACATGGACAGAGGAGCCTGGTGGGCTACAGTCCATGAGGTCACAAAGAGTTGAACACGACTGAGTGACTGAAATGTTCACTTTCACATTGGGTGTGTTCCACAGTGTGATGTCTTGGAGGTGGTTCTATATCTGTGCCCCAACGCTTGAGGCTTTTGAGTTTCTTCAGAATGTTTGGTAATGGTACAATAATTATGAATTATTTTTTAGTCAAGGTCCAGGAAATGAGGTTTAGCTGTTTGAGGATATGAGCTGTCTGAAGGGTATGAGGCATCTGAGTTCTTTTGGGTGTGTGTTCCATGCCATAAAACCCCTGTGTCACTTAGGGTATACTCGCACTTTTGGTGGTTTCTGTGTAAGGTGTAATACCTGTAACTAATAAGTGGTCTGTTAGAAAAAGGATCAGGTTTATGTCTCAAGTTGGAGTTGTCTTTGCCATTTGGTTTCCAAGAAATTTGTGAATCTGTTCGAGATCTGTTATCAAGGTAGGAGGTTTCAGAACAGTCTTTGTTTTATTTTGTTTTTGGTGTTCTGTGTCCAAGGTGTGAGATGTCTGAACTCTCTAGGTGAATTCAGACTCTCTGGTGACTATGATTAGGCTTCAAGGACTTTCTGGGGGACCTGTAATGCATAGTGTGAAATCTCTGGGACATTTTGGATCCTGGTCCCAACACAGGAGGTCTGTGAACTCATGGGCATCTGTGTTCATGGCCTGATGTCTCCATTTGTTTCCTGGCCTCTGTCCAAGGGTTCGCATTCTTTGAACTCTTTGGGGTCTGGGTCCCAGGATGTGAACTTTCTGCGATTTGGGGATCTATGTTCAGAGTATGAAATCTGTGTGTTTTTTCGGGAGGAGGTTCTGTGACTCATGATGGGAATTATGAGCCATTTGGATATGTTTCCAGGTGCATGAAGAGTCTCTTTCTATGGACAATCACTGATAAGGATATGATATCTCTGACCTCTGTTCTAAGGGGTGGAGTCTGTTTAGTCATCTGTGTAACTGTGGGAGCACTGTTTGTCCGTGGATTGGGGTTCCAGAGTGTGAGACCTATGAACTGTTTGGGGTTTTGTGTCATATCCTCTGAACTGTTTTGGAGAGCTGAATCTCAAGGAAATGAGATCGCTGAGGTACTTACCACCTATGCACCTGAGTGAATTGCTTGAGCCCTTAGGGGGTTGTGCATTCCTAGGGTGTGAATTGCCAGAGCTGTCTGGGGTATGTGTTCAGGTCTGAAGGTCTCTGACGTATTAGGATTCTATGTGACAGGATGTGAGATCTCTGCTTTGGATTTTCTCTGAACTTGTGAGATCTGTGAGGTTGGCCAGGAGTAGGGGGTGAAGAGAATGGACCCAGTCCAAAGCTTGAGGCCTCAGAATTGTTTTCTGCTGTGCCCACAGTGTAAGATTGCTGAGATCTTTGGGACACTGTGTCTCAGGGTGTGAGGTCTCTGCAGTGTTTCTGAATCATTGTCCCAGCCTATGAAATCTCTGAGTTTCTTGGGAATCGCTGTCCAAGGCCTCAGAATCATGTTCTGTGTCCAAGTGTGTGAGGTCTTCATGCTTGAATAGTCTGGTACCAAAGAATGAGATTGTTGAGATGTTCATAGTTCTTTTTGTTGCAGTGTAAGTTTTCTGGGCTGTTGGAGTGTATTTTCTGCATGTGTGTGAGGATTTGTGCTTTGCAGGGGGATATGGGTCCAGAGTTTTAAGTTTCTTAACTTTGTAGAAGCCTCTGTCAAACATGTGGGAACTCATAACTCTTATGGGTCTAAATCTTACCACATGAAATCTTTGAGCTATTTGACAGATGTTTTCATGTGTGAGGTCTTTGATGCTTGTGTGGGTCTCAGGTACAGGAATGAGGTCTTTTTTATAAAAAAAAATTATTGAAGTATAGTAGCTTTATCTTTAGCTCATGGGTTTCCTTGGTGGCTCAGTGGTAAAGAATCCATCTGCCAGTGCAGGAATGAGGGTTCAATCCTTGGGTCAGGAAGATGCCCTGGAGAAGGAAATAGCAACCCACTCCAGTATTCTTTTCTGGGAAGTCCCAAGGACAGGAGAGCCTGGCAGGCTACAGCCCATGGAGTCACAAGTGTTGGACATCACTTAGGGACTAAAACAGTAACATCAACAAAACAACAAATAGTTGTTTTACAATGTTGTGTTAGTTTCTGCTGTACAAGAAAGTCAATCAGCTATATATATACATATATCCCCCCTTTTTTGGATTTCCTTCCCATTTAGGTCACCACAGAGCATTGAGTAGAGTTCCTTGTGCTATTCTGTAGGATCTCAAGAATAAGGCGTTTTATTTATTTCTGGGTTCTGTTTGCAGGGTCTGGGTCTCTGAGGTATTTTTGTGAGTGTGTCATGCCATGGTGTTACACCTTTAAGGTGTTTCAGGATCTGTGTTCTGATGTGTGAGGTCTCTGAGCTGTTTAGGGTCTGTGTCCAGGGTCTTAGTTCCCAGAGCTGTTCCAGCCTTTGTGTTTCAGGGTGGGAGGTATCCAAGCTCTTTGGATTCTGAGCTCCATATGGTGATATCCTTGAACCATTTGGGATGTGAAATCTCTTTTCCTTTCAGATATGTCAGTCCCAGGATGTGGTGTCTTTATCCTGTTAGAGATTACTTTCTTTCTTTTTTCTATTTAATTAATTTTTTTTTCGGGCCACTCTGCATAGCATGTGGGATCTTAGTTCTCTGACCAAGGATGGAACTCATGCCCCTGCATTGGAAACATGGAATCTTTTTTTTTTTTGGAAGCATGGAGTCTTAACCACTGGATTGCCAGAGAAGTCCTCTTTCTTTTTTAAAAAATAATTCAATTTATTAAAATATAGTTGATTTCCAATGTTGTGTTAATTTTTGCTGTATAGCAAAGTGACTCACTATATATTACTATATATAGTTATATATATATATTTTTTTTCATTCTCTTTTCCATTATGGTTTATCATAGGATATTGAATGTAGTTCCCTGTGCTATATAGTAGGACCTTGTTGTTTATCCACTTTCTGTATAATAGTTTGCGTCTGCTAATTCCAAACTCCCAATTCATCCCTCCCCTACCCACCTCCTCCTTGGCAGCCAGAAGTCTGATCTCTAGGTCTATGAGTCTGTTTCTGTTTCATATATAGGTTCATTTGTGTCATATTTTAGATTCCACATATAAGTGATATCATATGGTATTTGTCTTTTTTTCTGACTTACTTCACTTAGTATGATCATCTCTAAGTCCATCTATGTTGCTGAAAATGGCATTATTTCATTCTTTTAAACAGCTGAATAATAGTCCATTTTATATATATATATCCATTCATCTTTCAATGGACATTTAGGTTGCCTCCATGTTTTCCATATCTTGGCTATTGTAAATAGTACTGCTATAAACAGAGATTAGGGCTGCATGTATCTTTTTTTTTGCATGTATCTTTTTTAATTGGAGTTTTCTCCAGATATATGCCAGGAGTAGGATTGCTGGATCATCTGATAACTCTATTTTTAGTTTTTGGAGGAGTCGCCGTATCGTTTTTCTATTGTGGCTGCACCAATTTACATTCCCACCAAGAGTGTAGGAGGGTAGGGATTACTTTCTTGATTATGATGTCCCTGCCCTATTTGGGGTCAGTTTCCAAAATTATTTATGGGAATGTGTCACAAAGTAGGACATCGCTATTCCCTTGGCAGGTCTCTATCCCAGAATGTGCAGTCTTGGAAATGTTTTAGAAGTCTGTGTCTAGTGTATAAAGTCTGTCAGGTGCTGTGTACCCATGTCTGGAGATCTGTGAGTGGCTTGGGATTCTTGGTTTTAATGCACAAGTTGTTTGAGGTCATGTGTATCCTGAGTTTTTGGATGTCAGATTTTTGAGTAAGCTGAGTTTTGTTTCCAGGCATGAGGTTTTTGATCATTTTGGTGATCTCAGTTCCAGAGAGTGATGTGTCTACATTAGGGTCTATGTCCAGACAGTCAGGTCACTGAGTTGTACAAGTGTCCCTTTTCCAAGGCATCTATGTTTTTTGAGTGTCTGAGTTCTTGGGTATGAAGTCTCATAGGCTACTTGTGGTTTATTTCTAGGGTCTGAAATCTTCTATTTTTTCATTTAACTTGTGTTGTAAGGTCTCTGAACTGTTTCCAGGTCTGCGTCCAAGGTATGAGGTCTCTATGTTGTTGTGAACTTTGTGTCTTGTGTTTTGGGGTACCTGAGATACTTTGGGCCTTTGTAACAGAGGGTTATATCTCTGCAGTGTTTTAAAACCTCTCTTCCAGGGTATGGGGGGGGGGGTCTATGAGTATTTGGATGTCTGTGTTCCTGAGTATAAAGTCTCATTAGCTGTTTAGAGATCTGTCTCTGGAGTCTTAGGTTGCTGTACTATATTTATTTATTTGGTCATACTGCATGGCATAAGGATCTTAGTTCCCCCACTAGGTACTGAACCTGTGGGCTCTGCAGTGGAAGTGTGGAGACTTAACCACTGGACCACTGGGGAAGTCCCCGCTATTCTATTTTTTGGTTCTCTGTCTTGTCCCAGGGTGTGAGAGTCTCCTGAGTTGTTTGGGAACTTATGTGCAGGATGTCACCTTTTTGAGCTCCTTGGGTCAATATCCTAGGGGGTGTGATCACTGAAGTGATTATGATTTGGGGCACAAGATTTGTGTCTGAGTTGCTTCTCTGAGCTGTATGGGTCTGAGGTCTCAGAACACTTTGCAGGGCCAGTGCTCATCTCATGTCTTTGAGCATTTTTTTTCCACCTGCATTCCTACTTGCTTTCCCATTAATAGTATGTCTTTTAAATAGTTCCTCCAGCACCCTCATTCTGTTTGTGTTCAGGCCTCTGAATTGTTTTGCTGTCTATGTCAAGAGCTAGAGGTCTTTGCCTAGATTTTTAATGTAAATCTCAGTTGACAAGATCTCTGAGCTGTTGGGGGGGTCTGTGTCTGTGGTATGAGGTATGTGAGCTATTTGGGGTTTGTGTCCCAGTGTGAAGGGTCCCTGAGGCATTTTGGTGTCCCAGAGAGTAAAATCTCTAAGATGTTTGTAGGAGTCTGTGTCCAAAGGATGAGATCTATGAACTGGTTATCTATGCCTCATCATGTGAGTTCTCCAAGTTCTTTTGTGCTATGTCCAATGATGTGACATTCCTGAACCATGTAGGGTATGTTTCCAGTATTGAGGTCTTATTTTGTCTCACAGCCCATACTCTGTGGTATTGAAGAGGAAAAGTTAAAATTTTACATAACCTCCTGCTCCTTCTGCCTCTGTAACTCAGCTTGCTCCTTGCAAAGTCTGGATCACAAAGGTCGTCTCAGAAAGTGGGGACTTACAACACTAGGAACTGGAGCTTATCTCACTCACCCTTGTCCTGTTCTTTGTGATTGCCCAGCACCTGCAAACCTGCAAACCCACTTAATCATGCCTGTCCCTATATAAAAACTCTGTAACCCCTTTGTTTGGGGCTCAGAGCTTGGGCCCACTCTGGGTCCAACTCCTCTGGGCCCACCGACGTAATAAACCTGAGTTCTCCAACTCTCTGAGTGTGGTGCTTGGTTTCTAGATTACTGGTTTCTACAACAGTATGACATCGATTACCCTGCACCCCAGTTGTGTTTCTCATATTCATGTGCACATAAACCGGTGCATGTGTATTTCCTTAGAACTCATATTTAGAAGTGGAACTGCTAGGTCAAAGGACTCAATTTATTCAACAACCCCCCACCCCCCCTTTGAGCACCTACTGTGTACAGGGCACAGTTTTAGGTGCTATGGGGACACAGGGGAACTAGAAATCTCTATACACCCTGGTAGTACTGACATTCTAGTAGAAAGAGGTGTCTTTTTTTTTTTTTTTAATTCTTATAGATGCTGGCACATAAATTCACACTTCTATCAGTGACATCAGGGGAACAAATGCCTTTTTATGGGCCAGGGATCTGCAGCAGGGGGTTGGATCCCTTAGCATGGCTCTCAACAAGGTCTTTAGGCTAGGATGCTCTATTGAGGGACATTTGAGAGGGAGACGGAGGATGGAACATGGGCAAGGGGAGGAAGATATGAAAGAGAGAGGGCGTCTTTAGTTGTGTCAGCGTGAATCGAAGTGTGAATGATCCTTAGAGTATTGACATAAAACAGCTCTTTTTAGGTCACACACACACAAAGAGCGTGAGGTTTGGGAATGAAGTTACTGACGAGACTCTGCACCTTCGGGACACTCCATTGCGCGACGCAGAGATGGAACAGTCCACTGTGGGAGGTACCACGGAGGTGGGTGGGTAGTGTACTTTGGAAGAAACCATTTCATGTCTGGGGACACGAAATATCCCGCGCGTGTATCGGCCCCTTCCCCAAACTGAGAATAGTGATGCCCTGACCGGGGGTAGGGTAAACTCCACCCTCAGCCACCGCCACGATCTTATATTTAGTCCCGCTTGAGTTGGCTACCGCTTCTAAGCAACAGCGGGGTGGGTGGAGTGGGGGGGGGGGTGTTGGAAGGTCGTGGAGTGGTGATTGGATCCTAGATGAGGAGGGCGGGATCAAATCTTGCCCTGAGGTTTGATTGGCCTCCGCGAGATTGCCTACAGAAGCTCTTCCAGGGTACCGAGGTTTTCTGGAATCACTTAAAGGCTACGAGCCCGGGGTTCACCGGCTGCGGGATGTCATTGGCTGCTGGTTTGGCGCAGGCGCTATGGCTCCCGGGTTGGCGTTCGGGGTTGCTGAGGCAGGGCTTTGGCTACTGGAGAGTGTAGGTTCGAATCCCATCTGGGAACTTCAGTTTGCGCACCTGTAAAAGAAGCTGGTATTATTGGCTGGCACAGAATGTGTCGGGTAATCTTTTCTATTCTCTTTTACCTGTTGTTTCTCTTTTTAGAACAATGCTTATTGCATCCCATTATATTGATTTCAGGATCCACTCACCATTCACAACAGCAACTGAGAAAAATTCTTCTCCAGGGTTCCTGATATCACTGTATTAGGCTGCCTTTGTAGGTCTGAGTCTGGCAGAGAAGGTTCAAGGCGATCTCATGATCCTCCTCCAAGCCATCCCCTCCTCCCCCGGGAGAGGATGACTTGGACGTTTCCTACCCCTTCTGGACCAGGCCTGACTCGGGGTGTGTGGCACTGTGTGTGTGTGTGTGTGTGTGTGTGTGTGTGTGTGTAGGAGTTAGGGTGAGGGGCTGGGTCATAAATGACTAGAGAGCGATGCATGATTTCACGCTCTAGGACAGAAGGATGTGTGACAATTAAAGGAGAATTTTGAAGGGGAGAAAGACAAGTCAAAGGAGTAAACTTTGATGATGGGATTTTAAGCATCAGGCAGGGAATGTGTTTGGTTGAGTGTAAGTGAGTAGGAGGAAAATGGTTTTTAAGTCAGTCGACTTATAATTATTATATGCTGTGTGCACTTTGGAGGACTGTGTTCAGAAGGTGAAATCTCATTGCTTGGAATCTCAGTTCAAGGTATGACGTCTATGGGCCTACAGTGAAGTCTCTCAGCTGTTTTGAGGCTCTTGTCACAGGGGTTGTGGTTTTCCAGACGTTTGTGGATTTCTGTCCCAGGGTATAAAATCTCTAAGCTGTTTGAGGGTCTTTGTCCTTGGGTAAGTGGGGTTTTTTTTCACTTAATGTTGAATTCCTTTTTTTTTTTGGCATTTCTTTGACTACTAGAGGGACATAATGTTGTTTTCTGAGCTTGTGGAACCATGTATTTAAGGTTTATAAATTCCGTTCTATGTCCTTTGATCTTTTTTCCTTTAAAAAGCTTATTTTAAAAATCATTTTAGACTTAGAGAAAAATTGCACAAATAGTGCAGAGTTCTTGTATACCCTTTGCCCAGCTTCCCCTAATGTAAAGCACTTAAATAAAGATAATACAGTTTTAGAAGCAGGAAATGAATGATACTATTGTTCTTGAGCTGTTCACCTATTTGGTGTGTGTTCAAAGTGTGAAATATCTGAGCATTTTGGACCCAGAGCTCTCTTAGTTTTCCTGTCCCATACTTGATGTCTCTGAGCATTTGGTTTCTGTTTCTAGCTTGCTAGGTTTTTCATCTTCTTGGTGGTCTTTGCCCCACAGAATAAAGTTTTTGACTTATTAGGTGTCTCTTGAAGGCACGTCTTCTCTGAGCTGTTTAGACTTCTGTATTCAGGGTGTGGGGTCTTTGAGCACTTTGGGGATCTATGTTCAAAGCTGTGTGTACTCTGTTACTTTTTATGGGTCTTTATCAGAGATTCTGAGGTTAGTAAGTACTTTTGGGTTACATGTCTTGGGCAGGATTCTTCAACCTCAGCACTGTTGACAGGTTTTTTTGGGGGGGGATATTGCTGAAATTTATTATGTAAATGAAAACTCAAGACCATGAATCTTAAGATTATGATATTCTACATGAATTTCCCCCAAATCAAGAATAAGTGGATAGCATAGGAAACTTTACTCAATATTCTTTTTTTTTTTTTTTTGGGTTCAATATTCTTTAATAACCTATATAGGAAAAGAATCTGAAAAAAGAATGAATATATGTTTATGTATAACTGAATCACTTTGTTGTACACTTGAAACTAACACAACATTGTAAATCAACTATACTCCAATATAAAATAAAAATTAAATTAAAAAATAAATAAAATGTGTGAAAGGAAAAAACTATTTAAGCCAATGTGAGTAGATTTCCATTATTCACAACAGAATTAAATCAACTATTAAACTTAAAAATAATAAAAAATAAAGAGGAATACACAGAAAAAATAATAATTGGATAAATAATACATTTTAAGTTGAAATATAATTGATCCACAACATGATGTTAGTTCCAGGTGCATAGCAATGATTTGATATTTCTATACATTACAAAATGATCACCACACACTATTGACATTTTGGATTGGAAAATTTTTTATGGAAGGTGTTGTAGGATATTGTATTCATTTGCTAGAGCTGCTGTAAAAAATAGCACCGCAGCAAGAGCAGGAACAGAGACACAGATGTAGAGAACAGATGTGTGGACATGGGAGTGAGGGGGAATAGGATTAATTAGGAGAGTAGCATTGACATATATACATTACTATGTGTAAAATAGCTAGCTAGTGGGAACCTGCTGTATAATGCAGGGAGTTCAGCTCAGTCTGTGATGACCTAGATGGGTGGGATGTGAGTGGGGTAGGAGTGAGGTCCAAGAGGAAGGGGATACGTGTGTGTGTGTATGTGTGTGTGTATATATATATATATATATATATATATATATCTGATTCACTTCATTGTACAGCAGAAACTAACACAACATTGTAAAGCAACAATAAAAATTTTAAAATAGTATCAAAAACTCAATATCTCAAACAACTGACATTTATTTTCTCACAGTTCTTTTTTTTTTTTTTTTTTTTTCTCACAGTTCTGAAGGCTGGAAGTCTGAGATCAAGGTGTGAGTCCAGTTGGTTCTTTCTTGGGGGGTGAGAAGGAGAATTTGTTCCATGCCTCTTCCTAGCTTCTGGTGGGCAGTCTGACATTCCTTGACTTTTGCTGCATCACCCCGATCTCTGCCTTCATTTCCACATGGCATTCTCCCTGTGTGTGTCTGTGCCCAAATTTCTCTTTTTATAAAGACACCAGTCATATTGCATTAGGGGCTCACCCTACTGCAGTATGACCTTGTCTTATATTTGTAATGACCCTATTTCCACATAAGGTAACATTCTGAGGTCCTAGGGATTAGGAATTCAACATGTGAATTTTGAGGGACACAGTTCAACTCATAGCAGATGTTTAGCATGAGAAAGAAAAGAAAGGAGGGAGAGAGAGAAGGAGCAGTCCCCAACATCCAGAAGTTGTCCTGGCACCCACAGGTAAGCTGTTATTCTCTTATTAGACATAAAAAATCTCATAGAATACTAGCCTCAGACAAGGTTATTCTGAGACCATGCCAAAATGAGACAAAGCCAGGCCATGTTATAATGTTGTCTAAGCATAGGCAAAAACAAGGTCGCTGTGCCATCCACATGATACCAAACATCCCTCTCTTTTGGTTAAAATGAGTTGGCCCTTTGCATCAGGTAGCCAAAGTATTGGAGCATCAGCTTCAGCATCAGTCCTTTCAGTGAATATTCAGTGTTGATTTCCTTTAGGATTGACTGGTTTGATCTCTTTGCAGTCCAAGGGACTCAAGAGTCTCCTCTAGCATCACAGTTCAAAAGCATCAATTCTTTGGTGTTCAGCCTTCTTTATGATCCAACTCTCACATCCATAGGACTACTGGAAAAACCATAGCTTTGACTATATGGACTATACGGAAGAGCTGACTCATTGGAAAAGACCCTGATGCTGGGAAAGATTGAAGGCAAAAGGAGAAGGGGGTGACAGAGGATGAGAGGGTTTGATAGTATCACTGGCTTAGTGGACATGAATTTGAACAAACTCCAGGAGACAGTGGAGGACAGAGGAGTCTGGCATGCTGCAGTCCATAAATTCACAAAGCTGGACATGACTTAGGGTCTGAACAACAACAACTTGGTTAAAATGAGTGACTGCTACTTCTCTATCAATTTCAGCATTATCCTTACTCTAGGCTGCCTTCCCCATAGATTTAAAGGCTTATTGAGATACCAAATAATAAATCTGCTCTCACTTTGTGACAGCATCCAATCTAGAGTGAGCCTGCAGTTCCTTAGACCCTTCCCCAAACCACTCAATGGAAGCCCGGATTCTATGATTTGTTCTCTCTAACACCCTCTTACCTAGATGTCCCACGGTTCCCCACATTCTTCCTCACTGCAGTGAGCAATAAACCCAACTTGTTTAACTACAGGTATGTTCCTGGGGGTGGGGGGTCTTTGGCTAAAGGGCAATGACAAGCAGCATCCTTGATCTCTACCCTCTAGATGCCAATAGCACCTCCACCCTCCCAGCCTTGACAGCCAAAACTGTCCCTAGATGTTGTCACATATGGTGGCTCAGACGGTAAAGAATCTGCCTGCAATGCTGGAGACCCGGGTTTGATCCCTAGGTCGGGAAGATCCCCTAGCGAAGGGAATGCTTACCCACTCCAGTATTCTTGCCAGGAGAATCCCATGGATAGAAGAGCCTGGCGGGCTACAGTCCATGGGGTTGCAATGAGTCAGACATGACTGAGCAACTAACACTTTCACTTCACTTTCAGACCCTATTTTGGAGTCTGGAACCCTTAAGTCCTGACTGGATGGTAGGAGAGTCTAACTTTTTGAATCATCTTTCTAAACCTTGATTTACTAAAGTTTTACAAGACTTAGCTCTGAGTCAATAGGACAATATACAGTTCACACATCTACACTCCCCTGACTTCTGAAAGCAGAATTCAGGGGTAGGGGGAGGAATGCAATTCAGGTAAATGCCATCTCTGGTCAGGGGCCAGTGTGGGTCTGAGATTGTCTCAGTTGGAATGTAGGAGTAACATGCACATATCATTTACTATAAATGTGTATTGGATTCAAGAAAGAGTAAATAAATACTCGCCAGATTTGTGTCTCCATCTCTACAAAATTCACAATTGTACTTCACTTGTTCGCTTGAGAACAGACATAATTGACTGTATACCATGGGGCAGGGCTACACAATGAAGAAAAAACATTGTTCCTCTTGTGAAAACTGTAAATCTGGTTATAAGACAGACAGGTTTATGCATTTATGCAAGAGGTTAGGTTCTGAACTCTGGAGAAAGGCTTTGGGAGAGAGTGCAGAGGCTTAGGGTAGGCTTCCCAGGTGGCGCTAGTTGTAAAGAACCCGCCTGCCAATGCAGGAAATGTAAGAGATGTGGGCTTGATCCCTGGGTGGGGAAGATCCCCTGGAGAACGGTATGGCAACTCACTCCAGTATTCTTGGCTGGAGAATCCCATGGACAGAGGAGCCTGGTGGGCTACAGTCCACAGAGTTGCAAAGAGTTGGATACAACTGAAGTGACTTACCACATGCACACAGAGGCTCAATGAGTCAAAGAAGCCTTAAGACAGATTTTTAAAAATAGTTGAAACTAAATGAAAATGAAACTAAAACTCCCTAATTTGTGGAATGCAGCAAAGCAATGCTTACTTAGTTGTTGATCAGTCACTAAGCTGTGTCCAACTCTGCAACCCATGGACTGCAGCACGCCAGGCTTCCCTGTCCTTCACGATCTCTTGGAGTTTGCTCAGACTCATGTCCATTACTCAGACTCACATCCAACCATCCCATCCTCTGTTGCCCCCTTCTCCTTCTGCCCTCTAGGGAAGTTTAAAAGGCTGGCTTCTGCCTTGCTCTTTCTGGGATCTCTTGCTCTAGTGGAAGCCATCCACCATATTGTGAGGATACTCAAGCAACCCCTTGGGGAGACACCTGTACCACATAACTGAAGTATCTCAGCCAAAAGCCAGCACTAATTCATTAGCCGTGTAAGTGATCCAACCTGCAAGTGGAGCTTCTGGCTCCACTCCAGCCTTCAGATGACTGCAGCCCAAGAGATCCAAAGCCAGAACTGTGCAGTCAAGCTTCTCCTGAGTTCCTGACTCCTCAAAACTGTGTGAGATAATTAACATTTACCATTGTTTTAAGATGCTAAATTTAGGGGTAATTTGAGGTGTTTCTGAGCTCTTTGAGAGTCTTGGTCCAGGGTTCCAGAGTCCTGAGTTTCTTGTAACCTGTATGTATATCTGTATGTTTTAAGCATTCTGTGCTTCACATTTTCAGGTCTCTGATCTCTGGGTTCTCTCTCTCTATGTTTTAGATGTCTGAACCAATTGAGGATCTAGGTCTAGAATTATGAGAGTTCTGGGATGTTTTTCTGTTCATGTCCAGAATGTGATCATAACTACTTGGGATTTGTGATCCCAGGGTATAATGTCTCTAAAATACCTTGTATTGGAGTTCAGGATTTGAACTTTCTGAGCCCTCTGGCAGTCTGTGTTCTGGGTGTGAGGACATTGAGGCCTTTAGGAGTTTGTGTCCCAGATTTCACAGCCATGAACTCTTTGGAGGATGCATACAGGTTTTGTATGCAAACCTAGGGATTTTTAGGGCCCAGAAAGGGATATCACCGAGGTGACTAGAGTCTGCATCCAGGGTACTGGGTGTCAGAACAGTTTGGGCCACTGAGTTCCTGGATATGAAGTTTCTGTGGTGTTTGAGAGTCTGTGTTCAGATATTAATATGACTGATTTTGAGGGCAGGGGGAATCTGTGTCCTAGGGTTTCAGCCCCCTAAACTGTTTAAGAGTGTTGTAAGGTTCCTGTGCTGTTGTTGGATGTATGTTCCAAATGTGTGGGATCCCTGACATGACTGTGGCTGAATGTTGCAGTATAAAAGGTCTCTCTCTGTTCATAGGTATATATACCAGGGTGGAAGATATCTGAGCTCTTTGAGTGTGTGTCTCTGAGATCATGAAGTCTCTCTGATCTATTTGGGTGTTGTTTCCCAGGATGAGAGACTTCTGATTTGGTTGTGGGTGTATATTCCAGGATGTGAGTTGTCTGATCTATTTGGGTGTGAATGTCCAGAGTGTGAGGTTTCTGCTCTGTTGTGGGTATACATCCAATGATATAAAGTTTTGGTCTGCTTGTAGGTATATATTTCAGGGTATGAGTTCTCTGATCTGTTTGTCATTGTATGCTACAGAATTTGAGGTCTCTCTTCTTGGGTGTATGTCAAGGGTATGAATTCCCTGATCTATTTTGGGGGCTTATACCCTTGTTGACTCAAGTAGTAAAGAATCTGCCCACCAATGCAGGAGACACAAGAGATTCAGGTTCGATCCCAGGGTCAGGAAGATCCCCTGGAGGAGGAAATGACAACCCACTCCAGGATTTTTGCCTGGAGAATCCCATGGACAGAGGAACCTGGCAGGCTACAGTCTATAGGGTCACAAAGAGTCAGACACGACTGAAGTGACTGAGCATGCACCCTTGGATATTAGAGCTCTGATCTCTTTGTAGGTGTATGTGCCTATGTATGAGCTCTCTGATCTGTTTGTGGTATGTGTCCCAAGATATGAGGTCCCTGGGCTCTTTGTGGATATATTTCCCTGGTTATTATATTTCCCAGATTTTTTGGTGTGGTTTTCTGAGGGTATAAGTCCTCTGATCTGTTCGTTAGGTGTGTGTTGCATGATGTTAGGACTATTCTATCTGAGGGTAAATGTTCTAGAGTGTGAGGTCTCTGCTGAGTTTGTGAGTGTGGGTGTGAGGTCTCAAATGTTTGTGGGTATGGTTCCCAAGATGTAAGCTCCTTGAAGTCTTTGTGGGTGTATGTCCCACAGTATGAAATCTGTCATCTATTTCTGGGTGTATGTCCCAAAATGAGGTCTCACTTCTCTGTCCCTAAATACGTCTCAGTATATAAGATGAGACATATACCAATACTCTTGATGGGTATATGTCAAGGATATGGATGTATGTCAAACTCTCTGATATTTTTGTATTTGTATGTCCCAGGGAATGAGGTCTCTGATCTGTGGGGTTTTTTTTTGGGGGGGGGGTTGCATAATGTGAGTTTTCAAGTATGTTTGTGACTGCATGACTTATGATGTGGGTCTCTGATCTCTTTGGACATGTGTATCCCATGGTATAAAGTGTCTGAGCTCTTTGTTGGTGTATATCCCAAGTGTGAGGTCTCTGATATGTTGGGTGGTATATTTCCAAGAATGTAAGGTCTCTGATCTGTTTGTTGCTGTACACCAGTATGTGAGTCTGTTTTCCTTGGTGTATGTCGAGGCCTGTTTATGTGTATATTTCCCAGGTTATGAGGTCTCTGATCTGTTTCTGGGTGTATGTCACAGAGTAAGAAGTCCCTGATCTGTTTGTCCACAGAAGTCTCTGTATGTAAGGTCTCTGATCTTTTCATGACTATATCAAGAGTTTGAAGTCTTTCATCTCTATGGTTATTATTCCCAGGTGTGACATCTGTGTTGTGTTTGTGACTTTCTGTCTTGGAATTTTAGGTATCTGGATTGTTTCTGCAATATTCCAGGATGTGATGTCTGCTGTTTCATTGTGTGTATAGGTCTCAGTTGTGAGGTCCTGATCTGTTTATGGGTATATTCATCAGAATGGGAGATCTGTGATATGTTTGTGGGTGTCTGTCCCAGAGCATGAGGTCATTCATTTGTTTGCACATGTAGGTCCTAGGATCTGAGATCTTCATGTCACTATAATTACCAGTACGTGAGGTATCTTTCATGAGTGTATGCCAAGAATGTAAGTCCTCTAATATGTTTGTGAGTTGAATGAACCTAGTTGTAAGGTTTCTTTTTGTCTGTGGGTTAGGTCTCAGTGTGTGAGGCCCATGAGGTCTTTTGGGGTGTAGGTCCCATGGTATAAGGTTTGGGGGATTACTTAATGGTTTATGAACTTGTGAGGGTTATGATCTTTTTTGTCATTGTATGCTTAAGGGTGTGAGATCTGTGACTGTTTGTCATTGTATGTTCCAATATGTGAGGTCTCTCACATGGGGGTATGTGAAAAAAAATGTAGTCTTTGATCTATTTGTGGTTGTATGTCCCTTGATGTTCTTGATATCCCTTGATTTTCTCCTCTATCCCTGTTCTCCTCTATTCCTTTCTCCAGAGAGAGAGGTAAGGTCTTTCATCGAGCGACAGTATATGGCCTGTGATATGAGGCCTCAAATTGATTTGTTGGTATAGTCCAAGCATATGTGCTGTCTCCTCTCTTTTGAGTGATGTATTCCAATTTGCGAGGACTCTGCTTTGTTTCTGGATGTTTTTTCCCAGTATATGGGGTCTCTGATCTGTTTGTGGTGGATACTGCAGGATTTGAGTTCTTTGGTATATTATGTTTGTATGTCTCAGGTTGTGAGGTTCCTATTTTCTCTATGCGTGAACATCACAGAAGGGGTTATCTGATCTGTTTGTGTTTGTCAAGGGTGTAATGCATGATCTGATTGTGCATTTATGTCCCAGGATGTAAGGACCACAGCTGTTTGCAGGCATTTGTCCCAGGATGTGAGGTCTCTGATCTGTTGGGTTATGTTTGTCCAGGGGTGAGATTTCTAATCTGTTTTAGGGTACATATTCCAGGATGTAAGGTCTCTGATCTCATTGTGGGTGTAGTGCCCAGGATTTGATTGAATGATTCTCTGATCATTTGCGAGTTTCTCTACCTTTTAATAGGTGTACATCCCAGGCTGTCAGTTCTCTGATCTTCTAGGAAGATTATTTCCCAAGATTTAAGATTTCTTTCTTTCTTTTTGGCTGTGCTGGGTCTTTGTTGCTGCATGCAGGCTTTTCTCTAGTTGTGGCAACTGGGGGCCTACTCTCTAGTTGCAGTGCACAAATTTTTCATTGTGGTGGCTTCTCTTGTTATGGAGCACAGGCTCTAGGACACTCAGGCTTCAGTAGTTGTGGCTTCCAGGATCTAGAACACAGGCTCCATAGTTGTGGCTCATGGGCTTAGTTGCTCCACGGCATGTGGGATCTTCCCAGATCAGGGATTGAACTCATGTCTCCTGCATTGACAGATGGATTCTTCACTACTGAACCACCAGGGAAGCCCAGGATTTGAGATTTCTATTTTGTTTGTGGGTACATATGAAGTCTTAGATCTCTTAGGCTGTGTATGACCAGAGAATGTAAGGCTTGTGACCTCTCTGTGGGTTTGTTTCATGGTATGAGGTCTATTCTCTGTTCATTCCTATGTTTCAGTATGTGATGTCTGCTCTTGAATTTTGTCAAGGATGCAAGTGCTCTAATCTGTTTGTTTTGTATTCCAGGACTTGAAGACTCTGATCTGCTTGGTGGTGAATATCCCAGAATGAGGTGTCTGAGCTCCTTGTATGTGTATGTCTCAGGGAGGGAGGGTCATGACGGGTTTGTGGGTATATATTGTAAGGTTTCAGATCTGTTTAGAAGTAAATTCCAGCAGGTGATGTATCTGAACTCATTTTGAGTGTATGTACCAGGCTTTGAGAGCTCTCACATGTTTTTCAGTATATGTGCTAGTGTGAGAATGCTAATCTCTTTCTAGGTGTACCACCCTACATGTGAGGTCTCTGAACTCTTTGTAGGCTTATGTTGCAGGATTTTAGGTCTATGATTTCTTTATGGCTATATTTTCCAGGTTTTTAGGTCCCTGATCCGTTTGTGGGTATATAAATTACATATGAGTTCCCCGGTTAGTTTCTGGATGTGTGTCTCCCAGGACGTCATATCTCGACTGATCTATTCATGTACATCTCTGTTTAGCTGAATACTGGCGCTCAGTAATATCCATGTCTCAGTCCCTAGGGAAAGTGTTAGTCATTGAGTCATGTCTGACTTTGCAATCCCAGGCTCCTCTGTCCATGGGATTCTTTAGGGCAAGAATACTGGAGTGGGTTGCCATTTCCTTCTCCAAGGGATCTTCCTGACCCAGGGATTGAACCTGGGTCTCCTGCACTGCAGGCAGATTCTTTACCATCTGAGTCACTTGGGAAGCCTGTGACTATGTTAACTTTCTGGCAGAAGGGACTTTGCAGATGTGATTAAGTTAATCACCAGGAGGCTGGGAGTTTATCCTGGATTATCCATGTGGGCCCAGTGTGGTCACTAAGGTCCTTACATGTGGGAGGCACGATGGTGAGAGTCAGAAATAACACTGTGACAATGCAGGCTGTCTAAGAAGGTGATGTAATGATGGAAGCAGAGTTGGAGAAGGAGATTTGACAGCTGAAACAGAGAGGAGAGATCAGAGAGACATTTGAAGATGAAACGCTGCTGGCTTTGAAGATGGAGGAAGGGGCCATGAACCAAGCACTGCAGACAGCCTCTAAAACTGGAAAATGAAAGGAAGTGCGTTTTCCTGGAGCTTCCTGGAGTGAAGTAGCTCTGCTGACAACTTGACTTTATCTCTGTAAGACTCAAGTTTAGGTCTCTGACCTATAGAAATGTAAGATAATAAATTAGTGTTGTTTTACAATACCAAGATTTTAGTGATTTGTTATAGGAAATGAACAGTGTGTTGTGATGTCTCTATCTGATTGTCAGTGCCCATCCCAGGATGAGAACTCCATTATCTGTTGGTGAATGTGTGTCAGGTGGTGTGAGGGTGTGCCCCCAAATATTTGGTCTCTGAGCTGTTTGTTCCTATATGTCTCAGAATGTGAGGTCTCCAATATGTATGTTTGTGTCCTAGGATATGAGGTCTTTGAGCTGATTCAGGATGTATGTCCAGTATTTGAGGTCTTTTTTTGGGGGTGGGGCATCATGCCACTTGTGGGATCTTAGTTTCCTGACCAGGGATTGAACCTGGGCTTACAGCAGTGAAAGCACAAAACCTATAACCACTGAACCATCAGGGAATGCCCATAGTATATGAGCTCTTTAGTAAGATATCTGGGGTTTGCATTCCAGGTTATTAGGTCTCTGGTGTGTTTCAGAGGTATTTCTGATATTAATGGACTTTCTGCTTTTCTCAGTGATATATCTACCATAATATTTTGTTATGAATATCTAGAGTGCGAGGTTTCCAAGAGCACATTGTGAGTTTATGTCCCTTGGTCTGAATCCTCTGATCTCTTGTGAGTACTTATGCTTGGCTTTGAGCTCTCTGATCTCTTTGTGGGTATATGTCACTAGATATTCGTCTGTCATCTATTTCTGGGTCTTTTTCGTAGCATGTCTTGTCTCTGATGTTCTTGAGAGTATCTGTTGCAGGATTTGAGATCTCTGATCTAGTTGTAGTTGTATGTGGTCTCTGAAGTGTTCTAGAGTATATCCCATGATGTGAGTCCCCTGATATGTTTGTTGGTATATTTCTCAGAGTATGAGGTCTCTGGTCTCTTTGAAGGCATAGACTGCAGGGTTTGAGGTCTGTGGTCTCTTTGTGGTTACGTGTCCAGGTTGTGAGGTCTCTAATCTGTTTGTTGAGGTGTATCCCAGGGTGTGAACTCTCTGATCTCTCTGTTTGTTGGGTGGGGGGAGCAGTACATGTCTAATGGTGTGAAGATTCAGATCTGTTTTCTGGTAAATGAACCGGGTTGAAAGGACTCTGATGTGTTTGAGGGTGTTTTCCCAGGATGTGAGTTCTTTGATCTGTTTCTGGACACAGATCTTAGGGCACATGGTCTCAGAGCCCTTTGTGGGTGTATATCCCAGGTGTGAGTTCCCTGAACTGTTGGAGGGTGTGTATCCCAGGGTGTTAGATGCTGATACTTTTGGTGTTATTTGCAAGCATATGAGATTTATAATATGATGCTTTTGAACTGTGGTGTTGGAGAAGACTCTTGAGAGTCCCTTGAACTGCAAGGAGATCCAACCAGTCCATCCTAAAGGAGATCAGTCCTTAGTGTTCATTGGAAGGACTGATGTTGAAGCTGAAACTCCAATACTTTGGCCACCTGATGTGAAGAGCTGACTCATTTGAAAAGATCCTGATGCTGGGAAAGACTGAAGGCGAGAGGAGAAGGGGACGACAGAGGATGAGATGGTTGGATGGCATTACCGACTCATTGGAGATGAGTTTGAGTAAACTCTGGGAGTTGGTGATGGACAGGGAGGCCTGTCATGCTGCAGTCCATGGGGTTGCAAAGAGTCGGACATGACTGAGTGACTGAACTGAACTGAACTGAACTGACGCTAAAACATATGATGGGATGAGAGGTTTATTATGTGTTAAAGTGTGTATATCCAAGGTATGAGGTTTCTGAGTTCTTTTTGAGTGTATATCTCAGAGTTGAGGTCTCTGATCTGTTTGCAGGTATGGGCCCCAGGATTTGAGCTCTCTCATCTCCTAGTGGGTGTATGTGCCAAGATGTAAAGTATCTTTAATCACTCTGGGAGTATGTTCCAGGATACTCTAACATATTATGGGTTCTTATTGTTGGGTGAAGTGACTTAGCAGCAGTAGCAGCATTGTTGGGTTTGAGGTCTCCAAGCCATTTTTGATGGTATTTCTCAGACGAGGTCTTTGATCCATTTGTGTGTGTATCATGGTAACTGAAGTTTTTTTTTTTTCCTTGTCTCTTCTGCTGATTAGGCAAGGGTATGAGGTCTGTTTGAGTGGGAGTATGTGTCCCCAATTTGTGAGGTTCCAGACCTGTTCCATACACCTGTTTGTGGGTGTATGTCCCATGATGTACATCTCTCTGCTCTCTTTAGATGTCTGTCTGAGGGTTGGAGGTCTCTGATCACTCTCTAGATGTGTGACTCTGGATGAGGGATGTGAACTATTTCTGGTGTATGCCCCAGGATTTTAGGTCTCTGACCTTTTTGTAGGTGTGTGTTTTTGTGATATGACGTCTCTAATTTTGAATGTCTGTCTCTGCTGACTTAAAGCCTTCTAAAGATATCTGAATCCTTGTCCAATGTCCTCAACCTTGAAAACTATGAAAATGTGACCTTACATGTTAAAAGATACTTGGCAGATATGATTAAATTAGGCATCTGCTTTTTAAAATGTATTTTTAATTGAAGTATAGTTGATTTACAACGTTGTGTTAATTCCTGCTGTGCAGCACAGTGGCTCTGTT
Organism: Muntiacus reevesi; assembly: GCF_963930625.1. NCBI lineage: Eukaryota > Metazoa > Chordata > Mammalia > Artiodactyla > Cervidae > Muntiacus > Muntiacus reevesi. The sequence continues at coordinate 51,965,003 of NC_089271.1, read as the reverse complement.
ACACACACATATACATTCTTTTTATATTCTTTTCCATTATGATGTATGCCAGGACATTGAATATAGTTACCCATGCTATACAGTAGGACCTTGTTAAATTAACCATCTTGAGATGGGGAGATTTTCTTAGATTTTCTAGGTGGGTCCAATGTAATCACAAACATCCTGAAATGAGGGGGTGGTTGTTTTTCAGTGGCTAAGTTGTGTCCGACTCTTTGCAACCCCATGGACTGCAGCACACCAGGCCTCCCTGTCCCTTTCCATCTCCTGGAATTCACCCAAGTTCATATCTGTTGAATCAGTGATGCCATCCAAGCATCTCATTCTCTATCACCCTCTTCTCTTTTTGCCTTCAATCTTTCCCTGCATCAGAGTCTTTTCCAATGAGTTGGCTGTTTGTGTCAGGTGGCCAAAGTTTTGGAACTTCAGCTTCAGCATCAGTCTTTCCAGTGAGTATTCAGGGTTGATTTCCCTTAGGATTGACTGGTTTGATCTCCTTGCTGTCCAAGGGACTCTCAAGAGAGGGACAGAATGATTATTGTCAGGAATGGAAATGACAAAAGCCAGATCAGACACAGCGATCTGATTTGAAGATGTTTGTGGGTATATGTCCCAGCTTGTGAAGTCTTTGAGTTGTTGATGGGAGTCTGTATTAGGCTATGACATCTCTAATTGTTTGTACATATGTGTCCTGGCAACTGATAGGCCCCAACAAAGGGCATGTGCCAGGGAGCCCTAATCGAGGAGAAGATAATGAGAGAAGCAGAGACAGAGGAGATGTGATGACCCAGGCAGAGATCAGAGAGATTTGAAGATGAAGTGCTTATGGCTTTACAGGTGTAGGAAGGGGCCCAGGACCAAGAATGCAGGTGGCTCTGGAAACTGGAAAAGGCAAGGAAATGGATTCTCTTTAGAGTCCCCAGAAGGAAGACAGCTCTGTTTACATCTGATTTTAGGACTGACTGGAAGACCCACTTTTGGGTTTCTGACCTACAGAAATGTAATATAATAAATAAATGTGTGTTTTTTCATGACACTAAGATTGTGGTGATTTGTTAGAACAGCAATAAGAAATAGATACAGTGTCCTGGTTCGTGACACCTCTATCTAGCCATCTGAGGATGTGAGCTCCATGGTGTTTGTGAGTGTGTGTCTGATGGCAAGGGTCTTAGATCTGTGTATGTGAGTGTGTGACCCCAGGCGAGAGGTCTCGGACCTGTTTGAGAGTGTGTGTCCCCCTAAAATTGTGGACTCTGAGGTTTTTGTGGGTGTATGTCTCAGAACATGTGGGCTCTGATCTGCTTGTGAGTGTGTGCCCCAGGACATGAGGTCTCTGTACTGATTTTATGTGTACATATGTGAGGTCTCTGAGGTATCTGTGAGTTATGTTTAGGTTGCTAGGTCTTGGATGTTTCATAGGTGTTTCTGAAATAGGAGATTTCTGATTAATTTGGTGATGTATGTATATATATTTACATATACACATATACTTACATATACACATGTAGATGTATACATATACACATATGTATGTATCTCTGATCTAATTCAGTGTGTATATCCAGGTGTGGGGCTTCCCTGATGGCTCAGCAGGTAAAGAATCTGTCTGCAGTGCAGGAGACACAGGAGAAGCTGGTTTGATCCCTAGGTCAGAAAGATCCCCTGAAGAAGGAAATGTTAACCCATTCCAGTATTCTTTCCTGAAAAATCCCATGGACAGAGGAGCCTGGCAGGTTAAAGTCCAAAGGGTTGCAAAGAGTTGAACATGACTGAGCAACTGAGCACAAAAGCACATACATCCAGGTGTGAGGTTTGAAGCTCATTATGGGTGCATTTTGTATGGCTTAAGGTCTCTGATTTTTTTGTGGATCTGTGTCCCAAGATATGAATCCTTGGAACTCTTTGTGGGTGTTTTGTGAAGATGTCAGGTATACAATCAGCCTCAAGTTGTTTTTCCTAGAATGTGAGGTCTCTTCCTTGATTGTGGGTGTGTGCTGTGGGACTTGAGAGCTCTACTATGTTTGTGAGTGTATGTCTTGGGTTGCAGAGAGTCTCACCTCTGTGTGTGGGTACATTTGTCATATGAGGTCTCTGTTCTGTTTTCACCTTTCTATCACAGAATTTATTTCTGGTTTCCTTGTGTGTGTTTGTCAAGGATGTGAGATATCTTCTATTTGTGGTTATATGCTTCAGTTTGTGAGGTCCCTGCCTTGTTTGTGGGTAGATGATGTGCACAGAACATGTGCCTCAATCCTTTTTTGGATGTATGGCCAAGGGTTGGAGATCTCTGACCTCTTTGGAATTGTATGGCACAGAATGTGAAGTCTTTGAGCTACTTATTGGTATATGTCTCAGGATGGGGTGTTTTTAATTGTGTGTGGAGGTATACGTGGGGTTGTTGGAATAAAGGTCCCTGAAAGATGTCCATGCCCTAATCTCTGGAACAAGTCAAAAAATCCTTTGTAGATGTGGTTAAGTAATCATCTTGAGATGAAGGAGGTTATTCTGAATTTTCCAGGTGTGCACAGGATAATCACAAGGGTCCTTATAGGAGAGAGGCAGAACAGTTGGTCAGGGAAGATGTCAGATGTAATGACAGCAGTAGAGATCAGAGAGAGAGATTTGAAGATGAAACGCTGCTGGCTTTGAAGTGGAGGAAGGAGTTATGAGCTAAGGAATGCAAGCATCTGTAGAAACTGGAAAAGGCAAGGAAACATTTGATTCTCCCTGAGGGCCTCCAGGAGTGACACAGCTCTGCCAACAACTTGGGTTTAGCCCTTTGAAACCCATTTTTGGCTTCTATAATAAATGTGTGCTGTTTTATGACACTAAGATTGTGACTTGTTACAGCAGCAATAGGAAATGAAAACAATGTCTCAGGTTGCACTGTCTCTATCTGATTGTCAGGGCACATCCCAGGGTGTAAACTCCATGATCTGTTTGTGAATGTGTGTCTGAGTGGGAGGTCTCTGATCTGTGTGCGGGTGTATGAACCATGTTGAGAGGTCTTTGTAGGTTTGAGGGGGTGTGTCCCAGAACTTGTGGTCTTACAGCTGTTTGTGGGGATATGTCTCAGGATGTGAGGTCTCCACACATTTTTTGGGTACGTGTCCTTTCATATGAGGTGTCTGACCTGATTTAGAGAGGACATTCCAATATCTGAGGTCTCTGCAATGTTTGTGGGTTGCATTTCAGTTTGTTAGGTCTCTGATCTAATTGGGGGGGTATTTCTGGTGATATGAGGTTTTTGATTTGTTTGATCATGTGTTTACCAGAATGTTGGATCTCTGATTTATTTAGGTTTATATGTCCAGTGTGTGGGGGAGTCCAGAGCTCTTTGTGGGTGTGTGTCCTTGACTTGAGGACTCTGATCTGTTTGCTGGTATGTCTTAGTACATGAGCTCTCTGATCTGTTAATGGATCTATGTTGCAAGATATCAGGTCTCTGCTGGTGTTTTCTTAACCTGTAAGGTCTCTGATTTGATTGTGGTTATGCGTTGCAGGATTTAAGGTCTCCATTTGTGGGTCTCAGGTACCTATGATCTCAACATTGTTTGTCAAACATATCCCAGGATTTGAACTTTCTGATCTGTTTGTTATGTATGAACCAGGGCTTGAGGTTTCTGATCTATTTGTGGGTGTGTGTTGCAGAGTTTGAAGTCTGTGGTCTTTTTGTAACTTCATGGGAGGGTTGTGAGGCTCTAATCTGTGTGTGGATGTATATCCTAGGATTTTAGGTCCCTGATCTGTTTGATGATGTATGTCACATGTGAGGCCTCTGAACTGTGTTTGAGGTCTCTGATCTGTTTATGGCTACATGTCCAGGTGGTGATGTCTGTACTCTCTTTGTTGGTCTATGTCCCAGGATGTGAATGCCCTGATCTGTTGGTAGGTAGCATCTGATGCTATGAAATGTCTGATGTGTTCACTGGCCAGTGAACAAGAGCGTGAAGTCTCCGACCTATGCCAAGATGTTCTTCCAGGATCTTAGTTCTCCAATTCATTTGCTTTCAGTATGCTCTAGGAAGTATTCAGTCTCTGAACTCTTTATGGATATTCATTCCAAGGATATGAGTTCTCTGTGTCATTGGCACATGCATATTCCAGGTTGTCAGATTTCTGAGGTTTGAGGAGGATACTTCCAAACTTAGGAGATTCCTGGTTTGTTTGCCTAGATAGATAGATAGATAGATAGATGTCTGTGTCTATAATGCGAAGAGCTGACTCATTTGAAAAGACCAGCATTTGATGCTGGGAAAGATTGAGGGCAGGAGGAGAAGGGGACGACAGAGGATGAGATGGTTGGATGGCATCACCGACTCAATGGACATGGGTTTGGGTGGACTCCAGGAGTTGGTGATGGACAGGGAGGCCTGGCGTGCTGTGGTTCATGGGGTCACAAAGAGCTGGACATGACTGAGTGACTGAATTGACTGACTGATGTCTATATCTATATACTTATCTGATCTGAAGGTATGTACTTCCCAGGTGGCACTAGTGGTAAAGAACCCACCTGCCAATGCAGAAAACGTAACAGACGTGGCTTCGATCCCGGAGTCTGAGTCAGGAAGATCCCCTGGAGGAGGGTGTGGCAACCCACTCCTGTATTGTGGCCTGGAGAATCCCATGGACAGAGGAGTCTGGTGGGCTACAGTCCATAGGGTTGCAAGGAGACGGACATGATGCAGAGTTAGACATGATTGAAGTGACTCAACACACACACACATGTCGATGTCTATGTACTTATCTGATCTAAAGGTATGTGTGTCTAGGCTGTGAGGTTACTGAGCTCTCAATGGATTATTTTCTTTGTTTTGAAAAACCTCTGACCTGTTTGGGAGGAATGTCCCAGAATATAAGCTCCCTGACCTTTTAAGTGGTTTATGTTGTAAGATCTCAGGCCTATGACTGGTTTCTGGCTCTTTTTTCCTAGCATACAAGATCTCTGGGCTTCCCTGGTGGCTCAGTGGTAAAAGAACCCACCTGCCAATGCAGGAGACACAGGTTCAATCCCTGGGTCAGGAAGATTCCCTGGAGAAGGAAATGATGACCCACTCCAATATTCTTGCTTGGAGAATTCCATGGACAGGGGAGCCTGGTGGGCTACAGTCCATAGGGTAGCAAAGAGTCGGACATGACTTAGCAACAGAGCAAACAAGCAAATGAGGTCTCTGACTTGATGGTGGGTATAAATTGCAGGATTTGAGATCTCTGATTTGTCTGTGGGTGTCTATCTCAGGCTGCGAGTTCTCTGATCTGTTTGTGGATGTGCATGTCAAGGTGCCATGTCTCTGTACTCATTTTGGTTGTATTTCCTGTATGTAAGGTAGTTTCCTGCTGCAGGATTTGAGGGCTCTGATCTCATTTTGGTGGTATTTCTCACGTAAGGTCTCTGATCTGTTTGTGAGCGTTTATCACAGTATGTGAGTGCCTGAACTCTTTGTGCAGGTTTATCAAGGGTGTGAGATCCATTTAGCTCACTGCCATGTGTCTTATTTGCGGTTTATGTCTAAGGATGTGTTTCTCTTGGCAATTTGTGTGTGTGTCCCAGAGGGTAAGTTTAATTCCAAGTGATTGAGGATGCCGAGCATTTTGGTGGGTATGTGTTCCAAAATGAGTGTCACTCTGTTCTTTTTGGATGGATATTACAGGGTGGGAGGTATCTCATCTATTAGGAAGTGTGTGACTCAAGAGCGTGAGGTCTATGAACTATTGGTGCATGTTTGTCTTTGGTGACTGAATGACAGCCCCTCTAAGAGGTCCACTCTCTAATACCTGGAACCTATACTTAAGTTACTTTATATGGCAAAGGGGGCATTGCAGGTATGATTATGTTAAGCAACCTGAGATGAGGAAGTTATCCCAGATTACCCAGATGGGCCCAGTGTAATCCCAAGTGTCCTTATAGGAGGGACACATGAAGGTAAGAGTCAGAGAACACAATGTAGTGACGGAAGTGGAGTCAGAAAAGGTAACATGATGACATAAGCAGAAATCAAAGAGACATAGAGATATAGATAGATAATAAAAAGAAAGAGAGATTTGAAGATGAAACACTGTTGTCTTTGAAGATGGGAGGAAGGGGCCAGGAGCTTGGGAATACAGGCGGCCTGTAGGAACTAGTTTCTCCCTTAGGAACTTCAGAAGGAGACCAGCTCTACTGCCACCTTAACTTTTACCTTGTAAGACTCTTTGCCAGTCTTTGATCTGCAGAAATGTAAGATAACAAACTTGTTTTATGACAGTAGGATTGTGGTGATTTGTTACAGCAGCAAGTTCTGAGAAGATGAAAGGCCTGCATCTTCAAGAAATGGAATAGGAAATTCCCTGGTGATCCAATGGTTAGGACTCCATGCTTTCACTGCTGAAGTCCTGGATTCAATCCCTGGTTGGGGAACTAGGATCCCCACAGGCTGCACAATGTGGCCCCCAAAATTTTTTTTAAAAAGGAATAAATGTAGTCTTCTTCTCTGGAAGGAAAGAAAGAAGGAAGGAAGGTAGGAAGGATGAGAGAGAGGGAAAAGAGAATACAATGTCCCAGGTTGTGATGTCTCTGTCTGGTTGTTAGTACACACCCAAGAACGTGAACGCCATGATCTGTGAGTGTGTGTCTGCTGATGGAAGGTCTCTGGTTTGTGTTCGAGTGTTTGAACCAGGGTGTGAGATCTCTGTTGTCTTTGATGTTGCATGTCCCAGAATTTGTGGGCCCAGCTGTTTTGGAGTAAGAGAGGAGCCCTCTGATCTGACTTTGTGTACAGGTCCCAGGATGTGAGTTCTCTGAACTGTTGAGGTATGCATGCTCAGGGTGTAAGGATGCTGAGCTCGTTGTGGGTACATTTCCCTTTGATTGAAACCCCAGATCTGTTTCTCAGATTATGTTCCAGGATGTGAGGATTCCTGATCTGTTTGTCTCAGTTTTGTGGTGAGAGGCCCCTGGTATGTTTACTGGTGAATGAAGCAGGGAGTGAATCCAGGTGTATATGCCATCATGGGAATTCTCTCATCTGTTGGTGGGTACTTGTCTGATAGTGTGAAGTGTCTGGTCTTTTCATGGGGGAATGGACAAGAGTGTGAGGTCTCTGATGTGCCTGACGGTGTTTTCTCAGGAGATGAGTTCTCTGATCTGTTTCTCAGTGCATGTCCTAGGATATGAGGTCTCTGGTGTTTTGTGAATGTATAATACATCCCAGAGTGTGAGATCTCTGAGCTGTTTGTGGGTATTTATTCCAGGTATCTGATGTCTTATGGGGATAATTTAAGCAGTTTTTAACTTGTTTGATGGCATATATGCCATTAAGTGAAAGTCTTATCTATTAAAACCTCTCTATATCAATATTCATATCGCTATAGACAGATTAAAGTGAAAAGTGAAAGTGTTAGTCACTCAGTCATATCTGACTCTTTGCAACCCTTTGGACTGTAGCCCTCCAGGCTCCTCTATCCATGGGATTCTCTAAGCAAGAATACTGGAGTGGGTTGCCATTCCCTTCTCCAGGGGATCTACCTGACCCAGGGATCGAACCCGGGTCTCCTGCATTGCAGGCAAATTTTTTTTACCATGTAAGCCACTAGGGAAGCCCAGATAGACAGAGATATATCCAGAATGTGAGATTTCTGAGTTCATTCTGGGTGTGTGTTTTGGGATGTGAAACCTCTGATTTGTGGGTGTATATCCCACATTGACATCCCTCTGAGGTGCTTATGGGTGTATTTCCATGCACTTGTTTCGGGGAGGATCTCTGTAGGTGTGTATCCCACGATCTGAACTCTCTGATCTCCTTGAGTCTGTGTGCCCAAAGATTTCCAGTGTCTGTATTTATCTGGGTGCATTTATCATCACGTGAGATCTGTAACCTGTTTGTCAGTTCATGTTGCAAGATTGAAGGTCTCTGGTGTGATTTGGGTTGTATTTCTCAGACTGAGTCTTTGATCTGTTGTGCGTGTATGCCACATACAAGTGTGTCATCTCTTTGGGTGAGTTTGTAAAAGGGTATATGAGGTCTGTTTCATTTGAGGTTATATGTCTCAGTTTGTGAGATCCCTGACCTGTTTGTGTGTGTATGTCAGAGAATGTGGGCTTTTTTCTGCCCTTTGTGTGTGTACATATCCCAGAGTTAGAGGGGCTCTATTTGTGGGTCCTAGAATGTGGGTCCCTCTTTGTGGGGGTTTATCCCAGGATGTCAGGTCCCTCTTTTCTTTGTGGGTGTATGTCCCAGAGAGTGCATTCTCTTATGTCTTTGTGGGTCTGATTCTCAGAGTGTGAGGACTCTAAGCATTAATTGGTGAATGTTCCAGAATACCCACCTCTCTCATCTTTCACAAGTACGTTCCCAGGGTAGAAGGTCTCTGAGGTATGTAACTCCAGATGTGAATTCTTTGAGCATTTCATGGGTGTATGTACCGGGATGTGAGGCCTCTTTTTGTCTGTGCATGTATATTCTCTTCGGTTGAATAATAGATCAATGTCCTCACCCCATTCCTAGAACTTTTTAATGTATTATCTTACCTGGAAGAAGGGACTTGGCAAATATGTACTAGTAAGCATCCTGAGATTGGGGCAGTTATCCTGGATTACCTTGGAGGATCCAGTATAGTCACCATATTGATCTTTATATGAGGGAGGCAGAACCTTCAGTATCAGAGAGGATGAAGTAACTGTGTTTATTGAGACATGGAGGGCTATGTTATGACAGAGGAAAGTCACAAAAAGTGATGTGATGGCAGAAGCTGAGGTGAGAGAGATTTGAACCTACAAATGCTTGGATCCTCTGTCCTCTTTGTGGGTTATGCCACAAAATGTGACGTCTACAATCTTGTGTATTTGCTGGATGTATTTTTCAGCACAGGGAGTATCTAACTTGATTGTGGATGGGTGTTGCAGGATTTGATGTCTTCGTTTTATATGCTCCAGGCTGTAAGGTCTCTGATCTTTTTGTCAATGTACACCCTAGGACTTGAGCCCTCCCATCTATTTGTGGATGTATTCCCCCATATATAAGGACCAGTATGTTTCTGTATGTGATTTGTAGGTTTTTATGTGTCTTATCTGTTGGTGAATGTCCAAGGATGTGAATTCTCTGAGGTGTTTGTGGGCATATTTCCCAATACATGACTTTTTGGGGAGCTCTTTGTGGATGAGTATTCTAGAATGTGTCTCTCTTTCCACTTTGTGTGTCTGTTTTGCTGAAGGGAGGTCTCTGATCTGTTTGCTGCTGTCTTCCCAGAATTTCAGGTCACTGATAAGTTTTGGGTATCCGTCTCAGGATCTGTTATCTGTATCCTCTTTGGTTTCAGGCATCAAGATGTGAGGTCTCTGATTTGTTGTATGTTCCGGGATACAAGGTTTGTGAATGGTTTGTGGGTGTGTTTTGCAGGATTTCATGTCTTTGATCTGTTTGAGTGTGTGTTCTAGGATATAAGGTTTCTGATCTGTTTCTGTGTATATTTCCTAGCATGTGAGGTCTGTGAACATTTTGTTACTCTATGCCCCAGGGTGTGGTAGCCCTGATATCTTCATGTGTATTGTCAAGCATTCAAGGTCTCTTAATTTGTTTCTTGCTGTTTGTTCCAGGATGTGAAATCCCAAGCTGTTTGTGGATATGTGTCCCAGGCTGTGTGGGCTCTGATCTATTTTGGGGTGCATGTCCCAATGTTTGAGGTCTCTAGTCTGTGGATGTGTTTCCCAGGATTTTAAAGTATATTTCCTATAAATAAATAAATAAAGTATATTTCCTAGAACATGTGTCTCTCTCTGGCCTTTTTCAATGTATGTCCCAGGGTGGGCAGTATCTGATCCCTTTGCTGTGTACACTCCATGGTATATGCTCTGTGTGACGTTCTGTGTCTTAGGGTCTGAGGTCTCTGTTGTGATTATGGGCGTATGTCCAAAGACATGAGTTATCTGACCTCTTTGGGGGTTTATGTCCCAGGATGAGAGCTCTTTCATCTAGTTCTGTGTGTATTTCCAGCTTTCAAGGTCTCTTACTTGTCTGTGGGTGTATGTCCAAGGGTGTAAAGTCTTTGATCTATGTGAGGACCCATGTCCCCAGGTGTCACATTTGTTTGCAGGTGTACTTCAACAGCTCTAGTGTGGTGTGTCTCAAGATGTGAGGATCTATTCTAGTATGTCCATCAACAGTGTGTAGTGTCTCATCTGTCTGGGGCTCTGTGTCCCAGATCACAAGGTTTTAACCTGTCTTTCTTGTCCTAGCATGTGAGGTCCCAGGGTGTTTTGGGTTTGTGTTTCAGGATTTGAGTCTCTGGTCTTTTTGTGGGTGTGAGTCCCTCATCCATTCTTTGGTTTATTTCCCAGGATATGAGTGCTCTGATCTGTTTGTGGATATGTATCCCAGGGCTTCCCTGGTGGCCCAGCAGTAGAAGAATCTACCTGCCAATGCAGGAGATGTGGGTTCGATCCCTAGGTCAGGAAGATCCCCTGGAGAAGGAAATGGCAACCCACTCCAGTATTCTTGCCTGGAGAATCCCATGGACAGAGGAGCCTGGCGGGCTGTAGTCCATGGGGTTGCAAAAGAGTCAGACATAACTTAGCGACTAAACAACAAATGCCAGCATGTGGCATGCCTGTAGGTTTATGTGCAAATGTTGCAGGGATTGAGGTCTATGTTTGTGGTATGTGTCCCTGAATGCTGTTTCTCTGAAATACTTGTAAGTGTGTATCTCAGCCTGTGTGGTTTTTGATCTTTTTGTGAGTATGTCACAGGATGTGAGGTCTGGTCTTTTGGGGCTTGTATTTCCTAGAATTTGAATTCTCTGAGCTGTTTTTGTATGTATGTCCCAGGGTGTGAGTTTCCTGATTTGTTTGGGTGTGTGCGTCCTGCGATTTGAGGTTATTCGATGTTCTACATCCAGCATATTTTCTTTGAATTATATTTTAGGGTCTATATCCTAAGTCTCAGAAGGATTTCTGAATTCTGGATTTGGGGGTTCTGAGCTCTTTCTGGTCTACATTCCAGGGGTGAGTTCACTGTTTTTTGGATAACTGTCCTAGAGTCTGTGGTCCCTGAACTCTTTTGGTTTGAGAGTTTCTTGACCTGTTTGGGACATATTTTCAGGCCTCTTCTTTTTGGGAGGCCTCAATCCCAGGGTGTGAGCTATCTGACTCATTAGGGATTTGTTCCGGGTCAAGTTCTCTGAGCTTTTAATGGGGGGATGGGGGTTGCTGGTTAATGAGTTTTCTGAGCTATTTGGAGGTCTTGACTAGGTGCGTGAAATCTCTCAACTCTGTGGTAGTTTCTGTGCAGAGTATGACATTTCTGAACCATTGAGAAGTCTCTGTTTAGGGGTGAGGTGGCTGAGCTGTTTTGGGTGTCACCCCCTGAACTGTTTTGAGCCCACGTCCCAGGGAATGAGTTCTTGCTGATGTTGGGAATTTTGTCTTTGGGTGCGATTTTGAGGGGCAGTTTCTGGATGTTTCCAGAGTTTGGGGTCTTTCTAATGCCTCAGGCCTCGGAGGTGCTTCACCCTCTGTGTCCCAGGGCGTGAGATCTCTGAGCTCTGTATCCCCTTGCTGTTGAGGTCCCTAACTGTTGGGGTGTGTTTCCAAGGGTGAGGTAACTCCTGTTGGAGGAGCCTCCATCCCAGGGAATGGGGTCCCTGACTTACTACGTTTCCAGGGTTTGAGGTCTCTGAGAGGTTTGGGGTTCTGTCAACAGTTTATGGTGTCTCTTGGATGTTTTGGGGTTCATGTCCTGGTTGTTAAGTTTCTGAGCGGTGTAGGGGTCTGTGTCATAGGGGGTGATGTTCATTAATTTTGAGCATTTTGGCATTGTGTATGAGATATGTGAGGTCTCTGGCCTGTTTGCAGGTCTGCTTTCCAGGGCGTGAAGTTAATAAAGTCTGAGGGTTTTTGTCCCACAATGTGAGTTGCTTGTTTGTGGGCATAGGGAACCAGGATGTGCTGTGTCTGAGCCGTGTTTGTCTCCCAGGATAGAAGTTCTCTGATGCAAGGTCTGCAAGCTGTTGTGGTTCCGTGTCTCAGTTCTGAGGTTTCTCTGCCATGTGGGGCTGACTTTGCCCAGAACGTGATGTTTCTGGGCTATTTGGTGATCTATGTCCACGAGGGTCAGGTGTCTGAAGTCTTCCTGGATACAAGTACAAAGTGCAAGTTCCCTGAATGCTTTTGAGGTCTGAGTCCAGGGTGTACTATTTCTCAATCATTTGGCAGTCTGTGTTTTTTTGTTGGGGATGTTAGCCTAGGGTATGAGGTTTCTAAACTGTTTGGGGTCTGTGTCCAGAACGTGTGACCTTGGAGTTTTTTGGGTCTGTATCACAGGACATGAAGTCTAGAAGCTGTAGAGGATCCGTGTCCAGATTTTCAGGTCTCTGAGCTCTTCTGTGAACTAGAACATGAAGCCTTTGAGCTGTTTGCAGACGTGTCTCAGTGTTGAAGGCTCTGAGCCGTTTGGGGGAATCTTTGTCCAATTCGTGACATGTCTGAACAGGAATCCGTTGAGTGCGAGGTTGCTGAGCTGGTTTAGTGTCTGTGTCTCAGCAGATGTGGTTTTGGTGTACCCTACCATCATGTTTGGGATATGAGGTCTCTGAACTGTTTGCCCATCTTTATCCCGGTTTGGAAGTTCTCTGAGAAGTTGCTGGGTCTTTATCCTTGGTTGTGAAGTCTGTGAGTTTTGTGGGGATCTGAAGTCAGGCTTTCAGATCTCTGAGCTCTTTGGGTATGTGGGTTAGTGAAGCATGAGGTCTCTGAAATGCTTCAGTCTTTCCTAGGATGCCCTGACTCTGATCTGTGTTGGAAGTTGTGGGGTCTCTGAACTGTGTAGATATCTGTTTCCCAGGGTCAGAATTTTCTGAACAGGGTCTGTTTCTGGGCCATGGAATCTCTGAGTTTTTTGGAGTCTGTGTCCAAGACATGAGTCTGAGTTGTTCGTGGCACTGTATTCTAGGGAACAAGGCCTCTGGAATGTTTAGTGCTCTGTGTTCCAGGGTGTCTCAGTAACTCAGGGGTCTGTGTCTAAAGTATGAGGTTTTATAACCAGTTAGGGATCTATGTTCTCTTGGGTGTTTGGGTGGTCCATGTCCAGGGTTTCACAGCTCTGCTGTTTGGGGTGCAGGGGTCTATCTGAGGCTGTGAGGTCTCTGGGCAGTTTGGGAATCAATGATCAGGGGTGAAGACTCCGAATAGATTGGGGAACAGTATCACAGGTTGTGAGGTCTCTGAGATGTTTATGAATCTCTATCCCACAAATTGGATGCAGTGTGGGGGGCAGTATTTGTAGCCTCAGGGTTCTTTGGAAGTCTTGTGTCCCCTAGTTTCAGTGCAGCATGGGTTATATGGGGTTCGTGTCCAGGTGGGATTGCAGAGCTGTAGGGAGATGTGTCCCAGGGTGTGAGGTCCCTGAGGTCCAGGGTCAATGTCCAGGGTATAAGGTCTATGAGCTGTTTGGAGGCCCGTGCTTAGGTGCCGAGATCTCTGAGCTGTTCAGGATCCTGTCACCTGTGTGCAAGGTCTCTGAAATATTTGGGTACCTGTATCACAGCATGTGTGGTCTCTGAGCAGAACCAAAGGGCATGGGTTCACATTCAGGTTGAAGGATGATGAAGACAAGTATGTATACTTGAAACACCATCTCTTTCTTCTGTTTTACACCCTGGCACATATAGGTGCTCAATAAATATTTGCAGAAAAGCTTCCCCCAGCACATAGACTTTTCTCTTTGAATGTAGTAGGCAGGCTTCAGGCTCAAAAGTTTGAAAAGCATGGATGATCCAGCTAGAACTGTGTCATATGTATGGCCAGTGATAATGGTTTGTCCATTTCAACAGCAATGGATTTAGTTTGCTTGTTCAGTGTATGATAACATTTAAGTATAAAGCCAGCTTTTTAGGTCAGCATGTATGTAGACGATGGTGCAAGTGGTGCACTGCAGGGAATGTTAAATGACTGAGGTTGGAGGACTGCATTCCTGGGCACCCCTGCTCCCAGCCTCTCATCTCCCCAACCCTCACCTACACAAGGTCTTCAATCCCCACACCTTGGTTTTTTCAGTCAATAACCTGTTTTATTGACGCCCATTCCCAGACTGGGAAGGCCAAGGGGGGATATACAAGAGGAGAATCAGATTCAGTCCAAGCCTGAAGGTCATTCTGGGGGTGGGGAGCACAGACACACAGACGGACACAAAAACAGACACACAGATCTGGCATCTGCTGGCAGGGCACACAGTCTCATGTGGGGACACTGCGTAAAGGTAGTCAGGGGAGGAAGGCTTCCTAGAGAAGACCTCACAGGGGAAGCAAGGGACGAGGCAGCCATCAGCGCCTTCACCTTTTATACATTTGTGGGCAGGGAACTGAGACCAGAGGACCCAAGGTGAGTGCAAAGGGCTGGGGGGTTAGGAGGCGGCAGGGGCTTCCCCTCACCTCGCCACACCCTGGTGGGTAAGCCAGCCCCACCCCATTCTTGGTCTGTGCTTTGCCTTCTGCCACACGGGCCCTTTCCTGGGATCCACCTCCATAGTTTTCAAGGCTTCCCTGAGACGATCCACGTGGACCAGGTGCTCAGCCCAGTGCCTGGCACCTCCTCAGCACCCCATCCATGCACGTTTTGTCTAAGTGCTGTCTACAGCCTAGCTAGGTCTTGGGTCCAGCTCTGGGTGCTATCAGCAGTCCTCACACTGCAGGTTAAGGGCTCCCAGCATCCTTTGAGCTCAAGAGCCCTGGGCACCTTCTAGCTGTTGCAAAGGCAGAGCTGAGTCCCAGCTCACCTTAGTGAAGTCGCTCAGTCGTGTCCGACTCTTTGCGACCCCATGGACTGTAGCCTACCAGGTTCCTCCGTCCATGGGATTTTCCAGGCAAGAATACTGGAGTGGGTTGCCCACCTTAAGGACAGGCAAAGTCTGGGCTACCTCTCACTGGCCAATAGGCCATGGGCATCCACTCTCCTCTAGTGGCATGTGGGTGTCTGCTTCTCAGAGGCACAGCTCTGAAAAGGAGACCCTACAGCTGGCAGGCCAACACCAGCCAGCATGCAAGCATGAGCAGAACCCAGCCACAGCCTGCAGCCCTTGAAGACACCCCCCTCTTTTCACTAGCACATTTCTGTGGTTGGGAGGGGGGGCGAATGGGCTGGGAATCCTGGGCTCTGGGGTCAGCCTGTCCTGGGAGTGCTTCCTCACACCCTTGGGGCAGTAGGGAGAGGGCCTGCAGCAGACCCTTCAAGCTCTGGCCAGAAGCAGGTGCACAAACAAATGTTTCTACTTTGGGTATGGACTGGGGCTCAACCCTCGGACTGCCTTGCTAGCCCATGAATCCCAACTGCAGAAAGTTCTGGTGTTGAAAAATCACTTCTAAGGTGGGCAGGGGTTTGTAAGTGCAACCCATGGATGGGGCTGGGACAGGGAGAGGGGACTCCTGGAGTCCGTCCTCCCCATGGCCATGCAGCCCTGAGCAGGGGGCAGGCGGAGGCAGACAGGAGGCCCTGGCAGTCGTCCTTCAACAGGAGGGCAGCAGTGGGTGGGTGGGGTGGGCAGCTTTTTAGGCCCCCCGGTCAGTCTGGCCTCAGACTTCATGGGGCTAGAAGAGGTATTTGCGGCAGGATTCAGTCCCACACTTGCATTCAATGCGGACCCGCTTCTTGGGAGAGCCGGGGAGCCCAGCCAGACCAAAGTTGGAGTCCATGCGTGTGCTCTCCATGTCCACGGGGTCCACTGTGGAGTCACAGCCGGAGGGGGGTACTTGTTAGACAGAAGGCCAAGATGGAGGGGTCCCACTGCCCTTTTTACCATAGGACCCAGGGGTCTGAGGGGCGGGGAGCAGGTCTGAGATGTGAGTCAGGTAGCGGGTCATGGGGTTGGTGGTTTCAGGCAGGGGCCAGGGCTTCCACTAGAGGGGTGTTCAGGTGTTAGGAAGATGGCCAGGGAGTGAGGGTTCTCTGAGGAGGCAGGGAGCTGTCAGGGGTGACCGAGAGGGTTGTGTCAGACAGGGGTCAGGAATGGAGGGTCACCTGGGCATCCAGAGGGGCATCTGAACTCTCCTGCCAAAGATTCCCCTCGAGTGTCTCAGAGGTGGCTAGTTTGTCAAGAAAGGGACTGGCTGGAGGCCACAAGGGTGTCCAGAGGCTTGGAATGAGGAAGGTCAAAGGGGGGTAGGAGCAGTGAAGGTTGGGGGACTGGGGAAATTCAGACAAGATTGCAATCAGGAGGAGTGTCTCAACTCTTGAGCCAAACATCCTCCCCTAGGAGCCTTAGAAGTTGGTATGAGGGGCTCAGGCTTGGGGTCCAGTGGTTAGGAATGAAGGGATCCCCAAAGGGTAGGCATGAATCCAGGAGTCTAGATAGGAGACTGGGAGTGAGGAAGAGCATCTTAAAGCTCCTTGGGGAGGGGTCCTCATGTCCCATGTCATTGTGTGTCCCTGCCCCCAGTCCCCTGCCACCCCCACCTTGCATGTTGTAATCAAAGGTGAGCTCCTCGCCTGCCCGGATGGTTCTGGTGGCAAAGAAAGCAATGCGGGGCAGCCGCTCATCAAGGTTGTCTATGAAGACGTTGTACACCTGGAGGTTGGGGTCACACTGGGCAAAAACAAACAAACAAAAAAAACGGCAGGAGGGTGAGGAGGGACCCCAGCCTGCTCCTCCCAACCCCCTGCCCACCTGCGGGTACCCACACTGTGGTTGACAAAGTGGGAGATGTTGCCGTAATAGGCGGCGTCCACAGTGTACACATCCTCCACGTAGTCCAGGTCGAAGAGGTAGGTGGCACCCTGGCGGTCATAGATCTGGCCCCGCCGCTCTGCCTCCTCTGAGGTAATGATCTGGGGAGAAGGCCACAGGGGAGAGGAGGTTGGCCCAGAAAGTTCAGGTAAGCCAGCACAGCTCCTGACCCCCAACCTGGCCCCCTGGAGAACAAGGGAGCAAGGAGGCACCCCTGTGGCTGGCTCAGCAGCAACACACAAGGGCTGCCAGTCCTTCTCAGGTCTCTGGAGGGTATGGTGAGTCTCTCAATGGTAGGTGGAGGCCGGCCACAAGGTCCAGGAGTGAGAGAGAAACCCCCTTAGTGAGAGACCTACATCAAAGGTGAGGAAGAAAAAGACCCAGGGCTGAACAGAGAGGGGCGGGGAGAGTGGGAGTGAGAGGCTGATCCAGGGCAAGAGAGCCTGAGGCACTGAAAGACCCAGCACAAGAGAATCAAGCCAGTGCAGGTCGGTGTGTGTGCACTGTGTTCTCAGTCGTGTCCAACTCTTTGCAACCCCATGAACTGTAGCCCGCCAACTCCTCTGTCCATGGGATTTTCCAGGCAAGAATACTGGAGTGGGTTGCCATTCCCTTCTCCAGGGGGTCTTCCCAACCCAGGGATCAAGCCTATGTCTCTTATGATTCCTGCACTGGCAGGTGAATTCTTTACCACTGTTCCACCTGGGAAGCCTATGCAGGGCACTGTAGACAGCAAAAAGCACATAGTGTGCAAGAGAGGCCTGGGGAAAGGGAGACTGAATGAATGAGAGGGAGACTGAATGAATGAGAGACTCAGATGCCAGAGCCAGAGGCAGAGTTAGACACACAGAATCTTAATGCAAAGGTCCGGGGTCCAGAAAAAAGGCCAAGACCCCAGTCTGATAGCACACACACACAAGAAAAGGTGGAGGCTAAAAACTCAGAGAGAGAAGGAAGAGGACAGTAAGGAGACCAGAGCACAGATGAGACCACCTCACTCAGGTCTAACATTGTGCACTGCCAACAGCTGGTATTTAAGACAGCAAGAGGCATATCCTCCTCCCCAGCTGGGTCCCCGCCTGTCCTAGTAACTGGACCACTATCCTAGCCCAGCCTGTCCCTGTCTCCCAAGTGCTGGCGACAGACTCCCCACCCCAGCCCCCGCCACACACCACCCCTCCTCTCTATCCCTCATGTCCCCTCTTCCTGGTCAACCACAGCCTTCTGGTAATCCCTGACCATGCTGCCTCTGGGTGAGGTCCCACCAGTAGCCGAGACTTCCCCTTCCTCAGCCTGGGTTCCCCTAGACCAGGGTCAGCCTCATTCTCCACTCCTGGGTTCTTGCTGCCTATCAGCCACAGGTGTCAGCGCAGTACGCCGCTGACCTGCAGCAGACACCTGTCGTGTATTCCACTCTCTAGCTCGGAGCCCTGACCTCTGTCCAGCAGTGGTTCTAAAGGCAGCTCAGGTACTCTCGTTTTGCCACATCCCATCTTCCTTTCCTCTCCCTCTGTCAGAGACCACCACCCACCACTACCCTCCTTCCACACTGGACATAAGCCTGAGACCCACCCCACCCTCCTTTCTTGTTCATTCTCATGCCAGCCTGTGACCAACCTCTGTTTTCTCTAGCCTCCTCCCTGCCTCCTCCGTCATCACCTCCAGCCTCTGCTCCGTGCTGAAGGCTGATCAACAGCCCCCTTAGAAGATGCAGGCTTATCCCTTGGGCCATGCTGCTCACTGCCCCATACTCCAGCTCCATTCCTTGAAGAACCTGGTTTCCCCATCCCAATTTTTGTTTGTTCACTCATTCATTCAGTGGATTTTCATGGGGCCTACCCTGTGCCTGGTCCCAGTACTCAGGGGTCACAGCTGGGTGGGGGAGACACAGGACCACGCTGGTCCTGGCCCTCGGGGGTCATTGGCGGGAGAGTACAGGGGCCAGGCCCGGTCTGGCCTTCATGGATCAGTCTAGTTAGTGCTTAGAGCTTGAGGGGCAGTGGAAAAGAGAGATACCATCTAAAGGGAACTGCAGATCACAAAAGGGCTTTGACCAGATTGAAGAGTGGGGACTCTCCTCTGTGGGACAAAACAGGAGTCACAGAAGCATTTTGAGTAGGAGTACATCAAGGTCAGCCTCCCTCCACCTTCCAGGGAACACACTCTTCCTTCTGATGTCAGCTCCCACAGATGTCACTTATCTGTGCAGCCTTCCTGAAACTCCCGCTCCCCACCCACCACTGCCTCTAGAAGCCTGGGATCAAAGGGCAGCCTCTCCTGGGCTCACAAGCAGACCAGGTGGTGCCTGGGCTGGTTTTTCCCTTTGGGTCCCTCCCCAGCCAGACGGAATGCCCACCTCCTCTCCAGTTTCTGTTTTCCTGTCTGTTCTTCTCCTACTTGCTCCCTCAGTCTCCGAATGAGTGAGTCACACTGCAGACCCTGCAGGGCACAAATGGTTCCTTCTCGCTTCTTTTCAGCCCCACTCTGTAAGGGTTGGTCCACCCCAAAAACTTGAGACCGAAACAGTCCATGTCCCTGCTCCCTACCAGAGTGACTGGGGAAGATAGATGGGCTAGAAGCTGGCAGCCGGGAAAGGATTTTGATGGGAATGGGAACCAGAAGACTCAGAAGCCAGTTGCTGCTCTGCCCCCTCCCGGATATGGGATCCTGAATGTTCTCTCCCTGTGCCTGTTTTCTCAGCCAAATAAAACAAACAAACCCAAACCACAACACTACACCAGGTCTGGCAGGACACCAGTTTTAGACATTTGGGCACGTTACCTCTCTGTGCCTCAGTTTTCTCATCTGTAGAATGGAGAGCACAATAATCCCAACTTGACAGGGGCTGTTGTAAGAATCCAACAAGTTCAGATATGTGAGAGGGGTTTCTGTTTGTTTTCGTGTTAGGAGTGGCTGAGTACTGTAGCTTGTCAAAATCTAACAGGCTCCCTTCTTTTGTGTGCCCTTTCCCAAGAAAAGAAAAACTTCTGCTAATTAAATGATGATATGCCATCATTTAATTAAACTAATTAAAGTGAGGTTCACCTTCATTTCAGAGTTGAAAAAAACATGAAGAAAGTGCATGCTTCACAATGGATAAACTAGGCTATGTTCTCTGGTGGGTTAGGGTGGTGATGTTTCGATGAACGTGGAAGCACAGCTGGTGTGGGGACTGACAGAGCAGAGGTGGAGAGTGAACTGGGTTCCAGAGTGGAGGGGGTCAGGGGTATGCCCCCAATTATGTAACACCCAGGAGGCCAGCACCACATAATCAAGTAAGTTAATATTTCTGCAAAATGACGAATATGCACACCAAGTGGGGTAAACACACTACAAATAGGCATATATCCGGTCTGGGTGGCTTTTGCAGCCAGGTAGGCTACAGAAATTTTTGATGTCTGGGCATTTTGGATGTTCTGAATTTTGTTTTTTGTTTGTTTGTTTGTTTTTTAGTTCTACCACTTTATTGCTACCAACCCATCTCCCCCCACCCTCGTCATGTAACACGTCATGTGAGCATGTCACACACATGCTCAGTCATGTAACCCCATGGACTGCAGCCCGCCAGTCTCCTCTGTCCATGGACTTTTCCAGGCAAGAATACTGGAGTGGGTTGCCATTTCCTTCTCCATGTATTTTGGACTATAATGGCTAATGTTGTTTGAAGACTTACTGTGTACTGAACACCAAATGCTTCACACATCATAACTCACTTTAGTTCTTGGAACAAATCTATGCGGTGGGTGCTATTATCATTCCCGTTACACAGATTAGGAGACTAAGACAAACAGGTTAAGTGACTGCTGATGAGTGGTGGAGCTGGGATTCAGCCTCAGGCACCCAGACTCCATCCTCTTGAGCCCTCTGCCATGCTGCCTTGTCAGAGTGGGATGCAGGGGGATGGTTTTGGACCTGGCCGTGTTTGGGGGCCTGTGCTGCCATCAGGAGGACCCATAGGTCTAAGGATGTCAGAGGTGGGCCTGGAAGTCACTGAATGTGGCAGGAAGGAAGCCAAGAAATACCTTGAAGAGAATGTGGGAAGAGTGGGAAGAGTGAGGATAGGGAATGAGAGGGTCCCCATTAACTACCATGTTTATAGCATGGAGGAGTAAGGATGCTAAGGAAGAATGGTGTGAAAAGAGTCAGGTTCGTGGGCCCTTGGGGTGCCAATGAGCTGAAGACTGTTCCTCCTCCTCACCTGTCAGCATCTTCTTGTGCTGCTGACAACTCCTCCAGAGACGGCCAGTGCAGTGAAGCTAGGTACACCCCTGCTCTGGACTTCCTTAGGACCACTGAGTCCTGTGGGTGTGGACACCTCCTCCCCTGCATGGCTACGACCCCTCTGGGTTGTGACATCTCTTCCACACTGTTGCTCTCCCTCTAAGACCTGAATATCTCCACTGGAGTGTCAGAGCTCTGAGGGTGTGGACACTTCCTCCAGGCTGTCAGAGCCTCTTTGGTGTACACCTGAGCTTCTTGACTGTCACTATCCCACTAGGGTGAGGACATTTCACTTTCCTGACTGTCAGGGCAGCGTGAGCGTGGACACTTCTTAACTCGGACTGCCAGGGTCCTTTGGAGAGCTTGCCTTCTTCCTTGGGTCACGCTGGGACATAGACACCTCTTCCTACAGACTATCAGGAACCCTCTGAGTTGTGGCCGCCTCCTCCTTCCTCTAGACTGTAAAGTCCTTCGACACGTGGACATTTAGTCCACCTGACCCCCAGGATTGTCTGGGGTGTGGATATCTCTTTGTTCAGACTGTCAGGGTCCTCTGCAGTGTGGACTGCTCAGTCTCTAGACAGTTTCTGTTCCCCCCACCCCCTGGGGCTATGACCCTCTCTATAGTTCCCCAGGGCTTCCCAGGTGGTGCTAGTCATAAAAAAAAACAAAAAAAACAAAAAAAAACAAACAAAAAAAACACCTGCCAATGCAGGAGATGTTAAGACATGGCTTCAATCCCTGGGTCAGGAAGATTCCCTGGAGGAGAGCGTGGAAACCCACTCCAGTATTCTTGCCTGGAGAATGCCGTGGACAGAGGAGCTTGGCAGGCTACAGTCCATAGCGTAGAAAAGAGTCAGACACGACTGAAGCAATTAAGCACACACACATAGTTCCTCAGAACAGGAGCCTCTCCTCTTCATCACTGTTATCACTATAGCCAATGCTGTCACCTCCCAGCTGTATCATACCCCCAAGAGACCCACAGAAATACAGAGCTGTCTGGGGCTGTCCCTGTGACAAGGTACACTCATGGATTTAAATGGTCATGGTCCAGGGATGTTAAATGTTCCCCAATGCATGAGACAGTCCTATGTAACAAACAACTGTCTCACCCCAAATGCCCACCGTGACCCACTTCAGAACTTGCTGTTGCAGACACCTGCTAGTTATTCACCCAACCCCCTTTTGTTTTCCACTTGGGCATATGGCTGAATCATGCTTCGCAGCTGCCTTTGAACTGAAGTAAAGCCCATGACTCGGTTCCAGCCAATAGGTGTGGGCAGACATGATATGCACCGCATCCTGACCCGGCCAATTAGAGACCTCCCCTTCTGCCCCCCTCAGCCCACCCACCAGGCAACACTGAGGATCAGAGGCAGCTCTAAGACACGGTAAAGACACAAGAGGGAAAGAACCTAGGCGGCCACGCCATTTGGGTGGAAGGATACCACCCAAATGCCCACGTAGACAGTTACAGGAGCAAATGGATTGAGAACATGTGAAGCCCGTAAGATGTTGTCTGCCACGCAAACAGCCTGCCTAACACAGCATCAGCTTTGCCCCAGTGTCCTGCAGTGGCTAGAGGGGGAGGTAGCCAACCCTGCCCCCGCTTCCCACCCAAGGTAGACTGTGTTCCTTTTGTGCAGATTAGTAAAAAAAAAAAAAAAAAAAGAAAAAGAAAAAGAAAAAAGAAAAAAAAAAAAGTGCTCCTGGGCAGACACTGCCTGGTGATAAGCTGGACCCTCATGAAATGAGAAGAGGAAGTGCCTTTTCAGATGATGCAATCCTGTGCAGACCACGTGGCCTGTTAAAAGGAATGCTGCCTGGATTTCAGTTCCCACTTACCTCTTTGCTAGGTACCCTTATGAAGTCAACCCAGTTTGAAGGTATTTCAACGTGCCTTTAACTACCAGCGTGGAATATGTGCCCCTGCCAGGATGTCCCTCTCACACTCAACGTTACCCCCTCAACACCTTTCCCCCAGGGAAAGCAGGAGAGCTTTGGGCATACAGCGGGGAGAGGCAGGCGCTCAGGGTGGGAACACACAGTGGGGAAAGCCATACACACCCACCCAGCCCTGTCTCCCTACCTCTCCCACGTACTCCATGACGAAACTGTTCTTGCGGATCTTCTCCAACGTGCGGACACCCCAGCCACGTCCATCATCCGTGCGGAAGATGCAGAGGTCGTAGCGGATGCCCTTCTGTACCACGCGGTTAGGGCAGTCATAGCCACAGCGGCAACGGGAGTTGCACTCGTAGATGGGCAGCCCGGCTCGCAGGCGCACCTGGCCCTGGTCATTGTAGGCAAACTTGTGCAGTGACGCCCCAGGGCAGCAGCCTCCGGCCGGTGCCCACAGACAGTCCTGGCACTCACAGCCCACAGCCACCTGGTTGAGGGTGATGCCCTCACCAACACGGTACTCGTTGATGTACACGAAGGCCCGTGGGGGGCCATCCAGGTCCACTTCATTCTCCACGGTGATGCGTCCCAGGTGGCTGCGCTTGGCATTGAGCTCCTGCTCCCAGCGCCGCAATGCCCGCCTCTGCTTGGCCTTCTGCACCAGGTAGTTGGCCAGGCTTGGGTCCAGGTGCCGAGGTGGCTTCGACCGGTGGTGCCGCCGGAGCAGCTCCCTTTCCAAGTCCTTGTGGAACTGCTTGAGAATGCGCACACACTTGAGATTCTGCCGTGGTTCCCAGGTGCTCTCGGAGTCTGGGTACCCACGCCATTTTACCAGGTAATACTCCTGTTCCTAGGGGGGTGGGGAAGGGGTGGGGGCACTGTAAGTGACAGATGAGACCCTTGGACCAGCTCTTGTGGCACTTCCATCCCAACGCCTGTGGGCAACACCCAAACTGCTCCTTTCCTAGAATGACTGTTTGCAGTGATTAAAAAACATGGGCTCTCAGAGTGAGGCTCACTAGGTTCAAATCCCTCTCTTCCCCTTACTATCTGCCTAAATCCAACTTTTAATTTTATCTCCCAAACCTATTCCCTCCTGCTAGCTGTTCAGTTTCACCTCTCAGAGTCATCTTTGACTCTTTCTCACACTCCCCACATCCACCCTCAGGAAATCCTTCAAGCTACATCCAGAATCCTACGCCTCAAATTTCTGTCACCACCCTCATTACTCGCCTGGAATACAGCAGCAGCCTCCTCAATTGTCCCTCTGCTTCCACCCTCACCCCTAGGTCTGTTCTCCACACAGCAGCCAGAAGGATCTTTTCTTGCTGAGAGGCACTACAGGATAGAGTTTAACTACACAGATTCTACAACTAAACAGGTTGGGTACACATCCTGAATCTGCTGCTCCCTAGTAGTGCAGACTTAAACTCAGGCAGTTATTTAACCTCAATGGGTCTCAGTTTCCTCATCCTGTAAATAAGAAAAAAAGAGCAGATATTTGTCTAGCAATCATTATGTAGAAGGTACTGTTCTAAGCAACTTATATGTATTATTAGCTAATTTAATCCTCACAACTCTATATAAGGTAGATACTGCTAATTATCCCCATTTTATAGATGAGGAAAATGAAGTACAGAGAATTGGGGTAAGTTTTCCAGGGTTACACAGCCTGGATGTGAACTGAAGCATGCTGGCTCCAGGCTGTTCTCTTAACTGTCCTGCCATTATCTACTCTGGCAACAGTAACAGTTGCCATTTTACAATATTGCTGGTGGGATTAAACTAGTTTCTAAAAGAAAGTGCCTGGCATACAAAGTGCTCAAAACCATTCAGTTCAGTTCAGTCGCTCAGTCCTGTCAGACTCTTTGTGACCCCATGGACTGCAGCATGCCAGGCTTCCCTGTCCATCATCATCAAAACCATTAGCTATCATTATCTCCACTCCTGGGCTCAGCATCTCAATCTTTGCAATTGGTTTGTATTCAGAGGGAGGTGGGAGGAGAGATTTATTTAGGGATTCTTTCTGGCTCTTGCCCTTCTCAGAAAGTCACTTGGTTTTCCCACCTGTAAAATGGAGATGATAAGAGGGCCTACTAATCCTACGTTTTTAAGATCAGAGGAGAAAACTGCTTTTGGAAACAGATGTGGGTAATGGGGGAGGAGGGGGGCAGGAAGCCAGCTTCCTTGAGTCACCTCTGCCCTGGCCACAGTCACCCCAGACTCACGCGGATCTTTTTGTAATCGCACAGGTACTCGACTTCAAAGTCATAGAGGTTCCTCTTGGAGACGCCAAGGGCAGGGCAGGAGAGCTTGGCCAAGCGGCACAGGTCCTGTAGCTGATTCCAAGAAGATTTGCAACACACACTGCAGCCTAGAATAAAGAGGGCCAGGAAGAACTATTGCTGGGCATCCTGGTGAGGCCAGGGGTCAAAGAGGACCCCAAATCATCCCTGGGACTTCCAAAGGACTACCTCAGAGTCAGTGAAATTTAATCCACAGGCCTTCCCAATGCTAAGACCCTTCTACAACAAAGATGTGCCACTCCCATCTACCCCAGTGCCCACTGTCCACGGCTTACCCTGGAGCAGCAGACTTCTAAGTGGTTTCTGCTGCATGGATCGGATCGTCCTAAAGGAATCTATTCCCCACCCCTCCTCCGGAGCTTCCAGCTCCCTCTATATCATTCTTTAAACTGCCTGCAAACCTCCTTGGAGTTCAGGACCTAACTGTCATTCTCCCCACTTTGCAAAAGAAAGAGAAAAATCCCCATCTCAGTAGGGTGCACTGTCCCAAGGTGGGTGGGTAGGGATGGAATTAAAGCCTCCAGGGCACCAAACAAAGGCATTAACTGGAAAGACTGGTCCACAATCTCATCTGTAACTCCTGGTGCCAGGTGTTTTAGAATCCAAATTCCTTTTGGGGGATTTTACAAGTGTAGTTCTAGGTATATCCCCTACATTCCCTAACACAGCCCTAGTGTGGTCAAGGGCATCAAGCCATAATCAAACACATTAATAGTTCTGCAGAAAAAGTTAATTTTCACACTGAATAAGAGAAAGATGAAAGATAGTGGCAGTGACAGCCTAATTTTGCCACTGAATGACACCAAATTTAAGTTTTCAGGGCTTTTTAGATTTTGGAATTAAGAATAAGAGATTGTGGAGTGGTATTAGATTATAGGAATCGTCCCCAAATGATTCGTGTGGGTGCCTTAAAATCCATAAGATATATTTTTTCAGGGTGCATTTTGATTTTTTCTCACTCATATTTCTGTGAAGGGTAAAGCTCGCCCAAAGGAGTGTGCTCTGAATTCAAGAACAGACAGAACAAATAGGTTAGTGTCGGGGGGGGGGGTGCTACCACAATTTTTCAGGACAGATTTTTTAATTTAAAAGACTTCTTTTGGTTCAAGGCATGTTCTTGATTGCTGTGCTTTAGAAGCCATTTTATCAAATCATTTCACAAAACCCTTGTTCCAAATGTAATCAGTCAGTCCTCATCCTGTTTCATCTTTTAAAAATGTTTAATATTTTCTACCTTACATTACAAAACCCGAAACTCATGGTGAAATACTCTAGATGTCAACCTACAAATGTACAAGAGCTTTGCAAATTATTACGTGTGCATTTCCACCCCTCCTCTTAGACAGGCCTAGTGGAGACTCGGCCTGTACCCACGCCTTCCTTTCCCTATGATGCCTCTCCCTTGCAAACTTGCATTTGAAGCCCCAACTAATGTGATCCCAACTCACATATGCTGCTGTCTCCGCACTGACCACAGGTGGACTCTCCTACCCTCAGAGCTCCCCCTCACACCTGTGGAACCCATCCTCCCGCAGCTTCCCTCATCCAGAGGGGCCCACCTTCCCCAACACACTGAGTCACCCCTCTCTGCCTGCGCACGAGTGAGCCCAGCTCTCCCATTAGGGAAGCCCTCTTCCCCTCTTCCTGGGGGAGTTCTCTCTGCCGCAAATCCTTCCCCCATCACGCTGCGAGCAGATATCCTCCCCCTGAAGAATCCCCTGTCCCCCAACTCTGAAAAGGAGGTCCGTCCCCTTCCCTCCCCTCCCCTTCCGGCGTCTCGCGTGGACACCAAGAGGGTAACGGTCACCGGCGGCCAATTTTCCCGCGCGCGGGCGCGGCCTCCCCCAACAAGCCCCCGCGCGTGCGCGCGCCGTCCGGTCGCAATCCGCGGCGCGCGCCCCCCTCTCGCGTCCCCACTTAGCCCCGCGCCCGCCGCGTTCCAAGGCACGCGCCCCCTCCCCTCAGCCCCGCCCAGCCCCGCGCGCCAGGCCCGCGCGCCTCGAGCCCCAGCCTTCTGGCGCCGACCTTCTGGCTCCCGGCCCGGTGGCCTCGGACGCCGGGGGCCCCGAGTCCGCGACACCACCCCTCCCGCCCACCCAGCCTGCCAGCAGGCCCGCATCGCTGCCGCCACTGCTTCACCTTTTAAATTTTCCGCCATCTTTCCCCACGGCTAACGACATTCGGGCCTAACCGGCCTCGCGAGAAGAGAGCTCGCGCGGGCGTGGCCGAGAACGCGCAGCCTATTGGCCGCGCCGTGCAGCGAGCAGCGCCTGCGCGGACCAACCGGCGAGCCGTGACCGGACCCCTCCCAGCCACCCGGCTCGGTCCCGAAGGCGGGTGCTCGCCAGTGCTTTGCGAGGGTGCGTCTGGGGGGCGGCAGCGGCAGCGCAGCAAGGGCGGCTGAGGTTGCCTGAGGCCCTGCCCGCCCGCCTCTGTCTGTCACGCTGTCAGCCAATCACGTTGTCAGCCAGCCACAAGAGGGGATTCTCCGTCCTGTCAGACCCCCAATTACCTCCGTCAGTCAGTCCGTCACCATATTTTAACCCCAAGCAGGCCGTGACTCCCCAGGTGGACTACCACCGCATACAGCTGCTCGGGCAGTCACCCGACTGAAATCCATCACCACTACCTCTGTCTCATCAGACCCCCGCCCGCCATTCACGCTGTCAGTCTGTCAGTAGGAGCATCCATTCTTGCTTTCAGCCCAGCTGCGAGGCCCCCGAGGCAGACAAATGGTGTTGACAACAGCTATGCTGCTGTCAGCCAGCCTGTCATTCCCTTAGACTGTCCCTTCATCACACCATCAGTCTGTCCAGTAGCCAGGCACTCCATCTACCCTGGCCCTGGGAGCAGCTCCGAATTCCCTGGGGGAAATCATCTCACCACCGCCCAGGAAGCCAGCTGGGCCCTCCGGCTGGCTGTGATTATGTCAGGACAGGCTGTCATTGTCAACATCGAATGTAGCCCTGTCGTGTGGGCTACACTCTCCACTGTCAGCTGGTCACTCCGTAATTCTCTCAGGTTCCTCCCCATTCATGCCATGATCAGGCAGTTTATTCCCCCAGAGCACGTACTCACAGCAGCTAAAGCCTCCAGGCCACCTGTCAGTGGCCAGCAATCTGTCATTTCTCAGGCAAGGCATACTCTCCATTGGTCGATAAGTCAGCATTCTCTGATCCCCGGGCCCTTTAGGGTGGATGTGATTCTGTCTGCGGACAGCCATGGTTTCAGGCAGCCACACTGATTTTTCAGTGGGCCAGCTGGCCTGTGAATCATTCAGTCTGCCCCTTGTATCAGTCAACCAGGTAGCCATTCTCAACATCTGACTGATCACACGGTCTGTCAAGCATGCTGTGATTTGTTCACAGTAGACAGTCAGTCACTAGATATAGTTGCCTATCAGGCAGCCACAGATTTGTCCATCAGTCAACCTGAAATTCCCTCAGGGTAGACCTCCTTTAGGGGCTTCCCAGTGGCTCAGTAGTAAAGAATTTGCCTGCCAAGGCAGGAGATACAGGTTTGATCCCTGGGTTGGGAAGATCCTCTGGAGTAGGAAATGATAACCAACTCTAGTATTCTTGCCTGGAAAATTCATGACAGAGGAGTCTGGTGGGCTGCAGTTCATGGGGTCACAAAGAGTAGGACACGACTGAGCGACTGAGCAGATCTCCTTTACACACTCCCAGAGAGTGTAACATCCACACACACCCTCCGGTGTGATTCCTAGCAATAGTCAGCCGTTCACAACATCCGGCTACCCAGGCAGGCAGCAACAGCATGGGTCATCAGTCAGTCAACCTGTAAGTCCCTCAGGAGGCTGTCTCTCTTTTGCACCATCAGATCATCAGCCCCAGCCAGTCCCAAGCAGGCTGTAATTCAGTCAGATTTTAAGTAGCTCACAGTGTCAATAAACCATGCTGTCATTTCCTCAAATTGACCCTCTCCCTGATGCTCCATGCTTTATGTAGTCAACCAAATGGTTATTCAGTGCCTGCCAGTCCAACTGTGAGCCAGCTGGAGAAATGACTGGTCAGGATGAGGTTCCATTAGCCCCTGCTTGCCATGGGTGGAACAGTTAACAGTGGAAGTCTCACCGTGAATTCTTCTTCTCTCCCTTATTACTTCTAGAACAGTCAGATGCTGGTCCTCACATGACCCCAGTCTCCCCAGGCAGGCAGGACCATCCCACTCCTAGGAGCCAGGAGGCCTGTCCAACCCACAAAAGTAGTTTAAGGCATGAGCTCTTTCTTTTTCTTTTCTTTTTTTTGGCATGACCTCTTTCTGCCTGAATCTGGGGAAGATGTAGTGGTTTACAGGTGTTGGGGGCCATCCCTCAGTCTTCCCTTAATAGGATAGTATAGTGGGTAAAGGCTTGGATTTTAGAGCCCAACTACCTGGGTACAATCCAAACTCAACCCTAAAGTGTGGGACCTTAGGCAGTTTCTTCATCTGTAAAACCTTGGATGAGTGACCTTGGAGTGGGTATCTTGCTCATCTGGGAAATGAATGTTTCTGAGCTAGCACCTTTTTAGGAGACCTCAAAGTAAGAAAAGACCCTATTGTTACTGTGTCCTACACCCAGCTGCTCATCTGTTCACTCAGCATTAATTGTGTGCATACTCTGTAGACTACTTCTCCCAGTGCAGGGCCAATACAAGATTTTATCCTTTCCAAGCTGCACAAGTTTGACTGGCTTTTAATATAAAACTCACATTGGAGTGTACCACACATACAGAAAAACAAGGAGACCATGGGTGGTGACCCTGTGTAATGAGTTTCACAGATGAACATACATGTGGAATCGGAATTCAGGTTAAGAAACAACATTGTCAGCCAGGGCCCTAGAAGCACTTAATTGTTTAACATCTCCAAAATCAGACTGTCTTAAAAGCACTGATGGGTCATAACTTAACTGAAAGTACTTTTTTTTGTCTTTTTA
The DNA here is from genome assembly GCF_963930625.1 of Muntiacus reevesi. Taxonomy (NCBI): domain Eukaryota; kingdom Metazoa; phylum Chordata; class Mammalia; order Artiodactyla; family Cervidae; genus Muntiacus; species Muntiacus reevesi. The sequence continues at coordinate 51,934,947 of NC_089271.1, read as the reverse complement.
AGTGATATATAGAATAATGGTGCATTTTATAATCAGTGGTGACTCAGGATCAGCGACACCCAATAAAAAAATGGTAACAACAGCAGAAACAGCATCTCATGTTTATAAATGCCTACAAGGAACCAGGAACTTTGCAAACACTATCTACTTTCATTCTTGTCACAACCCCATGATTACAGTAAGCATTTGTATCTTCATTTTAAAGACTGAAGAAACTGAGACCCAGAGAGGTCAAGCAACTTCCCCATAGTCAACTCTTTTACCCCACATTTGTGCTTGCTCTAGCCAATGCTCCTGGGGATTCAGAGGTTGTGTGATGTAAGGTCTTTTCCAGGACAAAGCCTGCCCAAAGGGTTATGGAACTCTGGATTTGGCGGGGGTAGAAGTGATATGACAGGCCCTTCCTAGACTCAGTGCTTGCCATGGGAACCCAACCAGGTTGGGGTGGGGAGTGGAGTAAAGGATGAAGAATAATGAAAGAATTCAAGGGAACCCAGGACTCCCTCCTTCTCCAGCTTCCACGGCTGCAGGGAAATTCTTAAGGGGCAAAGTCAGCTCCTACTCCTTACACCTCCACCCTCCTCTAACCCCTTAAGCTGCCCTTGGATGGTTCAGAAATTCTTGCACTGATCTTGCAGATGGAAAAAGTCTGCCCCCTTTGAATTCCCCCTCACCTTTATTTTCCTCCCCGCTCTCTTCCTACTCTGAAGGTAGGAAACCTGAGATCTTGTATCCACCAGGTTTCAGAAATGGGAAGGGGTAGACCCCTCTATTCTAGGCTTTGATGTACAATAGTTTCTAATTACCCCCTTGGAAACAGCTTTGAACACCAGGGACAGTTTTGAATTGGGCCTTTTTCGCCCTCTGGAGAGCAAGTTATAGAGGAGGAGGGTGACCCAGTGGGATCCCAGTTGAAAATAGGTTACATATTGTTGCCCCCATTGTATAGATGAGGAAACTGAGGCTCAGAAGTGAGGCATCTTGCCTGGGATCTAGAGCAGATCTATGTGATTATTAAATCTTTGCCTCTTTCATTACCATTGACCAGGACTTAGATTGCACTGGGAACCAGGCAGAATCAAATTTTGGCATTGAGAGGGGGATCCTGCCCAGCAGGATCCTAGTGTAGGAGTTGTGTGGATGGAGAGTGGGAAGTCTGATCATTGAGTGCTCTCTTGATCTAATACTGTGTTGATTGCACCTTTTAAAAAATAGGTGTACAAATAACTCTCACTCATTCACCACATTCAGCCTCACACCAAGCTTTTTCCCACCTCAGGGCCTTTGCATTGGCTTTTCCCTCTGCCTGGAAGGCCTTTCCCTCTAAATATTCACATGGTTGATTCCTTTCTCTTTAGGTCCAGCATAACTGTCACCTCCTCCAAGTGGCTTTCCCTGAACTCTCCATCTTACCATCACTTCCCCTCAGCACAACATAGCTCTCACCATGATCTGTAACTCTTTTTGTTTTTATTTAATTCCTTGTTTCTTATCTATCTCCTGCCCGAGAATGTTGACCTCACAAGACCAAGAACTTTTGTTGTTTGTTTTCCATTGCTTTATCCCCAGCCCCCAAGGTAGTGCCTGGCAATAAATATCTGTGGAAAGAAGGAAGGGCAGAAGAAAACAAAGAAATACAGACTAAATGACCAAGGGAACAAATGAATGAATAAATATATATATGTAAGGCTAAACAAATGAAATGGGAGTAAAAGGGACTTTGGGGGAAAAGGACCCCAAATTCTCATATTTGGTAGGTAAAGAAACTGAGATTTAACTGAGAAACAAAAGAAACTGAGAAACAAAAAGACAGTTATTTTATTTTGTTTAAAAATCCTTGAATGAGGAGAACTGAGACATTTTATATAAAAAGGTCCTTGGCTATTGCTAGGGTGAGTGTGTGTGGGAGGAGGCCAGTCAGAGATAACAGCATTGGAGAGGGGGTGGGAAAGAAATGGGGCTTGGGGGCCTGGAAGTTAAGTGGAGGGTGGCAAGGAGGGCTGCCAGGGGAGTCCAGCACAGTACAGCGGAGGTGGTGGTGATTCAGTCGTCCCATTCATCATCATCGTCATCATCACCGGCCTGGTCCTCCCCTTCATCTGGAGGGGGAGAGAGAGTGGAACTCAGGATGGATAGGAGGGTTCAAAAGCCCTGGAGAGAGGAGTTACTAGGGTCTGGGAGGTTGGGATTACTAAACCCTAGGGCCTGAGATCTCCCACTTGGAAGTTAGATCTGAGGTTTGTGTGTTGGATAAAGGGACCTCCTAAGAGGAGAGAGAGTTAGGGGCAAGATAGGGACTATAGCTGGGGTCTAGGTACTAGTTGGAGTCGAGGTTAATATTATTATAAAAAATGTGTGGTTAGTGGGATATTATTGCCACACAAACGGTTACTTTTAACAGGCTTGTCACTCAATGGAGTGGATTTAAATATTAGCAAAGGTGGAGGAAGTTACAATGCTGTTTTTTCATAGTGGGTTAATGTTAACATTGTTGACACAGAATGGGGTTAGTGATGATGTCATGGTCAAAAGATAAGGTTTGTTATAATTCTGGCATATAATGGATTCCTATTGATCTGTGAACAGACTCCAGGGTTGATGTCAGTATTATTGTCAAAGCTGAACTTTAATTATATTATTGTCACACAGTAGGTTGAGGCTAATACTCTCTCTTTCTCTGCTCTGCTCAGTTGTGTCCAACTCTTTGTGACCCTATGGACTGTAGCACACCAGGCTCCTCTGTCCATAGGATTTTCCGGGCAAGATTACTGGAGTGGGTTGCCATTTCCTCCTCCAGGGGTTCCTCCTGATCCAGGGATCGAACCCATGTGTCCTGCGTCTCCTGCATTAGCAGGCAGATTCTTTATCACTGAGCCACTTGAGAAGCCCTGAGATAATAGTATCCTCATATAATTCTCACATAATGACAATGTTGTTGACACATTAAGGGACTAACTTTAACACTATTGTAAAAGATTGAATTAGTTATAATATTGTCACTTAATGAGTTAATCTTTTGACATATGACATTAGAGTTAATATTAGTGTCAAAGAAGGGGTTCTTTATAATATTATCATCACATAGTGGGTTAATGTTAATACTATTGAACATATGGGATTAATGTTAATATTGTCAATGAGAGTTAATCATATTACTGTTACATAATGACAGTTAACACTGTCAAACAAAGAGACTGCTACAGATTCATGTTCATTCTCTCATCAACAGATGGGACTAATTGCTGGTGGCTGTTGGGGGTGTTTTTAGGTCAACACTAGCTGGGAACCAGGGCCACAGGTCCTGGCAGGATGGACTCTGAATGGCAGGCTCACAGGGAGGACGCACTCTCACCAGAGGAATGGATGGCTTTGCTTCTCTTCTGCATCACGTGCATCAGGGCACCCACCAGCCCCTCTGAGCTCTGAGGGGGTGGCTGCAGCGCTGAGCTCTCTGGGGCCCCAGGGGTCTGCAGCAAGAAGGATGCAGCAAAGAGGGCTCAGGGCCTGTGAGAGGAGCACTTCTCCCCACCCCTTCATCATTCTTTCTCCTCCCACATACTCTAGTTGCCTTGAAACTCACCTCTCCCCACCAACCTCCCAACCCTATCAGTGAACCCCCAAATCGTGGGACCCCCATCACTCTCAGCCCCAGCCCCCTGCCATCCTCACTTGCACAGCACACCCCAGTGTCCCAGTTCCCCAATCCTCCATCACACTGGTCCTCACCTTGTTCAGCTGAATTCCCTGCCGGATTTGATCCAAAAGTGCCCCCCGACCCCCACCAGGGGCCGGGCCCCCCACAAGCCCCAGAGAAGGAGGGGGTGGGGGAGGGATTGGTCCATCCCCAGAGCTGGGTGGTGGCGGTGGTGGTGGCGGTGGTGGCGGAGGCATGGGCGGTCCACCCCCAGCTCCAGAGGGTGGAGGGGGTGGTAGCACAGAGCGTCCAGTGGCTGGAGGGGGTGGTGGCGGAGGGCCCCCTCGGCCAGGGGTTGGGGGTCCCCGGGGAGTTGGTGGGGGAGGAGCACCTCCCGAAGGTACAGGGGGCAGAGGCCCAGAGCGACCCTTGTTACTCCCCACAGTTGGGGGCCGGGGGGGCTGGTTCCCTCCTCGGGATGGCGGTGGGGGCGGTGGAAGTGGCTCTGAGGGGAAAGACAACACATAGCTGTTATTATAGTTTTCTTCAGAGTCTCAGTTTTGCTTACTTGTAAAATGGGTACCCCAACCAACCAACTCCCGATTCAAGCAGTATAGGGGTTTCTATGAGGCCTGAGAACCTGCAATGTATCTCTTAGAAATCAGTGACCAGGGTTGGAGAAGAAAAGGATGTCCAGAAAGGGGGGGCTCACCCTGGCGCCTCATCTCCTTCCGCACAGCTTCCATCCCACCCTGGTTCTCAATGAAGTCATAGATAAATTTGGAGGTCTCAGCATCGGTGAGCTGGGCATCACTGATTCCCGCCTTTGAGAACAGGCTCCGCAGATCTGGGTCCAGGTTGTTCACCTTCCCAGGAGGAAAAAGGCCCCGGCAAGGATCAGGGAATAAGGTGGGGAGGGGAGGGGCACAGATTATCAGGGGGTCACCCCAGAGAGGGATCTCAGAGGAGGGTGGGAAGGATGGGGTCTGGGGGGTAGATCTGGAGCTGTGGACTATGGAAGGGTAGGCAGGAGTTGAGTGGAGTCCAGGGGACTCTGGAGTTACTCACGTCAAATCCATTCTGGGGGTCCCACCCCACGTGGCTGACATGTCTGAAGGAGGTGAGGAGACCCCAATGAAGCGCCATGACCGTTCCTTCCCTCCTTTCCTAGTGAAGCTCTCTTGCCCTCCCCTGCCCAGAGGGACTCTCAGGAGCCAGAATTAATGAGTCTTAAGTGAATGAATGAGTGAGAGTAGCAGTTATGGAACTAAAGAGGGTTCACAGTTTGTGGTGCCCATCTGTCTGCCCATCCCTCTTTCCACCATCCATCCACCCAGCTACTTGTCCACCTAGCCATTCACATTCACCTGTCAGACCACTGATGTATATATATTTGTCTCCCCACTCATTTGTCCACACACATTTATTTACCCATTTGTCCACCAATCTGTCCTAACCCACACTTGTTCATCCACCCATCCATCTACCCACATGCCCATCTTTCCATTCCTTCACTCACTTGACTACCCATTCAATCACACACTTCTTTGTAGCCACTGAATTGTCCTTCATCCACATATGTGGCAACCTATCCATCCCCATCCACCTTGTATATGAGCCCATTGGCCTGTATATCATTCTGTCCACATACTCATCCACTCACCCACCCATCTACCTACCCACTTTCCATTTACCCATCCATTCATTCTCCAACCCAACCATTCGTTCATTCATCCATCTATCTATCTACCCATCCATCCATTCACCCACCAGCCCAACCAGGGAGGGACTAGGTTGAGTGAAATGCCTAGGGAGCAAAATTTAAGGAGGCACTCACTCTTGGAGTCATGGATTATAGTTGGGTGATGTGGTGGAGAGTAACTGCCTCTGTGAAATTTGCAATCTTGATGCCTTTGGTATCTCTCCATAGTCCTAGCTTTGCACTCCCCACCACCCATCCACTCATCTGCCTACTCTCTCACCTACCCATCCATTTTTCCATTCACTCAGCTCTCCTCCTATCCACCTGCTCATCTGCTTCCCCACCCCCAGGATCCATGGGCCCACTGGAGAGAGGTTCTCACTTGAATCCACTGGGTGCACCAATATCAGACTTGTTGATCTTTTTCTTCCCTGAGCGTTTCTTATCACTTGGGCCAGGCCCAGGTGCTGGGAGCGAACGGTATCGTGAATTCGTGATGTCTGGGTTCTGGATGTCCACTGTCACCAGCCCCAGAGACACTGGGCTGGCTGCTGGGCCTGTGGGGAAAATGGGTAGCTGGGCTATTGACCCATTTACCTACCAACCAGAGCATAAGAGTTAGACAGGAAGATGGTTGGGGGAATGTGTGTTAGATGATCATGGAAGGAGTGGGTGAGGGGTCCGAGTAGGTCTATGGAGAAGTGGGTGGGTAAGTCCTGCACACCATCCATACATTCACTGATTCATTAATTAATTTACTCACACTTAAGTATTGACTCATTTATTCACTGGCTCATTGACTAATTTATTAAATTATTCATTCACTCATTCAATCATTGCTTTCTCCACTGATTGAAATTTTGTCACTTATTCATTTATTCACTGTTGAATTCATTCCATCACTCATTCATTAATTTACTCAATCATCCATCCATCTATTCATCCATTCACCCACATACCCATTCACCTACATCTATACACCCACCTGTACATCTACATCCTTCCATCAATTTATGCCCTCATTTAACCATCTGTCCACCACCAATCCATCCACCCATACATCTATCCACCTAGTCATTCACCTATTTATCACTGCATCCACCCATCTACTCATTTATCTACCCATGCCCCACCTGTGTATCTATTCATTCCCCCACTCCTTCAATGACCATCTAACACATTGATTCCCCCAACCATCTTCCTGTCTCTAACTCTTATGCTCTGGTTGGTAGGTAAATGGGTCAATGGCCCAGTCACCCATTTTCCCCACAGGCCCAGCAGCCAGCCCAGTGTCTCTGAGGCTGGTGACACCTGCCCACCCAGAGACACAGGAAAGATTCAGCACTCACCCCCTTGGTCTCCACTTGGGTGCGGGGGCAGGGGTGGGAGCCCTCCTCTTCTCTCTGGGAAGATGGAATGGATAGAGAACTATCACAACCCTGCCTCAGTTTTCTGTGCTAGCCCCTTATTACTCCTCCTTGCACGAGAGGACTCACCTTCACTGACTGGCGCTGGTGGAGGTGGGAGCTGGCGCCTGTCTGTGGAGAGACAGGAAATCAGAATCAGGAGAGGGGCTTTTCCAGCTCCCCACTCTTGCCCTCACTTCTGCTCAACCTCTTTCCCTTCCCCAAGGCCTCCTTACCCCCGCTTTGCCTCTGATTCCGTTTTTGTATCTTCTCCAGCACCAGGTTCCGGAAGGCCTGGGCCTCGCCCTCGTCTGCAAAGTTCAGCCCCGCTTGGCAGTCCTGCACATGCCTGGGGGGTCAGCTGCCTTCCAGACCCCCCCCCCACCTTTCCCCTCTCCTCCTTGCACCCCAACTGAGGCCCAGGGTTTAGGTGGTCACTTACATCTCCAGCAAAGGTGTGGAAAAAGGGGGTGGGAGCAGAGTAGACCAGCTGTGAGTACAGCTCCTGTTCCCACAGCAGCCGGCCAGCCTGGAGAGGGGGAGCACACTGGCACCGAGGCACGCCCTGGGTGACGGGCCTCTGTTTTCCAGATAGGGAGCGTGGTATACCAAATTTGGGGCCCCAGAATCTGATTTGGAGATTTCTAGCTCAGAACCGGAGAGCTGGGAATCTAGGAGTCAGATGTGGGGGATTAGGATACAGTATGGGAGTCAGTGAGAAACTTGGATTTGGGGTCCAGATGTGGAATATGAGGGCTTGAGTTTGAGGATTTTGGACTCTAGTTCTAGGAAACTGAGTCCATTCAGAGAATCTGTCCCAAATGCCCCCCCCCCCTTTTATGGGGGCCTTCATTAGGGTGGGTAGGGTTCCAGTATTAGGAGTTGGGATTGAGATTTTAGGTTCAAACATACAGACTTGGGAAGGTTTTTTGGAGGGGGTTGAGCCAGTTTGAGTTTTGTAGAGCAGAGTTATAAATTAGGAGTTTGGTCAATATTTTTTGACCCTGGGATCTTGATGTGGTTCTATTGGATCTATATCGGTTTAGTGGGATGAATTTGGGGTTTGTGCTTGGAGAATTTAGGTTAAGTGTTTGTGGAATAGGTTTTTGACTTAGGAGCTATCTCAATATTTAGGTGATTAGGAGTTTTCATATAGGAGTTCTGGGATCCAATGCTGTGGGCTTAAAAGGACAGATTTGGGGTTGAAGATTCAATGGCATACTTAGGTTTGGGATTTGTGGAACATATTTATGGCTTAGAAGCTAGGCAAAATTCTGGAGTTCAGTACTGATGGGAGGTTTCTGAGACCTAAAATGTGGAGTTTCGAATAGATATGAGGTTCAGGTAAAAATATGGAATGTATATACGTGTGTGTGTGTGTGTGTGTGTGTGTGTGTGTGTGTGTGTGTGTGTAGTTTGTGGAACAGATTAGATTTAGGGGGTATACTAATATTGGGGGTTATAGATCTTGACACGAAGACTCTGGGGTTAGTCATCACAGGCTTAGAAAGACAAACCAAAGGTTGGCATCTGGATGAAGTCTTTGGTTCTGGGGCTTAGGGGGTTCACTGATCTGTCTGAGGGCTCTGGGTTATGGACACAGATCTGGGTTTATGGGTTGAAAACTGGGTTGTCTGTCCAGTGGGGGGGTGGGGATCACCTGAAGGCCATAAAGGCGGATGAAGTAAGACTTCTTGGGGTTATCCTTCACGAAGCACACAGCCCCACAGTGTCCCTTGGTCCAGTGCTCAGCTCCAGGGGGCAGCGCCAGGTACAGCTGAACAACCGCAGTGGCCAGCGTCTGGGAGGGGAGAGTAGGACTCGTTGGAATCCAGTCAGGGGGAGCCAGAGGGTCTGGGAACCAGACCTGGTCCTTTCTTGCCTGTGGCCATCATGGCTCCAAAGGAAGAGCCACAACCAGAGTGAAAGTGAATGAACATTGAGTTCTTCCTGGGATTGGTGAATGGGGATAAGTGGATTCTGAGAGGAGATGATGGAGAGGAAGAGGAGGAGAAGGAGAGGAGGATGGGAAAGATGAGGAGAGAGGAAGGGAGGAAAGGAGGAGAGGGAGAGGATGCGGAAGATGAAGAGGACGAAGAGGAGGAGGAGGAGAAGAGGAGGAGAGGAAGACAGGGAGGGCCAGAAGATCCCCAGCTCACCCAGCACTTCCGTCCGAGCATCTCAAAGAGTTGTTGGTTCTCATGGTCCTGGAGGAGGGTGGACGGGATGTTCTGCTGACCCCCTTGTCCTCCGCGGCCCCCAGGCCTGCCTCCCGAAGGGCCCCCACTCATGGTGCCTCCTGCCCTTGTCCTCTCCGGCTGGGCTGAGTGCAGGGTAAGAAGAGGAACTTCCGCAGTGAGCAGGGGAACAGGAAGTGCAAAAAACCACAAGGGAAACAAGTCCTCTAGGGGCCCCTCAGTAGGCCTGGCCTCCTCCTCCCTTAGACTGGGGCCCTCCTCCATTTGACTGGTTAGATCCATCTTTTGGACCAACTTTTGTCCTCCTTTCTTATTCTCTGGGGCCCATCTCCCCCTGACTTGCTTGGACCCTCCTCCCTCTGGTTGGCTGGCAGTGAGGGATAGGCCACTGCAGCATTTCTGCAGTGCTATGGGGGGCAGTCATGGGCTGAGTGGCCTTCTTCCTCCCCAAAGCATCCAGTTAGTCTGGGCCCAAGGTCCAAGGCTCTGGTGCTGAAGGGTTATTGCACTAAAGCTTTTCCTTTAATTACATAGCAAGCACCTGGGACCCCACCTCTCTCCTGAGACCCCAACTCACTCACACCTGGCTCAACTTCCCCATCCCTACCACACCATCTCATTTAACTGCTGTTGCTTCTGAACTTTTGAAAGTGTGTAACCTTTGGAGTCTTGTCTTTACCCCCACTCAATATTCTATGTCTTATTTACTTATTTAGGCTCTTTGCGGTACACGGGCTTCTCTTGTTGCAACACAAGGGTTTCTCCTTGTGTTTGGGATTCTCTTGTGATGCGAGTGCTCAGTTGCCCCTTGGCATGTCAGATCTGAGTTCTTCAACCAGGGATCAAACTCGCATCTCCTGCATTGGAAGGCAGATTCTTAACCACTGGACCACCAGGGAAGTCCCTCAACATTCTATTTTTATCTAACAAACATTCATGTAGCACTGAACGTGTGTGCCAGGCACTCTTCTGACCTCTTTGTAAATATTGACTTATATAAATCCTCCTATTGGCCTGGAGGACATACGCTATTTTTACCATTTGATGGAGGGAAACTGAGGCCCAGAGTGGTTAAATGATTTCCCCAGTAGCTCCGAGCTAGCATGCCAGGCAGGTTGGTTAGTGTGCACTTTTCATCAAGATGCTACACAGCCTCCTCTGCTACTAAGATTCATATTTGCCTGTAGCAGTAGTTGTTACTGCTATATAGTATTCTGTTGTGTTACTATGCGTGTGTGTGCATGCTAAGTCGATTCAGTTGTGTCTGACTCTTTGTGACCCCTTGGACTGTAGCCTGCCAGGCTCCTCTGTCCATGGGATTCTCCAGGCAAGAATACTGGAGTGGGTTGCCATGCCCTCCTCCAGGGGATCTTCCCAACTCCAACAGGGATTGAACCAGCATCTCCTGCAGGAGACATTGCAGGCAGATTCTTTACCACTGAACCACCAGGGAAGCCCACATTGTGTTACTAGACAATTTTCTTATTCATATTCTCGTGTTAACAGATATCTGAGCTGTTTCTGGCTTTCGTGGTTGGCAGCAACGCTGCCTTGTTCGCTCCTATATGCATCTCCTGGTCCAAATAGGCAAGCACACTCTCAGGAGGGGAATTGGGGAATTGGAGGGCTTGCATAGCTCGAACTTTGACAGACTGTTTCCCCAAGAGAATGGTAGCTTGGTCCCCACCCCTCCCTGGACCTATTTCCCATTTGGAGATGTGAAGTTTTCAGGTACACATACAGCAGCTTGAGGGGAACTAAGCAAATCTGGGGTGTGTCTGGCATTCCCATATACCTGAAGGGAAACAGCACATGTCAACTTGGGACCCACAGTCCTACCTGGAAACCTGTATGGCTCCCATGCCTGCAGGTACCAAGCTTCTCTCCTAAGCCAAGGCTCAAACCCACTTGTGTTAGTTGCTCAGTCGTGTCCAACTCTGCAACCCCATTCATGGACTGTAGACCTCCAGGCTCCTCTGTCCATGGAATTCTTCAGGCAAGAATACTGGAGTGGGTAGCCATTCCCTTCTCCAGGTGATATTCCTGATCCAGGGATCGAACCTGGGTCTCCTGCATCACAGGTGGATTCTTTACCATCTGAGCCGCCAGGGAAGCACCATCAAAGCCACTTCCAGTGTGGCAATTCCAACCTCCCTCCCTCGTTTCTCTGCTCACCAACCAGAATATGGTGCTTCCAAGTCATTGGGCAGTTTCATACCTCCTGGTCTGGAATCCCTTCCAGCTTGTTCACTAGGGCAAGCACCTGTTTTTTCCTTAGAAAGTCACTGCATTCACTCATGTTGACATTGTTTGTTGAGCTCTCACTGTGTGCCAGGCACAAACTAGACACTCAATAAATGTTTCTTGAAGGAATGAGTGAGGGATTCATATCTAATTTGATTTAGTGTTTTCTGATATTTTTCTAAGTGCCTCACACTTATGTACTTATTTCACATGCACAGATGACCCCAGGAGGTGAGAGCTTCAGCTGTTTCCATTTTACTGATAGGGAAGCAGTGGCCCAGAGTAGCTTAGCTAAGTTGCCCGAGGTCACACAGCTTGTGAGAGTTGAAGCTGAGGCCAGTTTTGTGAGAAATGGTTCCTAAACTCTAAAATGTCAATGCTGCTGCTGCTGCTAAGTCGCTTCAGTCGTGTCCGACTCTGTGCGACCCCATAGAAGGCAGCCTACCAGGTTCCTCTGTCCTTGGGATTCTCCAGGCAAGAACCGTGGAGTGGGTTGCCATTTCCTTCTCCAATGCATGAAAGTGAAAAGTGAAAGTGAAGTTGCTCAGTCCTGTCTGACTCTTCGCAACCCCATGGACTGCAGCCTACCAGGCTCCTCCGTCCATGGGAGTTTCCAGGCAAGAGTACTGGAGTGGGTTACCATTGCCTTCTCCGATTCTTCTGCTACTTTGGTCTTTTGTTTTCCTTCTTTCTCTGCTCCTAGATCTGTCCCCTTTAAGTCTATTTCAGGGGGTTTTAAACCTCTGCTACATTTGCTGGTGATTTTGTAAATTAATATGTAAAAGTTGTATATTTCATGTTCTTACTTCTAAGGAGCAGACAAGTTTAAAATTTGTATTTTTCTCCAAATAAAAAACCTAGGTAGATATATTTATTACTTTTGTCCCTAATACAATGAGTTTCCTCAGTCTGGAATACAGTGACTCATTAAGCATTTTATGATCATTTTAAATCTTATTCAGATTATTGAATTGCTCTGTTGGCCTGCATTAATAATTTGAATCTGGTTTATTTTACTGTTATGTGTTCCCTTCAACGCTTGCTTCTCTGCACTGGATGACAGTATTTGGTGAGGTGATGACCTCAAAGGTAATTTGCTCACCTGGGACTTCAAATAGATTAAAAAAAAAAACACCCTAATCAAGCTTTTCCAGTTGTTCCCAGCAGGAAAGTGGACTGAATACTTACCACAGAAGTCAGTCCATGGCAGCAGATGTTCTAACTTACTTCTCAGTAATCCAGTGAATACCCAGGAACCCCCAAGAACCATAATCCCAATGACTTGAACCCACCTGATGCTCTCCCATCAACCCCAAACTCTGCCAAACTCCCAGGGATCACCAGATGAAGAGATATTTCCTGTTTATATCTTGTGCATATTTTACTTTATTTTGAGGGGATATTGCTTTTTTTTTTAAGATTTTTTTTTTAATGTGGACCATTTAAAAAGTCTTTTTGAATTTGTTACAATATTGCCTCTGTTTTTTATGTTTCGGTTTTTTGGCCAAGAGGCATGTGGGATCTTAGGTCCCCAACCAAGGATTGAACCTGCACCCCCTCCACTGGAAAGTGAAGTCTTAACCACTGAACCGCCAGGGACGTCTCAAGGCAGGGGGAGCAGGGGCATCCGATATTGCTTAAAGATCCCCATTGCCATGCCTAAGTCCTGAGTAGGTAATAAGACACCGTCAGTGAGAAGACATGAGGGTTTTCTTCCACACCCTGGTTCTTCTTCCCTTTCCTTCCTGCCCCTTGTGGTCTTCCGACCCTTGACTGAAGGGTGTTTCCTGGGACTAGCTTAAGGAAACAGCAGTTCCCAACCCTCGGATACAATGCACCCTTTCCATAAGAAACATTTTGGGAAGCCTCTTTTTACCACCCTAGAATGACATTCACAGATGTTACAAGTCTTGGTGGTGTGGGGCCATCCCCCAGCATCTCAGGCCCTTGCCTGTTCAATGCCAAAACATCCCCATCATTGTGATAATCAAAGTCTGCCTACCAGGAATTCCCAAAACACACTCCTAGGGCAGGCAGGAACCAGACTCTTGTCTGTCTTGTTCACTGCCATATCCCCACCACCTAGCACAAGACCCTGCATGCAGAAGCTCAATCAGTATCTGTTGAATAATCACTATATGGTCTAGTTACCTATGCTGTGACTTATTGCCCTCTTCCCACTACCCACCCCCCTCCTCTCTTCACCTCCCTGCCTGGGGGGAGGGAAGAAAAACAGCTTCGAGTGTGCAAGAGCCAGACCCTCCCACAGAGATGTCTACACTGTTCACTGATGCTACAGTCAAAGGGATGTTTTAGGAGAGGGGCTGATTTCTAGTCCTGGTTGGGGTTGAGTGAGGACAGGGCGTGCACAGAAAAGCAGAGACGCCTGTAGAGATAAGAATTGCTCAGTGGATACAGCCAGATTCTCTAGCCTTACAACCTGGCTCTGGCACTTATCAGCTGCTTAAGGTCTGGTAACCTCTCAGTGCCTTAGTTCTCTCATCCATAAAGTGGATAACAATAGCAGTTAAGACTGTTGTGAAGATTTAAATGAGATAATTCATGTCAAGTGACGAGGACAGAGCTTAACATGTTATAATTATGCGTTGTTTGTTTTCATGAAATGGCTGAATAACTTGGATAAAGGCACCATCCTTCCCTCAGCCTAGCATTCTCCCTACTCCTGCTCCAATCCTCTTCTCACCCTCCTCCATTAGACATTCAAGTCCCACCGCCATTGGTGGATATTTAGAGACCCGGCACATGGCCACCTTCTCTCTGCCCTTTCCCTATTTTTCCGTGCTGCAAAGCCCATCTCGGAGATCCATTGTGTGGGCCCAGCCACACTCTTCCAAGGCCCTTCCCCATTAACCTCGGAGGTCCCACCCACCACGTTTCCTGCCCTACTCCTCTCACCTGCATGGGAAAACACAGTGCCAGCCAGCTCTCTCCTTCCCTTCTAGGTTTGCGCTACTCATCTCGGACCAGCCAGGCAGCCAAAGGTCCCCTCCTAGTCCCTACACTGATCACAGCCTCAGAATCACCAACTCTCCCTAAATGGGTCCTTCCCAATCCCTACCCCGATCTGTGACCCCAACTGTCTATTTCCCACTCAGTGACACCAGAAGGGTCCACAACCGAGTCTATGTGAGACTCTTAAGACAGTCCACCTTCTGGTCAGTGGGTCCCAAGGGTCGCCCACACCTTGACAGTGTGAGCCCAGGGGGGATAGCGCTGCAGTCTGGAATGGACGACTACGGGAAAGGGGAGGAACGCAAAATGGAGCAGTCCGTCCAGGATCGTACCACTGTGGAGAGGGTGGCTGTCTTGCAACATACCATTTTGCTTGTGGGGGAGGGATACGGTGGCTGCCTCGTTCCCTAATGGAGAGTGGAGTGTCGCAATCCTGCTAGTCCCAAGATCTGATTCTCACCCACTTTGGGCAAGCCTCTCTCTGGCGTCCCACCCTCAGCCTCTCTCCTATCAGCCATCTTAACTACTTTCACCACCCGCCCCATTCCTTAATTTCACAGCCGGAATGCATCGGAGCTGGCAATTGGCCTACGGGTGGGGCGAGCAGGACCGCTACGGGCTCTGATTGGTCGATGACCGAATTCTCGTCCTTGCTATCCTTTGAAGCTGCACTGGTTCAGAGAATAACATGGCCCCGCCTCCGCTCCCGCGCTCGGGGCTCCCATTGGTCACGGTTCAGGGACATGCGCAGTGGATGCCAGACCAGTGTGCCGAGCCAGTTAAGGCGGCTTTGAGGATTTCGGGTGGTGGGTTTGAATACCGCCCCAGAGGTTCAGATTGCTCAAGTGTAGAAGGTGGTGTTTACTGCTGGAGGGTTAGTAAGATCACACATCAGGACGCCTGCTGTGCTGGGTGATACAATCGTAGATTCTGTAACTCACCCACTAGGGTTTTGGGTGGGCTTCCTTAAGTAGCTCAGTTGGTAAAGAATCCTCCTGCAATGTGGGAGACCCGGTTTCGATCCCTGCGTTGGGAAGATCCCCTGGAGAAGGGAAGGGCTACCCACTCCAGTATTCTGGCCTGGAGAATTCCATGGACTGTATAGTCCATGGGGTCACACGGACACGACTGAGTGACTTTCACTTTCAGGGTTTTAAGTGCGTGTGCCAAGTGTTTCTGCAACCCTTTATTCTCTAGTTTACTCAAAATAGAAAACGTTCTATGAGTTTAGGAAAACTCTCAGAAGTTATTTTAATAAAATTAAATCCTGCCACAGTGGGATGGGTACAGTAGGGTGTCTGGCTCTCCCAAGACTATAAATTGCAGAGTGACATCTTGTAGTCTTTGAATATGATGTACCAAAATCATTAACTTTACTCCTGACAAAACCGATACAAAGTTTGAAACTGTGTTCAAGCCTCTGTGGCCTTGTCTTTTAAAGTAAAATGCTGACTTGAGTCAATGATTGGGAAATGTGAAGATTTAGAAACAAAGTATAGCTGTTGGGCTAAGGAACTGGTAACAATTTAGACTATAATTCTGCCACATAACAATCACCCGAACTCCCAGTTCCCTGAAGGACACAGATAAAGGCCTGACACACATTCCTAAGTTGTTTTTACAGGAAACAGACACCCCACCCCACCCCCCACCAGATGAAAACCGCTGACCGCAAGAACACAGACCCCAGACTGGCTGAAACCAGAAAGTTGATAATGCTTGAAATGTCACCTTGATGCCAACCAATCCAAGAACTGTCCACGAGCTGATCACGCCCTGCTCCTTGAACACTATAGAACTCCTTATTACCCTCTCCAGGCTGGCTCACAGGGTGTTCAGGGCATTAGCCCACTGTGGCCCCCTTGGCCTGGCAAAGCAATAAAAAGCTGTTCTTTCCTACTTCACCCAAAACTCTGTCTCCTTGTTCCTATCTGGCACCGGTGAACAGAGGCCGAGTTTCAGCAACAAGTTTACAGCAGTTGAAAGCCCTAACAGCAAGGCTTTTGACAAAAGGTGTTTAAAAGAATACACTTTACACAGTATTCAATGTGCAAAGTGATGGTTTTGGAGCATTAGGCCTTCTCAGACAGGACAGGATTGCTACGATTGACGTGTCATTTAATATATATCATAGGCAGTATAGCCAGTTACCTACTTTAAACTCTGCAATTTTTACATTATATATGTAAATTAAGGGCTTCCCAGGTGGCACAGTGGTAAAGAATCCACCTGCCAATGCAGGAGACGCAGGACACGTGGGTTCAATCCCTGAGTGGGCAAGATCCCCTTGGAGGAGGAAATGGCAACCCACTCCAGTATCTTGCCTGGAAAATACCATGGACAGCAGAGCCTGGTGAGCTACAGTCCATGGGGTCTCAAAGAATCAGACATGACTGAGCATGCATGCACACATATAAATTAAAATATAAATATAGGTTGGTGGTTTAGTCACTAAGTTACATACATTATAAACATATATAATATCTATAAATAAATACATGGTTCATAAGGGTATAGATATGGATGATATAGATGGAGTAGTGAGGCCACAGTTCATGGCTCTTGGTCAGTCACATGCTGAAAGAGAAGGGGACTGTTTTTATGTTTTTTTATTAATTTATTTTTTTTTGCTGCACTGAGTGGCTTGCAGGATTCCCTGACCAGGGATTGAACCTGGGCCCTCAGCAGTGAAAGTGCAGAGTCCTAGCCACTGGACCACAGAGGAATTCCAAGGAGATGACTGTTGCTAATTTTACATAGTGTTCCCACTTTTAGGAAGGCTGAGCTTTGAGTCCTCTGCTTTCACCAAATAGGACAAATTTCCCTTAATTTGCTTGGAAACTCTATGTCCAGCACTGCCTCCACTGCTGAAAACACGAGCTGGCTTTTGTATCCGTTCTGATCCTAGAAAGATTGTTATTTTAAGTGTGTGTATGGGTGTTTGGGATGCTGGGTAGAACAAATGAAAGGGTTGGTTGAAGTGTGGGCACTTGGTCATCCCTGAATGCTTCTTTCTGATGGTGGCTGGATTTGTAATATATGTACTTCAATTTAGTATCTCCACTCAGGGTCCATAGTTAGTGACAGGTGCATTGTCTTTGTTTAGGATCTTGCAATAATGGTATAACCCAACATGTAATAAACTATATAGTTTATATTATAAAAATATACCCCAAAGTGATATAATTAAAGAAGACAGAGATCTTTAGCTTATGAATAAAAGGATGAGCCTATTTGAATAAAATAAAATATTTTTTTATTAAAAAAAAAACTCCAAAAATATAGCATGCACTATGTGTATAGCCCTTTAATTTTTCCAATTCCATCATTATCAACTCGTTTATACCTTGACTACAGGCAACTTGAAGAGAAAAGCTTTTGTTTTTTATTTAATTGGCTAAGTTTGGCAACTATGGAAGAACCCAGTGTGTGTGTTTACAATCTTATGATCAACAGAGCGTTCAGAAAATTGGGCGATAAAGATGCACATATGCATAGTGTCAGCATAGCTTGTGTGTTAGAAGTTGGACAGGAAGCTTTAAAAAGTTATTCATTACCAACAATGGTCTTTTGAAATCAAAGCAAAATCTTTTTTTTGTTGTTGTTTTTTGGCTGCCATGCATGGCATGTGGGATCTTAATTCTGCCACCAGGGATTGAACCACATACCCTACAGTGGAAGCATGGAGTCTTAACCACTGGACTGCCAGGGAAGTCCCCACTAAATCTTTTAAAGAAATAAAGCTTTTTAATTTTCTTTGATTTATAACTGAAAGGTAATTTGTCAGTGTTTAAAAATACTTAGGCAACTGGGTGTGGGGGCAAGTGGAATGCTGCGGCAAGTTGAAGGCCCAGGACACTGTGGGGGGCAGGGATTAAAAAAGAGAAAAACATTAATCTTTTCAAAGTTTTTTCCTAATAACTAGTAATAGTCTTATCAAAGATAGATGAACTTCACTCTGTATAATGGGCTCCAGTTTCATCCATCTCATTAGAACTGATTCAAATGAATTCTTTTTAATGGCTGAGTAATATTCCATGGTGTATATGTACCACAGCTTCCTTATCCATTCATCTGCTGATGGGCATGTAGGTTGCTTCCATGTCCTGGCTATTATAAACAGTGCTGCGATGAACATTGGGATGGGGAATACGTGTAACTCTATGGCTGATTCATATCAATGTATGACAAAACCCACTGGAAAAAAAAAAAGATAGATGAACTTTTTGTGTAAATTTTTAATAATAAAATAATTATAGCAGTGCCAGATATTTGCAATGAGTGAGACCAGTTACTTAACAGAATCTCTCCTCCCTCCATAAAGTTCTATCTGTGATACTCCTGAAGGTCCTGTGTGCTTTGGCACTCAGTTCAGTTCAGTTCAGTCACTCAGTCATGTCCGACTCTTCATTACCCCATGGACCACAGCACACCAGGCCTCCCTGTCCATCACCAACTCCCAGAGTCTACTCAAACTCATCTCCATTGAGTTGGTGATGCCATCCAACCATCTCATCCTCTGTCGTGCCCTTCTCCTCCTGCCTTCAATCTTTCCCAGCATCAGGGTCTTTTCCAATGAGTCAGTTCTTCCCATCAGGTGGCCAAAGTATTGGAGCTTCAGCTTCAACATCAGTCCTTCCAATGAATATTCAGGACTGATTTCCCCTAGTGTGACTGTATTTGGAGATGGGGCCTTTAAGAAGGTAATTAAGGTTAAATGTAATCTTAATGGGACCCTAATCCGATAGAACTGGTGTTTTTATAAGAAGAGGGAGAGACATCAGAGATGCATATACACAGATAAAAGGCCACGTGAGGGCACAGTGAAGAGGCAGCCATCGTTAAAGGAAGCAGCCTTTCAAGGAGAGAGGCCTCAGGAACCAAAACTGCCCACATCTTAATACTGGACTTCCAACCTCCAGAACTGAGAAAATATATTTCTGCTGTTTAAGTCAACTAGTCCATGGTACTCCATTATGATAGCCCAAGCAGATAAATACAGATGGCTGCCAACATTCTTCCCTTGTCTGTTGTTATGTTCTCTGGCAATGGGACTTTGCACCTCCCCATTCAGAGGTGGAATCTATTTCCTCACCTCTTGAGCCTGTGCTTTGGCCAACAGCATGCAACAGAACTGCCATCACGTGAAATCTAGAGCCTAGGCCTCAAGTGACCTTGCAGCATCTGTCTGGGCCCTAGTGCAACACTGCGCTGAGCCCTCCACGTGAGGAAGCTGGTCTGGAGAATAAGAAGGAGTGGACAGAGAACCAAAGCACCCCCACTGACAGCTGGCAGCAACGCTGGACATGTGATCAAGGCCATTGAAACTTCCAGTCCAGCCTATCCTCCAGTTCATTGCAGCAACATGGTTGAGCAGAGGGAAGTCCAAGAGTGGAACCACCAGGCGATCCCAGCTCAAATTGCCTACCTACAGGATTGTGAGCAAATACACTGTTGTAATTCAAAGCTGCTATGTTTTACAGTCCTTTGTTTTGAAATAGTAACCAAGCTGACACAATATTCTTCTCTCCCTGACTAGGGCTGAGTGAACCCGATGATATTCCTAAAGGGTGAATTCTGTTTGGGCAGCCAAAGGACCATTTCTTGTCCCTAGGCCAGGGAGCTCCCACACACAGGCAGAGAAGACACTCCAGGCTTGTGACTGGGAGCTTTCCCCAGATCCAAAGTCAGTAGTCTATCACTACTCCTATCTCTTAATGTTTTTGATTATCAAATGTTTATGTCAGGGAAAGATCATTTTACATATTACTGAAGTATATAATCTTATAATATTTTGGTTCATGATGAAAATAAATCATGCATTTATTAAATTTTTAACAGAAAATCGCTTTATAATCCTACAACTTTCGAACAACTCACTGTTTATTATTATAGTCACTCATTATTATTTTAAAACACACAAATAGGGAGTTCCCTGGTTGCCTAGTGGTTAGGATTCCAGGTTTTCACTGACAGGGCCTGGGTTCAACCCCTGGTCAGGGAACTGAGATCCCACAAGCTGTGCAGCATGGCCAAAAACAAAACAAAAAAACATAGTCAGCTGTCAGGAAAATGCACAAAAAATTGCCTGGGTATTTTATTTTATTTATTTATTTTATTTTTATAATTGCCTAGGTATTTTAATATATTTACCCAAGCTATTACAGAATTCTTTCCATTACCAAGAGTAGTCAGATTTTTTTCACTTGATTTTAAACCAAATTCATTTATAATAGCCAGGACATGGAAGCAACCTAGTTGCCCATCAGCAGACGAATGGATAAGGAATCTGTGGTACATATACACCATGGAATATTACTCAGCCATTAAAAAGAATTCATTTGAATCAGTTCTAATGAGATGGATGAAACTGGAGCCCATTATACAGAGTTAAGTAAGTCAGAAAGATAAAGAACAATACAGTATACTAACGCTTGTATATGGAATTTAGAAAGATGGTAACGATAACCCTATATGCAAAACAGAAAAAGAGACATAGATGTACAGAACAGACTTTTGGACTCTGTGGGAGAAGGCGAGGGTGGGATGTTTTGAGAGAGCAGCATCGAAACATGTATATTATCAAGGGTGAAACAGATCACCAGCCCAGGTTGGATGAACGAGACAAGTGCTTGGGGCTGGTGCACTGGGAAGACCCAGAGGGATGGGGTGGGGAGGGAGGCGGGAGGGGGGATCGGGATGGGGAATACCTGTAAATCCATGGCTGATTCATGTCAATGTATGGCAAAAACCACTACAATATGTAAAGTAATTAGCCTCCAACTAATAAAAATAAATGGAAAAAAAATTCATATTGTTAATCTCCATCAGCAACTTGTTGGCAATTGTGTGAGAGGAAATCCCTTCGTATGACTTCTGCCAAACTTTCAAAAACATTCTCTAATGAATGTTATTAAAAAGGTCTTTGATTTCTCTGCCCAAATGAGCACTGAATTTCAGGCTAGGATTTTCCATGCCACATTTTGATTAAGCAGTGAATAGGTTTGTTTTTGATCAACATAAAGGCTTACATGCTAACAATAATATCTTGAGATATAAACTCTCAGCTTCCAGCCTTTAGATTCCTCAAATTTATTCCCTGTGGTCAAGTGACATTTTTCATTCAGTAAAGTGATATCATAGTAATCTTTGTAAAACCTTCATTGAAATAGGAAACTGAAACACATTCCTACTTGACAGAGGAAAAGCTGAACCACAAGGATAAGAAGCCTTTAGAAACTCAGCTAATGCTATGAGATGGCTCTTCTCAGACAAACACGTGTGTATATACTTTACAGGCACACTCACACAGATAGATGTGTGCATATTTGTGTGGATGTAGAACCATAGATTGGTCAGGGGCCTCAAGGGGTAAAGCCTAATTTTGTGGACTGATCGAAGTGATTGGACACCCCATCCTCGATACCAAATTATTTTAAAATAATTCAATGAGGATTTCACACAAGAATTTGAGATTCCATCTTAGGCAGGAGAGGAACACCTGTAAAATTTATGGACTGTATTAGATCTGTCCAATCAGAATTCATTTATTCAAGAAACATTTTTATTAAGATATAATTGACATATAACATTATATTATTTTCAGGCATACAATATAATGATTGGATATTTGTATACATTGAAAAATGATCACCACAATAAATCAGTTACCATTTGTCACTACGTAAAATTATGAAATGTTTTTTCTTGGGATGAGAACTTCTAAGATTTACTTTTAAGATTTTACTTTTAGCAACTTTCAAACATGCAATACAATATTATTGATTATAGTCACCATGCTGTACATTTTATCCCTATGACTTATTTGTTTTATAACCGGAAGTTCATACCTCTTGACCTCCTTTGTCCACCCTCCAACCTCCAGTCCCTCTGGCAACCACTTATCTATTCTCTGTATCTGTGAGTTGAGTTTGGTTTGGTTTGTTCATTTTGTTTATCAGACTCCACATATATGGGAAATCATACAGTATTTGTCTTTCTGTCTGACTTTTTTAACTTAGCATAATACCCTTAAGGTCCATCCATGTTGTTGCAAATAGCAAGATTTCATTCTTTATGGCTGAGTAATAGTCCATTGTGTATATATGTACCACATCTTCTTTATCCACTCATCCATCGATAGACAATTAGATTGTTTCCATGTCTTGGCTATTGCAAATAATGCTGCAGTTA
Source organism: Muntiacus reevesi (assembly GCF_963930625.1). Classification (NCBI taxonomy): domain Eukaryota; kingdom Metazoa; phylum Chordata; class Mammalia; order Artiodactyla; family Cervidae; genus Muntiacus; species Muntiacus reevesi. The sequence goes on along the minus strand of NC_089271.1, from coordinate 51,912,597 downwards.
ACAGAGGCATGTATATATCTTTTCAAATCAGTGTTCTCGTTTTGGAATTGCTGATTCTAATTTTAATTTTTTGAGAAACTTCCATATGATTTTCCATAGTGGCTGCACCAATTTACATCCCCACGAATGGTGCAGGAGAAGGGAATGACAGAGATGAGGTGGTTGGATGGCATCACCGACTCGATGGACATGGGTTTGGGTGGACTCCGGGAGTTGGTGATGGACAGGGAGGCCTGGCATGCTGTGGTTCATGGGGTCGCAAAGATTCGGACACGACTGAGCAACTGAAATGAACTGAACTGAAAAATAGTGCACAAGGGTTCCCTTTTTTCCACATCCTCACCAACACTTGTTCTTTCTTGTCTTAAAAAAAATTTTTTTTTTTGATGGGATCTTAGTTCCCTAACCAGGGATTGAACTCACACCCCCTGCGGGGGAAGGACAGAGTCTTTTTTTTTTTTTTTTTTGGAAGGACAGAGTCTTAACCACTGGACTGCCAGGGAAGTCCATATTTCTTGTCTTTTTGATGATAAGCATTCTGACAGATGTGAGTGAGGTGGTATCTCATTATGGTTTTGATTTGCATTTCCCTGATGATTAGTGATGTTGAGCATCCTTTCATATACCTGTTGGCCATCTGTATCTCTTCTTTAGAAAAATGTCTATTCAAATCTTCTTCCCATTTTTAAATTGGATTGTTTGGTGTTTTGCTATTGAGTTGTATAAATTCTTTATATATTTGGGTATTAACCCTTTATCAGATATGTAATTTGCAAATATTTTCTCCCATTTCATAGGTTGAATTTTTCATTTTGTTGATGGTTTCCTTTATTGTGCAGAAGCTTTTAGTTTGATGTAGTCCCACTTGTTAATTTTTGCTTTTGGAGTCAGATCCAAAAAGTCATTTCCAAAACTGATGTCAAGGACTTACTACCTTTGTTTTCTTCTAGAAGTTTTATGGTTTCAGGCCTTACATTTCTTCAATCCATTTGAGTTAATTTTTGTGTGTAGTGTAAGATATTAGTCTAGTTTCATCTTTTGCTTGTGGATATCCAGTTTTCCCAACACCATTTACTGAAGAGACTCTCCTTTCCCCATCTTATATTCTTAGGTCCTTTGTCATGAATTAATTGAGTGTATATGTGTGGGTTTATTTCCGGGCTCACTATTCTGTTTCATTGATCTATGTATCTATTTTATACCACAATCAAGTTAGGTAACACACTCGTCACCTCATAGAAGTTACTCTGTGTGTGTGTATCTGTGTGTGGTGAGAATATTTAAGATCTACTCTCTTAGTAAATTTCAAATATTACAGTACAATAGTGTTACTATTGCCACCACACCACTGTACATTAGATCTCTAGAACTTATTCATCTCATAATTGGACATTTATACCCTTTGATCAACATCTCCCCATTTTTCCCAGTGACCCCTTCCCTCCCTCCAGCCCCTAGCACCCACTAACTCATTCTAAAAACATCATTACAGCATTGTGTCTTTTAAAGTCCAGTTAATGGGACTTCCCTGATGGTCTAGTGGTTAAGACTGCATGCTTCCAATGCAGGGGGCTTGGGTTCAGTCCCTGGTCGGGGAACTAAAATCCCACATGCCATGTGGTGTGGCAAAAAAGAAGAAGGCAAGTTCTAAAATCCAGTTAACTATGTTTCCTAAACTCGGCTAACTCAGCAAAAATGAAGGATTTCTGAGTCTCAATAACTTGATTCTGTTTTAGGCACCGAATCAAGCATTTCCCTGCTTGAGTAGATCTGATCTGGTCACTTGCACACAGGGAAATTTAGGACCTTAAACACCAAATCTTCCCTTTTATTAGAACATGAATCTTCAGCCAGTGAGGGGAGGTGATAATTAAACCAACCAGAGCACCATCAGCCTCACTTTCTCAAGTCTCATGGTTAGGTTTCTGGAGTGCGTCCTTGTAGCCATGAATTTGACATTTCAGGATGAGTTTCCCTTTTGGTCATTTCTGAAACAAAGTTATTTGCCATCTGATGGCCTGCAACTATAGTTACCATCTACTGGTTTGGTCAGTTGTCACCGATAGCTGAGCACGATGTCTTCTTGGTTCACCCTTAGTTGACTCAAGTTTGCAGAGCCAAAGTGAATTGGATCTCAGACTGAATCCTTGCCTCCATATAACAGCTCTGTCCCATGTTTAATACAGGGGATTGATCTGATGAATTACTCAGACATCTCTACTCCCCGAGATGTCTCTTGAACATTTGTTGTTCAAAGTGTTCTGCCTCATACGTTATATACATTCTCTCCTTTTACCCTCACGACCAACCCACAAGGTAGCTACTTTTGTCCACATATTACAAATGAGGAAACTGAAATTCGGAGAATTTAGGGGACCGGTTTGCTAAAGGTCACAGAGCCAGTGCAAATAAAGCTGAGCAGTGTCTTCTAAAATGTAGCCCCCAGTTCCCCTATCCCCTCACCTCATTCATCTATCAACCTCCTATTGATCCTTTGGATTTTAGCTGAAACATCTCTTTCCTTCCTTGACACCCTGAGTTCAGCTTCTGTGCTTCTCCTGTGGGCTCCCGGGGCCCCCAGACTTACCCCATCATCCCTCCTCTGTAATCCCTAAGTGGCCAAGAGATTTGTGGCTTGATTTTATAGTTTTAAGCATGTAGGAGATATTTAAGAAATAGCTGTAGGAACTTAGAAAATAAACTCATGATTGCCAAGGGGAAGGGATAGTTAAGGACTTTGGGAAGGTCATGTGTATATTGCCATATTTAAAATGGATAACCAACAAAGACCTATTGTATAGCACAGAGAACTCTGCTCAATGTTATGTGCCAACCTGGATGGGAGGAGGCTTGGGGGAGAATGGATACATGTGTATGTATGGCTGAGTCCCTTCCCTGTTCACCTAAAAGTATCACAACATTGTTAATCAGCTATACCCCAATACAAAGTGTTTTTGGTCTTAAAAAATAACAAAATAAAATTAAAAAACAGGAATGTGAAAAAAAAGAAATAGTTGTGGGATGAGTAAATAAATGAATACGTGAGCAGGCCAATCCCCAGGTTTCCACAAAACCCCATCATCTCCCATAAGACACAGTAAGCCCAGTGCTGAACCCTCTAGGGTAGGGGGAGATGTATAGAGATTAATGAGTTCTGCCTTTGTGGTTTTACTGCTAGTTAGAGAGACAATTCAGAAAATAATGATTGATAATGCAGTGTTCTCTGAGCTAGAGATAGAGTGGATAGAGGCCAGTTGAGGCAGGAAAATCAACTGATGTCATTGGCAAAGAGGCAAACAAAAGTCTGGTTCATCCAAATTCGTTTCTCAGTCCAAATATGAAAACAATCACATGAATATAAAGTATGAACTTGGGGGGTGGGGTTTTCCTGGTGGCTCAGTGGTAAAAAGTTCTCCTGCCAATGTTGGAGACACAGGTTCAGTCCCTGGTCTGGGAAGATCCCACATGTTATGGAACAACTAAGCCCATGCACCACAACTATTGAACCCACACTCTACAGTCTGGGAGCTGCAACTACTGAACCCACGTGTTGCAACTACTGAAGCCCATGCACACTAGAGCCCATGCTCCACAACAAGAGAAGCTACCATGATGAGAAGCCCACACACCACAACTAGAGAGTAGCCCCCACTCACCACAATGAGAGAAAAGCCCTCACAGCAACAAAGACCTCACAGCCATAAATAAATAACATTTTTTACAAATATTTTTTAAAAATAATGAACTGGGGAATCAAGCCTGATACCTTTATGGTCAGATGTGGATGAATAGGCTAAATACACTCTTACCTGTGAGTGATATATTATCTATTATACAGTGTGTGTGCACTCAGTCATGTCCAACTCTGTGCGATCCCATGGACTGTAGCCCACCAGGCTCCTCTGTCCATGGGATTCTGCAGGCAAGAATACTGGAGTGGGTTGCCATGCCCTCCTCTAGGAGATCTTCCCTGACCCAAGGATCAAACCCACTTCTCTTTAGTCTCCTGCATCAGCAGGTGGGTTCTTTACCACTACCACCACCTGGGAAGCCCTTATCTCCCACACAGATGAGCAATTCTTAAATTGTCTTTGATGGTATTTATTTGACACAAGTAATTCTTGTCATTCAACATTTTTTCTCTTTTTTTTCTCTTTTGGTTCTTTGTATGGGCAAAGAGGAGACATGAAGACTACCCAAAACCTGACCCTAGCCTGCTGGTGAGTCCCTGGCTTTCTGGTTTGGGTGACAGCTGCAGATAAGTCTCACTGCTCCTCCTGCTTGCCAAGGCCCTATGTATGCCCTTCATACTCTGGTAAGAGAGAAGAAATCAGTGCCTCTGAGCCAAGGCAGAAGCTCTGTAATTTGCAACTGTCATCACCTTTTTCAGAGTGACCTCCTAATAGGTGCCTCTTGGCAATGCCTGGGCTTAAGAAGAGATTCCTGCTGCCACCTTCTGGGAAAGTGAATAACCGAAGTCAATGTTTGATTGGAATTCAAGGGGAAACTGAATTGGGATCTTGCTGAAGATTCATCCTTTTGATTAATTCCTTTACTCACCATTGGACCTTTGTTTGATATCTTCACAGTAGAAATAGCATCTATTTCAGGCCTTTATCAACCAACTCATTCAACCTCTTAGTTCTTCATTGATTCTGAAGAGATTAGAAGTTGTTTTTCAAAATATGTATTAAATACCTTTTTGCATATGCCAGTTTCCCAGGCAATGCAGAAGGATAATGAAACAGTCATGGCCTCTCTTCTCCAGAAATTTCTCACTGAGAAAAGGGCACAGGGGTACAAGATACAGGACAGAACTGAGGTGAACTGATACAGGTAGAAAGTTATTTCCCTTTAACATATTCTGACCAGAGACACATATATTTTGAAAACAAGGTGAAGAAAGGGTAGAAAGCAAGGAACGAGGCCATCAGAAAACAAAATTTAATGGAAGCAGTTGAGATGAAATCCCACATAGTTAATTAAACAAGGCCCCTTTAGGCAAGAGTCCAAATTTTCCTACATTGTATTTTTTCTGTCATTATCATCATTTTTTTTTACTGTTACATTGCATGTTAATTACTTCTTGGCAGCTGCTGCCTAAATAATGTCTTGGTAGCTGCCCCTGGCTCTGATTCCTCTGTATCCAGAATTGTTGTTCCTTTTTCTGTGTGGGGACACAGGAGAAGGATAACCCTGGGCTACATAGCTGAAAACAAATTGAACACATAAATTCCACTTTCTTAGAAGCCCCCTCAGCCCTGGGAGGGGGGTTGCTGCTGCCCCCAGGACACTTTGGTAGGGCGCTGGGTACCTCCTGGCTCAATTTCTTCTTCTTTTCCCATTTCTTCCTCACTTCACTCCTCCAAGATTGTCTCTTGTCACTTCATTTAAGCAATGGCACAAAACCAAACTTTCAGCTATTATTACTATTTTTCCTATTGTTCTTTCAGCAGGATCCAGTCTTCTGCAAAGTTTGCCATTTTTTAGAGACAATATGGAGACTATTGGTTACTTTTTTATAAATGTTATCATTTATTTATTATAAATTTTATGCACATTTTAAAGTATAATTTAACATGGACTCTAGTCAAATTTTTGATGGACTAATGAATCTCCTCCTCCCCTCCACCCAAAACAGGTATGGCCATGTATGTACACATGTGAGAGGGGGTAGATGTTGGCCAACCTTCAATTTACCAAGTTAGTGCTTGCTTTGGCAGCACATATGCTAAAACTGGAATGATGCAGAGAAGATTAGCATGGCCCCTGCTCAAGAATTACATGCAAATTCATGAAGCAGTCCATATTTTTTTCTTGTATTTGCCATTACACCACCTCCGGATGAGATGGGGGAACACTCTTTCTTTAATTTTGAAATTGTATTTGGAATTTATTATTGCTGTGTACTAAGAACTTGGCCTAAATAAAATCCTACAAGGTATATTCACACAAAAAATTTTTTTTACCAAGTTAGAACCTTAGCAATCTAACAGAGCCTGAATTTCGAACTATTCTTGCCATTTTTTTGTGAAAAAAGAAAAAAATTTCACATTAGGGAAAAAAAGGAGAAAGGACCTAATCTCAGAATCTAGCCATGTCATCTTCTGGAGTTCCAGAGATCCAGAGAAGGAAGCGAGAATGGAGGTGAAGATGTCAAAGACTGAGCAGGAAGGAGAGAAGAAAAGTAAAGAAAATTCCACTTTTCCAGATCTTGTAGTACCAGATCATCTGCCAGAAAGATAAAGGAAACAAGCCTGGGGGCTAGTCATAAAACTTTGGAAGATCTTTTAAGGGAAATGGGAATTTCTTCCCAAAGGCAAACAAAAGATCTTTTGGATAGTATTAAGGCCCAACAGCACCTGTGATCCCTTCTTGTTTAAGAAATTGCTGCGGCAGCACCTCACTAGTTATTGGTGATGATTTGGAGGGAAACAGAGAGCACAGAAACCATGGCCTGGAAAAATCTGATTTCAAGTCAAGAAAATGAAATATTTTGTTGTGAAGAACCCTAGAAGAGCATCTCACAATGCTAATAGTAGGTCCTTGAGGAAGTCACCAGTTTTGGTCCAGAGAACTGTGGTGACTGCACCATGCCCTCAGCCCTGGTTTCTCATCTGGTTTATCTTCCAAGCACACACTGTGGTTGGTGTTGCTACGGCTGCCAGGGCAAGATAATAAAGCCCGTCTGTCTCCCCTGAGTCTGTACATGTATTTTATAGCTTCATCAAGGTATAATTTACATATCATAAAATTCACCCATTGTAAGTGTACAATTCAATGATTTTTAAATAAATTGACAGAATCATACAACTATCATCATGAACCAGTTTCAGAGGTTTTTCATCAAACCCAAAATTTCCCTCAAGCCCACCTGTAGTCACTTCCCACTCCCAATTCCCAGCCCTAGGCAAGTCCCTGTGGATACCATTTCTGGACATTTCACATAAATGGAATCATAATGTGTAGGCCTTTCTGTCTGGCTCCCTTCACTCTCTATAAGATTTCTGAGGTTCATCAATGTTGTAGTATATATCAGTATTTTGTTCCTTTTTATTGCTGACAGTAATACATTCCTTGGATATACCATGTTTTGTTTATCCATTCACCAGTATTGGACATATGGATACTTCCTAGACTTTCATTATTATGAATCAGTTCAGTTCACTTCAGTCGCTCAGTTGTGTCCGACTCGGTGACCACATGGACTGCAGCACGCCAGGCTTCCCTGTCCATCACCAACTCCCAGAGCTTGCTCAAACTCATGTTCATCAAGTCAGTGATGTCATCCAACCATCTCATCCTTTATTGTCCCCTTCTCCTCCTGCCTTCAATCTTTCCCAGCATCAGGATCTTTTCCAATGAGTCAGTTCTTCGCATTGGATGACCAAAGTATTGGAGTTTCAGCTTCAGCATCAGTCCTTCCAATGAATATTCAGGACTGATTTCCTTTAGGATTGATTGGTTGGATCTCCTTGCAGTCCAAGGGACTCTCAAGAATCCTCTCCAAAACCACAGTTCAAAAGCATATTTATGAATAATGCTGCTATAAATGATGGACTTCCTGGGTGGTCCAGTGGTAAAGAATCTGCCTGCCAATACAGGGACACAGGTTCGATCCCTGGTCCAAGAAGATCCTGCATGCCACAGGGCTGTTTACCATTACTAGAGAATCCTTGAGTAGCAATAAAACTAAGACCTAAGGCAACAAAATAAATAAATAAATAGTAAAAAAAAAATAGGTTAAATTATTCACATACAAGTCTTTGTGTGAACATATTTTTATTCTCTTGAGTAGATTCCTAGGAGTGAAATTTCTGGGTTGTATGAGGGTAGCTCAGCTGGTAAAGAATCTGCCTGGAATGCAAGAGACCCTGGTTTGATTCCTGAGTTGGGAAGTTCCCCTGGAGAAGGGTATGGCAACCCACTCCAGTATTCTTGTCTGGAGAATCCCCATGGACAGAGGAGCCTTGTGGACTACAATCTATGGGATTGCAAAGAGTCAGGCATGACAGAGTCACTAAGCGTGACAACAACATGATTAGTTTATTAATAAATTTTCAAGAAACCTGTCAAACTTCTTTCCAAATGACTGTACCATTTAAAATTCCCATCAGTGATGCATGAGAGTTCTAGTTTCTCCACATTTGTGCCAACACTTGGTATTATCTGCCTTTTTGGTAATAGCCATTCTAAAGCCATTTGGAATGTAGTAACATCTTATTGTGGTTTCAATTTGCATTTCCTTAATGACTCATGAGGCTGAGTATCTACATTTTCATTTGCTTATTAGCCATTCCTATACCTTCTTTGGTGAAATGTGTACTCAAATCCTTTGCCAATTTTTAAATTGGCCTGTCTTCTTACTGAGTTTGAAGAGTTCTTTGTATTTTCCAGATATAAGTCCTTTATCAGACATGTGATTTGAAAATATTTTCTTCCAGTCTATGGTTTGTCTTTTCTTTTTTTTTTTTTTGTCTTTTTTTTGAGAAAAGTTTATTTTTGTTTTATAATATTCATTGGAAATACACTGGAAGAGTATATATCAAGTCTTCAACGGTGGTTATTCTGGAGCAATAGAAGTTTTAGGTAGTAAACTTTTTACTCTTCTTGCTAAATATTTCTGTAATTAATTTTTTTCATTTTAATGGCTATTACTTTTTTATTTTTAAAATTTATATTTAATTGGAAGATAATTGCTTTACAATGTTGTGTTGGTTTCTGCCATACAACTACATAAATCATTCATAAGTATACAGATGTCCCCTCCCTCTTGAACCTCCCTCCCAAACCCCACCCCATCTCACCCCTCTAGATTGTCACAGAGCACAGGGTTGAGCTCCCTGTGTTATACAGCAATCTTATTGCTGTATTCCCATTAGCTAACTAACTTTTTTATTTTTAAAAAACAGGAAATGCTTCATAAATTTGCATGCCATCTTTGTGCAGAGGACATGCTAATCTTTTCTGTATTGTTCCAGTTTTACTATATGTATGTGCTGCTGAAGCAAGCACTGTCTTTTCATTTTCTTAACCATGTCTTTTGAAGTACAAACATTTTAAATTTAAAAGATGTCCAATTTATCAACTTTTTTCTTTCACTGAATTATCTTAGTACATTTGTTGAAATAATTGACCATAAATGTTCAGTTCAGTTGCTCAGTCGTGTCCGACTCTTCGACCCCATGGAATGCAGCACACCAGGCTTCCCTGTCCATCACCAACTCCCAGGGCTTGCTCAAACTCATATCCATTGAGTCAGTGATGCCATCCAGCCATCTCATCCTCTGTCATCCCCTTCTCCTTCCGCCTTCAATCTTTCCCAGCATTAGGGTCTTTTCCAATGAGTCAGTTCTTTGCATCAGGTGCCCAAAGTATTGGAGTTTCAGCTTTAGCATCAGTCCTTCCAGTGAATACTCAGGATTGATTTCCTTTAGGATTGACTGGTTGGATCTCCTTGCAGTTCAAGGGGCTCTCAAGAGTCTTCTCCAACCCAACAGTTCAAAAGCATCAATTCTTTGGCGCTCAGCTTTCTTTATAGTCCAACTCTCACATTCATATATCACTACTAGAAAAACCATAGTTTTGACTAGATGGACCTTTGTTGGCAAAGTAATGTCTCTGCTTTTTAATACACTGTTGTAGTGCATGGACTTAGTTGTCCTGCAGCATGTGGAATCTTCCTAGAGCAGGGATTGAATCGGTGCCCCCTGCATTGGCAGGTGGATTCTTAACCACTGGGCCACCAGGGAAGTCCTCTAGTGGTTATTTTTAAAAGGATGTCTTAGGATACTATTTTCTACATATAGGACCATATTGTTTATGAATGAAGATAGCTTTACTTGGTGGTGGTGTTGATTGTACTAGCTAGAATCTCCACTACAGTGTTAAATGGAGATGGCAAGAGCAGACATCTTCACCTTATTCCTGACACTAATGAAATGATCTTTTCCTTCATTTCAAATAAGAAGTTTTAGCGACTTCCCTAGTGGTCCAGTGGTTAAGACTCCACACTTCCAATGTAGATGATGTGGGTTCAATTCCTGGTTAGGAAACTAAGATCCCACAGGCTGCAAGGTACAGCCAAAAGAAAAGAAGCTCTATGCAAAGATATTTTGATGATGCTTGCACAGTGACAAGAGGTTTGTTAAAAATATCTTTTTCCATTTTTATGTTAGTATTTAGAAATCTTTTTAAGAATTGCATATTAGTTGGCTTCTGCTGCATAAGAAACAGCCCCAAAACATAGTGACTTAAAACAGTAAACATTAAATTACTTCCCAAGATTCTGTGGGTCAGCTGGGTGGTTGTTCTGGTGTAGGTAGGCCAACTCAGTTGGTGTTGGAGGGTACCAGATGGTGTCGCTCACACATGTGGCAGTTGACAAGCTGGTAAGTATAAAAGAGGCCTCTGCTGACCTGGTTCACCTCATTCTGTTAGGCTAGCCTGGGTTTAGGGTTCCCAAGAACAGCATATGTAAGCATACCTCAAGCCTCTGCTTTCATCACATTTGCTACTGTCCTATGGGCCAGAGCAAGTCCTAAAGTAGCTTAGATTCACGGGGTGAAGAAATACTCACCTCTTGATGGGAGGGGTTGTGAAGTCGCATTACACAGGAGCATGGAAGCAGGGAATAGTGGAGAATTAGGACCTTTTCCACAATCTACCACACATAGGTTTGATTTCTAACCATTAAATACTTAGAGGCCTCTGGGTGTCACTTACATTGATTATGAATTTTGTTTGTCAACAAAGTGTCCAGATATAAAACCTATAGTTTAACTAAACTATTATTGATTATGCTTTGCATAAATTAATTTTTTCTTCAAATTATCTGATCTTAAGTATGAGGCTGAGTTGGAGCATAAAGAAGAGACTGCTAGGTGTTCTCTCACTTCCCTCTAAGGTCTCATTCTGATCAGAGGTAACCATCCTGAGAAAACAAAGACCTGCACTTCAGAGGCAAACTGTGAGGCTAATTGGGGCATGCAGATGGGGCTGAAGCTTCCAGTAACTTCACCCTAAGGCTCACATGGGTGTTGGCCTGAACTCTCACAGGGCTCTCAGCATTCATTTCTATGGTAGCAAGAAATACTCTTACTTTGCAAGGTGCAGTGAAGCTAAAGAATTTACCCTTGGCTCAGTTGGGTATTATATAAATTATTTTAAGAACTGTGTATTAGTGGTGCTGGCAGGTTGCAAGAGCAGAACCACATACAACACTCACCAGTTGGACTGAGGGTGGGCAAGGGTCCAGAGAGGGTGCTGGCTCAGGTGCGTTGTTGAACAGGAATGAGCTGTGGTTGGCCTTGGGCTGCTCAACCAACCAGAAGAAGTAGCTACTGCAGGCGCCCCACTAGCAATTTGAGACCACCCTGACCATTTTTTTTCCAAGAAACCAACATTCCCAACAGCCACCACTGTTGCCAGATAATGTGTACCCCTAGCAAACCCCTGCCACATCACCAAACTTCCCTGAGGGAAATCAACAAGAACTCAGTAAATGGAGAGGTATGCTGTGTTCCATGACTGGAAGACTCAATGCAGGAAAGATGTCAGTTCTTCCCAAATTGATCAAAATTTTTACTGCAATACCTATCAAAATCCCAGCCAGGGTTTATGTAGTTTTAGATAAACTGATTCTAAAATTTATACAGAAGGACAAAGGAACTAGAATGTGTGTGTGTGTGTGTATGCTAAGTTGCTTCAGTCACGTCCAACTCGTTGCAACCCTATGGACTTTAGCCTGCTAGGCTCCTCTGTCCAGGCAAGAACACTGGAATGGGTTGCCGTGCTCTTCTCCAGGGGATCTTCCTGACCCAGGGATCGAACTAGCGTCTCTTATATTTCCTGCATTGGCAGCTGGGTTCTTTACCACCAGCGCCCCTGGGAAGCCCAAAAGAATTTAGAAAAGGAAGAACAAAGTTGGAGGAATCGCACTACTCAATTTTAAGAATTTCGTTAAAACTACAGTATTCAAGACAATGTGGTATTTACAAATGTTCAGACACTTAGACCAATGGAGCAAAAGAGAGGGTTTAGAAATAGACTCACACAAATGCTGACTTTTGACGGAGTTGCATAAGAAATTCAATGAAAGCAGGACAGTCTTTTCCAAAAGTAGTGTTGCTGCTGCTGCTGCTGCTGCTAAGTCACTTCAGTCGTGTCCGACTCTGTGCGACCCCATAGATGGCAGCCCACCAGGCTCCGCCATCCCTGGGATTCTCCAGGCAAGAATACTGGAGTGAGTTGCCATTTCCTTCTCCAATGCATGAAAGTGAAAAGTGAAAGTGAAGTTGCTCAGTCGTGTCCAACTCTTCACGACCCCATGGACTGCAGCCTACCAGACTCCTCCGTCCATGGGATTTTCCAGGCAAGAGTACTGGAGTATGCTGCCATTGCCTTCTCCAACAGTAGTGTTAGAACAGTTAGTAATCCATGTGCGAAAAATGAATCTTGATGGAAACCTCAAACTTTAAAAAAAAATTAACAAAAGCAGATTATAGTAATAAATGTTAAACATAAAACTATCAAACTCTTAAAAGGAAACATGGAAGAAGAGCTTGGTAACCAAGGATTAGGGGAAGAGTTCTTAGACTTGACATGAAATACCTGATCCATAACAGAAAAATGATTAAATTTGACCTTACCAAAATTAAAAACTTTTGCTCTTTGAAAGACACGGCTAAAAGAATGAACAGAATGAAGTTATGACTAGGAGAAAGTATTTGCAAATCACATGTCATGCAAAGAACTTGTATTTGGAATATGTAAAGGACTGTTGAAGCTCAACAAAAAAATGAAGCCCAGTTTTTAAAATGGGGAGAAGATTTGAATAGATATATCAGCAAACAGACTATAAGGTGGGATATGAACACATAAAAAGATGTTCAAGGGACTTCCAGTAGTTAAAAATTCACCTGCCAAGGCAGGGGACATGGATTCTATCCCTGCTCTGGGAAGATCACACATGCCACAGGGCAACTAAGCCCATGGGCCACAATTACAGAGCCCACGCTCTAGAGTCTGAATGCAACAACTACTGAAGTCCACACACCTAGATCCCGTTCTCTACAAGAGAAGCTGTTGCAAATGAGAAGCCTGTACACCACAATGCAGAATAGTCCCACCTGCTGCAACTAGAGAAAGTCCATGAGCAGCAATGAAGACCCAGTGTAAACAAAATTAAATTATAAATTTTTTAAAAATTGAAACTACTCTAAAAACTATGACCGTGTGTATGGACAGTATAAACTATGTATCTGTTAAAAAAAAAAAAAAAGATATTCAACCTCATTACCATGAAGGAAATGCAGATTACCACCATGATGGGATGTGCTATGTGCTGTGCTTAGTCGCTCAGTCATGTCTGACTCTGTGTGACCCCATGGACTGTAGTCCGCCAGGCTCCTGTGTCCATGGGATTCTCTAGGCAAGAATACTGGGGTGGGTTGCCATGCTCTCTTCCCAGAAATCTTCTCAACCCAGGGATCGAACCCAGGTCTCCCACATTGCAGATGGAGTCTTTACTGTCTGCACCACCAGGGAAGCCCAAGAATACTGGAGTGGGTAGCCTATACCTTCTCCAGGGAAACTTCCCAACCCAGGAATCAAACCAGAGTCTCCTGCCTTGCAGGTGGATTCTTTACCAGCTGAGCTACCTGGGAAGCCCCCTGTGATGGAATACACAAGTTATAATGAATAATTAAATCATACTGACAACACCAAATGCCAGCAAGAAAATGGAGAAACTGGATCACCCATATATGCTGGTGGGAAAGCAAAATGGCACAGTCACTCTGGAAGCTTACATTCACATAAAAACTAGTGCATGTGGGGAGAGCAAGATGGCGGAGTAGGTGGACATGGAGTATATCTCTATCCACGGATACATCAGGAATACACCTTCAGACACAGAAGTGCATGCAGAACACCAGCTGAGAGCAGACAGGAGGACCTGACCAGTGGAAAAGAATATATAGACCTACGCAAAACTCGGTAGGACGAAGGAACTAGGGGAAAAAACAGGAGTATGAGTAGGACTGGACCTGCCCTCGGTGGGTGAGGGAACTGAAGCAGGGGTCTGATCCCCACACTGGGGCAATTGATTGAGTCAGAGGAGAAACATTTAAGGCTGAGAGTGAAATAGCTGATCTGTGGCAGCCTAAATGGAATGAGAATCAGACAGTCCTTCCTGCAGCCATACATACCCCAGACTATGAAGTGGCTGGGAGCTGGAGTTTAGGGATTGTGGAGCAATCCCAGGGCGAGGGATGCTGTTGACTGCGGAGAGATGGATTGAGGGGATGTGAGGGAGGAGATGATGGTGGGAAATGCCTGTGGAGGAAAGCCAGGAAGCCATGGAAGCAAGGCGATATTGCTGAGTCACATGTAGGGGGTGGAGCCATCACCATAGCCTCTCTCGCCCCACACGCCAGCATTGGCAGCTGAACAATAGAGAGGCTGGCCCATCAAACACCTGACGCACTGAATATATAGAATATATAGAACATATAGAATATACATATATAGAATATGTATATACATATTCTATATACATACACATATATACATATATAGAATATACATATATAGAATATAATAGAATATATATACATATATAGAATATATGTATATTCTATATACAGACTAGGACCCCATCCTGGGTGCCCCTTTAAGTGCCTGACACACCGATCTACAGAGGAGAACCCCAGCCGGGGGGCCCCCTCTATTTGCCTGACATGCTGAGCAACAGAGAAGGATCCCAGGTAAGGAAACCCTCTAAGTGCCTGAATGGGTGGAGCTACGGTGAAAGATCCGAGCAGAAATAAATAAAAAAGAAATGAAAGAAACAGTAGTAATGATTAATAAAACTAAAAGCTGGTTCTTTGAGGAAGATAAACAAAATTGACAAACCTTTAGCCAGACTTATCAGGAAAAAAAGAGAGAAAATCAAATCAACAAACTTTGAAATGAAAAAGGAAAGGTTACAACAGACAATGGAGAAATACAAAGGATTATAAGAGACTATTATTAACAGCTATCTGGCAATAAGATGAATAACCTGGAAGAAATGGACAGATTCTTAGAAAAGTTCAGTCTTCCAAGACTGAACCAGGAAGAAATAGAAATTATGAAGAACCCAATTACAAGCACTGATTGAAGCTGTGATAAAAAAATCTCCCAAAAAACGAAAGCCCAGGACCAGATGGCTTCACAGGAGAACTCTATCAAACATTTAGAGAAGGGCTAATGCCTATGCTTCTAAAACTCTTTCAAAAAATTGCAGAGGAAGGAACACTTTCAAACTCATTCTACGAGGTCACCATCACCCTGATACCAGAACCAGACAAAGACAATACAAAAAAGAAAACTACAGGCCAATATCACTGATGAACATGGATGCAAAAATCCTCAACAAAATTTTAGCAAACAGAATTCAGCAGCACATCAAAAAGCTCATACACCACAATCAAGTTGGGTTTATTCCAGGAATACAAGGATTCTTTAATATATGCTAATCAATCAATGTGATACACCATATTAACAAATTGAAAGATAAAAACCATATGATCATTTCAATAGATGCAGAAAAAGCCTTTGAAAAAATTCAGCACCCATTTATGATTAAAACTCTTCAAAAAAATGGGCATAGAAGGAACCTACCTCAACATAGTAAAGACCATATATGATAAGCCTACAGCAAACATTATTCTCAATGGTGAAAAACTGAAAGCATTCCCCATAAGATCAGGAACAAGACAAGGGTGTCCACTTTCACCACTGTTATTCAACATAGTTCTGGAAGTCCTAGCTACAGTAGTCAGAGAAGAAAAAGAAATAAAAGGAATCCAGATTGGAAAGAAGTAAAGCTCTCACTGTTTGCAGATGACATCATACTGTACATAGGAAACCCTAAAGATAGTATCAGAAAATTACTAGAGCTAATCAGTGAATTCAGCAAAGTTGCAGGATACAAAATCAATACACAGAAATCACTTGCCTTTCTATATACTAACAATGAAAAATCAGAAAGAGAAATTAAGGAATCACTCCCATTCACCATTGCAACAAAAATAATTAAATATCTAGGAATAAACTTACCTAAGGAGACAAAAGAACTGTACACAGAAAATTATAAGACACTGATGAAAGAAATCAAAGATGACATAAACAGATGGAGAGATAGTCCATGTTCCTGGGTAGAAAGAATCAATATTGTGAAAATGACTATACTACCAAATGTGATCTATGGATTCAATGCAATCCTTATCAGATTACTAATGGCATTTTTCACAGAACTAGCGAAAAAATTTCACAGTTCATATGGAAACACAAAAGACTCTGAATAGCCAAAGCAGTCTTGAGAAAGAAGAATGGAGCTGGAGGAATCAAGCTTCCTGACTTCAGGTTATACTACAAAGCTACAGTCATCAAGACAGTATGGTACTGGCAAAAACACAGAAATATAGACCAATGGCACAAGATAGAAAGCCCAGAAATAAACCCATGCACCTATGGGTACCTTATTTTTGACAAAGAAGGCAAGAATATACAATAGGGCAAAGACAGCCTCTTCAATAAATGGTGCTGGAAAACTGGACAGCTATGTGTAAAAGAATGAAATTAGAATGCTTCTCTAAAAAAATAATAAAAAAAATAAAATAAAAAAATAAAATTAAAAAATTAAAAATAAAAATAAAAAAATAAAATTAAAAATAAAATAAAATAAAAAGAATGCTTCCTAACACCATACACAAAGATAAACTCAAAATGGATTAAAGACCTAAATGTGAAACCAGAAACTATAAAACTCTTAGAGGAAAACATAGGCAGAACACTCGATGACATAAATCAAAGCAAGGTTCTCTATGATCCAAATCCTAAAGTAACGGATATAAAAACAAAAGTAAACAAGTGGGGCCTGACTAAACTTAAAAGTTTTTGCATAGCAAAGGAAACTATAAGCAAGGTGAAAAGACAACCCTCAGGATGGGAAAAAATAATAGCAAAGGAAACAACTGACAAAGGATTAATTTCCAAAATATACAAGAAGCTCATACAACTCAATACCAGCACTTTTAAAAACAGCTAGAACATGGAAGCAACCTAGATGTCCATCGACAGATGAATGGATAAAGTAGTTGTGGTACATATACACAATGAATATTACTCGGCCAAAAAAAGGAACGCATTTGAGTCAGTTCTGATGAGGTGGATGAACATAGAACCTATTATACAGAGTGAAGTGAGTCAGAAAGAGAAAGATAAATATTGTATACTAATGCACATATATGGAATCTAGAAAAATGGTACTGAAGAATTTATTTACAGGGAAGCAACGGAGAAAGAGACATAGAGAATAGACTTATGGATATGGGGAGAGGGGAGGAGAGGGAAAGATGTATGGAAAGAATAACACGGAAACTTCCACTACCATATGTAAAATAAATAGCCAATAGGAATTTGATGTATGGCTCAGGAAACTCAAACAGGGGTTCTATATCAACCTAGAGGGGTGGGATGGGGAGGGAGATGGGAGGGAGGTTCAAAACGGATGGGATATATATATATATATATAGATAGATAGATAGATAGATAGATATAGATATAGATATATACCTACGGCTGATTCATGTTGAGGTTTGACAGAAAAGAACAAAATTCTGTAAAGCTATTATCATTCAACAACAACAACAACAAAAAACCTAAGGTGAAAAAAAAAAACTCTAGTGCATGAATGTTTATAGCAACTCTAAGCATAATTTTCCAAAGCTTGAAACAATCCAAATATCCACAAATATATAAATGGATAAAAAAGTATGGTGCATCCTTATAATGGAATATTAATCCAATATTATTGATGCACAGCACGACTTGAAGAAATCTCAGTGTCATCATGTTGAATGAAAGAAACCTGTCTGAAAAGGTTATACTTCCTGACTGAAAAGGCAAAACTCAAGTGATGGGAAGAGATCAGTGATTTATAGCAGTTGGGATTTTTTTTTTCTTTTGGCTACACTGTGTGGCATGTGGGATCTTAGTTCCCCAGCCTGGGATTGAACTTGTGCCCTCGGCATTGGAAGGGTAGACTCTTAACCACTGGACGACCACGGAAGTCCTTACAGAGGGTTGGGGTGAGGGTAGGGTGTATCTAGAAAGGGATAGTATGAAGGAGTTGTGGGAGCTGATGGAAATATTTTTTATCCTGATTGGTATAGAGCTCACAAAGATATGTAGTAAAATTCATAGACCTGTACATTAAAAGGATAAAAGTCCATTTTGTCATATAATTAAAACAAAACAAAAGACACAACCCTTGTTCTGAAGAGTACATAGATCAGTCAGAGAGCTGGAGTTCTAGCCATGTCCTACACTGTATAACACAGAAGTCACTGACAGTGCAGTGAGAGCACAGAGCAAGGAGATTATCACTTGAGGGGGTAGAAATCAAAGAAGGTCACCAGAGAAATGACACTTCTTTGATTATCAGGCAGCTGTTGAATATATTTTCATGTGTATTTTGACCACTTATGGTGTTTTAAAAAATAATTTATCTTTGCTGATTAAAAATTTTGAATGTTCTTTTTTCAGTTTATAAGAATTCTTCATGTATCAATGATATTAACTCTTTGACTTTTATTTCTGTGTATTTTCCCATTTACTTCCCTTTATTCATGTGTTATAAGTTTTGTGATAAACACAATTTTATTTTTGAGCAAGGAGAAGAGTAGATGCTTTTATTGATCTTGAACCCCTTATGGACCTTCATGTTGGGCAACCTGAAGGATGGGTGGACCACCCCAGGTCCTCTTGTTCACCCCATCTCTCCTCCAATGCTCATTCCATCCACCTCCTTCTCTGACTGTCTCCCACTGGCATTAGCGATAGAGGAGTGCCCCACATCCATCCTTTTAGTGATGCTGGGGCCCCCTCACCACAGGATTCCTTATCACTTTGATAAATGAAGGAACCCCTGCCCCTCTCAAGGGATGTAGTCACCCTGTGGGTTTTCTGGGGGGTTTCTAGTTCACATCATTGCTCCACTCCAGCACACCCACTTCATTGACCCTTCTTCTGCCATCTGCTCCAGCAGTCCTGCATTTCTAGTTCATGTAACATAAGGCTTTCTCCAGCCTTCACAGATGGCAGTGAAACTTCAAAGGGGTAAGGATCTAAAGAAAATCCTAAAAAGGTTTTTTTTTAAAAAAGGACAGATTAAATTCATGAGAATAGGATCAAAGTGATGTTTCATTTCTCATTCAATTGGATGGTAAGATAAGAGCTATTTGTTCATTGTTTCTCCTCTGATGTATGCAGTCTCCAGAGCAGTGCCGGGCACCTAGTGGACACTCACTCAGTAAATAATTGTTATACAACTGATTGGAGTAGTAGCTTGAAAAATAGTTTTAATCTAGATCTATATCACAACTCAATTAACTAGCAGGACAAAATATAGTTATGATTGGACAAATAAGGATGTGATGATCAATGCCCACCAACCTGAGGTGGAAAATGTACCAAAGAATGTACTCTCAGCTAACAGGAAAATAATATGAGGAAGTAGTGGGATGCAAGGGTCACAAAGTGAGCAAAGAAATTGGTATAGAATGCTGGTGTAGATAAACAAACACTATCAAAAAACATAACAGTAAGGACTTCCTTAGTGGTACAGGGATTAAGACTCCAAGCTCCCAATGCAGGGGGCCCAGGCTTGATCCCTGGTCAGGGAACTAGATCCCACATGCCACAACTAAAGATCCTGCATGTTGCAACCAAGACCCAGTGCAGACAAAAAAAATTTAATATTTTTAAAGTGTTTAAACAAAGTTCAGTTCAGTCGCTCAGTTATGTCTGACTCTTGGTGGCTCCATGGACTATAGCACGCCAGGCTTCCCTGTCCATCATCAACTCCCGGAGTTTGCTCAGACTCATGTCCATTGAGTCGATGATGCCAAAGGTAACAAAAGGTAACAGTAATTATACACTTTACATTTCTGATAACTTTTGATAACAAGCTAGACATTAAATTACCAAAAATATTAACAGGAGAGGTTGGAAGAAGAATGTCCTGTGATGTTGTTTTGGTTAAATTGATTCTTTGGGCTTTTAAAAAGCAGACAATAGAGATATTGATTAATTCTAGCCATTGGTAGAAAAAAGTAGGCTTTAGTTTGCTAAGAATTCTATATAAACATTAAAGTAATAGGAATAGAAAATACAACTTCCAAGTCACTGAGGAAAAAAAAAAAGAATGAAAACCCCTAAATCAATCCAAGAAGTGAAACAAATGTTCATATATATTGATATTTTGTTATAAAAATATCTATATCCATATATGGGTAGATCAGGGCTTCCTGGTGGCTCAGTGGTAAAGAACCCAGCTACCAATGCAGAAGACGAAGGAGACAGGGGTTTGACCCCTGAGTTGGGAAGATCCCCTGGAGGAGGGCATGGCAACCCACTCCAGTATTCTTGCCTGGGGAATCCCATGGACTGAGGAGCCTGGCGACTGTCCATAGGGTTGCAAAGAGTTGGACACTACTGAAGCAACTTGGCCGGCACACATGTTAATTAAATAATGCCTAAAAGTTATTAGGCTTGAGGAATAGGATTGGCTTGTTTAGGCCTTTACTTTGGGGATAATTTTTGGAATTCAAACTTGTGAGTAATGATCATAATATGATTGGAGAAATAGTATATAAAACTGTAGAAAATCATTCCATTTTTATGAGATATTAATATTATTCATGCAGAAAATGAACACATCTAGAAATTTTAAATGTAATTTTATATGAGGGATAAAAGTAAATGACTTTTCCATGTATAATCAATGCTGAAAGCTCAGCTTCTCTGTATGTGAATGCATGCTAAATCACTTCCGTCATGTCCAACTCTTTGTGACCCCATGGACTGTAGCCTGCCAGGTTCCTTTGTCCTTGGATTCTCCAGGCAAGAATACTGGAGTGGATTGCCATGCCTTCTCCAGAAGATCTTCCCAACTCAGGGATCAAACCTGTGTCTCCTATGTCTCCTGCATGGCAGGTGCATTTTTTTACCACTAGCACTACCTGGGAAGCCCTCTCTTTACACTGGTGCCAAATCAAATCTCTGAGACAGAGTTTGGGGTCAGGAGAAGTAGAAAAGAATAGCTTTATTGCTTTGCAAGGCAAAGGGGGTCACAGTGGGCTAATGTCCTCAAAACTGTGTGTCCCAACTTAGGGAAGATAGTGAGAAGTTTTATAGTAATCATTCAAGAGGGCATGGTCAGTCATTGTATGTTATGTATAATATATTACATATTATGTATTACATGTTATATATTATATATGTGCATAGTTGCTCAGTTGTGTCTGATTCTTTGCGACCCCATAGACTTTAGCCCACCAGGCTCCTCTGTCCATGAGGATTCTCTAGGCAAGAATACTGGAGTGGTTTGCCATGCCCTCCTCCAGGGAATCTTCCCAACACAGGGATGGAACCCAGGTATCCCTTATTGCAGGCAGATTCTTTATTGTCTGAGCCACCAGGTAAGCCCATATTATATATTACATAATATTATATACAATATAATATATATTATGTAAATCATATTATATATTATATAACATATATTTTATACCATATATCATTTATTATTATTATATATTATGGGCTTCCTGGGAGCGCAGATGGTAAAGAATCTGCCTGCAGTGCAGGAGACCCAGGTTTGATCCCTGGGCCTGGAAGATCCTCTGGAGAAGGGAATGGCAACCCACTCCAAAGTTCCTGCCTCGAGAATTCCATGGACAGAAGAGCTTGGTGGGGTACAGTCTATGGGGTTGCAAAGTGTCAGACATGACTGAGCAACTAACACATACATACACATTATATATTATATTATATATCATTAGATATAATTGATTATATACAATAGGTACAGTCCTAAATTATGCAAATCAAGCTGATAATGTTGGATATAGTGCTAGAAAGTTAGGTTGAGATTTGAAATATTTATTTTATGTTTCTATATTTTTGAATTTTTCACTATAATTTTCACATTTTAATTTAAAAATTGTAATATATGCATCCAGAATTTATCATTACTGGAAAACTGCATATTATATAGCAATGCATACAGAAATTAAAAAGTACAATTCAAAATAATATGTACAAATGAATGCAATTTTATAAAATTATATTTATGTAGGGCTTCCCTGGTGGCTCAGTGGTAAAGAATCCGCCTGCTGACATAGGAGACATGGATTCAATCCCTGATCCTGGAAGATCCCTCAAGCCACCAAGCAGCTAAGCCCTTGTGCCACAGCTATTGAGCCTGTGCTCTAGAGGCCGGGAGTCACAACTACTGAGCCTGTATGCTGCAATTACTGAAAGCTCACATTCCCTAGAGCCTGTGCTTCACAACAAGAGAAGCCACCACAATGAGAAGCCTGGGCATTGCCACTAGAGAGTATCCCCACTCACTGCAACTAGAGAAAAGCCTGTGTAGCAAGGAAAATCCAGCACAGTCAAAAATAAATGAATAAATAATTTTTAAAAATATACTTATATAAATACAAACATGGAAATTTAGAAATACATAAACATGTGAAGTACAGAAATGAGGAACTATTTCTAGGATGTTGGATTTGTTTGTCATTTATTTCTACAACGTAGTTCCTTCTTTTCAGGAAAACTTGCAAGCTGAGTGGATGACCTAAGGATAAATGAAAACATCACTTCTGGAGTGAAAGTAAAAGAAATAGGAAGCAATGGAAGGTATTCAATGGGATGTGAAAGGGCTCCCATTCCAATATAAATGAGAAAACCTCAAGACTAAGCTGAACCCCCTCCACTAAAGTGCATGCATGCACACTTTCTCTCTGTGAGCACTGTATGGTGTGCACTGATGAAATGATGGGGAACATCTTACCAGGCCATGGAGGACTTGCCCCAAATAGCTATTTCCCACTTAGTTGTTGTTGTTTAGTCGTTCAGTTGTGTCTGACTCTTTGTGACCCCGTGGACTGCAGCACACCAGGCTTCCCTATCCTTCACCATCTCTGGAGTTTGTTCAAACTCATGTCCATTGAGTCAGTGATGCCATCCAACCATCACATCCTCTGTCATCCCCTTCTCCTGCCTTCAATCTTTCCCACCATTAGGCTCTTTCCCAATGAGTTGGCCCTTCACATCAGGTGGCCACAAGTACTGAAGCTTCAGCTTCAGCATCATCAGTCCTTCCAGTGAATATTCAGGGTTGATTTCCTTTAGGATTGACTGGTTTGATCTCCTTGCTGTCCAAGGGACTCCCAAGAGTCTTCTCCATCACCACAGTTCAAAAGCATCAATTTTTATGTGCTCAGCCTTTTTTTATTGTGCAGCTCTCACATCCATACATGACCACTGGAAAAACCATAGCTTTGACAATACGGACCTTTGTATGCAAAGTGATGTCTCTGTTTTTTAATATGCTATCTAGGTTGGTTGTAGCTTTTCTTCCAAGGAGCAAGCATCTTTTAATTTCATGGCTGCAGTCACCATCTGCAGTGATTTTGGAGCCCAGAAAAATAAAGTCAGCCACTGTTTCGTTTCCCCAACTATTTGTCATGAAATGATGGAACCAGATGCCATGATCTTTGTTTTTTGAATGTTGAGCTTTAAGTCAGGTTTTATACTCTCCTCTTTCACCTTCATCAAGAGGCTCTTTAATTCTTTTTGCTTTCTGCCATAAGGATGGTGTCATCTGCATATCTAAGGTCATTGGTGTTTCTCCAGGGAATCTTGATTCCAGCTTGTGCTTCATTCATCCCTGCATTCTGCATGATGTACTCTGCATATAAATTAAATAAGCAGGGTGATAATATACAGCCTTGACGTACGTCTTTTCCAAACTTGAACCAGTCAGTTATTCCACGTCTAGTTCTAACTGCTGCTTCTTGACTTGCATACAGGTTTCTCAGGATGCAGGTAAGGTGGTCTGGTATTGCCATCTCTTTAATAATTTTCCAGTTTGTTGTGATCTACACAGCCAAAGGCTTTAGCATAGTCAATGAAGCAGAAGTAGATGTTTTTCTGGAATTCCCTTGCTTTTTCTATGATCCATCGGATGTTGGCAATTTGATCTCTTGTTCCTCTGCCTTTTCTAAATCCAGCTTGTACATCTGGAAGTTCTAGGTTCACATACTGTTTCCACTCAGTACACCTGGCCTAGTGCACTGGTTCTCATTCAATGTGGGCCTGGGGTAGGATCTGGGAATTTATTTCTAACACGTCCCCAGTGATGTGGCTGCATCCTCACTTTGAGACCCTGCGGCCTCATGCTTGGGTTGGCAAACAGAAGAGGACACCCAGAGCCTGGCAAGCTTGTGAGACCTGCAACCTCAGGGCTTGGCGGCTAGGACCCTCCTCCATGCCTTTAGCCTCCAGCATTTCTTGACAATTTGGGAAAATTGCGGGGATCTAACGTAGGGTTAACTCGTATCAATTTACAAAGACTAGGTCGAGTAGAAATGAAATTCTAGAAGATGTCTCATCAGACTTTGCAGCTTAGACTTCAGATTTATTTCAGATTCATCAAAGGAGAAAGACTGGCAGTACTGCCGAAGTGAGCGGGTTTTCCGCAAACACTGCAGCAAGCAGCTTCCTTCCCAATCACCAAAGGGCTCTGCTGCGTTTTTTTTGGACATGAAAGGCAGGCGAAGAGACAGTGTAGATGGGGGTGGGGGTGAGGAATTAAGAGTTTCTTGGCATTTCTGGAGCAACATTGCCACCATGAGGAAAATGCAACAAAGCCTCAAGCCATGTGAACAAACAAAAGGAGGCTGTTGTTCAGTTGCTCAGTTGTGTCCGACTCTTTGCAATCCCATGGATTGTGACACACCAGGTTTCCCTGTCCTTCACTATCTCCTGGAGTCTGCTCAAACTCATGTCCATTGTGTCGATGATGCCATCCAATCATCTCATCCTCTGTTGCCCCCTTCTCCTCTTACCCTCAGTATTTCTACAATACCAGAAAGAAAGGAATGCTTTGGTGGAACAGAAAATCCAGAAGTCATGAATGACTGACTCAGAAGCCAAATTGAAGATGATCCCAATGATTTGTCGATGGGACAATCTGAGCATGAACAAGGTTGCAATGGTTTGAAATACATGAAATATAAACCTGGGTTTTGTTTTGTTTTGTTTTTTCCCCTGCATCATGTGGTCAGTGGGATATGTTTTTCCACTAGGGGAACCTGTTGTCCCTGCAGTGATAGTATTGAGTCTTAATCCCTGGACCACCAGGGAAGTCTTGGGAAACAGCTCTTTATGTTGGAAACTGATAAATATAGGGAAAGAATCAAGTGTCAATTATTGATCCTGCTTTTCTTATACAAGCAAAGAGTTGGGGGATCTTTTTATAAATATATTTGGGCTAATAAGTGAAAGAATAAGAGAATCAAAATATTCTACTTTGTCATCCCCATGTAAATAAATGGATCCAGTCACTGCCCATTAATGACTTCTGACATCATAAAAAGAGACAACCAACAGTATGTGCCTAATTATGGGGGCGCAAAGCATCCACACTGACAAACCTAAACAGTGTGTTGAAAAGCAGAGACATTACTCCACCGACAAAGTTCCATATTGTCAAGACTATGGTCTTCCCAGTGGTCACATACAGTTGTGAGAGCTGGACCTTAAGGAAGGCCAAATGCCAAAGAACTGATGCCTTCGAACTGTGATGCTGGAAAAGACTCCTGAGAGTTCCTTGGACGGCAAAATCAAATCAGTCCATCTTAAGGGATATCAACCCTGAATATTCGTTGGAAGGACTGATGCTGAAGCTGAAGTTCCAATACTTTGGCCACCTGATTCGAACATCTGTGGTCATCTGATACCAACAGCTGACTCATTGGAAAAGTCCCTGATGCTAGGAAAGATTGAGGGCAGAAGGAGAAGAGGGCGTCAGAAGGTGAGATGGCTGGATGGCATCACCGATGCAATGGACTTGAACTTAAGCAAACTTCGGGAGATGGTGAGGGACAGGGAGGCCTGGCATGCTGTAGTCCATGGGGTGGAAAAGAGCTGAACACGACTGGATGACTGAACAACAACAACAATAAAGCACCCATATGAAGCCATCCTGAATATATATAAAAAAATCAGGGTAATGTGAAGGCTGAATGGATATTTGAAACTATTTAGGATTTCTTATTATTTTTTTAGATGAGGAAATGGTATTGAGGTTAGATTTTCAAAAAGAGTCCTTATCTTTCAGATACACATACTGACCTATTGTACATTAAAAAATATGATGTCTGAGATTTGCTTCAAAATAATCTGAAGGGTACATAGTGGATGGGATATACAGATGATTGGCCATGAGCTTATGAATTTTGGAGCTAGATGGTGGTACAGAATGTTCATCTTGCTGTTCTCTAGACTTTTGTGTAAGTTTCTAATATGCCCTAATACAAAGTAAAAATAAAATTATGGAAAGGCTGGAATTATGCCTTTTATAAGCACAGTGCCCTTAATTCAGATCTAGCTTTGAATACACTCTTAGCACATATTCTATTTATATAATTTGTATACCTACAGCTTGTATGAAATGGGACTTAATAAAGTTTTAGATGGCCTAGTTTCATACAATCCTGAGTCATTTCACAATTTATGAGTCATTTCCCAAATCCACGACACCTACTTCCTGTTAAGGAAGTAGCAGTTCAATCCATGTTTAGCATTTCTTTTTTCTGGTAAACACATGCATGAATTCATGTGGTACTGCATTTTATATGTATTTAATACATGGAATTATTGTATGTACATGAGGTCTAGTAAATACAGTCAGAGGGTCTCAACTTGCCCTGATCCATTTCATAGTGAATTTCATGTCTGAAATCCTTGTTTCTGCCACTTGTGAGAAATGAAGCTTCTCTCAATCAGCAGTGTTAGCTGTTAGTGTTACTTAAAACCCTGCAATGACTCCCCACTAAATAAAGGACACATTCTGTCCTTTAACAGTAGGGATGCCTTCTTCTCTTACATCTACTTCTGGTTTTGTCAGCTGTGGCCAAGCTGGAAGGAAGGTACTCAACACGCAGTGAAGGAGTCATTGTAACCTGGACCACAGCACCGAATGGGGCCCACTTCTTCCCAGGGAACAATGTGATTGACAGCCATTTCAAGTCTTCCAGAGCTGGGTTTGGAGCCTGTGCTGAAAAGATGTAGCACAGAAGGGGTGTGACTGCTGTCCTTAGGAAGGCCTGTTTGAAAACTTGTACATTGGTTAGTGTAAGAGACTGAATTGTGCCCCCACCCCAAATTCCTATGTTGCAGCCCTTCACCCAAAGTGATTGTATTTGGAGATAGGGCCTTTAAGGAGGTAATCAAGGTTAAATGAGGCCTTAAGGGTGGGGGTCTCACCACCTAATGAGGCCATAAGGGTGGTGTCCTTAGATGAAGAGGAAGTTCAGTTCTGTTCAGTTCAGTTGCTTAGTCGTGTCCGACTCTTTGCGACCCCATGAACCGCAGCATGCCAGGCCTCCCTGTCCATCACCAACTCCCGGAGTTCACCCAAACCCATGTCCATTGTGTCAGAGATGCCATCCAACCATCTCATCCTCTGTCGTCCCCTTCTCCTCCCGCCCTCAATCTTTCCCAGCATCAGGGTCTTTTCCAATGAGTCAGCTCTCCGCGTCAGATGGCCAAAGTATTGGAGTTTCAGCTTCAACATCAGTCCCCCCAATGAACACCCAGGACTGATCTCCTTTAGGATGGACCAGTTGGATCTCCTTGCAGTCCAAGGGACTCTCAAGAGTCTTCTCCAACACCACAGTTCAAAAGCATCAATTCTTCGGCGCTCAGCTTTCTTTATAGCCCAACTCTCACATCCATACATGACTACTGGAATTCCCATTTTGTTGTGATCCACATAGTCAAAGGCTTTAGCATAGTCAGTGAAGCAGAAGTAAATGTTTTTTTCTGGAATTCCCTTGCTTTTTCTATGATCCACCAGATGTTGACAGTTTGATCTCTGGTTCCTCTGTCTTTTCTAAATCCAGCTTGTACACCTGTCACTTTACTGCTTGTATTGCTGCCAGCTCCTCAGACTCAGAATGCTTACTTTAGTCATCACTGTATTCTCAGTGCCTAGAAAAGAGTAGGGTCCCAGTGTCTGCTGAGTCATTGGTGGGGGTTGCTTAAAACAACAGAAATTTTGGGAATGCCCTGGCTGTCCAGTGGTTAGATACCCATGCTTTCACTGCCAAGGGCCCAAGTTCAATTCCTGGTTGGAAACTAAGACCTACAAGCCATGCAGTGCTGCCAAAAAAAAAGAAAAAAGAGAAAAAAACCCAGAAGTTATTTTATAGTTCTGGAAGTTAGAAGTCTGAAATCAAGGTATTGGTGGCAGGGCCATGTTCCCTCTGAAGGCCCCAGGGGAGGGACCTTTCTTGCCTCTTCCAGCTTCTGGTGGGTTGCCAGCAATCCTTGGTGGCCCATAGCTTGCAGACTTATCACTCTAATTTCTGTATCCATTGTCACATGGCATTCTCCCCATGTGTGTATTTCTGTGCCTCTTCTCATCAGGATGCCAGTGACTGTATTCAGGGCTTGCCCTAATCTAGGATGACCTCATCTTAACTCACATCTTAATTACACCTGCAGAGACTGATTTCCAAATAAGGTCACATTCACAGGTTAAGACTTGAATAAACTTGGGGGGGCAGGGGAACACAATTCAACCCACAACACCTTGTTTCAGCTATATCAGGATGCCTCATTGGTCAATGCTAATGATTACTGACAATAATTTCTAATTTTCCCTGAGTACTTGCCATATTGTGGGCACTGGGCTAAGTACTTAATGTGCATTATTGCATATGATTCTCTCCCTCCACCATAGACACTATTATTATACCCATTTAATTGATAAGGAAACTGAGGCCTGGTGAGGTGAAGCAACTTGTCAAGTTTCTCATTCAGTTAGTGGTACATTATAATTTCCAAAATTATGGAAATTATACAGGTGGTAGACTATAATTTTAAAAATTATGAAAATCATACAGATTTCTCCAGACCACCTTACCTCTCTCCTGAGAAACCTGTGTGTAGGTCAAGTAGCAACAGTTAGAACTGGACATGGACTGGTTCAAAATTGAGAAAGGAATACATCAAGGCTGTATATTATCACTCTGCTTATTTAACTTATGTGTAGAGTACATCATGCAAAATGCTGGGCTGGATGAAGCACGAGCTGGAATCAAGATTGCCTGGAGAAATATCAATAACCTAAGATATGCAGATGACACTACCCTTATGGCAGATAGCGAAGAGGAACTAAAGAGCCTCTTGATGAAAGTGAAAGACGAGAGTGAAAAACCTGGCTTAAAACTCAACATTCAAAAAACTAAGATCATGGCATCCAGCCCCATCCCCTCATGGCAAATAGATGGGGAAACAATGGAAACAGTGACAGACTTGAATTTATTGGGCTCCAAAATCACTGCAGATGGTGACTGCAGCCATGAAATTAAAAGACACTTGCTCCTTGGAAGAAAAGCTATGACCAACATAGACAGTGTATTAAAAAGCAGAGACATCACTTTACATACAAAGGTCCTTATTGTTAAACTATGGTTTTTCCAGTATTCATGTATGCATGTGAGAATTGGACCATAAAGAAGGCCGAACATCAAACAATTGATGCTTTTGAACTGTGGTGTTGGAGAAGACTTTTGAGAGTTCTTGGACTGCAAGGAGACCAAACCAGTCAATCCAATCCTGAAGGAAATCAACCCTGAACATTCATAGGAAGGGCTGATGCTGAAGCTGAAGCTCCAATACTTTGGCCACCTGATGTGAAGGGCCAACTCATTAGAAAAGAGCCTGATGCTGGGAAAGATAGAAGGGAGGAGGAGAAGGGGGATGGCAGAGGACGTGATGGTTGGATGACATCACTGACTCAATGGACATGAGTTTGAGTCAACTCTGAGAGAGAGTGAAGGATAAGGGAACCTGGCATGCTGCAGTCCATGGAGTTGCAAAGAGTCAGACAAGACTGAGCAACTGAACAGCAACAACATAATTTCCGAAAAAGGTCGCAGCAACATTTCTGGCCCCATGTGCCTTTCTAGAACCTTGTCACTCCCCATCAAGAAGCAGAACCTGAATTTTTTAGTGTAAAATCCACATAAAATTCAAGTAACCTTTTCTTACTTGCAACGGACAGCTCCCAGGAAAATGTAAACTTTTGCTTTATGATATTTCTTTTGTATAATGTTAGACATGGAATAATTTTAGATCAAGAATTTCTTTGAGTTGAGTAAAATGAAGGAAACCCTGTTACATGTTTTTAAGGAAAACATGCACACAGATACATGTGTGGGTGTGTTCCTCCTCTTCCACACTGTTTTCTAAATCTTGGCTTACTTATATAACCTGTTCACACTTGTGTGTGGTGTGGTGGGAGTTGTGTGTTGATTTTCAGTTAGCGTGGCTGTGGGCTCCTCAAAGGTACAGTATCTTGAGTTTTCTGTCATTGTGCTGTTTCTCTTCAAGGCCAGTTTGTTGGAGTGCTTTGGTAGGATTCTCATAAATGGTGATCTATAAAATATGGCATTTTTTCTAATAAAAAATTCAATTAAAAAAAAAAAAAAGAAGAAGAAGCAGAACCTTTTTCTTCTCCTTCTGAACCTGGGCAGAACTTTGTGACTGACTCAATGAATAGGGTATAGGGGAAGTGACACTATGTAACTTCCAAAACTGGTCATGAAAGGTACAACTTCCACCCTCCTCTCTCTCAGAGTCCTTGGCCTTGGAACCCAGCCATCATGCTGTGAGGAAGCCAAAAGCAACCACATGGAGAGGCCCGGGCTACAACCAGCATCAACGTCCATCCATGTGAGTATAAGAGCCTTCAGATGACCCAGGCCCTTGTCTTCAAGTCTCCAGCTGGAGCTGCAGACAAAGAGGAGCAGAGACAAGCCATCATCACTGATGTAACCCTATGGGGCTGTCCCAGAGTTCTGTGGCCAATCCTAGGGTGGGGGAGTGGGGGACAGGGCCTGGCAAGTAGATTGCTCCTGCTGGCTAGTGTGGCATTTCTTTCATAGGATCTTATGAGTCCAGGACAGTAGAATAGTGGCAACAGGCTGATTTGGGGTGACTTTCAGTTGTGTTGTTTATAGGCCAAGTTCAAGGCTCCAGGCCTGAACATTCAGTGCCAGCCCTTGTGCTTGAGCTGCATGTGTATCAGCTCTCACCATGACTTTTTCATGCCCCCAGTCTAGGGCACCTAAAGGTACAGAGGTGGTGGCAGGTGCCTTTACCTTGTATAGTGTCCAGGGCAATCATTGCCTCCACAGGCTCTGCACCAGGTATCAGGCAGTTCTCTGGGCTATGTCCACTCTCTCTAGGAACTTTCAAGACAATTGCCCCACAACTCCAGTCAGGTCTCTTGGCTCATCAATGTGGTGACATCATGCTCCCCCAGGTGGGTCTCAAGCCCTGCCAGATGAAGAAAATGGCAACCCACTCTAGCATTCTTACTGTAAAATTCCATGGGCAGAGGAGACTGGAGGTTTACAGTCCATGGGGTGGCAAGATGAAGAATGGACATTCTTTTAAAAAAACAAAAACAAAAACTTCCCTGATGATCCAGTGGTTAAGGGTCCACCTGCCAGTGCAGCTCACACAGGTTTGATCCCTGGTCCAGGAACTAAGATCCCACATGCCATGGGGCAGCTAAGCCCGAGTGCCACAACTACTGACCCCATGCACTCTAGAGTCTGTGCTCTGGAAGAAGAGAAGCCACTGCAATGAGAACCCTGCACACAACTAGAAAGTAAACTCCACCTGCTACAACTAGAGAAAGCCCGCTCCCAGCAATGAAGACCCAGTGTGGCCATAAATAAATAAAATTATTGTTAAGTGAAATTTATGTATTTATTATTATTATAGATTATTTTTATTTATTCATTTTAGACCATGCCATATGGCATGGGGGAATCTTAGTTCCCCAACCGGAGATTGAAGCCGTCCATGACCTGTGCATTGAGAGTGTGGAGTCCTAACCACTGGACTGCCAGGGGAGTCCAAGAATGGACATTCTTTCTACAGTTGAGACTTCTCACTCTGCCATGGGCATCATGCTTTCCTCCCCCCTAGTGAGGATGTGTTGAAGGTAGGGGTGCAGTCAAGTTTGCAATAGATCTCATTCTAGAAATGAGATCATTGTTTAATGATCATTGTTTAAAGAGTTAAAGAAAAGACATGGCTAGAAGTTTTCTTGTTCTACATTAATGATATAAAATTCCAAACAGAAAATTTAACATGACCAGAAAATGAAGTATTTTTGTTCACATTTCCCCATATACTCTGTGTAAAGTTTGCTGTTGTGGGTCTTATCAGCAAAACACAGAAGTATGAGGAATCATTGGAGGCCAGGATTTATGGGCAGCCCAATGGATGATGCGATGTCCCAAGTAAGATGTAACCAGCATTAAATAAATGGTATTAGGAAACTGCAGAGGCAAGAGCTCTACATTTTCTAGTACAAACAGATTCTAAAGAGCCATGGTATTGTGAGTAATAATGGCGTTGCTACCTTCTTGTGGTAGGAGATGAAATTAGCCAGGAATGGCACTGTGAGAAAATAGAAAATATATATTGTTTCTGCCCCCGATTCCTGACACAGAGCTCCTGAACACCTTGTAAATTCCTACATGACAAGAGCACTAGCAGCCATATATCAACATGAATCAGCCATAGTTATACATGTTGATGTTTGGCAGAAACCAACACAACATTGTAAAGCAATTATCCTCCAGTTAAAAATAAAAAACAGAAACAGAGCACTAGCAACATCTTTTATTCTACTGAGTGACTCTAGGTGGATCTGGATGGCTCCTGGATGGGGGCTGATCACCACAAAGACCACACCATAGTTAGAAGCTTGAAATTTTCAGCTCCACCTTCCATCCTTCAGAGAGGGGAAAGGGCTGGAAATGAAGTTAATAACTGATCATGCCTATGTGAGGAAGCCTCCGTAAAATTTCAATAGCATCAAGTTCTGGGAGCTTCCCAGTGGGTGAACCATCCACATACAAGGAGGGTGCTATACCCCAGTGTCACAGGGACAGAAGTTCCTGCACTAAGGAGTCTCCCAGACCTCACGCTAGGTATCTCTTCATCTGACTGTTCATCTGTATCCTTTATCATGTCCTTTAATAAACTGGTAAACATAAGTATTCCCCAGAGTTCTGTGAGTTGCTCTAGCAAATTAATCTAACTTGAAGAGGAAGTCGTGGGAACCTCTGATTTGCAACCAAATCAGACAGAATTTGTGGGTAACCTGGGGACCTACTACTTGCAACTGGCATCTGAAGTGGGGTGAGGGGCAGTCTCATGGGGCTGAGCCCTTAACCTCTGGGATCTGATGCGTTCCCCAGGTAGACAGTGTTGGAATTGAGTTAAATTAGAGGACACCCAGCTGGTGTCATAGAGAATTGCTTGATGTGGGGGAAAAAAACCCACACATCTTGTGTCAGAGGTGTTGTGAGTGTTCTGTGTGAGTAGTATAGGAGACACATCGGAAAGAGAAACACAGAAGGAGGTGGAAAACTTGGTTTTTCCCTACATGGAAGGTGAAGGATGTTTTTTTTTTTTCCTTTTTAGGCACATTTGACAAAAAAGAACATAAAGAACATAAGGAGATGGCTCCTGGATCTGAAGAGGAAGATGGAGACTGGAAATACAAAGATTATTCAGGTGTATTGACTATACAATAAACAGATACCTAAATATCTCTTCTTGAGAACTTACTGTGGAGCACAAGGAACTCTATTCAGTGCCTCGTTGTGACCTAAATGGGAAAGAAATTTAAAAAAGAGGGGCTATGTGTATATGTATGGCTGATTCACTTTGCTGTACAGTAGAAACTGACACAGTAGTGTAAAGCAACTATATTCCAATAAAAATAACCTCTTTTCTACACTTTTTCTAAATCCTCATCAATAAATCATAATACCACATATGGACCCATGATTTTCAATACACTTTTAATTCAAACTATTCATATAGATGGAGACATTGCAAAAATATTTGTCTGCGGCCCCAAATACCTTAGAGGCAATGTGGTAGGCAGCCTCTGAGATGGTCCCCAATGATCCCTGCCTCCTGGGGCTCATGCACTTATATCATCTCTTCCCCTTGAGTGTGGCCTAGATTTACAGAGTCACTTCTAACAAGTAGAACTAGGCGAAATGATGAGGTAGCATCTCTGAGGTTAGTTTATAAAAAGACTGCAGCTTCTGTTAGGTACACTCTCTCCTGCTGGTTTCCACTGTCCCTGCTGCCACCCATTGCCTTTTCCCTCCCTCAACTGGAGCCCAGCCAATTATATAAAGAAGTACAGGCTATCCCATGAAAGCAATGTGTAGGAGGGAGGCCTTGGAGGAGCTAGCTGCAAGAGGTACAAACTAACACACCAGATACACTGTGTGGTCTCTTGCCCAACCTCCATTCATTTATTCACAGAGGCCCCCAAATTGTCAGATCATAAAGGCAAGTACCCAATCATTGCTGCCACCGATGGGCAATAACTTGGTTACAAAAAGCCCAAAACAAACATTTAACAGCCAGCAGGGCAGGCAGTTTGGCCTGGCCTTGACTATTTTTCTTTTCATCCCTGTAAGGAGCAGGGTGATATGCGGTAAAACTTTCTTTTTCCTGCACTATTGTTATTGACTGACGTTGGAATAGCCTTTCTATAATGCCACACTTATCTCTGTGTTTTCCTTCTCAAGAACCCACAGTGGCTCCCTCCTTCCTGTAATCACATGGATTCAGCTGATCATTTCCTCCTCTTCTGTGCCAGCCAGCCATCTGTCCGAATATACATTGAGGCCGCAGCACTCACCAGGCATCACAATCATCAAAAGCAAGGCCAGGGGTGGCCTCTGCTCTGAGTCTGCATCGCTGCATGGGTTTTAGGGGTCACCGGGAAGGTTGTTTTCCTGAGGGCAGAGGTTTTATCTGTTTTGTTTCTTGTTAAATCCTGCTGCAGTGCCTTGCACGGTGTAAAGGCTCAGGTAGTACATGTCAAAAGAATGAATGAACTGACTCCCTAACCCTCAGCTGGGTCCAGAGGAAACTGACCCACAGAGTGGAGAGGTGACTGGCTCAGGACCATGGATTAAAAACCTGGGGCCCCACTCACTCACCCAGCGGCTAACTGTTTCTTTCCCAGCCCTCTCCCTGTACCTCCTAGACCCCCTTTCAAGGAAGCCCTGGCTGTAGTTGTCAGCTCTGCAGGGTGGGCCTCAGGTGATGAAAGCCACCTCCCGAGGTCAATCCGTGCCAGCCCACATCTGATGACCCATCAAGGCCGAGACATAAACCCCCATGGTTTTCCCCCAACAGGGGTCACTCTGATGGGCAGCCCTGGCTCCAGAGCTCCTCTTTGGGACCACCCAGACTCTGTGGGGCTCTCATCACAGATCAACTGGCCCTTCCCCAATCCCACTTCCTCCTGCTTCCCTGCACAGGAACCAATTCCCTAATAAACATGTTATACCCCAAACTCCATCTCAAATTCTGCTTTCAGAGAAGCTCCCTTCTGACACTGACTATTCTCCAAGGGCCCAGTAAAATGCTCCAGTGAGATCCCAGGGGCCTTAACACTGCCTCCAGTTCTACACCAGTTTGGGGGAAGCAGGTGAATAGAATAGCTACCTCGTTTATCAACTAAATGGAGATGTCTAACTAGTTGAAAAAGTCAATGTATTTAAAGCTCACCTGAGAATACTGGAGGCACATGATGCAAAACAAAAGGTGCAGGAAATGACGGTGTGTATTTCACTGGTGCTGAGTTGTATTAAACTCAGTCCAGTGCTCGCTTTGGCAGCACATATACTAAAATTGGAATGACACAGAGAAGATTAGCATGGCCACTGCACAAGGATGACACACAAATTCGTGAAGCGTTCCATAATTTTATGAAACTCTTCTGACTTCATTAAAAGAGAACTTTGTCTTAAATAAATAAGTAAACTCAGTCCAACACAAGCAGGCAGGTGGGATGGAGCATGAAAACACAGGGATGGCTTTTATTCAGAACACATCTCCATGTGGTTCTGACGGAATTGAAAAAAATCTAAAAGCCCAAGGGAACAGCAGATGGACTGCACTTTTCTGATCTGGGAAATCAGTCTTCCAAGAGTTCCTGAAACATGTAACATGCTGTGTAGCTCAAGAATCGTGTCAAACAGGTTATTTTAGCTTAAGACACACTCAACAATGAGGAGTAGAAAGCAATGATACTTGATGCTTGAATAATCTCTCTGATGCAAGAATGAATAAGATAAGATCAATCCTGTCAGGAAACTAGAGCATCACCCGGGACAGGTGGAGGAAACAGCCTCAGAGAATTCAGCCCAAACCTCATTTAGGGTGGTAGGAGGACCCTGATGTCTTCGTTTTTAGAACTGAGTGCTAATTTCTAATCACTATTTCATCATGGTCTGAGAGTATGGTCATTGAAAGTTATTTTTTTAAATAACTTGAGGGCTTCTTGTGGTTCAGTAATAGAGTAGTGCACATCTTTTTTATTCAGCCGAGGTTGTGAGGTAGAATTTGACCACGAGTGACTTCTCATTTTGAATAAAACCTGAAAATGGACCTGGAGTGGGGGATGTTCATAGATACAGAGAGCAGATTGGTGGTTGCCAGAGGTGGGGTGGGGGCAGTGTGAAATGGGTGAAGGGAGTCAAAAGGTACAAACTTTCAGTTATAAAACAAATAAGGGGATATAATGTATCACATGGTGACTATAATACTGTAATATAATAATACTGTTAATAATACTGTGTTGCATATTTGAAAGTACTCTTAAAAGTTCTCATCACAAAAGAAAAATTGTAACTATATATGGTGATGGATGTTTACTAGACTTATGTGATCACTTTACAATATATACAAGTATCAAATCTTAATGTTTTATTATATTTACATTTGAAACTAATATAATATAGTATGTCAAGTATACCTCAATTAAAATTTTAAAAAAACATAGGACTTCCCTGGTGGTCCAGTGGTTGAGAATCTGCCTTGCAGTACCCAGGACTTGGGTTCAACTCCTGTTTGGAAAACTAAGAGCCCATATGCCATGGGGCAACTAAGCTACAATGAAAGATCCCACATGACATAACAAAAATTCTCCTATGCCACAACTAAGACTGACACAACCAAATGAAAATAAATACGTATTCTTTTTTAAAAAAAATGGGCCTAGAGTATAGTCAAGAACTAATACGAATGTTAGACATTATACCTGTGGCCACTCATATTCACTGCAAGAGAGAACACCCAAGGCCATGAGAGTACCCTTCTTTTGAGTTCAGAGGTGAGGAAAACAGATAGACCACTTCCTCTATTTTGCTGCATTTTCCACTAAGCCTAACTGCAGGCCTATTTCATTTTTAAATGTCTAGCGTGAAGACTGTTCAACTTAATCCAGCCATATGGAAAAGTTGGCAAGGATTCAATTGGCTGTCTTCTAGTTCTTTAGCTGACAGTCTGGTCTGTTATATGGACTATAAAAACTCGTGACTACTATATTTTCAATCTTGATCATGCTCTGGATCAATAAAAAGGGTCCTTTTTGACTGCTTAATGCTGTTTTCCTTAATTTTAACTTGAATTTATATTGCAACTACTATTTTCTGTCTTTATTTTTCTCACACATTTTTGCTTAGTTAAAAAAAATCTTTCTGAATTATTTTGATATAGACATTATTTGATTTTTGAATTTTTACTCAATCTGTGTGCCCAATCTGCATGATGCCCTTGTCACTTAATGTATGGAATTTATTTTATTTTTTTTTAATTTTATTAAAA
The DNA here is from genome assembly GCF_963930625.1 of Muntiacus reevesi. NCBI lineage: Eukaryota > Metazoa > Chordata > Mammalia > Artiodactyla > Cervidae > Muntiacus > Muntiacus reevesi. Next base: position 51,874,731 of record NC_089271.1, on the reverse strand, counting down.
TTTTTTTAATGTATGGAATTTAATCCATTAATATTTATCCTCAGAATTTTAATTCTGTGTTGTTTTATGTTTTCAGTATTTTTTATGCCTCTTTGGTATTTCCTTCTTGGTCTACCTTTTGTTACAGAATCATTTCTGTTTTTCAAGTGATGGTAAATTTCTCTCTCCTGTTTTTAATTCAACTTATGACTATCTCTAAGTCTTTTTAAAAAAATACTTTGTTGAATCTACCTTTATCTAATTATCCACAACAGAAATGAAGGATATCTATCCATTTCTTCTCTCCTCTGTGAATGGAGTGTGAATGCTCCTATGGTCATACAGACATGCGTTTGAATGCTCCGAGTCACACAGATTGGGTACAGGCACAGCTGGGGTAACAGCTGGGATGCAGAGTCCCATGAGTCACACAGAGTAATTTAGAAACAGGTCAGACAGACTGAGTGTAGACCCTCCTGTATAACACAGACTGTGGTATGAACACTTCTGGAGTCATATAGGCTAGGGTATTGATATGCTCAGGTCAAAAAGGCTAGGTGTGGACACTCCTGGGTACATATATCCTGAGGTAGGGACCTCCTGCAGTCACAGACTGGGGTGTTGACACTTTGGGGGTCTACAGACTGGAGTTTGGACACTTGTGTTCATTAAGACTGTGCTATAGAGACTCCTTGGCTCACACACAGTCAGGTATGCATGATGGGAGTGTCCATATTCCAGCCTGTGACTTCACTAGAATCTACATTTAGCTCTGTGAATGGTTTGGTTCACATTGCAATCTCCCACCCATTATATCTGATTGTAGCCTGTATTTCACCAGTAGTAACCACTTTGAAGTCCTTATAAGTTCAGTAGTTTTTATCCCCAATATTTGAATTCAGACAAGAAGTATGCTAGAGTATTTACCATAAGTCCTGGTTTGAAGTTTTACCAAAGGGGCACAGATGGTGAAAGACATAACAATGATCCAGGTTCAAGGTCAGAAAACAGGGCATGGATGATAGACTAATTACATGCCAGGGTCTGTGCTCTAAAACAAGAGTGTTGATGGTAAAATGATTAACTGTGTTTAAAGTCAGGCCAGAGGGTCAATAACAGTAGTTTCCTTATCAGAGGCCCCAGTGGAAGGCAACACCACCACAGGGGAATTGACAGTGGAAGAATTAACAGGGACTGTGGTTCAAAGTCAGATAAGAGGAGCGTTGATGGTAGAACAGTTAACACACAGGGTTCAATAATAATAGACCAGAAAAACCACTGATGGTGGAATAAAGAGACCCCGATTTAGGGTCAGATAAGAAAAGCTATTTTTTTAAATTAGCTAACAATCATTCTATTTGATTATATAGACAGAGTGGTGTTGATGTTAGCATAGTTAGCAAATGCTTGAATTCAGACTAGACAGGCATTAGCAGTTAACAGAGGCCCTGGTTTAGGGTCAGTCCAGAGAAATAGAGATGGAGACAACTGAATAAATATCTGGGTTTGAGGTCAGTCAAGAGGGGAATTCTAAAATAGTTCACAGAACCTGGGGTTTGAATTCAGATTCCAGGAACACTGATATTGGAAGAAATAACTGTACCAGTTCAATGACAGACTCACAGGGCAGTCATCAGAAGATCAGGTTTGAGGTCAAGTCAGAGGGGAGTTAAATGGTAGCACATGTAACAGAGGGTTGAGGATAGGCCTGGTATGGAGGGATTTAAATGGCTGTGTTGGATAGTTAGACAGTAGATCATTGAATCTGGAAGAGTAAACATTAGACAGGTGGGAGAGCAAGGATAGTAGAAAAACTTTGATTAGGAAGCAGGATGACACTGAAGATGGGATGACAATAAAACAGCCCCTGTTTTGAGAACAGACCAGGACACTGTCACAGAAGTTAATAGTGGACCATGTCTAAGGTCAAACTAATGGAGCATTGTGACTTGTGTTAAAATGGCCTGGGTTCAAAGTCAGATCAGAGAGGTTGAAGGTTGAATAGTTCAAAAGAAGCCCAGGTACAACCAAGGTAGGAGTCTTAGATGAAGATTTAATAAGACGTCTGGATTTGATTTGATACCAGAAGGACCTTTCAGTTAGAATATAAAGGCCTAGGTTCAGGTCATGTCAGAGGAGCAGTGATGGCAGGATACTTAACAGACACTTCGTTAAGGTGGACCAGAAGGGCACTGATGGTGGAACTGTTAATAGAGGAGGTCAAACCAGAGAGGCTGGCATCTTAAAACAGTACAAAATTAGATCAGAGGAATTATGTTGGAATAGTTAACAGAATTCTCCACTCACAGTCAGACCAGAGGGCTGATGATGGTCGAATAGTTTATAGAGGTCAGGGTAGCAGTAGAATAACAAAAGCTCTGGGTTTTGGTTGGATGTGAAGCCTATCATGTAGGATTAGTTAAGAAATTCTCATGTGGTATCAAAAATGGTCTTGATGCCATGAGAGCCAGCAAAGTCTGAATTTGAGGTCATACCAGAAATGCCTTGATAATTCTAGAGTTCAAAAAGGCCCAGTCAGAGCAGAAAGCAAGGGATGGTGGGATATTAACTAGAGGGCTACATTCAAGTTTGAACCAAAGAACAGTTGGCAGAATTTCATTTCCAAATTAAGACCAGAGGGCTACTGATGATGGCGTGGTTAAGAGTTCCAGATCTGATGTCAAATCAGAGGCACAGTGATAATGGACAAGTTAACAGAGGCCCAGGTTTGACTAAGTTTATTTTTTATTATTTGTTCTTTAATTTCCCCTTAGATTGTAAGTCAAGAAAATCATGAAGATGAATTTAAAACAGAATGCCAACTCTGTTACTTCAGAATTTCACAAGGAGAAAACCCCCCAAGTCATGTATAACATCTATGATCAGTCATCTTGAATCCAGATGTAATAAAGAACATGAAAAATGTGAAGAAATGAAGGTGTTAGAGGAAAATGAGGTTCCCCCAAATGATGTTGAGGTTGACTAATCTTAGTTGAATCTGAGCATATTTTTGGTGCTCCGTACTATGCAGGAAAGGGTTAGCAGCAGGCCTGGAAAAGCCTGCTTCAATAGGGGTCCTTGGCTGGCATCTGGAAACTTCTGGGAAATTTCCACCACTCTCTTAACTGATAAGAGTGACTTGATGTGCCTGAACTGTTCACCCAAGCACTGTGGTTTATGCTAAATAGCTGCATTCTTTCAGGGAGTCTGGAAGTTGGGTATGTGCTAGGCAACAGGGTACCTATGTGACCAGCGCCCAGTAGAAACCATGGATGCTTCCCTGGTTGATAATGTTTCACATGTGCTATCGCACCTGAGGGAATTAAGGGTGTCCTGTGAGGCTTTGCTGAAAGACACCTTGGAGGCTTGTGCCTCGTCTTTGGATTTGACCCCTGTGTGCCATTTCCCTTTGCTGATTGTGCTCTGTATCTTTTTGCTGTAAAAATCATAGCCGTGCATACAACCATATGCTGAGACTGAGAACCCTTCTAGCAAATCACTGATTCTGTGAACAGTCCAGCTCTCTGGACTATCACCACTATCTCATCATCATTTACCTTAAGGTCTGTCAGATGGAACTAGCAGGTACAAATGCTTCTGGTTGCAAGTAACCACACTGTCCGGTAACAGTGGCTTGGATGAACAAGAGGTTACTTTCCTCCATCAACAGGACTGCTGGTGTTAGTTCAGCAGCTCAACTATGTTGGGCCAGGCTGGGGTCTCTGTGACTCTATGGACTGAGCCTGAGGTCTCAAGGTGGTAGCTACACTTCCCATTGATGCATCTGGAGTCAGCAGCCTATGAAGCTAGTGGGAAGGGAGCAACTGGAGCAAGGGCCTCCTTGATATTAAGGAACTTTGACATTTTCCGGGTGACTCAGGTCATTGACAAGGGATTTGGGTTATCTGTCTCCCTGCCTATACCCCAAAGTTTCTCTCCTCATTCAGTGCTCAGTAGCTCAGTCATGTCCAACTCTTTGTGACCATATGGACCGTAGCCTGCCTGCCAAACTCCTCTGTCCACGGAATTTTCCAGGCAAGAATACACTCATGGCTCCTCTCAAATACTGAACATTACTCTGTGGTCTCTGAGCTATTCCAGGTCCTGAATTTGGGCCCTGGGTGGGCTTGGGAGGAGGTGGGGGTGGCTTGGGGTTTCTCTGAGGTGGAGAGAGATTATTCATACCCTTCCTCCCACAACAGGAGCCATCACCTCAGCCTTGGGGTCCATGGTTTGCTCTGCACTGCCTTGGCGCTCTCAACACCTCTGCTCCCTACTTGCAAAAAACAACCAATGCAACAACAGGTATGGGGCTCATGGAGTGGCTGCCCTAAAGGTAGGGAGAGCCTAGGAACCTCAGCCTCTCTGAGGAGCAGGCAGAGTCCTGCAGACTAATAGGATGAAACCTCTGTGGTAGAAGCCAACATTCCCTACCTTAGCCCCTCTGCTGCTACCACCCCATCACTGCTTGCCTCAACTAATGCAGGGTCTCCTGATTGGCCCCCCTGCTCCTGCTCCCCTCCTTCAGTCTGTTTTCTCCACAGTGCCCAGGGGGATCCTCTCATAATGAAGTCAGACCATTCCCCTACTGTGCTCAAAATCTTTTGGGAACTCACCCCTCACTCAACAAAAAGTTCAAGTCTTCACAGTGGCTCCTAAAGCCCTCCAGCATTGGACCTGTCCAACCTTATCTCCTACCAAACCTTGATCCAGCTATACTGGTCCTTCTGGCACACTCCAGCCTTGGCACATTTGCACTGCCTTTTCTAAACCTATAATACTCTTCTCCCTCATACACAGTGGCTCTCTCACTTCATTCAGGTATTTGTATAAACTTCACACTGTCAGAGACTCCAGGCTTCCCAGGTGGCTCAGTGGGTAAAGAATCCACCTGCAATACAGGAGACGCAGGAGATGAGGGTTCAATCCCTGGGTCGGTAAGATCTCCTGGAGGAAGGCATGGCAGCCAACTCCAGTATTCTTGCTTGGAGAATCCCATGGACAGAAGAGCCTGGAGGACTACAGTCCATAGGGTTGCAAAGAGTTGGACACAACTGAAGCAACTGAGCATGCACAGAGACCCCAGATAGCCAAAGCAATCTTAAGAAAGAAAAATGGAGTTGAATTAGGCTCCTGACTTCAAACTACACTACAAAGCTACAGTAATCAAAACATTATGGTACTGGCACAAAAAAACAGAACTATAGATCAATGGAACAGGAACAGTCTCTTCAGTAAGTGCTGCTGGGAAAACTGGTCAGCTACATGTAAAAGGATGAAATTAGAACATCCCCTGAAACCATATACAAAAATAAATTAAAAATGGATTATAAACCTAAATGTAAGACCAGATACTATAAAACTCTTAAAGGAAAACATAGGCAAAACACTCTTTGACATGAATTGCAGCAATATCTTTTTGGAGTCACCTCCTAGAGTAATGAAAATAAAAATAAACAAATGGGACCTAATTAAACTTAAAGGCTTTTTGCACAGCAAAGAAAACCATAAACAAAACAAAAAAGACAAGTTTCTACCACAGAATGGGAAAAAATATTTGCAAATGATGTGATCAACAAAGGATTCATCTTCAAAATATACAAACAGTTCATGTGGCTCAATATCAAAACAACAAACAACCTTGGGATCTCCCTGGGGTTCCAGTGGTTCCACACTTCTCTTGCAGGGGGCATGGGTTCAATCCCTGGTTAAAGAACTAAGATCTAGCATACTGTGTGGTGTAGCCAAACAAAAAACAAACAGGCAAAAATGAGCAGATGATCTAAATAGACATTTCCCCAAAAAAGACATACAGATGGCCAAAAAAGCACAAGAAAAGATGCTGAACATCACTAATTATTAGTGAAATGCAATTCAAAACTACAATGAGGTATCGCTCACTGGTCAGAATGGCTATTATCAAAATTCTACAAACAATAAATGGTGGAGAGGATATGGCAAAAAGAGAAACCTCCCTACACTGTTGGCGGGAATGTAATTTGGTACAACCACTATGGAGAACAGTATGGAGGTTCCTTAAAAAACTAAAAATAGAGCTACCATATGGTCCAGCAATCCCATTCCTGGGCACATGTCCCGAGAAAAACATAATTTGAAAAGATACATGCATGCTAGTGTTCATTGTAGCACTATTTACAATAGCCAAGACATGGAAGCAATCTAAATGTCCATCAACAGAGGAATGGGTAAAGATGTGATACACAGAGTTTCCCTGGTGGTCCAGTGGTTAACAGTTCACCCTGCAATGCAGAGACACCAGTTCAATCCCTGCTCAGGGAAGATCCCACATGCCACAGAGTAACTGAGCCCTTATGCCACAACTACCAAGCCCACACTCTAGAGCCCATGAGCCACAATTACTGAGCTCACATGCTGCAACTACAGAAGCCCAGGTACCTAGAGCCCATGCTCTGCAACAAGACAGAAGCCACCACAATGAGAAGCCTGCACACCACAACAAAGAGTAACCCCCATTTGCTCCAACTAAAGAAAGCCAGTCTGCAGCAATGAAGACCCCCATAGCCAAAAAATAAAATAAATCTTTAAAAAAAAGATGTGGTACATATATACAATGCAATATTACTCAACCATAAAAAAGAATGAAATAATGCCATCTACAGCAACATGGATGGAGCTAGAGATTATCACACTAGCTGAAGTCAGACAGAGAAAGATAAATATCATATGATATCTCTTATTTGCAGGATCTAAAAAGAACACAAATGAATTTATTAACAAAATAGAAACAGACTCATAGACTTGGAAAAGAAACTTATGGTTACCAAAAGAAAAGGTGGGAAGAAGGAATATTAATAAATTAGGAGTTTAGAATTAACACACATATACTTCTATACATAAAACAGATAACCAACAAAGACCTACTGTACGGCACAGGGAACTTGGTTCAACATTCTGTCACAACCTTATGGAAAACGAATCTGAAAAAGAATAGATACATGTATATATATAATTGAATCACTCTGCTGTACACCTAAAACTAACACAACATTGTACATCAACCATACTCCAATATAATATAAAATCTAAAAAAAATAAATAAGGGTTTCCCTGGTGGCTCAGGGGTCAAGAATCTGCCTGTCAATGTAGGAGACACTGGTTCGATCCCTGGTCCAGGAAAATCCCACATGCCATGGAGCAACTAAGCCCATGGGCCACAACTATTGATCCAGTGCTCTAGAGCCTGGGAGCCACCACTACTGAGCCCATGTGCTACAAATACTAAGACTGTGCCACAAGAGAAACCACATCAATGAGAAGTCTGCACACTGCAATGAAGAGGAGCTCCTGCTCACCGCAACTAGAGAAAAGCCCACACAGCAACGAAGACCCAGCATAGCCAAAAATAAATAAAATTATTTTATAAAATACATAAAAAATAAATTTTACATGGTCAGGAACATCTGTGATCATGATACCAAAAAGAGCCTAATCCTCCCCACCCTCTTGCAACTCTATCCCCTATCCTTTCTCCTCACAACACTCAACTTTAGCTGACCCATTATATATTTTTGTTTATTATCTACCTGACTCCACTAGAATGTAAACCTCACAAGGGCAGCGATTTTTGTCAGTTTAGGTCACAGCTGTACCCTCAGTGCCTAGAACAGTTACTGGCATACAGTAGGTGCTTGATAATGTCCGTCCAATGCATCACTGTGTAAAACATGTGAAGTAGTGCCTCTGACATGGCAGATGTTCATAAATGGTTGTTGAATGAATGAATGAATCAATGTATGAAGGCATGAATGAGGAGGTGAACCTCACCCCATCTTGGGTCCTAGAGCTGCCCTATTCCCCATCTCGCCCCCTGCAGAACTGGAAGCCAGCCATCGGCACAACCACAGGAACTTTATTTACAAATACAAGACTGGGGCAGGAGGTGGGTGGGAAGGTGAACGGTAGCAAGGCTGGAAGTCTCCTACTTCTGCTCCCGCCTCCAGACGATAACCATGCCACTAGCGTCGCTTGAAGCCAGCAGGCTCTCATCACAGTTAAAGCTGACATCCAGCACGGGCGCACTGTGGCCCTGCAGCTTGTTGACGGCGGCCTTGGCTGCCCGCTCCACGTCAAAGAAATGCACGCACATGTCCTCACTGCCAGTCACTGCCCAGATGAGAGGAGAGACCATCAGGAGGTGTCGCAAGAGGCAGTGGGGTGCCCTGCATGTGGAGTCTCTGAGGTGTCTGAGGTGTTGATGGATTTATGTCCAAGGTGTGAGGTCCCAGGACTACGGGCCCTGGAGTATACCAGCCCTAGATGGGAGGTCACCTAGCCGTGTTGGTTCTGTGTCCAGAGTGTGAGGTCTCTGTGTTCTTTGTTGGTGGGGGTGAGGAGGGGTCTGTGTCTCAGGCTATGAGGTTTCTGGGGTGTTTGGGGGTCTGTGTTCAAAGTGTGAGGTTGTTTGGAGTTTTTGAAGCCCAGGAAGTCAGGGCATTGGGGTATCCTGATATTTGAGCCAGAACAGCACCACCCCTGATCCCCCCTCCTCCCTGGCCATCCAGACACCCCAATCCCATGGGACTCACCCACACAGGCCCCCTGGCGGAAGGACATGAGAGGGCAGAAGATACTGCGCACAGGGTGTGAGCTCTGCTCAATGGGGAAGCTTCTCTTCAGCTGCAGGGTCCCCTCATTGTCCACCACTCTGAGAGGAGGAGAAGAGTGGGTCAGGGGGGCAGCATCAGCACTGGGGGAGACAAATGGTGGGCCAGCCTGTGTCCCCATCCCCCACACCCAAACTCCTTTCAAGGTTCATGAAATCCAGTTTTGAGACCACTGCATAAACGTATAAAGCATGAGCTAGAGTGCAATAGTGATGGTTTGGAAGCTGTATCTGTTGATATATGTGGGGAACCTCTTCTGTTTAACTCACTAGTTCCTTTCTCTAAGGATCCCTAAGAGATCCTGGAGTTAGGACACACACAAAGAGAGGAAATGGCTGACCAAACTACAGGACCCCTGCACTGTGGAACACCATGTGGCCATTCAAAGGAATGAACCCGAACTACTCCAGGAAGTCTGGGGCATTTCCACAGCAGTTTGGTAAGGAAAGCTTTCTGGCATACAGCCCAGGCTGAGAACTGCATTTACGTGACATAATTGTGTGGAGATAGTAAAACTCCCTGCTTCAAAAAGAAAAAAAAAAAAAAAAAAGGGAAGGAAAGAAAGCATGCCACTGCTCTAAGGGCATGCTAAGTCACTTCAGTCGTGTCCAACTCTTTGTGACCCCATGAATGGTAGCCTGCCAGGCTCCTCTGTCCATGGGATTCTCCAGGCAAGAATACTAGAGTGGGTTGCCAGGCCCTCCTCCAGGGCGGTCTTCCCAACCCAGGGATCGAACCGACGTTTCTTACATCTCCTGTACTGGCAGGTGGGTTCTTTACCACCAGCATCACCTGGGAAGCTCTAAGGGGGCTAATCCATTTTATGGCTCAGTTTGCTCATCTGTAAAATAGATATGATAATAGCACCCACCTCATAGGGTTTTTGTGAGGATTAAATGAGGTGATATGTATAATGTGCTTTGAACACAGTCTGGCCCCAGTAATTGCTATGAACATGCTAGCTACTGCTATTACTATTACTTCTCCTATTGCATTACAGCTCCTATTGACGTTGCTATTATCATATTATTAGGAGACCAGATCTCCACCCTCAAGGAAGTTAATCTCCACCCTCCACAGCTCAGTCTGCTGGGAAGAGAAGGCTCTCATGCCAGTCTGACAGAAGGGACAGGCTCCCCACCTCCAGGTGGCACAGAAAGGAGACCCACCTGTAGAGCAGTAGTTTGTTGAGGCAAGCATTGATGAGTAGTGAGGGGTCCCGGGCCTCACGGCTGACCCAGGAGCGGGCAGAGATGCTGGTCACGGGGCTGCCCTCGTGCACCACCAGACGCTTGGCTTTGGTCAGCTTCCCTGTGGCAGCAGAGAGGAGGCAGAGGTGAGTGCTAGGGCTGTGCACCAGGAGGGTGGGAGTACAAGCACCCAGATGCAGGCCATGGGCCTGCCTGTGTGTGCTAAGTTGCTTCAGCTGTGTCCAACTCTTTGCGACCCTATGGGCAGATCCTACCAGGCTCCTCTGTCCATGGGATTCTCCAAGCAAGAATACTAGAGTGGGTTGCCATGCCCTCCTCCAGGGGCTCTTCCCAACCCAGGGATGGAACCTGTGTTTCCTGCAGCTCCTGCATTGCAGGATTCTTTACCACTGAGCCACCAGGAAAGCCCGGGTGCCTGCCTACCTGTGGCCATGTCAAAGAGGAAGGAGAAAACACTGCCGCGGTCATCACCCGCCCAGAGAAGTCGGCCAGGGGCATCAAAGGACAGAGCAAGGACGCGGCCCGTCAGCTTGCTGGAACCACCCTTCACTTTCTTGCCCGTGGAGATGTTCATGACGTGCACATTGTGCTTGGCATTCCCCACCTGTGGGTGAAACCCACATACCATCACCCTGCTCCCAGCTAGTCTTCCTTCCTTGAGGCTGCAGTTGATGGGACTGGTTGATCCCTTATGCGCTCTCATTATAGGAGGGTGGGTCGATAGACTGCAAAGTGACCCAGGCTGGTAATCCTCCCCAGCTGGTCCCTCTTGCAATTTGACCAGAACAGACAGCTGCTCCCAGAACTAAAGGGAAATGTCTGGTCTTTCTTGGAGTCTTCGACTAGTCTAGGACAGAAGATCCCAGAGCACAGGCTCACAGGGCCAACTCCCCCTACTCCCTGCTCAGGGCTGGGCCAGACTTTTCATTTCCTTCCCCTGCCCTCTGACTCTCCATCCACGTCAGACCACCAAAGAGCGGCCACTGGGACAAGGTTTCCAACCAGTAACCTTGCTCCCCAGCCAGCAACCCCTGCAGCTGGCAAATGGTAGGACTACTGCTGATGGGGCCGTGACCCTACCCACAGACTGCCCCATCCCCACAGTGAGCCCACCCCAGTCCAAGAACTGAGACCCCAGTCCTGCCTTGTTTCCCTCTGAATCTGGCCAAAGAAGGATGGAGGTGATGGACTAGAGGGGACTCCTTATCCCCATTCCCTGAGACACGCCCTCCCTGCTTGGCATCCCTCCCTTGGCGAGGGGGCGCCCTGGAGCCTGACCACAGTAAGGTTGTTGTTGACCGGCTGGAAGGTGCAGCAGAGCAGTTCGGCGCCGTCAGGGTCAGGGATCTCCCGGATGCAGCGGCCATCCTCAGAGGCCCAGATGCGCATGGTGGCATCAAGGGAGGTGGACACAAGGATGTCATTGGAGAGAGACCAGGCAAAGTCGGAGACCCCGCGGGTGTGGCCCCGCAGCACTCGGAGCACGGTGGGCGGGGCAGGTACCAGCTGGCACAGTGAGATGCTGCCATCAAGTGAGCAACAGGCCAGGCGGTGCCGGTCATCATTGGCGAAGCGCACCCTGGGGACTGCAAGGCCAAGGAGCCATTTGGGAGAGTCAGCATGCTCACCAAGTGCTTTCATTTATGGAAGCTTCTGACCTGTGAGCTGGGGGCCAGGATCCACTGCACCAGGCACAGTGGCCTCAGCAAAGGGCTTTCCTTGGCTGAGAGAGCTGGAACCTGGAAGGCCCTCTGCCAAAAACTCCCTAAATCTTGGCAGGTACTTTATGGACTGTAAATGACTTCTGTAGTGTGAAATGGCTTCCACATCTCAGTTAGCACTTTCTAATTACCAAGGTCTTGGCAGTTTGCAACCCACTCTGCCCTTTGCAAGGGGATTTCTCTGCAGCAGAGGCTTTAAGCTCCTTCAAGTGACTCACGACACCAGAAGCCAAGTGCTCTTTTAAGCTGCTCAGTTCTTTTATGGTAGATAAAGTAACCAAGGCTTTGCAGATCACTTTGCAGAGGGCTTTTAGGTTTGTGAAAAGTTTGATGTATGGGAACTGCCCCATCAGAGGTGGACCCAAGACTCTGCATTCCAGAAAAGGAGGCACTGGGTTGCTGTCAGTTTGGGCAAATGCATGGTGATGGGACCCGTCATCCACTGGCTCACCTGCCTCATCCACGTGCTGGTCAAAAACATGGTACATGCCCGCAAAGGCATAGTTCTCGCTCAGCGATGTGTCCCCAGCCATGGCTCGACTTGCTTCTGCCGCTGAGGTGGGCACCACGCTGCCTGGGGGCCTAGGCCCCAGTAGGAGTGAGGAGTAAGAGAAGGGAGGTACTAGCGTGTGGCCTTTCATTTTCCCGTGGCCCCTCCCCTCCTCACAAACCTCTTCTTTCAGCTGCCCCTGGTGCATACCTGTCCTCATAGACAGCACGGTTCATCTGTGCTTGCAGTTGGTAGGAGCCTCGGCTGACAGAGCGGCGGTGCCCACGGGCCCCCAGGGCCCGAGGATCATCTTCGAAGTCCTGGCAACAGAGGGTCAGAGTGGGCACACCTTGCAAACAGCCCTCAAGAACCTATAAGATCTAGAATCTTCAAAATATATCCAGAACCATGGGAACTTCCTGGCGGTCCAGTGGTTAAGACCACACTTCCACTGTGAGGGCGTGGGTTCAATCCCTGGTTGGAGAACTAAGACCCCATATGCCAGAACCAGATTCCTTCTCACCCCTTCCACAGCCACCACTGCTGGCACTACTGTGGTGGCCTCTGCATTAGTTCCCTTGCTCTTGCCCCGCTCAGCAGATATTCAACAAATGTTCTTTGAACAAAGAGTGAACACTTTTCCACCAGAAAACCACTTGATTTAGTCTCTTGCCTCATTCAAGTCTCAGCTCAATTGTCACCTCCTCAGAGAGGCCTTCCCTAATCATCTCCATTAGAAACAGCTTTTTTCTGTTCCCCACACCAGTCCTGTTTCATTCCCCAAGTCTGCTTTATTTTTCCACATTAGCACTCCTCACTACAAGCCGTGGTAGTTATTCACTTGTTTACCTGCTTTGCTACATTTATTGACCTATTTATCTCATTTATTGCCTGTTAATCAACCTATTTATCTTATTTGTATTTGTTGATTTATATCACACATTATCTCTTTTTGCCTCCTGCTCATCCTAAGAGCCTAGAACAGTGCCTGGCACATAGCAGGTGCTTGACAAGTCTGTTGAATGAATAAATATGGAGGCAGGTAGTAAACACAGCACGTGCATGGGGAGGAGCTCACCTCCATGCGGTCAAGGGTAGTGCGGCTGCTGCGGACGATGCTGTTGCTATAGGCACGAGCACTGCCTGGCTCAGAGAGGGGTCCGTAACGCTGGCCCAGCAGCTGCCCACGCAGCCTCAGGTACTGCCGACGCAATGCTGGAGGGTGCCCAGCTTTGGCATTCTCTCGCAGTAGCTGGCTGCGCCGTCGGATATATTGTGTCCGAAACTGTGGAAACGTTGGTGTGCGGTACGCGTTGTACCTGCGATGGCAGGAGGCAAGGCGGGCAGCAGGCACAGGACAGAGGGAGTCAATCAACTCAAGGGATAGGGAAGAAGAATGAGGTGTGTGTCAGGATGGCAAGTGGTCAGAAGTGGTGATGGGGGTCTCTCTGGTGCTGTAATGAGGATGAGTCCACAATAGTAATGGGCATGGCAAGAAGGTCCGTGTGGGTACAATGGAGGCAGTCTGCAATTTTGCTGGAAGTGGTATGGGGTGACCGAGTCAGTGTTGACAATGGTAGAGGCCAATCTGACATGGTGTGGGAGTTAGTGTGGGCAATGGTGGGGGTCAGTATGAGATGGCGACTGGGTCAGACTGGGGAAATGACGGTAGTAAGAGAAGTCTGGAGGCAAAAGTGGGAACAGGATGTCACCAGCCTGGGCTCTATCAACCCCTCCCAAGGCTCTAATACCAGACGCTCTGCGCATGCCCACATGTGACTGCATTCTCCTAGCATGCTCTTTAACGACCCTCTCTGGCCAGTCATTCTCTCGGCGGGCAAGCCCCGCACGCTACTACTGCACATGCTCACCTCCGGCAAGCCCACTCAGCCGCAAAAGGCAAGTTCTCTGCCCAGCCTCATTTATTGCCACTGCGCATGCACCACAGTAACTTCCGCTCCCACGAGCTCCGACCCCACGCCTCACCTCGCGTCTACTGCTAAGACCTGCTGCCACACCGCGGCCATTCCCTGGCCTCCTCTTCCGGCGTGTCCGCCCGCGGGAGCCTGCAGGACAAGGGCCTGGAATGTCAGCGTCTCAAGTGAAGAGATCTAGTTCCGCCCCTTCCGCCAGGCGATCGTTGCCATAGACACAGAGTCCCTCCAGTCCACGATGTCTCGAAATCCCACCCGGCTGTTAACATAGTCACCACCCCAGTCCTGCCCTTCCCAGGCAGCGCCCGGGTGACTCATAGTGGCGATTCAGATCTGACCCCACCCTTCCCGGTCACCATAGCAACGCCCCTCCCCCCACCTAGTAATCCTTGTCGGCAATCCCCAACCATCTTGCCCCCTCCCACCCCACGCATTCCCTTCCAGGGTCCAAGAGCAGGACCCGGGAACAGGGACCACCTCCGGGGCTGCCTCCCGCTCTTGAGGCTCCCGGGGCGGCCCTGAAACCAGTGTCACCCTTCTCTCTCTCTCTCTCTCTCTCTCTCACAGGCTCCAGCAAGATGGCCGCCTGCTGCCAGGAAGAGCCGCCGAGCGCGGAGCAAGTCGATAGGAATCCTCCCCAGGGCGTGGGAGAAACCACGCAGGCGCATTAAGGAACAGGCACTTTTGACACAAGGATGGAGCCTCCGCCCTTTTAAGGCCTATTCACCCCCAGTCCCTAATGGCATTTAGGTACACAAGAACAACGTCCAGGGAGGACCGGATCAGGGCAAGTATGCCAATTACCCACTAAAAATCAGAAATACTACTTTAAAAAAAGACTTTCTTTTGAAAAGAGTGACATAAGCTGCTTTTCAGCAGTAAAATCTTCACCAAGCAACATTAGAAGTGCAGAATTAAAAATAGTCACCCATGCAGAGGCCCCTGAAAGTTCTCCAATTCTTAGGTGACTGATGGGCCTTCAGACATGCCCAGAGTAAGAAGAGTACTTTCTGTGTGTCTGTGATGGAGTGGCGGGGTGGGCTTGGATACTCCCAGGAAGCTTGGTCTGGGCATCTCTAGAGATGGGAGACATGATTATGTACTACAACCTTTGGGGTTTGGATCCCAGGAGGCCACCTGAATCATCCTTATTTCAACTCCAACAGGAAGTTGCATCTGTATTCATCTTAATGTGATCAGGTTGTACAGTGTATGGAGTTGGACTACAATGTTTAGTAGCTTCCTGTTGTTGTTCAATCGCTCAGTCATGCCCAACTCTTTGTGACTCTATGGACTGCAGCACTTCAGGCTTCCTTGTCCTTCGCCATCTCCTAGAGCTTGCTTAAGCTCATGTCCATTGAGTCAGTGATGCCATCCAACCATCTCGTCCTCTGTCCTCTGCTTCTCCTCCTGCCTTCAATCTTTCCCAGCATTGGCCTCTTTTCTAATGAGTTGGCTCATCGCACCAGGTGGCCAAAGTATTGGAGCTTCAGCTTCACCATCAGTCCTTCCAATGAATATTCAGGGCTGATTTCCTTTAGGGTTGACTGGTTTGATCTCCTCGCAGTCCAAGGGACTTTCGAGAGTCTTCTGCAACACCACAGTTCAAAAGCATCAATTCTTTGGCACTCAGTCTTCTTTATGGTCCAACTCTCACATCCACACACGACTACTGGAAAAAACCATAGCTTTGACTAGACGGACCTTTGTATGCAAAGTAATGTCTCTGCTATTTAATACGCTGTCTAGGTTTGTCATAGCTTTTCTTCCAAGGAGCAAGCCCATGTAAGGGCTTAACAGATCTTAACTGATATAGTTCTCAAAAATGTTGTTCAGATTATTGTTTGTTATAAAAAGTGTTATTTTCACACTATTTATATAATAGAATAATCTGAACAGTATTTTTTAAAGCAAGCTTAAATGAGACAGATCCAAAAACGTATTGCCCTTTGTGTTCTAACAACCTCCCTTGTCCATGTAACTAAGCTATGGGTGGTCTTTTCAGGATGTTGAACACCATTTTATTTCATGATTGCTAAAGAATAAACCATTTTGCTGCATAAACATGTAATGACTAACATTTATTGGACAACATGCTAGATACTATTTAAGGTGATTTATATGTATTAATCCACTTAATCCTAATAACTGAATGTTGTGGGTCCCTTTACTATCCCTATTTTACAGCCGAGGAAACCCAAAGCCCAAGGGTGACATTTTGTTGCACCAGACCACTATTTGTGGCCAGCATTGGGTTTACAGTTGGCCCTTGAACAACACAGGTTTGAACTGTGTGGGCCCACTTATATGTGGTGTTTTTTTTCAAGAAATATTACAGTATTACATCATCTATGCTTGGTTGAATCCATAGATGCATAACTGTGGATACAGAGGACCAATTATGGGACTTGAGCATCTATGGATTTTATTATCCATGGCAGGTCCTGGAACCCATCCCCCACAGACACCCCTGATGAACAACTGTAATTTCCAGTTCTTTTTTTTTTTTTTTGCCATAAAGAATGATACAAACAATGCCTTTCTGTTCTCCTTGACCCTCCCTGGACAGAACCCCACACCTTCGTCCCACCATTCAGCTTCTGTAGAAATGCTGTGGGAAGAAATCACAGGAGAGGCAGGAACAGCATGGAGATCTACTGTCTCCCTGCCAGAATTGTTTTGTTAAAAATTATTTTAGAACTTCATTTGTGATACTAGATAAAACAACCTAATGACAGGGTCCTTATAAATATAAATTAGCTATTTATATGTAAAACATGTCTATAAGGACACCTGTTGTGAGAACATTTGCCATCATTCCAGGAAGTAGTACAGTACTTTTCAGAAGGCATTACAACCTGGCCACTGCCACAGTCTCTGACAACTATGTGGTCTTGGGCTTAACCTCTTTGTGACTCAGTCTCCTTATCTGAAAATAAAAACTGCCTCATAGAGTTAGTGAGAGGACTAAATGAGTTAATATTTGTAAAGCTTAGACAAGCATCTGGAACAGAGAATATATCCACTAAATGTTGACTACTGTTAGTTGTTTTAAAAAAACTTTTCCCAATAAACAGATCCATCTGCCAGAGGTAAATCTGATGCAAAAATAACAAGAATTAGAATGACCCTGATTACCTCTTGCATTTATCTGCTCAGCATTTTTTCAATTTTTGTTTTTAAACATTTACACACTAATACTAGATAAAAAGGGGCTTCACTGGTGGCTCAGCAGTAAAGAATCTGGGTGCGACACAGGAGGAGTGAGTTCAATCCCTGAGTGGGGACAATCCCCTGGAGGAGGGCATGGCAACCCACTCCAGTATTCTTGCCTGGAAAATTCCATGGGCAGAGGAGCCTGGTAGGCTACAGTCCATAGGGTTGCAGAGTCAGACACGACTGAAGTGACTGAGCATGGATGCACTAGATTAAAAATTGGTTTTGAAGGGCTTCCCTGGTGGTATAGTGGATAAGAATCCACCTGTCAATGCAGAGGACATGGATTTGATCCCTGGTCTGGGAAGATTCCACGTGCCGTGGAGCAAATCAGCCCGTGTGCCACAATTGCTGAGCCCACATGCCCTAGAGCCTGAGCTCCACAAGAGAAGCCACCACAGTGAGAAGCCCGCACATTGCAAATAGAGAGTAGCCCCCACTTGCCACAACTAGAGAAAGCCTGTGCAGCAACGAAGACCCAACGCAGCCATAAATAAATAAATAAATTTTTTAAATGGGTTTTGAACAAGCTGGTAATAGAAGGCGCTTTCAGTTTGTTGGGAGCTTAGGGAGAAAGGGGCAGAATTTATGTACATGAATGGCAGGCAGGTCAGTGGGTGGGAAAAGAATGATCTAGGGCCTGGGGGTATCAAGTCACCAGAAGCAGCTCCTGGAGGTTGTGAGTAACCTTGGTTACAATCAAGCCATTTAAAAAAGCTCAAGTCCAGGGTGGACCACAAGTCCCACCCACTCTAACAGAATCTGGGGCTATTTCACTGTCAGAGTGACAGCTGAGGGTCCTAGCTGAAAGAACAAACAAAAACAGTTGGACAGAAAAGACAGGTAAGCCAGAGCAGCTTGAAGGTAACACCACATCACAATAGTAGCTTAAGTAATGGCAGAAACAAGCAGGGGCCATGTATTTTTTGGACTCCTTTCTTCATGTGCCTCCTGCCTATTTGGCCCCCAGAGTTTATAACTGCAAAGGCGAGCACTGGACCACACTGGTTGTGCCGGTTTCTCATTACACAGGCTGAGATGAAACCTGAAGTTGGGCCTCATCCTCAGGAACTAACAGAAGCGTGATTTGAGGGAAAGTCTAGATGGCTGGGGGTTTACAAGAGTGTGCTGAGAATCAAAGCCAGAGAATGAAATAGAAAGACCATGGAGATGACATGTAACTGGCATGTAGACCCCGAGTTCTTATTCTCTTATTTCATCCCTGAGGTTTCTTCCTAAATTGGACAAGTGGGGGTTGGGACACAAGAGCATAATTTAAATTTGACCATTTCCTGATGGGAAAATATTTGCCTCTGAAGCCAAAGTTCTCACAATCGCCAAAGGCTTAATGGTGATAACTTCCCAATGCCTGAGTCAGAAACCAGATTCCTGCACTTGGGAAAAGTCTCACAGACCACTTGAGCAGCCTCCAGCAAATTGCAATAGCCAGCTTTCCAACAAATAATTGTCAAGCCCCTACTAGGTGCCAGGCACTGGAAAAATAGCAGTAACTCAGATAACTGGGCTCCACTCTTGTGGAGCTGCCATTCTAGCTATAAAGATAAGTGATAAATAAGATCATTTTTCAAATTGGTTTTTACTATCATTAAAATAGTAGTTTGGTTAGTGGTTCCCTGGTGACTCAGATGGTAAAGCATCTGCCTACAATGCTGGAGACCTGGGTTCAACCCCTGGGTCAGGAAGATCTCCCAGAGAAGGAAATGGCAACCCACTCCAGTATACTTGCCTGGAGAATCCCATGGACAGAGGAACCTGGTAGGCTACAGTCCATGGGGTCGCAAAGAGTCAGACATGACTGAGCGACTTCACTTTTCACTTTTGGTTAGCATTGCTGAGCGGTGGGGGAAGGAGGAAGGAGTGAGAAATAAATTTAAGCTGGTCACAACACTGTAAATCAACAGCATTTCAATAAAATTTTTAAAATAAAATGACCAAAAAAGCTGGAACCTGAATGAAAAAGCAGCCAGATAAATGAAGCTCTAGGCAACGAATGTGTGGATAAAGCCGGTGAGGCCAGGTAGTGACTGATTCAGAGGAGACATCACTTTACGGGGCTAGAACTGGAGTCACTCTGCTCTTACAATCTCAATTCCCTTTACCCAGTGGTGATTCAGGGCCAGACTGGGGGCCTGAGCAAGCCTAGACCCTGGATTTGGTACCTCAATCTCAGGTGATAGAGCTACATGGGCACAGCCATTGATTTGTCCCACTTTTTTCTGTTAATACACTGACCTACATCTGGTTGCTTTTCAAATATTAAGCCATTCTTGCTTGGTTTTGGTGACAGCCTGCATTTACCAAGCTCTTACAACATCCATCTTATAGAACTGTCACAACAGCCCTAATGAGGTGCATTTGGCCCCACTTTGAAGATGAGGAAAGTGAACCCTTGGATGGGTTTACTGCCCATGGCCACAGATGTAGAAAACATTAGAGCTAGCATATGGAAGCAGGCAGGAAGTACAACTGGACTAAGTTTCTTATCCAGGATACCAGAAAGCACCACCCCCCTGGTAACCATCCAGCAGTGCTGACAGCATCCCATCCCTCTCCACCTCTCTGTATATCCCCCTACCCCCACCCCCATATCAAGTCCCAAATCAGTTTCTACTCCTGTCTCTCTTCTGATCTTCTGCACTGGTAGATCAGCCATGAAATCTACAACAGCTTCCAACTGCTGTGAGAAGCTGACCGCTTAGGCCTTCTCCCCAACTTCATCCTGTGTTGCTCTTACTCTTATCTGGTTATGCTCCAGTTACACTGGCTTTCTCAATTTAAAATTGCACAAATTGTTCCTGAGATCTAGAACATGCTCTTCTGTGCATGCAAACACTTCTACTCATCCTACACTAATATTACTGATAGCAAGCACTTTGTGCCAGACACTGTTCCAAATATTTTATGCAGAAAACTGTCTGCATAAAATATTTTATACAACAACCCTCTGAAGTTGGTATTATTATTATCACATGTCACAGATCAGGAAATGGAGGCAAAAAATGAAATAACCTGCCCAAGACAGCATAGTCAGTAAGCGATGGAGTTGGATTTACACCCAGGCCACCTGGCTCCACAATCCTTGCTCTTAACCACTACACTAACACCAATTCCCAAGTGACTTTGTGTGAGGTCCTCCAGTGTGGATTCATAACAATTTCTTTCTCTCATCCCACCCTCTTTGTTTGATCTCTCAGCAGGTCCTGTCAGTTCTACCTTCAAAACATATCCAGAATCTAACCTCTCCTCTCCACATCCACTGCTGCCACCACCATTGCTGGCTTGGACTACTGTGGTGGCCTCCTCACTGCTTCCACCCTTACTCTCCTTCCGCCCAAGCCTGTCCTCCCAGTAATCAGAGGATCCTGTTACAATCCAAGGCAGCTCACGGCCCTGCTCTGCTCAGACCCATGCTCCATCTGTCTCAGAGAAAAAGTCAAAGTCCTCCCTGTGGCCAAGGCGGCCCTACAGGACCAGGCTCCAACACCTCTCAGAACTCACCTCCTGCCACTTGCCCCCTTGCTCACTCTGTTACGGCTGCACTGACCTTCTTGCTCTTACTTACACACACCAAGCAAGCTCCCATCTCAGGGCCTTTGTGTGTGCTTGCTTTTTCTTCTGCCTCTAATTCTCCTCTTCCAGATGCCAAGAAAAAGCAAGGCTGAGATATTTGGCTGGTAAGGAAATGTGTCCTCATTCAATTCAAATGTTTGCTACTTACATAGATAGCAGAAGTGAGAAGAGCCACAGATGCCAGCTCATGTCCCTTGTACAGGGTAACACAGAAACAAAAAAGAGGCCAGATGACTGCAGCATGAGTGGGTAGGACACTGTGGTGCCAAGAAGTTAGTGCATGCTAAGCAGTTCTATAACCTTAAATCAGGGGAAAGAACAGAAAGCCTCATACCTCATCAGAACCTTGGAAGAGGAGAAACCGTCTCATGGCAGCCTCCTTGGTAGACAGGGAGGTTAGTGAGAAATGGCCTTGTAGCCTCTTGTGCTCTGTGTTCCGAGGATTACAGGGCGTTCTGCCAACACTTAGATGAGCTTGCCTACGTGGCCTATGTGGAGACGTGCTACGCAGTCAGAGTGCCATGCAGAACCATTCCCCTACCATTCTCCAATTTCGTCTCTAGTGTAAGGTCACTTCCTCTGAGTCACCTTCCCTAAACCATCTTGTGTAAGACCCCATCACTCTTCATTCCCTCTGCTTTATTCTCAACACTTGCCACTTTCTAACATTACATCACATACCAATTTATTACTTTATTATCCATAGAACCCAATATGTGATTCCTAAGCAAAGAAATTTGTCATAGCTGTTGCTATGTTCCTACAATTAGTATCTGGCACACATAATAAACACTTGCGAAAATTTACTGACTATACCTAACTACCAGACACCGGTAGGTGTTTGCCATGTCTGGACTCATTCATTGGGGATAATCCCCATCTTACCACTGAGAAGACAGGTTTCTAAGAGGTCCTGGATTTCGAAAGAAGGAAGAACATGTGGTGCTAGGCAAAGGAATGATCCACCTACCTGGAGAAGCCAGAGGGGTCCTGAGAGCTGGGATTGGGGAAGGGAAGCAGTAAGGGGTTCTAAGACCCCTTGTGTTTTTTGCTTTTGTTTTTTGGCTATGCTGCATGGCATGCAGGATCTTAGTTCTTCAATGAGTGATCAAACCCGTGCCCCCTGCAGTGGAACTGAAGAGTCCTAACCACTGGACTGCCAGGGAACTCCCTAGGACCGGTATCTGGAAAATATTAATGTCAAATGTAAAGAAACAGAAGCTAGCATTTCAGGGTTTCTTGAGGCCCTTGGAACAGAGATGACTGTAACTATTCAGAAGGCTTTGGGGAACAGGGCAGGCCAACAGAAAATAGCTGACTAAATAGATGACTATAAGTCATCCACTTCCCACACCAATGTGAAAGTCTTACAAACCACACCACTCGGTTTTCTTTTGAACTTTTTATTACGGAAAATCTCAAACTCACAATGCATTGATTTAATGTACTTCCATGTACCTATCACCCAGTTTCCACAATTTTAAACACACTGCATTTTCTAAACTGAAGGTTCCATAAGCATTTGAGTGGTTTGAAGCCAACAGTCTTTGTTAAAATACAACAAACTAGGAACCACCAGGGCATTTTGCACATTTAATTAATTAAAACTTTTTTCCACTTAAATAAGACAAATGGCTGGACTGTATTCCCCCTCTCCAAAATGTACTTTTTTAATGCAAAATGTACTTTTTAAATGCAAAGTTTAAAATAGAGACTGCAAGTTCTGTGCTTGAACAACTATTAAGTAGAAAGAGTAAAGAAAACTTCCTCAGTTTTATTTTAAGGAAGCTTAAAATTGAATTTACAACAGCATATTAGAAATGTTTATGTAGAACATGCTACAGACTGTTTTCAATTTTAAAAGCCTTAAGTTTGTGCTTTCATTGGTATGTTAAAATCCACATCCCATAGACTCTTGTGTAGTTCTTCATAACCAAACGCTAGTATTTCTGCAGTATATTGTATGCATATTCACACTGAATGGGAAGAACAAAGATTATGAAAAACTTCAGGTATTGTCACAAATCTTGAAAAAAAAAACCTTCTGGTTTTTCAGATCTCCGTGCACTTTGATTATAAGGGATCATGGCTTGTTAGCCTGGAGATGTGCAGGAGGTAGAAGAGGAATGCAGATATGCAGGAACTGTGCCTGTTTTGTCTCTAAAAGCAGGAAGGAGGAATACTGCCCAGTTATCTAATCAATATGCTTTCTAACATATCTTAAGTATTTACAGCAACTTATTTTAAAAACCTTTTAAAAAATATTTGACTGCCCCAGGTCTTACTTGCAGCATGTGGAATCTTTAGTTGCGGCATGTGGATTCAAATGAGATATACCCATTTGACTGCAGAGTTCCAAAGAATAGCAAGGAGAGATAAGAAAGCCTTCCTCAGTGATCAGTGCAAAGAAATAGAGTAAAACAATAGAATGGGAAAGACTAGAGATCTCAAGAAAATTAGAGATACCAAGGGAACATTTCATGCAAAGATGGGCTCAATAAAGGGCAGAAATGGTATGGGCCTAACAGAAGCAGAAGATATTAAGAAGAGGTGGCAAGAATACACAGAAGAACTGTACAAAAAAGATCTTTAGTACCCAAATAATCATGTTGGTGTGATCACTCACCTAAAGCCAGACATCCTGGAATGTGAAGTGAAGTGGGCCTTACGAAGCATCACTATGATGCTAGTGGAGGTGATGTAATTCCAGTTGAGCTATTTCAAACCCTAAAGATGATGATGTGAAAGTGCTGCACTCAATATGCCAGCAAATTTGGAAAATTCAGCAGTGGTCACAGGACTGGAAAAGGTCAGTTATCATTCCAATCCCTAAGAAAGGCAATGCCGAAGAATGTTCAAACTACCGCACACTTGCCCTCATCTCACATGCTAATAATGCTAAAAATTCTCCAAGCCAGGCTTCAACAATATGTGAACCATGAACTTCCAGATGTTCAAGCTGGATTTAGAAAAGGCAGAAGAACCAGAGATCAAATTGCCAACATCCGCTAGATCACTGAAAAAGCAAGAGTTCCAGAAAAACATCTACTTCTGCTTTATTGACTATGCCAAAGCCTTTGACTGTGTGGATCACAACAAACTGTGGAAAATTCTGAAAGAGATGGGAATACCAGACCACCTGACCTGCCTCTTGCAAAATCTGTATGCAGGTCAGGAAGCAACAGTTAGAACTGGACATGGAAGAACAGACTGGTTCCAAATCGGGAAAGGAGTACGTCAAAGCTGTATATAGTCACCCTGCTTATTTAACTTATATGCGGAGTACATCATGAGAAATGCTGGGCTGGATGAAGCACAAGCTGGAATCAAGATTGCTGGGAGAAATACCAATAACCTCAGATATGCAGATGACACCACCCTTATGGCAGAAAGTGAAGAACTAAAGAACCTCTTGATGAAAGTGAAAGGAGAGTGAAAAAGTTGGCTTAAAGCTCAACATTCAGAAAACTAAAATCATGGCATCTGGTCCCATTACTTCATGACAAATAGATGGGGAAACAGTGGAAACAGTGGCAGGCTTTTATTTTGGGGTGCTCCAAAATCACTGCAGATGATGACTGCAGCCATGAAATTAAAATACACTTACTCCTTGGAAGCAAAGTTATGACCAACCTAGACAGCATATTAAAAGGCAGAGACATTACTTTGCCAATGAAGGTCCATCTAGTCAAAGCTATGGTTTTTTAAGTGGTCATGTATGGATGTGAGAGTTGGACTATAAAGAAAGCTGAGCACTGAAGAATTGATGTTTTTGAACTGTGGTGTTGGAGAAGACTCTCGAGAGTCCCTTGGACTGCAAGGAGATCCAGCCAGTCCATCCTAAAGGCGATCAGTCCTGGGTGTTCATTGGAAGGACTGATGTTGAAGCTGAAACTCCAATACTTTGGCTACATGATGCAAAGAGCTGACTCATCTGAAAAGACCCTGATGCTGGGAAAGATTGAGGGCAGGAGAAGGGGATGACAGTGGATGAGATGGTTGGATGGCATCACTGACTCAATGGACATGAGTGTGAGTAAACTCTGGGAGTTGGTGATGGACAGGGCAGCCTGGTGTTCTGCAGTCCATGGGGTTGCAAGTAGTCGGACACGAAAGAACTGAACTGACCAGGGATAGAACACAGGCCCCGCGAGTCTTAGCCTCTGGACCACCAGGGAAGTCCCTGAAAAAGGTGTTTTGAGTTTCTTACACCACCAAAACCAGAATGTAGGGAAGGTGTAGGGTTATTACCACAGACCTACCCTTCTCTAAGTATGCCACCTCCAGTACCACTCAGTGAGGTCGATAGTATTATTCCCACTTTGCAGACATAGAACCTGAAGCACATAAAACTAAGCTAGGAAGCAGGGTCAGTGACTTCCATGTGGGGTGAGAGGGGAAAGGTTTGGGATTTCTTCTGGACTTCAAAGTGGGCAGGGAGTGGGATGTCTATGAAAATGTTTGTCAGATTCATGGGGAGGGTAGGCAAGATCCAGGGCTTAAAAATACAAATACTTGTAGACCAAGGGTCTGGTCTTCACAGGTTTGGGGACACAGGTTCTCAAAGCACCTTTAAATGTGAGTTCAAGTCTCACTGGGTTCTTGGGAAACATGCACAGTAGTGAGATTCTGGTCAAACTGAAGACTAATAAGCTTTTAATAAGGGTTTTGAGTCTCACATCTATAAATTGTATTGATGAGTGATGCAGTGTCAAAGAAAACTGTCTCCTAGGCCCCTTTCCTTAGAGCAAGTAAACCAGAGGCTGGGCAAGACTAGATTACCTCAAGTTTATGCTCAGTTGTGTCTGATTCTTTGAGACCCTATGGACTGTAGCCTGCCAGACTCCTCTGTCCATGATTCTCCAGGCAATACTGCAGTGGGTAGCCATTTCCTCAAGGGAATCTTCCCAACTCAGGGCCACCTGGGAAGTTCAACATTCCTACACAGCACCTCAGGAAAGGCTATTTATAGTTTTTGTCACTTAGGGGATCATTTTGTTGTAGAAATTTTGTGGTTACCAGACCCTGTCTCAGGCCACATTGGGAAGACACTGTACTTCCTGAGATATAAGGTGCAGAAATGCTCCCCACCCTAGGCAGTAACAGTGGGCCTCCCACCAGATTCCACTGCCTTAACTCCCTGGAGCCCAGCACAGAATGCCTAGTACTCAACTGGTAAGGAGTAGCTGTAAGGCCCCCTTTATCTGGTCCAGACAGGTCTCAGAAGTTCCCAAGTCTCCATCCACCTGGCAAAACAAATTCATGGCTGAGGTAGAGGACACTGGTCATCAGTACTGCAATTTTTCACAGTACAGTGACCCATGTGGTGGCAGCTTGGATTGCTATTTATTAACACCACTGATTATTGGAATTATTCCACTTATTAGTGGAAAGCAGCAGAGCCTGGGTTTGAACTCTGGAATCAGAATCCAGAGGCTGTGCTCCTAGAATCCTGTTTTCAAATCAGGCTTGTCCTAGCTCACAAGATGAGTTTACTATACCTGCATCCACCCCCATTATTTCAGGAGGAGCAGCTGGCACCACTATTTATGACAGGATTTAGTCTCCCATCCCCCACCAGATGCTTACGTTCTCAGTACAATCTCCTAAAGGCACCTAAGATGCTCGGAGGAGATAGGAAGATCAAAACTCCAGCAGACTTCCCAAAGCTGACACTGAGATTATCACAATGGGACCAAGAGACCACGTCAGGAAGCCCAATTCCAGTCACAAGGGAATTTCACTGATTCCCCACCCTTCCCACAAGCCTGATGTATGTATACCCAAAGAAATCCCAAACCCAAGTAAACTTTGAATTCAAGGTCTCTACCCTTTTGGCAGCCCCTGCCCACCTAGCTGTATCCTTTTCTCAAAGTCCCCCTCTTGGCCTTCCCCTATTTTTAATTTGTAGTTAGGCTCTATACCTTAATTTGAGCAAGAAAAAAACACTTTGATGTCGATTTGTTTTCAGGTTTCATCTTTTTAATCAACTCAGTGAAGGACATCCTAAACACTACATGAAACAACAGAATTTTTTTCTTCCAGTTTAAAAAAAAATGACATACACAAGTATTTCTTAGAAACTTCTAATTATTCAAGGCAGAGATCTTGAGTAAAAAACACCTCTAAGTTATCATGCTCTTTGTTTCTTACAGTTGGAAACTGCTTCCTGATCAGGATTCAACATGTGTACAGGTTTTTAAAATGTTTCTAGATGCATATTAGTAAAAGAATCTCACCAAACATTTCTTGTCAGAATAACCCTAAGAGCTGGAACTAAAAAAAAAAACTGGTAAAAAAGGAAGAAATACTCAGACTCTACAAATATCTTCAGACTTTGTCTTTAAATGGGAGAAAATTTTTAAAACAAAACAAAACAAACATGGAGCTTTCTGAAAGATCTTTAATAAGGTACCTTGGGAACTCAATTCATTAAGAAAAAAAACCAGGTTGGTTTAACTATAACAGATGTTTCAGTGCAGCTCCAAAAGTCTTTATAAATACAGTCATTTGGAGAGGTGGTCCTGGTCCTGGATCAGATTATTCCTTGTGTTTCTGAGAACAGTAAGAAGGGGGAGAATTGTGATGTTGGGAATATGCTGCTGCTGCTGCTAAGTCACTTCAGTCGTGTCCAACTCTGTGCGACCCCATGGACTGCAGCCTACCAGGTTCCTCCATCCATGGGATTTTCCAGGCAAGAGTACTGGAGTGGGTTGCCATTGCCTTCTCCAGGGAATATGCCAACATGCTTAATTCCCGGGGTTGACGAGGATGCTGAAAGGCTGGAAACCCCTCCATCTCTTACATGCTCAACAGGAGTAGATGATTATAGACAAGACAGGTGGCCCCCCAACCCCTACTTCCATCAAAGCAGACAAGCCTTAACAGGCACCTGAAAGCAAGGGAGGCCTAGCAATGGTTGTCAGGTAGGCCTGTTGAGGTATGCACATACAGGAGGAAAGATGAGAGGGACAGGATAAGACTGGTGGACAGAGTTCTCTTAAATGGCGACACAGAAGTCTCACATTAGGTGCACATACCTCATCTCAGTTGTCGTAATTGTCCCTGTAATTTCCTCCTGAGTAGCGGTCATAACCACCCTGGCTTCTGGGAAAAAACATACATAGTAGTATCACAGGAATGTATTATATACTCTGCAGTATTACTAAACACCATGATAAGTTAAACATGAATATAAAGTAAAACTCAGTCATATGGTGTATAATATAGCATATTAAATATTACCACCATACATAATCAAGACAATAGAGTAAACAAAAGTCACCATCTACTGTACATTGCAATTACATGACCTAACAAGTTATTTACCAATGTTATACTTAACCCAAAATATTGCTTCATACTTGCTTTATAACTTCATTACAATTTGAAAACACTATTAGCACCACAGCAAGGTATGTATGCTCAGGCAACTGAGCTTTTTAAATTTTTGAGCAAGAAACTGAGTTTTTAAAATTAAAAAAAAATTTTATTCATTCATTTGACTGTGCTGGGTCTTAGTTGCTACACATGGGATTTTCGATTTTTGTGGCATGTGGCATCTTTTTTAGTTGTGGCATGTAAGGTCTAGCGCCCTGACCAGGGATCGATCCCAGGCCCCCAGCATTGGGAGTACAGGGTCTTAGCCATCGGACCACCAGATAAATCCCTAAGATGAGTTCTTAGGGAGAGGGAAGAAGCACCAGCGTACCCTAACCCCTTGGTTACCCACCTGCCACCATAGTCTCTGGTCCTTCCATATCCATATCCGTATCCGAATCCATATGCTCCAGGTCGATTGTCATACCTGCCACTTCCATAGCCCTGGTCCCCACCACCTACAATAGGGAAGAAATATTTGTATGGCAATTGTCTAGATATAGAATGCTAATAGGCAACTCTCCTCTACACCCCATGATCAAACTTACCAAGTAACTTACCTCTAGGGTAGCCACGACCACGTTCATAGCCCCCAAAGGCACCCCCTCGTGTTCCCCGGGCTGACTTGCCAGCGTGGTCTACACGGATCTGACGACCATCCAGAGACTAGGTGTGGGGAGACACAAGGATGGATGGGTTGGTGGTCAAACAGGGCAGGGGTGAGGTAGGAGTGGGCTGGGCAAGTGGGCAAAAGAGCCCAGAAATTCCTGCTGGGCACCAGGTTCTGGGTGCCATATTCCAGAAAAAGCTCCTTTGACCCAAATGGTTTTATCTGGGAGCTACAGAATCCCACAAAATTACCTGAATCCACCATGTTTCCCCTGCTACTACTTACATCTTGACCGAACTCAGGTTGAATTCTCCTCCCCACTCCTCTAAGCTGCCCGACTATTAGGGCTAGACAGACACCTCTCTTGGTCTGAGGCTTCAGAGTCCATCCCAGAAGACTCACGAGGTCCTCTCCGGGCCAGGCCCACAGGTCTGCAGACTCTACTACCTAAGCCCAGAGCAGGTCAACCATCCACAGGTGGCTTCTCGGCCTCATGCAGGACCAGTCGTCGCCTCCCAGGCAGCCCGGCTCTGTCTGCCGCTGCCCTCCACCCCCTAGAACAGAAGGCAGTCACGCTCCTGTGAGTGGGCACCGCGGGGCTTGGTGGCCGCGCTGCCCCAAGCAGACACAGAGGGAAAAACAGAATGGTCCAAGTGACAGATGGGAGCAGGGCCCCTATGCAGGTAGGAGACCTCACCTCTCCATTCATGGCTCTCATGGCATTTGAGGCATGCTCCGGATTCGTGAAGGTGATGAAGCCAAAACCCCGGGATCGCTGAGTCTCCCGGTCCTTGACGACCACCACTGGGAAAGACAGGGGAAAGAGCTAAGAAGACAAGTGGTAAACGGTGTTAAGAATGGACCCTCCTTCCACTAAAACTCAATGGCAACTTACTGGGTTCTCAGTCTTAGCCCTAGGAACAAAGAGAGGAAAAGGGTAAGGCCTAGGGTTCTAACCTTTCTCTCCTGTTTCCTGAAATGCATGGGACCCAGGCTTTCTTCCACAATCCCCCCATCACGCACCTGGCCCATTTCTCACCCTCAGAAATAGGTCCAAAGCTGCTGAAGTGGTCTTCCAGAGCCCGCTCATCAGTGTTGAAGTTGAGCCCTCCCACGAAGAGCTTCCCTTCTTCAGAAGACATGGCAGTAAATTCAAGTCCTGTGTTGAGGATATGGAGAATAGGAGAAACTGTGGAGATGGGAGAAAGAAGAGGCTGGAGAAGTGAGAAAGGATGAAGAACAGAACAGAAGAGAGAGAAGACAAAACAAGCAAAAAAAAAAAAAAAAACCAAAAAACGGGGTAACTAAGCACAGACAGAGGCGAAAAAGACGGGAACCTCCAGAGCCGGCTCAGCGAGATAGTCTTTCCAAAGGCCACCTTCGCACATGTCCACACAATATCCCCTACCCCCACGCCCGTCATTTTGTACACCTGCGCATGCCCAGAACACCCTTGCTGGCCCTTTGCGCCCACAGAACAAGATGGCGGCGGTCACATGCAAAAAGCGCCCCCCCCACCCCACCCAATCCATCCGCCTCCGCTGTCGCATGATCACGGCTGCCACCCACGCCGCCAGCCCTTCCCGGCATTTCCTGCACTCAAATATAGCGCGCCAGGCTCACACCAACCAAAAAGTGTCACCTCCAAGCACGGAACCCACCCGACCCAGTGAAGCCCAAGCCTATGTGTCCTATGAGGCCGTTACTCCTCACTCGCGCACCTCGCTCTCAATCGGCGCAGCAAAATCAGTGAGACGAGGAACAGCCGCTCGGCAAAATATACGCTACTTACCTGGAAACTAACAAGAACTCCGAAGAGAGAGCCACCACGGAGGAGCCGAGACTGGGGAGGCTGCCGCGCGGCAAGACGCTGATAAAGAGCACAGAGTGGACACGTCATGGAACTTCCGTCGCGCGTGCCGCCGTGCGTGCTCATTGGCTAAGGCCAGTGAGGCGGGGCGGGAGGAAGGGACAACAGCTTGAAGGTAGCGAGGCACTGAGCACGCTTCGGGAAAAGGATGGGAGGTTTGTGAGGTTGATGCAACCTAACAGCAGCATCTGCCCAGCCATCTTCATCCCTTACGCTCTCACACCCGTTTCTGTCTCTGACATCACCCTTACCACCCTTGATGTCACTTCCCTCATTGATTCTGACGTCTTTCTCTAGGTTCCTGAGGACGTAATTAGTCCTCTGATACCCTTTCACCTTCTAGTCCTCCGAGCTCATACCCCCTCGAGGGCCCGACGTTTTATCTCCCCACTGACCCTGACGGCATCACCATTCACAGTCCTTAACATCAGACATTCCTTCGTTTCTTAGCCCCTGACCCTGTTCCCTCCATTTCCTCCTCTGTGCCCAACATCTAGCCACCTGTTATGCGTGCGACTCTTTTCCCTGGCATTGTTTCTTCTCATTTATAATCTCAGCCCTTATCCTTACCTGACAGCTTCCTGAAGCCAGTTTCTCGAATTCCCCATCAATAGACCACCTGAGATGACTTCTACAAAAGAGGATGCTTCAATCTTCAAAAGGAGTAAATCCCGATCCAACAGAATGATTTCTGCTGTCACTCTGAGTTGCTGAACCCTTGATCCACACAGAGGACTTTCATAATAGGTAAGGGACAGAGTGTCTGAGTCCACTGCTCATAATTTGTTCTTGTTCGCCTTCTGAGTGTCTGAGCTACCTTTACAATGAATGGATTTGACAGACTTTTTGTTTATGAGCTCCGCATCAAGGAAGAATGGGTTAGTTGCCCTCAGAGACTTGAAATATGTCATCCATAGAATGGACTTGTCCAGCCTGTTAAGGATCAGCACCCCAAATACAGACTAAATTTGTTAACTTTTGGGATACACTATGGTGAAAAAGTGAAAGTGTTATTAGTCGCTCAGTTGTGTCTGACTCTTTGTAATCTGATGGACTAGCCTGCCAGTCTCCTCTGTCCATGGGATTCTCCAGTCAAGAATACTGGAGTGGGTTGTCATTACTTCTCCAGGGGATCTTCTCAACTTATGCGTTGAATCCAGGTCTCTTGCACTGTAGGCAGATTCTTTACTGTCTGACGCACCAGGGAAGCCCCCTTACAGAGGACTGTTAGAATAGATTTACCCTAATTCCTAAGAGCCCTGGGATTTTTCAGAATGCTCAATGAGCATTGTCTTCTTTCTTAAAGTTACCAGTTGCATTAGCCCCTAAAAGAGAGCCAGCTTGTCCTTAGAAACCTTCAAGTCAGTCATTGAATTCTCTTTAATTATGAAAGTACTAGGTGGCATCTTCTTTTGATATAAAGCTGTTACATCTACAGTGGAAATCTGTTGTTTGGTGTAGCCACATTTATTAGTTATTTTAACTAGATCTAGATAAGTTGCTGCCGCTTCTACATTAGCACTTGTTACTTTAACTTGCACTTTTATGCTCTGGAGACAGCGTTTGTTAACACTCATGATCCAACCTCTGCTAGATTCAGACTTTTCTTCTGCAGCTTCCTTCACCTCTCTTAGGCTTCACAGGATTGAAGAGAGTTATGGCCTTGCTCTGACTTAAGGGAATGTTGTGGGTGGTTTGATCCTCTATCCAAACCACTAAAACCTTCTCCATATCAGCAGTCAGATTGTTTCTCTTTCTTATCATTTATGTGTTCACTGGAGCATCACTTTTAATTTTTTTCCAAGAACTTTCCCTTTGCACTCACAACTTCAGTAACTGGTTACAAGAGGTCTAGATTTCAGCCTGCCTCAACTTCTGATGTGCCTTCCTAACTAAGTGCAATCATTTCTAGATTTTGATTTGAAGTGAGAGACTCTTCCTGTCACTTGAACACTTTGAGGCAATTGTAGGTTTATCAAGTGGCATAATTTCAATATTATTATGTCTCAGGGAAAGAGAGATCTGAGGAGAGGGAGAGGGACAGAAAGTAGGGCAGTTTGAACACACATTTGTCATTTAAGCTTGCCATCCTAGAGTCACAGATTATTGGTAACATCAAAGATCACTGATCATAGATCATCATAACAAATGCAATAATAATGAAAAAGTTTGAAATATTGCAAAAATTATTGTAATGTGACACAGAAATAGGCAGTGAGCAAATGCTATTGCAAAAATGGTGTTAACAGACTTGCTGAATGCTGGGTTGCCCACAAACCTTCAATTTGTTAAAAAGAAAAAACAAAACCCATGATACAGAAGGAGACTCATAGACACAGAAAACAAACTTCATGGCTACCAAAGTGGGAGGGGTTATTTGGGAATATGGGATTAACAGATGCACATTACCACACATAAAATATGTAAACAACAATGACCTACTATATAGCACAAGGAACTATATTCAATATTTTGTAATAAACTATAATGGAAATGAATTGAATAAAGAAAAAAACTCACAATATCTGTAAAGCACAATAAAGTAAAGCACGATTAAAATGAGGGATGCCTGTACGAAGAGTTGGGGGGAAGTCAGAGTGGTTTGCAACACTTCCCTGGTAACTTGACTGGTAAAGAATCCACCTGCAAAGCAGGAGATGCCGGTTCAATTCCTTGGTTGAGAAGATCCCCTGGAGAAGGGATAAGCTACCCACTTCAGTAATTTGGGGCTTCCCTGGTGGTTCAGATGGTAAAGAATCTGCCTGCAAATGCATGAGACCTGGATTAAATCCCTGGGTTGCGAAGACACCCTGGAGGAGGGCATGTCAACCTACTCCAGTATTCTTCCCTGGAGAGTCCCCATGGACAGAAGAACCTGGTGGGCCCCAGTCCATGGGGTCGCAAAGAGTCAGACACAACTGAGTGACTAAGCACAATAGACTATAGTGGAAAAGAATTTAAAAAAGAAAAAGACTCGCGATATCTGTAAAGCACAATAAAGCAAAGCGCAATTAAAATGAGAGGTGCCTGTATTAAGAGTTGGGGAGGGCAGAGGTGGTTCACAACACTTCCTCAGACAACAGTTTCAGAGATGAGCATCCATACACAGGGCAGGAGGAGAAAAACTCATGACCAGTATGGGCAGAAACCAGGCACATAGCTACAGCTTTCACTGATTGGTTGAGCAAGGAGCAGGAGGGGATGTGAAGCTTGTTGCAAAAGAATGAGAAGAGCTGAAGTGTCTTATGGCTCAGTCCATCTAAAGTCTATCATGCCTACTTCAGATCCATTGAAAAACCACAGCCAAAGGACTCAGAGGTTTTCTGCAGTAGATTGTGCCCACTATAATTCCTGTTTCTTGAGGAGATTTCACCAAGACAAACTTCACAGGAAATCACAGATGAGTCAATGACTGGCATCCGGGCTCTACTGTCTCATAGTGGATCTATAATGCTGATGAAGATGACCTATTGCCAAGACAGAAACTGACCCCAAAAATTCTAGATATATTTTTGAGATCAGCCCCACTGCCCTGCCATTCCATTTTCCAGGGGATCTTCCTGACCCAGGGATCAAACCTGGGTCTCCCACATCGTAGGCAGACTCTTTCCTGTCTGAGCCACTAGGGAAGCCCCTGCATCCACAAAATGGACTTGTCTGACTTTTACCATATCCAGACTTCCTATACCTAGGATAGACATGAAGAGATTTCACATTGTCCACATATGTACTAGTTTTAGCCCCCTGAGAATCTGAGCCTCCATGCAAAAAGAGAGGTACTTATTTACCTCTCAAAGTGTCTGAGCTCTGATCACATTCTACAGTTTGTGACACATCATTATAGTTGTTCTATGCACTCTCTTGTTTTACTTATTTTATTCCTGCACCCAACTATCATTCTTTCCTTCCTGCAGTTAACTATGTTATTGAGTTTTATGTGTATCTCTTGGTGTGATTTCATATAAAATCAGTATTTTGTGTATATTTTTGATTAAAGTAAATGGTAGTGTTATTTTTTAAAACTTTCTTTTTCAACCAGCATTATGTTTTTAAGATCCATCTGTGAGAATTCCCTGGTAGTCCATTGGTTAAGACTCTACACTTTCAAAAAAAAAAAAAAAAAAAGACTCTACGCTTTCATTCATGGGGCCCAGGTTCGATCCCTGGTCGGAGAACTAAGATCACACAAGTTGCACCACACAGCCAAAAACAAACAAAAACGAGTGGAAGTTTTGTTGGGAATACACTGTAGTAATAGATTTGGGGCAAAATAATATATTACCTGTGGAGGTTTTAAGATATGTTCATAAACTCTATGATAGTGCCCCCATCAGGAGTTGGAGCCTAGTTCCCTTGCCCTTGAGGGTGGGCTGGACTTAGTGAGCCACTTGTACTGCACAGAATGAGCCTGTCACTTCCAAGACTAGGTCATAAAAGGCACTTAGGTTTCCTGCTCTCACACAGACTGCTTTCTCTGTGGGATGGTAGCCGGTAGATCAGGCAGCAGCCCTATGGAAGAACTGAGGCCTCCTGCTAACAGCTATGTGAGCGGGCCTTCTTAGAAGTGGAGTCAAGCCTTCAGATAACTGCAGCCACCTTCCACATTCTGACTGCAGCCTCATCAGAGATTCAAGGCCATAACACAGCTAAGCCACTTCCAGAATTCTTACCCACTGAAACTTAGATAATGTTTATTGTTTTAAGTTTGGGAGTAATTTGATACCAATACATAACTGATACATCATAAAATCTTCCCAGCGAAGAGCATGAAATGTCTTTATTGTGCCCAGCTTGGCATGAAATGTTCCTTTGTTCTTGAAGAGATTTCTAGTCTTTCCCATTCTATTCTCCAGGCAAGAATACTGGAGTGGGTAGCCATTCCCTTCTCCAGGGGATCTTTCTGACCCAGGAATCAAACCCAGGTCTCCTGCATTGCAGGCAGATTCTTTACTATCTGAGCCACCAGGGAAGCTGCCTGGATAAACCCTAGTTATGACTTTTTAAAAAAACATACACTGTTGAACTCAAGTAGCTAATATTTTACTATAATTTTTACATCTATATTCATAAATGAAATAGATCTGTATTGTGTTGTATCTTCTTTATCTGGTTTTAGAATGAAGACTATGCTAACCTCAAAAAATGAACTGGACAGCTTTTGCTTTTTTCCTATTTTCTGGAACAATTTGTATATTTGGGAATTAACAGTTCCTTGAAAGTTTGATAAACTGTATCTGTAAAACCATCTGGGTCTGTGCTTGAAGCTTTTGTTAGAATGAGATAGAGTATCTTTTTTTTTTTTTTTTTTTTTTTTTTTTTTAAATATTATTTTATTAGTTGGAGGCCAATCACTTTACAACATTTCAGTGGGTTTTGTCATACATTGATATGGATCAGCCATATAGTTACACGTATTCCCCATCCCGATCCCCCCTCCCACCTCCCTCCCCGCCCGACTCCTCAGAATGAGATAGAGTATCTTTATCGTTTCAATTTTTCTTAAAACTTGTTACAAGTTTTCAATTTCTATTTGTATCAATTTGAGCACATTTTAATTTTTCCAGAAACTTAAGCCTTCCATCTAGGTTTTACAATGTATTAACCTACCATACTTAGCCTTTTTGTGTCTAGTTTCCCTTTTTTGTTCTGTATTTTGCATTCTTTTAAAGCGGTCTTGGCAGAAGCCTATCAATATTTTCAAAGAACCAGTTTTTCATTTTGCTATTCTTTATCATTACTTTAAAAACTACCTTTGGCATTTATTTCCTTCCTTACAATATTTCCTTCATGAGTCATGGAGTCATGGGGTTTGTTCCTTTGCTCTTTCTCCACCTTTTTTATTTGAATGCTTAGATGATTTATTTTTCAAACTTTCTTCTCTCCTGATGAATGTACTTAAAGCTGTATATTTTCTTTTAATAACTGGTTTTGCTGTGTCCCAGAGATTTTGCATGTAGTGTTTTTGTTATTAAGTTCTAAATATTTCTAAAACTCCCTTGTGATTTCTTATTTCACCCAGGGGTTATTTAGTAATGATAGTTTTCAAAAATGGGGGTCTTTTTTTTTTGGCCATCCATGTGGGATGTCAGTTCCTCTACCAGGGACTGAACCTGGTCCATGGTAGTGAAAGCCCAGAATCTTAACCACTAGGTTACCAGAGAACTCCTGGAGCCTTTTTTGTGTGTGTGCAAGAAATAGCTTTTCATTATTGCTAATTTTAGGGCTTCCTAGATAGCGCTAGTGATAAAGCAGCTGCTTGCCAATGCAGGGGACACAGGAGACTGGGGTTAGATCCCTGGGTCGGGAGGATCTCCTGGAGGAGGGCATGGCAACCCATTCCAGTATTCTTGCTGGGAGAATCCTATGGAAAGAGGAGCCTGGCAAGCTACGGTCCATAGGGTTGCACAGAGTTGGACATGACTGAAGCACCTTAGTACACTGCTAATTTTATTGCATTGTGTTCAGAGAACATGGTTAATATTGATACTTTTGAATTCATTGAGGCTTTCATTGTGCCCTCACATGGTCCATTTTTGTAATTAATTGTAAGCATAAAAGGAGTCTTCTCCATTTGTTAAGTGAAGGGTTATATAGGAATGTGTGTCATATATTTGAAATTATATGCCAAGCTTAAAAACGTACTGTTCAGGTCTCCTTACAAGAATGTGTTTATGGTAGACATATATTCTTTGCCAACGAGTATATATCCTTCTCTGTCTTTCATGATCTAAAATTTTGTTAGCTTTAGGATGTCTATCCCAGCTTTCTTTGAGCTTTTATTATTCTACTTTTTCTTCATACTTTGATTGTCATCAGCATCCCTAAACTTTGTGTGTGTATACTGTTGAACCTTTTAAAAAAAATCCATTGAGGGTCCCTGTGTTCTAAATATTTTTTGTACTGTTATGTTAAAACTTCTGATAGCTCATTTCATCTTCTCCATTTATAATATTTTTCTATTTCTTTTCTATCATACTCATACCTAATATTTTGACTCCTTTTTATATTTCTTGTTCCTGTTTTCTAGTTTTTCTTATTTTAGTTATTTAAAATAGTCTTCATCCATCTGTCCCAGTATTTCTGCTTCAGATACCCTGTGTGGTAGCCAGTCTCTGACATAGCCCCCAATGATCTCTGCCTCCTGGTACTCACATCCTGTGTGGTTCTCCTCTATGTTGTACTAGGGTTGGCCTATGTGACCAAGAAAACACAACACAAATTGTATGCCATTTCAGAGCTTAAGTTATAGTAGACATTGCAGTTCTGTCATGGTCACTATCTCTTGCCTGTCTGCTGGGACCACATGTCCTGAGAAGCCTGATTGGAGAGGCTTATGTGGGGAAGCCTCCCACTAACAGCTCTGTGTGGGCCATATTAGAAGTGGGTCCTTCAGCCAAGTCATCCCTTCAGCCAACTTCAATCCTGGCTGAACGTGACTGAAACCTCAGAAGAGACCCTTAGCCAAAACTACATGGCTAAGCTGTTCCCAGATTCCTGACCCTCGGAAACTGAGAAAATAAACATTTGTTGTTTTAAGCCAAGTTTGGCAGTGATTTGTTATACAGCAATAGGTAACGAATGTGCGTGTATGCTGTCACATTCGACTCTTTGTGACCCTATGGATTGTAGTCCACTAGGCTCTCCTGCCCATAGAATTTTCCAGACAAGAATACTGGACTGGGTTGCCATTTCCTTCTCCAGGGGATCTTCCTGACCCAGGAATCAAACCCTCCTCTACTGCATTGGCAGGCAGATTCTTTACCACTGCACCACCTGGGAAGCCCATAAATAACTAATACGTCCAGTTTATTTTTCACTGGAGGTAGTTATACTGCTCTGGTGTATACATTACCCTGATGTGGGAGCTGTTCTGGCTGGTAACTGTATTCAGGGAATGCTGAAAGCCAGACTTGACTCTGGTTAATCACCTGGAGTCCAAGGGATAAAAGGATGTGCAGGGAGATGGGCCAGATGGTGGACAGTCCCAGCACCATGCTAGCAGAGCTCTCACTTGCATCTATGATCACATTACCTGACAATTCTACTGGTAGAGTTTCATCTTTAAGCCCTAAGAGGGGGGTCATTTCCCAGGTGGTACCACCCGCCTTTGTCTGGAGGGGGGACAGTGGAGGAGCAGTCACTCCTCTGGCTGCTCATTTCCTCTCCTCAGCAGGGTTCTTGACACCCTGATACTAGCCCTCCCCCCAGATACCTGGACCAGTGGTTTGGATGATTTCTGCAGTGAGGGGGCAGACAAGGCAACATGGGGGAGAGGTAACAGCCAGAACTTAAATCTCCAACCTCTCCTGTATTTGCTGCCTCCAGCCACCCACCACTCAAAACTCAGGCCAGTTAACGACCACCTTCCAACTCCCCATGGGTCTTCATCACTGTGATAGTTTCTGGAACTCATATTTCTCTCTGTAGTTTCTTCAGAGAAGTTTCTGGGCAAGGGGATCAGTGTCTTGTGCTGTCTGCCACCTTGGCAGGAATCAGGAGTCCCAAATAACTTTGGAAACTAATAGAGATTTCTGTCCTTTAGGATATCTGAGCCTCATGTTCACAGAAAGGACTCCTCTGGTCTTCAGAGGTCCCAAGCTGCCATATACAGAATTGACTTGGTTGACCTTTCAAATAGCTAAGCTCATTGATCATGGAATACACCCAGAGGGTGTCAGCCAGTTACTGACAAAGGAAGGCCAGATTCCCCCATATCTTGGATGGCCCCTGGGGCCAGGGTGCCTGAGCCCCTTATTTTCACTTGTTAGACTTACAGTCTTGGAGACCCTAGGCACAGAATGGTTTTGACCCTGCACCTCCAGTGACTGAGCTCTCATCTGAGAAGGGTGGTTAGCTT
Source organism: Muntiacus reevesi (assembly GCF_963930625.1). NCBI lineage: Eukaryota > Metazoa > Chordata > Mammalia > Artiodactyla > Cervidae > Muntiacus > Muntiacus reevesi. The sequence continues at coordinate 51,835,227 of NC_089271.1, read as the reverse complement.
ACTCTACCATACTGGGGGCAGGGGGGTGACAGGAGCCTTTTAAATTATCCCTAGCTTTATATGGCATTGTTGTGAGAGAGATGAGAGGACGGCTGCCCTGATGCCCACCTGCCTGCACTGCCTAGCACAGCAACTTCTGGCCAGAATCCGGCACAGTGAGGCTACAACTTGAAGGACCCGTTATTTCACTCACCACTTCCCATGTCCTCTGTGGAGGGACGGCACTCAGCCTTCTGAGAAGGTAAGTGGGAAAAAAGGCCCCTTTTTGGATCATTATCCTCCACATATGTAGGTGACATCTTTTAGGGCCTCAGCTTTATTAGAGCTTGATATTTTTGTCCACAGTAATGGGATAGAGAAGACAAATATATGGTTTCCATTGCTGAAATGGTTAAGGTATCCATGAGCTGGAAACCCAGTTTAGTGCTTAGAGCCCTAGGCATGGCAAGGCTGTCCCCAAAGCACGTGACAAGAATAGGAACCTTAGAGACGAGACCAGAGGCCGAACTCGGGATCTGACAAGATGGCCGGGCTGCCCCGCAGGATTATCAAGGAAACCCAGCGTTTGCTGGCAGAACCAGTTCCTGGCATTAAAGCAGAACCAGATGAGAGCAACGCCCGTTATTTTCATGTGGTCATTGCCGGCCCTCAGGATTCCCCCTTTGAGGGAGGGACTTTTAAACTTGAACTATTCCTTCCAGAAGAATACCCAGTGGCAGCCCCTAAAGTACGTTTCATGACCACAATTTATCATCCTAATGTAGACAAGTTGGGAAGAATATGTTTAGATATTTTGAAAGATAAGTGGTCCCCAGCACTGCAGATCCGCACAGTTCTTCTATTGATCCAGGCTTTGTTAAGTGCTCCCAATCCAGATGATCCGTTAGCAAATGATGTAGCGGAGCAATGGAAGACCAACGAAGTCCAAGCCATAGAAACAGCTAGAGCATGGACTAGGCTATATGCCATGAATAATATTTAAATTGCTTCGATCCTCAAGTGTGCATCACTTCTCCTGTTCTGCCAAGACTTCTTCCTTTTTTGTTTGCATTTAATGGACACAGTCTTAGAAACAGTACAGAATAAAAACCCAGACATCTTCAACCCTTTGGTGATTAAATGCACATTAGCAAATCTATGTCTTGTCCTGATTCACTGTTGTAAAGTATGAGCAGAGGCTAGAAGTACCATCTGGATTGTTGTGAAACGTTTAAAAGCAGTGGCGCCTCTCTGCTTTTATTCATTTCCCCCATCATGGTTTAAGTATAAAGCACTGTGAATGAAGGTAGTTGTCAGGGTTAGCTGCAGGGGTGTGGGTGTTTTTCTTTATTTTATTATTATTATTATTTTTTTGGTGGGGGGGGAAGGTAGTTTTATTTTAATTTTATGGGCTCCTTTCCCCCTTTTTATGGTGATCTAATTGCATTGGTTAAAAGCAGCTAACCAGTTCTTTAGAATATGCTCTCTAGCCAAGTCTAACTTTATTTAGACGCTGTAGATGGACAAGCTTGATTGTTTGAGTCAAAATGGGAACATTAAACAGACATCACAGCCCTCACTAATAACATTGTGACCTTGCTGTCAAGTGTAGAATCCTCCCTTCAAGAAAAAGCTTGTGACCATTTTGTATGGCTTGTCTGGAAACTTCTGTAAATCTTATGTTTTAGTAAAATATTTTTTGTTATTCTAAAAAAAAGAAAAAGAATAGGAACCTTAGACCCCTGCCCAGGACCACTAGCATTCATGCATAACACTTACAGGGAAGGGTCTGGATCTTAGAAATGGTGACATGTGCAATGCTAGAGGTAGTTCATCCAATGTTTCTAAGTAGCCCATACTTCCCAGTCTTTGTAACAAATCTTGCCCTTTCTGAGTCAGGAACTCTCTCCCCCATCCCTCATTCAGGGGACTGTCCTAAAAACATATATTTACAGACATCATCCAGACCCTCACAGGCAGACAGATGTACCACAAAATAGCTTCAGGCCGCCTCAAGTGGTGTTTGACCTGGGCTCACCTTCTAGAATTGATTTATCAGTATCCATTCTCCTGTCACCAGGGAAGTGGGAGCCACCCTTCACTTGAAATGGGCAGTGTTTCAGCTCCAGCAGGTAAAGAGGCCCTGGGGGTTCCATTTACAACAAAAACCAGGGAGAAGGCAGAGAAATACACAGACCACAGTGACTTTCGTGTGTGCAAAGTACAGTTGTTAAAATCAAAACAAGAAAAATGGAGAAAGGAGGCCATGGCCTCCATGGGGCACTGTCAAAGCAAAGCCCCATACTCTCGGACCTGGGGAGAGAGGGTACTATGCTCCCACAGGTCTAGGGCTGGCAGGCAGGGATGTGGGGTCTCATGTGTAGGCCCTCTTGGCAAAGAATGGAGATCTGATGGGGCTGATGGAGGGCTGAAGGGAGTCTGATCAAGATGGGGCTGTGGCCTCGGCTCCCTCCTCTGAGTCCCACATCTCTGACTGCAGGTAATCAGCGAAGAGAGCCTTGGCACGGCGTAGGACGCGCCCCAGGTGGTGTTTTCGCACGAGGCGGTCAAAGTGCATGGCCAGCTCGTTGTAATCCAGCCCATTGCGCATGATGTGGTCACGGTGCTCCAGCAGGATGGCGAGGCACAGGAAGAGCATGAATGGGTTCCCTCGGCCAAACTCCTGGGGTGGGGGCAGGCCCAGTGGGGGTGGGGGTGGCAAGGACTTCCCAGGGTCTTGTGGGGAGCCCACCTCTGGCATCAAGGGGGATCCAGCAGCCACGTCACCAGCAGGAGAGGCATCCTGGGTAGATGGTGGAGATGAGGAGGATGGGGAATCAGGGTGGGAAGAAGGGGAAAGCAGTGGGTCTGAGGAGTTCAGCAAGGGCTCAGAGAGAGACTTAGAACCACTGAGGGCAGCTGGGTAGGGCAGCTGGATCAGGGGGTCCCTCCTGGGGCCCATTCTACCCCTGAGTTGCTGGAGGTCATCCAGACTGGCTTGCCTCAGAAGACGCCCCCCGCCACCAGGCCCCTGGCTGCTGGTGGTCAAGTGGTCAACAGCATCTTCAAAGGTACCGCCTCCTCCACCGGCAGGCCTCAGCATGTGTCTCTGCCGCATGGGCCGTCCCCGGTGGCCCCCGAAGCCCATGTCCACCACTAGGCTGGGGGGGCCCACGAGCTCTACCTCGTGCTCAGGAGGGTCGGGGGGTAGTGAGCTCCAGGTGACCTCCAGCATGCGCAGAGCGTCGTCAAAGGCAAACTCACGCTTGAGCTCAAGCAGCAGCCAGCGATAACAGAAAAAGAGGTCATCAGCACCGGCTTCCTGCAGGTACTGGTAGAAGTCAGGGTCCGCGTGTCGCAGCAGCAGCTTGAGGTGAGCGAACTTGGTGGCCATGGCACGACCATCAGGGTGGAAGTTCGCAGCCAGGCGCTTCATGATGCCACAAAAGCAGACGAAGGCGTGGCCCTCGTGGTCCATGACAGCAAGGATGGGCGAGGCCAGGTCACTCATGCCCTGGCAGTAGGACACCTGCGGGTGGGTAACGGCATAGGTGGTGAGCAGGTCGTGCAGAGCCCGCAAGTGTGGGCCATCCTCGGGCCCTGCGTAATAGGGGTGGGCCCGGTCAGTACGCAGCACATCCTTGAGGACTGTGCTGCGGATGAACTCCAGGTCCTCAGGGCTTGCTCGCTGGGCCCACTCGCTCTTGAGCTGCTCATACTCCCGGCTCTTGCGTTTCATGTAGTCCATCCGCTCTCGGCCTGTTAGCCCGTCTGGGTATACATTCAGCAGGTACCGCCACACCACCTGGCCAGGGATGAAAGGGATGAGGCGGCGGGTCTACAGATGAGCTGCCATGCTCTTGTGTGTACCTATCAACACCCAGCCACCCTGGGCCTCTGCTCTCCTTTGGAAAAGCCTGCCTTCCTACAGCTGCATGCACTGGAACACTTCCATACCATGCCCTGAGAGTGTGGCCCAGAGCATGCATCTCTTGAGCTATTCTTGTGTGCGGGCGTGCTGGACCTAATGAGTGATGGAGAAGGCTCACCTTTCGCAGGGAGGGCTCAACACCACCATGATAGATCCGCAGGCGCAATTCCTCGGGGCGGGAGAGCTGGCCCTCATGGTTCAGGTAGGTATGAAACTCTGCATCGCTCAGGGGCGGCTTGAAGGGCTTGACATCTTCCCCATATGACCAGCTCAGCACCTGCTGGACCTTAGACAAGGTGCGGCCCACCTGTGAAAGAAGGAGGGGTGGAGGGGGGCACCGTTTAGCTGGGTAGGCCAGGGGCAGGTGCCAACCGGTAGGCTCGGAATTGGGGGTGCCAGGGAGGCACTGCCCTCCAATAACAGCTGGGCCCTGGGGCTCCCTGAAAGCACCTGAGAGATGATGGACTGTGTGAAGGGCAGGGCAGCTGTTGTCAGAGATGACCGCTTCTCAGCCAGTAGCACATCAGAGCCAATGACATCCTTGGGGCTGATTATGTCCCAGTCTTCCAGCAGAGGGCCTGGGCACACAGAATGACATGGTATGAGAACCCCAGAGCTCAGGACCAGGTTCCTCTCCCTCTGAAGCCAGGCCACCCACAAGGTAATGAGCCACTTCACTTGCCCTTCCTATGTCATCCTAATCACACAAAAAATAAAACCATGAATAATCTTCTGGTGGAAACAGTCTCACAGAATGGCTGGTAGACTCTAATAGTAATATTTTAACAATATAAAGCAATGTTTATTGAGAGCACTATGTGCCAGGCACCGTGCCAGGGCTTAACATCAATATAAACAATAAGAACACTAGACAGCACTTCCATAGTGCTGAGTGACAGGAACTGTTGTGAGCTCTTTGCAAATGTTAACTCATTTACTATTCATACAGGTAAAAAATCTGCCTGCCAGTGCAAGAGATGCAAGAAAAGTGGGTTAGACCCCTGGGTGGGGAAGATTCCCTGGAGAAGAAAATGGCAACCCACTCCAGTATTCTTCCTGGAGAATTCCATGGACAGAGGAGCCAGGTAGACTACAGCCATGGGATTGCAGAGATGGACACAACTGAAACAACTGTGTATGAAGTACATACACACATGCACTCTCTAAATTGAGCACTATTATTATCACCAATCTTTCTAAGAGGAAACAGACACAGCCAGGATTAGTATTAATAGTTGCCTAAGGTCCCATAGCGAGTGGGTGAAAGAACTGAAATTTGAAAGTCAGGCCCAAAGCTCAAGAACCCAAACCCTGATTCTTACCTTCCCACTAGTCCTCCTTCCACAACTGGTATAGACTACCATTACTCTCATCTTACAGACCATGACAAAAAGGTTGGAAAAATTAGTAAGTGGCCAAGGACATGGTAGGGCTGGGATCTTTATCTCATTCACTTTATTCCAGGGCCTGGGTAAATTTTAGCAAAGGTATCTGTGGAGCAGGTACGTCATGCACGTTACACAGAAGAGACTTAATGCTTAATTTTATCCAATTCTGGTCCTTGTTCTCTCCCTTCTCTTTCTTCTTTACTCCCCCTTGTATCTTTTCTGCCCACCTCAAATGTCATGTGGCTTGAAGCATCAATGGCCACTTGAGTAAGTCTGAGAGACTCAAGAGATGTCCACCCTGGCACCACAGAACTGCTAAGCTGACAACAGCAAAGACCAGTGGCTTTCCAACTCTATTATATGAAACAAATCAACTGGGATTTGTTCAAGCCACTGTCATTTGCAGGCAAATGCCATCCCTAAGCAACATTTCCATGAAGTCCACTGTACTTTCTCCCACGGAACTGAGGGGGAAGCAAACCCTGAGCCACAAGTCACTGCCTCTCCCTGGATGTCCCACTGGGCACTGCAAACCTAATGGGTCCACAAGGGGAGCCCGAGATCCATTCGAGACATGACCTGCTCCTCAAGTCTGAACAGTTTCTCTATCTCTTCAATTGCTTAAGCCCCAAACCTGACAGACATCTCTCAACTCCCAAGGCCTAACTGTTGCCAAGACCCATGGCTTCTGCATGCAGAACATACTTCAATTCCACTTCTTCTCTTAGCTCATACCATGCCTCTCATCCAACCAGTCCCTGCTTCCCCTTTGCCCCTCCTCCACTCTCTCCCAAGAGATGCCAGAATGGTCTTTCTAAAACATGAAAACACTTAAAATGAAGATCACACTACTCAACAGGTAAAATGAAGAAGGTCACACCAGTAGTCTGAAAGACCAAAGAGAAAAACCCTTTTCAAGGCACAGAGCTAAAGCCTAATGATGAGAGGAAAGCAGAGAGACCTGGAGGGCGAGTCGAGGAGACCTGAGAGGCAAAAAGTAGGAAATGCAGGAGGAGAAAAGAGGTCAGGCAGAGACAGAATTACCAAGATATGAAGGAAAGTGTCCCTGAGATGAAGAAGTGGATTGGCAAGTCTCAGATAGGATCAATCAATGAATAGCAAAGACCACGGGCCTCTCCCAACTCTTATTAATCTGCTAGCAAAATGCCCACATTCTAAGAATGAAGACAAACTCTTGCCAGCTTCCAAAGATAAAGAACAGGCTGCTTACAACTGGAAGAAGGTCAGACTGCCAAAGGGCTTCTGTTCCACAACTCCGAAAGCAAGATAGCGACTTTCAGTATCCATGGAGCACTGACATGACAGGCCTGAGATCCGAGGGCCCCCATCCAACCACGTCAGTACATATCCACCACAACCAAAGAAAGAAGTTTCTGATTATTAGCATATATGTTACCCAAGCACTAAAGAGGAATTAAAGAGCCTCTAGATGAAGGTGAAAGAGGAGAGTGAAAAAGCTGGCTTAAAATTCAACATTCAAAAAACTAAGATCATGGCATCTGGTCCCATCACTTCATGACAAATAGATGGGGAAACAATTGAAACAGTGACAGATTTTATTTTCTTGGGGTCCAAAATCACTACAGATGGTGACTGCAGCCACAAAATTAAAAGATGCTTGCTCCTTGGAAGAAAAGTTATGATAAACCTAGATAGTGTATTAAAAAGCAGAGACATCACTTTGTTGACAAAGGTCTGCTATATAATCAAAGCTATGGTTTTCCCAGTAGTCATGTACAGATGGGAGAGTTGGACCATAAAGAAAGCTGAGTGCCAAAGAATTGCTGCTTTGTCTCTGGTGCTAGAGAAGACTCGCAAGCCTCTCCGACAACAAGGAGATCAAACCAGTCAATCCTAAAGGAAATCAACCCTGAATATTCAGTGGAAGGACTGACACTGAAGTTGAAGCTCTAATACTTTGGCCACCTGATGCAAAGAGCTGACTCACTTGAAAAGAGCCTGACTGAGGGCAGGAAGAGAAGGGGTCGACAGAGGATGAGATGGCTGGATCACATCATTGACTCAATGGACTGAGTCTGAGCAAACTCCGGGAGATAGTGAAGGTCAGGGAAGCCTGGCATGCTGCAGTCCATGGGGTCGCAAAGAGTCGGACACGATTGAGCAACTGAACAACAACAACCCATGCACCTTACCGGAAGGGAACAAAGAAGTTGTCTAAGAAATGACTATGAATGACTACAAGGGCTCAAAGTGGGTGGAGGAAGGCAAAAGGGAAGGTACATGGTGACAAGCCACAAGTTTTTAATATTAATGTATAGTTAGACATAAAATGACAGACTGTCATTGGGAGTGTAATATTGTTACATTAGAATTCCTGAAACATCAGCGACTAACTATAAAGAAAAGATAATGACAGCCTGGAATTGAAAAAGAAAAAAAACAATATTGCCTAAGCAAAGCCCAGAAGTTAAGGGTTAGGGACCAGAAGAATGAGAATGAAAAGTGTTCCAAAGCTTCTGTTTCAAGGGCTAGGGTGAGTGGGGGTGGGGGAGACTGGAGGGGAAAAGTGGTCAAAAGATTTCACTGTCAATTGTGTAAAAAAGCATAAATCCAGCTATGGAGTTTTTGTGAGACACAGTAAAACTAGGTGACAAAGAAAGGTTAAAAATTGAAGAAATCTGTAAAATAATTAGCCTCCAACTAATAAAAATAAATGAAAAAAAAAATTCAGAGAGCAAACATGAAAAAAAAATTGAAGAAATCTGAAGGTATACCTGGCAAACACAGAGAGCAAGAGCAGCTATGTGAATGTCAGGAAAAGCACTGCTCAAGACCAAAACAAGACAAGAAAGAGAGACATTCCATGTTGATTTTTTAAAAAGAAAGAAAGAACCCATTAATAAAATGGGCAAAGGATTTCCACAAGCACAAATTCATCTAGTGGCAAAACTGGATCTGAACTGATATGAGACTATAGCTAGTCTTTATTTAACCCAGGAAGTATGAATATACACACATTTCCCTGAAGAAACATTCAAGTTTCATTGTAGGGTGCTGTCTCAGGCCCTGTTTGCAGTATTACACAATATGTGCTACAGGTACTACACCTCCTTATGATAAAATTGTCAAATCTCCCAAATGCTAAGTTATATATTCTGCCAATAAGAAATGTAATAGGTTTTTTTCTGAAACTGGGTAAAATTATTTTAATGTTTGTATGAAAGAATTCACATTTAAGAATAGTTAAGAAAAAGAAGAGTTCCCCCCCCCCCCAAATTGTGGGAGGATTGCAATGCTTGTCTTGGTAGAATATAATATAGAAAGCCCAGAAATAAATCCAAGTACATGTACTCTGGTCTGGGAAGATTCCACATGTCACAGGACAACTAAGCCTGTGGGCCACAACTACTGAGTCTGGGCACCACAACAAAAGATCCTCTATGATGCAACCAAGACCTGATGCAGCCAAATAAATAAAAATAAATTTAAAAAAAACTAGGTCCACTAATCACAATGTTGACTGAGTAGACATTTATATGTAAAAGAAAATAATAAGCATGTTAGAAGAAAATATAGGAGAATATTTGTATAAAGTAGAAGAATATAAGCATGTGGATGGGGAAGATGTTCTAAAGAGGAGAAATTCAGAAATCATCCAGAAAAAGATATATGTACAAGACTGCATGCAAAAAGTTTTTGATAGGACCAAAAGAGCACCACAAACAAGGCCATAAAACAAAAAGATAAGCTTGAGGAAAAAAATCTGCAATACATATGACAGAAAGGGAATTCATATCATGAATGCACAGATTGATTCTGTCTAGGCTTGGGAATCTTCCAACTGAAGAGGTGACAGAAACTGAGTTCTTCCCAGAAAGAAGGACTGGGCCATCTAAGTGATCACAACATGCCTGTTGCTTTCATATTCATGAACACAATTCCAAGAATTCTATTAATAATATTTACAACAGTTCCACCAATTGGACACTTACCTATTAATGTATAGTATGATTTGTGTTAAACACATACCATTTGTGTACATATACAAATACAAATATACTTACATCTCTCCATATGTGGATTAATGTGTGTGTGTGTGTGTGTGTGTGTGTGTGTGTGTGAATAAAGGACCTGTAAGATTACACATCAAACTGATCAAACTGTAGTTCCTGCAGGGCAAAAGATAGGTCTGTATTGCGTGCTGAGTCACTTCAGTCATGTCTTTGTGACCTGATGGACCATAGCCCACCAGGCTCCTCTATCCATGGGATTCTCCAGGCAGGAATACTGGAGTGGGTTGCCATGCTCTCCTCCAGGGGATTTTCCCAACCCAGGAATAGAACTCATGCCTCTTATGTCTCCTGCATTGGCAGGAGGGTTCTTTACCACTAGTGCCACCTATGAAGCCTAAGGTAGGGGATCAAGATTAGGCACAGTGATTCCAAGAGAGAGACTTCATCATTATTTCTAATATGGACAATGTATTTACTGGATAATTAAAGATTAGTTTCATTAAGGAATTCCCTGGCAGTCCAGTGGTTAGGACTCCGAGATTTCACTGCTAAGGCCTGGGTTCAATCCCTGGTCAGGGAACTAAGATCCTGCAAACTGTGGTATGGGAAAAAAAAAAAAAACAACTCCAGTCAAATTCCCATCAGTATCTTAATGAAATGATAAGCTAATTCTATTAAATGAAAAGAACAGTAAGTGCACAGGAATATTCAGGAATAATTTTAAAAAGGAAAACATATATCAAAACTATGTGATTAAAACAACATGGAACTGGCTTAGGATTTAACAAAGAGATCAATGTAAGAGAATTAGGAATTCGGAAACAAACTCGTGTATTTGCAGGAGTTTTGCAAATAAGACAATGGTACAAATAGAATGGAAATAACGGGAAAGTTGATTCTCTTTATAAAGGTAACTTTTAAATGTCCTTTTGCCAAACTACTGGGTGTCTATCTCGGTGTAATTTGCATTCCTCTCAGTTTGTGTGTAGTTGGGGTTTTCTTCACATGCTTATTAGCAGAGCAGATTTTATTTCTTTACTGAAATAGTGCTACTGTGTCTATTTTATAGGTAAGGAAGTGGAGGCTTGGGGAATTAGCTAAGTGACTGACACAGAGTAGCACACTGGGCTGCTTGTGCAGAGGTTCCTGTGTCTCTGGCTACCAGTCTTTTTCCATTTGTCTCTCTGCCTGTCTCAGTCACTGTCTTTCCCTCTGACTCTTGTTTGTCTCTCTCTCTCTCTCTGATTCTTTTTCTCTAATCTCTTTTTTTAAATAAGCCCCATATTTTATAGTCGAATGTTTAAGAGCAAGGACTCTTGAAGCCAGTTCAGCCACCACCTGCGTTCAAATCACGCTCCTCCACTGACTGTCTCTGTAACAGGGACAGGTCCTGTCCCCTCTCTGAGCCTCAGTTTCCTCATCTGTAACATGGGGATAACGGCCATCCTTACTCTGTAGGATTGTTTTGACAATTCAGTGAATAAATACTATGTGTGTAGAATGGCCTCAAGTGTTTGACACATGTTAGCTATTTTATGTTATTATGACATCAATAAAATGCCTATTCAGGCATCTCAAATAGGCACTGTGAATTTCCTGAGACTGGAAACCATATCTTCTACTCTACAACTTTTTACTTTAAAAAAAATGTCAAATATATGACAAAGTTAAAAAGATGAATACATTGACCATCCATACATCTTTCATCTACTCCCCTAACTGTTCACATTTTTTGCTGCATTTGCTTCATCTCATTATCTCTCTCTCTCTCTCTCTCTATATATATATATATATATATATACACATACATACATTTATTATTTTGCCAAGTTATTTGTAGATATCATAACACCTTACCCCTTAATACTTGTGTTTTTCCCAAGAACAAGGATATTTTCCTTCAATAACCATGATACCATAACCATACCATGGAAATTTTACACTGACACTATTATTATCTAATGTATGCTTCATAATCATATTTTCAGGACCATGTCTTAATTTATCTGTGGGCTCCCTGGGACCAGTACAGTCAAAACAAATATGAGTACAGGGGAACAAATATGAGAAGACTGAAAGTGGCTGAGAGATCAAAGGAACAAATCAATGAAAATGAGTACAGGATGAGTGAATGAATAAATACAATTACCATGACTATAATCAGCATTATTATATTTATGATATTATAACTGAAACATATAATACTATAGCTCTATTGTTATACTGCATTCTGTAATTATCACTAGATTATATGCTATAATAAATATGATAATTATTGTCATTAGAGTTAATACTTTTTGAGCATTCACTAGGCAGCCATGCACCTTTTCAGGCATTTTTACATGAATTTCCCTGTTTAATCTTCATGATGGTCCTAAGATACCATTATCTCTACTTTATAGATAAATTGAGGGCCATTGGCCAAGCCAGGATTTGGACCTAGGATTCCTTGCTCCTTAGTTCACTGTGAAGGAGTGTGTTGTGAGGAGTGGAGTCATCCTATGGGGAAAGGGTGGTATCACAGGGCAGTGTCCCCAGAGCACCGGGTACTCACTGTCTTCAGTGGGCCGGATATCTACACGCAGGTGCAGGTAAGGTTTGGAGGCAGTGGCGAAGGCTGTGCTGAGGTCCCAGTCAGACAAGAGTGAGAGGTAAGCTTCCTGCCCCAGCCGATCTCGGCCCAGGTAGCTGATACCAAAGTTCTTCTTCCTGAACAGAGGAAACATGGCAGCTTTCAGGGCCCCTGTGCCTGGGAAGCCTCAGGGACCATTTCCAAAAGAAGCCTGGGAAGTTTGTTTCACAAACACAGAAACAGATGCACATCTGCTTGTATCTGGAGAACACACTAAACTGGTACTGGGGTCTCCTCTAGGGAGGGTAACCGAGTAGTTGAGGGATGGAAGTGGGAAGAAAGTAGCCTTGTGCATAAAAAATAAAGCAAGCTGTATGGTTGTTATTTTTCACAACAGACAATGTTTATGTAAAAAAGTCAAATAACAACTAACAACTTGTTCCTTAGGTACACCAGTGCAACTCTATGCAAAGCATGTTGTGTGATAACTACTGTCACCATGAACGTGTTTAGTCACTCAGTTGTGTTCAACTCTTTGTGACCCCATGGACTGTAGTCTGACAGACTCCTCTGTCCATATAATTTTCCAGGCAAGAATACTGGAGTGGGTTGCCATTTCCTTCTCCAGGGGAATCTTTCCAACCCAGGAATCAAATCCTCATTTCCTGTGTCCCCTGCATTGCAGGTGGATTCTTTACCTGCTGAGCCATTGCCAGAACCAACTGTCACCATGGAAACCCCCCCTAAATACCCATCATTTTTGTACCCTTTGAGTTTGTTACCATGTGCATATATTCCTCCAAAATAACAATGATACCAAAATAACCATCACATTTGCCCCCAGGAGACACTATTTTTCATCTATCAGGTTGGCAAATTTTCTAATGTTTTTTAGTAACTAGTGTTTGTGAGGGTGTGAGGAAAACAGAAATTTTATGGGCTGCTGCTGAGACGGTAAATTGGTAACACCTACCTGGAGAACATTTTGGAAACATCTGTTGAAACTTTAAAAAAGTATACACCCTTTAATTCAGCAATATCACTGCTAGGAATTTATCCTATGACTAGATTTTCCAAAACATTTCCAAGATATGCATGTGGCTATTTGTTTATTGTGGGACTATTTATACTAATAATAACAAAACAAACAACCCTCCCTACCAAACAACAACAATAAAAATGCCAAACAACTGCTGTCAAGGTGGGTGGCCCACTGGTTTTGCCCCACACCCCATTACTCACCCATTCAAGTCAAAGGCTCGGATGAGGATGTGTTGTAACACATCGAGCGAAGTGATTTGGGGGTCCACAGCAAAAGAGCGAAACTCAAGTGGCAAGAAGCTCTCACATTTCTGTGGAGAGAAGACATGGGATAGGCCATCAGGAGTCACATCACCACACTGACATGGATGATATGGCAGAAGGTAAGGGTAGAGATGTGGCAGGGGCCAGATCAAGGCAGGGGTTCTGGGCCATGGAGAGAACTGGGACCCATAAAATCTCCAGCCCATAAAATTTCTGAGTGAGGGAGGAGGCTTGGGAGGGTTCGAGTAGAGGAGGGATGTGGTTTGATTCAGGATTTAACAGGACCCTTCTGGCTGCTCTATGAACAGTCTGTGGGGGACAAAGGAGAAAGCAGTGGTCCAGTGAGGAGGAGGCTACTGCAATAGTCCAGGTAGCCAATCCTTCTTCTACATCCCCTCAAGGATGGTTGCCAAGACCACCATGTTCAATCTTTTGTTGTTCAGTTGCTCAGTTGTGTCCGACTCTTTGTGACCCCATGGACTGCAGCATGCCAGGCTTCCCTGTCCTTCACTATCTCCCGGAGTTTGCTCAAACTCACGTCCATTGAGTTCATGACGCCATCCAACCACCTCATCCTTGGATGCCCCCTTCTTCTCCTGCCCTCAATCTCCCCCAGCATCAGGGTCTTTCCCAATGAGCCTTGAGAACCCCATGAACAGTATGAAAAGGCAAAAAGACATGTCCAGCCTGACCCTTATTAAACCGGTCTTCCACGCTGCAACCCAATCTAGCATGTCTATATACAACACTCTCTTGCTTAAATCTCTTCGAAAGGAACCCTAGGATTCCCAAAGGGAGCTTTTTTGAACTTTACACTCTGGTACTACCAAACTCCCAGAAGTTACTCTGAACACATTCGGGCTCCAGGCCTGTGCTTGTGGACATCCCCCAGTCTGGAAGGTCCTTCCTACTCTTTAACTGGCTCACTCACAGCTTAAGCATCTTCTCTTCTTTGAACACTCAAACGTCTACCTTTGAGTTTGCTCTATTACACTGAAGTGATCTGTTTACTTCTCTCGAGAATCTAACCTCTTCTCATCACCACCAGTGCCACCACCCTAGTCTGAGCCAGTAACCACTTGCTGGAACTACTGCAACAGCTTTCTTACTCAAGAATAGAATACATGTCAAAGGCCCTTCACAATCTGCCCCTCTCTGACCTCTCCCATCCACCCCCTACTACTATTCTCCTCCCTCTCTGGGCTCCAGCAATATGGAAACCTAAGGGAACATGCCAAGCTCATCCCCACCTCCCAGCTTTTGCCCTTGCTGTTCTCTCGGTCTAAAACACTCTTCCCCCCGTGATATGCACATTGGTGACTCCTTTTTATTTGGGTCTCTGTTCCCTCAATACCTTTCTGAATATTTCCCTGCACGACCTTGGCTAAAGCAACTCCCTAGTTCGGAATCTTTTTCGTTATCTCCCCATGACATTCACCAGTGTCTGAAGCATTTCCTTTATTTAGCTGTTTCTCTCCCCGACGAGTGTGTCTGCTCATCCAGTGTGGGGATTTACACAAAAGTGCACTCTCAACACAATGGTAAACCGATGTCAGCGCCTCCTTTTCAGACAGCAACAACCTCCCTCATTTCTCAGGGCTCCACTCCATTAAGTCCCCTCCTCCAACCCTATAGCCCCTCCTCTCTACCCACAATCTCCTCCTATCCATTCCAGAGGGCCCTACCCTTCAATTTGTAATCCTCACGCCCCACCCTCTGCCCCCGCATTCCCAGGTCCAGCCTTCCCCCAGCCCCCACCCAAACCACCAATATTCTGCCCTCAAGCCTCTCCCCTCACGTAACACCCCAATTCTCAAGTCCCGCCCTCCATCCTAGGACAGCCACCACCTTTCCCTCTCCCGGGAGCTCTGGGCGGGCTGAACGACGGGCCACCAGCCTCACCTTGACTCGGACCCGCACCACCTCTCGCTCCTCCTCCTCAGCTGCCGCCGCCTGGGCTCCCCCACCAGGCGGGGGCGCTCCGGAGCCAGCCAAGTCCGAGGACCCAGAGGCCGTCGCCATCCTGCCGCCACCCACCTAGGGGTGACAGTTGACCGTTGCCCCTTACCCTTGTGCTTACGCCAGAATGCGGGAGCCCGCGGCCCCACCTTGTGCCCTGGCGCAGGCGCAGAGGGCGCCACGCGACCCTACCCACCCCCCGCTTGGCACAGGGAGGAGGTCACCTCTGCGCTTGCGCAGTGTGCTGTTGCCAAGAGCCCCGCCCCCCAAAGCCGGGCATTTTGCGTCACTTTAGCCAGTGTGCAGGCGCTTACTGAGGCCCCGCCTCCCTCGTCCTTGATTTGGTCACTTTGCTTCCGGATTCACCTAGGTGTGTGTTAACGCGGCGACCTATTGGGGCGAGAAAAGTGGGCGGGGAAAGGAAGCTGCTGCGCGATAACGTCAACGCCCCACGTCTGCCCCAAGTCGCCTCGTGTCTCTGCTTAGAGATGACGTCATCTATTTAAAATCATTTCAAACGAATCTGCTGAATGGAAGAATAATCCTTTTCCCACAATCTTTTAAAAAATAGCTTACACGTTATGAAAATTCACGGACCTGTACATTTAGACTTTTGCTGTTTCTGCCTGCATGTTATACTTTAATAAATAATTTACCCATAAAAGCCATTTGTATGCTCTGTGGACAAGTTTGCCTCTGTTTTTATTGAATCTTTACAACACGTTGAAGTCAGTCCTATTATTAAACCGTGTGTGCCCACCAAATATCAGCTGAATACTGGACATATTTTAGATTCCTTTGAGAAAGTTTATGTACCACAAAATGCAAAAAGCCGTTCTCATTTTACTGTACAACGTCTCTACGGTTTGGACAAAATACATGCTGCTCTTAAAAATGTAATTTGTAACCAAGGAGTCCTGTAAGGTACCTGGACTTCAGCTATTGTTGCAGTATTGTAGGATGTTACCTTTAATGTTACCTTTTAAGAGAAGTCTCCTTTTCTAAAACACTTCTTGTGGCACTGCCAAGTTTTCTGATGGAAACAAGGAGTTTGAAAGTTGCTTTTCATTAAAATTATCATAGAGTGGAATGAGCAAAACATTAGCCTAAAACTTGGAATTTATCCTGAGGGCCCTGGAGTCAGGCTTATGATGTGTTCAGATGCCCCTGTCTTGGTTGTGGAGAAACCTCTGAAAGGAAATATACTGGAAGCAAGAAGAGCAAAAAGGAGGTCCTTGCCATAGTGCAGGGGAGAATTTTCTCTTTCATTTGTTCGTTCTTCCATTCAACAAAGTGTATACCAGAGAGTGTAAATATATTAATTCATCTGCATAAAAATCCTGAGGTAGGTACTATCATTATCAGCATTTTACATATGAAAGCACTGAATGAAGGCCATGGGAATACATGCTCAAGATTAAAGGGATAGTAAATAGGACAGAGAGAAGAGAGTGCAATGGACAGAAGGTGGGGTGGTGCCTGCTGTGCTTGAGGGAGAGCAAGGGCACCATCATGCCTTAAGTAAACAATGAGGTAAGTGATGGATCTGAGGTGAGAAATTAATGCAGGGCTTTGGGTTAACAGTGAGGCACTTCTCAAAAAGTGACACTGTAGGCTCAAGCAGAACCAAGATTTAAACTGAAGTCCTGCCCTGCACAGGTCACCTGGAGCCCATCTACTGGTATCTGCAGTTTAATATGGCCATCTCCACAAAATTCCTCAAGTACCAATTTGTTTTATGACTGAAGGTCTTTGAGGTTAAAGATAGAGACTGCTGGATGAGCAATAGGGGTCTGTAGGGTGAGGGGTATCTGTGGGTACATGATAAGTAGTCTGTGGGGTGAGTGAAGGGATGTCTGTGGGATGAGTGATAGGATATGGTTAAGTGATGGAAGATCTGTGGGGTAATTGGGGATCTATAGGGTGAGTGATGGGGAATGTAAGGTAAATAGATTCTTCAAAATCATTATGGGGAGTTTACAGAGTGAGTGATTGAGGGATCTATGGTGAGTGATAAGAGACCTATGGGGTAAATGATAGGGCATTTTGTAGAAGAGTGATAAGGTCTGTGCAACACATGATGGGGGAATCTATGAATGAGTCATAGAGTTGTACGTGATGGAAGGTCTCTTGGGGCAAGTGATGGGGTCTGTGGTGTGATGGAGGTCTGTGAGGTGAATGATTCTCTCCGTCAATTAAGCAAATGAAAGGCTGTTTGTGGGGAGAGTGATGGGTATCTTAGGAGTTAATGATGGAGTATGTGGGGTAGTGGAGTGACTTTTGTGGGGGTCTTTGGTGTGAGCGATGGGAATCTTTAAGGTAGTGATGGGGTTCTTTGGAGTGAGTAATAGGGGATATATGGAGTTAGTAATGGGGTATTTGTGGGATACCTGATCAGGAGATAAGAGGCTGAGTAAACTGAAGAACTTGGATTTGGAAAATTCTCAGCCTGACCATATTTCAAAACAAGAAAGGGTACATTCTGGAGAGAATGCCAAGGGTGTGGATGGACGATCATGCCTTAAAAGACTTTACAGATGTGATTCATGGATCTAATTAACCATCAGGGGAATCTGTGGGGTCAGTGATGGAAAGTTGTGAGGTCATAGGTTCGAGGTCTATGGGATGATGATGCTGGTCTATGGCTGAAAGGATGGTGGTCTGTGGAATGAGTGCTGGAAGGATCTATAGTGTCAGTCATGGGGCACCTCTGGGGTTAATAATTAAAGATCTCTCAGTATAGGGTCAAGATCTTTATTTCCTGATTAAGAATTCCTCAATAGCCGGTGTTTAAGCCTAGTTCATCACTCTTTAGTTCTGCTTGCTCTTGGCTTTTGGGGCTTTGGCATCCAGTATGCTCTGGGCATGAGCAAGTTGCTTTATAGAATCCAGTATGAGGAGTCCGGGCAGCACCAGCCACAGGGCGTTCAAGAAGACAAAGTAAAACCAGAAGTAGAGTGGGTGGCCCAGCTCTCCGTGCTGGAATCCATCACGGTACTCTGTCAGGAAATAGAGCACATCTCCATATACCTGACCTGTGGGAGGTAGAAGGAGAAGGAAACTCCGTAAGGAAGAGGAACAATTCCAAGCCATTTTCCAAGTTATTAGAGCTCAGAATTCCCAAATTCAGAGACATAAAAGTTCTGAAATCACATGACTGAAGATTTGAGAAATCAGAAATGTGAGAATTCCAGAAATCAGAAGCTGAGACTTTCTGAACTCAAGAGAGTTCATGTCTTCAGAATTTAAACTCAAAATCCTTTCATTTAAGACAGCTCAGGATTCTAGGACTAAAGAGAACTCACATTTCCAGAAAGCTAACAACATAAGAACATAAGAGGACTGAATTTCAGACGAAGGAATCTCAGAATCTTGATTCAGAAGAATGCTGGGGTTTCCCTTGGGCCACCTCATGTAACTGTAACCCTCATGAGAGACTTTGTGATGGAGTGGGAGGAGAAATGAACTCTCCTGGATTGAGAACACAGGCCTGGAGGGGCATGGCTGTTCCAAAACCTCAGGGAGTTTGTCATTCAGTCTGACTCAGCCCTGGATGGGCACAATTGAGAAGTCCCACGCGCAGGAATGCCCCCATGTCTGTAGATCCCCCATCAAGCCCTCAAGCACCCATTGTGGGCCTTCTCCTCACCCACAGAGACCACAAGCTGTAGGACAAAGCGGAAGGGTTGCTGGCGGAGAAAAGCGATCACCACCCATAGGCTGAGTGGTCCCCACAGGTAAGCCGTGATGGTCTCCATGCATATCATGAAGTTATCATCCCTGCAAGAGAAAGGATGGAGGGGGCACTGGCATAACTGTGCTCTACCTACAAGGCACCCCTTAATGCTCCCTGACTTACCTCCCCCCAAAACAATGCAGGTCTCCCTTGACAAACACTTACAGAATGTATCGGCTGTCTCCCTTGGCATACTCTTTCCCTGAAGAAGACAAGAAACTTATATGAAGAACATCAGCAGGAAAAGGAAGTCAGACTTGTGAGAGCCGAGGGCTCATGTAAGAAGGCAGGCTTTATAACCTCCCCATGCCTCAGTTTCCTCATCTGTGAAATGGGGCAGCTGTTTTTATATGTATACAAGATAATGTGTGCAAACCTGACACAGAACATTAAGTGTTCCTGTGATTGTCTTGTATTCAATAAATGTTTGTGGAATAAAACCAGGCAGGTGTAAATGATGGAGTGAGGAAAGTAGCCAATGAGAGAAAGAGAGAGAGCTCGAAGGTGAACAGATAAGTAAATGAAAGAGTAAGCAGAGATCACTAAGGAAAAGATAGATTACCCAATATAAAACTAGACAGGAGACTGAAATAGGTTTTTCACAAAACAGGATTCTAAATGGTCAATAAAGACATGAAAGGTACTTATTAATCACTAAGGGAAAGCAAATTAAAACCATAATG
The DNA here is from genome assembly GCF_963930625.1 of Muntiacus reevesi. Classification (NCBI taxonomy): domain Eukaryota; kingdom Metazoa; phylum Chordata; class Mammalia; order Artiodactyla; family Cervidae; genus Muntiacus; species Muntiacus reevesi. The sequence goes on along the minus strand of NC_089271.1, from coordinate 51,815,679 downwards.
AGATATCACTCACATCCACTCAAAGGACTAAAATTTAATAAACACCCAGTCATAGCAAGTACTGATGAGGATGTGGACAAACTAACTCTAATATACTGCTGGTGGGAATATAAAATGGTGCAGCCATTCTTGAAAAGTTTGGCAGTTTTTCAAAACATTAAACACACATCTACCACAGGACCCAGATATTCTACTCCTCCACATCTACCCAAGAGAAACGAAAGCAGATCTCCACACAGAGACTTGCAGAAGAATGTTCTAGCAGATTTATTCATGAGGCCAAAAAGGAATACTGTTCGTAACAGCAAAAGATTAGGGGAAATACCTATTAATACTGGAAAAGTCAAATAATTCTGTAACATTTATGCTTTCAAGCTCTTCATAAACTTATGAGTGTCCTCATCAAAAAAAAGCAAAGTTCAGAAGCAAAGTTCATTTAAAAAAAAAGCATGCTACCATTTATACAAAAGGAAAAATTAAAATGATGATGATGATGATAATAAAGTTATATGGCATGTATTGTCTGCCAAACATTGTTCTAAGTGTCTTACATGTATTTGGGTATGACTATTATCCCTCTTCTACAGTTGAGCAAACTGAGGCTTATGTGTGTAATTTATGTGTAAAACCCTGAAAAGAAACATAAGCAATTATTTGGGGAAACTTGGTGGATAGAAGGTAGATTTTTACTGCATACCTCTAAATGGCTTCATTTTGGACCCATGTGAATATACATGCAACAAAAGTTAAATAAATTTTAAAAATTTATTTTAAACAAATGGAATAAGAGTTGGTGGGTAGGTAAACATCTAAGCCAATCCCTGCCCAGGAAATTCCCTTCCACAGCATATTGAAGAACCCAGGACTCACAGAGTTGAGATAAGATGGCTTGGTCTCCGAGAAGGTCCGCGTGGTAGAGGCTGAACCAGCCCTCAATCACCAAGTGAATGAACCCACATACTGCAAACCAGCACAGGGACAGTCTCCGCCAAGTCCCAAGTGGGACGACCGCAGCACGCCCTGACAACAGCCATGTGGTCACAACTAAGACTCCAGAGACGGAGAAGAGGCCAGCCAGGATATGCCAGGTGGGGCAGTCATTAGGCACAAAGTTGTCTAGTCTCAGGTGCTGAGGCCAGTAGGGGTGCGTGGGGCTGGCGTTGGTGGTCATGTCTTTGTAGGCTGATGGTGGTGTGTGGATATGCAGAAAAGAGAATTAAAAACAAAAAAACCTGAACAAATACAAAGACATAGAATGAGATCATAAAATCATATCCAAATAGTTTATTATGACAAGAAATGTAAGTGGATTCAATTAACTGATTAAGACTGACTCAACTAAAAAAATCTAATTATATACTATTTTAAAAACATGAACATAAGTCCACAGAAAAACTGAAAGCTTGTTCCTGCCCTCTGGGAGCCATATAAGGTAGACACAGGAACCAGAACAGGTCCCAGCTCTCATTGATCTCATTGGGTAAGACAGGAACCAGGCCTAGTCTCTGCTCTCATTGGTCACAGTCTGGTGGTCAGACACAAGAATCAGACTAGGTCCCAGCCCTCATTGGTCATGCTCTGGCGAAGGAGACACAGTAACCAGGCCTGATCCCTGCCCTCAGGGGTTACAGTCCGCTGGGGGAGACACAGGAGCCAGGCCCGGTGCCATGCCTCATAGGTCTGCTAGGGGAGATTTGCAGGGGTCACTGTCTTGCATCCTGCAACGTAAAGCTATTACCCTCCCCATAGTCCTGGAAACTGCAGGACAGACAAAAAAGATGACTAATCAGAACTACACCTTCAGGTTCAGTGTATGGGATTATCCGACCCCTCCCGAAATTGCTCACCCTGCAGCCAACCCGCAAGAAAGAGGAAAGTGGAGGGCAGGGGCCTTGCGCCGGGAGCTAAAGAGGAACTAAAGAGCTAAAAGGAGCTAAAGAGGAGGGACAAATACAGAGACCACCAATCCGAACTAGAACTGATCCAATCCTCTGGTTCAGCTGCCCGATGAGAAGGCAGATCTTTTGCAGTCCCGACAACCGCGCAGTAGCCGACCGCCCAGCGCAGGCGCGTGGGGATGGTGAGAGTGGCAAAGCTGCGGGAGAAGCGGGGGCGGGGGAAGGGTCTCGCGCAGGCGCGCCGAGAGCTGGCCATTTAGCAATTGCGAGCTAAGGGATGGAAAGGCAGTTCAGGCGGAGGGCACTCACTCAACAGCGCGTTTGCAGCGGCCTCTCCCACAGGTTCCCGGGTCTCTCTAAGATCGGTCGCTGTTTCCGAAATATCAATACTTCAAATCCAACCCCTCACAGGTTCCGCCTTATGGAACTGGCCAATGGAGGAGCTGGAAAGGAGGCCAGTGCTGCTCTCAACCAATAGTTATTGTCTGTGTGCCGCCGACCCGCCCTCACGCGTGGTACCATTTTTGCTGCGGAGAAGCCACGGTTGGTGGGCGTTTTCAGCCAGAAGCCAATCTGTGGCAAGTCTTGGCTTCAGTTTCCCTAACCCCTTATCCACCCCATCAGAAATCGGGTGTTTACCTGCTGTTGAATCAGCATTGCGTTGCCCTCATTTGTAAAAGCAGAGCAACCAAAACTTTCCCCAGATCAACCTTCAATCCTAACCCCCCAAATGGGCAAGGAAACAATACAAATAAGTCCTGGTGGCTCAGCAGTAAAGCATCCACCTGCAATGCAGGTTTGATCCCTGGGTCGGGAAGATCCCCTGGAGAAGGGAATGACAATCCACTCCAGTATTCTTGCCTGGGAAATCCCATGGACAGAGGAACCTGCGGTCCATGGGGTTGCAGAGAGTTGGACATGACTAACAGACAGATCAAATCTTACTGCTGCCTCTGCCTCTCCCTCAGGCCATCGCCATCCTGACTTCAAGTTAGAAGAACCAATCAAAACCCAAGCCCCTCAGCCTTGCTGACCAACTGACACGTAGGCCCTCAAACACCCTGTGCCAACACTTAAGAGTGAATTGAAACTCTGTAACTCTAACCCAGTGGGCACCCAGACTATTCAGTCAGTCTCCAGACCCAACCCAGGCCTTCTATCCAATTAGAATCCACACCTCTCAGTCCTAAGGACCAATAGGCATCAACTCTTCCTCAGTCTTGCTTTTCCTCCACTGTCCCTGTCAGGGCAACCGGTTAGAATGGGAATTCCTGTTTTTCAGCCAATTAGAACAATTAGAATCAGACCTCCCCCACATCCAGGTATCCAATCTGTCCTGGTCCCACTCAGACCTAGCACTGCTATCCTCAGGCTCATCATTCAATCATGAATGATAAATGAACTACAAACCAATCACAACCTCCCTCTTCATGGTTTCTAGCTTCCAAACCTTTATCCATGCTGTGTCCCCTTCCTAATTCATTTCTATTCCCCACTGAGCAGTGAAGAAAGAGGCTTTTGTATATTTCCTACTTTTATTTGATAATAACAAACTGTATAAAAAGGGAAAAGGAAGGCGGGGAGGCCCTGGATCTCCCCCTCTCTGCTTCCCCAAGCATCCCCCACCCCTAGGCCCCAGGAGGGACCACTCCCTTCCCGCCTTGTGGTGGGGTGGGGATTGACAGGCATGGAAATGGTGTGTGTGTGTGTGTTTGTGTATGGGTGTTGAGGGGGGTCAAGGATGGAGAGAGGGTCAAGAATTAGAGGGCCTTCCCTCATCACCCATCAGAGCTGGCACCCTGAGGAGGGGTCTTGAGGGAGCTTGTGATGGTCCACAGATGTGTCTCAGCCTATGAGACGGTAGAAGATCCAGCATCCAAAAGTGACCCAGTGACTGGCCCAGCTGAGCTCTGACCATTTGTGGACAGTGTATGCCATGCCGTAGCCCTGTGGGAAAGAGGTGACGGTTGGTCCCACTCAGCAAGAATAAAGATCTCAGGAAAACCCATCCTTTGCTCAAGGATGTTTCTGTGACTCCACTGCAACCCTGAGTGAGGCCCCAGAGAAGAGACTGAGTATATATGAAAGGTAAGCAGACTTAGTCTTTTTTCTTTTGTGTTTTCTCCTCTTTAAAAAATTTAAATACGAGACAAGGCAATCCCACTTTCTGACCTGTACTCTCCCTTATATATAAAGAGTTCCTAGAAATTGAGTTTTTAAAAAGACAAACAGTAGCAAAGGAGGTGAGTATGCCATTTTCAGAAAAGGAAAAAAATGAAATTACTCTTAAACATATCAAAAGATACTCAGCCTCATGCATCACCTCCCTCCACTCGAACTGACAAATGTATCTGTGAAGTCTGAGAGGCACTCTGTTATTGTTGTGACAAACAGGATCACACACTGCTGGTGGGAGGGTGAAAAGGTAACTTCTCCATTGCTATCAAGACTAGATCCTATAGTTCTGTCTGCTCCTCTGTGAATCCACATAGATGTGACATTATTACGTGCTGTAGCATTACTTACAATAGAAAAGGAGTGGAAAATCACCTGGGTGTTCACTGATAAAGGACAAACTATATTATGTCACAATGGAAAAAATGAATGAGGATACTCTGTGTCTTTTTTAAAAAAATTATTTATTTGGCTGTGACAAGTGTTAGTAGGAGTATGCATTATCTAGTTCCCTGACTGGGGATCAAACCGAGGCCCCCTGCATTGGAAGCACAGGGTCTTAGCCACTGGACCACCAAGGAAGTCCCTACTCTGTCTTAATGTGGGAAGTTTTCAGGAATTATGTGAAAAAAAAGCAACATGCAGCAGTGTCATTCATGTGTTACCTTTAGGGTAAAAACCAGGGGGATGGAATTAAAAATATTTTTATATCTGCTTATTATGCTTATATTTTAGAATAATAGTTCAATAAAATGAACAAGAGTGGGTACCCATAAGAGGATGGAAGTAAGATGGTAGGAATAAGACTTTCCCCTAAATATCTTGTACACTGTTTGGTGTTTGAACCATGCGATATGCATTAACTATTTTTTTTTTTTAGCTGTGCCTCGAGGATTACAGGACCTTAGTACCCTGACCAGGGATTGAACCTGGACCCCAACAGTGAAAGTGCATATGCTAACCACTGGACTGCCAGGGAATTTCCTGCATTAACTGTTTTTTAAAGTTTTAATAAAAAACCAAAAATTTTATTTAAAAAGAAGCAAAACCCAGATTTTATATATTCAACCTGAATGAAAAATCAAAAATTGTTTTTAATGACAAAATATAAAGTTTTATTTTCAATTAAAAATTGAACTAAGGGAGTTCCTGGTGGTCCAGTGGTTAGGACTAGGTGCTTTCACTGTGGTGGCCCAGGGTTCAATTCCTGGTCAGGGAACTAAGATCCCACAAGATGCCTGGCATGGCCAAAAAAAAAAAAAAAAAAGAGAAGCAAAAGCTGGATCCTGTTAGTGCCATACGAATAAACATCACTTTCAAATTGTTTTTCATTTAAAGAGGAGTAAAAGCTGGAATGTGCACACTCTACCTGAATAAAAATAGTATATACATTTTAACATACACTTTTAAAGTAGAATCCAGGATTTGCACAATCAATATAAGTAAAACTATTTTTAACAAATTAAATAAAGAAAACTTGCGAGTTCTACCTAAGTAACAATATGATGAAATAATTAACTTTTAACAAAGGAAAACTCAGATTTTGTATTCTATCTAGAGGAAATAAATTTTATAAATAAAATAAACATATTTTGCACACTTCATCCAAGTAAAAGATCCAACAGTATCAATCAACCAGAGGGACAATGGGAGAGAAGGACAAAGAAGGACAAGCTGGAGACACTAGATACAAGGTCCCCATGTCTTGTCCTCCACAACTTTGTTCTTATGGTTCTGATGAGCAGGTAGCACATCCCTGGGTGACCCCCAGCCCAGGCTCCCCCGCCCTTACCTGTTCCTCTGTGGTGTCATCCACATCAACATCAAACAGGGAGCCCAGGTAGGCTAGGTGAAAGATGGCCAGGGCCCCAAAGAACAGGTTTAAGGCTCGTACCCCCAAGCCCTGTGGAAGACAGATGGATAAGCCTGGCAGCTGGACCTAATCACTGTCCTCCAATCCCATCTGGGCAGGTGCTCCCAGGGTAACACTCTAGTCACAGGAATAAGGATGTCCAGGGCAGTCCCCACCAGAGTACAAAAGAGATGGTGTGATCCTCCTGTGGGAGCTCAAGGGGTATCCAAGGATGAGGATACTGTTAGCTTGAGAACATCCAAATTGGGGGAGATTCAAGCATTCAGGCAGAGGAAGAAGAATGGTGGGTGGGGCTTTGAGTTGGGGGTTTATGGTAATAAACATTGGCTGTCTGGTTAGAGGCAAATCTGAAATTCTCCGTACTTCTTGTTGCCAAAAGAATGAGAAAAAAAGACAAACCAAAGCAAATCGCTACTATGACCTACATGGCCCACCTCTCCCCCTCTGACTCACTCTGCTCAAGCCATCCTGGCCTCCTCACTATTCCTCAAAAATTTCAAGCACTCTCCCATCTCAGGGTCTTTACTCTGGTTGTTCCCTTTGCCTGAAATGCTCCCCTTCCTTACGTCCTTCAGTTAAAGAACTCAAAAGTCACTTCCTCACTTAAACTTGAAACAACTCACCCCTGATACTTCCCTCTCCCCTTCCCTTATGTATTTTTTCCTTGGCACTAATCACAACCTAACAAGCTACTATACTTTACTGACTTATTTTTTATTTACTGTCTTCCCTGTTAAAATGTTTGTCCCAGAGGGCTGAGATTTTGGTTTATTTTGTTCATCACTGTGTCTCCAGCACCTAGAACAGTGCCTGGTGCCAGGAGGTGCTCAACACATGTTCATTGGGAAAATAAACGCTAGTGGGTATACAGCAGTTGCTTGATACATTCTTATTAGAGAGATGGACGCCAGTGAATAGAGGTGAGGTTATGAACATGGTTCAGGACTGGAAGAGAAAGCTGGGCACCCTGAGACAGATATAAGATGGAAAGAGAAGTAATTTTTTTGAGGGGGGGGAGTTGACCACACAGCTACCTAGGCTGAATCCTCACCAAGCGATGCTGGTGTGAACAGTCTGGTGGGCACCGTTTTGATAAGACACAGGCACTGAGAATCCGAGCCAGGCGCTTTCGCAGAACTAGGGCAGATGAGGGGGAGGGGAAGGTAAGACTGTCAGGTTAGCCTCAGGTAACAGTGGTTCCAGCCCACCACCAGCCAACACCAGCCACCGGTCCCATCTGCTGGGTTGGGTTCTGCACTCACCATGCTCCACATAAGTGATAAATGCCAGGGACAGCAGTACTGCAGCCAGGTGGAAGCTGAAGCCCTGGGGTGGGGTTGGGGGCAGTGAGGTGAGTGAGCAGGAGGCCCCGCCACCCCCACCCAGCTACCATCCTGATCCCACTCTGCTCTGCTCACGTGCAGGAGGGCGCTGGCTGCATAGGTGACTAGCACGGCTGAGAAGGTCCCCAGGTGGAGAGCATTCTTGAAAACATCTATGGGGAGGGGGGGAGAGGTGGGGCAACAGTCTCCTGAGCTTTTCCCCTGCCCTTCCTAGGGGGCCATTAGGGCAGGGTGAGGATACCTGCAACCTCTCAGGGCTCCCAGGATGAAGTCTCTCTATAATGGCCTCCAATTTCACATTATCTAAACTTAGCTCCTGATTGTCCCTCCCAACCTGTTCCTCCTGTAGTCTTTCCAAGTGTAACCAATGTCAACTAAACCCTTCCAATTCATCAGGACCAAAAGCCTCACTATCACCTTTGATCTGCTCCTCCCCTGACTCCTATAACCAAACTCTTAGCATATCCCGTCAGTTTCAGCTTTGGAGTTTATCACTGCTGCCCTCCCCAACACCCGTCTTTCCTCACAATAGCCAGAGGATCCTGTTACAACCCAAGGCAGCCTGTGGCTCTCCTCTGCTCATACCCCTGCTCTGTCTCTCTCAGAGAAAAAGCCAAAGTCCTCCCCATGGCCAGAGAGCCCCTATAGGACCAGGCTCTGTCACCTCTTGGACCTCACCTCCTGCCACTCATCCCCTTGCGCACTCTGCTTCGGCTCTACTGGTCTCCTCACTGTACCTCAAATGTGCCAGGTATACACCTGCCTCAGGGCCTGTGCACTGCTGTTCCTGCCATCTGTTACATTTCTCCCATATATATTTGCATTGATTGCTTTCTCACCTCTAAGTCTTTGCTCAGACTAGCTCCTCAGTGAGACCTTCTCTGGTTGCTTTATTTAAAATTGCATCCACTCCCACCCACACATTCCTAACACTCCCAGATCATCTTCACCTTCTCTCTTTATTTTTCTTACCACAGCACATATCACCACCTGAACTACTGTGTATTTTTTTTTCTACTGTGTATTTTTTAAAATTATACTGCTCCCCCAACAAAAATGTCAACTCTACAAGGACAGGAGTTGTTTGGGAGGTTTTTTGGTCCCTACTATCTTCAACTTGTATGAATGTGAAAAGGGGTGTGAGTTGATGACTGCCAGCCCTCTTGGAGTGATGACTTTGTGACTCACAGTTATTTAGCCAATAAGACATGGGCAGGTTCCAGCTTGTGACAACTTCCACCATGGACCGGGGCAGCTCCACATTCAGTGGCTTAGAGACTGTCAGGTCCCTGTGGGAAAAAGAGACACGCAAACTCATTTGGGATTTAACCCACCTGAGAGTCACACTTTTGTTCTTAGCTATTCCCTCCCCTGGGAGCATCCCCCCTCCTCCCTGACGCTCCTCTAGGCAGCACCCTGTGGGAGATGGAGCCCCCCCAGCCCTCCCCACCATTCCAGGTGATCCTTCTCCTCGGTGAAGCCAGCCCCTGCCAACGTGGCCGTGGCTTCGGACAGAAAGCCCACAAAGTAGTTGCTGAAGTGGAAGGAGACAGCACTCTCGTAGGCTCGCAGCCACCTGGGGGAAAAGGAGCCAGAGAGAGAGGCATCATGCTCAGGTCCAGGTGTGATACACCCCAGTTGCCAGCATCCCTGGCCCCACTCCGTAGACTCACCTTACCATGGTGCCCCTAGGGGTCAGGAAGGCAGCAGAGAAGAAAGGAAAGAGAGTCAGAGAGGCCCTGGAGGCTGGTCTGAGTTGTTCATCAACAATGCAAACAGAAACATGGCAGCAAAAGAGGTGAGAGTCATGTTACGATAGTCACACACATCCATCCTTCCATGCCCTGTTGGTCAGTTTCAGGTGGCTCAAATCGATGTGTGAGCTGCTCTATGATATGACACGGTCCCACGGCCTCACCTGGTCAGACATCCAGACCCAGCCACTGTTAGAGGCTGACCTTACAGCTACATGGGCAGACACACATACTGTCAGACTCCCAGCTCTCTGACCAGATTCAGTGACCACAAGACACATGGAAGTCCTTTAGTTAGGCTCAGAGATCATCAAGCACACAGTTATGTACACATACACAATTCTACACTTAAGACAGTCATCCTGTCAGTTGTATAATCAGACATGGTCAAAGACAGGCAACATCTTCCACTGGAAAAAGTGTAGGTTCTGGATTCAGGCCTGGGATTAATGTCTGGCTGTAGTTGGGTGACAGTGGGCAAGTCATTCCACCTTTCAGAGCCTCATTCAGCATCAGACACAATCAGTGGCCAGTGAGGAGGGGAGAAGTTCATGTAATCAAAGAGCTGGATGAAATCCTAGTCACACCAGGGGTGGATGGTCAGTCCTGCCCCTCCGTTGGACAATACTGAGGAGCCAGAGAAGGCAGATCCATTGGCAGAATCATCACAGACATACACACAACACACCACAGATCCATTCCCAGCCACAGTTAGAGACAAGCCAGGTTTATCCTATCTAGTGACAGCCACATGCTCCCATCACAGACAACTGCACAGCCAGCCAGCCAGCCAGAACTCCAGTCCCACACAAGGAGTCCCTGGCTGACAGGCAAAAACCCACACACACTTCTAGCCAGTGTCACAGACAGGTCAGCATCGCCAACCAACACATATCTGTTGCTGTCTATTGCACTCATATAACTTGCTTCTAATGATGGAATAGCAGATAAGATGGACTGACAGACACAGTATGTAATGGAGGATCTACTGTATATGGAGTTATAGGGCCAATCATGGTCAAACCAGAGCCTCAGACAAACACTCACTCACTGGATAGATGGTCGGACAGTCTCAGACTCACAGAACCAGTCAGTTACAGACTATGCCCCCATGCCCCAGTCAGCCCCACTCGCCCTCAGCACCTGCCCTCATTTACCTGACTTTGCGTTTCTTGCTGTAGTAACAGAAGACAGACAGAAGCATTAAGAGACAAGCTCAGAGCTGGGGAGACCCCAGGTCCCTCCCCAACCCCCTCCCTGCCGGGCAGAGGCCTCGAAGGTTGTGCTCACTTGCGAAGGAGGCGGTCACCATCGAGGGGAATGAAGTACGGGAAGAGGTAGGGCCCCACACAGGTGGACAGCACAAGGCACAGCAGGGCCAGCGCCAGGCTCCGTGCTGCCTTCTGCAGCCATCGGCGGCTCTGTGGGGATCAAGGCTCCATGAATACTGCCTCAGGGTGGCTCCCATGGTCCCTGCCCACCTGTCCACCCAGGGCCTCACCAGCGGGCGACCTTGGACGGCCTGTAGGTAGCTGTGGAAGGATATCCAGGGCCCGAACACGATGGTGCCCACGAAGTAGAGGTAGCCCATGAACTCCACAGGCGAGGGCACTGCGCCCACCTCGCCCCTGTCCAGGTCGAAGCCCAGAGACACCGCCTTCATGGCCACGATCATCTGGGCCCCTACATGTGGTGCCCATGGTCAAGTGGATGAGAAGAGAGCAGGTAGCCATGGGGGGGATGTGGGGATCACCAGGTGAAAGGCGGTAGGAAAGAAGAGTGCAAGGGTGGAGAGGTGGGCACAGGGTCAGACAGGCAGTGGAGTAGGTGGGCCCAGGATCGGCAGACGTTCTGACTCTATAGAGAGTCGGGCACAGACATGAGATGGGACAGACAGATGGGGTGGGGGAAGAGGCATGGTAGAGAGAAACACAGACGTGAGGGGAGTCTGAGGGCTGCGTGGCCAGTGAGCTAGGCAGATGAGGGAGAAGCATGGGGAAGGAAAGAGACAGGGTGGGGGGATTTAGGAGAGGTGGAGGGGGGCTGGAGGGCTGGGGCAGGGGACAGAGCCAGGGCTGCCTACCTCGCATCTTGTGCCATGTCACGGTATCCACCATGTGCATCTCACTGAGGAAAAAGGTGGTGATCTTGGCCCTATGACTCCCCTGGCCTCAGACATGGCAAAGGGGGGAAACCGAGGTGCAGAGAGGGCATATTTTCCCTGCCCTGCACAACCTCATGGAGGAAGAGTTCTCCAGGGCTCCCTCCTCCAGGGGGAGCTCAAGTCCCACCTGTCCAGTGTAGCCCTTTGGAAAGAACAAGTCTCCCAGATTTCCACCGCCTCCAGAAACATCCTATGCCCTCCCTGTCCTGGACAGTCTCATGAGGGGTGGCCTGGGGACCCACCCACCCCCACCCACTCTTCTGCTGATGGTACAGGGATGAGGACTCACGCCCATACCCCATAAGCAGGTAGATGAGGATGGTGACGGAGAGGAAGACGCCCCGATGGGAAGAATGTCGGCAGAGGAACAGCACGAGGTAGCACAGGAGGCTGAGCAGCACGACCCAAACCATGTGCAGCTGGAAGAAGTGGTAGAGGCTGAAGAAGCCGCCTGCCACGGTGCTTGCATGCTTCAGGTAGGATGGCAACCCTTCGGGTGGAAGAAAGAGAGAACATGATAGGGAATTAGAGGAGGGTTGGTAGAAGGGCAACCTGGGCAGAGTTCACAGCTCAGGCAAAGGCTTAGCGGTTGGAATGTGGTGGGATTACAGGTGACACAAAGCAGGTTGTGGGGAGCTGGGGAGGCGGCTTGGGTTTAAAGAAAAGAGACACCTATAAAGGTTGTTTTGGGCACCCTGGAGGAAATCTAAATCACTTATATTGGATAACACTGTAGCATTGAGATTAAATTTCCTAAGGGGTGATGGTTGAGGCTATGGTGGGGGGAAGATGTCCTTAGTCTTGGGGGACACGTGCAAGAGGATTTGGGGTGAAGTGCAGCAGGTTATTCAAGTGATTCACGAAGATGATCGAGCAATCGACAGAGCGAGCTAATGTGGCAGGATGTTGACAGTTGGAGAATCAGGTGATGCGTATATGAGTGTTCATTATACTATTCTTTCAACTTAGCTTTGCAGTAACTTTGAAATTTTTCAAAATGATAAACCTGGGGAAAAATAAAACATCCATTTAAGATAAAAGAACAAGAAAAAAGAAAGTGTAGAACTTCTGAGTCTCCGATTTCCAAAATTCTCAGCATCCTATAGGAACCTTGGGGGCTTGGAATCTTATCTTTTAGATAAAGGCATGCCCTGGTTTGTGGAAACATTTCAGAATCTTAGAATCCAGAAATCGTATTATGATTCTAGAAATCCAGAATGCCAGCATTTTGGAAACATAGTCTGTGAGAATTTCAATGTGTCAGAATCCCCAAACCCTGTAACATGGTACTTTGGGATACATGGTACTTTTCATAGCCCTGTGGCATGTGCATTTCAGAATTTTATAACCTTGGGATGTAGGCCTTTCAAGATCCCAAGATTCAAGAACCTTAGCTTTCAAGAGTCCCAGAACCCAGGGATACTGAAAGGCATGGTTTGGCATGGCAGGATGAGACTTGGTGCATGGGGTGGCCAGGTTAGTAGGATGTGGGGTGGTAGAGTGGGGCTTAGCCTGGTGGGATATGGTAGGCTGGACATATAGGAGCCTGGCTTGGCAAGATGTGGCAGAATAAAGTGGGTCTTGGTATGGATAAATGTGGCAGGTGTGATATGGCTTGGCATGGTGGCCCATGGGGCAGGCACTTACCAAGCCTCCAGAGGAGGCGGCAGGCGAGGCAGATGGCAAGGAGCAACCAGATCTGGTCAAGGCCCTGCTGGGCAGTAGGCAGGAGACAGCCCTGCAGCAGCTGCTGGAAAAATTCCTGGCGGCTGAAGGTAGCCATTGCGGACCCCCACGGATGGATGGACAGATGGATAGACCTGCCAAAGGAGGGACACAGAGGAGGCTAGCTGGGATGTCCATGGGGCAGATGATGCTCAAGGGATGGATTTGAGCAATCAGATTTCAGCTTAGGGTATGGCGGGGGGAGGGTGCGAGTGTCAGGTACATCAGACTGAGCCGCCCCTGTGTGTGTATGTGTGTGTGTGTGGGTGTCCCGGGTGCCCATACACAGCCTGTGACCTGAGGTGAATGAAGGATCTGTGTTCTTGTATACTGGGAACAGTCCGGGTCCGACGGTGATCGAATGGTGTACATTCTAGGCCTGTATATCAAATTGAGGGGCTCCCTGGTTTGCAAGGTAGAGTCACGCTATGTGGAGGGCAGAGAGGGAGATCCTGTGACACTCGGGGACCGTGTGCATCTCTCCTTGAACGGAGGTTGGGGGTGTCCTGTATCCCCCGCGTGCCCCATCCCACCCCCACCCGGCCGCCAACAAAGCCCTTCCCAGGCCCGGGGGCTGCAGAGAGGTGGAGATGGCGGTAAGGGACACGGCAGAAGGGGGAGTTGGAAAGGTGATGGAGAGGGGCCCTAGCACACGCACTGCAGACCCACAAGGGGAGGCCGGCTCAGGATGCAAGCGGGAGAGCAGAGCGTGCACCACCGGCGACCTACCTGGCAGTAAGGAAGCTGCGGTCCAAGGGGCTGGGGAAGTGCCGCCGCGGCCGCCGTCGTCGCTGCCTCCTCCCGGCAGCCTCCCCCGCAGGCCGCAAGGCCGGGACCAGCTGCAGCTCTCAGGGCGGCGCGGTGAGCGGGCCCTTTAAATCCCGGGCCGGCCCGGTCGGCCAATAAGAGAAAGGGAGCGGGGCGGGGACGAAGGAGGAGGGGAGCGGGAGGATTGAGGGAAGGAGCTGGAGGTTGAGTGGAGCCGGGCGCGGAGGACGTCGGCTCGCGGAACATTGGCTCCCGCAACTTTCCGACCTTTTAGTGTGCCAGTACTTGAAGGGTCGTGTCGGGAGGTCTTCTGACCATCCAAAAACAAACCGTCCAATCACCAAATTCCTAATCCGTGGAAGCCAAGATGGGAAAGATGGGGGAGGGAGGAGAGAAAGCCCGCTCCTCCACTCATCCGCCTCGCCCTGAAATTGCCCACCCGCGCACGTCTTCGTGACACTGTTATGCTCCCGTTTCACAGATGGGAAAATAAACCGAGGTCTCTCCTTACCCATCCTTTGAGGGAACTATGGGAATTTCCAACCATCCCCAACATCAAAGACCAGCCAGAAACACAAGTACAGACTGTCACCTGGGAGCACGAATTAGGCGCCTAGGCGTCCCCCTAGGGACTCCCGGTGAACACTTAGCTTATCATTGAGAACTGATTTGCAGGTTGACTTCCCCACCAGACTCACTCCTGCATTGAGGGTGACCCCAGCAACTACTGAGTGTTTCCTATGAACCAGGAGGCTAGTGCAGAGCACCAATTTCCCGGTGGCTCAGCGGTAAAGAATCCGCCTGCAATGCAGGAGACAAAAGAGACATGCGTTCGATCCCTGAGTGGGGAAGATCACCTGGAGAAGGAAATGGCAACCCACTCCAGTATTCTTGCCTGGAGAATCCCATGGACAGACGAGCCTGGCGGGCTACAGTCCATGGGCTCCTAAAGAGTCAGACATGACTTGGTGACTAACTTAGTGTCCCCAACAATGAAAACAATGGTTTGAATTTGGGCTTTATCTGCACCAACTCTGAGGATTTATGCAGCACTTGGTGTTTGCCTCTCCTTTCCCCTAGGCTGATGAAGGGACTTTTTCCAAAGGAGCATTTACTGGGCATGGATTGCAAATTTAGCTATCAAGTGGAAGAAAGAAGAAAGCTAAAGTCAAGCTGGACCCCACCCTGGCCTGAGGAGCTAAATCAAACAGGTTCTAATCAGATTAATGCTTGCCTGTATGGAGCTGGGCAAGCCATACCCATTCCCCAGGCTTCAATGTCCCTTTCCGTTAAACAAAATAGTGGGATTAGCACAAAATAATGGGAAATACCAATGGCAATTGAAAAAAAAGTATGTCTCCTCTCTTTAAAAAATGTTAACATAAAATTAAATAGAGTTTAAACATACAACATATATTACAAATAAAAAGTATTTAAAATAATACTATACATAATAATATTTAATAAAGTATTTATTATTGTTGTTGTTAGTCACCCAGTCATATCTGACTCTTTGTGACCCCATGGACTGCAGCACACCAGGCCTTTCTGTCCCTCACCATCTCTCGAAGTTTGCCCAAGTTCATGTCCATTGCATTCTTGATGCCATCAAGCCGTCTGTCTCATCCTCTGATGCCCTCTTCTCCTTCTGCCCCAGCAGCATGGACTTTTCCAATGAGTCAGATGTTCACATCAGATGACCAAAATACTAGAGTCTCAACTTCAGCATCAGTCCTTCCAATGAGTATTCAGGGTTGATTTCCCTTAAGATTGACTGGTTTGATCTCCTTGCTGTCTAAGGGGCTCTTAGGAGTCTTCTCCAGCACCACAGTTCAAAAATATCAATTCTTCGGTATTCAGTCTTCTTTATGGTCCAACTCTCACATCTGTACATGACTACTAGAAAAACCATAGCTTTGACTATAAAGGTCCGTAAGTGGGTAATTTTTTCTTTTAATTAATTGTCCTCTCAAGCCAGTCACCTCTTTGGGGGGGGGGGTCCAAAGGCATCAATTCTTCAGTGCTCCGTCTTCTTTGCAGTCCAGTTCTCATAACCTTAGCTTATTAGATTGGCAAAAACAAAAAAATTGCCAAGCCTCAGAATAATACCATTTTTTCTCTCTCTCTCCTTCTCTTTTTCTCTCTGTATCTATCTATAATTTTTTCTAAAGTATTTGATCATAGTTGCAGATGTGATGCCCCTTCAATTAAATTCAGTATGAATTTTCTAAAAACAAGGACGTTTTCTTACATTCTTACCAGCAGAGCATGAGGGTTTCGATTTTTCCACATCTTCTCAAGCACTGTGTTATCTGACTCTTTTGGGTCTAGCCATCCTAGTGGGTGTGCTGATACTGTTGTTTTATAGGAAAAGGAAATCCTGGGTCACGGGCTACCTTCCTTTATCAGGTCTTTTGGATTTCTTCCAATCTGGAACAACATCTCGCTCTTCCATTAACTGACATGATCTTGATGTTTTTGAAGAGCACAGGTCACTGCTTTGGAAGAATGTCCTTAAATTTGGGTTTATCTGCTGTTATTTCAAGATTAGATTTGGATTATGCATTTTTGGCAGGAATTCCACAGCAGTGACGTTGTGTTCTCCTCAGTGTCTCCAGAATCACAAAGTATTTGTTAACTCATTTAATTAATACCAACTCAGACATGTTGGTATTAGTTTTGATCATTCAATTAAGGTGCTGTCTTCCAGGTTTCTCCACCAAAATGTGCCCTTTTTCCTTTGTAATTAACATTAAGAAATATCTTGTAGGGTCATACTTTAAGATTATGTATCTCTCCTATTTTTCCTCCGAACTTCCACTCACCAATTTAGCATCCATTGGTGATTCTTGCCTGAAGCAATTAGTATTATGATGGTGACTATATGATGATTTTCTTTTATTAATACATGTATAGCCAGTCCCAAAGAAAGGCAATGCCAAAGAATGTTCAAACTACTGCACAATTGTGCTCATTTCAATACCATCAAGGTAATGCTCAAAATCCTTCAGGCTAGGCTTCAACAGTACGTGAACCGAGAACTTCCAGATGTAAAAGTTGGATTTAGAAAAGGCAGAGGAACCAGAGATCAAATTGCCAATATTCATTGGATCATAGCAAAAGCAAGGGAATTCCAGAAAAATATCTACTTCTGCTTCATTGACTATGCTAAAACCTTTGATTGTGTAGATCACAACAAACTGTCAAAAATTCTTAATGAGATGGGAGTACCAGACCACCTTACCTGTCTACTGAGAAACCTGTGTGCAGGTCAAGAAGCAGCAGTTAGAACCAGACACAGAACAGCAGACTGGTTCAAAACTGGCAAAGGAGTATGTCAAGGCTGTATATTGTCACCCTGCTTATTTAACTTATATGCAGAGTACATCATGCAAAATGCCAGGCTAATGAATCACAGTTCAGTTCAGTCCAGTCGCTCAGTCGTGTCCGACTCTTTGCGACCCCATGAACCGCAGCACGCCAGGCCTCCCTGTCCATCACCAACTCCCAGAGTCCATCCAAACCCATGTCCATCGAGTTGATGATGCCATCCAACCATCTCATCCTCTGTCGTCCCCTTCTCCTCCTGCCCCCAATCCCTCCCAGCATCAGGGTCTTTTCCAATGAATCAGCTCTTTGCATCAGGTGGCCAAAGTATTGGAGTTTCAGCTTCAACATCAGTCCTTCCAATGAACACCCAGGACTGATGTCCGTTAGGATGGACTGGTTGGATCTCCTTGCAGTCCAAGGGACTCTCAAGAGTCTTCTCCAACACCACAGTTCAAAAGCATCAGTTATTCGGCACTCAGCTTTCTTTAAAGTCCAACTCTCACATCCATTCATGACCACTGGAAAAACCATAGCCTTGACTAGACGGACCTTTGTTGGCAAAGTAATGTCTCTGCTTTTTAATATGCTGTCTAGATTGGTCATAACTTTCCTTCCAAGGAGTAAGCGTCTTTAAATTTCATTGCTACAATCACCATCTGCAGTGATTTTGGAGCCCAGAAAAATGAAGTCAGCCCCTGTTTCCACTGTTTCCCCATCTGTCTGCCATGAAGTAATGGGACCGGATGCCATGATCTCAGTTTTCTGAATGTTGAGCTTTAAGCCAACTTTTTCACTCTCCTCTTTCACTTTCATCAAGAGGCTCTTTAGTTCTTCACTTTCTGCTATAAGGGTGGTGTCATCTGCATATCTGAGGTTATTGATATTTCTCCTGACAATCTTGATTCCAGCTTGTGCCTCCTCCAGCCCAGCATTTCTCATAGTGTACTCTGCATATAAGTTAAATAAACAGGGTGACAATATACAGCCTTGACATACTCCTTTTCCTATTTGGAACCAGTCTGTTGTTCCATGTCCAGTTCTAACTGTTGCTTCCTGACCTGCATACAGATTTCTCAAGAGGCAGGTCAGGTGGTCTGGTATTCCCATCTCTTTCAGAATTTTCCACAGTTTATTGTGATCCACACAGCCGAAGTCTTTGGCATAGTCAATAAAGCAGAAATAGATGTTTTTCTGGAACTCTCTTGCTTTTTTGATGATTCAGCGGATGTTGGCAATTTGATCTCTGGTTCCTCTGCCTTTTCTAAAACCAGCTTGAACATCTGGAAGTTCACGGTTCACAGAATCAAGATTTCTGGGAGAAATATCAGCAACCTCAGATATGCAGATGATACCACTCTAATGGCAGAAAGTGAAGAGGAACTAAAGAGCCTCTTGATGAGGGTGAAAGCGGAGAGTGAAAAAGCTGGCTTGAAACTCAGCATTAAAAAAAAAACAAAACTAAGATCATGTCATCCGATCCCATCTCTTCATGGCAAATAGATGGGGAAAAAGTAGAAATGGTGGCAGAGTTTATTTTCTTGGGCTCCAAAATCACTGCAGATGGTGACTGCAGCCATGAAATTAAAAGATGCTTGCCCCTTGAAAGATGGGTCAATGACCAACCTAGACAAAGCTACGACAAACCTAGACAATGTATTAAAAAGCAGAGACATCACTTTGCTGACAAAGGTCCATATAGTCAAAGCTATGGTTTTTCCAGTAGTCATGTATGGATGTGAGAGTTGGACCATAAAGAAGGCTGAGAGCTGAAGAATTGAGGCTTTTGAACTGTGGTGCTTGAGAAGACTTTTTTTTTTCTTTGCATTTTCTTTTTTTTAAAATTAATTTATTTTAATTGGAGGATAATTACTTTACAATATTGTGATGGTTTTTTGCCATACATCAACATGAATCAGCTACAAGTATACATGTCCCCCCCTCCCACCTCCCTCCCCACCCTATTCCTTTGGGTCGTCCAAGAGTACCAGCTTTGGGTGCCCTGCTTCATGCATCAAACTTTCATTGGTCATCTGTTTTACATATGATAATATACATGTTTCAATGCTATCCTCTCAAATCACCCTACACTCACCTTCTCCCACTGAGTCCAAAAGTCTGTTCTTTTCAGCAATCCCACTGCTGGGCATACACCCCGAGGAAACCAGAATGGAAAGAGACACATGTACTCCAATGTTCATTGCAGCACTATTTATGATAGTAAGGACATGGAAGCCACCTATATGTTCATCAGCAAATGAATGGATAAGGAAGTTGTGGTATATATACACAATGGAACATTACTAAGCTATAAAAAAGAATGCATTTGAGTCAGTTCTAATGAGGTGGATGAACCTGGAGCCTATTATACAGAGTGAAATAAGTCAGAAAGAGAAAGACAAATGCTGCATATTAATGCATATATATGGAATTTAAAAAGACGGTACTGATGATCCTACATGCAGGGCACCAAAGGAGACACAGATGTAAAGAACAGACTTATGGAGAAGACTCTTGAGAGTTCCTTGGACAGCAGGGGGATCAAACCAGTCAATCCTAAAGGAAATCAACTCTGAATATTCATTGGAAGGACTCATGCTGAAGTTGAAGCTCCAATACTTTGGCTACCTGATGCAAAGAGCTGACTCAATGGAAAAAAACTCTGATGCTGGGAAAGATTGAGGGTAAGAGGAGAAAGGGGCAACAGAGGATGAGATAGTTGGATGCCATCACTGACTCAATGGACATGAGTTTGAGCAAACTCCAGGAGAGAGTGAAGGACATGGAAGCCTGGCATGCTGCAGTTCATGGGGTCATAAAGAGTTGGACACAACTTAGTGACTGAACAAGCTGGAATTATACTGGGAAAAAGAGCTTTGTCTTCTTCTCCATGTATTTATTCATTTGTTTATTTGTTTCCGTATAGGACTCATAATTTACAGGTTAATATTTTAAAATAGTTAAAAGTTATTATTGTTATGTAGTTATAAAAGTAGCTTGAGGTAAAATTTGCATACCGTAAAATTCACCCAAGTTAGTTGTACAATGCAGTGGTAATTAGTATATTTATATAGGTTTAAGCAAAAATCACCAAAATCTAATTTTAGGACATGGTAATCACCCCAAAAGAAACCTTGTGACTGTTAGCATTCACTCCTTCTGTCCCTGAGCTCTAGGCAACCACTAATCTCTTTCTGGATTTGCTTATTCTGGACATTTCATATAAATGAAGTCATACAATCACAAATCTTTTGTGTCTTGTTTCTTTCACTGAGCATAATTTTGAAAACTGTGATAAAATACACATAACATAGGATTTAGCATCTTAACTATTTTAAGTGTACAGTTCAGTGATCAAATATATTCACATTGTTGTACAATGTCAACACCACTATCCATCTCCAGAACTTTTTTCATCTTTCCAAACTTAATCTCTATACCTATTAAACACCAACTCCTCCTTCCTTCTTCCCCCAACCCCTGGCAACCACCATTTTACTTTCTCTTTCTATGAATTGGGTTACTCTAAGTACCTCATGTAAATGGAATCATGCAGTATTTGCCCTTTTGTGACTGGCTTATTTCACTTAGTATAATGTCCTCAAGATTCATCCATATTGTAGCATGTGTCAGAATCTCCTTCCTTCTTCAGACTGAATAATATTCTGTTGTATATATATATATGTCACATTTTGTTTATCCATTCATCTATCAGTGAATGCTTGAGTTGCGTCCACCAAATTTTGGCTGCTATGAACACACACAGGTGTATAAACACCTCTCCAAGTCCCTGCTTTCAATTCTTTTCATATTGTATGTCCAGACGTGGAATTGCTATATCATTTGGTAATTCTATTTTTAGTTTTCTGAAGAACTGCCATATTGTTTTCCACAGTAACTGTATCATTTTATATTTCCACCAACAGTGCACAGGAGTTCCAACAAGGTTATCCTCACCAACCCTTGTCATTTTTTGCTATTTTATTTATTTATTGTTATAATAGTCACCCTAATGAGTATGAGGTAGTATCTCACTATGGTTTTGCCTTGTAGTTCCCTACTGATTAGTGATGTTTATAATCTTTTCATGTGATTATTGACCCCATTTATAAATATTCTTTGGTGAAATGTCTATTCAAGCCCTTTGCTCATTTTTAAATGGTTGTTGTTGTTGAGTTGTAAGGGTTCTTTGTATGTTCTGGATACTAGCCCCTTATCAGAGATATATGATTCATAGATATTCTTTCTCATTCCATGGATTGCCTTTTTATTCTGTTGATTGTGTTCTTTGATGCACAGTTCTTAATTTTGACATAACCAATTTACCTATTTTTTCTTTTGTTGCCTGTGGTTTTGGTGTCATATCCAAGAAATCATTACCAAATCCAATGCCATGAAGCTTTCTCCTCTGTTTCCTTGCAAGAGTTTTATAGTTTTAGGCCATACATTTATATGTTTGATCCATTGTGAGTTAATTTTTGTATACAATATGATCCAACTTCATTCTTTTGCTTGTGGATATCCAGTTTTCCCAACATCATTTGTTTAAAACAATTATTATTTTTTATTTTAATGCTCAGATTTTTCTAGTTTTGGCCAGTGGGGTTCTCTTCAAGCTGGCTCCTGTGTCCTTTTGACACGTCTCCATCATTTTTTTAGCACATCTTTTCTTTAGATCACATCAAGAGGTTTCAGGCTCATCTTGTACTTTCCAAGTCCTGGCTCTGGAGTCAGTCATTTCTCCCAAGAAGCTTCATTTCTTTTTAGTGGATAATGGCACTTACGACACCAAGATCTGGGTACTAAAAGTGCTCATTTCTTCTTTAAGTTTGCTGACTCTAGACCCTCTCAGTGGACAGAATTAGGATATAAATATAGACACGTGTGAGTTATGAATCCATATATACATATGTTTGTAAATCCATACACACATCTATCTTTCTCCCTATATATTCAAATCCTTGAGTTCCTACTGACATCTACAATACCAATCCAACACACCAGAGTGTTTATCCAAGCCTTTCCCTTTTCTGTTTGTAACTCCCTTCTCCAATAGTAAGAAACCTGATTCTCATTAGCCACAAGAATTTTACTTATTTGCTCAGCCCTAAAATACACATTCAGTAGTTTCAGATTTACTAACCTGATTCACTGTGGAAGAGAAGTCTACCAACTAGAGGTCAGTATTTTTTAAATAGTCCTTTTTTTCTGTAGCCTGATGGATACCTGTTTAAAAGTTGCTTGGGTTTGGGACTTCCTGGTGGTCCAGTGATTAGGACTCTGCACTGTCACTGCAGAAGGCATGGGAGATCCCCTGGAGAAGGAAATGGCAACCCACTCCAGTATTCTTGCCCAGAGAATTCCATGGACAGAGGAACCTAGTGGGCTACAGTCCACGGGGTCGAAAAGAGTCAGACATGACTGAGTGACTAACATTTTTCACTTTCACTTTGGGGAACTAAGATGTTAAAATAAAATTACTTGGGTTTGTTCTTCCTGGTCCCCTTCAGTGAAGCTGTGTTTGAAATGTGATTAAGGTTCATCTGTTTCTGTCTGTTTTAGGATTTTCCCCCACCCTGGTTAACTTCATTTATTTTTTAAAGTATGTGAAATATTAACATGGTTTCAAAAGTCAGAACTATATCAACAAGTGTGTTGTGACAACAAGAAATGTCATTTCTCTGTCCCATTCCTTCCAGCTGGCACCCACCCACCCCTCTAGGCAACCAGTTTCAGTGCTTGATGGTTTAGCCTCCTTGTGTTTCTTTTTGGTAAAGGTAAGCAAGTTTACATGTGTTTTCGTATATCATCTTCTTATTACACAAAGGGTTGCATACTATAGATCCTTTTGGGTACTTTGCTTTTTTTCCACTTAATGGTATGTCCTAGAAATCACTCCTCATCCATCCATGACTTTCTTTCTCTATCTTTTTGCAGCTACCTAGGACTCTGTTATGTGATTATACCACAGTTTGTTCAACCAGTTTATGTATAGAAAATCATACTGTTGCCAAGATTTTGCAATTATCAATCATGCTGCAGTGAATAACCTTGTGCATATGTATTTTCACACTGTTGGAGGTGTATCTTTAGGGCCAAATGCTGGAAGTGGGATTGCTGGGGTGAAAGAGAAACATGTGCATTTTTGTTAGATGTCATGTTCCCCTGCACTGGGGTTGTAAAAAGGTTGTTTAAAAAGCACAAAGAAGAAAAGCTGCTATTCACAAAAGAAACCAAATCATCTTTCTTGCAGCCATTCAATAGTCCATATTGGTTTTAAGATTTGAGGGATTTAATTACCCAAAGACTGGTTTTAACAGTCATTGAATTTCGTTGATATTGTCAGGGCCTCTGCAAGTGGGTGCACCCTCCTCCACACAACCTGATGCTGCTATAGAAGTTTATTTCCCTGGTGGCTCAGATGGTAAAGAATCTGCCTGTAATGCAGGAGACCTGGGTTTGATCCCTGGGTCAGGAAGATCCCCTGAAGAACGGAATGGTTACCCACTCCAGTATTCTTATCAGGAGAATTCCGTGGTCAGAAGAACCTGGTAGGCTAAGGTCCACGGAGTTGCAAAGAGTCGGACATGACTAAGTGACTAACACTTTCACTTTGGGCTTCCCTTGTGGCTCAGCTGGTAAAGAATCTGCCTGCAGTGTGGGAGATCTAGGTTTGATCCCCAGGTCGGGAAGATTCCCTGGAGAAGGGAAAGGCTACCCACTCCACTATTCTGGCCTGGAGAATTCCATGGACTATATAGTTGATGGGGTTGCAAAGTCGGACACGACTGAGCTACTTTCACTTTCACATCAATTTCATTTTCCAGAGGCAGCAACTGAGGTCACACATGACAAGTCATATGCAGGGCAATCTTGAAAGGTGATTTAAAACCTGTCTGGGCTCTAGGTGATTTAAAAAAATTTATTTATTTGCTTATTGGTTACACCATGCAGCATGTGGACTCTTAGTTCTTTGACCAGGGATCGAACCTGTGCCCCCATACTTTGGAAGGCGGAGTCTCAACCACTGAACCTCCAGGGAAGACCCCTAGGTGGTTTTAGAGATTAAGTATTTGTTTCTTTGTGAGATCCAAGATCTTCTAGAAAATCTAATTAAAGCCCTCTCCTTAGGAACACACTGAGAAAGAGAAAAGCAGCCCCCCACACCCAGGAGCTGACCTCAAACTCACAACCAGAACTTGGTGTTCTCCTGTTGAATGTGATCAGTTTTGTAGCATATCTGCCTTAGAGAAGGCCACTCTGCAGCCGCCCTAGATCGGGACACAAACAAGACCATGTCATAATCACATCTGAACACAGACAGAGCATGTGCATTGTCCACGTCATAAAAATGACCAAGTGATCCCCTAACCCGGCTAATATGCTGTTCTTTACCAATTACAACTCACTTTAGTCTTCCCTCGTTCAAGATAAGATTTACTGACACCCAATCATAGAATAACTCCACCTCTAATCCAAAGCAAAACCCTGCTTCCTTAAACCCTCCTCCAAGTCACCTAACAGCAGCCCAAATCCTACAGGAAATCCTCTCTAGTACCCTCTTACTTAGACACCCCACAGTGTGAGCTGTCCCTTGTTGCAAGGAGCAATCAATTTGTTCAAGCACAGGTGTGGGGTCCTTTGACTGGAGGGCTTTGACTGCACTTAGAGATTTCACAGCAAATTCAAGGACTCTTTGGAACCTCTAGTCCCTGGATTCCTAATTAAATGGCCTTGTGGCTAGACTATTGGTCATGCCATTAAATAGTTGGAGAAAGTGAGGTCTAGACAGATGAATGGACTTCCCCAAGTACTCCTCTGAGCTGGTAGCTGGGTGGCAACTGGAAACCATGGTGGCTGGGCCCAGGAAGAGATATATGTCCAGTAGATATGGGACCTGTCCCCAGGCCCATTCCGGCCCAGCCAGGCCCCAAGAGGAGGTCAACAGCGCCCCCTGCCCCTAGCACAGGCCACCGAACTCCCAGCAGCACTCCCATGTGATTGTGTCTGAAGGATGGCTTCTTGCTCTCCCTGACCCAGCTTTCTCTCTGCGTATTGAAACAGTAAGATCCAAGGTTGAGGCAAGGGATAAAGAAATCCCCACCCCTGGACTGCCCTCGAGGAATTTCAGGCAGTGAGGTATCAGCCCAAAGGGTTTCATCTTCCCTGGTCCAGCTGCTCTGAGTCACAGAGCCTGGTCCCTCAGTCACCGGAAGCATACCTTATTCCCATCTGTTTCCCTTCTCATACCTCCCTGCCTTTGCCCATGCCATGCCCTCTGCCTGGAATGCTGTTCCTCTACTTGTCATCCTTGAGCTCTCCTGATTTCCCTTCAAGATCCAGCTTGCTATCACCTGTGAGGTGTGGGGGTAATCGTTCCCACCTCCTGCTTTTGGCACTCCCACACCCTGGGCAGACACTCCCTTCATAAGCCTTATCACACAGGAGTGCCTGTCTCCCCACTAGGCAGGGCCTGCACATCTGTTCTGTCTGGGGCCCCCAGTGCCTGTGCTGGCCTGCTCTGGGCTTCCAGGGGATGCCCAGCAAGGACTGACTACAGGACTCTATCGAGCAGCCAACTAGTGTGGGTGAAGGAGGGAGGTGCTGCGGGTCTCTGTCTGCCCAGAGTGTGCTTGGGATAGGGCTGCCAAGAGGACCTTCTGGATTTATGGGGGTACTGAGGCTCCCTGTCCAGTCCTGTTGCCCTCAGCTTCCTGCTCCACTCCACCTGCTGGCTGCTGCCTCTGTTCCTTCCAGAGTCCATGTGGGCTTCTCCATAGCTCCTGGCACCCCAGGGCCTCCTAGTACACTGTCCCCTACCCCAGGGCCCCCTGGTGCCCCAAGATCTGAATGCACTGATCTCATGTCGATCTGTTAAAGCTGTGGGCTTATGCTAACTAGGGCTTCCCTTGTGGCTCAGCTGGTAAAGAATCCGCCCGCAATGCAGGAGATCCTGGTTCGATTCCTGGGTTGGGAAGATCTGCTGGAGAAGGATAGGCTACCCACTCCGGTATTCTTGGGCTTCCTTAATGGCTCAGCTGGTAAAAAATCCGCCCGCAATGAGGGAGACCTGGGTTCGATCCCTGGGTTGGGAAGATCCCCTGGAGAAGGGAAAGGCTACCCACTCCAGTAGTCTGGCTTGGAGAATTCCATGGACTGTGTAGTCCATGGGGTTGCAAAGAGTTGGACACGACTGAGTGACTTTCACTTTCACTTTGTGCTAACTGACCCTGACACCTGGAAGGCTGCAGCATGGGTGTCTGTTCAGCCACCGAGCCCCATCCCCTGCCAGGGATATCATTTCTATGACACATCCTCGACTGTTCTCCCTGTGAAAGACAATGCCATCCCACAGAGTCAACGGAGACCAGTGCTCCTGACAAGGGGCCTAGGATGGTTTCTTAGATAAAGATTCAGCTACACCCAGGAAGTTTCAGAAGCTTTGTCTCACCAGGAAGTTTTTATTTAGAACCCCAGCTAGCAGTGGCCTCCACCTCCTGGTTAGAGACACCCAGTGCGCCCCTCCTTCCTCTTCCTTTGGCGATGTGGCCAGGCATCCTTCAAGGCCCTCAGCCCTGCAGAGCTGGGTACACTGTGATGCACATGCCCAGTGCCCTCAACCACACTGGGTCCCTCACATGTCCCCAGAGCATGTGGCATCAGTCAGAATTCATGATGGCATCCGCATACCAACCAGCCATCTGTGAATCCATCTCAGAGACATATCCCACAAAGGCATCCTTTCTGAGATTTCGAGTCTTTTTTTCTTTTGAATTGCAGGCTGGACTTGACACGCATGTCTCCTTGGGGTCTGAAGCAATAGCGGGCTGGTCATCCAAAGGTCTCTAGCCACACCGTCTGGGTTCTGGCTCTTTTGCTCAAACGTCACCCCTGGCTTCCTAGGGCCAGGAATGAAAGGTTTCTGCTCCTCTTTCCAGAGTCACCTTCTGCCTCAGTCCTTCAACCGCCTGACTCTTCTACCACAGTCATCTCTCTTACATCTCCCAGAATTCACCCATGCTGTTCCCACTTCCAGGAATGCCCTTCCTTCTTCTCTCTCTTGAGGCCTCCATAGCATTAATCAGAGTCATGCATTAAGATACGCCTGTGGCTGTCTCTCCAGCCAGACTGGGGGCTGCTTAAAAGCAAGGGGGTGGACATGATTCATCTCTGTGCCCCCAGTGCATATGGTATGGACTGGATCCATAATAGTCTCCAGTTATGTGGGTGGGTGGATGGGTAAGTGGGTGAATGAATGAGTGGGTAGGTAGGTCACTGATGGGTGGATGAATGGGCGTAAGGCTAGGTGAGTGGTTGGGTGATGGGTGAGTGTATGGATGGATGGAAGAGTGGGTGATGACTGTTCTAGTGTTTTGACCTGCCCTATCTGCTTTCTGGAGCCTCCCCTCGGACCCTCCCACACAGAACTTATCTGTAATCATCCAGAAGAGCAGACCTCCCTCTTTAGAAGGTTTTTTCCTTAGCTTCCCTGATAGCTCAGTTGGTAAAGAGTCCACCTGCAATGCAGGAGACCCCGGTTTGATTCCTGGGTTGTGAAGATCTGATGGAGAAGGGACAGGGCATCCATTCTAGTATTCTTGGGCTTCCTTAGTGGCTCAGCTGGTAAAGAATTTGCCTGCAATGCAGGAGACCTGGGTTCCATCCCTGGGTTGGGAAGATCCTCTGGAGAAAGGAAAGGCTACGCACTCCAGTATTCTGGCCTGGAGAGTTCCATGGACTGCCTAGTCCATGGGGTCACAAAGAGTTGGACATGACTCAGATACTTTCACTTCCTCGGCATTAGAAATTAGTGCTTGATGAATACACATCAACCTAATAACTTTGGAGCAGAACTGAAGTGACAGGTTGACAGCTGGGCAGACAGAACCCTCAGAGGAAGGGAACAGAAGTGCCTGGGAGGGCCATCTGCCTTGCATGGAGACCTAAGATAGGAAAGAAATTTCTTTTTCCTCTTGCACTGCCTTGGGGCTTCTAGATCCACTGTGTACTTGGAAGTCTCCCCAGAGATCTCCCCTTCCTATTGCCACACTGCCCTAAATTCCACCACTGGATCAAGTCATTTCCAATGAAGCTTTGCCTCTGCCGTAAACATTCTCGCTGCTTCTTGAAGACATTGACATTTTATTTTTTTAATTTTAATATTATTTTTTGGCCACACTTGTGTGGGTTGTGGGATCTTAGTTCCCCAACTTAGTTCCCCGGGGGTCAAACCCGGATCCTTTGTGGTGAAAGCATGGAGTCCTAACCACTGGACTGCCAGGGAAGTCCGGACATTGATATTTTAGTATAAAATACCTTTTAATCGGAGAAAGAAATGGCAACTCAGTCTAGTATTCTTGCCTGGGAAATCCCATGGACAGAGGAGCCTGGTGGGCTATGGTCTATAGGATCGCAAGAGTGTCAGACAAGACTGAACAGCTAAAACAACAATTAACAACCTTTTATTCTGTCACAAGAGGCAGAATTTCTGATGGCTGAGAGGGACGAGGTAAGTTTACTGTGTAAGCCTGAGGCCCTCCAAACAGTGGGCAGAGAGGGGACTAAGTCTGCCAGTGATTTTATTTAAGAATTCAGTCATGGCCAATTGTAGTAGGCAGGCATTTCTTTTGTCAACTCAGCAGCCTTCCCCTCTTCTATTAAACACTACCCTCCATTTTCTTTTTGACAAGACACCTCACTCCACCACAGCATGTTTAGTTCTAATGGGGCTAATAACCCTCAACCCTGCCCAGAGCTCCAAAAGTGGACCTGTGACTAGCCTGGCTGTCCAGAGCAATCTGTCATCCTGACGACAGGGTTAGGAATGAGCATGTGACCCAAGCTAGGCAACATGACCTAAAGCTGTGACTACAGGGGGAAAGACTTCTCTTTCCCCCTTGGGGCCCCTACCTATTCAGGTGGAGGTGAGGTGGTAACCCCAGGAGTGGCCAACTGAGAGTAAAGCTGTCAAAGAAGAAGCAGAGCCCACTCCTGGTGAGAGGAGGAGTCCTCAGATGTGGGGTACAGGCCCAACACTAGCTCTGCCCAAGCCAGGTCTCTTCAGTTACCCAAGTAAGTCCCTTTTCCTTCAGCTGCTTTGACTTGGCTTTCTGTCACTTACAATCCACAGATCTCTGAAGAATACACCCACCTTTCTGCCCTCGCCTGCCCCAGTGAGATTCTCTGCTCATTTTCAGGATGGATGCTTGAGGTCAGAGCATGCCACAGCCAGGATTCAGGTCCAAGAACTGGCCACTGAGTCCATCCCCTCAGCCATACAAGTTCCCCAGGCAGGCCTCGGGAGTGACCTGGACCAAAATCTCCTCCACATGAGACTTGAGCATCTGGGCACCTGGGCTCTTGGCCAGTTCTGTCTCTTATCCTGTTGGGCAGCTTCTTTGTTGTGGAGGGATGTGCCTTACCCCCTCTGGTCTGCAGTGCTTTATCTCTGAAAGCAGGGCCTGGGGTGAGGGAGAGCTTCAGCTCCTGGATGTTATGATCTCAGAGACCATCTATTCTTCTCTAAAAGGTGGCTACAAAAGTCCTCAGCAATTCTCAGCTCCAAAATGCCCATTGTCCAGATGGAGAAACCAAGGCCCTAAGTGGTAACTTCTCCCAGGGTGCCCCACAGTCACCTGATGGAAATTCATCTTTCTTTGTACTCCTTTCCCCTTCGTCCTCTGGGCCCCAGGATCCCCTGGTGGCAGCCAGGGGAGTGCCAGAATGCAAGCCAGACACGTCTTCATAGGACAAGGATCTGACTCAACGATCCATCATGCAGGGAGCACTTACTGGGTGTCTTAGCCCGGGATGGAGCAGCTGGGTCCTGCTAGGAAGGGGGCCCAAGCATCCTTTGTAAGATGTCTGCCATTGTAAGTTCTGCCAAGCAGACAGACCTAATGACTGGTAGCTGACATTTATTGAGTGCTTGCTCTGTGCTGGACTATTTAGAGAGCTTCTTATCCATTATCTTGGTTAATCTGCTCCAAACCACTGTAAGGCAGGAACCATATTACCTGGGTTTCATTGATAAGGCAGCTGAGGCTCAGTAGTTGAAATAATCTGCCTAATAAAGCCATTCCTACTGGTGTCAACAGCCCAGCGGTCCAGGATGGCAACGGGCTGCCAAACATCTTCATGTCCTGAATAAGCCCACCTCGATAGCCACTGTCCGAGATGGGAATGGGAAGCTTGCTGTGTCTTAGATCTGAATCAGAGCACAGCACTGAAGGTGGTATCAATGGAGGGGGGTCCCTCACCCCAGAGGGTCATTCCACATCCTCAGGGTGGGGGAGTATCACAGCAATCCCCCACCCCCACTATTCCACACCCTGTGTGAAGTATAGCCCCTCCCCCCAGGAGCAGGGCAGAACCCAGGATGGCCTGGATTCAACTCTGTTTCCACACTTCAGCCCTTGACGCTCATTTCACATGAGTCCCTTCCCCTCCCACCTTGGTGACCTCATCTGTACTGAGCTGGTAGATGCAGTTTAAGGGAAATTTCCATAATGGTAATATCATGACTCATACACATAAAGAGTGAACACATGTCAAAGATTTTACTTAGGACTTTTATTAATGAGAGAATGGTTAAGATGTTACAATCAGCTCAAAGGAGAATCTGCAGAATAGACATATATAGATAAATTTGCCAATCGATGTGCTAGGATATTTGGAATCATACTTTTTACAGGGCAGAAATCAGTTGTATCTCGACACGACAAAACTCACTTGCATGTTTAATAATGGAACTCTGCAGGTCTGTGCATGTTAACTCCTGTCTTTATATAGAGTTTCAAAATGGTGCTGTCAGGGACAAGGGTGCTGCCCCTATGGATCAGATAAGCCATAAAGGCCCCCTAGACACACCAGTGTTCCATGGAGACAACACCTAAGAATAGTTCTGTCCCTTTAAAAGCCTTTCACAATTTTTCCTGAAAATGTATAGGGTTGAACTAGACATTGGCTGAGACTTTTTCCAGCTCAGAAGCATTCCTGGGTTGAGGCAAGTCCAGCCCCTGGGGTTATATCTGCTTTCTGACTCATCTATCCCTTCACTTGTTTGCTTTCAAGATCTGGATGCTGAGGGGTGCCACTAGCTCACCTAGGGCATTTCTGGCCCCGCTTTCCTCCTTGGCCAGGTGTCCCCAGTTAGGGCACAGCCTGCTCAGCTGAATGAAGGAAGGGGCGATTTCCCAGCTTCAGCTTTGTCCCAGGTAACAAGGGTGGTCATGAATTCCGCTCGCCCAGCTCTGCCAAAACCTGGATTCATAGAGAAAGCACCTTTCTTGGTTTCTCTTATAATCCCCAGCCAAGTGGAGGGGAAGGGAAGCAGCGTGTCCATCCCCCACACAGATGACATATGTATGCCACCAAAGAGACATGTGCACGAATACCAAAATGCAAGCTCAGGAGCATATCTGAACACTTGAGTATATGCTGTGCCTGGGCCCCTAGGGGTACACGTACAGACATTCCCTGACCCAGGCCCACATCCACACATGAAACCATGCACACACATGTGCATGGGCCCCCAGAGTTGCACAGGCACAGATAATGAGGCCCAGGACCATGGGCACACCTGTAGCCACACACACACACAAGCACATTCATACAGGGCCTGTGGACCAATATGCCCCCGTGCACACACACATTCATGGGTGCCCGGAGGTCCATGTGCACAGACACCACAGTCCAGGCTCCTGTGCACTTGTGCGTCCATCCACACCCACATGTGCATTCATGAGTCCCCCAGAGGACATAAGTACAGCCAGCCATGCCCAGGTTGATGGAAATACCTGCATCCATGCCCACAGACATGCCCAGCTCAGGCTCCCAGGGGTACATGTGTCCTGACACCCAGGATCAGCCCCATGTGTGCACTTGGTCAATCACACTGGCAAATACCAAGCACCTGGGGTATATGAACACAGATGCTGGACACACAAGCCTGGACCAATGGGCTCCCTTGCACCTGTATACTTACACACAGCCACTCGTGTGCACCCTGGGGTATACACTTACACACAGACATAGAAACACTCAGGCTTGCACCTGTGGCAGTAGGGGTTTGAACTCAGACTCTCAGTCATATGCACATCCTCACCCATGTACACAATTGCTTTTCACAAGCATCCTGGGCAGGGTACAGGCCTCTGTGTCCCTACTGGGCTCATCAGTACCCTAGCAGCTCCATGAAAATGCACGCTTGCGCCTGTGTAATGCACATGCACACCGACACCCAAACCAGCAAATCCTGAGTGCACTGCATACCACTTATGTGTGCATGTGTGAGCACTATAAATGTGCACTCCAAGGCATAGGCACACCCGGCACACTTGCATATAACTTCATATATGCTGGAATGCACAGTGTGCACACACACATACATGAAGGCACACCCACCCAATTACCCACAGAAGCTTTCATTCACCACCTCCTGTCTGGCAGGTAATTACTTTCAGCTCCTGGGTCTGGCAGAACTTTCTCATGAGATGAGGGCTGTGACTGATGATCCACCTCAGCTTTCACCAGCTCCTGCCTTCTAGAGGGATTCAGACATTTGTCCTTAACCTCGGGCTGCCACCCAGCCTGAGATAACACCATTACAGCTACTCCCCCAAACCACAGCACCAGTGGCTCTAAACTGCATATGTATTCCCTGGGAGAACAGCCTGGAATGAACCAGGTGTGGGTGGGGCTTTAGAAGGAAACGTATAGCAGTTCTAAAAACTCCCCAAATAATTCTTACCCATCTTGCAGTGTGGCTGTGGGTGTCTTGTAGATTCAGTTCAGTTCAGTTGCTCAGTTGTGTCCGACTCTTTGTGACCCCATGGACTGCAGCACACCAGGCTTCTCTGTCCATCACCAACTCCCGAAGCTCGCTCAGACTCATGCCCATTGAATCGGTGATGCCATCCAACCATCTCATCCTCTGTCATCCCCTTTTCCTCCTGCCCCCAATCCCTCCCAGCATCAGGGTCTTTTCCAAGGAATCAGTTTTTCGCATCAGGTGGCCAAAGTACTGGAGTTTCGGCTTCAGCATCAGTCCTTCCAATGAATATTCAGGACTGATTTCCTTTAGGATTGAATGGTTTGATCTCCTTGCAGCCCAAGGGACTCTCAAGAGTTTTCTCCAACACCATAGTTCAAAAGCATCAATTTCTCAGTGCTCAGCTTTCTTTATAGTCCAACTCTCACATCCATACATGACTACTGGAAAAACCATAGCTTTGACTAGATGGACCTTTGTTGGCAAAGTAATGTCTCTGCTTTTTAATATGCTGTCTAGGTTGGTCATAACTTTCCTTCCAAGGAGCAAGTGTCTTTTAATTTCATGGCTGCAGTCACCACCTGCAGTGATTTTTGGAGCCCAAAAAAATAAAGTCAGCCACTGTTTCCATTGTTTCCCCATCTATTTCCCATGAAGTAATGGGACCAGATGCCATGATCTTAGTTTTCTGAAAGTTGAGTTTTAAGCCAGTTTTTTCACTCTCCTCTTTCACTTTCATCAAGAGGCTCTTTAGTTCTTTGCTTTCTGCCATAAAGGTGGTGTCATCTGCATATCTAAGGTTATTGATATTTCTCCTGGAAATCTTGATTCCAGCTTATGCTTCATCCAGTCCAGCGTTTCGTATAATGTACTCTGCATGGGAGTTAAATAACCAGGGTGACAATATACAGCCTTGACGTACTCCTTTCCCAATTGGGAACCAGTCTGTTACTCTATGTCCAGTTCTAACTGTTGCTTCTTGACCTGCATACAGATTTCTCAGGAAGCAGGTAAGGTGGTCTGGTGTTCCCATCTCTTGAAGAATTTTCCAGAGTTTATTGTGATCTACACAGTCAAAGCCTTTGGCATAATCAATAAAGCAGAAGTAGTTGTTTTTTCTGGAACTCTCTTGCTTTACTGATGATCCAGTGGATGTTGGCAATTTGATCTATGATTCTTCTGCATTTTCTCAATCCAGCTTGAACATCTGGAAGTTCACAGTTCATGTACTGTTGAAATCTGGCTTGGAGAATTTTGAGTATTACTTTGCTAGCATGTGAGATGAGTGCAATTGTGTGTGACATTTTGAACATTCTTTGGCAGTGCCTTTCTTTCTGAGTGGATTGAAAACTGACCTTTTCCAGTCCTGTGGCCACTGCTGAGTTTTCCAAATTTGCTGGCATATTGAGCACAGCACTTTCACAGCATCATCTTTTAGGATTTGAATTAGCTCAACTGGAATTCCATCACCTCCACTAGCTTTTCTGGTTGCGATGCTTCCTAAGGCCCACTTGACTTCGCATTCCAGGATGTCTGACTCTAGGTGAGTGATCACATCATCGTGGTTATGTGGGTCGTGAAGATCTTTTTTGTATAGTTCTTCTGTTCTTCTGTGTATTCTTGTCATCTCTTCTTAGAATACCTCTGGTTAAGGAAGCTTCCATAAGCCTCTTATCCTTATCTCTCAGAGGGAAGACAGAATGAAAACCACAGTGACAGAAAACTAATCAAACTGATCACATGGACCACAGCCTTGTCTAACTCAATGAAACTATGAGCCATGCCATGTAGGGCCACCCAAGATGGACAGGTCATGGTGGAGAGTTCTGACAAAATGTGGTCCTCTGGAGAAGGAAATGGCAAACCACTTCAGTATTCTTGCCTTGAGAACCCCATGAACAGTATGAAAAGGCAAAAAGACATGACACTGAGAGATGAATTCCCCAGGTTGGTAGGTGCCCAATATGCTACTGGAGAAGAGTGGAGAAATAACTCCAGAAAGAATAAAGAGACAGAGCCAAAGCAAAAACAATGCCCGGTTGTGGATGTGACTGGTGATGGAAGTAAAGTTCAATGCTGTAAAGAACAATATTGCATAGGAACCTGGAATGTTAGGTCCATGAATCAAGGTAAATTGGAAGTGGTCAAACAGGCGATGGCAAGAGTGAACATCGACATTTTAGGAATTAGCGAACTAAAATGGACTGGAATTGATGAATTTAATACAGATGACCATTATATCTACTACTGTGGGCAAGAATCCCTTAGAAGAAATGGAGTAGCCCTCATAGTCTTGTGGATACAGCCCCCAGAATCTGATCCATGGGAGTGCTGCAGATTTCAGCCTGCGTTTCTCTGGGCTACCCCTCTCTTCTCTGAGCTTCAGAGTTCCCTTCAACTAGACAAGGAAGATGGGCCAAATTTCTCTTCTTTCATTTGAAATGCCTGCCGCCCTCCTCAATGGCCAAAATGAGTCTCCTGGAGTCAAATCTGAAACCGAGAGGGAATATATTAGTTTGCTCAGTGCTGCCATAACAAAACACCACAGACAGGGTGGCTTAAACAATAGACACTATTTCCTCAAAGTTCTAGAGGCTGGAAGTCCAAGATCAGGGTGCCATCTGAGTTGGTTTCTTGTGAGGCATCTCTTTCTGATTTGTAGATGGCCACCCCCTCACCGTGTCCTCACATGGTCCTTCCTCTGTGCACATACACATGGAAAGAACTCGCTGGTGTCTCTTTCTGTTCTTATAAGGCCCCCGGTCCTATTAGATTAAGATCAACCCTTATGACCTCATTTTAAAATGACTTTCTTTAACCTATCTTCAGAAATAGTCATATGAGGGATGAGGGCTTCAACATATGAATTTGTGTGTCTGTTAGTTGCTCAGTTGTGTCCAACTCTTTGTGACCTCATGGACTGTAGCCCACCAGGTTCCTCTGTCCATGGAGTTCTCCAGGTAAGAATACTGGAATAGGTTGCCATTCCCTTCTCCAGGGGATCTTCCTGACCCAGATCGAACCCAGGTCTCCTGCACTGCAGGCAGATTCTTTACCAGCTGAGCCACCAGGGAAGCCCTATGAATTTGTGCAACGACACAATTCAGGTCCTAACAGTCAACAAAGTGCTACTTTGAAGTGCAGCAGGATGGCTACAGCTCCTTCTTTTCCTCTGATGCATTCCTGAGATGTGTCTGTGCAGAAACCAGATGGAGAGGAGGAGTACCAACAGGCATGATCACAGCCCTTTTTGTAGACATAGAATTCTTTATTGCTTGTGAAGTAGTGCACTTAAAAAAAGTCACATTTACTGAGGTATATTTATTTACATACAGTAAAATGTCTCCTTTGTACCATACCAGTTTTCTGAGACTTGATAAACAAAAGCTAATTGGTTAACTGCCACTAGTAGGAAAGAAATTCTCTCACTCAAAATAGTTCCTTGTGTGGCCATGCTGAAGTCAGCCTCTCCCTCCACTCCTAACCACCCGCTGGTGACCACTGATCTGTCTGCTATTCCCAGGCATTCCACTTTGCGCGTGCTCAGTCATGTCTGACTCTTTGTGACCCTATGGACTGTAGCCTGTCGGGCTCTTCTGTCCATGGAATTTTCCAGGCAAGAATACTGGAGTGGGTTGCCATTTCTTCTTGCAGGGGATCTTCACATCTCAGGGATTAAACCCACATGTCCTGCATTGCAGGCAGATTCTTTACCACTGAGCCAACCAGGGAAGCCCTATAATTTTGCTTTTTCCAGAATGCCATATAGGCAGAATTGGACATTATGTAGTCTTGTTATTAAGGCTTCTTTCACTCAGTCTAGTGCATTTGAGAGTCATCTATGTTGGATACATCAGTAGTTTGCTATTCATTGCTGAGTAGTAAGTAAGGATGTATCAGGTTCTTTATTTGCCAGCAGTTGAAAGACATTTGGGTTGTTTCCAGGTTGGGGTGATTGCAAATAAAGTTGTTATGGATATTTGCATGTAGGTTTTTGTATAAACATTAGTTTTCATTTTTTTGTATAAACATAACTTTTCATTTTTCTTAGATAAATACCTATGAGTGGGATTACTGGGTTGTGTGGTAGGTGTATATTTCACTTTATAAGAAACTGCCAAACTGCTTTCCAAAGTGACTTAACCATTTAACATTCCCACTAGCACCATGGGAGAGTTTCAGTCTCACCGACACTTAGTAGTCAGTCTTTTTAAGTTTTGCCTTTCTACTAAGTGTGTATAATATCTCACTGTGGTTTTAACTTGCAGTTTTCTAGTGATTAATGATGTTGAGTGTTGTTTCACATGTTTATTTGCCATCTGTCCTCTTTGGTGCAGTGTCTGTTCAAGTCTTTTGCCCATTTTGAAATTGGGTTGTTGGTTTTCTTATTATTGAATTGTGGAAATTCTTTATATATTCTGCATACTGCTCCTTTGTCAGATAACTCATTTTGAAAATATTTTCTCCAAGTTTATGGCTCATCCTTTCACTTTAAAAAAGAATTATAATTCATTGGAGTATTGTTGATTTACGATGTCATGTTAGTTTCAGGTGTATGGCAAAGTGGATCTGTTATACATATACATATATGCACTCTTTTAAAAAAATATTTATTTGGCTGAACTGGATCATTGCTGTGGCACATGGCATCTCTGATCTTAAAATAATTTTATGTATTTATTTTTGGCTGTGCTGTATCTTCATTGCTAGGTGGTCTATCCTCTAGTTGTGGTTCACCGGCTTCTTATTGTGGTGGCTTTTCTTATGGAGCATGTGCTCTAGGGTGTGCATGGGCTTCAGTAGTTGTGGTGCCTGGCCTCTAGAGCACAGGCTCAGTAGTTGAGGTGCATGGACTTAGTTGCTCCATGGCATGCGGGATCTTCACAGACCAGGGAACAAACCCATGTCTCCTGAATTGGCAGGCAGAGTCTTTACCACTGAGCCACCAGGGAAGCCCGGGGGATCTCTGATCTTCATTGCAGCATGCAGATCTTTAGTTGCAGCATGTGAACTCTTGGTTTCGGCATGTGGTATCTAGTTCTCTGATGAGGGTCAAACCCAGGCCCCCTGCATTAAAACGTTGGAGACTTAGCTACTGGACCACCAGAGAAATCTCTATATCCACTCTTTTTTAGATTCTTTTTCCATATAGGCCATTACAAAATATTGAGCAGAGTTCTCTGTGCTATGCTGCTGCTGCTGCTAAGTTGCTTCAGTTGTGTCCGACTCTGTGCGACCCCATAGACGGCAGCCCACCAGGCTCCTCTGCCAATGGGATTTTCCAGGCAAGAGTACTGGAGTGGGTTGCCATTGTCTTCTCTGTCTCTGTGCTACATAGAGGTATAAATAAGTTATCTATTTTATATATGTGTGTGTTCAGTTGCTCATTCATGTTCAACTCTTTGTGGCTTTGTGGACTGTAGCCCACAAGGCTCCTCTGTCCATGGAATTCTCCAGGCAAGAATACTGGAGTGAGCTGCTATTTCCTACTCCAGGGAATCTTCCCAATTCAGGAATCAAACACGTGTGTCTTGCATCTCCTGCATTGGCAGGCAGATTCTTTACCACTAGCATCACCTGAGAAGTGATATTACATGTAGTATGTGCATATGTCATTCCCAATGTCCCAATTTATCCCCCCACCCCATCTCCTCATAACTCAGCTGGTAAAGAATCCGCTTGCAATGCAGGAGACCCCGGTTAGAGTCCTGTACTGGAAAGATCTGATGGAGAAGAGATAGGCTACCCATTCTAGTATTCTTGGGCTTCCCTGGTGGCTTGGATAGTAAAGAATTCACCTGCAATGTGGGAGACCTGGGTTTGATCCCTGGGTTGGGAAGATCCCCTGGAGAAGGGAAAGGCTACCCACTCCAGTATTCTGGCCTGGAGATTCCATGGACAGAGGAGCCTTGCAGGCTACAGTCCATGGCATCTCAAAGAGGCAGACATGACTGAGCAACTTTCACTTCACTTATCTCCTGGTAATCATAAGTTTGTTTCCTATAGCCATGACTCTACTTCTGTTTTGTAAATAAGTTCGTTTGTACCCTCTCTTCTTTTTTAGATTCCACATATAAATGATATCATATGGCATTTGTCCTTCTGTGTCTGACTTAATTCACTCAGTATGATAATATTTAGGTCCATCTACGTTGCTGCAAATGACATTATTTTGTTCTTTTTAATTGCTAACTAACATTCCATTGTATATATGTACCACATTTTCTTTATCCATTTCTCTGTTGGTGGACATTTAGGTCGCTTCCATGTCCTGGCTATTGTAAATAGTGCTGCAATTAAAATTGGGGTGCATGTATCTTTTTGAATTATGATTTTCTCTGGGTATATGCCCAGGGGTAGGATTGCTGGGTCACATGGTAGTTCTATTTTTTGTTTTTAAAGGAACCTCCATACTGTTCTCCATAGTTGCTATATCAATTTACATTCCCCCAACAGTGTAGGAGAGTTTTATTTTCTCTACACTTTAGCCAGCATTTATTGTTTGCAGATATTTTTTAAACTTAAAAAAAGACAACATTTATTTATTTTTGGCTGCCCTGGGTCTTTGTATGGGCTTTCTCTAGTTACAGCAAGCAGGGGCTGCTCTTTAGTTGCAGTGCATGGGCTTCTCATTGGGGTGGCTTTCCTTCTTGCAGAGCATGGGCTCTAGGTCACATGGCCTTCATAGTTGTGCTGCATGGGCTTAGCTGCCCTGCTGCACATGGAATCTTCCTGGAACAGGGATCAAACCTGTGTCCCCTGCATTGGCAGGTGGATTCTTACCCACTGGACCACCAGGGAAGCCCTGTAGATTTTTTTAGGATGGCCATTCTGACCGGTGTGAGGTGATACCTCATTGTAGTTTTGATTTGCGTTTCTCCAATAATTAGTGATAGTGAGCATCTTTTCATGTGCTTTTTGGCCATCTGTGTATCTTCTTTGGAGAAATGTCTATTTAGATCTTCTGCACAATTTTTTTGATTGGGTTTTGTTTTTATATTGAGCTGCATGAGCTGTTTGTATATTTTGGAGGTTAATCCCTTGGAAATATTTTATCCCATTCTGAGGGTAGTCTTTTGTTTTGTTTATAGTTTCCTTTGCTGTGTAAAAACTTTTAAGTTTAATTAGATCCCACTTGTTTACTCTGTTTCTATTTTCATTATTCTATGACGTGGATCAAAAAAGATCTTGCTATGATTTATGTCAAAGAGTGTTCTGTGTATGTTTTACTCCAAGAGTTTTATAATGTCCAGTCTTTTTTTTAATCTTTTTTTTTCATTTATTTTTATTAGTTGGAGGCTAATTACTTTACAATATTGTAGTGGTTTTTGTCATACATTGACATGAATTAGCCATGGATTTACATGTATTCCCCATCCCTATCCCCCCTCCCACCTCCCTCTCTACCCGATCCCTCTGGGTCTTACCAGTGCACCAGGCCCGAGCACTTGTCTCATGCATCCAACCTGGGCTGGTGATCTGTTTCACCCTAGATAATATACAGGTTTCGATGCTGTTCTCTCGAAACATCCCACCCTCACCTTCTCCCACAGAGTCCAGAAGTCTGTTCTGTACATCTGTGTCTCTTTTTCTGTTTTGCATATAGGGTTATCATATAATGTCCAGTCTTATATTTAGGTCTCTAACTCATTTTGAGGTTTTCTTTGTGTATGCTATTAGGGAGTGTTATAATTTCATTCTTTTACATGTAGCTGCCCAGTTTTCCCAGCACCACTTATTGAAGTCATGCTTTCACTTTTGCATTATTTTATACCTATTACTTTGTTTCATTTATTTGTTGTTGTTGTTCAATCACTAAGTTGTGTCTATTTGTGACCCCATGGACAGCAGCATGCCAGGTTTCCTTGTCTTTCACTATCTCCTGGAGTTTGCTCAAACCCATGTCGATTGAGTCAGTGATGCTATCTAACCATCTCATCCTCTACTGCCCCCTTCTCCTCCTGCCCTCAATCTTTCCCAGCACGGGGTCTTTTCTGAGTCAGCTCTTCACATCAAGTGGTCAAAGTATTGGAACTTCAGCTTCAGCATCAGTCCGTTCTTTCATTTATACTTTCAACAAATATTTATTAAATGTGCCACACACTGCTCTAGATACCAAAACACAGGAAACCCAGCAAGCATAAACACCTGTCTTTAGCAACCTCCCATGCTCAGTATTATTCAATAGGTAATGAAAAATACTATATTAACATGTTGGGTATTCTATTTGTCCCCTGCCCCCAATCCATTATCCTACCTTCCCTGTCCTGCCCTGTGTCCCTGTGACTTCATCAGCCATGCCCTGCCCCTTCTGGCTTCTAGTTGGGTTGGCCAATGAGAGACCCTGATAGGTGACTGGAGAATGCAAGGACAGAGAAAGCTGGGTGTTCATTGGCTGGGGCTGAGTTCCAGCTCTTCCTTTCTGGGTTTCAGGAAGATTGTCCCCTTTCTTGCCCATTCAGGCCTAGGAATGGTGGCAGAACCCCTCTGATGCCAGTCCCTGGATAAGCTGGCAACCTTATGGGTTTACTGAACCCTCTCTGCACCTCTGTAGTGGTCCTCTCATTTAAGTCTCTTCAAAATTCCACCTGTGCATGCTTTGTTTGTCTTCACCCACACTGCAGGGCTCTGGCTGACTCAACAAGTAAATATGTAATGTACTAGGAAGTTCTATGAAGAAAAACTAAGAAGGATGCACGGATACAGGGGCACTATTTTGGATAGCCAGGGAAGGTTTCCTGAGGAGATGATCTTTAAGCAGAGATAAGAAGAAAGCGAAGGGGCAGCCATATAACTGTGAGCGATTCACATGTCTTGGGAAGAGAGTTCAAGCAGAGGGGAAACAGCAGGCACCAAAGGCCCTGAAGTGGGAATAATGCTTTGGTGTGTTTGAGAAACTATCAAGGAGGCTGATGTCAATGTAGAGAATAGGTGAGTAGAGACCCTGGAGAGATTGGCAGGACAAAAATTATTATACTCATCTGCCAAAGGTGGGAACCCAGGGCCCAGGGAAAGGGGAGGGGCTGGCCTGAGGTCTCACAGTGAGGTCATTTCCACTCAATCCCCATTGCTTCTCCTCAGTATATCCTGTGTTTCTGGTGCACAGGAGGAGGGCTGCCATATGCTTCAGAGAGAATGTAGAGCCTCCTGGGGAGGCCTGTCAAGTGGCCATGGTCCTGGCCCCTTGGGCCCCCACCTTCCATGGCCCAGCCTGATCTCTGATCTGACTTAAGGACTTCAGCCTGTCCTCACAGTAGCCAGAGGATTCTACTACAACCCAAGGCAGCCCACGGCCCTCCTCTGCTCAGACCCCTACTCCACTTCTCTCAGAGAAAAAGCCAAAGTCCTCCCTGTAGTCAAGGAGGCCCTACAGGACCAGGATCCATCACCTCTTGGACCTCACCTCCTGTCACTCACCCCCTTGCTCACTCTACTCTGGCTCTACTGGTCTCCTCACTGTATATCAAATATGCCAGGTATGCTCCTGCCTCAGGGCCTTTGCACAGGCTTTCCCCTTTTGTCTGGATCACTTTTCCTGTACGTGTAATCCTTCCTGGGGTCACACTGACTTGTGTATGGACCCTCCCAGGATTGCATAGCCTGGAGTGTGGACGCTCTTGGGATCAAACAGATGAGGATATAGACATTCATGTGGTCGCTAGATTTGGGTGCCAGCAATCCTGGGGTCACACTGATTGTGATGTGGACCTCCTGGGGTCACATACTTGGGTGTGAGGGCTCTAGGTGGTCACACTGCCTGCAATGTGAACATGACTTGAGGTCATGCAGGATGGGGCGTGACCACTTCTGAAGTTCCTGAGCTGGGATGTGTTCTCCTAGAGTCTTTCAAGATTGGTGTGTGGACACTTCTGGAATCACATGGACTATGATCAGGTACCTCCTGGTTTCACCCAGGCTCAACTTTGGACACCCTCGGAGTCACCCTCCAGGATCTGGACACTACTGGGGTCACACAGACTGG
Source organism: Muntiacus reevesi (assembly GCF_963930625.1). Taxonomy (NCBI): domain Eukaryota; kingdom Metazoa; phylum Chordata; class Mammalia; order Artiodactyla; family Cervidae; genus Muntiacus; species Muntiacus reevesi. The sequence continues at coordinate 51,772,898 of NC_089271.1, read as the reverse complement.
GACAAGGACTTGAGTGAGGACACATTCACTGGGGGGCCACTGTGGTCAAATGCTTGTGGTATGGCCACTACTGGAATATCATTTATTCTGCTGGCAACACCTCTGTAGTCACGCTGCTTGCAGTGTGGCCTGTGCTGGTATCACACCAACTAAAGCAGGGATGCCTCTCAGGACAGACAGACGGGGGTGGACACAGGTGTGGTCACACCAATTTTGGTGCGGGCATTCCTCTAATTAGGCTTCCCTGGTGGCTCATTCTGGTAAAGAATCTGCCTGCAATGTGGGAGACCTGGGTTCAGTCCCTGGGTTGGGAAGATCCCCTGGAGGAGGGCATGGCAACTCACTCCAGTGTTTTTGCCCAGAGAATCCCCATGGCCAGAGGAGCCTGGCAAGCTACAGTCCATGGGGTCACAGAGAGTCGGACACAACTGAGTGACTAAGCACAGCACAAACACACAGTCCTCTAATCATACTGAATGGGGGACCAGTGCCCCTGTAGTCACAGACACTGGAGCATGTAGACACCTTTGTCACACAGATGGGGGGTTATCTCCCCCTGGGTCACCCAGACCCGAGGGGAGACTGGCCAGCAGTCACAGGCACGAGAGGTTCATACTCCTGTAGTTACACTGACAGGAGCAAATTCTATTGAGGCCACAGACAGAGAGACTGGGGGGTTTGAACAACACTAGGGTCACATACACTTGAGACCGGCTGCCTCTGCCACAAAAGCAGGTGTGGACACTCCTGGGCCGTGGAGGCTGGAGTGTGGACACCTCTGTGATCACAGAGTTTGAGATGAGCACACTTATGGTGCCACTCAGACTGCACTGCAAAAACTTCCAAGATCACACAGACTAAGCTATTGCCACTTCTGGACTCTTGACTGTGGGGTGAACACTGCTGGGGGTCACAAAGGCTTGGCTGTGGATGTTTCTGTAGTCAAACATTGGGATGATGACACAGCCATGGTAAAACCCACTGGCTCCATCTGGGGCCACAGACAATGGGAGGATGTTTTTGTGGTCACACAGACTAGCATGTGGACACCCCTTTGCTCACATTGTTTGGGATGTGGGCACACATGGCATCATGCAGACTGGAATTCAGCTACTCCTAGGGTGACATGGACGATGTAGTGAATGAGCTTGGGGCAAGAGAAATTGAGGTGGAGACACTCCTTGTTCCCACATTGGGTGGAAAGTTCTGGAATTGCAGGCTTGGGAATGACACCGCAGTGGTCACAGATCCTGGGGCATAGAGACTTTGTTGATCACACAGTCAAGCGTGTACCATCCTGGAGACATGCAGACTGGGTGGTGGCCACTCTTGTGGTCACACAAAGTTGACCATCTTGGGGTCATGCATATTATTATGTGTACAGTTTTGGAGAAACACAGGCTGACTGTGGGTCTTCCTGGGGTTACATACCCTGGGGTGTAGATACTCCTGGCATTTCAGTCTGAGGAATGATCACTCCTAGTTCAGTTCAGTTGCTCAGTCGTGTCTGACTCTTTGCGACCCCATGAACCGCAGCACGCCAGGCCTCCCTGTCCATCACCAACTCCCGGGGTCCACCCAAAGTATGTCCTTTGAGTCAGTGATGCCATCCAACCATCTCATCCTCTGTCATTCCCTTCTCCTCCTGCCCTCAATCTTTCCCAGAATCAGGGTCTTTTCAAATGAGTCAGCTCTTTGCATCAGGTGGCCAAAGTATTGGAGTTTCAGCTTCAACATCAGTCCTTCCAATGAACACCCAGGACTGATCTTTAGAATGGACTGGTTGGATCTCCTGCTGTCCAAGGGCCTCTCAAGAGTCTTCTCCAATACCACAGTTCAAAAGCATCAGTTATTTGGTGCTCAGCTTTCTTTATAGTCCAACTCTCACATCCATACATGACCACTGGAAAAACCATAGCCTTGATTAGACAGACCTTTGTTGGCAAAGTAATGTCTCTGCTTTTTAATATGCTGTCTAGGTTGGTCATAACTTTCCTTCCGAGGAGTAAGCATCTTTAAATTTCATTGCTACAATCACCATCTGCAGTGATTTTTGGAGCCCAGAAAAATAAAGTCAGCCCGTTTCCACTGTTTCCCCATCTATTTGCCATCAAGTGATGGGACCGGATACCATGATCTTAGTTTTCTGAATGTTGAGTTTTAAGCCAACTTTTTCACTCTCCTCTTTCACTTTCATCAAGAGTCTCTTTAGTTCTTCTTCACTTTCTGCCATAAGGGTGGTGTCATCACTCCTAGGGAACAGTGCTTTTTCATACTGCTCATGGGGTTTTCAACAGTTAGAACCATACATGGAACAGTTGACTGGTTCAAAATTGGGAAAAGGGTAAGACAACGCTGTATATTGCCACCCTTTTAATCTAATTTATATTCAGAACACACTATATGAAATGCCAGGCTGGATGAAGTTCAAGCTGGAATCAAGATTGCTGGGAGAAATACCAATAACCTCAGATATGCAGATGACACCACCCTTATGGCAGAAAGCAAAGAGAAACTAAAGAGCCTCTTGAAGAAGTTGAAAGAGGAGTGAAAAAAAGCTGGCTTAAAACTCAACATTCAAAAAAACTAAGACCATGGCACCTGGTCCCATCACTTCATGGCAAACAGAAGGGGAAAAAGTAGCAGCAGTGACAGATTTTATTTTCTTGGGCTCCAAAATCACTGCAGACAGTGACTGCAGTCATGTAATTAAAACACAGCTTGCTCCTTGGAAGAAAAGCTATGACAAACCTAGACAGTGTATTAAAAAGCAGAGATATCACTTTGCTGACAAAGGTCCTTCTAGTCAGAGCTATGGTTTTTGAAGTAGTCATGTATGGATGTGAGAGTTGGACCATAGGCTTAGTGCTGAAGAATTGATGCCTTCGAGCTCTGGTGCTGGAGAAGATTCCTGGGAGTCCCTTGGATAGCAAGATCAAACCAGTCAATCCTAAAGGAAATCAGTCCTGAACATTCATTGGAAGGACTGATACTGAAGCTGAAGTGCCAATATTTTGGCCACCTGATGGGAAGAGCTGACTCCTTGGAAAAGACCCTGATGCTGGGAAAGATTGAAGGCAGGAGAAGGGGACAACAGAGGATGAGATGGTTATAGATAGCATCACTGACTCGATGGATATGAATTTGAGCAAACTCCGGGACACAGTGAAGGACAGGAAGGCTTGGCATGCTGCAGTCCATGGGGTTGCAGAGTCGGACACAACTGACTGAACACCAGCAAGGGGATACTTACTGGCAGGTGAAAAGTCAAGTGACAGACCTGGGGTGTGAACACTGCTGTAATGCAGACTAGGAGTGTGCTTCACTCAGGACACACGTTGGTGTTACTGAGAGTGTGTGTGGGGGGATCTGGCTGCTCGCCGCTCAACAGTCAGTGAACAGGACAGGTTGGTGGAAAGTATGTTTTATTTCAGATGCCAGCAAATGAGGTGGGGGGGGGGGAGGGTAGCAGACATCTGTCCAAAGGCAGACTTCCACCCTCTGACAAGCAGGGGATGGAAGATAAAAGGGAGAGCTTTTATAGACAGAGTGGGAGGCAGTTACAAGTAGAAACAGTACAGTCATCAATTGGTCATCAGTGTCCTGACTAGCATCACCTTGGTTGTTTCAGGTACAGTTAATCTATAGTTTCAGGGTGAAATTGTTCCCATTTCTTTGCAGTCAATTCTCAGATTTGTGGCAGCTCATGTTCTGGGTACAGTCAGTCTGGTCCTCACGTAGTTAACTTCTCCATCTGGGGTTTTGGTATCTATAAGACAGCTCACAGGATATGGCGAATATTATCTATAGCCCTTGAGAAAGAACTAAAGGTCCTTGACTATGCTTAATGACTATATTATTATTCTTTAGTCTCCTCTGACTGTTTTCCTTTGTTTCAGTATTTCTCACTTCTCTGATTAAATGTTTTGACTGTAGTTTTCCACAGGCAAAAGGCAGGCAGAGGACTTGGTGATTGGGGCGGGGGGGGGGCAGTGGCAAGGGACATATGGTCCTCCTCCATTTTATTGGGGTCTGGACACTCCTGGCATCACACACAGGGGGTGAGAAAGGCAGAAATATAGCCATTGGTGAAGTCACCAGATTGAAACATGGGCACTGCTACTGACTGACATACTTGGCAGTGGACACCCCTGTTGTAAAACACTATAGAGTTTCCACAATTCTGTGGTCAGAAGCTTTAGGATATGCACACTTCTGGGGTCACAGACTATGTTTTGAATACTCCAGGTGACTGAAGTGTATACCCTCCTGTGGTGACATGGACTACACTGTAGACACTTTTGGGGATGACAATGACCGAGGTGTGGTAACCCCTGGGGTTACAGTAACAGGGGATTGGGCACCCATTGTTGTTACACAGTCTAGGCAGTTGACAAACCTGAGATCAAACTGACCAGAATGTGCACACTTTGGTGGTAACACAGGTTGTGTTGTGGAAAGCCTGGGATCACAAAGACTGGAGAATAAACATTTCTGTCATCACAGACTGGGGTGGAAACACTCTAGGAGTCACTCAGACTAATGTTAAGTACTCCACTGGGGACACACAGTCTGGGGTGTGTGTACCTCTGTGGACAAACTGACTTTAGTGTGGAAAATTCTGGGGTCACACAGAGGGGTGTGGACACTCCTGAAGTCACAAGACTAGGGCCAGACAGGTGGAGAGTGGGTACTCTGGAGAGGTCAGAGACCAGGCCTAGGCCAGATGGGCCCCTTCTAGGCTGTACACTTGGGGGTGTGGACACTGCTGGCTTGCACAGACTGGGGATTAGACACTGCTCCCATCAGAGAGACTTTTGGTGTATACTTCTGACGTAATATAGATGGGATGGACATAACTAGGGACATAGCCTGAGGTGAGTATGTTCACAGGTTCCCAAAGGCTGTTGTGTTTCTGCTCCTTGAAATGGAGACATGGACACTCCTGGGATTATACAAATGGGACTGTCCATACTCCCCGGCCCTTGCTGATTTGTATGTGGATGCTGCCTGAATATACATGGTGATGGGGTGGATACTCTTATGTCACACCACCTTTTGTGTGGATACTTCTGTTTTACATCCCTGAAGTCACACAGACTTGGGTGTGGACATTCCTGTGGTCATACTGATGTGAATGAGAAGACTCCTGCATTAACAAACTGTGGTGTGGGCTCCCTGGGGTTAGAAGTGGTATGGACACTCCCAGGTTCACAAAGTCATGTACAAACACCTGGGGTTACAGACTGGGATGTCAGTAGTCCTGAGCTCAGTGGATGGGGGTGTGGACAGAGAATGGTGATTTTCTAAAGATATGTGAGTGAGCTGCAGAAACCAGACCTGCCGACGTAGCTATCAGCTCCTGTTTGCTAAAATGTAAATTCAGGACTGCACTCATGACAAACTTTATGACATTCCTTTAAGAAAGGGGTTCTTAACATAAAAAAGGAAAATTTGTTCTGGGGAGTTCCCTAGTGGCCTAGTGGTTAGGATTCTGGGCTTTCACTGCTATGGTGCAGGTTCAATCCCTGATTGAGGAGCTGAGATCCCCATAAACCATGTGACACAGCCCCCCCCCCAAAAAAAAACCACTTTGTTCTAGGTAATCCTATGGCATCTGATCTGACCAAGTCTGTGAACTCCTTCATAGAATGTTTTTAAAAGCATATGTGTGCATATACACACACACACTCTCTCAAATACACAGGATTATTATGGACACCAAGTGAAACAGTATGGTGGTTCCTCAAAAATTTAAATAAAACTTACCATATAATCCAGCAATCCCTGGATCCCAAATATATACTTTTGGGTCTGTATCCAAAGGAGATGAAGTCACTACTCAAAGAGATATCTGTAACCCCATGTCCCTGCAGTATTATTCACAACAGCAAAAATATGGAAGCAACCTAGGTGTCTTGTCAATATACAAATGGACAAAGATTTGGCATATGCATATGACAGAGTATTATTCAGCCATAAAAAAAAAGCTCGTAGTGGTGGTTTAGTCGCTAAGTCGTGTCTGACTCTTGCGACCCCATGGACTGTAGTCCGCCAGGCTCCTCTGTACATGGGATTTTCCAGGCAAGAATACTGGAGTGGATTACCATTTCCTTTTCCAGGGGATCTTCCCAACCCAGGAATCAAACCCAGGTCTCCTGCATTGCAGGCAGATTCTTTACCAACTGAGCTATGAGGGAAATTCATTTGTGACTACATGGATAAGACCTCAAGGGCATTATGCTAAATGAAGTCAGAAAACACAAATGCTGCATTTGGAATCTAAAAATGGGGGAAGGTGGTGAAAAGGTAGAGCTTCCAGTCATAAGTTCTGGGATGTAATAGTGCATAGTGACTATAATTCTCAATACTGTTTTGTATATTTGAAAGTTTCTTAGAGAGCAAATCTTTTTAAAATTAATTTACATTTGGCTGTGCTGGGTCTTTGTTCCTGCATATGGGCTTCCTCTAGTTGTGGCGAGTGGGGGCTACTCTGTAGTTACGGAGCACAGGCTTCAGCAGTTGTGCACGGGCTTAGATGCTCCGCTGCATGTAGAATCTTCCTGGACCAGGGATCAAACCCATGTCCCCTGCATTGGCAGGCAGACTCTTAATCACTGGACCTCCAGGGAAGTCCAAGAGCAAATCTTAAAAGCTCATATCACAAGGAAAAAACTCTAACTATGTGATGTGATAGATGTTAACTAAACTTGTGGTAGTCATTTTGCAATATATAAGTATATTAAGTCATTATGTTATATACTTTTGAATTATACATATTATATCAATATGTCAATTACAGTTCCAATAAAAGAAAAAGTATCATGTTAAAATGAAATAACATTGGGGTGCTACAATAAATGAACTTTTCTAATTAGTACCTCAAATTATAAGATCTTATTCACTACAAACAAGGTTAAAAGACAACCCTTAGAATGGGAGAAAACAACAGCAAATGATACACCTGACAAATAATTAATTTCCAAAATATACAAGCAGCTCATACAACTCAAAACCAGAAAAACAAACAGCCCAATCAAAAAGTGGGAAAAAGACCTACACAGACATTTTCCCAAAGAAGACATACAGATAACAAACACATGAAAAGATGCTCAACATCATTCATTATTAGAGAAATGCAAATCAAAACTATAACGAGATACCACCTCACACAAGTCAGAATGGCCATGATCAAAAAGTCTACAAACAATAAATGCTGGAGAAAAGGGAACCCTCTTGCATTGCTTGTGGGAACATAAACTGATATAGCCACTATGGAAGATGGTATTGAGATTCCACAAAAAGCTAGGAATAAATCCACCATATGACCCAGCAATCCTACTCGTAAGTATGTACCCTGAGGAAACCAAAACTGAAAAAGTACCCCCGATGTTCATTGCAGCACTATTTATAATAGCTACAACATGGAAGCAACCTAGATGTCCACTGACAGACAAATGGATAAAGAAGTTGTGGTACATATATACAATGGAATACTATTCAGCCATAAAAAGGAACACATTTGAGTCAGTTCTAATGAGGTGGACAAACCTAGAGCCTATTACACACAGTGAAGTAAATCAGAAAGAGAAATATAAATATTGTGTACTGATGCATATATATGGAATTTAGAATGATGGTACTGATGAATTAATTTTCAGGGCAGCAGTGGAGGAACAGACATAGAGAACAGGCCTAAGGACGTGGTTGGGGAGGAGAGGAGAGAGAGGGTGAGATGTATGGAAAGTTACAATACCATATGTAAAATCGATAGCCAATGGGAAATTGCTATATGACTCAGAGAACTCAAACAGGGGCTCTGTGAAAATCTAGAAGGGTGGGATGAAAAGGGAGTTGGGAGGGAGGGGATGTGGGTGTTCCTACGGCTGATTCTTGTTGATTTGTGACAGAAAACCACAAAATTCTGTAAAGCAATTATCCTTCAATTAAAAAAATAAATTAAAAAAGATCTTATTCAAAGTAGTGACCAGTATTTTAAGATGCCCATGACAACTGCAACATAACATAAACAAGTAACTGTGATATATATTGATGAGAAAATTGCAGGCACTGCTTTTACTATTGTAAAAGTAATTTTACAATACTGATTTGCTGCCAGCATTCAGATTCTGGAGTAAAGCTAAAATTTCAGTTAGTCCTGCTTTCAGGGTGAGTTCTGGACATATTCAGGACACACGGCTGGAAAGATTTAGAGAAAGGCAAGACCCTACTCAAGAATACCCCCTACAGTGCAGACGGACACGGCGGGATGTTTCTTTCCTTGTTGTGTTCGTGGTGGTTGCTGGAGGTTCCTACTCAGAGCCTGTATGTTTAGGATGGGTTGACGAGGTATTTGAAAACAAGTTCATCAACTCAAGTTCTGGTTTTTCTGACAGCAAACAGCTTCCGAGTCCTTATCAGATTGCCAGCTAACTAAAAGGTCAAAGTAAAAGAAGTTTTAAACTAAAATATGTTTCCCACTGTCTTCTACTATAATCATTGTCTTCTCAGCTACATTTTTGTGCAGTTTTTGCCTCTACTTTAATTGTGAACCATAACACACAGAAAATGCATAAAACATATAATGTTCATTCTTTTTGATATGTAGTTCTCCACTGTGAATAAACCAGGATTTAACAATCCATCCTATAGCTAATGGGTGTCTGGGCTGTATTTAGTCTGGGGGTACTACAAATAGGCTGGTTAGGAACATTCAAGTACTCTTTTCTTAGTGTAACTAAACACACATGCAGTTTTAGTGGATAATTCCTAACAATTATCTAGCAGTTACAACATTATATGCTGCCCTTGGTCTGTACAAGGGTTCCAATGCTGCACATCCTTTCAGATATTTAGTATTGTTAATCTCTTTAGTTTTAGCTTGTATTTCTCTGAAGAGCAGCTTTTCATGTACTTACTGGGCATTCTCATATTTTCTTTTCCTTATTGATTTATAGCAGCTTTTTAAATATCATGGATACTATACATGTATGGATTATAAATATCTTTTCCCACTGTGATCTGCCATTTCATTTTTTAAGGTGTCTTTTTTACTTCTTATTTTAATGGTAGACTTGGTCTGAATAAACTGTAAAGCCATTGTCAGACGGGGATGTCCTCTAACGTGGTGTCCTGAGGATGAGAAGCCCTCTAGCACTGATAGGTTTAGCCCAGACTGTCCCAGGCAAACTGGCTCCTCACTGATCCCCCACCATTCCACCTCAGGGCCTTTGCACTGGCTATTTCCTCTCCCTAGAATGTTCTTACCCTAGATTAATACATGGATTCCCTCCCTCATCTCCTTCAGGTTTCTGCTCAAACATCACCTCAGTGAGACCTTCCACGATAACCTTCTTAAAAACTGCAAACTGCCAGATCCTAGAATTCTTGATCTCTTGTGTGCTACGTGCTTAGTCTCTTCAGTTGTGTCTGATTTGTTATGATCCTATGGACTGCAGCCCACTGGGCTCCTCTGTCCATGGGATTCTCCAGGCAAGAATACTGGAGTGGGTTGCCACGCCCTTCTCCAGGGGATCTTCCTGACCCAAGGATCAAACCTGTGTCTCTTATGTCTTCTGTATTGGCAAGTGGGTTCTTTACCTCTAGCACCATCTGTGAAGCCCTTATCTCTTTACATTGCTTTAAAATTTTTTCATATCCCAGGTTACTTTTACATATTATATACATATGGGTGGACATAGAGAGAACAAGATAAATAGTACATGTATGTGTGGGTGGAAACTCCTGCATTCAGATTGTGAATTATTACCTCTTTCCTAAACTAGAAGCTCTGAGGGTCAGGGAATCTGTCTGTTTTGTTCCCTGCTCCATCTTCAAATCTAAAACAATGCCCAGCACATAGCATGTGTCCAATAAATGTTTACTGAGTACCTCAATGTGTAAAATCATTAAGGCAGTTCCTGGCACATAACATCAGGAGTTTTAGTAAAGGTCTGCTGACTGAAATCTTACCAGTTGATGTAAAAAAAAAAAAAAAGTAGAATTTTACTCAGTTTTTCTTAAAGGTGCTGTTTACTCAAATTCTTAGATTAAAAAGGCAAATTTACCTTAACGTGTTAAGACGAGCAATTCACTCCACTGTCTTCCACCTACCCAAGAAAAAGAAGAGAGACTCAGATATTTGGTTAAGCTTTTCTGCTCACTATACTTGGTCTACCCATTGATTTTTATAGCTATTGGGAGGTAGGAAACAGAAGTTTGTCCCAGATACCACATGATTTGGGGCAGAAAGGAGCACATAAGGAGGGGGTCACTGTGGGAACTGAGGGCTCTGGGTCCATGTTTTCAGACCTCAGACGTCTGCAGGGTGTAGCGCTGTGGGGTGGCCAGGCACTGGGGCAACATGTCCACTGTGCTCATGGGGCAGTCCTGGGGGCAGATCTCCTTGGCCAGCTGCCCCTTCTTCTTCAATGCGCAGGCCTCCTGGTAGGGTGGTGAGATGGGGGGCTGCGTGGGTGGAGTGTACTTGTATTCTGAGCCGTCCTCTAGCTGCAGGGACACACGTTGGGAGGGATGGTGAGGACCTGGGAACAGAGGATAGCACCTCCCACCCAGCCCACCGTTGGCAGGGCACTTACGTCCAGTGGGTAACTGCGGTCTGAATCATAGGCGCTCAGGTCCCCACAGGTCACAAATGGCACAATGATGCGGGTGGGGCCATCCAACTGGTTGAAATCTGGATCTGATAAGCAGCGAGAGATGAGACAAGACAGGGCCAGGGTGTCTGGGGTCAGCTGTGACTCAGGCTGCACCCAAGATGGGTACGGAGGCCTCCCTCACAAGTCCACCAGCTACTCTCTACACTCCTGCACCAGAAATCCTTCATTTGGTTCAGACCACCTCCTCAGGGAGGCCCTCCATGATCACCCATTCTAAAACAGCCCTCCCCCATCTGCTTTTCTCCCACTGCACGTATGGCCACCTGCCTTATGCTGCCTGGACTTTCTCTCACTCAGGCATGCTTGACACAAGAGCAGCCTTGTGCTTTTTCCCTCTAGGGGCCAGGCTGAAGGCCCTCACAAGACAAAATTCCCACACAGAGGTGGGGTTTCTACCTGGGGGTGTGACTGAGTGTTCCTAGGCTAGAAACTCCTTAGACAGGTGGAGTGTCCCTTGGGGTAGGACTCAGAACTTTCACCAGGTCTAAGAGTCATCACTAGGGAACTAAGTCGAAGATTCTCCTAGACCAAAATATCCCTATGGAGTGGAATTTCCAGAGGGTGGGGCTGAGGATCCTTTTGGGACAGCATTCCCTTGAGGGGCAGGGTTTTACCAGGGCATGGGACTAAGGGCCCTCCTGGGACATAAAATTTCACTGGTAGACAGACTCTCCCCAGGGATGGGGCCCAGGGCTCTCACCATAAGAGTGGTCCAGCAGGGGTTTGGTCAGGTCCGGCAGGAAGCCCTCAGGGGGGTCGTAACCCTTACAGACAGCAAAGGCCTCTATGGGGAGAAGGTGGAGTGAGGGGCAACTGCTGCCTTCACTCCATGTGGGATGGGTCCCTGAGATTCGAAACCCCTGCCCGGCCCCTCCACCCCACTGACCAATGCTGGAGTTCCGGCTGCTTCTGGGCTTGGCACAGAGCACGCTGGAGAAGAAGACACGCAGCTGGCTATAGATCAGCGTTACATCCCGGCCTCGGAAGATCTGCAGGGTGGGGAGGCAGAGATGGAGGCATGAGGATGACCTTTGGGGACTCCTCTCTACCCCCTACCAGGTTCCCTGAGACTTACCTTAGCTACAAAGCAGCCCCCTGGCTTCAAGACATGTGTAGCAATGTTCAGAGCCTATGGGCAGGACAGATGGCTAAGGCTGAGGTAGAGACAGCCAGGAGGGGGCCAAACTGAGGTAGGGACAACCAGGGTTACTCACAGCTAGGAGGAGCTGGGCCTGCATATACTCATCAACATCGTGGAGGCCGGTTACTGTGGCAAGAGGAACAGCATTAGGGGGCCATACAGTCTAGCTATCTTCCTGTCCCAGAGAGGTTAGAGTGCTCAAAATATTTACCAAGCTCTCTTACTGCTAAGGTTCTGCATGCAAATGACTACATCTGCCAACTGGATGCATATTCTGATCTCCTAAGCCTAAGGCACTCCTTTTCAATCTCAAAACAATCTTAGGCATGAGTATTGTTTCTTCTATCTCCAGTCCAGATCCAGATCAGAACGAACATCTCAGATGCAACACATCCAAAAACAAAACTCGTGACTTTCTTGCTGGAACTTGCTCCTCCCATCATTTTCCCCATCTCATCTGATCCTTCCAGTTGTTCAAGCCAAAACCTTCAAGGTAGTTACCTTTGATACACACACATCCCCTCCACTCTCTTCTCACACCCACATTTAAGCCATTGGCAAACTTTCTCAACTCTACTTTCAAAAGATCTCCTCTACTCATCTCCACCACCATCACCACTCACCTGGATGACTACAGTGGCCTCCCCTCCCCAGGTCTCAGCCCTCACACTGCTCACAGCAGCCAGAGGGATCCTGTCATGACACACGTCAGGCATGGCCTTCCTCTGCTCACAACCATCCCATGGCTTTCTCCATGCTCTTGTCTTAGCGAAGGATCCAGTCACCACTGTGGCCCAGAAAGATCCACCTGAGGATCTGATCCCCACCACCTCACTGACCTTACCTCCTACCACTCTCACACTTGATTACTCTGATCCAGCCACAGTGATCTCACTCTTCACCCGCCTATCTCAAGTCCTTTGTATGTGCCAATCACTTTACCTGGATTGCTCTTTCTCCAGATGTGCCCTAGCCCACTCCCTTGCCTGCTTTAGGTCTTTATGCTAAAGGCAGTGAGGCCTTCTCCACTTTACTTAAAATTCCTTCAGGTATTTCCTCCCTCCCTCTCATTTTCATTATTTCCCCATGGTGCCTATCACCTTTTGACATGCTATATAGTTCAATCATTTGTTTCTTTTCTGTCTGCTCCCACTAGAACACCAGATCTACGAGGTCAGAGATTAGTAGAAGTTTATTCACGTTATCCTCCCAACATGTACAACAGGGACTGACACAAGACAGATGCTAAGTAAATGTGCTGAATGGATGGATAGATGGCTGACTTAAAAAAAAAAAAAAAAAGAAGTGAATAGTAATGGAACAGTTGCAGAGAGATGACAAAAGGATGGACAAAACCCAAACAGTAGAAGACAGAGGCAGAGAACAGGAAACAGAGGTAGGGAGAAGTTGCCAGATGTGGGAACAGCTGACAGTGCAGGGAAGAAGCAATAAAAGAAGCCAATAGAGGTGGGCCATACAGAGAGGAACATGCAAAGGACCCCCTGCCTGGCCTCCCAATCCCTGCTGTTTACCATCAGGAGCCCCGTCACACACCACTAGGTCCGCGGGGCAGCCTTCAAAGTGCTGGATGATCTCCTTGGCAGTGGACAGCTATGGAAGAGAGGGATGATGAGTGGCCCCACAGCACCCCCACCACAGCCCTCTAAGCCCACCTGTCATTGGCCCTGGCCCGCAGCATTAGGTCAGCCAAATTCTCAGGCTTTGCCTGAGACTGGGCTCCATCTCTGGGAATATTTTTTTACTGTCTCTCTGTGATGACAACTCGTTGGCTCTGTTCCTCTGCTGTTATCCTCTCTTGGTTTCTCTCAGTTACTATACCTCTGTCTGTCTTTCTTGGTCTCTTTGTCTTTTTCTTTCTTCCACTTGCTGCAAACCCCAGATTTGGGGGGCCTTTGTACAGGATACACCCCAACACCCCAGCCATGCTCTCACCTGGGTGATATCCCCCTGGATCTGTAACACACCTGGTAGTGGAGCCATAGCCTGAAGGTCCACAGCCACCACGTGGCCAGACCCTTGGCCCCTGTGGACAACACAGTCCATGTCAGCCCAGTTTTTACTCCGGGTCCACCCTCCACCTAGTCTTCCCTCCCAGCCTCCCATCTGGGACTCCACACTCACCCAATCTTCTGGCTCAGCACCTGGCTCCAGCTGCCTGGGGCCGCACACAGGTCAACTGCCCGCGTCACACCTGAGCGCACACAGGAAGGTGCACTGGTCAGCTGCACCCACCTCTCCAACCTGGGACCCTGCAAAGTTTACCCCTTTCCCCCAGGAAGCACCCAAGCACCCGTATCTACCTGCTGCCCAGATACCCAGCTCCTTTTGAGTACCTGCCATCTTCCTGACTGCCCCATGGACCCTCCAAGTCAGCCCACCTACCACACGGAGCTCTGTAGACCTAGCCCACTTGTCTATTCCCTTCGCCCACCCCATCCCCCAGTGAATTGCCCGCCAAATGGAGACCTTGGAAGAGTTGGAATTCCTCGTCAAGTTGTAGCAGCTTGAAGGCACTGCGGGCACGCCAGCCATTCTCCTTGGCTAGGCGGTAGTAGACATCTCGCTTGTCCTTTGATGTCCGTCCCATCTCCCACACTGTTTGCCCAGGGACCTGCCAACAGTAAGCTGATGCTGTCTCATATCAGTAAGTGGGTGAGTGGGCCATTACCTATCTCTGCAGGGCTGTGAGAACCACATGAACTAAACCAGGCTCATCTGATCAATGTGACAGCTCTCTCAACAGGTGGCGAGGTTGGAGCCCAGTCACTAACCCACTGAGCTCACCGAGCCTGAAGGATCCCATCACTGAGGTCTCAGCCTCCACTGCTCACCCTACAGATTCCATCACTAAACCAACAGATCCCCCCAAAGTCCCACAAACCCAACACTTATCACATAGATGATGTTACTGACCCTGTCCACCTCCCACTGCTGTCATTTACACTCCACATATTAAACCCTGCAAGTCTCACCATCAACCCTTCTCTGCCCACCTTATCCCCAATAACATCTCACCACCACCCCCAGCTCTCCTCGCTACCCCTAGTCATAAAGCCCTACTCAGTTCAGTTCAGTTGCTCAGTCATGTCCGACTCTTTGCGACCCCATGAATCGCAGCACGCCAGGCCTCCCTGTCCATCACCAACTCCTGGAGTTTACTCAAACTCATGTCCAAGCCCTACTAGGCCCCATTAATCCCCTGCTTTCACTCCATTACCCTCACACTACCTCACTGCATTCCCCACCTCCTTAATCTCTCTCCCCTGAAATGATTAGGCCCCCAATTATTCCTTTTGTTGTTGTTTAGTTGTTAAGTCGTGTCTGACTCTTTTGTGATCCCCATGGACTGTAGCCTGCCAGGCTCCTCTGTCCATGGGATTTTCCAGGCAAGAATACTGGAGTGGGTAACCAATCCCTTCTCCAGGGGATCTTCCTGACCCAGGGATTGAACCCACATCTGCAATGCAGGCAGATTCTTTACTCCTGAGCCACTTGGGAAGCCCGATAATTCTTTTATCATCCCCCATTAATACCTGGAGGATAATGGTCTATTAGTTCCCCATTAAACTCTCAGTTACTATGATTTATCAGCCCCCATTAGCTCAGCCCTCCAATGGCTCCTTCACAGATCGCTAGACCCTCCTAACTCTTCTTACCACACTCACCTTAATCCCAGATAATCATACATCAGTTCTCCAGTCTCCCCTCACTGCCCACCTGTCTCCTCGCCCAGTAATCAAATCACTTTAAGATCACACCCAACAGCTTACTATTACCCTCTCTTTGCTCACTCTGTTCTCATTACTTCTTCAATGATCATGCCATCATCACAACTAAAATCCTTTGATCACAATATCCCGTGAGCTTCCCATTCTCTCTTCTTTGATCACTATTCCATTAGTTCCTTGATCATGACCCTCACCTCTATTATTCCCTCCAGAGCCTCACCATTATCCTTTGAATCACTATGCTCCATCACTCTTTATTAACCCCTTGAATGTCATAACTCCATCTGTCCCCCAGGGATCACACTGCTACCTGCCTCCCATTATCTTCCAGTTGCCCATTCTACCATCCCCTCATTAATTAACGAACACATCCCCACCAGCCCCCATGAACACATCGACTAAAATACACCTATTAGCCCCCACTGATTCCCCAATAACACTCCCACCAGACCTCTATTACACCCACGCAGCCCACCAAACCTCCACACCTACCCTCTGGCTACACCGCCGGTCCCTCCTCATCATTACCTCAAAGCCCAAGTCCCCACTGGGACCACAAGGCCCCCTTCAAGGCAGCTCCGCCGGTATCTGGACCCCTGCGGCCCCGTCCCCCACCCCTAGCCCATCCCGCAGGAGCGGTCCTATTCTCCAAACAAACCTTGGGTCTGGAGCCTACCCAATGCCAGCTGCCCAAACTACACAGTTGCAGCACCAAGGGCGAACTTCCCTCCTTCCCTCACTCGCGGGACAGTGCAGGCATGCCTTAACTGTCTCAGTCGGGACCAAGTCCTCCGCGCCCCAGGGCCTACCTCCAACTTTCGGAGTGGGGAGAAAAGGAACGAAGGTCCGTGAGCAGCACAAGCCTCGGCGAGAGCGCAAACCGGTGAGAAGTCGTAGGTTTTCAGTTTGGGTTCTTAGTTGCTCCAAAAGTCTGTCGCGCATGCCTAACAGCACATGCCTAACGGCCACCAGACTGTGCCACGCCTGTCATCGTGAAACGCGGTGGCTCGCGCGAAGCCGGGACCGGACCTGAACTTACCACGTGAGTTCCGGCAACTCCTGCCTACGTAGCCGGTCTGGCGAATTGCCGTTCCCAGCATGCAACGGGCCGAGTAAAGCCACCGAAGTCTCGCACTGCGAGGCCGAAATGTCGCGAGGTATGAGAACTGACTGTGCTCTTTTGTTATAAGGCGAAAAATCGCCTTTTTTCTCCGCCCCTCCCTTCTTGGACAGCTGTATGTCTTGAGCCTGTGAACTACATTTCCCAAGACACTACGCGTACGCCGGCACCTACTTAGTTTTCGCAAAGTGCAGTTACCTTTGGGGTGGTGAACTTGAGGAAGGAGAGTTCGTTAGTTAAGTGCGCGGGGGCGCGAAAGCTACTGGTCTGCGATTTCAAATCTCACTTCCGCCAAATGATAGCTCATTCTGATTGTTACCTTCTCAGAACTTCGGTTTCTCTATCTGTAGAAAGGGGATAATAAATAGTACAGACTCCACCTAGAGTTACTGGGAAGATTAAATAGGTGCAGTTGAGCACACTAATTCTTTGTGATTCTGTGTTCTTCAAACACTTTTAACTCGGACCTAGAAAAAAGACTCCGTCTGGATTCAGTGCACAAGCAAATATAGTAATGGATACATTATAGCATTTACCATGTGCCAGGCACTCTTCTGAGTGCTCTCAGTGATGTGCTGGTAAATGGTTAACAAGCATTTATTTAGATGGAGAGGGAAAGGAAGCCCTGATTTCTAACATTTGCCAGTTTCCATGGTTTACATACTATTATCTTGTCAGATTTCAGCTTACGAAGGTGTAGTCACGGAACACGGAGTCTAGAAGAGATGCAGTAGTGCACCATGTGTATTATCTCTATTGTACAAATAAAATAGGGATAAATGATCTCAGGAGCATAGAAATAATGAAATGTAGTAAAATAATAAGTGATGAATTTTGAGTATCACCTTTCAGAATTTAATTTAGTTGTAAGTTTATACAATTTCATGTTTAATAATAGCTATGTTTCCCCCGTTTACAGATGAGGAAAAGGAGGATATGTATACATGCATATATTATTAGATATGTAAATACATGCCATTTACTATGTATATGGTGACATAGAAATATATAGTGATGTCTAATTTTTACTGGTATATAAATTATATATTAGTAAACAATACAATGGGCTTTCCTGGTGGCTCAGAGGTTAAAGCGTCTGCCTGCAATGCGGGAGACCTGGGTTCGATCCCTGGGTCGGGAAGATCCCCTGGAGAAGGAAATGGCAACCCACTCCAGTATTCCTACCTGGAGAATCCCATGGACGGAGGAGCCTGGTAGGCTACAGTCCACGGGGTCGCAAAGAGTTGGGCAGGACTGAGCGACTTCACTTTCACTAAACAATACAATATATGTATGCCATTATATGGAAATATAGAATATATTTTTGCATTTTGTATAGTATATGTACTATATATATCATCTTATATAAATGTATATGCTTATATGTATATAAATCTGCTATATATATCACCTTACTAAAGTAACTGCACTAAATATAAATAAATAATGTTATGTCAGGTGGTGATAAAAGCTATGAAGAATAATAAAAGATGAAAGGAATGGAGAGTAACAGGGGTTGAATTGCTATTTTAGTGTGGTCAGGTAAGGCTTTCAGAGGAGAGGTGAAATTTGAGCTGAGCCTGAAGGGGAGCACATGCTATGAATATTTGGAGGAAGAGCATTCCAGGCAGAGGGACCGCCAAGAGCAAAGACCCTGAGGTGGGAATGAGCTTGGCGAGTATCCAAAGAACTGAGCAACCAATTCATCATTCCTTAGAAATGTGAGCATTGCTAGGCAGGGGTTTCTTTTGTTTTGTTTACTGTTGCCTCCTTGGCGCCTAGAATAGGGCTCACATTTGTATTCAATAGATGTTTGCTGAATTCACGCTTTTATTACTTTGTTCCTTCACTCTTTCCTTAGTGGTATGCTCTGCATTTATGTGGGGCCCTGGGAGGAGATGTAGACAGCCAGTCACAAACCCTGGAGAGCCAAGGAGGAAGCCAGAGTTTGTCACTGGAGTTCAAGGGCATTGTGGGGGGCAGTGGGAACATGGCCCCCCTTCAGAGGTTAGCATGTGTGAGAAAGCAAGGGTTCAAGCCACCAGGCACTGCTCCACAGAAAGGAGGAGGTGCCAGGCATTAGGGGTCCAGGTTCACCCTGTGGGACGCTTCCCACGTCCTGTTTTCTTGCCTCTCACAAAGAGGATGTTTAACTTTTTGCAAAGAAACTTGCTTCCTCCAGCAGGGCTGGGGGGATTGGGGAACAGGAGCCAAGCTCTGAACTCTCCAGGCTCTTCCCGAAGTGAGGTGTCCGCCTGCAACTCCCACCCAGCACCCCACTGAGTATAAAGTTGTCCTCCCTTCAGCCTCCAGAAAAGGTCAAAGAGAGGGGAGCTGCCAGGCCGGCCCTGTGCTGGAGGGCATCTTACCACGTGAGGGAAACGTGGGGGCGGGGGGCGGGTGTCCAGGCACAGGGGACCAGACACTGACAAGAAGTCTTGCCGTCCAGGGGCTGCTTTGAGGGACAGAAAAGTTGTTCATGGGGAGCCTGCTTGAAAGGAGAGATTAGAATCCTAAATCCAGCTCAGTGGGGGACTGCTTTCACTGGTGGAGAAGAGTTTATTAATTCCTTTCACAAAGATGTTATTGAGCAATTACTGTATGTCAAGCATAGTTCTTAGCGCTTTACCTGTACCAATTCCTTCAATCTTCCCCATGGTCCTGAGTTAGGCAGTAGTTAGCCCCATGGGAAGCTTGACAGTAAGGTTTTGAGACTTGCTTCTGGCCACTCAGCTCCTAAGTGGCAGAGCTGGGAAAACTCAAGCTATTAGCTGCTTTGCTCCATGGTTCCCTCCCCTGAAGGCTGCTGTGCAGTGATTTAATGAAAAGCAGGGGTCTGCTTAGAAGAACTGACAAGAACTTAAACCAACTTTTAATAGATTTGATAGCAATCCCAAATGTCACACGAGGGTCTGCTTTACTGAACCAACAAAAGCCTTATATGACCCCTAGAAAGGGCCCTACTTTGATGAATGAATACCGCATTCTTATCCCTGGCACAGCCTCAAGGCCTCAGTCAAACTTAAAGACATCTGTTCCTTCTAAAGCAGGCTGCCTCTGCAGCCAGATTTCACTTTCCCTTTGTTTTTCCTCCTACCAGCATATGTGGAACACCTGCTATTTGCAGTGCCCTGAAACTTAGCTGAGCGATGGGGTGTAGAGCTGGATGAAGGCTTGCTCCTCCCCTAGAAGAGTTCACTAGGCAGAAATGAAAATAATAATGATGATAATATGACACTTGATAAGTAGCATTTATCGACCTCCTGCCATGTACCCGGGTGGCCCTGTGCTGGGCAGTGTTTAAAGGCTGGGGTGGCCCTGGAAGGGGAGGACAATGATCAGAGTAGGAAGGTGCTGCTGGGTGGTAATGGGTGAGGGTATCTGTTTTTTGTCCAAGTTTCACCAGTTCTTTGGATAGGATACTTCAGACTTTTCTTGAAATCTAGACACCAGCATAGCCAGTCCCCATCCTCCCGCCCCCTAGTCATTTGGGCCAAGGTCTCGGCTGACAGCTGTCTCTTTCCCTGGCTGGCCTGGGGCACAGGTGTGTAATGGCTCTTGGGGGGAAGAGGAGCGAGACTAGAGACACAGTAGACCCAGATAGACAGGGGAGTAGTGTGTGTGCGCGCATGCATGCATGTGTTGTGAATACCCTGAGGGTATCTCAGCTGCCTATACGTGGTCCCAGCCACAAACCCATGTATGTGAGCTCCACATGTGTCTTAGTATGTTACTTGCCTGGTTGTGTCTTGTGTCCACAGTTGCCTATCCAACTTGTGTTTCCTTTTTGGCCACTGTGTGTTGGTCCCATCTGCTTGTGCAGTTCATCTTTATGAGGCTGTGTGTGTGTTCTCTGAGTGCTTCTGTGTCTTCTTTGTAATGCTCATGGGTGAGTAGTCTGCCTCTTCTCTGTGCATCTGTCTCTGATGTCTGTGTGTCTTTCTTCTCTGTCACCATGTTTGTGTCTCTACTTATGAGTGGCTGTAGGTGTGTATGCCCTATGTGTGCTTAGTCAGTCAGTCGTGTCCAACTCTTTGCAACCCCGTGGGCTGTAGATCATCAGGCTCCTCTGTCCATGACTATTCTCCAGGCAAGAATACTGGAATGTGTGTCCTAAGGGTATTTCCTCTGGTGCAAACAAATGCTCCTTTGTTTCTTCTTCAAGCAGTTTTAGGTGTATTTTATGGATTTCCTCTTTGTATTGATAGTAAGTGTACTTTCTGCATCCCTGTTTCTCCCGTTTGTGTGCCTATATGTGTGTTCTCTGTGCACATCTTCCCTGACTTATTGTGTGAATAGTTGTGTATACACAGCTGTGTGCCCCTGTTTTCCTGAGTGCAGTTGTGCATGTATCTGTGACTGCAGCTTCTCTGTCTCTACAATCGTGTCTGCCTGTGGGTGCCTCTCTCTCTGACCAGAGCTGTATGTGGTCACAAGTTCATACACAAGTTCACATGCACAGAGGTATCTCTATAGAGGCTGTACCTGAATGTTGGCCTCCAGGGTCGTCTGAACCTGGAACCATGTGTGTGGGAGATGCTGGGACTGTGTATAATGTTGTTGGTTATGTGGAATTGTATTTGTCTGTGTGTTCTGGCTCTTTGTGTGACTGTGAGTCTGTGTGTGATTTGCCCATTGGTTCTCTTTAAAATGGCTGTGAGTCTGTGGGTGACGATGATATCTGTGAGTCTGCAGTAGCAGTAAAGCAGTGTGAGCCTATTCCTGTATCTGGCTGTTATCTCCATGTGCAGCACTGAGGCTGTGGATGACGATACTTATAAGACTAAGTCCCTCTGCGTGGCTGTCCCATCGCCTTGGCTCTCCATGTGCAGTCTGTGTGTGTTCGAATCAGTCAGCCTGTACTCTGTGTATGTGGCTGTGAGTCTACACGGGAGTTTGTGTACCTCTGTGGGTGGTGGTGAGTCTGCCTCCATCTCTAAGCCCCCGATGGGGCTGTGATCCCTGAGTGTTCGAGAGTTCTTCTCCTGCTGTGGGGAAGGAAACGCCCCATCCCTCACCCTCCTCCCACTGCCAGTGGGGTGGAAGCCTCGAGGCTAGCTTTGAAGCCCTAGCCAGCCCCTGGCGTTTCCGGGAATTCTATGCTCCCTGTGGGGGGCAGGCAGGTGGGTGGAGGGGCCAGGACAGAGGCTTCTTGTCCACCTGGGCCTCAAGCAGCCCAATCAAGTGGGGCCTGGACCCCATGTCCACCCGCCTGATTTCCTGCAGGAGACACATGCTTCGCCTGAAACAGACATGCCTATCGCATGCCCGAATGGAGTCAACACACAGACCCCTATTTAAGAGAGACAGACAGACAGACAGTGGGACTCCTCAGTTAGGGCGTGGACAGGCTCCACCCAACGCCTAGGCTGAGGTCCAGGAATTCAGGGCGTGCCTAATTTACAGACAGCGTGTATCCACACTCTCCACCCAACTACAAATGCCCTCCCTACCTCCCTCTGGGGACCCCCAAGATCTAGGGTCCTTTCTCCATTGGATTATCTGTCTGAGGTCAGCTTATGGTGGCCTGGCTGTGTCTCTCTCTGCACCTGTCCCACTGCTGTCCTCAGATCTGTCTGCTCTTCTGCCTGAATCTGACTTTCTCTGCCCTGTTGCCACCTGCCCCCCTATGTGTCTCTCAGCCTCAGCCACTTGCTCTGTCCCTTTGGGCCAGTGTGTCTGTTCCGAATCTCTGTTTGTGGATGTGCCTGGCTGTGCCCACCTGTCCATCTGCATTTGTCCAGGAGCTTTCATGAGCCTCTCCCTGTCCACTGTTTCTGAGTCTTTCTCCTCTTACTGCTCAGCTGCCTGTCTATCACTCCCTCACACTCCCCATGTCTTTCTACCCCTTCTTGTTTTCTGTCCTTGTGCTATTTCTTCTGCCTGCTCGTCTCTATTTGAGATCATTTCTCTTCCTATCTCTGTCTCTCTCCTGCCATCCATCCCATTCTGCCATGTGTCTGATCTGAGTCAGTTCCCTCTGTCTGTCTTTTCCTTTCTAGATGTGTGTCTGTTCCCTTGATCTTTCAGTCCATCTCCACCGCCTGCCCAGGAAACCTGTTTCCTTCAACGTGGGTTCAGATGATAGGAGGCAACCCCTCTGTTTCCCCCACTCAGAACCAGAAGAGGGAAACTGAATAAAAGTTAAAACTTTACAGGGGAGGAAAAAAAAAAAAAAAAAACCGCGGGGCAGATGGAGCACCGGCAGTGCTGATTAGCCACCGAGAAAACCCGAGGTGTTGATTGGTCAGAGGGCAGGCGAAGGCAGGGTCTGGCTGAGTGGGAGCCCTGCCGCCCGGTGGCGGGGTCTCAGAGCCCCAGTTCTGTGTTGCCGCTTCAACAGCTGAGAGGAGCAGGGAGGTGAGAAGGGGGTGCTGGCCATCGAGGGGGCTCCTGAGATGCCAAGGCACGAACAGGGGTCCCGGGAGGGGGCTCAGGGATTCCCTGGAGATTTTTTTAGTCTTAGTGAGGAATTAAATGGGAGGGGGAGTCCTTTTGGTACCCAGATCCCAGGAAATGAATCAGGAGTGGGTGGGAGTCTTGAAAGAGTACTCACGCTTGACGATGGGGCTCCTTGAGAGCCTTCCCTGACCCACGGAGGGGATTCAGGGCTTGGGTAGGGGGTTTTCTGGAGGCAGTTTTAGTGATGATGGGGACCTTGAATGGGGTTTTCTGAGATACGGCATTCCCAGGAAGTGAGTTCAGGGCTGGGGGGGTTCTTTAGAGACACCCCATCCAGAAGAGGGGGACTCCAGGTTTGCATGGGGATTGCAGAGACACCCCACCCCAGGAAACACATCAGGCACTGGGAGTGGGCTTTTGATGACTGTCTGAGGGACCACTTCTCCTCACGAGGGGAAATTAGGGCTCAGGCGAGGTTCCTGAGACATCCCAAGTTCAGAAACAATCTCAAGCCTGGAAGTGTCTCTAAAGTGACTTCTACTAAAATAAGGGTGTATAAGACTTGACAACGGTCCTGGAGAATACCTCTCTAGTCCCTAGGAGGGGAATTAAATGGGAGTCTCCGGGTCACTTCTATCCCTGGAAGGGGGTTCAGTTTGGAGAATTGCCTTTGGCCTCTAGCGAGAATATTCAGAGTTGTGGCAGAGAGCAGTTTGCCGTGTCCTGTCCCCAGCAGGACTGGGGTCGCCGAGCCTGCCCCTCACCCATCCGCAGCCCCTTCAACAGGTTGCATCAGCTCTTGCTCAGGCTGGCGGCCCAGGCGGGGAGGAGGGGGGTAGGGGGCGTTAGGAGGGGTGGGGCAGTCGGTTGACACGTGTCCCTGTAAGGAGTGAGAGGCCTAACCACACGGTGAGGGTGGAGGGAAGGGGGAGGTGCTCGGGGGACTGGGGAAGGAGAGAAACCAAGAGCAAGAGAGAGTGAGTCTGGGGTCTGAGAGGAGAGGCTGTCCCCACTCCAGATGGCCATCTCGTCTGCTGAGGGGTCGGTATCTCTCATTCTGTCTCTGTCCCTACCCCTTTATCTCTGGTTGCCTTCTTTTTTCTCCGTGTCTCAATGAGTAAGGTGTTGGCGTCTCTCCCTCTCTGATTCCCTTCTGTCTCTCTCCCATCTCTTTCTCCCTCGGCCTTTCCCTCTTGTCTCCAATCCTCTCCACTTTCCTTCCTGTCTCTCTCATCCCTCTATCCCCGTTCCCCTTGCCTCATCTGTGTCTCTGTTTCTGTATCTGTCCATCGCCATCAGAGCCCCAGTCCCCTTCATCTAGGTCACCCCACTTTGTAAGGTGCCCTGCTCCATAACTGACCCCCCCGACCCATTTCTCTGCCCACAGGATGGAACTGCAGGATCCAAAGATGAACAGAGCCCTCCCTGGGAGTGCTGTGGAGTGAGTCGGGAGCCCAAGGGGTCAAGGTCAGGGGTCGGAATTACCTTGTCATCACCTCCTCAATTTCTCTGCCTATTCTACCTGCAGGCAGGAGCATGAGGGCTTCCTGCCCAGCCGTAGTCCTTCTCCTGGGAGGAAACCGGCCCAGTTCATGGATGTGAGTGACCCCACAGGACCCATCCCAGTTGTATATTGCCCAACTCAGCCCCTCTCCTACTGCTCCCTCTTCCCCGGCTCTTCCCTTTGGCTGTTTAGCCTCTGGTCTCTGCCCCACCCTCCCCTGTTCCTCTCTACTTCCAACTGCTCCCCTCTAGAATCTCCCTTCCCCGCTCTCCCTTTCCCAGCTTCTTCCCATCTTCAAATTCTTTTCCTTCTTCTGATGGCCCTTCCTGGGTTTCTCCCTGCCCCCATCACTTCTTCCCTAGCCTTTCCCAAGGCCCCAGCACTGGTCTCCGTCCCTAGTCTCCTTACCTGGTCCCCCTCCCCATGCTCCCTGGACCTTGCCCCTTACCAGCAGTTCGAGGGGAAGACATCGTTTGGAATGTCAGTGTTCAACCTCAGCAACGCCATCATGGGCAGCGGCATCCTGGGGCTGGCCTATGCCATGGCCCACACGGGGATCCTCCTCTTTCTGTGAGTCCTAGGCAGTCTGGGGTGGGGGCTGGGTGTTGTGGGGCCAGCTGGGAGGCCTGGAGGCCAAGTCCGAGCAGTGCCATCTGCCATAGGGTTTTGTTGCTGTGCATCGCTCTTCTGTCTTCGTACTCCATCCATCTCCTGCTGACCTGTGCTGGTGTTGTAGGTGAGACCCAGAGCTCACCTAGACCTTGGCCTCCAGACCCAAGACCGGCCCCTCAGAACTTGGATCCAGAACCCCAGACACCACACTCAACTCTCTGGGCTCCAGACCCCAGACTGTACCCTGGGTCTCATACCTTATCTGGGCTCCCAGATTTCCAAGGACCAATCCTCAGCCCTCAGTCTGACCATCAAAGCCTGTTGCTCAGACCCTGCCTACTCCCAGACCACTCCACTCCACCCTCAGTCTCCAGCTTACTTAGCAAGGAAGCCAGCCCCACAACCCAAGACCCTGGGCCCCCAGCTCCCAAGCTGCCACAGCCCCTGATCTCAGACTTCATTCCTACCATGGCTTCAGTGGAATGAAGCCATGGTAGGACCCCCAAGACCCCCACTACCCACATCTGGCCCCCAACTTTCTCCCTGCCCACAGATCCTACCTGCCAGACTCCAGTCCCAAGCCCAATCCTAACTGCCTAACCCTCACCTCCAGCTTCGAGCAATGAGACCCAATTAGCCCAAGCCCCAACTCCCTAGCTCCCAGGCTCTGGTCCTGGGAGGCTCTCCCACCCCTGGCCTGGCCTCCTGGACCCACAACCTATCCCTGTCTGGTCCTCTCCCCTCCAGGCATCCGAGCCTATGAACAGCTGGGACAGAGGGCGCTGGGGCCTGCGGGGAAAGTAGTGGTGGCGGCGGTCATCTGTCTGCACAATGTTGGGGGTGAGGACTCTGAGACGTGGGGGTCAGCTTGGGGGAAGAGGGTGGGCTGAGGTGGGCTTGCCCAGACTGGGGTGGGAGGGAGATGAGGGGAATGCTTCTGCTTACATCTGCCCCCACCTGCACCAGCCATGTCCAGTTACCTGTTCATCATCAAATCCGAACTTCCCCTGGTTATCGCCACTTTCCTGGACATGGACCCTGAGGGGTGAGTGTGCAACACCCCTTGGCTCTGACCCACAGGCCACTGATTCTGCCTGTGGGGTCCAGCTGCTAGCTTCAACTCTATGTCCAGCTGACTCCCAGGTCTTCTATTTTTGAGGCTGTTGGGCAGGCCAGTTTGGGCAGACTGTGATCCCTGTGTACTGTGATGCTAGCCGTATGTGTGACTGTTGCTCTGGCTAGTGGAGTCCAGTAACACCACATGTTGATTTTTGTGACTGTTCTGGCTCACTCCATGTGTCCAGTGTACTCTCATGTTGACCCTGTGGCTACACCTATCCAGTAGACCTAAATTTTTTCCATGGGTTTGATTCTGTGACTCTTGTACTGGCAGATTCTCTGGCCATCTGTTTGCTAGCTGACTACAGCTGTGTCCTATATACTGTGACTCCAACCATGTGTATTTGACATTTGCTTACTCTGACTTTCTCTATCCGGTGGATTCTGTTTGATTCTGGGTCCATTAGGCTTGGCTGAGTTTGTCTAGGTATAAGTGTATGGTCACTGACTCCAGCAGAGTATGTGCACGTGTTTGTGCAGTGTAC
This sequence comes from Muntiacus reevesi, assembly GCF_963930625.1. Lineage (NCBI taxonomy): Eukaryota > Metazoa > Chordata > Mammalia > Artiodactyla > Cervidae > Muntiacus > Muntiacus reevesi. The sequence continues at coordinate 51,746,087 of NC_089271.1, read as the reverse complement.
CGTGGTGCCAGCTATGTATACATGTGTGTGTGTACTCAGTCACTCAGTCATGTTGGACTCTTTGTGACCTCATGGACTGTAGCCGATTAGGGCTCCTCTGCTCGTGGAATTTTCCAGGCAAGAATACTGGAGTGGGTTGCTGTTTCCTACTTCAATGTATAAATGATTTGTGTTTAACTCTCTGTGTTTAACTTGGTTACCATTGTTCTGGCAAATTCTTTCTGGCTGTTTGTGTGTGAGCCTCAACTGTGACTGTATATGTTTTCTGTATTATGGTTCCAACCATGTATGGTTGCCTGTTCCAAGTATATATCCAGCCAATTGTGTGTTTAATTCTGCATCCGTCTATTGGCTGAATCTTTTCAGTTGTTTATATATGATAGCTGATTCTGCGTATCCTCTTAGATCTTTCGTTTGATCCTGAAGCCATTCAGATAGCTGACAGTCTATGTGACTAGATGTGTCTAATTGTTATAATTAGCTCCCACTGCATATATGACCAGCGGTGCTGTGTGTCTAGTAGGAAGAGAATATGTGAATGCCTGCAACACAGTAAGCACTATTTAATAAAATTCTTTGAAGAAATGAACAATTGTTCAGCCAATTCTGTATTAACAGACTATCCTGCCTGGATACCTCCCTCCAATATCTGTATAGATCCCTCTCTTTCTTTGAGCTTGGTTCCAACACCATGGCCGGCTGGCTAATTCTGTCTCAATTTCCATCTTTGACTCTGTGGCCAAATCGGCTCAACTACTTTCAAGTGCTCAACAAACCTTGAGTTGTTCAAACAATCACACATATGTGTTTCTGACTTTTTGTCGACTCTGCAGATCATCAAGAGATCATCAGACTGTTGTTCTACCTGTTAGACATACCAGGGTCATGACTCACTCTGTGTCTGGTACCTTGTGTTGGACAATGTGAATCTGGCTGTTGTGGGCTGTTGTTTGTCCATCTGACTGTATGTCCACTTGAGATCTGATGACACAGTTTGTCCAGCTATGTGTGTGTTCCCAGCTATATCCCTCTGACAGTGTGTGGCTGATAGTCTGATAATCTGTCTGACTGTTTCTGTCATTCCTGTTGTGCCATTTGTCTCTGTAACCACCTGGAGGGGTCAGCTCATCTCTCTTGACTGTGCAGAAACCTATCTGGCTGTATTCTATGAGTGTCTGCTTGACAGTTTTCTTTGGTAGGCAGTTAGTCACTATGTTTGCCTGTCTCCTTAGGGACTGGTTCTTGAAGGGAAACCTCCTTATCATCATTGTCAGTGTTTTAATCATCCTGCCACTGGCCCTCATGAGACACTTGGGTAAGAGGCTTCCTGCCTTGGTCATTTGGATGATGGAATTAGAGAAGGGGAGCCAGATTCAAAGAATCTCAATTTTTAAGGGCTGTGGAATACCAGGGGAGAGCTTGTTTCGTGTGGGTTTTAACAGATGAATAGGAGTTTGTCAAGTGTTGGGGGGCTGGTCCAGGTAGAAGTTTGTGCAAAGTGTGGCAAAATTGGGGTGAGGGGGGCCTTGAATTGAAGATCAGACTAGGGATTGATATTTGCTCCACTCTGAGCAGTGGCGGGGCGGGGCGGGGGGGGGGTCCCTTGATTTCTGAGACTCTGTATATTGCCCCTTGCAGGCTACCTGGGGTATACCAGTGGTCTCTCTCTGACCTGTATGCTGTTTTTCCTCATTTCGGTGAGTCTGAGGGAGAAGGACATGCAAAAGTACAGAAAAGGTTTGGGGCATTGGGACATAGCTTTCCCCATAACCTTACTTCCCCACCCTCCCTCCTCCAGGTCATCTATAAGAAGTTCCAGCTTGGCTGCACTGTAGGTCACAATGAAACAGCAATGGACAGCAAGAGCTCCCCAAGCCTTCCCATCCAGGGGCTCAACACAAGCTGTGAGGCCCACATGTTCACAGCTGACTCACAGGTTGGTGTGCTGGCATATGTCTATGCCTTGCACTGTGCGCAAGTCCTCTGATTTTGTCCCACACTGCACTCTGCTCAGAGTGGAGCCAGGTATTGGACATCGGGAGCTTCCATGTGTCTGATGTGGAAGGCAATGGTGGGGCTGCGGGAGTGGGGAGGAGAAGATGGAGCCTTAGACTCTAATCTTTGTACTTGGACCATTCCCCCAGATGTTCTACACAGTGCCCATTATGGCTTTTGCCTTTGTCTGCCACCCTGAAGTGCTGCCCATCTATACAGAACTCTGCCGGTGAGTGGGCAGGCAAGTGGGCATGGGTGATAGGGCAGCAGGTGGGGTGATGGTCATAATGTTTATCATAGTCCTGGTACTATACAGCTCGATTGTGGCCAGATTGTGCCAAGGGAGGGGTTTGAGGTGGCCGGGAGGCCTTGGGAGATGCAACTCGGTGACTATTTACTGATTGGGGCTTAAGTATTCTACCCTTTTAACATCCAATACAGGTGTGAATGGACAAATGGAGAGGCTGAGATCAGATGAATGGGTGGCATATGTGGATGGGATGGGGAGATGAGGAAGGTCAGATGGAGAGGGATATGGATGTGCGAAGGAAGGGCAGGGATGATGTGATGATGGGAGGAACGTGTGAATGATCAATCGGGGGAACTGTGTGGATAATCAGAATGGAGGGAGATGCTGTGACAGTCAAATGAAAAATAGAGACAGAGATGGGCAGAGAGATATGCAGAGTTGGTCATATGGGGTGAGAGGGATGGATAGAGAAAGGAGGCATGGCTAAGACAGGGGAGGCAGAGATGGGCATCCCAGAGTGTACTAGCTGAACATCAGCTCTGGGAAGACTCTAGAGGGTAAGGGCTGGTTCGGAGGGGCCTGAACCAAGCCCACGGTCTGGACATGACAGTTCTATGACCTCTATACCTCAGGCCCTCCAAGCGCAGAATGCAGGCTGTGGCCAATGTGTCCATTGGGGCCATGTTCTGCATGTATGGGCTCACGGCGACCTTTGGATACCTCACCTTCTACAGTGAGTGGGGCTGGGGCCAGGGTTGGGTAGAGAGCTAGGGTGGGGTCTGGGTAGATTACTAGGCAGGAGCCTCAGCACTTTCCTTGCATGCTTTCAGACCCACCGGTTTCCAAAGGGACTATACACACCCCGCATGGAGATTCTGTCACTGTCTGTGCGCACGTGTGTATGTATGTGCACACATATATGTTTCTGGGACACTGGTCCTGGTGCTCCAATCACATCCCCTCTCCTGTGTCCCATGTCTCAGGCAGCGTGGAGGCGGAGATGCTACACATGTACAGCCAGCATGACCTGCTCATCCTCTGTGTACGTCTAGCGGTGCTGCTTGCTGTGACTCTCACGGTGCCAGTTGTGCTGTTCCCTGTATGTTGGGGGTGAGGGTGGGCCTACAGGGTGGAGGGGCATGGATGGATGGGTAGAGGGTGTAGGCAGGAATGTTTGGATGGAGGGTGGAGGTAGGAGTGGATAGATGGATGGATAGAAGAGGCTGGGATGGACAGACAGGGAAAATAGAGTTGTCAGATGAACAGAGAGGTCCATAAAATAGATGGTCAGACACAAGGGGCACATCGATGGCAGAATATAAAGAATCAGAAGAACAGTATTGGTCATTTCAAGGGAGGAGGCACAGATGTCTGACTAGACAGGAGAGCCAGGAATAGACAGAGGGCAGAGACATAGGTAGATGGATATTCAAGATGAAGAAATAGGGATGGACAGATAAAGGATGGAGACAGAAGTAGTGAGGTGTAGGAGGGACAAGGCTCCCTGATGGAGAGGTTGGCTGAGCAGACAGGAGGGAGATGGAAGTCATCAGATTAGGAGAGAGGGGCAGGGACCTCAGGGTGGAAGGACATGTGGGTGGTCAGGAAGGAGGAGGCAGACATAGTTGGACAGAGGAGGACAAGATTTCAGACAGTGAGTGGAGGCATAGATGGATGATCATCCAGAAGGGTCACGGAGTGTCAAGCAGAAGGGATGCATGATGCTCATTTGGAAGGTAGAGGCACAGATGGATGGTCAGACAGAGTGGAGGTAGAGTCAGATGGAGGAGAAATCAGGGGTCTCAGGGTGGTGTTAGAGACAGATAAATACATAGAAGGGGAGGCAATGCTTGAACCCTGACCCTCATCCTACTGTAGTCTGGTCACAGATCCGCCGGGCTCTGCAGCAGCTACTTTTTCCAAGCAAGGCCTTCAGCTGGCCACGCCATGTGGCCATAGCACTGATCCTGCTTGTCTTGGTCAATGTCCTCGTCATTTGTGTGCCAACCATCCGGGATATCTTTGGGGTTATTGGTCTGTATACCCAACCCTAGCCCCAGACCCCACCTAATATGGGCCTTGTATCCCAATGTTACATTGCTTCTTTCCTTCCTGCTTGTCCTTCAGGGTCTACCTCAGCCCCCAGCCTCATTTTCATCCTTCCCAGCATCTTCTACCTCCGCATTGTGCCCTCTGAGGTGGAGCCCCTCTACTCTTGGCCCAAGATCCAGGTGAGCATTCCAGGGGAGGGTTGGGGAAAGAGGGAGCATTCTGAGGAGGGAGCATTCAAGGATAGCTAAGGGTTGAAGGAACATTTTCAAGAGGGAGCTTGGAGGAGAGAGGGCAGATGGTCTAGAAGAATGAAGGAGATTATCATAGGAAGAGACTGAGCAGACAGAGCACAAAAAGGGTTTGAGAAGACAACAAGCACTCAAGAAGGGGCTGGTGTGGAGGAAGCATTATTCAGACAGATGGAAGGAGCACTGTTAGGAGAAGGTTGGAACATTTTCAAGAAAGATGGGGGAGAGTACTCCCTGAAGAATTCTAGGAAGACGGAAGGAGGAGTCACAGGAAGGGGTTGGTTTAAAAGAAGGAGAGAGAGCAGAAAAGGAGGATCAGGAATGAATGCGGCACTCTCTGGAGGGGATGGGGGAGCTTGGGTGTAGGTACACACCCAGCCCCATCGTTTCTCCTTCTCACCCACAGGCTCTGTGCTTTGGTGTCTTGGGGGTCATCTTCATGGCGATCAGCCTAGGTTTCATGTTTGCCAACTGGGCCACAGGCCAGAGCCATGTATCTGGACACTGACCAAGCCCTGCTTCACCTGGGCCCCAGTGTGCATCCACCTGTGCACGTGGAGGGAGATGGACTGCTCTCCCGGTTCCCATCAATATGGCCACAGGCTGAAGAGTGGTCCACTCCCTTCTTCCTCAGGGGATGCCAAGCTCAGATCATGACTCTAACCCCAACCCCAACCCTACAGGAGGATGAGGAGGAGGCTAGGTCCTTGGGGAACCCCTGACCAGTCCAGTCTTTTCTGCTTCCTCCTTGTAGAAGCTGTTTTTCAGGGTCACTGTTGAGCTAAAGGGGAAGAATAAAGATGCTAAATTGCAACTCTAGCATCAGTATTTCATTTCTTTTTGGGACTTCTTAGGGGAGCCTCCCCAGGTTCACATGGGTAAATGGACAGGAGGACTGTACTAGCTCTTATCTGTTCACCCACTTCTCTGCCCTTCAGTAGCTGGCTACAAAACTCACATAGATCCCTTCACTGGCTCACTCAGGAAACATCTCCCAGAGGCTACTGGCAACCAGGCGCTGTTCTAGGTGCTGGGGATATAGCAGCCGATCAAGCAGACAATAATCCCTGAAGTTGATGTCCTAGCACAAGAAAGGGCAAAATACGACCTGCTGGCCAAATTCAGTCCAGTGCCTTTTTGTTTGTCCCCCAAGCTAAGAATGGTTTACACATTTCTAGGTGATTGGAAAAAAATCAAAAGAAGAATTTGTGACTGTTGAAAATTAACATGAAATTCAAACCTCAGTGTCTGCAAATAAAGCTTCATTGAAACTGTCACACTCCTTGTACAGGCCACCAAAACAAACAAACAAACAAAACAGTCACACTTGTTCATTTACACATTGATGATGGCTCTTTAGTGTTACAACAGCAGAGATGAGGAGTTGCAAGGGAGACCATAGGGCTCACAAAGTCTAAGCTATTCTGGCCCTTTTCAGGAAAAAATTGCTAATCTCTGATTGAGCTGAAGAGAGGAAAACAGATAAAGATGAGCACTATGAGGAAAATGAGAATAATGCTGGGGTTGGTGGCAGGGGGTGGTGGGCAATCAGGGAGACCTCACTGAGGAAAGGAAAAGAAGCTGGGTCCTTGATTGACTAGAAGGAGCAACTCAAGTTTCAGGTAGAGGAAGCAGCCAGTGCAGAGTCCCTGAGGTAGGAGCAAGTATGGCAGGTCCAAGGAGGAACCAGGGTGGCCATTTTGCTCTTCCATCAGCCAATGACACCACAGTCTTGCCAGCAGACTGTTAGGAAACATGGACATTTGCCCCACTAATAAGTGAAAAAGGTATTGCTCTTAAAATTCATGTGTGTTTTTTTCAGTTAAGTTCAGTCACTCAATCATGTCCGACTCTTTGCAACCCCATGGACTGCAGCATACCAGGTTTCCCTGTCTATCACCAGCTCACAGAGCTTGCTCAAACTCATGTGCATCAAGTCGGTGATGCCATCCAACCATCTTGTCCTCTGTCATCCCCTTCTCCTCCAGCCTTCAATCATTCCCAGCATTGGTCTTTTCCAATGAGTCAGCTCTTTGCACCAAGAGGCCAAAGTATTGGAATTTCAGCTTCAGCATCAGTCCTTCCAATGAATATTCAGGACTGATTTCCTTTAGGATTGACTGATTGAATCTCCCTGGAATCCAAGAGACACTCAAGAGTCTTCCAACACCAGTTTAAAAGCATCAGTTCTTAGGTGTTCAGTTTTCTTTATGGTCCAACTCACATCCATACATGACTGCTGGAAAAACCAGAACTTTGTCAGCAAAGTAATGTCTGCTTTATTTTTTTAAATATTATTTTATTAGTTGGAGGCCAATCACTTCACAACATTTCAGTGGGTTTTGTCATACATTGACATGAATCAGCCATATAGTTACACGTATTCCCCATCCCGATCCCCCCTCCCACCTCCCTCTCCACCCGACTCCTTAGGGTCCTCCCAGTGCACCAGGCCCGAGCACTTGACTCATGCATCCCACCTGGGCTGGTGGTAATGTCTGCTTTTTAACATGCTGTCTAGGTTGGTCATAGCTTTCCTTCCAAGGAGCAAGTGTCTTAATTTCATGGCTGCAGTCACCATATGCAGTGATTTTGGAGCCCAAGTAAATAAAGTCTGTCACTGTTTCCATTGTTTCCCCCATCATGAAGTGATGGGATCAGATGCCATGATCTTAGTTTTTTGAAAGTTGAGTTTTAAGCCAACTTTTTCACCCTCCTCTTTCACTTTCATCAAGAGGCTCTTTAGTTCTTCTTCACTTTCTGCCATAAGGGTGGTGTCATCTGCATATATAAGGTTATTGATATTTATCCCAGCAATCTTGATTCCAGCTTGTGCTTCATCCAGCCTGGCATTTCGCATTCTGTACTCTGCATATAAGTTCAATAAGCAAGGTGATAATATATAGCCTCGACGTACTCCTTTCCCCATTTGGAACCAGTCTGTTCTTCCATGTACAGTTCTAACTGTTGCTTCCTGACCTGCATACAGATTTCTCAGGAGGCAGGTAAGGTGGTCTTATATTCCCATCTTTTGAAGAATTACCCACAGTTTATTGTGATCCACACAGTCAAGGCTTTGGCATAGTAACAAAGCAGAAGTAGATGGTTTTTTTCTGGAATTCTCTTGCTTTTTCAATGATCCAGTGGATGTTGGCAATTTGATCTCTGATTCCTCTGCCTTTTCTAAAACCAGCTTGAACATCTGGAAGTTCACGGTTCATGTATTGCTGAAGCCTGGTGTGGAGAATTTGGACCATTACTTTACTAGTGTGTGAGATGAGTGCAATTGTGCGGTAGTTTGAGCATTGTTTGGCATTGCCTTTCTTTGGGATTGGAATGAAAATTGACCTTTTCCAGTCCCGTGGCCACTGCTGAGTTTCCCAAATTTGCTGGCATATTGAGTGCAGCACTTTCACAGCATCATCTTTCAGGATTTGAAATAGCTCAACTGGAATTCCTTCACCTCCACTAGCTTTGTTCATAGTGATGCTTCCTAAGGCCCACTTGACTTCGCATTTCAGGGTGTCTGGCTCTAGGTGAGTGATCACACCATTGTGATTATCTGGGTCATGAAGATCTTTTTTGTACAGTTCTTCTGTGTATTCTTGCCACCTCTTCTTTTTATTATTATTATTACTATATATAATTATTATTTTTTTTTTACTTTACAATATTGTATTGGTTTTGCCACACATTGACTTGAATCCGCCATGGGTGTACATGTGTTCCCCATCCTGAACCCGCCTCTCATCTCCCTCCCCATCCCATCCCTCTGGGTCATCCCAGTGCACCAGCCCCGAGCATACTGTATCATGCATCAAACCTGGACTGGCAATTTGTTTCACATATGATAATTTACATGTTTCAATGCCATTCTCCCATATCATCCCACCCTCGCCCTCTCCCACAGAGTCCAAAAGACTGTTCAATACATTTGTGTCTCTCTTGCTGTCTCGCATACAGGGTTACCGTTACCATCTTTCTAAATTCCATATATATGCATTAGTATACTGTATTGCCACCTCTTAATATCTTCTGCTTCTGTTAGATTCATACCATTTCTGTCTTTTATTGTGCCCATCTTTGCATGAAACGTTCCCTTGGTATCTCTAATTTTCTTGAAGAGATCTCTAATTTTTCCCATTCTATTGTTTTCCTTATTTCTTTGCATTGATCACTGAGGAAGGCTTTCTTATCCCTCCTTACTATTCTTTGGAACTCTGCATTCAAATGAGTATATCTTTCCTTTTCTCCTTTGCCTTTCACTTTATGTGTTTATTTATGAAAGAAGTTTTCAGATGTTTAAGAGACATTCATTTGTCTTCTCAGATAATTTTTATACATCTATAAGTCACTACAGTTTTATAATCTCTTCTCTCCTCTCCATGTTTGGAAATGGGGCCATTGACTAGAGTTGATTACTTCTGTATACTACTTGTTTCACTGTTCCTTCCTTCCTGCCACTAAAGTTAAGCTCAACAAGCTTGCTTTTTAGTAGTAGGCCCTAAAGTTAGTGCCTGGCCCTAAAAATGTTAATCTTCATTTTGAACCCTAAGATCATCCTCTCAGTAAGCACTCTTGCAGAGTGAATCTTAAAAATTTTGATGAAGTCTAATTTATCTATTTTTTAGTGGGTTGTGCTTTTGGTGTCATGTTTATACTCTTCAGCATGCCCAGTTTTAAATTTTTATGTTTTACATTTAAATTTATGATCCATTTGAATTATTTTTTGTGTTAGGTATGAGATTTAGGGGGCTTCCCAGGTAGGGCTGGTGGTAAAGAACCCACCTGACAGTGCAGGAGACATAAGAGACATGGGTTCAATCCCTGGGTCAGGAAGATCCCCAGGAGGAAGACATGACAACCCACTCCAGTATTCTTGCCTGGAGAATCCCACGGACAGAGGAGCCTGGTAGGCTACAGTCCATGGGGTCGCACAAAGTCGGATACGACTGAAGCAACTTAGCACTTACATGAGGTTTAGTTCAATGTTCTTTTGGAGGAGCCTATGGATATCCAGGTGCTTCAGCAAAATTTCTTAAGACAATCCTTCTTCCACTGAATTACTTTTGTAATTTTGTAAAAAAAAAAAAAAAAATAAGTGTGCGACTATTTCTGGGTTTTCTATTTTGTTCTGTTGATCTACATGTTTATTTTCTACCCAACATGACATTTTTGACTCCTTGAAATTTGGTAGAGTGATTCCTGCATGTCATCCATTTTCAAAGTTGTTTTTAGCTATTCTAGTTCTTTTGCCTTTCCTTATAAATTTTAGAATAATCTTGCCTATATCTATAATATTGCTGGAATTTTTATAAGAATTGCATCAATCTGTACATCAAAGTGTGGATATACTTTTGTATATACTTTTGTGGATATCAAGTGTTTGATATCTGTATATCAAACCTTTACTATGTTGAGTCTTCTCTGGTTCTTTTCCTCAATGTTTTGTAGTGCTCAGTATATAAGTTCTATACATGCATTATTAAATTTATACCTAATTGTTTCATTTTCTTTGTAGCAATTGTAAATGGTATTATGTTTTTGGGGCATCCCTTGTGGCACAGTGGTAAAGAATTCACCTGCAACACATGAGACTCAGGTTCAATTCCTGACTTGGGAAGATCCCCTGGAGAAGGGCATGGCTACCCACTCCAGTATTCTTGCCTGAGAAATACCATGAACAGTGGAGCCTGGCGGTCTATAGTTCATGGGGTAGCAAAGTGTTGGACACAACTTAGTGACTAAAGAACAAATTATGTTTTAAATTTAAGTCTTCACTTGTTCATTGCCCACCATTCCCATTATTAATATCAATATTAGTCAATATTGAACTAGACACCATGTCTATTGATATAAGAGGGGTAAGTATTTTAAATTGATGGTAATCATGTTATTTTTTCAGATGATGAGATTATCTCCTTAGGAGAACCAAGAAAATCGCCAAAATATTAGAATTAGAAAAAGAATTCAGTAAGTTGTCATGGACACAAAATAAATATCCAAAAGTCAATTTGTATTCCTACCTCTCAGAAATAATCAGATAGAAATTACAATGGGGGAAAATATTCCCCTTACAACAACAACAAAATGGTAAAAAAAAAAAAAACAATTCACTAAGAATAAACTGTATCAGAAATATTCATGACTGTAGTAACAGCACTATAAAACTGAACTCAAGGATAGAAAAGAAAATGGGAAATATTCTATTTCTGAATGAGAAGATTCTGTATTGTACAGATGTCATTTCTGATATCTATTTTATACACTTTCTATGTACTGCAATTTTCTACTTAATGCAATTTCTAAACAAAATCCATGTGAGATTTTCTTTGGATTATGTCTTTCTTTTTGGATTATGTCGTACGGATTCTAAAGTTTGCCGGTGGAAAAGCAGGTGGCGGCAGAATGAATTTATGAGAATAGCCAAGAATTATTTTTAGTTTTTATGAATTATTTGAAATTTAGACAAGTTTGAAACATTTTTATTTGTTCTTTTGAGAAAATAATCAGATGTGCAGGCCTGAATTCTCTTTTAAATTGGAATATAATTGACATATAGCATTATATTAGTTTCAGGTGTACAGCATAATGATTTAATGTTTGTATATGTTGTGAAATTATTACCACAATAAGTCAACATTCATCACCACACATAGTTACAATTTTTTTCTTGTGATGAGAACTTTTAAGATCAATTCTCTTAGCAACTTTCAGATATACAGTATGTATTATTAACTATATGTCACATCATCGGATTTATTTATTTTATAACTAAGATTTTTTTAAAAACTAAAGAATAGTAGAGTGTTCTTGCCTTAACAAATGTTGGGATGTACTTTAAAATCAGTAAGGGATCTGGAACAGTGTGGTAGGCAGAATAAGTGCCCCACCTGCAAGGGTGTCCATATTTTTATCCCCAGAGCCTGGGAATTAAAATTGCAGGTGGAATTAGGGTTGCTAAACTTTAAAATAGATTATCCTGGATTATCTGGGTGGGTCCAAGGTAATCACAAGGGCCTTTACAAGTGAAAGGTGGAACCAGGAGTCAGAGAAAGCAATATGGTGACAGAACCAAGGTCAGAGAGATATTATATGTCGGCTTTGTGGATGATGGAAAGGGGACTGTGAGCCAAGGAATGAGGGCAACCTCTAGAAGCTGGAAAAGACAAGACAGTGGTTTTTCTTCTGGAGCCCCAAGAAAGGAAAACAGCCCTGGGAACAGCTTGATTTTAGCCCAGTGAGAGTCATTTTGGATTTCTGATGGATAGAGGCATAAGAGAATAAATTTGTGTTGCTTTAAGTCACTAAGTATGTGGTAATTTGTTATTACAGCAAGAGAAAACTAATATCCAGAGAAATAATTAGTGAAACAAGATAGATGATAAAACAAGCTGATCTATATACAAAACTTTTGCAAGCATTTCCAAATGTGGGCAAAAGATAGGTTGTATACGTTTTAAAAAATTAGAGGTTTAATAGTTTCTGGTCTTACATTTAGATCTTTAATCCATTTTGAGTTTATTTTTGTGTATGGTGTAAGAAAGTGTTCTAGTTTCATTCTTTTACAAGTGGTTGACCAGTTTTCCCAGCACCACTTGTTAAAGAGGTTGTCTTTTTTCCATTGTATATCCTTGCCTCCTTTGTCAAAGATAAGGTGTCCATAGGTTCGTGGATTTATCTCTGGGCTTTCTATTCTGTTCCATTGGTCTATATTTCTGTCTTTGTGCCAGTACCATACTGTCTTGATGACTGTGGCTTTGTAGTAGAGTCTGAAGTCAGGCAGGTTGATTCCTCCAGTTCCATTCTTCTTTCTCAAGATTACTTTGGCTATTCGAGGAAATAGAACTACCATATGACCCAGCAATACCACTTCTGAGCATACACACTGAGGAAACCAGATCTGAAAGAGACACGTGCACCCCAATGTTCATCACAGCACTGTTTATAATAGCCAGGACATGGAAGCAACCTAGATGCCCATCAGCAGATGAATGGATAAGGAAGCTGTGGTACATATACACCATGGAATATTACTCAGCCGTTAAAAAGAATTCATTTGAATCAGTTCTAATGAGATGGATGAAACTGGAGCCCATTATACAGAGTGAAGTAAGCCAGAAAGATAAAGAACATTACAGTATACTAACACATATATACGGAATTTAGATAGATGGTAACGATGGCCCTATATGCAGGGCAGAAGAAGAGACGCAGAAGTACAGAACAGACTTTTGAACTCTGTGGGAGAAGGTGAGGGTGGGATGTTTCGAAAGAACAGCATGTAGATTATCTGTGGTGAAACAGACCACCAGCCCAGATGGGATGCATGAGTCAAGCGCTTGGGCCTGGTGGGCTGGGAAGACCCAGAGGAATCGGGTGGAGAGGGAGGTGGGATGGGGGACCGGGATGGGGAATACGTGTAACTCTATGGCTGATTCATATCAATGTATGACAAAACCCACTGACAAATAAAAAATTTTAAAAAAAATTAAAAAAAAAATTAGAGGTTTAAATGTGAAAATTTAAAGTTGTAAAAAACTAGAAGAAAATTTAGGAAAATATTATGATAAATCTTCAGGTGACATGGCATTTCTTGTCATTACACCAATGCTAAGAGGAATAAATCTGACATAATTAAGATGTAAAATTAAAGTGCTACTTAAGTCAAAAGACACCATAGACAACAATTTGAAAAGCAAATTTGAGGGGAAATGTTGAAACATATTTTAGGTGGTGGGTAGTGATTTAGTCGTTAAGTCGTGTTTGACTCTTGCGACCCCACAGACTGTAGCCCACCAGGCTCCTCTGTTCATGAGATTTCCCAGGCAAGAATACTGGAGTGGGTTGCCATTTCCTTCTCCGGGGGGTCTTCCCAAACCCGGAATGGAGCCTGGGTCTCCTGCACTGCAGGTGTTCTGCACTGCAGGCATTCTCCTGCATTGAAGGCAGATTCTTTACCAACTGAGCCACCAGGGAAGCCTGAAACATGTTGGAGGAGAGGGGAAAAAAATATTTTCCTTCTACCACTCTATGTTCTTGGCTGGGGCTCTGTAACAAGACAGATTAATAAGAGAAAAACAAGTGCAATTTTATTAAAATGTGTAAATCATATACAGATGGGAGAAACTCAGGGATGAGTAACTCAAAGGGATGGTTAGAGCTTGGATTTACATGGGAACTTGGCCTAAAACAAAGGAAAGAGGAGTTTGGGGCTACTAGATGAGAGGAAAGGTATTGGAAGTGACAAGGGCAAGTATGGTAAATAAGGAGGAAGTTTGTTATGCAGGTTTATATATTGTGGATAAGAATTTCTATTAGTCATCCTTCTCTTCTTAGCTCAGAGAGAGGGTGACACTCTTACAAATGGAGATTTCCTTTATAAATGTAAATTTCCCATACAAAAGAGTAACTTCTACTCTCTCTCTCTCTCTCTCTCTCTCTAGAACTTCCCTAGTGTCTGTTGTTTCTCAAAATGATCAGTTTAAAGTAATTTTATGCCAATAAGGCATATTTTGGGGTGGCATATTCTATTCTCCTACAATATGCAACAAATTAAAAGTAACTATCCTTAATAGATAACAAAGCTTTAGCAAATCAATAAGAGAGGCTGGAGCAAACTAATGGAAAAAATGTGTTTGGGCCAATGACAATACTTCACAGTATAGCACAAAGGGATTAAGAAGTAGAAAGTATGAAAGGACAAAAGATAAAGCTAATGGAGAATAGATGCTGAAAGTTTCAACATTCATCTAATAGGAGTTCCAAACATAGAGAATAGAAAGCCTGGAAAGAAGGCAGGCAGTACATGAAAAAATAATATTCTAGAATTTTCTGAGCTGAGGAGAGATATGAAACTTCAAACTGAAAAGAAACATTAAGTTCGAGCATGAATCAAACACACACACACATGCACATGTGTGCACACACACATATATGAAATAAGAATTTTAAGTTAAAAATAAAGTTCCAAAAGATAAAGGGAAAATTCTGAAAGTTTCCAGAGAGAAAATAGAATATAATGGAGTTTTTCAAAGAGCTGATGAGAAATAACTTTGAACTTAGATTTCTAGATACAGCCAAAATAATCCAGATGAGAGCAAAAACATTTCAGAAAGTTCATCAGACACCCTTTCTGAAAGGATGATTTGGGTATGTGATTCAGCAAGAAGGAAAAAAAATGAATTTAAGAGGAAGAAGGGGGATTGGGGGAAACAGTAAAATTTATTTAAAAAATCTAAAATAAGTTTGATTGTAAATTTAAAAAATTACAGTCTTGAAATACAATTCAGTGAATATCAACATGTAAGACGAGAGGAGGGACAGGAAAGAAGATAGAAGTTCTTGTGTTGTTTAAAGGGATGGGTATGAAACCATTTACCTCAGAGTGGGACTTGAATCCACGTGGCTGGGACTCAAACCCAGTCAAAACCCTGTTTGGGACTTGAACCCAGCCAAAATCCATGGTACCAGGTTTCAGGACCTAATGTAGCTCAGGTTCTTGATGTCTCATTGCAGAAAGAATTCAGTGAGAGACAAAGTGGTAGGTAAGAAGTGGATTTATTCAGATACAGAGAGAAGCACACTCCACAGGCAGAGTGTAGGCCATCACAGAGGGCGAGTGTGGCCCCGAAATTTGGCGAGGTTAGTTTTTATAGGCTGGGTAATTTCATATGTGAAAGAGTGGGAGGATTATTCCAACTATTTTGGAAGGGGGCCAGAGATTTCCAGGATTTGGGCCACGGCCCACTCCCTGGTCTTTTAACAGTGCCTTGGAACTGTCAACATTCTAGGAATCAGCAAACTAAAATGGACTGGAATGGGTGAATTTAACTCAGATGACCATTATATCTACTACTGTGGGCAGGAATCCCTTAGAAGAAATGGAGTAGCCATCATAGTCAACAAGAGTCCAAAATTCAGTACTTAGATGCAATCTCAAAAACGACAGAATGATCTCTGTTCGTTTCCAAGGCAAACCATTCAATATCACGGTAATCCAAGTCTATATCCTGACCAGTAACGCTGAAGAAGCTGAAGTTGAATGGTTCTATGAAGACCTACAATACCTTCTAGAACTAACACCCAAAAAAGATGTCCTTTTCACTATAGGGGACTGGAATGCAAAAGTAGGAAGTCAAGAAACACCTGGAGTAACAGGCAAATTTGGCCTTGGAGTACACAATGAAGCAGGGCAAAGGCTAATAGAATTTGTCAAGAGAACGCACTGGTCATAGCAAACATCTTCTTCCAACAACACAAGAGAAGACTCTACACATGGACATCACCAGATGGCCAACACCGAAATCAGACTGATTATATTTTTTGCAGCCAAAGATGGAGAAGCTCTGTACAGTCAGCAAAAACAAGAACAGGAGCTGACTGTGGTTCAGATCAAGAACTCCTTACTGCCAAATTCAGATTTAAATTGAAGAAAGTAGGGAAAACCACTAGACCATTCAGGTATGACCTAAATCAAATCCTTAACGATTATACAGTGTAAGTGACAAATAGATTCAAGGGACTAGATCTGATAGACAAGAGTGCCTGATAAAATATGGATGGAGGTTCATGACGTTGTACAGGAGACAGTAATCAAGACCATCTCCAAGGGAAAAAATGCAAAAAAGCAAAATGACTGTCTGAGGAGGCCTTACAAATAGCTTTTAAAAGAAGAGAAGCAAAAAGTAAAGGAGAAAAAGAAAGATATTCCCATTTGAATGCAGAGTTCCAAAGAATAGCAAGGAGAAATAAGAAAGCCTTTCTCAGCGATCAGTGCAAAGAAATAGAGGAAAACAATAGAATGGGAAAGACTAGAGATCTCTTCAAGAAAATTAGAGATACCAAGGGAACATTCCATGCAAAGATGGGTTCGATAAAGGATAGAAATGGTATGGACCTACCAGAATCAGAAGATATTAAGAATAGGTGGCAAGAATACACAGAAGAACTGTACAAAAAAGATCTTCATGGCCCAGAGAATCACGATGGTGTGATCACTCACCCAGAGCCAGACATCCTAGAATGTGAAGTCAAGTAGGCCTTAGGAAGCATCACTATGAACAAAGCTAGTGGAGGTGATGGAATTCCAGTTGAGCTATTTCAAATCCTGAAAGATGATGCTGTGAAAGTGCTGCACTCAATATGCCAGCAAATTTGGGAAACTCAGCAGTGGCCACGGGACTGGAAAAGGTCAGTTTTCATTCCAATCCCAAAGAAAGGCAATGCCAAAGAATGCTCAAACTACCACATGATTGCACTCATCTCACACACTAGTAAAGTAATGTTCAAAATTCTCCATGCCAGGTTTCAGCAATACGTGAACTGAGAACTTCCAGATGTTCAAGCTGGTTTTAGAAAAGGCAGAGGAATCAGAGATCAAATTGCCAACATCCACTTGATCATTGTAAAAGCAAGAGAATTCCAGAAAAACATCTATTTCTGCATTTTATTGACTATGCCAAAGCCTTTGACTGTGTGGATCACAATAAACTGTGGGAAATTCTGAAAGAGATGGGAATACCAGACCACCTCACCTGCCTCTTGAGAAACCTATATGCAGGTCAGGAAGCACCAGTTAGAACTGGGCATGGAACAACAGACTGGTTCCAAATAGGAAAAGGAGTACGTCAAGGCTGTATATTGTCGCCCTGCTTATTTAACTTGTATGCAGAGTACATCATGAGAAACGCTGGGCTGGATGAAGCACAAGCTGGAATCAAGATTGCGGGAGACATATCAATAACCTCAGATATGCAGATGACACCACCCTTATGGCAGAAAGTGAAGAAGAACTAAAGAGCCTCTTGATGAAAGTGAGAGAGGAGAGTGAAAAAGTTGGCTTAAAGCTCAACATTCAGAAAACTAAGATCATGGCATCTGGTCCCATCACTTCATGGGAAATAGATGGGGAAACAGAGGTTGACTTTATTTTTTGGGGTTGCAAAATCACTGCAGATGATGACTGCAGTCATGAAATTAAAAGATGCTTACTCCTTGGAAGGAAAGCTATGACCAACCTAGACAGCATATTAAAAAGCAGAGATATTACTTTGTCAACAAAGGTCTGTCTAATCAAGGCTATGGTTTTTCCAGTAGTCATGTTTGGGTGTGAGAGTTGGACTGTAAAGAAAGCTGAGTGCTGAAGAATTGATGCTTTTGAGCTGTGGTGTTGAAGACTCTTGAGAGTCCCTTGGACAGCAAGGAGATCAAATCAGTCCATCCAATAGGATATCAGTCCTGGGTGTTCACTGGAAGGACTGATGTTGAAGCTGAAACTCCAATACTTTGGTTACCTGATGTGAAGAGCTGACTCATTTGAAAAGACCCTGATGCTGGGAAAGATTGAGGGCAGGAGGAGAAGGAGATGACAAGAGGATGAGATGGTTGGATGGCATCACCGACTCGATGGACATGAGTTTGGGTAAACTCTGGGAGTTGGTGATGGACAGGAAGGCCTGGCGTGCTGCAGTCCATGGGGTCGCAAAGAGTTGGACGTGACTGAGTGACTGAACTGAACTGAACTGAGCTGAAATTGTCATGGCACCTCTGGGTGTGTCATTTCACTTGCTGATTGAGGATCAAGGTCTAGTCTTGTCTGCCATCTTGGTCCCATTTGATTCTAATCAGTTTGTGTTGTGTCCTTGGGCTATGTCATTTTTCCCAAAGTTGTGCCCTGCCCCTTTCCCTCTTGTTACAGATAGAGATGCTAATTAATGTTAGAATATATAATAATTAAGAGCACTAACCTCTTAAGAGTTCAAACTTACGGCTTCAAATTCTGGCTTCTCAACTTCCATCTGTGTGACCTTGTGTAAGTCACAAAATCTTTCCACAGAGGAGGTGAGAAGGTGGCTGGCTTTCAGAACCGTTCTCAGCAACAAAACTCTTGATAGTTTGTGGGAAAAGGCCAGAGGTTGTGCACAGATGGAGGATAAGCTGAGATGGAGCTTTCTAATTGCATCCCTTTATCTCCTCATATTTTCTAAAAGATTCATTACCTGTCCCGTAAACACCATGTAGCAGAAAGGTGACTGGGCTGGTCCAGGGCTGGCCTGAAGTGGCATGGTCACATGAAGGCATAGTGGGGTTGGAAAGCTCATAGAGAAAGTGTGCTCGGGGTGATTGGTAACTAGCCAGTACTTCCCTAGCCCTCCCTCCACCTGCTGGACTGGGCAATTATAACAAATAACTCCCTATCTCTATCAGTTCCATTCAGTTGCTCAGTCGTGTCTGATTCTGTTACCCCACGGACTGCAGCACGCCAGGCTTCCCTGTCCATCACCAACTCCCAGAGCTTGCTCATACTTATGTCCATCAAGTCGGTGAGGCCATCCAACCATCTCATCCTCTGTTGCCCCCTTCTCCTCCTGCCTTCAATCTTCCCCAGCATCAGGGTCTTTCCCAATGTCAGTTCTTCACATCAGGTAACCAAAGTATTGGAGTTTCAGCTTCAGCATCAGTCCTTCCAATGTATATTCAGGACTAATTTTCTTTAGGATGGACTGGTTGGATCTCCTTGAAGTCCAAGGGACTCTCAAGAGTCTTCTCCAATGCCATAGTTAAAAGACATCAATTCTTTGGTGCTCATCCTTCTTTATGGTCCAGCTCTCACATCCAAACATGACTACTGAAAAAACCACAGCTTTGACTAGATGGAACTTTGTCGGCAAAATAATGTCTCTGCTTTTTAATATGCTGTCTAGGTTGGTCATAGCTTTTCTTCCAAGGAGCAAATGTCTTTTTCATGGCTGAAGTCACCATCTGCAGTGATTTTGGAGCCCAAGAAAATGAAGTCTGTCTCTATGGGTGCCTATAAATCCCTATGGGTGCCTGTGTGCTAAGTCACTTCAGTCATATCCGATTCTTTGTGATCCTATGGACTATAACCCACCAGGCTCCCTTCTCCATGGGATTCTCCTGACAAAAGTACTAGAGTGAGCTGCGGTGCCCTGCTCCAGGGGATCTTCCTCACCCATGGATCAAACCTGTGTCTCTTAAATCTCTTGCATTGGCAAGCAGCTTCTTTACCACTAGCACCACCTGTGCTAAGGTGCTTAGTTGCTCAGTCATGTCCAACTCTTTGTGACCCCATGGACTCTAGCCCACCAGACTCCTCTGTCCATGGAATTCTCCAGGCAAGAATACTGGAGCAGGTGGTCATTTCATTCTCCAGGGGATCTTCCCAACCCAGGGATCAAACTCAGGTCTCCTGGGTTGCAGGCAGATTCTTTACTGTCTGAGCCACCTGGGAAGCCCCTATATATCCTTAGACACAGTGAAATAAAAGATTATGAAAAATAAGCAAAAATTGTTTTTAAAACTTGCAGAGAAAAATAGTAGCTTACTCAAAAAGGAAGAATAATTAAACTGACTTCAGATCTCTCAAACACCACCACAGAGGCAAGGAGACTGTGCTATAATAACTCCAGTGTGTTGAAGGAAAGGAACTTTTAGATAGGACAGACTAAAAACAATCTCAGGCACGCAGGGTCTTGGATGGTTTAAGATAGAGAAAGCACAAACATTAAAGACAGTACAGCAGTACAATGAACATATGATGAAGGAGAATTTTTGTGCATTTGCTCAGTAAAGAATCTTTTTAAAAAATTAAAAAAAAAAAGAATCTTTTTCAATCATTCATTATTGCTATGACATATTTAAGACTTTCTTTTCTCCCCAGATGTTTATTCGCTCAGTCGTGCCCAGCTCTTTCCAACCCCATAAACTGTAGCCTGTGAGTTTCCTCTGTCCATGGGGATTCTCCAGGGGAGAATACTGGAGTGCATTGCCATGCCCTCCTCCAGGGGATCTTCCCAACCCAGGGATTAAACCCAGGTGTCCTGCACTGCAGGCAGATTCTTTACAATCTGAGCCACCAGGGAAGTCTTTTTTTTCCTCCCAAGGTGAGTATTATATTAAAATTTGTAGTTCATTCTATTGTATTTCTTTTTGTAAAAAAAAGTTATTTATTTATTCTTGGCTGCATTGTGTCTTCATTGGTGCATGAGGGCTTTGTCTGGTTGTGGCAAGTGGCGGCTATTCATTGTTGTGGTGCACCAGCTTCTTATTGCAGTGGCTTCTCTTGTTGTGGAGCACCAGTTCAGTAGTTGTGGTGCATAGGGCTTCCCAGGTGTACTAGCGGTAAAGAACCCACCTGCCAATGCAGGAGACTTAAGAGATTCAGGTTCAGGAGATCTCTGAGTCAGGAAGATCCCTTGGAGGAGGGCATGGCAACCTAGTCCAGTATTCTTGCCTTGAGAATCCGTTGGACAGAGGAGCCTGGTGGGTTACAAGTCCATAGTGTAGCAAAGAGTTGGACATGACTGAAGCAACTTAGCAAACAGACATATAATGTGCCTGCACACACACACACACACGCACACACACACACACACATGGGCTTAGTTGCTCTATGGCATGTGGAATCTTCCCGGACCAGGGATCAAACCTGTGTCCCGGTCTTAACCACTAGACCACCAAGGAAGCCCCATTTTATTGTATTTCTGATGATTGCTTTATTTGGCATCTTACTATGGACTTATTTGATATTTAGGCAGCTACAAACTCCCAGAAAAAGGCAGAAATGGCAATGGAGACAATTAAAGAGATGATAAAATTACTATTAAGAATGGTAATATAAAAGAATAACCAAAGGAGGAAATTGTTAGGATATATAAACACAAAATTGAACTTTCCCTGTTGTCAAAAGGGAAAGACTTCCCCTCCATTTTATTTCAAGTATTTCCTTGAGAAATCTAGCATTTGTGAATCCTTCCTCTGCCTCTTTGGTATATATGCACGTATTTTTAAAAGCTAAATAAGCCTCTTGTCAGCCCATAAGCCAGTAATGTTTTTCCTGAGTCTTGGAGCCATCTCTTTGAAATGTGGATGTCAAGCAAGATAAGCACCCTGGCTCCCTGTCACGTGAGAGTTAACCTAGGTCCCTGGTTCCAGACTGTAAGCACCTATCATAGAGATAGGAGTTGAATTTTTCCTCCGGATCCAGGCAATTAGCTAGCACAGATGGCTGCTACAGCTACCTGGTGAATTTAGGACTTGCCTGGGACTATTTGGGGCTTCCCTGGTGGCTCGGCGGTAAAGAATCTGCCTGCAATGCAGGAGACGCAGGTTTGATACCTGGGTCGCCAAGGTCCCCTGGAGAAAGAAACGGCAACCCACTCCAGTATTCTTGCCTGGGAAATCCCACGGACTGAAGAGCTTGGCCGGCTACAGTCCAAGTTGCAAACAGTTTTGCAACTTGTTTTGGTCGCAAAACAGTCAGACATGACCGAACCACTAAACAACTGGGAGTATTTAGCTCTCACCCTTAAATGCCACTGTGAAGCCAGCAAATGAGCTGCATACCAGGACTTTCTGGCTCCTCCCACCACTTCTGGCTCCTCCCATCACCTCTGGCTCCTCCCATCACTTTTGGCTTGTATGAAACACTACATCTCAAAGTGTGAGATCTGGCTTCCCAAACAGCTTGCTCAAATGGCCAGATGATGCAAATATGGGGGAGTTAATGCCTATAGGATACATTTTGATTTATGAGAAAAGAAACTGGGAGTGAGCCAGACAGATAAATTCTCCTTCCTTCTTTTCTCTCATGCACTGTTTCAAGCAGGGTTTCTCTGTATAGTCTGTCTGGAGATGTACTATATGGTCCAAAGGCTGTTTCCTTGGGAACCTGTGCTAAAAACAAGGGCATTCAAACACTTTAAGGCAGGGTTAAGTGTTGATTGTG
The DNA here is from genome assembly GCF_963930625.1 of Muntiacus reevesi. NCBI lineage: Eukaryota > Metazoa > Chordata > Mammalia > Artiodactyla > Cervidae > Muntiacus > Muntiacus reevesi. The sequence goes on along the minus strand of NC_089271.1, from coordinate 51,723,793 downwards.
GAGGACCCAGGTCTGGAGAGAGTAAAATTTTCCCAATAAGAAAATGGAAAATTTGAGGATTAGGGATAGAGGAAAGCAATAGAAGAATCAGTAGTAGAATAATTAAAGGTGATATTTTTGGACAAAAAAGGCAGTTCAGGTGACTTTTGCAGCAAACTGCTTAGCTCTGTAAAATATATACTTCCTTCGGTTCTCCCAGTCTCCCCTATGAAATTTTCAATAAATTATCCTTCTGTAATCATTGTCTTATGAAATGAAGTTTCTTTGGAGAATAAAACAGATTGAGTCCTGCACCAAAATTGGTGAAGGGAAACTTCAGAGTAGAGCCTGGGGAAATAGCAGGTCTCAGAGGGTCTAAACCTGCTACATGAAGAAGCCCAGGCTGGCCTATTGGAGGATAAGACCACAGGAAGCAAGGACTTACCCTAGCTGAAGCATCAATCCACCTGCCAACTGACTGTAGTTATATCAATGATCCCAGGCAAAACCAGCAGAAAAAATGCCTGGCTCAGTCCAAATAGCTGACCCACAAAATCCTGAGCAAATCAATATTTTTTTGCAATAAGAAGTAATAATAATAGTAATAACCATTTAGAAAATAAAATGGACAAAAATTAAATTTGTATACTGTCAAAAATGCACAATGTATCTAAAACAAGACAATAGGAACAAGGTGGCAGATACAGCCCATATGCCCACCTTACATCCCACCCAACATCCTATTGATTTGGGAGGAAAAATGTTTTTAAGGATAAATTCTCAACAGTTCAGCCACTCAGTTGTGTCTGACTCTTTGTGGCCCCATGGACTGCAGCACGCCAGGCCTCCCTGTCCATCACCAACTCCCAGAGTTTACTCAAACTCATGTCCATTGAGTCCATTTCATCCTCTGTCGTCCCCTTCTCCTCCCGCCTTCAATCTTTCCCAGCACCAGGGTCTTTTCAAATGAGTCAGTTCTTTGCATCAGGTGGCTAAAGTATTGGAGTTTCAGCTTCAGCATCAGTCCTTCCAATGACTATTCAGGACTGATTTCCTTTAGGATGGACTGGTTTGATCTCCTTGCTGTCCAAGGGACTCTCAAGAGTCTTTTCCAACACCACAGTTCAAAACCATCGATTCCTCCTTGCTCAGCTTTCTTTAGAGTCCAACTTACACATCCATACATGACTACTGGAAAAACCATAGCTTTGACTAGATGGTCCTATGTTGGCAAAGTAATGTCTCTGCTTTTTAATATGCTGTCTAGGTTGGTCATAGCTTTCCTTCCAAGGAGTAAGCATTTTTTAATTTCATGACTGCAGTCACCATCTGCAGTGATTTTGGAGCCCCCCAAAATAAAGTCAGCCACTGTTCCTACTGTTTCCCCATATATTTCCCATGAAGTAATGGGACCAGATGCCATGATCTTAGTTTTCTGAGTGTTGAGCTTTAAGCCAGCTTTTTCACTCTCCTCTTTCACTTTCACCAAGAGGCTCTTTAGTTCTTCTTCATTTTCTGCCATAAGGGTGGTGTCATCTGCATATCTGAGGTTATTGATATTTTTCCTGGCAACCTTGATTCCAGCTTGTGCTTCATCCAGCCCAGCGTTTCTTATGATGTACTCTGCATATAATTTAAATAAGCAGGGTGACAATATACAGCCTTGATGTACTCCGTTTCCTATTTGGAACCAGTTCCTATGCACTACTGCTTTTTATAGCATCAGACTTTACTTCCATTACCAGTCACATCCACTACTGGGTGTTGTTTTTGCTTTGGCTCCATCTCTTCATTCTTTCTAGAGTTATTTCTCCACTGATCTCCAGTAGCATATTGGGCACCTACTGACCTGGTGAGTTCATCTTTCAGTGTCCTATCTTTTTGCCTTTTCATACTGTTCATGGGATTCTCAAGGCAAGAATACTGAAGTGGTTTGCCATTCCCTTCTCCAGTGGACTACATTTTGTCAGAACTCTCCTCCATGACCTGTCCATCTTGGGTGGCCCTACAGGGCATGGCTCATAGTTTCATTGAGTTAGACAAGGCTGTGGTCCATGGGATCAGATTGGTTAGTTTTCTGTGATTGTGGTTTTCATTCTGTCCGCCCTCTGATGGAGAAGGTTTATGGAAGCTTCCTGATGGGAGAGACTGACTGAGCAGGAAACTGGGTCTTGTTCTGATAGGCCATGCTCAGTAAATCTTTAATCCAATTTTCTGTTGATGAGTGGGGCTGTGTTCCCTCCCTGCTATTTACCTGGGGCCAAACTATAGTGGAGGTAATGAAGATAATGGCTACCACCTTCAAAAGGTCCCATGCACGCACTCCTTCACTCAGTGCCCCAACCCTGCAGCAAGCCACTGCCAGCCACCGCCGACCCACGCCTCCGCCGGAGACTCCTGAACACTTCCAGGCAAGTCTGGGTCAGTCTCTTGTGGGGTCACAGCTCCTTTAACCTGGGTCCTAGTACACACAAGTTTCTGTTTGTGCCCTCCAAGGGTTTATTTCCCGGTCTTGTGTAATTTCTGGCGGCTCTATGGTGGGGTTAATGGTCACCTCCTCCAAGAGGGTATATGTCCTACCCAAGTCTGCTGCACCCAGAGCCCCTGCCCCTGCAGCAGTCCACTGCTGAGCCGTACCTCCACAGGAGACGCTCAAACACAGTTCTGTCTCAGTCTCTGTGGGGTCTCTGGGTCCTGGTGCAGACAAGGTTTGTTTGTGCCTTCTGAGCGTCTCTGGCAGGAATGGAGTTTGATTCTAAATGCGAATTCGCCCCTTCTACCATTTTGCTGGGGTTTCTCCTTTGCCCTTGGACATGGGCTATCTCCTCACAGCTGCTCCAGCTGCCGCACAGCTGCCGCTCCGGTGCCTACCATCTTTCTGGGGCTTCTCTGACCTCGGACATGGGGTATCTCCTCACCGCTACTTACCTGGGGCTAAACTATGGTGGAGGTAATGACGATAATGGTGACTTCTTTCAAAAAGCCCCATGCACGCACTGCTACGCTCGGTGCCTCCAACCCTGCAGCAGGCCACCGCCGACCCACACCTCCACTGGAGACTCCTGTACAGTAACGGGCAAGTCTGGGTCAGTCTCTTGTGGAGTCTCTGCTCCTTTCTCAAGTCCAGGAAAATAAGAAACAGTGCTGGTTGGCACTAGAAATACTGAGGCACTCCTGGGAGATAGAAAGAAGTGGGATTAGACTTACACAGACATCCGAGGAGATGAGATCACAACTCTGATTACCAGAGGCAAGAGCCATTCTTTGTAATGAAGCCTTTGAAAAACTCCAAACTTAGAATCAACAGGCAGAAACAGCAGAAGTCGGTCTTAGAATAATCAGGTTAAGTTAATTCAAAGGTTCGTTTGTACAGTTTTTGAACTGTGGTGTTGGAGAAGACTCTTGAGAGTCCTTGGGACTGCAAGGAGATCAAACCTAAAGGAAATCAGTCCTGAATGTTCATTGGAAGGACTGATGCTGAAGCTGAAACTCCAATATTTTGGCCACCTGATGTGAAGAACTGACTCCTTGGAAAAGACCCTGATGCTGGGAAAGATTGAAGGCAGGAAGAAAAGAAGACACCAGAGGATGAGATGGTTGGATGGCATCACTGACTCAATGGACATGAGTTTGAGTAAACTCTGGGAGTTGGTGATGGACAGGGAGGCCTGGCGTGCTGCAGTCCATGGGGTCACAAAGAGTTGGACATGACTGAGCGATTGAACTGAACTGTACACTCCACTCCAACACTTCACAGATTGACTGGTATCAATCACTTTTGCCGCTAAGGTTAAACTCTAAGAATTGCTTTTTAAAGAATGTGAAAAATCTGCCCAACTTTCTTATAATACCCATGCATCTATGTGTGCCAAATCACTTCAGTCATGTCCGACTCTTTGTGACCCTATGGACTGTAGCCCACCAGGCTCCTCTGTCCATGGGAGTCTCCAGGCAAGAATACTGGAGTGAGTTGCCATGCCCTCCCCAAGGGGATCTTCACGACTCAGGGATCGAACCCGAGTCTCTTATGTCTCCTGCATTGGCAGGGGGGTTCTTTACCACTAGTGCCACTTGGGAAGCCCATAATACTCATAACAGGCCACAGATACAATCTTGATACATTCCACCACCACTACCATCACTCCTGAAGAAATGTAGAATCCAAGGGACTTTCTCTGAACATAATATAATAAAATGAAAACAACTTTTTCTCTAGGAACTTTAAAAACACCCTTAAAGACTATCTGAAGATGGCTGTTTGAACAAGCTTGTCTACCTCCCCACTGCACCACTGAAATGATGGAAAGGTTTCATTAATTCCTGGAAAAGAAGAAAGGGTGCCATCCAGGAACTGGGAATTGTGAAGGATTTCTAAAAAAAGAAAGCAGTGCAGATAAGGTTTACAAGTGTGAAGAGAACCAGAAGCCCAAAGAAGCAGGTGGAAGCAACTAAGAAAGTAAGAGTATATCCAGAGAAACCCCAGGTGGAGGGTAAATACATAGAAAGAGCAAGAACTCTCCCCAGAACTACAGGTCTAGTTGGGTCATCAACACCCTTACATGGTTGGACAGCACTCTACTGATTTCTAATGATGGTGAACTCCCTACTTGCTACCTGAGAAGGGCCTGAGGTTAGGTGTGGGGAATTCTGAGAAGAAAGCAAATTAGAGACTGAGGCACCTTCAGACTCCACAGTAATAATGAAAGAGAGAAACACATTTGTAGAGAGGGGATCACTTCCAGTCTGTGTGCTCCATGGTCAATCACCCCAAAGTGAACAGGATCCTCAGGTGTCCTACCCACTTATGGACAGTCTGAATGGGTGCTACCTCAATCCATGCATTTTGTGAATACCACGTGCAGATAAAACTGTAAAACACATAAAACGTTGTTCAAAGCAACATTGTCCTATGCCAAGGGTTCAAAAACCGTTCCTACAAGAACATGTGTCTCCCTAAAGGAGAATAAATCAATTTACTAAACCAAGAGAATAAAGTGAACTGGACTCAATCCAAAGCAATATTATGAAGACAGTATATTTTTCTCATTGTCTCCCAGTCTCATTTCTGCCTTTGTCCCCCACCCAGTACCTTCCATCGAAAGTAGAAATATGTTTACCATGGTTCCTATATAATTCCTTCTACAGTGTAGTTGGTTGGCTGATTTTCAATGTAAATGGTGTCTACCCCTACCAGTGCACCCCAAGCCCTCTGTCTCTAATAGAAGAGTAAATCTGTCCCCTTTAGCAGTTCCTTTAGATGTGAACTGGACAGCAGGGTCTGGCCACTCCCCTGAGTCTCAGGCCCCCTACCAACCATGTAGGCTCTTTTGAGAGATACTATAATAGGAAATAAAGCTAACAAAAATGGGCAAAATGTGGATACAATAAATTACAAAATTTTATAGAAGACTAAAGAAAGACCTTAAAAATGGAGACAAAGCCCAGGTTCTTGGATAGGAAGACTCAACTGCATAAAGATGTCATTAACCCCCAAATTGATCTATGAATTAATTGAAATTCCAGTCAGAATCCCAACAGGGACCCTTTTTTTTCAATCATGGAACTTGACCAATAGATTCTAAAATGTACCCAGGAGTTCAAAGGACCTAAAGAAGTACAAAAAGGAAGGATTTGTCTTCTGAACAGTCAATCCTACTGTGGAGCTGTGGTCCCTGACATGGGATGGTGCTGGCACAGGGATTAGCAGATTGATCCTGGGACAGAAAAGAAAGCTGAGAAACAGAACTACACACAAATACCCTTGACTTTAAGCTGAGGTGGCCCTCAGAGCAGTGGGAACAAGAGGACTCATTCATCATAAACTTTCTCCCTTAAGAGGATGACAGGCACCCATCTCTCACCTTGTCATCCTTTCTTACAGAGTTTTGTACACAGTCAAGGCTTAATAGGTGCCTCATGATAAATTGAGTGAGAAAAATTGTACTATTTGCCTACCCTCGCTGAGAGATTGCCTCTGTCTAATGCCTGAAATCTCTCCATTTAAACAACATTCCTTTAGCTAGGGGTTTCAACCTTGGCACCATTGGCATTTGGGGGGGGTTGGATTATTTTTCTTGGGGGGCACTGTTCTCTGCATTGTAAGTTGTTTAGCAGCATCCTTGATCTCTATCCACTAGATGCCAGTAGCCTATCTCCCTATCAAGTCATGACAGCCAAAAATGTTTCCAGACATTGCTGAGTGTCCCCTAGGGGAACAAGATCCACACCTGCCCTCTCCCATTGAGAACCACTGGTTTAGGCAGTTCTCCCGCACCATACTCTCTTTTATGATGTCATACCCTCCTTGTGGTTGACTTTAGAATGTTCACAAATATCCTCTGCTTCCATGGGACTGCACACTTTCACCCCTTTGAGGGTCAGAGTTGGTCATTTGATAAGTTGGTTCATGCTTAGTCATTCTTTTCTCTCTGCTGGGCCACCCATGGGGCTACTCTGTGTCCTTGAGATCTAGCATGAAGGTGTTGATAATGTGCAGAAGAGCCCAGTCTATCTGCAGTGGGTGTGCAGCATCAGTGAGAAATAAACTCTGATTGTCTGTCATTTCTTTATAACCCAATCTACCCTGAGCTGGCATCTCTCTCCACCAAAAGGAGAGAGCCTGAGCTGGCATCTCTCTCCACCTGTTGTGAAATAGAAAAAATTTATATTGGCCTCTTCCCTTGGTTCCTGGAACAGAGCTCCAAAACCAGTGTAATTTCCTACGTGATAAGAGCACTAACAGCATCTTTTGTTCTAATGAGGCAACTCTGAGTAGGGTCCTTGTCACCAGAAAGACCAAGCTATGATTACAAGCTTGGAATTTTCAGCCCCAACCCCCATCCTCTAGAGAAGGGAGAGGGCTGGAAATGGAGTTAATATTTGATCATGCCTACATGAGGAAGCCTCCATAAAATCCCAATAGCATGGAGTTCTGGGACCTTCCATGTGGATGAACACATCCATCCTGAGAGAGTGGGCACCCCAATGCCACAGAGACACAAGCTGTTGTGCCTCGAATCCTTCCAAAACTTACCCCAGGTTTCTCTACATCTGGCTGTTCATCTGTATCCTTTATCATGTCCTTTATTATATAATAAACCAGTAAATGTAGGTAAGTGCTTCCCTGAGTTCTGTGACCTATTATAGCAAATGACCGAATTTGAGAAGGGGGTCATGGGAACCTCTGATTTACAGCTGGTTGTTCAGAAGTACAGGTGACAACTTGGGACTATGAACTGGCATCTGAGGTGGAAGGGACAATCTTGTGGGACTGAGCTCTTAACTTGTCTGCACAAACTCCCGTTAGTGTCAAGATTGAATGGAAAAAAAAAAAAGATTGAATGGAATTGTAGGACACCCAGCTGATGACGCTGAGAATTTCTTTGGTGTGAGGAAAAAACCCACACATCCCAGAAGTGTTGTGAGTGTGGTAGTAGCGTGAGAGTGAAAAAGAGACATGAGTGTTTTCCCCAGACATCTGGGATGGCTCATCCCTACCCAGGTCAAGCCTGGGCCAAGCCTGGGAGCAGGAAGCCTCTAGGTTACACCTTCCAGGGGACCCTGGCTCAGAGGGGCATCATGAGGTTTCCTTGAACCTTCCCTGCAGGACTCAAAGCAGCAAGTCACCTGTTGGACACACAGTGGAACCCTGGAGAAGGACTTTCCAAACGGCAGGTTGTGATTCATGGCCAATAGACTATTTTAAGAATTCTGAAAAGAATTGCACATTTTAAGTGAATTAGAATGAAATAACATAGCACATCACAAACAGAATAGAAAATATTGTTGAATATCACACATATAAGGGTCAATATTGTTCTGTGAAGCATTTGCTTTAAAGTCACTTGTAAAATGTGTTCTTTACTGTGGGTCTTGGTGAATAAAGCTCAGAACTGTTTTCTTGTGATGGATGTACTGTTCTCTTTCACACGTCCTTGTGTTTTCCCAATTCTTTACTAAGAATAGGATTCATTGTTTTTGCCCACTCTGTGACTTGTGGGATCTTAGTTCCCTGACTAGGGATTGAACTCAGAACCGTGGCAGTGAAAGCACAGAGTCCTAACCACTGGACTGCCAGGGAATTCCCAGAATTTTGCTTTATAAAGAATCTTAAAAATTATTGAAAGAGAAACAAGAAAGACTGGAAGTAAAAAAAAAAAAACCAGAAAGTCATTTTGGATGCTCATCAGAAGAGCACATGCACCCACATTGGACCCCAGGCTTGATTCGGGGTGCATTTGGGGCCACATACAGGCTGACCTCTGACATCAGGCAAAACCATAGTCTCTCTGCATCTCAAAAATTGGATCTGTCAAAAGGAGGAGGAGGGGGGAGGAGGAAGAGAAGGAGGAAAAGGAGGGAGGGAAGGAGCTGTATCTACCCAGGGAACCTAAGGGAAAATGCTCATCATGACTCCAGAGTGCTTTCAAGCCACACTTCCCTGCACCTGTCTCCTCTGCTGGGAAATTCAGCTGGTTCATCCAATCTTCTTCAGGAGAAAGGAAAATCAAATCTTTCTGTATCTCTTTTGGATGTCCTCTTCTGTATTTGCATGGACAATAAGGTACATGATGTTCATTAGCAGATTATTAAATTTGAGTAATGAAGAATGAAACTAGGGTAAAACAGAATTTATTTCTTCTTACAGCAAAGGCCAAGGTATCCAATCACCTGCAGAATCCTGCTCCAGGACTGGGGGCTGGGGTACAGCATTCATCAAATTAGAAGCTAGCAAGTTTACCTGAGGCACAGGTAGAGTGACCTCACTGACCTGAGCAGCACCCATGTTTCCCTGCAGCATCAGGAAGGGTGTGCTGACAGTTCTAGGGGACCTCTGCCCCTAACCACCTGACCCCTCAAGGCTGTGATAACCCACACTTTGCCCTGGGTCTCCCTTGCCTCTCTGCCAGACCCTCTCCCACCCACCTGTTTATCTCTGTCCTTCCCTGCCCCTACTAGCACCAGGTCTGCCTCTCCCTCTGGGCATGCTCTGTCTCTAGGGTTCCTTGTCTTGGAAAAACGACTCCACATCCTCTACCCTAGATTTGAGGCAGAACTCAGAGCTCATTCAAGTCTCTCCAACCCCCAAATATGTACCTATCTTCCTTAGTGTCTCTGAAGTCACAGTGAGTTACAAGCTCAGCTCTCCCTGCATGTGCCAGCTGGAGGAACTCTGGCATGAAGCTGGAGGTCTGTTGGTGTTTCTGTCTCTCACTACCTCTCTCTCTAGCTATATGTAACATCTACAATATCATAATGATGATAATGTCTGTCTGTGCACAGAGGTTGATTGTGGAGATTGATTGTGGAGGTTGATTGTGGGAAAATCCATACAAGATGCTTAGTATCACCCAAGGCACTTTGCAAGTCTAAGATGAATGTTAATTGCACTTCCGATGGTTATTATGGAAGGTGAGCTGAGAGGGGAAGACCCCAAGGGATCACACCTCTCTCCTTCTTGCAGACATTGTTCCTGGCCTGGGATGCAGACTCCTGGGCCTGGGACTTCTCTCACACAAAGGTATGACCTTGAATGACAAGACATTATTATTCCTGGAGGAGTAAGTGGGGACTCAGGTAAACCTGGAAGCCCTAGCCATGCAGCCACTGCTAGGAGGGTCAACCCTGTGAGGAAGAGTGTGTCTCAGAACATGCTGGTCAGAGAGGGTTTATGTGGGTGTCCATGTCTGTCCATACCCCCAGCTATGCTTCCTTTCCTACCTGTCTGTCATGGTCTATGGCACCTCTCAGGTCTAGAGCTCCTCAGTCTCCTAGGATAAGCCCCTTTTAGGCAGGGACCCCCACCCTCAAGGTCTTTAGGAGACCAGACCCAGGCCTAGCCCCAGGACTGCTGTGTGGACAGCAATCCTGTGACCCTGCAGCTGTCATAGAGTTTTGTAGGAGAGGGTAAACTCAATTCTGGCCCAGCAACCATGGATCCAACCTGGAGTTACAGGGACCAGTCAGAGTCCAGTAGCCCATCCTCTGCTGATTTATGGTTTCTCCCATCTTTGATCCAAATCTGTTGGGGTGAGGGGGACAAGTCCAGAGGTGGGATGAAGGGAGGGGTAGGGGAGATGGCAGCTTCAGCAGGAGAGTGGAGACCTTCCAAGGCTGGATGAGAGCCAGGAGGCCAAGGTGATGGGCAGTGGATGGTCAAAATGGTGCAACACTGCCGCCATCTGGGGCTGGTGTTTGATGTCCCATGCAAGTCACCTTGGATTTCTGTTGGTAGCTTTAATGTCCCCCAACACACACAATGATTTATTCTAAAATAGACTCTTCTCTTCCCTTCCCCAGAAATGACTGTTCCAGCTCTGTGGCCTGCAATGGTCCATCTTGGAGAGAACTGTCCCATTCTTAACACTTGACTCCCATCCCAGCTCCCAAGCCCTTGGACCTGAGTTGGGCAATTTTCTGCCTCTGTCCAGTGGACTTTTCCATCTTTTGCTCCCTTGAATCATGACTAAGTGAACTCTTCCATTACAGTTCACCATGGGCCTGACACTGGACCTCTTCTTCCCTATTCCTCCATGTTCCCTAACTGACAGTTTCATCTCTGTCTCCTCCCACACACTTTCAAATGAACTGTCCCAGCCCCATGAGCCTGAAGATCTTAGAGAGAGCAACAGCCAAGGTGTCCAACCACCTGCAGAATCCCGCTCCAGTATAGAACAGGTACAGTATTCATCAAAATAAAAACTAGCAACAACCCCCGCTAGACTGGCACCTTCATGTGGGCAGGAACTGTTGTTTATCTTGTTCCCTGATGTCTCTCCAGGACCTAGAATGGCGCTCAGTACACAGTACAGACTCATTAGGTGTTGGATGAATGAACACTATGACACAACAATTCCATTTCTAGGAACATGTGCTAAAGAAACACTGATACAGGTGCACAGTGCTGTGTGCACAAGAGTGGGAAGAGCAAACAACTGGGAAAAACTTGTAAACGTTTACTGTCAGTGACTGATGCTGAGTGAATGAATAATGGGGGTTTGGAGCACCGGCTGAACAGGAAACAGAGTGAGACAGACTTGTTCAGGACATGCTGCTAATGGGGAAAAGCAGGTGAGAGATGCTCATATTGGTACCCTGTGTGTGTGTGTGTAAATACGGAAAAAAATGTTTGCAATAAAACACACAGAACTGCCCTTAGTAGTTACATCTGGAGAGGGGGAGGTTAGTGCTGTTCTGTACAAAGGATACACGACAATATTTGTTTATTTTTAAGGTAGAGGCATGGATGTGTGTGCATGCTAAGTCACTTCAGTCGCGTCCAACTTTGTGTGATCCTATGAACTGTAGCCTGCCAGGCTCCTCTGTCCATAAGATTCTCTAGGCAAGAATACTGGAGTGGGTTGCCAATGCCCTCCTCCAGGAGATTGCCCTGACCAAGGGATCAAACCTGCGTCTCATTTGGCAGGCAGGTTCTTTACCACTAGCACCACCTGGGAAGCCCTAGAGGCATGGACACATAGACAGAAACACACATTAGGTATATGTCTTGCTCATTAACACAACTTTAATAACTAACAACGGTTGGCACACAGTAAGAAAAATCTTGTTTAACTGTTGTGAACTCCTTCTTTCACGTGCTAGGAATTCAAAGCCGTGCCCATGTTCACGAATAGCCACCAAGTTTTGCTTCTTATCATGGGCACTTGTCACATCCCTGAGGGTGAGGCAAGGAAAGAGAAGGAAAATAAGTGACAACGAGTTCCCACTGACTGATAAATTACTATTCAGCTCCTCATTTTGAACTGCATGGCCCCTGTGCACTCCCGATTCCATCCTGCCTTGTGGTCTATGTGCACCTCTCACTGCTCCTTAAGACCAACCTTCTGTTCAGGCTGCAGTGACTCTGTCAACTGTCCAGTGAGTTTTTTGGCTAGAGGAAGGTGTGGCCTACATGCTAGAAGCTGACCTGGGGTTTGGGAGCCCACAGCATCCTGGGGAGGGAAGATCTCTGGATATACAGAGCAGGAAGTAGAAAAAGCATGGGAATCCTTCTCATTGAGCCTCAGAGCTGCACCCCCAAGGGACTGGGAGAAAGGAAAAAGTGACAAGATGGGATACAACTACCATATGAGAACAGTGACTTTTGCAGGAATGTGGGGATGGAGAGAAAGGTCACTTACAGAGTTAGTCATCTTCCTCGGGATCACTGATCTCTTCATAGGCCACTGGTTTTCTTTCTCGCAGTCTGTGGACCCAAACATTAACATTCTTTCTCTTGGATCCTGGAGAAGAGTTGGTAAATGGGGGTTGGGTGGGTTAGGGAGTGTCGGGTCCTGTTTTGTCAGATAAGGAGATGCCTTCTCCCTCCCAAGTGGCCACAGGACTTCTACATAGTCTGTTTTGCACACTTTCTGGCTCGAAGAGGCTGAGAGGTTAAACCCACACCAAAACACACCAAATACACACCAAACAGCAGTTAAGAGTTTTAGCTTCTGGCTCCTTTCATCATCAGGTTTAGTGTCCCAGTAAGCAAGCTTAGATTACTTACCACATTTATTCCGACCTTCTTTCACTCAGCAGATACGTTAAGGGCATACTGTGTGTCAGGCATTGAGCTGAGGGTGGGGATAAAACTCTGAGTAAGATGTGTTCCCAAGTTATCACAGATGGAATGACCTGAGTTCCCCCACCAGGGATTGAACCCATGCTCCCTGCAGAGTAAGCGCAGTCTTAACCACTGGAGTGCCAGCAAAGTCCTTTGAATTGAACACCTTTGAAGAGCCTGCGAACTCTGATTCTTTATTTCCATTTTATGGACTAGGAATCTGGAGGTCAGAGAATTTGAAAGGCTTCTTCCAGTTACATGGCTTTCATATCGACGACAACTCAGATCTGTGATTCTGTAAGTTAGCTTTAAAAAAAAAAATTTGGCCATGCCAGTGGTTTGTGGGATCTTAGTTCCTTGATCAGGGATCAAATCCAGGCCCCAGCAGTGAAGACCCTGGAAGTCAGCTCAAAAGTTTCAGCTGGAGCTGAGCAAGCTCTCAGCCCAGCCTGGCCCTAGGCCTGTCCAGGATCCATCTCCCATGACTAACCCATTCACTTGAACATGGCCAGGGAAGACAGAGGAGTTGTTCCCAAACAAGTAAGAAAAGTTGTTTCTCTTACCTGATGTTTTCTTACTCTGCTGAGAAGAGGTACTTTCGTTGTCCCGGGGGCACAGCTGTCTCTGAGCCTGCTCTGGGCCTGATGTTCCTGGTTCTAACTCCGAATGTTTTTTTTCCTTTACAGGCTTCTTGGACTCCACCTTTTTAACGTGAAAGTCACATACAATCAGTATCCATTTCTCAAGTGCTTTAGAGCTTACAAAGTGTTTTCTTGTGCAGTGCCTTAATTAACGTTCTCAACAAGTCTGGGGAATCATTATATTACCTGTACCTAAATTATGAATAATCTAGGAAGTTAAAAGGAAATGGAATGGTCTAAATGAAGGGTGTTTCCAGGATTAGAATGCTTGTTTTCACGCTTTTTCCAGACTGACACCCTCACCAAAAGAAATCTCCATGTGAGCAGGAGTGTGGTACATGGAAGATATGGGAAAGTAGAGCATTCTAACAGTCCATGAGGTCTATGAAAATGAGGAGGGGCTTCTATAAAATCTAAGGGATTGAAGATAAGCTAGTTGACAGCTGCGGGAACAATGTACAGAGGGGACAAAACACTGCTGGCAAATGGTGTGGGAGAGATGAATATAGGGAAAGGAGAAGAGAGAATGGTTCACATAAATTCACGCAGACAGCCAAAAAAGTGATGCCAGATGTGACATCCTGTCCTACCTTGGCAAGAACATTTCATGTGGAATTAGGTGAGGTGGTTCCTGTACCAATTCTACTTGTGTCAGGGTGTGTCACTGACCAATGATCTTAAAGCTAACCTTCATTCAGCTCTTGTTTACAAAACTGTGAACGATAACTATATAATCAGTTCCCTTATTTATGTATCAGTAAACAACTGTAAAACAAGCTAAGTGAAAGAAACTTCTAAGGCTATAAATGCTGTTTAAATGTGATAATAATAAAAACAAACACTTTTATGATCCCTCTTTGAATTCTCTCTTCAACCGTGTCTACACTGGTACTGGTAACCCAACCACCAGATCTCTTTACCCTCTAAACTATAGTTTAATCTGCAATTGTGGAAGAACTTATTCAATAAACCTCTAGGGGTCTTCCTGGGCTGGAACTGGGGCTTCAGAGATGCCTCAGGGGCAGATAAGGTCCCTAAGGAGCTCACAGGAGAGGGGCTGACAGCTCAAGTGATTCCCAAACAACACGAAAGGGGCCCTGTTGTGAGAGTGGGTGTCTCAACAGAAGAGTCAGCAGCATCTGCAAAGTTTAGGGGAAATGTCTGAGCTTCAGAAACATGTGAAAAAGCTTATGAATTTGGAAATGGTCTGGGGCTTTGGATTAGACTACTACCACTGCCACTGTTGGGCTCCCCTGGTGGCTTAGATGGTAAAGAATCTGCCTGCAATGCAGGAGACCCAGGTTTGATCCCTGGGTTAGTAAGATCTTCTGGAGAAGGGAACGGCCACTGTGGTCTCAAGCAGATTATTTAACATCTCTATACCACAGTATCTGCATTATTATGAACAGCAGTATTTAATAATACTAATAACACCCTCATTATTATTTGGGAATAATAATAGCAGTAACATTATAGAAGTTTTTTTTTTTTTCATTATAGAAGTTTTAAGGGCTAAATACACTAATCCATGTGAACTGCCTAAAATAGTATGTCATCACTATGAAATCAAAAGAAGTAACAGCTATCACAATTGTTGTTAATTATTATTTAGCTCTTGGTACTACATCAGGAATTGTGATAAAGAGGTCAGGAAAGGGAGGCAGTGAGGGCCAGGCTATTTTCCCAATTTTATCCCAATATTCACATCTACAGAGAGATAAACAGTCTCTGGTTCTTTGGATCAGGGAGGCACTCACCTTCTGGCATTTTCCCAATTGCATGTTGGAAGTCCCTTGAGGAGATTCATCTAAAAGGAGGTGACAAGTCAGAAATTTGTTTTTGTTGTTGGTAAACATTCTCAAGTTGCAGAGACTCTTGTAGTATCAGGGATTTCTGCAGCAGAGGGTGACGAGTCCACTCATCAAGGAGTTACTCTGAGTCTAGCCTTTGAATAACAACAGTTTTGGTATTTATTTGCAGCATCAATTCAGAATTTTTCTTCTGATGGTTTATAAAATGCAAACTAAACCCCATCATTGCCTTATCCTATCCTATTATACATTTCTTACTTTTTTCCCCAAAGAAGTAAATTGATTGGTCTTTAGCCAAAAATCACTCTATACTTAAAATGGTGAATTTCATAGTGCGTCAATTACACCTTAATGAAACTGTTAAATGTGAAATGAACCATGGATGATTTAGTCCAGTGGTTATGGAATGTTTCCAGTATAAAGATACCTCTTTAATATCAAAAACTTTGTAGACCTCTTTAATATCAAAAACTTTGTAGATACTCAAGCACTGGCTTTTTAGCCCTCTTACAGTAATTCTGGGAGCTTGTGGAATCTGGTCTGTTAAACTAGATTCAAACAAAGGACTACTGGAGACATTTTGAACATTCTCACCCTGTCTTCTCACAACTGTGCTGTCAGAGCAAAAGAGCAAATGAACACATCCCATCTCCTTTTTAAGTGAGTACATACACTGCTCAGATGCACAAAGATTTCTAGAATCTGTCACTTTTTAAACCTTACATTGCCTCTGCTCATTGACCAGTAGGAAAGGTCAATGTGTGGAAGATTACTCTCTTAAACTCTCTTCCAAACTCAACACATAGAACCAGGTTCGATTAGGAGTGAGACAACTATTTGGTTTTGATAAAACACAAGCAAACAGCCATATGTCATTACATAATATGTTAATCATTTTCTTAAGATAGTTATTCAATACCTATCTATGCACTATTATTTTGGAAGTTTTGAGTGGATTTACACTTTAAATTTTTCTTAATTATCCTGTGATTCATTAATGGTGCTTAGCAAGAACTAACTCTTTTAAAAAGAAATGTTTCAAACATGCATAAAATTATGGACAATACTATTTGAAACACGCATCTACCATTGGGTCTAGCTGGATTTCAATATTATCTCACAACTACTTCAGATTGCTCTGAGCTCTTTATTCAAAATATAACAAAACACTATAAACAAGTCACAGCTAAAGTCATCTGTGTGGCCCTCACTGATCCCTACCCTCCTTCCTTTTCCACTTCTTCACTCCAGAGTCTGATGGGTTTTATTATCATTCTCGTTTTTATACATTTACCAAATACTTTCTATCCATAAAAATATATATATATATATATATTCTTGTTTTGCATGTTTTAGGGTTATATATGAATGACCTCTGACTGTGCTTAACCTTCTGCATTCAATTTTTTTTTTCACTCAACCATGATGCTTTTGAGGGAACAAAGTCCTGAGAATCTTTCCCCATCTGAAATCCAGCATAAATGGGCTTCAGGAGACTCTTTCCTGTCACTTACCCTTTTCCTTGGGGTTCTCAATTTTAGAATCACGATGCTTGGATTCTGTGGCTCCCTTTTTAGGATGCATGAAAGCTGGTAGGGTACACTTGAGACCTAGAATAATGCAAAATATTTGTTTCTTAACAGACAACCTGAGAGGAGGGGGAAATGCTGGGACACAGCACCAACAGTAAAGTTCATCAGTTGGGCAGGGGGAATCTGAACCACAGCCAGTGAGAGAGAAATGCATGGAATTCAGGTCTGAGCATCTCTGTGACCACTCTCAGCCCACAGTCCTGCACAGGATTTAAAAGAGCAGAAGGCTTGAAAACTGCCCTGGGATTTCTTCCCACAGAAAAGAACAAATGTGGGACACTTGGCATAGCCTAAGAAGAATAAACCATGGCTTGTAAAGAGGAATCGTCATTTATTCCCAGCCTTGTCTGGACCCAGAACATCCTATTACCTAGACGAGTCATGGTTTCATAGTTTCTCTTCATATACACAAAGGTGATTTTCTCCGAGTATCCCAGACGTGCCCACTCCTGCTTAGAGAAGTATTTGGAAATATTCTTGAAAGCCTAAAAAAGAAAGAAAAATAAATCCCAGCAATGACTCAGCTAAACATGTCTGACTTTCAGCCAGGAGCTCTTCCTTGGCTGCAGAGCCTCAATGTTAGATCTATAAAATGGAGCTAATAATCCCTCTCTAGTCATGGCTAACAGAGAAAATGGGTAACATTGCCTAGGCTCTTGTCTGGCATGTAGTAGGTGCTTAATGCTGGTGGCATGCTCTTCTCTCACCTTCCAGAATAGACTGAGAGCCATCCAATCCAGTGCCCCAATGATACCAGGCAAGGACAGAGTGAGGGTCAGAAGCTCTGGATCTCCTCCTGACATGCTGCTCCTTGTTCCCAGTGCCTCTGACCCTCCCCCAACCTCCAATGCCCAGAAATCTAGTCACCATACATTGTCCCCTGGGCCACTCCTCTGCCCTCTCCAGATTAACTCACCTTGGATTCCTTCTCTAATTTTTGCCTATCTTTCCTGGAGTTTTCGGAGAAGCTGCCTCTGTTCATGGCGCTTATCTAGAAGGAACACAGCGTGGGTCTCTCCAGCCACAAGGCCAAAGGTTCTATCAGGGGAGGAAGTGTTGAAGGAACTGCACACTCAGTTAGTCACCTGTAATTAAGGTTCTACTTTTCTCCATCCTTGGCTTATCTGTCCCTGAGGAAGGACATGAGGGTGGGGAAATCAGATGAGAACAGGGAGCTGGAGGTCTCTGAGAGAAGTAGTGATTAGGGATGACATGTTTTCTGTGTGCATGATCAAAGTAGCACTGAGTCTTTGAGGGAGGTTGGTTACTGTTGTTAGTAGCTTGCCTGGTTTGGCTTATTTTGAAGGAAAGATATAAGAAACTTGTTGGGGAAGTAGTGAAGTCAATGTATAGTATTATTGAGGGGGCTGTTTTGAGGCAAAGGAGGACAGGGAAGGTAAGTCCCAGAGATCATATGGTGTCTCTGATTGAAAGGTTTCAGTTTTCAGGCAGAGGGATGTGGGATTTCGCTCTGTTGAAAAGAAATGAAGATCACTAATATGAGTGAATTTAAAGTGTATTACTAGGCCCAAATAAATAAAATCAGAAATGAAGAAGGAGAAGTTACAACCAACACCACATAAATACAAAGGATCATAAAAGATTACCTAGAGATGACATTTTTCACAGAACTAGAAAAAATAATTTTAAATTTTGTGTGGAAACCCCGCCAGTCAGAATGGCTGCTATGCCAGTCAGAATGGCTGGTATCCAAAAGTCTACAAGCAATAAATGCTGGAGAGGATGTGGAGAAAAGGGAAACCTCTTACACTGTTGGTGGGAATGCAAACTAGTACAGCCACTATGGAGAACAGTGTGGAGATTCCTTAAAAAACTGGAAATAGAACTGCCATATGACCCAGCAGTACCACTTCTGGGCATACACACCAAGGAAACCAGATCTGAAAGAGACATGTGCACCCCAATGTTCATTGCAGCACTGTTTATAATAGCCAGGACATGGAAGCAACCTAGATGCCCATCCACAGAAGAATGCATAAGGAAGCTGTGGTACATATACACCATGGAATATTACTCAGCCATTAAAAAGAATTCATTTGAATCAGTTCTAATGAGATAGATGAAACTGGAGCCCATTATACAGAGTGAAGTAAGTCAGAAAGAAAAACACCAATACAGTATACTAACGCATATATATGGAATTTAGAAAGATGGTAACAATAACCCTATATGCAAGACAGAAAAAGAGACACAGATGTACAGAATAGACTTTTGGACTCTGTGGGAGAAGACGAGGGTGGGATGATCTGAGAGAACAGCATCGAAATGTGTATATTATCAAGTGTGAAACAGATCGCCAGTCCAGGTTGGATGCATGAGACAAGCACTCGGGGCTGGTGCACTAGTATGACCCAGAGGGATGGGATGGGAAGGGAGGTGGGAGGGGGGATTGGGATGGGGAACACATGTAAATCCATGGCTGATTCATGTCAATGTATGGCAAAACCCACTACAATATTGTAAAGTAATTAGCCTCCAACTAATAAAAATAATTGGGAAAAAAAAATAAATTTTGTGTGGAAACCCAAAAGACTCCAAATAGCCAAAATAATCTTGAGAAACAAGAACAGAGCTGGAGGTATCACACTCACAAACTAGTAGCTGAAGGTGTCTTCAGACTATACTACAAAGCTACAGTAATCAAAACAATATCACACTTGATAATATACATGTTTCGATGCTATTCTCTCAGATCATCCCACCCTTGCCTTCTCCCATAGAGCCCAAAAGTCTGTTCTACACATCCGTGTCTCTTTTTCTGTCTTGCATATATGTAAATCCATGGCTGATTCATGTCAATGTATGTTAAAACTACTACAACACTGTAAAGTAATTAGCCTCCAACTAATAAAAATAAATGAAAAAAAAAACAATATCAAAACAAATGGCACAAAATCAGACACATAGGTAGATGAAAAAGATTATAAAGTCCAGAAACAAACCCATGCGCATATGGTCAATTAATATGTGACAAAGGAGAAAAAAATATACAAGGGAGAAAAGGTAATTCTCTTTAATAAGTGGTGCTAGGAATACTGGACAGCTGCATGTAAACAATGAAATTAGAACATTTTCTTACACCATATAAAAAATAAACTCAAAATGGATTAAAGACCTAAATATAAGACCATAAAACTCCTAGAAGAAAACACAGACAGAACACTCTTTGACATATATTGTAGCAATATTTTTTGTACCTGTCTCTTAAAGCAAACTAAACAAAAAGAAAAAATGGTACTAATTAAACTTAAAAGCTTTTGCACAGCAAAGGAAACCACTGACAAAACAAAAATACAACCTACTGAAAGAGAGAAATATTTGCAAATGATATGACTGATAAAGGATTAATTTCTGAATTATATAAATAGCTTATAAAAATATTAAAAAACCAAAGAACCCTATTTAAAAATGGGCAGAATAACTGAATAGGCATTTTTCTGAAGAAGACATGCAAACAGCCAAGTCAATGAAAAGATGCCCAATATTGCTAATCATCATAGAAATGTAAATCAAAACCATAATGAGAGGGACTTCCCTGGTGGTCCAGCAGCTAAGACTCCATGCACCCAATGCAGGGGCCCTGGGTTTAGTCCCTAGTCAGGGAACTAGATCCCACATGTTGCAACTAAGAGTTCACATGCCTCAACTAAGAATTTACATGCTACAACTAAGAGCACACATATGGCAACTAAAAAGATTTTGCATGCCTTAACTAAATATTCTGCATGCAGCATTGAAGACTGAAGATCCCATGTACCACAACTAAGACCCAGTGCAGCCAAATAAATAAATATTAAAAAAACCCCAACACTATAAATATCACCTCACACCTCCCAGAATGGCTATCATCAAAAAGACCACAAACCACAAACATTGGGGGGAGGATGTGGAAAAAGGGTACTTTTATATATTGTTGGTGGGAATGTAAATTGGTTTAGCCACTGTGGAAATCAGTGTGAAGGTACATCAAAAAACTAAAAATAGAACTACAATAGAACCAGTAATTCCATTCCTGGGTATATAACCAAAACAAAAAAGAATTAATTTGAAAAGAAACACACAGCCTAATATGCACAGCAGCGTTATTTATACTAGCCAAGATATAGAAAGCAACTTAAGTATCTATAAACAGATAACAGATGAAGCTTTGGTGTATGTATATGTGTGTGTGTGTGTGTGAGTGTGTGTGTATATATATATATATATATATATATATATATATATATGCATGTGTGTGTGTGTATGTGAGTGACACACAAGGGAATACTACTCAGTCATAAAAAGAATAAAATTTTGTCATTTGCAACATGAATGGACTTGGAGTATATTATGCTAGTGAAATAAATCAGACAGAAGAAGACAAACACCGTATGTTATTACTTATATGCAGAATCTTAAAGAAACCAACAAAGAAATAAGCATGTAAATAAG
Source organism: Muntiacus reevesi (assembly GCF_963930625.1). NCBI lineage: Eukaryota > Metazoa > Chordata > Mammalia > Artiodactyla > Cervidae > Muntiacus > Muntiacus reevesi. The sequence goes on along the minus strand of NC_089271.1, from coordinate 51,702,753 downwards.
CAATAAGGACATATTGTACAATACAATAAACATCATTATTTTGTAATAACATTAAAGGAAGTATAATCTATAAATACATTGAATCAATTTGTTGTATGTGTGAAATTAATATATTATAAATCAACTATATCCTGATTTTAAAAAGGCTATTACTACCTTTTTGAAAATTATTAAAGTGAAGAGAGCTGGCATCTCTGACACTACAGGATCACCCATCACTCAGGATGAGAATGTGGGAAGTTTCAATGAAGCAATCTGGTGTCCTCCAAACCGATAGCATTGGGAATTTCTCTCGGGGAGGGGAGAGCTTTGGGAGTTTCTCTTGGGGAAGGGAGAGTCTGAGGCCAAGAACATTGATTCTTTATACCAGAGGAGGCAATAAAAGAGTCCTTTAGGCAACCTCTCTGGTTGAGGAAATATAGGGGCTTCTGGCTCATTTGTGGGTTTCTCGGACTGAGGGGAGTCTTGCTTCACTCAGAGAACAATTAGGAAGTCTCACAGACCGAAGATAATTATAGTTTTATGTCTGCCTGACGGGGATCACCCCGAAAGGCTTTAAGTCGTCTCTCAGTCGTAACGATTTTGAGGATGTTAGGAGGTACAGAAAATATTCAGTTGCTTGAATTATCGACAGTAGCTCCCAGTTTTTTCACTTGCTCCCCTTAACCTGACTAGAGAGACCTTCAGAGAGGGCTTACCTCAGAGCTGAAGCAGCGACGAAGTGCCGCTCGACGTCCGGACGAAATCCCACAATTCAACCAACCAAGGACAAGCAACTAATCAGAACAGCAAGCAAACTTGATCTGGCCAATCAGAGATCAGGAGAGTGGGCGGGGTAAGAGAGGCAGGAATGGGGTCACCTGACAGTCAATTCTCCAGACACCAGAGCACCTATTCAAAGTGGGTGGAAACTTGAAGTTTCCTGCTTGAAGCAGGATTGGCTCCCGCCAAAACTGGCCACTGCCGGTTGGTTACATAGGTCCATTAGCACGCATGCTCAGATGTTGGTCACTGCAGCTTCCGTAGGCCCATTAGCACGCATGCTCAGACGTTACTTTTCCATTCAGATTACCTCTTTCTACCCTCTGCTGTGTGTTTGTTGTTTGGTTTTAATAAGTGGTACATCTAGCTTCTCTGGTAGCTCATATGGTAAAGAATCAGCCTGCAATGCAGGAGGCCTGGGTTCGATCTCTGGGTCGGGAAGCTTCCCTGGAGAAGGGAATGGTAACCCACTCCAGTATTCTTGCCTGGAAAATCCCGTGGATCGACCATGGGGTCGCAGAGTCAGACATGACTGAGCAACTAACACTTTCATTTTCAAATGGTATATCCGAGGCAGGCTGCCATCTCAAATCCTTCCCGTCAGTCTCCAACTTCCTCAGTCTTTCTTAGGGCCTCATATGGCCTTTCTAATAACTCAAGAATTTTAAACTTAAAAAAAAAAAAACTTGCTTTTTAAAAAATGTACGCCCATGGCGGATTCATGTCAATGTATGGCAAAACCAATACATATTGTAAAGTAAAATAAATAAATAAATAAACTGGAAAAATATAAATAAATAAACTGAAAAAATAAATAAACTCTAAAAAAACCTCAAAATATGTGTTTTTTCTGGAAGATCCAATAACCAGAAACATGCTTTACCCAATACTAATATTTGCAACAGCAGTATTAGAAAGAATATCCATGTAATTAGGGCTTGCTGTGTCCCTCAGGGTGCTCAGAAGTCACTTTTTCTAAAGTCTTTCCTACACACCCCTCCCCCACAATAGGTCACCAATACCCCTTGGGCTTTCCATCACATCTCTGGTCTAAGTTCCTCGTCCTTCTTAGGGCAAGGAGAACAGGGCAGTAACCCATGTGCTAAACACAAAGCCATTTATGTGCATCATCCCATTTAATTTTCATCCCCTTGAGTTAAGTATTGTTATCATTTGATTTGTGCAGATGTTAAGACTGAGGTGCAGAGAGCTAAGCAACTGGGTTACATAATCAGTAGGTAGCAGGGCTGGAGTTCACCCCAAGTTAAATTGAGTCCAAAGCCTGTGCTTTTACTTACTGTTCTGTTGTTCAGTTCCTCAATCAACAGTGTCCGACTCTTTGTGACCCCATGGACTGCAGCAAGCCAGGCTTCCCTGTCCCCCACCATCTCCCCAAATGCACTCAAACTAATGTCCATTGAGTCTGTGATGCCATCCAACCATCTCATCCTCTGTCATCCCCTTCTCCTCCTGTCTACAATCTTTTCCAGCATCAGGATCTTTTCCAGAGAGTCAACTCTTTGCATCAGGTGGCCAAAGTATTCTTTCCAGTGAATATTCAGAGTTGATTCCTTTAGGATTGACTGGTTTGATCTCCTTGCTGTCCAAGGGACTCTAAGAGTCTTCTCCAGCACCACAGTTTAATACCATCAATCCTTTGGCGTTCAGCTTTCTTTATGGTCCAAATCTCACATCCATATATGACTACTGGGAAAACAATGGCTTTGACTAGAAGGACTGTTGTCAGCAAAGTGATGTTTCTGCTTCTTAAAATGCTATCTAAGTTTGTTATAGCTTTTCTTCCAAGGAGTAGGTGTCTTTTAATTTCATGGCTACAGTCACAGTCCACAGTAATTTTGGACCCCAAGAAAATATAGTCTGTCACTGTTTCCATTTCCCACCCACCCCCCATCTGTTTGCTGTGCAGTGATGGGACTGGATGCCATGATCTTGGTTTTTTGAATGTTGAGTTTTAAGCCAGCTTTTTCACTCTCCTCTTTCACCCTCATCAAAAGGCTCTTTATAGAACTACCATATGACCCAGCAATACCACTTCTGGGCATACACACTGAGGAATCCAGATCTGAAAGAGACACGTGCACCCCAATGTTCATCGCAGCACTGTTTATAATAGCCAGGACATGGAAGCAACCTAGATGCCCATCAGCAGACGAATGGATAAGGAAGCTGTGGTACATATACACCATGGAATATTACTCAGCCGTTAAAAAGAATTCATTTGAATCAGTTCTAATGAGATGGATGAAACTGGAGCCCATTATACAGAGTGAAGTAAGCCAGAAAGATAAAGAGCATTACACTATACTAACACGTATATACGGAATTTAGAAAGATGGTAACAATGGCCCTATATGCAGGGCAGAAGAAGAGACGCAGAAGTACAGAACAGACTTTTGAACTCTGTGGGAGAAGGTGAGGGTGGGATGTTTCGAAAGAACAGCATGTATATTATCTGTGGTGAAACAGACCACCAGCCCAGGTGGGAGGCATGAGTCAAGTGCTCGGGCCTGGTGGACTGGGAAGACCCAGAGGAATCGGGTGGAGAGGGAGGTGGGATGGGGGACCGGGATGGGGAATATGTATAACTCTATGGCTGATTCATGTCAATGTATGACAAAACCCACTGAAAAATAAAAAATAAAATAAATTAAAAAAATAAAAAAAAAGAGGCTCTTTAGTTCCTCTTCACTTTCTGCCATGAGGGTGGTGTCATCTGCATATCTGAGGTTATTGATATTTCTCCCAGCAAGCTTGACTCCAGCCTGAGCTTCATCCAGCCCAGCGTTTCACACGATGTACTCTGCATATAAGTTAAATAAGCAAGGTGACAATATACAACCTTGACATATTCCTGTTCCAATTTTGAAGTAGTCCATTCTTTCGTGTCTGGTTCTAACTGTTGCTTCTTGATCTGCATACAGGTTTCTCAGGAAGTAGGTAAGGTGGCTTGGTACTCCCATCACTTTAAGAATTTTCCACAGTTTGTTGTGACCCACACAGTCAAAGGCTTTAGTGTAGTCAATGAAGTATTTCAAGTTTTTCTTGAATTCCCTTGTTTTTTTTTCTTTTTCATTTATTTTTATTAGTTGGAAGCTAATTACTTTACAATATTGTATTGGTTTTTGCCATACATTGACATGAATCAGCCACCTCCCACCCCATCCCATCCCTCTGGGTCTTCCCAGTGCACCAGCCCTGAGCACTTGTCTCATGCATCCAACCTGGGCTGGCAATCTGTTTCACACTTGAAAATATACATGTTTCAATGCTATTCTCTCGGATCATCCCACCCTCTCCCACAGAGAGCCTTCTCCCACAGAGTTCAAAAGTCTGTTCTATAATCTGTGTCTCTTTTGTTGATAATTTGATATCTAGTTCCTTTCTACTTTTTGTCTAAAAGTATCTGGAACCCATGTCTAAACCCTAATACAATCACCAACAGGGCCAGTGACACTGCCTTTAAGCACCTGTTGTTGTCATATCTTGGGACTCCAGCAGGACCCAGACACTGTGCTAAGGTCACCAGTGTATCATTTACTTCCAGCCTTGAATGAAACAAGTCATTGCATACCACTCCCAGATATGTGACATCAGCCACCTGGGAGGCAGCGAGGGATGAGGAACTCTCAGTATCTGCTCAACCCTCCACATTCCTCATGCTGCAGGGTTTTGTAATGAAGATTTTTTCTTTCTTGATAACAGTAACTTTTCTGCTTTTGTAAAACAAACATTTTAAAGTTTCTCTTGTATAATTAACTAGATTTTATTTAGAGGATAATTGTAATTTGTGTTTCTTAGTTAGAAAAAATTTTCCTGTAGCTTTTTATTTCCTACTATTTAAGCAAGTACTCTAGAGATAATAAATAAATATTGGCCACACTAGCATCCAGGACAAATTTTACCTTCTATTAAACTGAAATTAAATAAAATAATGAAACTCCTCAATTCTTAGACTGAATAAGCTCACAACCAAAAGCTCAGGTGAACCCTCCCATCCTTCAGCACATCACATTCAGGGAATCCAGTAGTCAGGGATATTTGCGATCAAGACTTTTGAGACATTTACTGCAGAAGGAAACTGAAGCATAGAATCACAGAGAACCCCTCTCCCAGCTCCAGCACTTTCACTCTGAGCTTGCACATGAAATAATGAATGAGATTTGTAATCCAAAGGGAGTGGGGGTGGGAACTAAGAATGAGGAGGAAGCAATACTTCTCTGAGTATAGCTTTTTGTGGAGCTTTGACTCTTAGAATCATACTCATATTTCACAGACTCTAGGAAAAAAATAAGGAAAGTAAGAAAGTGGTTGCAAACTAAATGCATTGAAATAAACTAGCAGACTTCCCTGACAGTCTGGTGGTTAAGACTCCATGCTCCCAATGTAGGAGGTGTGGGTTTGATCCCCAGTCAGGGAATTAAGATCCTACACACTGCGGGGCAAAAAGAAAAACAAAAAACAAACTCCTAGGATGACAGAGGAGCCCCAAATGGGATATAAACAGAAATAATGGAACCTAACTGTATTGTGCTGTGTTAAGTTGCTTCAGTCAAGTCCAACTCTGTGTGACCCTATGGACTGTAGCCCACCAAGCTCCTCTGTCCATGGGGATTCTCCAGGCAAGAATACTGGAGCGGGTTGCCATGCTCTCCTCCAGGGGATCATACGACCCAAGGATCAAACCTATCGTGTCTCCTGCATTGGCAAGTGGGTTCTTTACCACTAACACCACCTACAAATGAATAATTATACCACATTGAAGGGCATGGGGAAGAAAATAACTAACCTAAGTAGATTTGAGAAACAATATTTATTTTGACCAGATACTATAAGGCTCAAAGCAAAAAGAAATGTACACAAATGTAGTTTAGTTAATAAATTTGTTTTTACATAGCAGTATCTTAGGAATTCTGAAAATACTTTACATAAAGATTTGAGCAAACAAATAAATCATAGATAATAAGAGTCATGTTTCTCATTGTCAGAGAAAGGCATTTCAAATGTGGGAAAGAGATAAAGCTACAATAAACACTGTGGTCTTGGATTGGACTCAGAGATACCAGTATGAATCCAAGGGACAGTCTACAAAACAACCTGCCCAAGTTTGACAAAAATGTCAATGTCATAGAAGGTAAAGAAAGACAAAGCCACAGTCATCAAGACAGTATGGTACTAGCACAAAGACAGAAATATAGATCAATGGAACAGAATAGAAAGCCCAGAGATAAATCCACGAACCTATGGACACCTTATCTTTGACAAAGGAGGCAAGGATATACAATGGAAAAAAGACAACCTCTTTAACAAGTGGTGCTGGGAAAACTGGTCAACCACTTATAAAAGAATGAAACTAGAACACTTTCTAATACCATACACAAAAATAAACTCAAAATGGGTTAAAGATCTAAATGTAAGACCAGAAACTATAAAACCCCTAGAGGAGAACATAGGCAAAACACACTCCGACATAAATCACAGCATGATCCTCTATGATCCACCTCCAAGAATATTGGAAATAAAAGCAAAAATAAACAAATGGGACCTAATGAAACTTAAAAGCTTTTGCACAACAAAGGAAACTATAAGCAAGGTGAAAAGACAGCCCTCAGTTTGGGAGAAAATAATAGCAAATGAAGCAACAGACAAAGGATTAATTTCAAAAATATACAAGCAACTCCTGAAGGTCAATTCCAGAAAAATAAATGACCCAATCAAAAAATGGGCCAAAGAACTAAACAGACATTTCTCCAAAGAAGACATACAGATGGCTATCAAACACATGAAAAGATGCTCAACATCACTCATGATCAGAGAAATGCAAATCAAAACCACAATGAGGTACCATTACAAGTCAGTCAGGATGGCTGCTATCTAAAAGTCTACAAGCAGTAAATGATGGAGAGGGTGTGGAGAAAAGGGAACCCTCTTACCCTGCTGGTGGGAATGCAAACTAGTACAGCCGCTATGGAGAACAGTGTGGAGATTTCTTAAAACACTGGAAATAGAACTGCCATATGACCCAGCAATCCCACTTCTGGGCATACACACTGAGGAATCCAGATCTGAAAGAGATACGTGCACCCCAATGTTCATCGCAGCACTGTTTATAATAGCCAGGATGTGGAAGCAACCTAGATGCCCATCAGCAGAAGAATGCATAAGGAAGCTGTGGTACAAATACACAATGGAATATTACTCAGCCGTTAAAAAGAATTCATTTGAATCAGTTCTAATGAGATAGATGAAACTGGAGCCCATTATACAGAGTGAAGTAAGCCAGAAAGATAAAGACCATTACAGCATACTAACACATATATATGGAATTTAGAAAGATGGTAATAATAACCCTATATGCAAGACAGAAAAAGAGACACAGATGTACAGAACAGACTTTCGGACTCTGTGGGAGAAGGCGAGGGTTGGATGTTTCGAGAGAACAGCATCGAAACATGTGTATTATCTATGGTGAAACAGATCACCAGCCCAGGATGGACGCATGAGACAAGCACTCGGGGCTGGTGCACTGGGAAGACCCAGAGGGATCGGGTAGAGAGGAGGTGGGAGGGGGGATCGGGATGGGGAACACATGTAAATCCATGGCTGATTCATGTCAATGTATGACAAAAATCACTACAATATTGTAAAGTAATTAGCCTCCAACTAATAAATATAAATGAAAAAAAAAAGATGAAGAAAGCCTATGTTTAAAAAAGACTGAAAGATGCAACAAATTAAATGCAACACATGATCCTGGACTGCATCTGGGAACAGAAATTTTTTTTTTTTTTTTTTGCTAATGGTGGCATTATTGGGACTATTGGCACATTTTGAAAAAGATTTACAGATTAGATAATATTTCCGAATTAGTGTTAATTTCCTGGCCTTGATTTTTATAGTGTGGTTATATAGAAAATATTGTCTGACTTTTAAGGGAAAATACACTAGTATTTAGCGGTGTGCATGCTAAGTTGCTTCAGTCGTGTCTGACTCTTTCTGACTCTATGGACTGTAGCCTGCCAGGCTCCTCTGTCCATGGGATTCTCCAGGCAAGAATACTGGAATGGGTTGCCCTGCCTTCCTCCAGGGGATCATCCTGATCCAGGGATCTAACTCGAATCTCTTATGTCTCCTGCATTGGCAGGCAGGTTCTTTAACTAGCGCCACCGATGAAGCCCTATTTAGGGGCATTTATTTACAAATATTTCAGAAGTAAATATAATTACTATTCTTACAACTTTCTCTATAAGTTTGAAATTATTTCCAAATAAAAAGTTAAAATTAGTGTAGATTATTGGACCTCACCTTTGACCCACTAGATCAGAAAATCTGGGTCTAGGGCTCAGGAATATGCAATGAAGGATGTTATTTACTGTGTCAAAAAATACTTGAAAAGGGCTTTGATCTTAATTTCATAAAAGTTCTTAATTTCCAGGAGTTCTGTCATACCTTGTTTCTCACATATTTAAGAGAACTCTTAAAGATGCACAAAGCTTTGTATTAGTATGTTTGGGCTGCCATAATAAAATACCATAGAACGGGTGGCTCAAACAACAAAAATTTATTTTCTCACAATTCTGGGGGCCAGAAAGTCCACGATCAAGGTTCTGGCAGGATTTGGCTTCTGCTGAGAGCCCTCCTCCTGGCTTGCAGATGGCTCCTGTCTTTGTCCTCACATGGTGTCTCACAGAGATCTCTGGTGACCCTGAATCTCTTCTAGGGACACCAGTTCTATCAGATCAGGGCTCTACCCTTATAGCCTCATTTAACCTTGTTGTTGTTCAGCCACTCAGTCGTGTCTGACTCTGTGACCCCAGGGACTGCAGCACGCCAGGCTTCCCTGTCCTTCACCATCTCCCAGAGCTTGCCCAAACTCATGTCCATTGAGTCGGTGATGCCATCCAACCATCTCGTCCTCTGTCATTCCCTTCTCCTTCTGCCTTCTATCTTTCCTAGCATCAAGGTATTTTCCAATGAGCTCTTTGCATCAGGTGGCCAAAGCACTGGAGATTCAGCTTCAGCATCAGTCCTCCCGATGAATATTCAGGGTTGATTTCCTTTAGGATGGACTGGTTTGATCTCCTTGCAGTCCAAGAGATTCTCTTTCTCTAACACCACAGTTCGAAAGCATCAATTCTTTGGCGTTCAGCCTTCTTTATGGTCCAACTCTCACATCCATACATGACTACCTCCTTAAAGGCCCTATCTTCCGTACAGTCACCCAGGGTTTAGGCCTTCAACATATGAATTGGGGGGGGGGGAGGTAGGGACTCAATTCAGTCCACAACTACCACTGTATAACACTACCAAAGTCAAGACACCATCATAGCTTTAATTAGGACCACATATAAGATTTTGTGTCCTCTGTTGTCCACATTGAATCTGGTCTTGGGTCACACTTCTACCACCTATGTCCCTCAGATCTGAACCTTGATCCTGGTCCTTTGTTAACTCTTCCAGTTTCACTGACTTGCACCTGGTTCTCTGTTCAATTTTCCCTCTACACAAGCTTCTGTTAATACTTCTGCCATCAGTGAGTCACTTTTTGGGGCATCTAACTTATGTTTCTGTTAAGTAACTATTCCGTTATCAGTTCAGTCTGGCATGAAACCCAAACTCAAGTTCTCTTTTTATTTCTTCCTCATCAATGCCTCTTCTCATCTGTGAATCAAATCCAAGTCTCTTAACACCATTAATTCCCCTCTCTGATCTGTATATTAAACCCAGATAACAGTTGTAGATTTTACCACCAATGGGCCTCTTTTCTATCTGACTATCTGTTAAATCTTTAATCATTAGTGACCTTCAGGTTTAATCTCAAACCCAGGGCTCTGTTAAGTATTCCACCACTGTGCATGCATGCTAGGTCGCTTCAGTCATGTCTGACTCTTTGTGACCCCATGGACGTTAGCCCACTAGGCTCCTCTGTCCATGGGATTCTCCAGGCAAGAATATTGGAGTGAGCTGCCATTTCCTTCTTCATGGGATTCTACCATCAGTGTACCTATATTCTAGACCTTAAACTTGGGTCCGTGTTAACCTATCCACAATCAATACTCCTATGATCTTGGTCTAGAGTCTCTACTGAGGTTTCCACCAATTTTCTTTGTCTGGTCTTGAACCTAAGCCTTTGAAACAGTTCTGACATAACAGCCTGAGCCCCTCATTGATGCCCATCTGGTTTGAATTCAAGCCTGATCTACTACCATTTGTCTCCCCCTAGTAATAGCCTGTGTCTCAATCAAATTTTCTACCACCATCAACCATTTGGTTTGACCTCAAAATTAGGCATTATGGTAGACAGAATAATGGTCTCCCAAAGAGGTCCATGTCCCAATCCTTGGGTTTGCTTTCTTACATGGGTGGAGCTAGTGGTAAAGAATCTGCCTGCAAATGCAGGAGACACAGGAGATGCGGGTTCGATCCCTGAGTCAGAAAGATCCCCTGGAGGAGGAAATGGCAACCCACTCCAGTATTCTTGCCTGGAGAATCCTATGGACAGAGAAGCCTGGTGGGCTACAGTCCATAGGGTTGGACACGACTGAAGGGACTGAGCATGCATGCAAATGTGGTTAAGAATCTTGAGATGGGAAGATTATTGTGGATTATCCAGATGGGTCACAAAGCTCCTAATAACAGAGAGGGAGGAGTGGCAGAGTCAGAAAAATAGGTGAGATGATAGACACTGAAGGTCACAGTCAAAAAAAAGATTTGAAGATGCTATACTGCTGGCTTTGAAGATGGGAGAAGGGGTCTTGACCTAAGGAAGCTGGAAAAAGCAAGAAAATGAATTCTCCATAGAGCCTCCAGAGGGAGTATAGCCCTGCTGACACCTTGATTTCAGTTCAGGAAAACACATTTTGGACTTCTGACCTACAGAACTACAGTTCTGACCTACAGAACTGTAAAGTAATAAGCTTGTGTTGGTTTAAGCCATGTAGTTAAAGCTATGGTGTTAAGCCAACAGAAGTTTGTAGTAATTTATTACAGCAGCAATAGGAAAATAATATATGCATCTTCGAAATGTTCCACCATTGATGCCCATCTGGTCAACACTCAAACCAGGTCCTTGTTAATTCTTCCATCACCCATGACTGTTTGTGTGACCTCAAATCCCAGTCACAGTTAGCTATTCCACCATCAAAATCCCTTTATTTGTCTTCCAACCTGGGCCTCTGTTAATTTTTTCCAACCTAAATGAATCTCTGATTTTACCGTGAACTCAGGAATCTGTTATCTATTCCACCATTAATGGGTTCTGACCTAGATGTAGGATCTAGGGTGTTGAGGGTAGTTAACAGTCCCCTTGTGTCTATATATTACACAAGGAGGTAATTATATAGAGGTCTGTTCTTGGAGGTCTGTTCACTTTTTCACTATAAGGGCAATTTATGCATGAATCTTTTCTCAAACCTGTTAACTCTTTCCCTATTGTTGCTCCCTTGGGTCTGTACAATGACTACAGGCCTCAGTTAAATCCTCCCCATCTGTGTTCCTTTGACGTGTATGGAAAACCAAACATCTGCTAACTCTTCCATTGTTAGTGCCTCTCCTCCTATGAGCATTAACTCCAGCCCTCATTTAATGCTTCTGTCATAAGTGCTCATTACATGTAACCTTAAAGTCAGTTCTTGGTTGACTCTTTCACCATCATTTCCCCTTTGGTATAGGTTGTGAATTGTGAGTCATTGTTAATTATACCACTATTGTTTCTCTGATGTATCTCAAATTTGGGTCTAAGTTAACTTTTCCATTTCCAAAGCCTCTCTGGAAGGACTTTGGAACTGGGCCAACATTCCACTATCAGGGCCCTTCTGATTTGACTTTGAAAGCAAGGTTTCTGTTGTTTTTTCCACCCATACACCCTGGTAGAGGTCTTGAATCCTGGGACGTTCTTAAATACTATACCACCAGTGTTAGTCACTCAGTTGTGTCTGACTCTTTGCGACTCTGTGGACTGTAGCCCACTAGGCTCCTATGTCCATATGGTTCTCCAGGCAAGAATACTGGAGTGAGCTGCCATTCCCTTCACCAGGAAATCTTTCCCACCTAGGGACTGAATCCTGGCCTCCCTCACTGCAGGCAGATTCTTTGCCATCTGAGTCACCTCTTGGTGCCTTGCTTGCTTCCTTAAGCAATCCTCGATATAGAAGCTATGCCTTTCTTAACTGTACAATCCCACTCTTGGCCAACCTCAATGTAACCCTTTGCTACATTTTCTAAAATCAATGCCCCTTAGGGTTTACCTTGAACCTCTGACTCTATTAAACTCTTTTGACTTTCATACGAACTGCAAAATGCTGCTTCTGCCCACTTTAAGTGCGCAGGCAGTAAGTCCAGGCTGTGAGTGACAGAAGTGGGCGGGCCTCTCTGTGTTCAAAGGAGCCAATGGCAGACTGTGAGTAACAAGAGGGTGCGGACCCTGACCTGCGATGGAGCAATAGGATGCAGGAGGGCGATGACGCTAGGCAAGGAGTGGTGCATGGGGAGTGTATTCTAAGCACCTAAATGAATACAAACACTGTGTCAAAGTACTCTTCACTTTCTCTAGATGCTGGAGAAAGGAGGCTTCTGCAGAGCAGTCTCTCAGGCCTTGATTCTACTATCCTGCGTTAGCATTACCTGCCTCTCCCCCGGTTCCCACAGAACAGCCTAATCGACTGCATCTCCCTGCCTTTGCTCTGGCGGTGACTTAGCTCAGGGCAGGGAACACCCATTCTTCCTCCCAGGACAGTGGCAGCCATTTGGAGTCTCACACTGCTTTCAGAGCACCAAGTCCAATTATCTTGCCTCTGAAATTCCACGAGGACTGCCCGGACTCAAAAACACATATATCCTCTGACTGGAATGGCAGTCCCCAGAAGTCGTGGGAGGCACTATCCATTTCTCGGTTCACAACCAAGTTGCTGTCGCAGAGCAAGTGACGCCATTTTTGTTACTGGCAGAGCTGGGCTCCACGGCTGATTCTGAGTGGGCGGAAGATAAGATGATGTGCCATCCAGACCCATCAAGGAGGGTTAGAAGGGGAAGGGAGTTTCAAGGGATGTTGAGCCCATTTGTGCAAGTGGGGAGCCAAGCCTGGCTTGAGAAGATTTGGGGTTCTGATTGCAGAGCCAGGGTGAGGGGCCCAGCTGAGTGATGGGTGTCTGTGTGGACTGCGATGGGGACATGTGGAAGGACTAATGAAGGGGTCCTTTGGACTAAATGATGTGAACAACAGTGATAGGGGAGTCTGGAGTATCAGGCATAATGATGTGTGGTATATGTGATAGGGAGCTTAAAGGGGATAAGTGATGGGGGATTTGTTAGGTGAGAATTGCTGTCTGTAGGGTGAATGATGGGATTTCAAGGAGTGAGTAAAGGAGGTCTATAGGGTGAGTGAAAGGGACCTGGGATGAGTGATGGAGGGTCTGTTGGGAAAGTGATGGGGGATCTGTGAGGTGAGCAATAGGAGGTCTATAAGATGAGTGATGAGGGTCTATGGGGACAGGAATGGGAATATGTAGGGATGTCATGTTGCGATTCTTTGGGGTCCATGATGGGTGGATCTTTTAGACCAATAATACATCCATGAATAAACAAAAATTTCAGCCCTTGTGGTTTCAGCATTACAGTGGAAGAGTCAGACACTGAGGTTTTGATTTATTTTCCCTGATGACTACCTTTTCATATATGCATTGATCACTTGGAAATCCTGTTTTGTGAGGCACCTAGTCAGATATTTTGCTCATTTTTATTTTGCATTGCTTGCTTTTTCCTTATTGGTTTGCAGGAGTTGGTTTCATATATTCGGATACCACTCTTTTACTTGTGATATGTGTTTTGCAACTATCTCAATTTTTGGTTTCTGTTTTCCATATGTGCCTTTGAATATCAAAGAAATTCTTGCACTGTTAAGGATATTCTAGGACCTGCAACAGATTTCCCAACCTGGGGATCTGGCAAAGGGACTTAGAACCCCCAGGGAATTTGACTTTAGAGGTCAGAATTGATTACAGAAATTCCACAGGACTGGGTAAACAGACTCTTGGAGGGCACAAAGAAAAACTTGTGTACACCAGGAGCAGTGTCCCCACAAGAGACTAAGTCAGACTTGCCTGTGAGTGTCCAGGAGTCTCCAGCAGAGGCGTGGGTCAACAGTGGCCTGCCGTGGGGTATGGGGAACTGAATAAAACAGTGGGTACATAAGTCCTTTTGAAGGAGGTTACCATTACCATAGTTTGGCCTCAAGCCAAACAACATGGAGGGAACACAGCTCCACCTATCAACAGAAAACTGGATTAAGATTTACTGGAAAAAAAAAAATTTACTGAGCATGGCCTTGCCCACCAGAACAAGACCCAAATTCCTCCACAGTCAGTCTCTCCCATCAGGAAGCTTCCACAAGCTTCTTATCCTTATCCATCAGAGGGCAGACAGAATGAAAACCACAATCACAGAAAACTAACCAAACTGATCACATGAATTGCAGCCTTGTCTAACCCAATGAAACAATGAGCCCTGCCATGTAGGGCTACCCAGGACAGACAGGTCATGGTGGAGAGTTCTGACAAAATGTGGTCCACTGGAGAAGAAAATGGCAAACCACTTCAATATTCTTGCCTTGAGAACCTCGTGAATAGTGTGAAAAGGCAAAAAGATAGGACACTGAAAGATGAACTCCCCAGGTCAGCAGGTGCCCAATGCTACTGGAGACCAGTGGAGAAATAAATCCAGAAAGAATGAAGAGACGGAGCCAAAGCAAAAACAACACCCAGTAGTGGATGTGACTTGTGATGAAGTAAATTTCGATGCTGGAAAGAACAATATTGCATAGGAACCTGGAATGTTAGGTCCATGGATCAAAATAAATTGGAAGTGGTCAAACAGGAAATGGTAAGAGTGAACATTGACATTTTAGGAATTAATGAACTAAAATGGACTGGAATGGGCGAATTTAGTTCAGATGACCATACTATCTACTACCATCGGCAAGAATTCCTTAGAAGAAATGGAAAAAAGTGAAAGTGAAGTCGCTTAGCCATGTCCGACTCTTTGCGACCCCATGGACTGTAGCCTCCTCCATCCATGGGATTTTCCAGGCAACAATACTGGAGTAGATTGCCATTTCCTTCTCCAGGAGATCTTCCTGACCCAGGGATTGAACCCAGGTCTCCCACATTGTAGGCAGACACTTTACTGTCTGAGCTACCAGGGAAGAAGAAATGGAGTAACCCTCATAGTCAACAAAAGAGTCTGAAATGCAGTACTTGGGTGCAATCTCAAAAATGACAGAATGATCTCTGTTAGTTTTCAAGGCAAACCATTCAATATCACATTAATCGAAGTCTATGCTCCAACAACTAATGCTGAAGAAGCTGAAGTTGAATGGTTCTATGAAGACCTAACAAGACCTTCTAGAACTAACACCAAAAAAGATGGCTTTTCATCATAGGGGACTTGAATGAAAAAGTAGGAAGTCAAGAGATACCTAGAGTAACAGGCAAACTTGGTCTTGGAGTACAAAATGAAGCAGGGGAAAATCTAACAGAGTTTTGCCAAGAGAATGCACTGGTTATAGCAAACACCCTTTTTCAACAACACAAGAGAAGACTCTACACATGGACATCACCAGATGGCCAATACCAAAATCAGACTGATTTTTTTTAAGATGGAGAAGCTCTATACAGTCCGCAATAATAAGACTAGGAGATGACTCAGATTGTGAACTCCTTATTTCGAAATTCTTTGATATATAATAGTAAGAATTATAATAAGAATATTCACAGCTACTGTGTGCCAGGCACCATTATAATAAATGCTAATGGAATTAACTCATCTAATATACCCAGAAATGTTTTTCTAGGTACTAATATTGTCCCCATTTTTCAGATGAATAGACTGAGGCACAGCTAGTACATGCTTTAGACAGAGCTCTAAAGCAGTGAAGTCATAAATAAGGGAACAACCTTATAAAAATTTCTTTGTATATTTGTATAGGCCAAATTCTTAGACATGAGTATTCTAGGTTAGAGAGAAAGCATATTTAAAATGTAAAGAGTATTTCTTGCAGAAGCGTGGCCATGAGGAGCTACCCCTCGCCCAAGGTCAGGGCTTGCTACTGAGAGCACCAGGCTGTGACGGCGCAGGAGCAGCCAAGAGGAGCTACCCCATGTCCGAGGTTAGGGGCGGCAGCTGGGAAGAGCTACCCCATGCCCCAGATCAGGGGCGATGGCTGAGAGGAGCAACCCCACGTCCAAGGTAAGGAAGAGCGGCTGCACTTTGCTGGAGCAGCCATAAAGAGATACCCCACGTCCAAGGTAAGAGAAATCCAAGGAAGACGGTAGGTGTTGCGAGAGGGTATCAGAGGGCAGACACACTGAAACCATAATCACAGAAAACTAGCCAATCTGATCACAGGACCACAGTCTTATCTAACTCAATGAAACTAAGCCATGCCATGTGGAGCCACCCAAGACGGACGGGTCATGGGGGAGAGATCTGACAGAATGTGGTCCACTGGAGAAGGGAATGGCAAACCACTTCACTATTCTTGTCTTGAGAACCCCATGAACAGTAAGAAAAGGCAAAATTATAGGATACTGAAAGAGGAACTCCTCAGGTTGGTAGGTTCCCAATATGCTACTGGAGATCAGTGGAGAAATAACTCCAGAAAGAATGAAGGGATGGAGCCAAAGCAAAAATAATACCCAGTTGTGGATGTGACTGGTGATAGAAGCAAGGTCCAATGCTGTAAAGAGCAATATTGCATAGGAACCTGGAATGTTAGGTCCATGAATCAAGGCATATTGGAAGTGGTCAAACAGGAGATGGCACGAATGAATGTCAACATTCTAGGAATCAGTGAACTAAAATGGACTGGAATGAGTGAATTTAACTCAGATGACCATTATATCTACTACTGTGGGCAGGAATCCCTTAGAAGAAATGGAGTAGCCATCACGGTCAACAAGAGTCTGAAATGCAGTCCTTGGATGCAATCTCAAAAACGACAGAATGATCTCTGTTCATTTCCAAGGCAAACCGTTCAATATCACGGTCATCCAAGCCTATGCCCCAACCAGTAATGCTGAAGAAGCTGAAGTTGAACGGTTCTATGATGACTTATAAGACCTTTTAGAACTAACACCCAAAAAAGATGTCCTTTTCATTATAGGGGACTGGAATGCAAAAGTAGGAAGTGAAGAAACACCTGGAGTAACAGGTAAATTTGGCCTTGGAGTACAGAATGAAGCAGGGCAAAGGCTAATAGAGTTTTGCCAAGAGAATGCACTAGGCATAGCAAACACCCTCTTCCAACAGTGCAAGAGAAGACTCTACACATGGACATCACCAGATGGTCAACACTGAAATCAGATTGATTATATTCTTTGCGGCCAAAGATGGAGAAGCTCTATACAGTCAGCAAAACAAGACCGGGAGCTGACTGTGGCTCAGATAATGAACTCCTTATTGCCAAATTCAGACTTAAACTGAAGAAAGTAGGGAAAACCACTAGACCATTCAAGTATGACCTAAATCAAATCCCTTATGACTATACAGTGGAAGTGAGAAATAGATTTAAGGGACTAGATCTGACAGACAGAGTGCCTGATGAACTATGGATGGAGGTTTGTGACATTGTACAAGAGACAGGGATCAAGACCATTCCCATGGAAAAGAAATGCAAAAAGGCAAAATGGTTGTGTGAGGAGGCCTTACAAATAGCTGTGAAAAGAAGAGAAGCAAAAAGCAAAGGAGAAAAGGAAAGATATTCCCATTTGAATGCAGAGTTCCAAAGAATAGCAAGGAGAAATAAGAAAGCCTTCCTCAGCGATCAATGCAAAGAAATAGAGGAAAACAACAGAATGGGAAAGACTAGAGATCTCTTCAAGAAAATTAGAGATACCAAGGGAACATTTCATGCAAAGATGGGTTCGATAAAGGATAGAAATGGTATGGACCTACCAGAATCAGAAGATATTAAGAAGAGGCGGCAAGAATACACAGAAGAACTGTACAAAAAAGATCTTCATGGCCCAGAGAATCACGATGGTGTGATCACTCACCCAGAGCCAGACATCCTGGAATGTGAAGTCAAGTAGGCCTTAGGAAGCATCACTATGAACAAAGCTAGTGGAAGTGATGGAATTCCAGTTGAGCTATTTCAAATCCTGAAAGATGATGCTGTGAAAGTGCTGCACTCAATATGCCAGCAAATTTGGGAAACTCAGCAGTGGCCACGGGACTGGAAAAGGTCAGTTTTCATTCCAATCCCAAAGAAAGGCAATGCCAAAGAATGCTCAAACTACCACATGATTGCACTCATCTCACACACTAGTAAAGTAATGCTCAAAATTCTCCATGCCAGGTTTCAGCGATACATGAACTGAGAACTTCCAGATGTTCAAACTGGTTTTAGAAAAGGCAGAGGAATCAGAGATCAAATTGCCAACATCCACTGGATCATTGAAAAAGCAAGAGAGTTCCAGAAAAACATCTATTTCTTCATTTTATTGACTATGCCAAAGCCTTTGACTGTGTGGATCACAATAAACTGTGGGAAATTCTGAAAGAGATGGGAACACCAGACCACCTGACCTGCCTCTTGAGAAACCTGTATGCAGGTCAGGGAGCACCAGTTAGAACTGGGCATGGAACCACAGACTGGTTCCAAATAGGAAAAGGAGTATGTCAAGGCTGTATATTGTCAACCTGCTTATTTAACTTATATGCAGAGTATATCATGAGAAATGCTGGGCTGGATGAAGCACAAGCTGGAATCAAGATTGCTGGGAGAAATATCAATAACCTCAGATATGCAGATGACACCACCCTTATGGCTGAAAGTAAAGAGGAACTAAAAAGCCTCTTGATGAAAGTGAAAGAGGAGAGTGAAAAAGTTGGCTTAAAGCTCAACATTCAGAAAACTAAGATCATGGCATCTAGTCCCATCACTTCATGGGAAATAGATGGGGAAACAGTGGAGACAGTGTCAGACTTTATTTTTTCAGGTTCCAAAATCACTGCATATGGAGACTGCAGCCATGAAATTAAAAGACGCTTACTCCTTGGAAGGAAAGTTATGACCAACCTAGATAGCATATTAAAAAGCAGAGACATTAAGAAAAATAAATAAAAAGCAGAGACATTACTTTGCCACAAAGGTCCGTTTGGTCAAGGCTATGGTTTTTCCAGTGGTCATGTATGAATGTGAGAGTTGGACTGTGAAGAAAGTTGAGTGCCAAAAAATTGATGCTTTTGAACTGTGGTGTTGGAGAAGACTCTTTTTTTTTTTTTTTTTTTTGAGAAAGACAATGAATTATTTATTACAAAACATTATGATAAGAACTGTGAGTAAACAGAAAATGAGGAGAAGAGGTAATCTAGAGAAGTTGGGTTTAACCTAAAGGATCCATGCACAGAAGTTAGAAGTCTGTGGTCTTGAAGGGAAAATCTCTTGAGAGTCCCTTGGACTGCAAGGAGATCCAACCAGTCCATCATAAAGGAGATTCGTCCTGGGTGTTCATTGGAAGGACTGATGCTGAAGCTGAAACTCCAATACTTTGGCCACCTCATGCGAAGAGTTGACTCATTGGAAAAGACCCTGATGCTGGGAGGGCTTGTGGGCAGGAGGAGAAGGGGACGACAGAAGATGAGATGGCTGGATGGCATCACTAACTCGATGGACATGAGTTTGAGTAAACTCCGGGAGTTGGTGATGGACAGGGAGGCCTGGTGTGCTCTTTGCTGGGTCACAAAGAGTCCGACACGACTGAGTGACTGAACTGAACTGAAAGAGTATTTCTTAAATTCTATTTTGATATTGTATATTCAGCTTCTACATGTAGCTACAAGTCATTTACAAGGAGGACCACTTCCCAATATTTTCTCCACTACCAGATAGCACCAGTGTTTTTCATGCTTGTTGTTTTTATGGTTGAACATTATATCTTCTTTTCAACTGCTTTTCTTTAATGATTAAATGAGCATCAGCATCTTTTCACATATGTATTCGCCATTTTGTGTTTCTCTGAAAATCTTCCATTTCCTTCTTTGTCTTTTGCTTATTGCTTTCTAACAGCTTTTTGTGTATGAGTAATATGAATTTGAAGTACACACTAAAACTTTTTTCTGGCTAGGTGGGGATTTATCCTCAACCTTTTTGTTGGTTCCCACTAGAATGCAAGATCTTCGAGGGAAGGTATTTTAACCAGGTTTCTTTCCTATTGTATCCCCAGTCCTTAGACATTGCCTGGTATTCAACAGGTGGTCAGTAACTGCTTGTTGAGTGGATGAATTCATTTTTCACTTCACAATATATTTTAGAGATTGTTGCATGTGAATCTATGTAGAGCTTCCTTACTGCTTTTTATGACTCCATATGGCATTTCCTCATGGGGATTGAAGCATAATTGATTCATCCAATCCCCCATGAGGTTGTTTACATACTTTTGCTACTATAAACAGTGCTATAGTGAAATATCTTCATATGTGCTATTTAGCTCACGTATATGAGTATTTATATAGAATAATTTCTAGAAATGGAATTGCTAGTCAGAGGATATGTACATGTAGAATTATGATGAATATTGCCAAATTAATTGCCCTTAAAATATATTGTACTAGCATATACCCACAATTTGAGTGTGCTTGACATTTTCACCAACTCAGTGACTTATCAAATTTCAATCTTCAATAAAATATAAAGGAAATGTGATGTTTTATTTTAATTTCCTTTTTTTCATGCAAATAATGCTGAGCATCATTTTACATGCTTAAAATCCATTTGTATTCTCTTTTCTGTGAATTGATAGTCATGTCCTTTGACTAGTTTTTTTTAAGTTAAGTTGTTGGTCTTTTTATTTTTGCTTTGTAGGAGCTCTCTTTTGCTCAATTGAGGACATTAACTTTTTGTCCATCCTGTGTGTTGTGCCTATAATCTTCTCTCCAGTTCATTGCTTGTTCTTTGAGCTATGATATATTTTGCCATGCAGTATAGAAAGTAGTCAAATTTACCAGTTTTCCTTTGTGGCACCTGTGTTTTGTAGCATGCTCTGTTAGAAGAGTCTTCTCCACTCTAAAATTATTTTTTTTAAAGCAAATCCATCTTTCCTGTCTTTATTTTATGGCGTCTCTTTTTCTTTGTTTAAATTTTTGTTAGATCTAATTTTTTTATGTGTACAGAATGAAACAGAGAATTCAACTTTACATTTCTTTCTGATAACTACCCAGTTTTGAGTAATGTATCTTTTCTATACTTATTTGAAGTGCCACCTTTATTATGTATTAAATTTTCCACTTTTATTTGCATCTATTTTTAGGCTCTCTTGGAGAAGGAAATGGCAACCCACTCCAGTATTCTTGCCTAGAGAATCCTGTGGACAGAGGAGCGCGATGGGCTGCTGTCCATAGGGTCGCACAGAGTCGGACACAACTGAAGCGACTTAGCATGCATGCATGCGTTGGAGAAGGAAATGGCAACCCACTCCAGTATTCTTGCCTGGAGAATCCCAGGGACAGAGGAGCCTGGTGGGCTGCCATCTATGGGATCGCACAGAGTCAGACACGACTGAAGCGATTTAGTGGCAGCAGCAGCAGCAGCTTAGGCTCTCTACTCTGTCCTACTAACTATTCTTGCTAATGGCAGAGTTTCATTCTTTTTCTCATTAAATGTGCTACACAAAGTACAAAGTAGGCATCCTACAGGTATTGCTGTGGTAAAAATGATCAGAACGAGCAGACTGTACAGGAATATGCTGTTACAGGAACCAGCGACATTTGAGGATGTGGCTGTGGACTTCACCCAGGAGGAGTGGCAGCAGCTCCCTGGCAACACCCAGGAGGAGTAGGTCAGAAGACCCTACGCAGGGATGTAATGCTGGAGATCTACAGCCACCTGGTATCTGTGGGTAAGGGAAAACTCTCTGTATAACAAAGAATCAAATCCTCTTCATCTTTCAGAAGTGTTCAGACCTTTATGATTTTTTACAAACAGGATGTTTTAGCATTTCAGTTTTTTATGTTTATATTTTTGCTATATCTGGAATTGATTTTTGTGAGTTAAAGATCCATCTTTGCTGGGAGTTCCCTTTTTTCTCCTCATGAGTTTCTGAGCTGCCAAGACCAAGGCAATTGTAATTTTTCCTTAACAGGGTGTTCAGATTTAAAAGTAGACATAATCTCCAAGTTGGAACATGGAAAGGACCCATGCATTATAGAGTGAGTTGTCAAGGTGAACCTATTCAGGTAAGTGAGAATTGGGGAAATGGCTTATAGAACATTTTCTTCTTCCCTGACATGAGTGGCTTCCTTTCTTCCTTAAAATTTGTCAGTTCTCTTTTTTAATATCCATCAGCCTCCTTAGAACATCTGTTCATTCCTGTTTTCTTTTTGGTGTCTATTTTATTTTACCTTTGTCTTCTTTCAGGTAGAGAGAAGAGCTCTGATTCTTGTCAGCAGATCATTTCTGGGGAACTTTCAGTTCAAATGAAGATACTGGAAAGAGCCCCAAAGGATAATTCATTGTACTCTGTCTTTAAAGTCTGGTATATTGATGGTCAGCTAGATAGATAACAAGGAAACCAAGGCAGGGTTTTGAGGCAGATCACAGTCTTCACCCATGAAACAATGACCAAGAAGAGAGGCCCTAAATATTTGGAAAAATATTCAGTGGATGCATAGACTTTGATCCTTCAAGTAAAACACTCCATCACTTTGATTCATGTGAAAAGAGCTTGAAATCTAGTTTAGACTCACTAACTTGTAATAGGAGCTATATAAGAAAGAACCCCATTGAGAAATTTGGATGTGGGAAACCACCGCTATAGTTCTTCCTGTTCTGTGCCTGAGAAAATTCACATTGGAATGAAATCCCATGCACAAAGTTAACGTGAAAAAGTTATAAATCATAAGCAAGCCCATATTCAGTATAAGTTCAAGTTGGGGAGAAACACAATGTTTGTAGTGTGTGTGGGAAGGGCTTTATTAAGAAGTCACAGCTTGTTATACATCAAAGAGTTCATACTGCAGAGAAACTGTATGTATGTGGAGATTGTGGAAAAGCCTTCAGTGAGAAATCACACCTCATTGTGCATCAGAGGATTCACACTGGGGAGAAATCCTATGAATGTACTGAGTGTGGGAGGGCCTTCTCCCAGAAGTCACTCTTCATTGTTCATCAGAGAGTCCACACTGGAGAGAAACCTTATGAATGTTTGGAGTGTCAAAAGGCCTTCTCCCAGAAGACACATCTCATTATACATCAGTGAGTTCATACCAGAGAGAAGCCCTTTGGATTCAGTGAGTGTGGTAAAGCCTTCTGTGAGAAATCTCACCTTTTTATACACTAGATAACTCATACTGAGGAGAAACCCTATGAAAGTACTAAATGTGGGAAGACCTTCCCTCGGAAAACAGCTTGTCATCCATCAGAGAATGCATACTGGAGAGAAACCCTGTAAGTGCAGTGAATATGGGAAAACTTTTGGCCAGCAGTCCCACCTAATAGGACACTGAAGAATTCATACAGGAGAGAAACCTTATATATGTACTGACTGTGGGAAGGCTTTTTCCCAGAAGTCACACCTCTCTTGACACCAAAGGCTTCATACTGGAGAGAAACCTTATGCATGTACAGAATGTGGAAAAGCCTTCTCTCAGAAGTCACCTCTTATTATATGCCAGAGAATTCATACAGGAGAGAAACTGTATGAGTGTAGTGAATGTGGCAAAACGTTTTCCCAGAAAGCACCCCTCATTATTCATAAGAGAATTCACACAGGGGAAAAGGCCTATGAGTGTACTGAGAGTGTGCAAGGATCTTTTCCCTGAAGTCACATCTTATTTTGCATCAGAGAGCTCATACTGGAGAGAAGCCATATGAATCTAATGAATGTGGAAAGGCCTTCTGTGAGAAGTCTCCACGAGTTGTACATCAGAGAATCCATACTAGGGAGAAACCTTCCAAATCTGCTGAGTATGTGATAACTTTTTCCCAGAAATCACAGATGATCACATACCAGAGAATGCACACCGGGGAGAGACACTCCAAATGCAGTGACTATGGGAAGGTCTTCTGCCAGCAGATATACCTCACTGGACATCAGAATCCATGTAAGATAGAAACCTTATATGTATAGTGATTGTAGGAAGATTTTTTCCCCAGAGGTCAGACCTCATTGTGCAAGGGAAAACTCACACTGAACAGAAATCCTATGGGTATGTTGGATATAAAAAGGTGTGGCACGGCCTTAACTGTAGAATAGACCTAAATATTCCTAAGTATATCTGATTATCCCTCCACAGAATGATCTGTCCAGGCCCTCAGAGTGTTTTCAATACAGTAAATAGAGAATGGATTTGTTTACTCTCAAATATCTCAGCCTCCTTAACAGAATAAACATGTCATGAACAATTAACATTGCTTTGATGTTATTCAATGTTGAAAAGTTTTGTAGAACTCTCCTATGAATATATTTTAGCATGATGCATTATTTGAAGGATATCTTTGTCATCTTTTCTGTTTAGATTATATATGTATTTATATTATATTGATATATATTAACATATATGTGTAGTCCTTGCCATTTTCATAAAAATAATCCATTTACTCAAAGTTCTTAATATATTTGTGAAATTTTGAGTAGTCTCCTATGATTCACTTAATTTTCTCTCTTACATGTGGCTATTTCTCTAGTGTCATTTCTCATAGAATGTATCTGTGGTTTCTTTTAGGTAAACTAATGCTGATGCTTTATTAGTTTTTTGCCCCTTACCCAAGACTAGTTCTTGCTTTTATATAATTTTCCCATTTTCTGATTCATTCATTTGTACTTTTGTTTCATTAAAGTCCTTCCAACTGCTTTTATATTTCTTCTAACTTCTTTAGTTGACTGTGTAAATAATTAATCTGACCATTCCTGGTTTATTTATAGATGTATTTTGGGTTATATATTAATCTGAGAACAAATTTAGTCATTTGTGGTCCAATCTGAGAATATTCTGTTTTTTGGTAGGTAAACTCTACTGTTTAGCCCAACTTCGTTTGTAGGTTTGACAGATTTATTCCCAGGTGTCCCAGCATATTTCCTGTTGTGCATCCTATTTCCATTGCTTTTATATCTTTTAATCTTTCATTATGGGGCCCTGAACTTTCTTCGTACTACTTCAGATGTGTTACTTGTGTTCCAGAGCATAAGCAAAGGGAAAGATGCTTCCAAAGGATTTTCAGGAAGCTAGCATAATCCTGATATCCATCGGTTGAGTTCAATTCAGTTCAGTCGCTCAGTCATGTCTGACTGTGATTCCATGAAATGCAAGTACACCAGGCTTCCCTGTCCATCACCAACATCCAAAGCCTGCTGAAACTCATGTCCATCAAGTCGGTGATGCCATCCAACCATCTCATCCTTCATCGTCCCCTTCTATTCCTGCCTTCAGTCTTGCCAGCATTAGGGTCTTTTCAAATGAGTCAGTTTTTCACATCAATTATGTGGCCAAAGTATTGGAGTTTCAGCTTCAGCATCAGTCCTTCCGATGAATATTCAGGACTGATTTCCTTTAGGATTGACTGGTTTGTTCTTCTCGCTGTCCAAGGGACTATAAAGAGTCTTCTCCAACACCACAGTTCAAAAGCATCAATTCTTTGGTGCTCAGCTTTCTTTATAGTCCAACTCTCACATTCATACGTGACTACTGGAAAAACCATAGCTTTGACTAGATGGACCATTGTTGACAAAGTAATGTCTCTATTTTCTAATATGCTGTCTAGGTTGGTCATAGCTTTTCTTCCAAGGAACAAGTGTCTTGTAATTTCATGGGTGCAGTCACCATCTGCAGTGATTTTGGAGCCCCCCAAAATAAAGTATGTCACTGTCTCCATTGTTTCCCCACCTATTTGCCATGAAGTGATGGGACCAGATGCCATGATCTTAGTTTTCTGAATGTTGAGTTTGAAGCCACTTTTTTCACTCTCCTCTTTCACTTTCATCAAGAGGCTCTTTAGTTCCTCTTTGCTTTCTGCCATAAGGGTGGTGTCATCTGCATACCTGAGGTTATTGGTTTTTCTCCCAGCAATCTTGATTCCAGCTTGTGCTTCATCCAGCCTGGCATTTTGCATGATGTACTCTGCATATAAGTTAAATAAGCAGGGTGACAATATACAACCTTGACGTACTCCTTTCCCAGTTTGGAACCAGTCTATTGTTCCATGTCAAGTTCTAACTGTTGCTTCCTGACCTGCAAACAGATTTCTCAGGAGGCAGGTAAGCTGGTCTGGCATTCTTATCTCTTTCAGAATTTCCCACAGTTTGTTGTGATCCACACAGTTAAAGTCTTAAGTGTAGTCAATAAAGCAGAAATAAATGTTTTTCTGGAACTTTCTTGCTTTTTTGATGATCCAATGGATATTGGCAATTTGATCTCTGGTTCCTCTGCCTTTTCTAAAACCAGCTTGAACATCTGGAAGTTCACAGTTCACATACTGTTAAAGCCTGGCTTGGACAATTTTGAGTATTACTTTGTTAGTGTGTGAGATGAGCGCAGTTGTGCAGCAGTTTAAACATTCTTTGGTATTGCCTTTATTTGGGATTGGAATGAAAATTGACCTTTTCAAGTCCCATGGCCACTGCTGAGTTTTCCAAATTTGCTTGCATATTGACTGCAGCACTTTCACAGCATTATCTTTTAGAATTTGAAATAGCTCAACTGGACCATTGCTTCCACTAGCTTTGTTCATAGTGATGCTTCCTAAGGCCCACTTGACTTCACATTCCAGTATGTCTGGCTCTGGGTGAGTGATCACACCATCGTGGTTATGTGAGTCACGGAGATCTTTTTTGTATAGTTCTTCTGTGTATTCTTGCCACCTCTTCTTAATATCTTCTGCTTCTGTTAGGTCCATACCGTTTCTGTCCTTTATTGTGCCCATCATTGCATGAAATGTTCCCTTGGCATCTTTAATTTTCTTGAAAAAATCTCTAGTCTTTCCCATTTTATTGTTTTCATCTATTTCTTTGCATTGATCAGTGAGGAAGGCTTTCTTATCTCTCTTTGCTATTCTTTGTAACTCTTCATTCACATGGGTATATCTTTCCTTTTCTCCTTTGCCTTTAGCTTCTCTTCTTTCCTCAGCTATTTGTAATGCCTCCTCAGACTACCATTTTGCCTTTTTGCATTTCTTTTTCTTGGGGATGGTCTTGGTCACTGCCTCCTGTACAATGTCATGAACCTCCGTCCATAGTTCTTCAGGCACCCTATCAGATCTAATCCCTTGAGTCTGTTTGTCACTTCCACTGTATAGTCATAGGGATTTGATTTAGGGATTTTTGACTACTGATATCCATAAGGGATTTTTACTACTGATATCCATAGTCTTGATAATCCATAATACTTGGGAGATGGGATTTGAGGCTGAAGAGAAACATGATGGTAGGCCTGTGGCTATAAATGTTCTGAGAACTTTTTAAAAAACCTTTCCACTTAATGCTAAGATTTTAGATAATTTCCCTTACAGTCTTTTGGACAGAAGTGGTTTTATTTCTATCTCATTCTTTCAGTGAGTGAAGACTTTGTTCCCGGATTTATGTCAGCAATCTTTACTCACCTTGAGTAGGATATGTTCTTAAAATCACAATGTGAGTAACCTACATTCAGCAGATGCATTTGAAGTGAAGAGTAGGCAGTAGTGGAATGTCTGTGTTTGCTGAGGTTGCTGTGGCCAAGCTTCTGGGGTCTGGCTTCCTGTGGAGTAAGTTACTTGCAGCAAGCTACAACAAGAATGGGGAATTTCCTAAGAATGTCCCAGATTGTGGATAGACATTTCTTTATGTTCAACAAATCTTACTGAGCATGTACTCTATTGCAGGCACTAATTTGAGGATTATTCCACGAACAAAGCAAACAGAAATATTTCTGCCATCATGGAGAGATTGCTAATAAAAAAGCATATATTATACATGAATATAATACTGTTATATAGTATACAAATAAAAATTCAATGTAATATATGTAACCTTTTTATTATCCATCTCTCCATGAAGGCAGGGACATTTTTGTCTGCTTTGTCAGGCTACTTTCATCCACAGCACTTAAGCACTTATCAGTGGAGGATAGGAGATAGATGATAGATAGATGGGATATGATATATGTATAAATATATAAAATGCTATATATATAACATAGATATATAACTATAGTTATATAGATAGCTTCTCTATTGATAAATGATTAAGTGCTGTGGATAAGAGTAAAGCAAGACATATATACAGCACTATATATAAAAAATATAACCAATAAGAACTGATTATATAGCACAAGCACACTATATTCAATATCTTATGTTAATAATAGCCTATAATGGAAAAAAATGTAAAAAACAGAATATATATTCTAATATATATTTACATTGTAAATCAACTATGTTTCAATACAAAATTTTTAAAAAGAAAGTAAAGCAAGATAAGGAAACAAGGAGTGGCCTATAGGATATGAGGTGGGCAGGGAAGGCCTCAATGACAGCATGCCATTTGAGCAGAGATATGAAGAAAATGTTGGCTTCCTGGGTGGCTCAGTGTAAATAATCTGCCTACCAATACAGAAGATGCAAGAGAGCACGTTCCACCCCTGGGTCAGGAAGATCCCCTGGAGAAGGAAATGGAAACCTGCTCCAGTATTCTTGCCTGGAAAACCCCATGGACAAAGGGGCCTGGCAAGCCACAGTCAATGGAGTTGCAAAGAATCATACATGACTTAATGACTAAACAACAACAATGACAATGAAGAAAATGAGGGCATGAAGGAGAGTGTGCCAGGCAGAGGAAGCAGGAAGTGTAAAGGCCCTGACGCAGAGGCATACCTGAAATCACATCTCCAATGTATTTCAAAAATGCTTTAAGAATTTACCTTAAATGGTCTTAGATTGTTGTGACCCCATGTGCCTGAAAGAAGTGAATATAAATCCACTCTGGTGTAAGCCAGCCACCTTTCAACCCACAGGTAAAATTCCAAGGTTTAAGAGCCAACAGTGGAAAAAAGTTATAAAGTACACAAGCAAACAAGACAATATTAGTAAGATCCATAAGCAATAACAAACAGAATCAAACACGAACCTTCAGATATTATGGAACTTCCCTGGTGCTTCCCTCATGCTTCCAATGCAGAGGGCACAGATTTGATCCCTGGTTGGGGAATTAAGATCTCACATGCTGCCTGGGGCAGCCAAAAAAGAAATGATTAGACATAGACTATAAAATAAGTATATATTTAAATTAACAAAAGAAGGCATATTAGTTTGTTATGGCTGCCATAAGAAAGTACCATGTGCTTAAACAAAAGAAATTTATTGTCTCATAGTGCTGGAGGCTAGAAGTCTAAAATCAAGGTGTTGATAAGGTTGGTTCCTTCTGAGGAACTGTAGGGCTTTGCTGGTAGCTCAGACGGTAAAGAATCTGCCTGCAATGTCAAGACTCAGGTTCAACCCCTGGCTCAGGAAGATCCCCTGGAGAAAGGAATGGCTACCCACTCCAGTATTCTTGCTTGGAGAATCCCATGGCCAGAGAAGCCTGGTGGGCTATAGTCCATGGGGTTGCAAAGAATCTGACACGACTTAATGACTAACACTTTGACTTTCAGAGACGGATCTGTCCAGGCCTCTTTCCTTGGCTTGTAGATGACTGTCTTCTCTCTGTGTCCTTCACACGGTCTTCCCTCTCTGCATGTTTCTGTATCTAAATATCTTGTTTTTTTTTTTAATATCCTGTTTTTGTAAGGACACTAGTCATATTGAATTAGGGCTCAATCTAGCCTCCAGAACTGTGAGACAATCTTTTTGTTGTTGTTGTTGTTGTACCCATTGTCTTTTTTTCCCTATCCTGTTTAATACTTTCTATCCACAAAAACGAGGGCAACATATAACTGTGTATAACACACTGTGCCATGTCAGGCATGCTGCTGTTATATTTTGTTTATTACAATCAGGGACTAAGCATTCTATGTGGCTCAGCTGGTAAAGAATCCACCTGCAATGTGGGAAATCTTGGTTCGATCCCTGGGTTGGGAAGATCCCCTGGAGAAGGGAAAGGCTACACTCCACTAATCTGGCCTGGAGAAATCCAGGGACTGTATAGCCCATGGGGTCGCAGAGTCAGACACTACCGAACAACTTTCACTCACTTGCTCAAGCATTCTATCATCAAGGTTTATAATGACATATAACTTGGTCTGCTGAGAGCTGTAGGCCATACAGTCTGATGGTCTGGTAGGGAGTCATTCCCAGAAATTCCTTCTTAAATGGTATATTTTCTAGTATATGATCCTGAAAAATTAGAAGAAAAAGATACTGGAATATAGAGCTCCATTCAGTCATCAACAATTGGTCCAATTCATCATCATATGGCATCAACAAAATGTAACCCAAAGTGATGCGACTCAGGTTGCAGGCTTCTATTCAAACTTGTCAGGTTCCAAAAGCAAGGCAAGCATCTCTGGTAAAGAGATGTTTCTTTGCCCCTCTGTAAGGCTTCTTTTGTATTTCCTTGGCTCCCCTAAACTGGGGATTGTGCATGGGAGTTATCTCAGCTCCCCAAACCCATGGATTTGGTATGGATCTTTCATTAGCTCCCCAGTCCCTAAAGACAACACGTGGGGAGTTCACATGGCTCTTTACTCCAGAAATTGCACGTGGGTGTTCCTTTGGCTTTCTTCCCCGGAGATTGCATAAAGGGTTCCCTCAGCTCTCTAATCTTGGTCTAACTATTTGTTAATCTCATAACTGATGCTTTTGAACTGTGGTGCTGGAGAAGACTCTTGAGAGTCTCTTGGACAGCAAGGATATCAAACCAGTTAATCCTAAAGGAAATCAACCCTGAATATTCCATTGGAAGGACTGATGCTGAAGCTCCAATATTTTGGCCACAAAGAGCCAACTCATTGGAAAAGAGCCTGATGCTGGGAAAGATTGAGGGCAGGAGGAGAAGGGAGCAACAGATGTTGAGATGGTTGTATGGCATCACTGACTCAATGGATATGAGCTTGAGAGAAGCCTGGCATGCTGCAGTTCATGGGTTTGCAGAGAGCCAGACACGACTGAGCAACTGAACGATAACAACAAAAAATCTCATTCTGCCAGGTGTCTTCCCTACTCTTCTTCTCTGCTTATTATATGTGTTGCCATTACTGCACTTACTTAGTTTAATAAATTCATAAATAGCAAAAATTTACCAAAGGCAATTTGGAACTTCAGTGACTTCTTTGGAAAACTTGAGGCCTTCCCAAACTGGCACATCCAAGGCTTGCCCCTTCTCACCACTTCATTCCTTCTTCCTCCTCTTACTGCCTCTGTTCTTCCCTAAAGTTGCCTTAAGTCCTTTGATCTGTCTCCCTTCAACATCCCTGCCTAATCTTTCTCTTCCTACTCTAGTCCCTCACCTTCCTGTAATCACTAGACTATAGTCACTCCTGACTCCAGAGGCAACCACCTAAAGCTGAGAAAGCTAACTGGAAACAGACTGGCTATTTTATCCACTCAGATATCTTTGGAGACATTGGCTTCTGGGTATCTCTTTGGCCCGTCTTCCCATATTTATCCCTCCCACAGCCTCCATAAGATTGGGGCTTCCCAAGTGGCACAGTGGTAAGGAATCTGCCTGCCGAGGCAGGAGACACAGGAGACACAGGTTCGATCCCTGGATTGGGAAGATCCCCTGAAGTAGAAAATGGCAACCCACTTCAGTATTCCTGCTTGGAAAAAATTCCATTGACAGAGGAGGCTGCAGGCTACAGTCCATGGGGTTGCAAAGAGTTGGACATGACTGAGCACACACACAACTCCATAAGTATTACACATCAGGTCAAAGTAGATGGCGGGAACTCTAAGCCCTCATATTAAACAGATAACCTCACTTGTTCTATCTGTCAGAATAATCCTGATAAAAATATAAAGGGGGGCAAAGACAAGGGCCGTAACTGTGTTATATTAACCAGGGAGTTCTATATTTCTATGTTTATGCATGACTCAACTAAAATTTTAGAATGCTGGCTATAAGATCCTTATTTGTATCTGTCTGTATGTTTACATATGTATGTATGTTGTATGTAATGTAATATTTTTCTGACTTTCAGATAGTGTTACCAAATTGTTCAAATATCCTGACAACTTTTGACATTCCACCTTCCCTAAATCTAATCCAAATTGATATCTTTTATATCCAAAATTGACTTTGGGGTTTCCCAGAGGGCCACTGGAAAATATCAAAGGATTTGTTCTTTCACCTTGTAAAAAGAGGTGCTAAAAATGATTAGATTTATTTAATATTATATAAAAGATTATATAAATTACATGGGAAGTGTTGTCAAAAAATACTTAGCTTTCCTTAGATTAAAGTTGTTTGGGTAAAATATTATTAATATAAATATTTCAAAACTTATGTAAGGTTCCTAGAGATTTGTCATTGTGCTCACTGTCTCTGATATATTTCTATTTGTGTCATCATGCTGCTTTACCTTATGTTGTGTGTGTGTACATGCTCAGTCACTGAGTCATGTCTGACTCTTTGTAACCCCACGGACTGTAGCCCTCCAAGTTCCTCTGTCCATGGGATTTCTCAGGCAAGAAGACTGGAGTGGGGTGCCATCTCCTACTCCAGGGGATCTTCCTGACCCAGGGATCAAACCCACATCTCTTGGATCTCCTGAATTGGCACCTAAGGAATCCCCTTACCTTATTTTAGGTAGCAACAATACAATTTTATAAATAATACTTTCAATTATTTGAAAAACATTAACTTGGTCACAATTTTACTTTTTCAAAATCCACTATATTATAGGCTAACGGGGAATTGTAAATTTCATTTGGAAATTTACATTACTCACCTTTTGAGTTTTCTTAATAGGTAGATATGTAGGACCTTTTCTTCAGCTCCTAAATCTCATGGTTATAAAATAAATATATTCTTACTATCATATATGTTTCCTCTCTGGCTTGAAACTTTCCCTTGTAAAAGGGCTGCTGCCACTGTGGTTGCTAAACTTTTACTAGGACAAGTGTTCCACACTCGCTCTTTCAAGTGACTGAAAGGTCCATTTCATGAGTAAAATCATCCAAGAAATCCAATGAGTTCTTCATTTATCACAAAAATTACACTGTCTTTGTCATTCCCTTACTCATTTGGAATGATAGAGCTAACGGACGATTAAAATAAAAACTTGCTAAACTGATGGAAGAAGTCAATCTCCCATAGCCTAAGGGTTTCACCCTTATCCCTGGTTGATCTTTGGTCCTGTCTGATGGGTCATACCAACTGTTCTCTTATAAAATTATTGGCTAGCCCTTAGAATTCTCTATTCTGTTGAGCTCTTGAAGACTCTAACTAGGTCAATTCAGACATTCTAAAATTTGGCAAGAAATTTATTCATTATTCCCAAATTTCTCTTCGGCAAGTTGAAGCTGCTTTTTCCCCATTTCTCCCATGTATACCACTATATAACCTAGAAACTAGAGACTTAATTCTCTCAAGGCAACCAGAAGACTAATCTTGAGTCTTATTGTGTGTGTGTGTGTGTGTGTGTGTGTGTGTGTGTGTGTGTGTGTGTGTATGTGTGTGCGCTAAGTCACTTCAGTCATGTCCAGCCCTTTGCATCTCTATGAACTGCTAGGCTCCTCTGTCCATGGGGATTCTCCAGGCAAGAATACTACAGTGGGCTGCCATGCCCTTCTACAGGGGATCTCCCTGACCCAGGGAACAAACCCACGTCTCTGGTGTCTCCTGAATTAGCAGGTGGGTTCTTTACCACTAGTGCCATTTAGGAAGCCCCTTGAGTCTTATTAACAGGGCCCTTTCATCATTATCTTTACATCATTAACTCTACCGCCAAACCCCAGGGGGTCAAATCCTGGATTGGTGTTTCTAAACTGAAAAGATATTAAAATCTACTCTAAATGGAAGTCCATCCCAACTGCAGACTCTAAACTGAAGGTCTTGGAAAGTGACCAGTAAGATGGAAGATGAGGAAGTTGCTGAGAGCTAGAAGGAGGTGGCAGACAGTGGGGAAGTCCAAATCTCCTTCCAGAGTGCCTACTGTGATTCAGGATGACAGACTTCCCAGGAGCCCCCTCTACAGATCAGCATCTTCAAGAGGCCCAACCGCACTGGTGGGATCAGCAAGCCCCAACTCCACCAGCAGGCCAGCGCTAGTGTCAAGTCCCTAGTGCAGCAGGAGGTAGCGGAGCCTGGGCAGCACCAGCCCTGAAAAAGATCAAGAGAAATCTACCCTCGACAGGCCAATCAGGATCTCCCAACCCGAAGACAGCAGGCATCTCAGCAATGTGATCAGACAGCCTTTGGGGTCCTGATGGGTCACAAAGCTTCAAACAGTGAAGATAAATGCAGGCAGGAATGGATGTTGCTGTCTTCACTTCCTGAGTGGGCCATCGGCTGCAGGTTACACTGCTGTGGCAGACAGCTGGACTTGAGCAGAGGGAGCGACCTGGCTTACTTGCACTCTGATCCCCTTTGCTCCACCCACTGTGACCATGAACCCCATATGCTGTGATTTCCCTCCCCCTTCTTCCCACTGTGATAGGCACGTCTACAAGGGCTTCCCAACTCAATGGGAAGGGAAAGGGTGGGGAGTTAGAGGAGGGTTGGGGGATCCACCCAAGGACTCGAGTAGAGAGTACCACTTGGTTACTTGGGGTAAAGTCAGTGCCAGCAATAATAGTTTATCATGCTCATTAACCTGAGATTTCAAAACACAACTGAGAACTCCCATCCACACACTCTCAAGTGCATGTCTTCATCACTCAAAAATCAAGTTCTATTTGAAAATATCCTTTTTTTTTTTCTTTTCTTCCTAATTTTGTTTCTTTACACAAATTTTTAAAAAATAAATTTTATTTATTATAATTTATTTATTTATTGGCTGTGCTGGGTCTTTGAAGCTTTCTCTAGTTGGGGTGAGTGGGGGGTACTGTCTAGTAGTGGTACATGAGCTTCCCAGAGTGGTGGTTTCTACTGTTGTGGAGCACAGGCTCTAAGGCACAAGGGCTTCAGTAGCTGTGGTGCACTGGCTCAGTTTGTGGCGCCTGGGCTTAGTTGCTCTGTGGCATGTGGGATCTTCCTGACCAGGGATCAAACCCGTGTCCCCTGAATTGCAAGACAGATTCTTAGTTCCTGGACCACCAGGGAAGTCCCTTTTTATACTGATATTTGATTTACCAAAAATGTGCCTGGGAGAGGTTTTAGCAGTTTAATGAATTTTTAATTGAGAAAGAATAGTTTGGTAGTCTACTTAAAAATGTTTCTGGGCTAGGCATATACACTGAGGAAACCAAAATTGAAAGAGACACATGTATCCCATTGCTCACTGCAGCACTATTTACAATAGCTAGAACATGGAAGCAACTTAGATGTCCATTCGACAGATGAATGGATAAAGAAGTTGTCGTACAAAAATAAATTCAAAATGAATTAAAGATCTAAATGTAAGACCAGAAACTATAGAACTCCTAGAGGAAAACATAGGCAAAACACTCTCCGACATAAATCACAGCAAGATCCTCTATGACCCACCTCCCAGAATATTGGAAATAAAAGCAAAAATAAACAAATGGGACCTAATGAAACTTAAAAGTTTTTGTACAACAAAGGGAACTATAAGCAAGGTGAAAAGACAGCCTTCAGAATGGGAGAAAATAATAGCAAATGAAGCAACAGACAAAGGATTAATCTCAAAAATATACAAGCAACTTCTGCAGCTCAATTCTAGAAAAATAAATGACCCAATCAAAAAATGGACTAAAGAACTAAACAGACATTTCTCCAAAGAAGACATACAGATGGCTATCAAACACATGAAAAGATGCTCAACATCACTCACTATCAGAGAAATGCAAATCAAAACCACAATGAGGTACCACTACACGCCAGTCAGAATGGCTGCTATCCAAAAGTCTATAAGCAATAAATGTTGGAGAGAGTGTGGAGAAAAGGGAACCCTCTTACACTGTTGGAGGAGGATGCAAACTAGTACAGCCACTATGGAAAACAGTGTGGAGATTCCTTAAAAAACTGGAATTAGAACTGTCATATGACCCAGCAATACCACTCCTGGGCATACACACCAAGGAAACCAGATCTGAAAGAGACACGTGTACCCCAGTGTTCATTGCAGCACTGTTTATAATAGCCAGGACATGGAAGCAACCTAGATGCCCATCAGCAGACGAATGGATAAGGAAGCTGTGGTACATATACACAATGGAATATTACTCAGACATTAAAAAGAATACATTTGAATCACTTCTAATGAGATGGATGAAACTGGAGCCCATTATACAGAGTGAAGTAAGCCAGAAAGAAAAACACCAATATAGTATAGTAATACATATATATGGAATTTAGAAAGATGGTAACGATAACCCTATATGCAAGACAGAAAAAGAGACACAGATGTATAGAACAGACTTTTGGACTCTATGGGAGAAGGCGAGGGTGGGATGATCTGAGAGAACAGCATCAAAACATGTATATTATCAAGTGTGAAACAGATCACCAGTCCAGGTTGGGTGCATGAGACAAGTGCTTGGGGCTGGTGCACTGGTATGACCCAGAGGGATGGGATGGGGAGGGAGGTGGGAGGGGGCATCAGGATGGGGAACACATGTAAATCCATGGCTGATTCATGTCAATGCATGGCAAAACCCACTACAATATTGTAAAGTAATTAGCCTCCAACTAATAAAAATAAATGGAAAAAAATAAAAAAGATAAAAACACTTGCTGCAGCAAGTCAAGTATGGGCTACATGCATGCCTAGAAATGCTATTGTGTGGGCTGCTTATCAATTCATCTGGCCACCTGCATCTTCTGTGCTCTGCTACAGGAAATAACCATGACTGTGAATAATCTTACCAAAACCACTAATATCACTGCCTGAGAACTACAGGAACTCCAGTGAGTGGATCTTCATAATTGTCTGGCATTGGACACCATCCTGGTATGGGGCACTTGTGATGGGAAGCCATTGCAGTGTGTGTGTTCCCTGAAACCTCTCTGATGTCTATGCCATCACCAAAAACATCCAGACATTCCAGAAAATTCTTCAGATTCTCACTGTCCTCTTCACTCTCTGAATACCCTTCAGGCCCAATGTCTAGGAATCTTCTCAACTGGTTCTCTCTGAACATCAAATCTTAGATCTACTCCCTTATTAAACCCTTAATAGCTATTATTTTATTTTATTCCTAAGTATGCATGCATGGTGAGTCACTTCAGTTGTGTCTGACTCTTTGCAACCCTATGGACTGCAACCCACCAGGCTCCTCTGTCCGTGGGATTCTCCAGGCAAGAATACTAGAGTGGGCTGCCATGCTCTCTTCCAGGGGATCTTCCCAACCAAGGGATCGAAACTGTGTCTCGAATGTCTCATGTCTCCTGCACTGGCAGGTGGGTTCTTTACCACTAGTGCCACGTGGGAAGCCCAAGATTTTCCAACAGCTGTCAGCCTAACAGAACAATCAACAGATGACACACAGTCTTTCAAGAACAACAGGAACATGAAGGCCAGCAACCCCTTGAAAACTATCTGGACCTAACTCAGCTTCCTAATGGGGCTTCCCTTGTGGCTCAGTGGTTAAGAATCTGCCTGCAAAGCAGGATACTCAGGTTCAATACCTAGATATTCTAGTACTCTTGCCTAGAGAATCCCATAGACAGAGGAGACTGGCAGGTTTCAGTCCATAGGGTTGCACAGAGTCAGACATGACTTAAGCGACTAAAGCAGCAGCAGCAGCAGCAACTTCCCAGGAACTCTTATTCCATAAGGACAGATTTTGTCTGACTTAATGAGGGGGGGGGGGGGACTAAGTGTTCACAATTACCTATTGCTTAGCCTCTGCTTTGTCTTGACCAAACTTTACTCAGCCTTCTTCCTTCCTACAGGTTCCTGAACTCTGCTTGCCCCCAAGCCTGAGAAAGCACAAAAAAGGTAAAGTTTACCTCCCTTCTCAGTTTCTCCTGGGATACTTTAAGCTGTGTGGATAGGGCATGACTGACTGTATTCCTTTTCACTGCTGTGGTGTCCTGCACACACTCTCTTTCTCCTGCTCCTCCACCCACCAATTAGTGATCCTAAAGTGGTTAGTATCAGGACATTATTTGGAAAGATTGTGGCATTGGAGAGTTGTGGC
This sequence comes from Muntiacus reevesi, assembly GCF_963930625.1. NCBI lineage: Eukaryota > Metazoa > Chordata > Mammalia > Artiodactyla > Cervidae > Muntiacus > Muntiacus reevesi. Next base: position 51,664,808 of record NC_089271.1, on the reverse strand, counting down.
TAGTGTGGTTGGTGAGGGCAAGTCCTTGCGAGGTTCTGCTGCTGAGTAAATATCTACTGCAGTTTTGAGTCAAGCCCAGTATCCAGTGTTGGACAAGGGGAAGCTTGTTATAGGGGAGGCACTTTACCAGGGATTCCCTTACAGGCCCACCAAGGCTCTCACTGCTGCTTGTATTCTGTGTTCCTTGGAAGGCAAGTTGTACAACTCAGAGCAATTCAAGGTGATGTTAATAGGAGTTTATAATTTCTAGCCAGGCAAACCTGCATATCATCCACCTCATACTCAGCACCTGAGTCAGCTCAATTTGTTATGGGTTCAGTCCATGACTGGCCACATATTTGAAGTAAGAGTTGAGCCACAGACACCTGTACTGTGAGTCACAAGTCATATCTTAGAGCCTAGCTTAGCAAGACTGGGTGTTGCAGATAGTAGTAGAGATGGGAGGAGGAATGCTAGCCTTAGTGGTGGTGTCTGTGGTTGTGTTAGTAGGACTGACTGACCTGAATGGCCAATAGCATGCTTCCCATGGTTCCAATCCTGACCCATGTTGTATGTTTCCCTGTCTTGTGTAAGGGGCATGTTGTTTGCAAACACTGTCAGCACTAGAGTGTAGTTTGCCAGGGGAGGGTGATCCATCAGTGGTGTGTAATCAACACTGGTAAAAGAGGAACACCTCAGATATGGAAGGGGCACAGCAAGAGAGAAAGGGTGAAGGTCAGAGATTATCTGTGGGCAGTAGCAGGAGTTCTGGTTGTCCCTTGCCATGTCGCGCCGTGCTGTGCTACCTTGCTTCAGTTGTGTCTGACTCTTTGCGACCTCATGGACTGTAGCCCACCAGGCTTCTCTGTCCATGGGATTCTCCACACAAGAATACTGGAGTGGGTTGCCATGTCCTCCTCCACAGGATCTTTCCCACCCAGGGATCGAACCCACCTCTCCTGCAGCTCCCACATTGTAGGCAGGGGAAGCTCGGTTGTCCCTTGGATATCGTCCAAATGGTATTACCCAGTCCAGGGGTAATTAATTCTACCTCCTGGGTGTCAAGGGCTGGTTCAAGGTTGTTCTATGGAGATTTAATGGAGTATTTGGGCAGCAGATGAGGATGCTTTTCTCTCCAGATAGTGGTGAGTGGTTTGCTCAGCTTACACTGGATGAGGAGCAGAAGCTCCCATTTGAGTATGGTCCCAAAGTTGGTGGTCCATGGCAGGTCCCTGTCAGGATCAAAGGGGAAGTGTCTGCTAGGCTCTCGATTTTCTACGAGGAAGAAGGGAAAAAGGTGAAAGTATCAAGTGATGTTCCTTTGTTGCAGGCAGCATGTGAGGCTCCCATGTCCATGAAAACTAGTAACTGGGTTGTGTGCAGTGTGGACATGCCCACCAGGAGAGGTCACAGTGTCTCCTTGGGTGGTCACTTCATTGGTTGTGAATTTTGATACAGTGCAGTCATATCTTAGGACTGCACCTTTGAACTTATGGGACCATTTTACTCCAGGTTCTCTCAGCAGCCCTTGTTTTTAAAGACCATTACATTCTTCTAAGACAGTGGGGTAGGTGAAAACTCACACAATGTGATTTTGTACTACTCACTGTTTGTTGCTTTGCAGTGGGAACCTTGATGTATTTGTGTAACTAGCAGCACTCCCAAGGGTTGTCAGGCTGCTGTGTTAACCCTTCAGTAAAGTTAAAAGAGATTGGGGCCCCCAAAGGGAGAGCGATGGAAGGCCTGTGTGGGTATCCACCACTATTAACCATATGTTAACATATATGTTCCTGTTGCTGCTTGGGGAGGCCCAGTGACATCACTTTGCCACCTTTGATGTGGCCCTCCTTCTCTGTGAATTTTCCCTCCAGTGAGGCATGCCCAATGTCTAGATTTCTGGCTTCTGCTACAGTCCCTGTTGATTTGTCTCACCGCTGAACTGACTCCTCTAACAATCCATTTCATAACCCCATGATGCTCCAAAGCCCTGACCTCTCATGTGTCCCCTGATAGAAGTGGGGGTGGCTTCTCTCAAAGGTCGGGAGACTCCCCCTCCTTCCAGAGCCCTAGCTGCTCTGGTGGTTCAGTTAGTTCATCAGGCTTGGCATCTTAAGGTATCTCCTCTGTGTCTTGTTTGGTATAAACCAAAGTATGGTGCACCCAGATGGGCAGAGTGGGAGCTAGTGTGGCAATTAGCCCCATAGCTCTTTATCCCAAATACCTGATTTTGCCAATGTGCTGACCAAGAAGTTAGCTCATGAACACTGACCAGGTGTCAGTAGAATATGAACGTTGGGGAAATGTTTGTCAAAGGCATACTCTATTGCTAGGACTATTACATGCTGCTCAGCCCATTGGGTGCTTTGGTCTGTGCCCTGTATGGATTTTATGGTGATAGGCTGTGGCTGTCTGTTGTTTGGTCCCTTACACCCCATGCTCACTCCATCAGTAAAGGAAGATAATTGCTTTTCTTATTTTGAGGGTTCTGACTGTCTTCCCTCCTGTCCGCATTGAGCAAGGGATAGAGGCATTTCTGGGGTTTGGGTGAGTTAGCCCCAGTGGTGACTACTAGAAAAATCATAACTTTGACTATAAAGGTCCATATTAGTGAGTAATTTCTCTTTTAATTAATTGTCCTCTCAAGCCAGTCACCTCTTTGGGGGGGGGGCTTTAAAGCATGAATGCACCCTGGGATTAGGAAGGTTTGAGCACCTATGTCCAACAGAGCCAGCCAGTATGTTTGGGTCCTGGAGCCCAAACTACAGTTAATGCAATAAAAGGGCAACTGCCTTCAGGCAAGGCCCCACTTCTGTGACAGTTGGACCCCTGCATGGGGGCTGTCCTGGCCAGTGACAGAGACCAGATGTAAGTACTGAAGATGAAGCTACCTCTGGAAGGGAAGCCTGCCAAAACTTGTACTCTAACCCTAGTAAGTAGTACTATTGCTACACTGATTTATTTTTTTTTTTCATTTATTTTTATTAGTTGGAGGCTAATTACTTTACAATATTGTAGTGGGTTTTGTCATACATTGACATGAATCAGCCATGGAGTTACATGTATTCCCCATCCCGATCCCCCCTCCCACCTCCCTCCCCATCCCATCCCTCTGGGTCTTCCCAGTGCACCAGGCCTGAGCACTTGTCTCATGCATCCAACCTGGGCTGGTGATCTGTTTCACTGTAGAGAATATACATGTTTCAATGCTGTTCTCTCGAAATATCTCACCCTTGCCTTCTCCCACAGAGTCCAAAAGTCTGTTCTGTACATCTGTGTCTCTTTTTCTGTTTTGCATATAGGGTTAGTATTACCATCTTTCTAAATTCCATATATATGTGTTAGCATGCTGTAATATTCTTTATCTTTCTGGCTTACTTTACTCTGTATAATGGGCTCCAGTTTCATCCATCTCATTAGAACTGATTCAAATGAATTCTTTTTAACAGCTGAGTAATATTCCATGGTGTACCACAGCTTCTTTATCCATTCGTCTGCTGATGGGCATCTAGGTTGCTTCCATGTCCTGGCTATTATAAACAGTGCTGCACTGATTTATTAGAGAACCTCTGATGTGGGACTCTCTTGTCCTTTAGGGTTCAATGTAACCTATGATAGTTAAGTTTATGTGTCAATCTGACTGGGTCAAGAGTGCCAAGACTTCAGGTCAAACATTATTATGGGCGTGCCTGTGAGGTTCTAGATGAGATTAATATTTGAATTGGTAGGCTGAGTAAAACAGATCCCCCCTCCTCTGTGTGAGTGGGTCTCATCCAAGTAGTAAAGACCTTAGTAGAACAAAAAGATGACCCTCCCATAAGTAAGGACTTCCCAGGTGACATTAGTGGTAAAGAACTCACCTGCCAATGCAGGAGATATAAGAGATGTAGGTTCAATCCCTAGGTTGGGAAGGTCCCCTGGAGGAGGGCATGGCAACCCACTCTAGTATTCTTGCCTGGAGAATTCCATGGACAGAGGAACCTGGTGGGCTAAAGTCCATGGGGTCACAAGAAGTCGGTTCCTCCTGCCTGACTGCCTTGAGTTGGTACTTTGGTTTTTTCCTGCTTTGGGACTCAGATTGACACATTGTCTCTTTCTAGACCCCAAGCCAGTGAGTCTTTGGACTGAAACTACATCATGATCTCTCCTGGAGCTCCAGCTCTATCACAGGATAGCCCTGTGAACCAAGTCTTTACAAAAAAAAAAAAAAATCTCTTTTTATACATACATCCTATTGGTTCTGCTTCACTGGAGAATTGACTAATATATAACCTTTGTTTTCTCAGAGTTCACGCTTAAGCAGAGGCCAAGCTGTAGGTTTGTTGACTTAGGAGGGGGGCAGCTTCACTCTCAGTAGTGATTCTGATATAGGCCAGGTGGCTTAAACACTTGCACCTGAGTTTGTCTTTCCTGAGTGTGTATTAAATAGAAGAGCAGCTGTGAATTTTGAACTGTTTTCGTAGTTAACCATCATCGCCAGTAAAGAGGACTTAGCTTTGTTAGGAGCCCCTCCGAGAAACAACTCTGTGGACTCAGAACTCTATCCACCCTCCTCCCACTTGCCCAGTCATCCTGCTGCACACCATCTGTTACCTGATAAGCCCACTTCAGCATCCCTAGCTGATGGAGGAGATCTTTGGCCTCAGATGGTGTTTTTCACTGACAGCCTGCCCAGGTGATTATGAGGCCTCATATTGGGTGGGTAGCCCTCCATAGAAAAAATCCTTATCAACAAGGTATATGTGAACCAGGGTCCAAAGCTGCCTCTGGGGGTCCTTACTTCTCATTCCTTACTAATTGTGCAAGATCCCTTAGCAGGGATCCATTTTTCCATCCTGTCCTATGAAGACAATTGTTGTTGAAGTTCTGTCTTGCCTCTCTTGCTCAGCAGGATGCCCCCTTGTTTAGGAGTCGTAGGAGAGGCAGGAAGATGACTTCCTTGTCTTTGTCAGTTTTAAGTAGTGCTTTAGCTTTCTCAACCCAAAAGTTGGGGTCTGGATACCCCTCCAAGGAGGGGCTAGAATGATAACAGCAGATCCAAGTGTGATAGCATCAGAGTCAGGCTAGCTGTTTGCCAAGATGCAAACACTTAGGGGACTAACCTTGGTCTGACGCCTCTGCCTTATAGGCTTGTTTAGCTGCTATAGTGGCCCCCAGTGACAAGGATGTCCTCTTGTCACAGACTATCCCTGAATCGCTGGCCAGTGTCAGGGAGCTCCTCTCATTATAGCCCGTTATCGGGTCAGGGGTAGCCTCCCTCAGTTCAGAGTCATGTACCCCTCCCCCTTTTCTGTTCAGGCCCATAGGTCTTACAATATCCACCATCTGCCTAATGGGTTCCCAGGTGGGCAGGATGACTTCCTACCCCATGCAGCTAGGCCCCTCTGCCCGCCCCACCCCCAGATGCAGTGGCATCTCAAATTTTGAATTCCACCCATTTGAGGTCAGTCAGGACTTTTGCTAATTGATTTTCCTGCTGACTGGGTGGTGCCCATATCTATTTCCTAGTCATGCCCAGAAATTCTCCCCTTTTCATTGTCACTTGTAGGGGTTTGAGGTATTTGGGGGTTCAGAAAGAAAAAATGGCAGATAGCGAAGAGAAACTGAAGAGCCTCTTGATGAGGGTGAAAGAGGAGAGTGAAAAAGTTGGCTTAAAACTCAACATTCAAAAAACTAAGATCCCAGATGGGGGAAAAATGGAAACAGTGGCAGATTTTATTTTCTTGGGCTCCAAAATCACTGTGGAAGGTGACTGAAGCCATGAAATGAAAAGATGCTTGATCCCTGGAAGGAAAGCTATGACAAAACTAGACAGCATATTAAAAAGCAGAAACATCACTTTGATGACAAAGGTTCATAGAGTCAAACCTATGGTTTTCCCAGTAATCATGTACAGATGTGAGAGTTGGACCATAAAGAAGTCTGAGTGCCAAAGAATTGATGCTTTCGAACTGTGGTGCTGTAGAAAACTCTTGAAAGTCCCTTGGACAGAAAGGAGATCAAACCAGTCAACCCTACAGGAAATCAACCCTGAATATTCACTGGAAGGACTGACGCTGAAGTTGAAATCCAATACTTGGGTCACCCGATATGTGGAGCTGACTTGTTGGAAGAGACCCTGATGCTGCGAAAAATTGAGGGAAGGAGAAGGAGGTGACAGAAGATGAGATGGTTGAATGGCATCACCGACTCAGTGGACATGAGTTTGAGCAAACTCCTGGAGACAGTGAAGGACAAGGAAGCCTGGCATGCTACAATCTATGGGGTCGCAGAGTCTGACACGACTTAGCAACTGAACAAGAAAAAACACGACCACAAGGTGGCAGTAGCACATACGAGCTTTATTGGGTCTGCAGGCTGGGGAAGTGCTTCACAACAGGAGGTCAGGGGGCAGAGGCTACTAAGAGAGGAGGAGGGCAAAGGAACTGCTGGGGACTTGGGAGTTAAGAGAGTGAGCTAATGAGTCTAGGTGATGTCACTCAGCAATAAAGTGGGGAGTCTCTGGGTCAGAGAACTCTGAAAGGCAGCAGCAATTTGGGTTTTTTACAGCCCAGGACTTGCCTTATCTATTGACAAGAGAGGTAGGGTGAGGTTTCATGGGGCATGCAAAGCAGGTAGGCCCTAAATGGTGAAATATCTGCTTGTTTGGGCTATCTATAAAATAATTGGATGTGTAAACATATAAGTTTGGCATCAACAGGCTTTTGAGCTATTGAATTTCAGCCTGCAGTGAAGAAATAAACAACTTTGGGGCCAATAAGTAAAGGCCATCTTTGAACTATCTATATAACAGGTGAAGGGCACAATCTATCCCATTAAGTCCTTACAAATTCTGGCGGGATCTTAATTCCCAGACCAGGGTTTGAACCCATGCCCACTGGAAGCAGAGAGCCCTAACCATTGGGCCACTAGGGAATTCCCGGAATTCTGGCATAAAGGTTAAATGGTAGAGTTACAGTTTCTCATTTAGGGATCATCCTTGGTTCTGGCACCTGCAGTTGTAGCCCTGGTCCCAAGACTACTGCATCATGTTGGAAAGAAGAAAGTTGAGGTGTTGGAGGGAAATAATTGTGTAGTAGTAACAGCATCTTCCTTGCTCTCTCTGCCCCAGACCTCACAGAAAATTGGAGGAATATATTAAGCAGGGACTGTCCCTTGGCCCTTATGTTAAATGTGAGCACACATTCATAAAGGAATGCAAACCAGCTCTTCATGCCTTTATCCACCCCCTATTTTAGACATTTGCCTGTTCCATTTCTCTGAGCTACATAGGCAACATGATCTATTCATTTAATGTGATATCTGTGCTCATTGTTGGACATTATTATAAGTTATAAGTGTAGCTATAGCTATAAGTGTAGCTATAGCAACACATAGCTATAAGTGTATTCCTAGGTTTGAAAATGTAACTGTGGTTCAAGTTGCTACAGTAGCTTCTATTCCAGTCCTTTTATAGTATTCTGAGTATTTGCTTCTACTGCTCAAAGCCCAGTACAAAGTGTCTGTTCCTGTCAAGTCGCATTTATAAAAGACTCATTTATGTGATGCCATAGAGATGGTAACATATTGCAATATATGTGTATCAAGTCAACATGCTGTCTACCTTAAACTTACATAAATGTTATATGTCAATTATACTTCAAATTAAAAAAAAAAAAGATCCCAGGAGTTCCTCGGTGGTCCAGTAGCTAAGACTCTGCACTCTCAATGCAGAGGGCCTGGATGGGATCCTTGGTTGGGGAACTAGATCCCACATGCTGCAACAAAAGTTCCTGCATGCCACAACAAAGACAGAAGATCTTGAATTTGCAACTAAGAGCCGGTGCAGCCAAATAAATTTTTAAAAGTTAAATTTAAAAAATGTTTAAAAGATCCATTTATAACCCCCTGGAACTATCAGCAGCAGTCTGACATAGTCTACTTGCCAGCTATGTGTGGGGCCTTCCTCCAGGGACTCTGCCCCCATCAGTTCAGTTCAGTTGCTCAGTCGTGTCCCACTCTTTGCAGTCCCATTGCACACCAGGCCTCCTTGTTCATCACCAACTCCCGCAGTTTACTCAAACTTATGTCCATTGAGTAGGTAATGCCATCCAACCATCTCATCCTCTGTCGTCCTCTTCTCCTCCAGCCTTCAATCTTTCCCAGCATCAGGGTCTTTTCAAATGAGTCAGCTCTTCAGATCAGGTGGCCAAAGTATTGGAGTTTCAGCTTCAGCATCAGTCTTTCCAATGAATATTCAGGACTAATTTCCTTTAGGAAGGACTGGTTGGATCTCCTTGCTGTCCAAGGGACTCTCAGGAGTCTTCTCCAACACCACAGTTCAAAAGCACTCAGCAGTTCTGGTTGACATTTTGTGTCTCAGTGGGTGCTAGAGGAATATGTCAGTGATCGGTTTAACCTTACATTGCTGTATCTTTCCCTTGTCCATTCATTTCATGGACCCAGGTGGCTATCTCAAGCAAGCACGTCAATATCTACTTGTAAAATCCTTTGGCTCCTGAAAGAGGTTCTTCTGATGAGTATCAAAATGTTCTACTTTATAGCACCATTTAAATTCCCCTACTGCTTTTCATAGAGCTGTGCCCCATATGGGGATCCTTTCAATAGTCCAATTTTCTATTGCTCATCTATCTAACCACATGGCCAGACCAGTCAGTAAAAACTCAAACACAGTGGCTCTTTTCTTTGTCCAATTCTTCCATTATTGCAAGAAAAATAGCATGCAATTCAGACCTGAAAGTAATTTGTTCTTGCTGTCTTCATTTGGAGATTTTATGAGTCAGCTGTAATGTGGTAGCCTCCCAAACAGGGTGTTATCTGTCCACTTTGGAACCGCCATCAGCAAACTAGGTAGCTGTCTCATATTTAATAGAGAGCTATTCACAGGACAGCACCCTTGTGGTAGTAGGATTTGGCAGCTCCTCGTTCAAAGTCAGCCCTAAGAGTCCGCCTGCTTGTGAATACAATTTCTTACTACACTTGATCTTAGCCAAAAGGCCGAGAAGCGATGTGAATACAATTCCTTGCATTTCTCTTATGGCATATCGTTGTTCAATCACTCAGTTGTGTATGACTCTTTGTGACCCCATGGACTGCAGCATACCAGGCTTCCCTGTTCTTCACCATCTCCTGAAGTTTGCTCAAACTCATGTCCATTGAGTCAGTGATGCCATTCAACCATCTCATCCTCTGTCATCCCCTTCTCCTCCTGCCTTCTATCTTTCCCAGCATCAGGGGCTTTTCTAATGAGTCAGCTCCAGTTGTCAAGCAGGGGGCCACACTAGTCCACAAGAGTCTCCAATAGAACTGCATTAATGCCTTGATTTTGGCCCCATCAATGTCTCTTTTATTAATCCCATTTTAATAACTGTTTCTTTTTTCTTAATTTTTTTAAAAATTGAAGAATAGTTGATTTACAATGTTGTGCCAATCTCTGCTGTATAGAAAAGTGACTCAGTTATACAATACATATACACATTCTTTTTAAATATTCTTTTCCACTGTGGTTTGTCCCAGGAGATCGGATATAGTTCCCTGTACTATACAGTAAGACCTTGTTTTTTTATCCATTCTAAATGTAATAGTTCGCATCTACCAACCCCAAACTCCCAGTCCATCCCTCTCCCTGTCCCCAAAGTCTATTTCTAATGAAGGTCAAGTTCCATTTGCTTTTCTCTATACTCAGTTTTGCCCCACTGTTATTCCACATCTCACAATTACAAAACATACCGTAAGTCTCAGTTTCAGCATCTGTAAAACAGTGCAAAGTGCATCATGGTGCTATTGCAGAGTTAAATCACTGAACCAAACCCGAGGATTGGCAAGTATAAGCACTCGGCAGCCACCCTGACTATTACTTACTCCCAGCACCGCCCCTGGGGCTGGATAAAGTCTAAAGGATGAGGGTGGGCACATGGCAGGGTCATGCCATAGAGGTAGGTCTGAGATCACCCTGCCCCAGCCCTGACACCTTGGTTGCTACAGGGAAGTGTCCATGAACAGGTGGCTGAGTCCCCTCTTAATAACTGCTTAAAGGTTTATATATAAAGATATATTAATGTATGAAGATACTTGTCCATCTTACTTGGACAAATCCCTTGACTTTTCCCTATTGTAGTTCTTCATTCTTTTGTAAATCACCCTAATTTTCTTACATCTGTAAGACACATAAAGGGAAGGTGTTGATAGTGATCTACAAAATGAGGTAAGTCCTTGTTATGACTTTGTTAAATTAAAATTTGTTAAATAGAGGCCTGGGGAGCTGAATGGAGAGCTTAGATTTAATAAAGAAATTGACATTAAAGAGGTTTATTTTTTATACATCCTGGAGGAGGCACACCTTTGTGGGCCACATTGGGGGGTGGTAGATCAAGACAGGGTGCAGGTGGACAGAGAGGCAGGACCTGGGGGCACATGCCTTTATTAAGGTCTGTTGAATTGAGTGCTTTAGGGTTTCTGGACTAAGGCTGAATTGGTCAATTCAAACAAAAAAAATGGGGTTTTGGTAAGTTCCACAGGGGTTTTATCTAAGGGGTACACAAGGGGAAGGCCCTAGGTGGGGAGACTGTTTATCACAAGGGTTGTTGAGGAAGTCATATCAGGAACTTACATTTACTTGTTATTCTGTGGGCTGTTATCAGTGTACATGCTTGCATGAGTGAGCTAGTGACAGTTTAAGGCCCCCACAGGCTGCTTGGTCAAACAAAATGGATGCTGAGGCAGCAAAATTATGGAGCAGCTTAGTTAAACTCTTGACACTCCTTTAGTATGTACCCTCTGGTGTCAACAGTCTCTTTCTTTTGCTTCCCTGCCACCTGCACTACCTTCCTGGTGACCAGGGGTTGTAGAGATACTATCTGGTGCATGCTAAGTTGCTTCAGTCATGTCTGACTCTTTGTGACCCCTGGACTGTAGACTGCCAGACTCCTCTGTCCATGGGATTCTCCAGGCAAGAATACTGGAGTGGGATGCCATGCCCTTTTCCAGGGGATCTTCCTAACCCAGGGATTGAGCCTGAATCTCCTGCATTGCAGGAGGATTCTTTATTGCTGAGTCTATCCAAGCAAATTTACTCTCTTTGCTTGACTAAGCTGAGACATTGGTCTACTCTTGCCTTTGAACTGGTGGTGGGGTGGGGAGGGGAGGGTTGTGTATACTGTTGATGCTCCTGGTTCTCAATCCTTCAGATTTGAACTGGAATTTATACCACTTGCCTTCCTGGATCTCTAGCTTGCAGACAGCATATTGTGAGACTTCTCAGCCTCTATAATTGCATGAGCCAATTCCTTATAATAAATCATATGTGTATGTGTGTGTCTTTATGTATAGTTTGTTCATTTGGTTCTGTTTCTCTGGAGAACTTTATTTATTTATTTTGTAATAGAAGTGCTGGCAGAACTGTATTGCATCTCAAATAGCTCTGCTACTTAGAATGTAAATATTTGTAGAATCTTTACTGTGCAAGAAGCTACCTTGCAAAAAAAGTGAGAAGAAATGACTATTTTATTTATTTATTTATTTATTTTTGAGAGCCATTATAGAATTTTTATTTGGCAAGTTTGGACTTTGTTCTGCAGGCACTTGGGGGTGAGATTAAAAGCAAAGGTTTTTGATCTTAATTTATAGAAATATGCATAATTTAAAATAAAATTTAAAAGACTCATATCATCATTATAACAAAATAACTCTTTTTTTTTCCTATGTGTATTTCCTCTGGCCTCTATAAGTATATTTTACATGTAAGTATATTTTACACAACTGTGTGTGTATATATATATATATATATATATATATATATATATACACACACACACATTTTGACATAGTTGTATTTATAGTGTACATGTACTTTTTGTCTACTTGTCAATCACAATACACATGCGTCTCAGGGTTGGGAAATTCTCCTGAAGTATTTTGCTGATTTTCTCCCCTCTGCTTTCTCCATTTTCCCATCTGGAACTTCCATCATTCAGATGTTGCATCTCCCAGATGGTCTTCTAATTTTATATTTATTTATTTATTTTTCATTTATTTTTATTAGTTGGAGACTAATTACTTTACAATATTGTAGTGGTTTTTGCCATACATTGACACGAATCTCTCTGAAGAACTTTAATACATCCAATGAGGCAATTCCTCAGGAGAGAGGTCTGTCATTTCTAAATTCCATTGTAACTTTTACCTCTAGTAACTGATCAGAGCACAGCTGTTACTTTATACTGTGAGTGATTTGGAGGCTATCCAGGCATCAATGGGTCATCAATTCTTATCCACTCATCCTTCCTTTTCCCAAACAATACTTTTACCATGTTTCAGTGAGTCAGGGTCATTCTAGTGAATGTCACTTCTGATGTCAAATATGGGGCCTCCAGGAGCACCCTCAGTTTGATGATTCAGTAGAAGGACTCACAGAACTCAGAAAAGTGGTTGTGATTTCATCAAAATATAATATACCATAATCAAAAGCTCATGACTATGGTTTACTATAGTGAAAGAGTACAGATTAAAATCAGCAAAGGAAAAAAATGCAGAGGGTAGAGTGCAGAAGAAACCAGGCCTAGCTTCCAGTTATCCTCTGCCAGTGGTATTGCATGGTCAGCACTTGTTTTTTCTAGCACTGATGTGTAACAATACGTATAAAGTATTGCCAACCAGGGAAGTTTATTGGAGCCTTGGTATTCAAGTTTTTATTGGTGGTCAGTCACATAGGCATGTAGTACCTGCGTGACTCACCTTAACTACTTAGTCTCTAGCCTTCCAGAGGTCAAACCAATATAGTGTGACCCAAAGTCCCAGAGACACAAAGTGTACATTCAGCATAAATTGGGTTTTAGCATAAAGTATCTGGTGTAGTCCAAGATCTCAGATACACAAAGGTGCTCTTATCAGGCAAGATATTCCAAGGATTCAGAGGTTGTCACCCAAGAACTGGTTAAGGGCCACTCCTGAAGACGTTTGGAATATGCAGGTTTTGGGAAGCCCAGGCCAGCTGCATTAAGTCTTTACTGCACAGGCTAAACAAACATCTCACTAGGGACTATATAATTTTTCACTCCTGTTTAGAAAGGCCCCAAGGGGAAGAACAGAGTGTTGATAAACCAGAGTGGCAAACATCTTTATATTGGAATGTGTGAAAATGTTATTTATTCATATGAACTACTCGTTGCCCTCTATGATCCAGCAATTCTATTTATATTTCTAGAAATTCATCAAAGACAATAATTATGGATTTCACAGAGGTTTAAGTTTAGGAATCTTCATCACAGGTTTTTAATTAACACCAAGAAATTGGGAATAACCCAAATTACAACCATGAGTACTGGAGAAAGAAATGATACCTCCAAAGTATGGACTGCTAGAGGATCACTAAAAATAATACTAAAGAGGGAGCTCCCTGATTGCCTAGTGGTTAGGATTCGAGGCCTTCACTGCTGTGGCCCTAGATTCAATCCCTGGTCAGGGAACTAAGATTCTGCAAGCTGTGTGGTATGGCCAAAAAAAAAAGCAATAATAAAAATGATTATGGTACTCCTGAGACATAGCAACCAAATGAAACATGTGGGCTCAACATTGAGATCTAGATTAGAAGAGGAATTGGTAGTGAAATAATTTTAACAGGGCTGAGTTTAAGGTAAGATCAAAAGGACTGTATAGGTACAATAGTAAACAAGGGCTTGGGTTCTACTTCAGACCTGAAAGACATGGATGTTGTAATATTTAACAAAGATCCACATTCAAGATAAAACCAGAGGGACACTGGTGGTGAATGACTTTTTAAGTATAGGTTCTATAGCAACAAGAGAGGAGCATGATGGTGAAATAGTTGACACAGGCCATTTAAGATCATAGTCAAGAAACACTGATAGTGGAGGAATTAATAGACAGGAAATACTGAATCCTAGACTAGAGAGCCATTGATAGTGGGCAGGTTAACAGTAGTCCAATCTTAAGATCCAATATAGAAGAACACTGATGGTAGAAAAGTTAACAGTAGTACAGGATTTGATATCTAGATGAAATTCATAAAATATTGAAGAGTGTTGATGAAAAATTAACCAGTTGATCTAAGAAAAAATTGGAAAATTTTATTTGAGCTAAATTTGAGGATTATAACTCAGGAAGAGAATCTCAGAAAGCTCTGAGAACTGTTGTACTTGTTAGAAGTCAAGGCACAGTTATATAAGTTTTTTGAGACAGAGGGCTTTACATTAAATGACACATTATTGACAGTTTACATAATCAAGATCTAAGTGTCAGCCTGGTGGGTCATGTGACCCCTTACAAGATCAGGAAGGAATGCTCTCTTTTTAGGAGTTGTTTTGTTGATGCTAGAAGAATGCTGCTTTTTATGGTTGAGTAGGTATTCCTGCTGATGGGGGAGGTTTGGTCAATGTATAATTACAGATACATACTGCACAGTAGGGGGGAGGAACATGCATGCATGCTTAGTTGCTCAGTTGTGTCCAGCTCTTTGCAATCCTATGGACTGAAGCCCACCAGGCTCCTCTGTCCATGGGATTTTTCAGGCAAGAATACTGGAGTGGGTTGCCGTTTCCTCCTTCAGGGGATCTCCCCCACCCAAGGATTGAACCCACGTGTCCTGCATCTCCTGCGTTGCATGTGGATTCTTTACCTGCTGAGTCACCAGGGAGGCCCGGTTGAGGGGAGAGAGGAGATCAAAGGGTAGAAAAGAATGTTTATGTTTAATTTTTTCTTGTTTTGCCATAAACTGTGAATTTTATTTCACATGAATTAACAGAGGCCTAGTTTAGATCATGGTTTCTACTTGTAGAAGCATTAAAAATGAAAGAGTAAACAGAGGCCTAGGGTCAGCATCAATTCACAGGGGCATCAATGGTGGAAGAGTTAACAGAGAGTTGGGTTTGTCTGTAGAGAAGAGCTCTTTTGCTAGAATAATTAATAGAGTTTTGGATTTAAGTTTAAAACAGAAAGTCTTTTGTGTGTGTGTGTGTGGCTACACTGCATGGCCTGTGGGATCTTAGCTCCCTGACCAGGGATTGAACCCAAGCCCCCTGCATTGGAAGGCAGAGTTTTAATCAATCACTGGACCACCCAGGAAGACCCACAACAGAGGATCTTTGATGGTGTAAATGTTGAGAGGAACCCAACATTCCTCTCAACTCGAAACCAGTCTCAAGATGAGACTGTGTGCGTGTGTGTTAAGTCGCTTCAGTCGTCTTCAACTCTTTGCAATACTGTGGACTGTAGCCCACCAGGCTCCTCTGCCCATGGGATTCTCCAGGCAAGAATACTGGAGTGGGTTGCCATACCCTCCTCCAGGGGATATTCCCAACCCAGGGATCACCCAATCCATATCTCTTAGTCTTGGGCATTGGTAGATGGGTTCTTTACCACTAGCACCATCTGGGAAGTCCAAGATGAGACTAGAGGAGCATTTGAACCATGTCCCCATAAAAGTGAATTACCCTACTGACTTTATGATTAACCTCTCTATCTAAAATTTTATTCCCTTCTTGTCCCTTTCCTGTTACCCTCAGGATAGATGAATATCAAAAAACAGGGACTGAAATTGAGCAGGACCCTGTGAGACCCTACTGGCTCAAAAGTCCCTCTGTGTCCCCTGTTTCTTG
Source organism: Muntiacus reevesi (assembly GCF_963930625.1). Classification (NCBI taxonomy): domain Eukaryota; kingdom Metazoa; phylum Chordata; class Mammalia; order Artiodactyla; family Cervidae; genus Muntiacus; species Muntiacus reevesi. The sequence continues at coordinate 51,649,221 of NC_089271.1, read as the reverse complement.
TTTGTAGAAAAAGGCCTTAGTCTCCTAGACTTCCCTGAGTTCCAGAGAGCAGACTCAAATGGTTACTAATTAGAGAAGTTACGGAATGCAGAAACAAAGGAAAAGCAGTCAAGAAACAAGAGTTCAGTGAAAAGACAGAGTCTTATTTCCTCCTCAAGGTTCTATATATATATATAAAACAATCTGACACATATCTTTGTGTTGTTTGGGGGAAACTAAAGCTCCCTACTCAGGTAAGGGATGATGACTCCATGCTGAGCATAAGCACTAGACCTCAGACTGGTTGGAACCAGGCTGATGATTAAAATTCCTGAAACGTCACCCTGTTATCTTACCACCAACAACCAATCAGAAGAAAGTCCATGAGCTGATTACACACCCTGCAGCCCCCACCCCTAATGTTGCTTTAAATATCTTTCCCTGAAAGCTGTCAGGGAGTTCTGGTCTTTTGAGCATGAGCTGCCCCTTCTCCTTGCTTGGCATCTGCAATTAAAGCCGTAATTCCCTTCACTATAATCTGGTGTCAGGAGTGCTGCGTAGGCAAGCAGACCCAAGTTTGGTTTGATAATGTTCTGATGATTGAAAATATAATACAAGGCTTTATTTGAGGACAAATCAAAAAGACCTTTATGGTGAAATTTGTTCCATGTGTCCAGGAACAAAATTCAGACCAGAGGAGTATTGACGGTAGAAGAATTCACAAAGTCACAGATTTTACTTAAGAATCACAGGTTATTAGAATTGGAAAAGTTAACAGAGAGCAGGATCAGCAGTGATGTGATTATTATCACAATTATTAACAATTGTGGTAGACTGTTATATTACTGTATCCAAATGAGTCATGCCTTCCAATAAGTCACTCCTCCTAGTATCCATGCTCTTGTGTAGTCACCTGAAGAGGGCTTGAACTGAGATTGGACCACAGCAACATAAATGATGGAAAGTTTAATAAATATTCAACTTTTTGGTCTGTCCGGAGGGGCATTAATGTTGCAACCAATTACAAGTACTTGAATTGACAATAAAAGCGAGAGATACTGATGGCAGAACAGAGCTCAGAGACCCAAGCTTTGAGATTTAGAGTAAAGAACCATTGATAGTGGAAGAGTTAAGAGTAACCTAAATTTACAGTCAAGGCAGAGGGGCACAGTTGGGAAAGTATTATCAGAGGCCTAGGATTTGATATCCAGAATAGAGAATCATTGCTGATGGAATGGTTAGCAGAAGGGTTCAAAACATAAACTAGAGGTCATAGGGAGCAAAATGGTGACCAGAATAGGAGGTCATAGCAGAGGGATGATGGTGATGGAAGAATAAAAACAAACCCAAGTTCAAGTTAACAACAGATGATAGAAGGGTTAACAGAGACAAATACTTGAGTTCACAAAAGAAAATTGTCATTGAGTGAATAACAGAGGCCTGGATCAGAGTAGCAATGATAGTGGAATAGTTCAAGAACACCGAGATTGAGGTCATTGATGGTGGAAAGGTTAACAGAGGTCTGGGCTTGTATTATAGCAGAAGGCTAGTGAAGATGGGATGCTTAACAGAAGTCTGAGCTTTAGGTCAAATCAGAAAGGTATTAATGATTAAATAGTTAACAGGGGCCCAGGTTCCAAATCAGAACAAAAGGGTTGTACTAGTCTGGGTTTTTTTCAGAGAAACAGAACTGATTGTGTGTATATGTGTGTGTGTGTGTCTAGTGGTGTGTGCATATTTGTGCACATGGGCATGCATACATAAAAAGATTTATTATAAAGTTATTGACTCACACAGTTATGGAGGCTAATAAGTCCCAAGATCTGCAATCAGAAAGCTAGAAACCCAGGAGAGCCAATGGTGTAAGTTACAGTCAGGATGCACAAGAATGGTGTCCATCTCAAAGATAGTTAGAGAGTGCATTTTCCCTTACTGAGTCTTTTCTTCTATTCATGCCTTCAACAGATTGGATAGGGCCACTTACTTTAGGGAGAGCAATCTGCCTTACTTGTCTACAATTCAAATGTTAATCTCATCAAGAAACACTCTCAGATACACAGAATAATATTCAACCAAAGTCATAGTGCAGTAAAATTGATATAAAAATTAATCATCACAGAGTCATTGATAGAGGAAGAATGAACAAAATCCCAAGCCACCAGGCCAGAAAGGCTGTTGGTTTGATGTTAGCATAGTTAACAGAGACATAGGTTCTAGTTCAGAATCAAGGGGCACTGATTGTATAAGTTAAGGTGGAGGCACAGTTTCAAGGTCTAGAACAGAGAGTTACTGATGGAATAATTTGAAGAAGCCCAAGTTAAGGTCATGCCAGAGCAGCATAGATGGTGTAATACTAAAAAGAGGCTTGATAGACAAGAGATGTCAAGTGTCAGTGAGAGTGTGCAGAAAAGGGAATATTTATACATTGTTTGTGGGAATGTGAATTGGTACAGTCACTTTTGAAATGTGGTGCTGGAGAAGACTCTTGAGAGTTCCTTGGACTGCAAGGAGATCGAACAGTCAACCCTAAAGGAAATCAGTCCTGAATATTCATTGCAAGGACTGATGCTGAAGCTGAAGCTCCAATACTTTGGCCACCTGATGCAAAGAGCTGACTTATTGGAAAAGACCCTGATGCTGGGAAAGATTGAAGGCTGGAGGAGAAGAGGACGACAGAGGATGAGATGGTTGGATGGCATTACCGACTCAATGGACATAAGTTTGAGCAAGTTCTGGAGATGGTGAAGGACAGGGAAGCCTGGTGTGCTGCAGCCCATGGAGTTGCAAAGGGTCGGACATGACTAAACAACCAAACAACAATAGCCACTATAAGGAAAAGTGTGGAGATTCTTTGAAAAATTAAAAATTGATCCAGCATTCTCACTTCTGGGTATATACCCAGAGGCAATAAAATCAGAGTCTCTGAGAGTTATCTATACTCTCATGTTCATTGCAGCATTATTCACAATAGCCATGGTATGGAGACAATCTAAGTGCCTGTTGACAGATGAATGGATAAAGAAAATACATGAACACACACTATAGAATATTATACATCAATAAAAGAAGAAAATTCTGCCACTTGCAACAACATGGATGAACCTGAAAGGCATTATGCTTAGTGAAATAAACTAGACAGAGAGATACAAATATGTATGGTATAACTTATATGTAGTAGATATAATGGTCATCTGAGTTAAATTCACCTATTCCTGTCCATTTTAGTTTGCTGATTCCTAGAATATCGACATTCACTCTTGCCATCTCCTGTTTGACCACTTCCAATTTGCCTTTCATGGACCTAACATTCCAGGTTCCTATGCAATATTGCTCTTTACAGCATCGGACCTTGCTTCTATCACCAATCACATCCACAACTGGATATTATTTTTGCTTTGGCTCCATCCCTTCATTCTTTCTGGAGTTATTTCTCCACTGATCTCCAGTAGCATATTGGGAACCTACCGACCTGGGGAGTTCCTCCCAGTATCCTATCATTTTGCCTTTTCATACTGTTAAATGGGGTTCTCAAGGCAAGAACAGTGAAGTGGTTTGCCATTCCCTTCTCCAGTGGACTACATTCTGTCAGGCCTCTCCACCATGACCCGTCCGTCTTGGGTGGCCCCACACGGCATGGCTTAGTTTCACCGAGTTAGACAAGACTGTGGTCTATGTGATCAGATTGGCTAGTTTTCTGTGATTGTGGTTTCAGTGTGTCTGCCCTTTGATGCCCTTTCACAACATCTACCATCTTCCTTGGATTTCTCTTACCTTGGACGTGGGGTATCACTTTAGGGCTGCTCCTTACCTTGGATGTGGGGTTGCTCCTTTCCGCCTCCTCCCCTGACCTCGGCATGGGGTAGCTCCTCTCGGTCGCCGCCCCTGACCTCGGGCGTGGAGTAGCTCTTCTCAGCCGCTGCCCCTGACCTCGGGCGTGGGGTAGCTCCTCTCGGTCGCCGCCCCTGACCTCGGGCGTGGGGTAGTTCGTCTCGGCCGCTGCTCCTGACCTCCGCGTGGGGTGGCTCCTCTCGGCTGCCGCCCCTGACCTCGGGCGTGGGGTAGCTCCTCTCTGCCACTCCTGCGCTGTCGCAGCCTGACGCTCTCGGTCGCCGCCCTGACTTTGGGTGAGGGATAGCGCCTCACCGCTGTGCTTCTGCGCAGTCCGTCGCAGCCGGCGCGCTTCTGCGCGGTCCGTCGCAGCCGGCGCGCTTCTGACTACCGCACAATTGCACTCATCTCACATGCAGTCTTCAGCAATACGTGAACCGAGAACTTCCAGATGTTCAAGCTAGTTTTAGAAAAGGCGGAGGAACCAGAGATCAAATTGTCAACATCCGCTGGATCATCAAAAAAGCAGGAGAGTTCAAAAAAACATTTATTTCTGCTTTATTGACTATGCCAAAGCCTTTGACTGTGTGGATCACAATAAACTGTGGAAAATGCTGAAAGAGATGGGAATACCAGACCACCTGACCTGCCTCTTGAGAAACCTGTATGCAGGTCAGGAAGCACCAGTTAGAACTGGACATGGAACCACAGACTGGTTCCAAATAGGAAAAGGAGTATGTCAAGGCTGTATATTGTCAACCTGCTTATTTAACTTATATGCAGAGTATATCATGAGAAATGCTGGGCTGGAAGAAGCACAAGCTGGAATCGAGATTGCTGGGAGAAATACCAATAACCTCACATATGCAGATGAGACCACCCTTATGGCAGAAAATGAAGAGGAACTAAAAAGCCTCTTGATGAAAGTGAAAGAGGAGAGTGAAAAAGTTGGCTTAAAGCTCAACATTCAGAAAACTAAGATCATGGCATCTAGTCCCATCACTTCATGGGAAATAGATGGGGAAACAGTGGAAACAGTGTCAGACTTTATTTTTTGGGGACTCCAAAATCACTGCAGATGGTGATTGCAGCCATGAAATTAAAAGACGCTTACTCCTTGGAAGGAAAGTTATGACCAACCTAGATAGCATATTAAAAAGCAAAGACATTACTTTGCCTACAAAGGTCCATCTAGTCAAGGCTATGGTTTTTCCAGTGGTCATGTATGGATGTGAGAGTTGGACTGTGAAGAAAGCTGAGTGCCAAAAAATTGATGCTTTTGAACTGTGGTGTTGGAGAAGACTCTTGAGAGTCCCTTGGACTGCAAGGAGATCCAACCAGTCCATCATAAAGGAGATTCGTCCTAGGTGTTCATTGGAAGGACTGATGTTGAAGCTGAAATTCTAATACTTTGGCCAGCTCATGAGAAGAGTTGACTCACTGGAAAAGACCCTGATGCTGGGAGGGATTGGGGGCAGGAGGATAAGGGGACGACAGAGGATGAGATGGCTGGATGGCATCACCAACTCGATGGACATGAGTTTGAGCAAACTCCGGGAGTTGGTGATGGACAGGGAGGCCTGGCGTGCTGCAGTTCATGCGGTCGCAAAGAGTCGGACACGACTGAGTGGCTGGCCTGAACTGAGGCAACTGAACTTATATGTGGAATCTAAAATAAGCTAACTCATAGAAACTGAGTAGAATGTTGGTTGCCAAGGGTTAAGAGGTGGGGGAAATGGGGAGAGTTTGGTAAAACGATACAAGCTTTCAGTAAAAAGATGAATAGGTTCTGGGGATCTATTTACAGCATAGTTACTATAGTTAATAATACTACACTGTATACTGGAAATCTGCTAAGAATGTGGATCTTAACTGTTCTTACCACCACTCCCAAGAGTAAACATGTGAGGTGATGAATGTGTTAATTAACTTAATTGTGGTGCTCATTCACAGTCGTGTCTGACTCTTTGCGACCTCATGAACCACCAGACTCCTCTGTCCATGGAATTCTCCAGGTGAGAATACTGGAGTGGATAGCCATTCCCTTCTTCAGAGGATCTTCCTGATCCAGGGATTGAACCTGGGTCTTGTGCATTACAGGCAGATTCTTTACCACTGAGCCACCAGGGAAGCCATACTTTTTGTTTGTCAGTTATACCTCAATAAATAGGGGAAAACTGAGAAGTTTGGGTTTAAGTTCACACCTGAAAAGCTGGATATTAAAATATTTAACAATAGCCCAGATTCAAGGTTAGACTAGAAGGGTATTAATGGATGAATAGTTAACTGACACATGGGTCACAGGAGGAGCACTGATAGTGGAACAGGTAACAGGTGTCCGGGTTCAGTATCAGCACAGAGAGAATTTGAAAGTAAAAGCATCCATTCTATGTCCTGAGTTGAGAAGAATATTGATAATAGAACTGGTAACAGAGGTTCATGATTTTAGATCTAAGCCAAATGGGCACTTATTTTGAAAGAATTCACAGACCAAAATTTGAAGTCAGACCAGAATAAAACTGATAGAGGTAGGTAAATCAGAGGCCTGGGATTTGAGATCTAGACCAGAAGGTAATTTGTGGTGGGGGGGTTAACAGGGGCCTGGGATTAAGGTCAACCCACAGAGAACTTGATAATAGAATAGTTAAAAATATACTTGAGTTTGAGGTCTGTCTAAAGGGGCATTCATGTTGGAAGAGGTAATAGAGGCTCTGGGTTTGAAGTTACAGCTGTGGGACACTAATGGAGACATAGTTAACAGAAATTCACTTTCAAGGTCAGACTCAAGGGGCATTAATGGTGGTAAAGTGACCTGGCTTCAAGGTCACAGCAGATGGATATTCACAGTGGAGAAGCTGACAGAGATCTTTCTCAATTTCAAAGCAGAGAGGCATTGATGAAGGAATTGACAGAAGCCAAGGATTTGAGACCTAGACCCATGGGTGATTATTGTTTGTATTACACTAATTATTAAAGAGTTAATTACTATAGTTTCAAGGTATAAGTGGAGTAGTTTAGAAAGGCTGACTTTGAAATCAGTCTAGAATATCAGAGATATTGGAAAACTTAATAGAGGCATTGATCAACAACAAGATAATAGAACCAAAGACAAGTTCTAAAAAAGAAGGAAATTGATGGTAGTCAAGTTAACAGAGACCCAAATTGGAGGACTCAAGATCTCTACCAGTGAGATATTAATGTGGAAAACATAACAGTAACCCTGACTCAAGGTGAAATCAGAAGGACCTTAATGGTAGAAGAGTTAATAAAAATCTAGTTTCAAGGTCATTCCAGAGAGATTTTTATTTTAGATCATAGTTTAGATTTCTAATGTACAATGTGAAATAATTTTTAAAAGTCAACACTTTGAGTATTTTACTTTTATACTGTAGTGTAATGCTCTGCAACTTTTAAGGTTCAAAATAAATGGTAAATATAGTATTTACTTTAGAAGGTCCTGAAAAATGAAAGTTAAACTGGCATAGACAGCTTGGAGAAGGCCTTCTTTAAAAGTTTTGATTAGTAGCTACTATCCAAATAATAGGCTTCCCTGGTGGCTCAGCAGTAAAGAATCTGCCTTCAATTCAAGAGCCACAGGAGATGCGGGTTCAATCCTTAGGTCAGGAAGATCCCCTGGAAAAGGAAATGGCAACCCACTCCAGGATTCTTGCCTGGAGAATTCCATGGACAGAAAAGCCTGGTGGGCCATAGTCCATGAGATTGCAAAGAGTTGGACATAACTGAAGCGACTTAGCGTATACACATGCATCCAAATAATGTCAAGAAGTTTTAAACAGGGTGAAAGATGAATAAACTAAGGGAACATATGTATATAAGCAAAGGATTGTGATTAGATATGAACAATGCATTATTTGTAGGGAAGAACTAATTATAATACCATGGAACAGCAGCTACTTTATTTCATCTAATTTAAGGTACCATCAATTGTAAGATGTAGCATTATTTCATGTATCACTGAGGGAAAAAAACCTTTGCCAATGGAATCATTTCTTGCCATTAATAGTAAAACAACCTGATTTCACAGATGTTACATTTTGAATAACAATGGATGTCCTTAATAGAATGAAACATGACATTTATTGGGAATTTGTATAATGCAAATTTAGATGCATGGGTGAAGCTTGACTGTGTAAGGCTTTGTCAGGCTGATCACTGTGAAATTTTTCTCATTCAATATCATTTAGAGATATGAAAACCAAGACCTAAAAGTAGAGGTTAAAGTGTGGGGGATCTTTTAATTTTGGCCATAATGGAGTAGCTTGTATCAGACTTACTCTCTTACTGAAACAACTATATAGGCTGAATAAACATATATGAAACTTTTTGAAGCCACTGGAAGCCTACTAATGCATGCAGGACTTGAGGAGCTATAATTCTTGAAAGAAGGGAAGCACAGGGAGTTCTACTTTTACCTTGATATTTTCCAAATGGCAGTTCAAGACAATAAGAGGGAAGAGAGACCATTAGAAAGTGACTACCTTGCCAAAGCAGTTGGAAGTAGGAGTCAAAAAACCTCAGAGAAGAAGGGACTGCAGACAGAAAGACAGCCAAAGTATCTGTGTACAAACACCCTTTTGTCTAAGTTCTATGTGTGCAGGGTAAGATTCCAAGAAACCCAATAGAAAACTATATCTTGGAGAGTAAAGAGATGAGTGAGGCTTCTTGTAGCTATTTGGTGCTAGAGAAACAAAGAATGGAGTTCAAGCCCCATCAAGGTAGAGAGGCCCTGGCAAGCAATCTAGGCTTTCGGTTGAGACTCAGAAGAGCCTTGTCCTTGGAGTAAGAGCTACAATTTAGTAGTAAGGGTTACACCTTATGAGTGAGGGTGTAAGCAGAATAGACCAGCTTCAACAAAGCCTAAAAGCAAGTCTGAATGGCATCAGTGTGATTTCACCAGACTCTATCTGCAGCCAGAAGAAACTTTGATTAAAAAGTTCAAGAATATGGAGGGAAGGGTGGACAAATACATGTAAAGATATAAAAATTCAACAGAGAACTACAATCACTAAAAGAAAAAAAGGATCAAATGGACCTGCTAGAGCTCAAAATTATAATATCAGAGGTTAAGAACTCATTGGAAGGGCTTAACTTTGTATTGAACACAGCAGAAGACAGGATTAATGAATTAGAAGACAGGACAATAGAAAAAACACAAAAAGTAATACAAAGAAAAAAAATAAAGCATAACAATAACCATGACATGAATAATTAAAGACATGAATGGACGAGAGCTATAGTGGAAGAGTTCCTCTACCATGTCCTGGTGACCTTGTATGTATCCACATGAGCCACATAGAGAAGGTTGGATAGAGTTGAATTGATGTCTTGGCAGAATGCTGTGTTGTTCCTGGAAAATGAAAGGATGAGAGGCTTGTGAGGAGCTCCTATAGGGTTATTTCCCACTTGCCTCCCTATCACCTCTGGGAGACCACTTCTCTCTCCTCTGAGGTTCTAATGAGGTATGAGAATTTCTGCCTCATTCTCTTAAAGTAGAACTGCAGGCTATAAAACTTCTTAGCTGCAGCTGTTTCAGTATCAGAGGGTCCTATCATTCTTGTTGCATTCATCAGGCCCCTTTGTTTTGTTGCTGCCCTGCACAGGGTCTTAGGGAGCTGTAATCTTTGGTTGATCCTTTTATTTGTTGCTTCAGTCAGTAATAAACAGTCTGAATCTTAAAAAGGATTCATTGTTTCTTTACCAGCTGAATCTGTCAAGCTTTGGCCTTGCCTTGCCTTGTGTTTGACAAGAGGATAGAGCAAATAAGGGAAGAAGTATTAGGTTACTGCAAGTAATTGGGGTTTCAGACTGTGAATTTTAAATCATTATAAGTAGGCTCAAACACATCTTTATTGATAAAAAAAAAATAGGAGCCAGTACAAGCAACACATTTTTGCCAATAGGAAATAAGTTTGTTTATTCCTGTAGCATAAAAATCTGTGCTTTGGGATTCACCTAACTCTTGGAAAGCATTTTCTGCATCCTGTTGGTTGTGGAAGTGTTTTCTCTGCAAAAAGTTGTTGAGATACTTTAATAAATGGTAGTTGGTTGGTGAGACATCAAGTGAATATTGCAAATGAAGCAAAACTTGGTAGCCAAATTTGTTCAACTTTTGAAGCATTGGTTGTGTGACATGCAGTCGGGCACTGTTGTGGGAAAGAACTGGGCCTTTTCTGCTGACCAATGCTGGCTGTAGGCATTTCAGTTTTCAATGCATCTTATTGATTTGCTGAGCATACTTCTCAGATGTAATTGTTTTGCCAAGATTTAGAAAGCTGTAGTGGATCAGACGGGCAGCAGACCACCAAACAATGACCATGACCTTTTTTTGGTGCAAGTTTGGCTTTGAGAAGTGCTTTGGAGCTTCTTCCTGGTCTGACCACTGAGCTGGTTGTAGCATATAATCCACTTTTTGTCACATGTCACAATCTGATCAAGAAATGGTTTGTTGTTGTTGCATAGAATAGGAGAGGATGACACTTCAAAATGACATTTTTTTTGATCTTCAGTCAGCTCATGAGGCATCCACTTATCGAGCTTTTTCACTTTCCCAGTTTGCTTCAAATGCCAACTGACCATACAATGGTTGATATTGAGTTCTCCAGCAACTTCTCTTGTAGTTGAAAGAGGATCAGTTTCGATGATGGCTCTCAATTGGTCCTTGTCAACTTCTGATGGCTGGCCACTACACTCCTCATCTTCAAGGCTCTCATTTCCTTTGCAAAACTTCTTGAACCACCACTACACTCACTGTACATTCATTAGAAGTTCTTGGGCCAAATGCGTTGTTGATGTTGCGAGTTGAGTCTGCTGCTTTACACCCCATTTTGAACTCAAAAAAATTGCTGCAGTTTGCTCTTTGCCTAACATCATTTCCATAGTCTAAAATAAATATGAAATAAATAACAAGTAATAAGTCATTAGCAAAAAAACATAAAGTGAGAAATGCACATGAAAATGATGTGTAATATAGCCACATTTATTTAAGAATGTATTCCAATATCAATGGCAAATTTCAACAATGCAAAAACCACAGTTACTTTTGCACCAACCTAATTTGTAGAATTACTGTTTGAGTATTTTCCAACACTAATGGAAGTCATCAGCGAACAGTTTCAAGAACCACACCAAACTGTATTATAAACACAAATAAAACCACATCTAAACACACCATACTCAAATTGATGAAACCCAAAGTTATAAAGAAAGCCTTAGAAGTTGTCAGAGAAAAAAGGACAAGGGCAAAGGAAAAACAATAAGATGAATGGCTGGTTTTTCAAGAGAAATTCTGGTAATCAGAAAAAAAATGGAATGATATCTTTGAAGTGCTGAAAGGAAAGAAAAATCTGCCAACTGAGAATTCTACACCCAATTCTATCCCGGTAGTCCAAAACAGCAGGTTAAATAAACACAAATATTTATTACAAAATTTAATAAAAGCTAAGAGAATTCATCACCAGTAGACTTATACTACTAGAAATACTAAGTGGAGTTATTTTAATCTGATCCTAAATGGAAGCAAGAAATATAGAAAGGAATGAAAAGGCACAGAAAAGTTGAACATAAAAGGATGAAAAAATATATACAATGAAAACACTAATATAAAGCTGTTGTAGCTATAATAATAGCAAAGCAAGTAGGCTCTAAGGTAGAAGTATTGGTAGAGATAAAGAGGGAAATTTCATAATGATAAAAGTGATAAAATCTTCAGAAGATTCAGCAGTTCTTGAATTTTAATCTACCTGCATTATTAGTTTTTGTTGCTGATGTGATAAATTATCACAAACTTAACAGTTTAAAGCAACACCCATTTATTACTTCACAGTTTCCATGGGACAGATGCCCAGGCAAAATGTGGCTCAGCTGGACTCTCTTCTTAAGGTTTCATATAAGGTTGAAATTATGGTGTTGGCAGGACTGTGTTCCTTTCTGGAGGCTCTAGGGAAGAATACACTTCCAAAGTCATATAGTTTTTTGTCATAAATCATTTATTTTTTCACATGGTCCCCTCCATCTTTAAGATGACAGTAGCATGGCAACTTCTTTCTGTGCTTTGAATCATTGACTGTCCCTTCTGCCTTCCTCTTCCACCAGTATCTGCTTTTAAGGGCTCATACATTTACACTGGGCCTATATGGATAATCTGGGATAATCTCTCTAAATTAAGATCAACTGATTAATAATCTTAATTATGTCTGTAACGTCCTTTCTGTCATGTAAAAAGCATTCATGTGCATGGTAACTCATCATATTCAGTTTCTGGGCATTAGGATGGTGCATCTTTGGGGGTTCATTATTCTGCTTACTACATCACCTAATAGCATAGGTTCAAAACATATAAAGTGAAAGTTGATAGAATTAAAGGGTGAAATAGACAAACCCACAACATAGCTAGAGATTTGAACACACCTCTGTCAGTAACAGAACAAACAGAAGAAAATCAGAAATGATATAGAAGAGTTGAACATCACAGTTAACCAACTTCATATAATTGGCACAAATTCATATAATTACCACACCCAATAACTAAAGAATTTACAGTCCTTTCAGGTGCATGAGGAGTATTTATCCAAATAGATCCCATGTTGGTCTATAAAGAAAGTCTCAACAAATTTCAAAGGATGAAGTTATACAGTGTATATTCTCTGGCCATGGTGTAATTAAACTACATGTCTCTAACAGATAACTAGAAAATCTTGAAATGTTTGAAAATAAGTCATACACTTATAAATAACCCATGGATCAAGAGCAAATTACAAGTGAAATTAGAAAATATCTCAACCACATGATACCATCTCATTGATGCATAAAAACCATTTGACAAAATCTAACATCCTTTCATGATTAAAAAACATTCAACAAACCAGGAATAGAAGGCAACTTCCTCAACCTGTTAAAGGGCATTTATAGAAAACCCATAGCTAATCTCATTCTCAATAGTGAGACTGAAAGTATCCTCCTAAAATGGAGAACAAGACAAGAAGGCCCAGTTTTGTCACTTCTGCTAAACATTGTACTTGAAGGTCTAGCCAGAGCAATTTTCAGTCAAGAAAAAGAAATAAAAGGCACCCAAATTGAAGTAAACCTATTTCTATTCCAAGATGATATGATCATACACACACACACACACACACACACACACACACACATATTCCTAAAGAATCCACAAAAATCTATTAGCGCTTATAACTAAATTCAGCAAAATGGCAAAGTACAAAATCAACAATAAGAATCACTTGTATTTCTCTGCACTGGCAATGAACAATCTGAAAAGGAAATTAAGAAAAACAATTCTGTTTATAATCTATTTTATTCTATATATAGTAATTCTATTTATGATCCATTTTATAAGATCAAAAAGGATAAAATACTTATTAATAAATTTAACCAAACAGGTGCAAGACTTGTACACTTAACAGTACAAAGCATCATTGAAAAAAATGGAAGACCTAAATAATGGAAAGACTTCCAGTGTTCATCCACTGGAAGACTTAACATTGTTAAGATGGCAATACTCCCCAAAGCAATCTACAGATTCAATACAATCCCTATCAAAATTCCAAAGGCCTATTTTTTTGCAGGAATGGAAAAGCAGATACCAAAATTTATACAAAATTACAAAGGATCCTGAATAGCTAAAACAATCTGAAAAAGAACAAATTGGAAAATTCACACTTCCTGGTTTCAAATCCTACTACAAAGCTACAGTGTGATACTGGCACAAAGATAGATGTACCTGTCAATGGAATATAATTGAAAATCCAGAAATAAACCCACACTTTTATGATCAATTGATTTCAATAAGGGTGCTAAGACAATTCAATGGGGGAAAGAGAAGTCTCTTCAACAGCGTGCAAAGACATCTGGATTTCCACATACAACAGAAGGAAATTGGATCCTAACTTCACATCACATGTAAAAATTAATTCAAAATTTATCAAAGACCTAAATATAAGAAGTAAAACATTCTTATATGAAGAAAACATAGGGGTAAATCATTGTGACCTTGGATTTGGCAATGGTTTCCAAGAAATGACACTAAAACCATAAGCAATGAAAGACATATTAGATAAATTAGACTGCATCAAAATTTAAAACTTTTGGGAACTCACTGGTAGTCCAGTGGTTAGGACTCTGGGCTTTTGCTGCCAAGGGCCTGGGTTCAATCCCTGGTGAGGGAACTGAGATCCTGCAAGCTGCACAGTGTGACCAGAAAATCAAAATATAAACTTTGGTGCATCAAAGGACATTATCAGGAGAGTCAAAAGGCAACCTAGAGAATCAGAGGAAGTATTTGCTAATCATACATTAGATAAGCATTTGGTATCCATAATGTATAAAGAACTCTTACAATTGACAACAAAAATCCATTAAAAAAATACATTTTTTCCAAAGACATTTCTCCAGAGAAGATATACACATGGCCAATAAGCACATGAAATATTCTGTCACTAGGCATTGCATACGTGCTAAGTCATCGCTTCAGTCATGTCTGACTCTATGGACTGTAGTCCTCCAGGCTCTTCTGTCCATTGGATTCTCCAGACAAAAATACTGGAGTGGATTGCCATGCCCTCTTCCAGGGGATCTTTCTAACCCAGGGGTCGAACCTGCATCTCTTATGTCTCCTGCATCAGCAGGCAGGTTCTTTACCACTAGTACTACCTGGAAAGACCTCACTAGTCATTAGGAAAATGCACATCAAAACCACAATGAGATACCACTTCATAGCTACTAGTATGCCTATAACAAAAAGAAACAGAAAATGACAAATGTTTGGGAGAATGTGGAGAAATTGGACACCTATAGTGCTGGTGTGGAATGTAAAAGAGTGCAGGAACAGCGGAAAATAATTCCTCAAAAAGTTAAACATAGAAATACTATATGATCCAGCAATTCTACACTTAGGAATATACCCAATAAAATTAAAAACAGAAATTCAAACACAAATTTGTACACAAATGTTCATAGCAGCACTATTCACAACAGCTGAAAGGTGGAAGCAACTCAAATGTGTATCAGCTGATGAGTGGATAAGCCAAATGTAGTATAGCTGTATAATTTTTCCATGAAAAGGAATGATTATGGATACCATACCACCACATGGATGAATCTTGAAGACATGCTAAGTGAAATAAACCAGATACAAAAAGCCACATAGTGTATGATTCTATTTACATGAAATATCCAGAATAGGCAAATCCATAGGGACATAAAGTAGATTAGTAGTAACCATGGGCTGGGGGTAAGAGGGAATAGGAAATGGGTAAGCACTTTTGGGGGGGTAATGAAGGTGGTCTGGAACTAGATAGTGGCAATGGTTGCACAGCATTGTGAATGTACTAAATGACAGTGAATTGTACACTTTAAAATGATTAAAATGGTAAATGTCATGTTATGTGAGTTTTACTACAGTAAAAGAGATATTGACTGTCTCTCCCTTTCTCCACAATTGTGGTGTGTGTACGATTGATTCTGTTCCTCGCTATGACTTTCTTCTCATAAGACTTTCAGGATTAAGTGATTCCTGGCCAAGAAACAAAAGAATAGTCCCATTCCCTAATGGATTGGGAATAAACTGGTAATAAAATCAGGTACAACTCCAAGAGAAGACACTGGAGATTAATAAAGCTGGGTCTGTAAGGAATTGCACATGAGATGGCACACATATTTATGCTGTATCAGAGTCACTAGCATCTTACCATATCAAGCTGAAAACATTACCACTATCTGGACATTTGGACAGGTTTTATTAGAAAAGTGATTATTCCTTTTGTTTCTATGTTCTTTGTTTCTTCACTAGTAGGTTGGTTCAGTAATAAATATGTGAGAACATTGTTTGAAATAAAAAGATATTAATATGAGGTACAGGACTTCTCTGGTAGTCCAGAGGTTAAGATTTTGCCTGCCAAACCAGGATTCGATCCCTGGTTGGGGAAGATTCCACACACCATGGAGCAGCTAAGCCCGTGCACCACAACTACTGAGCTTGTGCTCTAGAGTCCACGAGTCGCAACCACTGAGCCCACCTGCCCTATAGCCAGTGCTCTGAAACAAGAGAAGCCACCACAATGAGAGGCCCGTGCACCGCAACTGGAGAGTACCCTGCCACTCACCACAACTAGAGAAAGCCTGCATGCAGCAATGAAGACCCAGTACAGCCATAAATAAATAAATAAAATTAATTAATTAAAAAAGAGTTCACTTTAAAAAAAAGTGTGAGGTACAGAGTGTGTGAATGGTAGCCATGAAGCAGAGTGAATAAAAATGAATAAACAGTGTTACTGAATGGGGTAAATCTGGGGCACAGTGAAAAGGAGTAGATTTAAATGATTGGTAGAGTCAGGAGGAATGGGAGCCATGAGGGGCAGAGTAAGCTGGAATGGAGGTGACTGGAAGTGTTGGACTTTATACCTGAGGAGGCCTGTGCTTCTGGAAAGCAGTGAAGAAATCCCCCAACCCTTTTGTGTTCCCGAAAAGGGAACTACAAAGTTCCATGTTTTAATCAGCTCAGGTTGCCATAACAAAATACCATAGACTGGGGGGTCTTAACAGAAATTTATTTCGCACAGCTCTGGAGGCTGGGAATTCCAGGATAAAGGGATGGCTGATTTGGTTCCTGGGGAGAGCTCATTTTCTGGCTTCTCATTGTGCCCTGACACAGCCTCTTCCTTTCTGAAGTTTATTTATAAGGGCACTAATCCCATCTGACCTGAGTCCCATCCTCATGATATAACTGAACGCTAATTACTCCCAAAGGCCCTATTTCCAAATAATAGCACCTTGGGGGTTAAGGATTTAACATATGAATTTTAGGAGGGACACAATTCAGTCTATAGCAATCCCCAATACTTCTGCATATTCCAAGATAAACCCTGTCCTTGTCCTTTCTGATGACTCAAATATGATTCTTTTTTTTTCCTGCTTCTTTAGATAGCATCACTGACTCGATGGACTCGAGTTTGAGCAAATTCTGGGAGATAGTGAGGATGGAAGCCTGGTGTGCTGCAGTTCATGGAGTTGCAAAGAGTTGGACATGAATGAGTGACTGAATGACTGAACAACAACAACATAAAACCCTAGATTCCTTTCCTTGCCATTGAGAAGCTTCTCTTTAAAGAAAGTCTTCCCTATTGCAAAAGCCTGGAGAAAACAATCTCCTTTAGTGTCCCATGAATTTTGCCTTTCACATGACTAAGTAGTAGAGTATGATTAATACAGTAGAGCATTAAAGGTTCAGAACCTGAGCACTGGTTTGCCCCCTGTTGGTTCCTACTCTAGGCCTCAGGGAGACCCAGAGCCCCTACCCACAGGACTTTGACCCTGGTATCTTGGTCACACCTCATCTTTCTGTGGTAGGTTCCCAGGATGAGGATGCAAAATGGGCCTGGAGGGTCACCATCGGATCTGGATTCTCACCTAGTCTCCTTTTAGGATCCCACTTTGCCCCAATTCCCCTGGGGCTTCTGTCTCCAACTCTCTGTACTTATGTTTACTGGTACCACTTTCTTCACACATCTCTTTCTTTGAGTACAGAATTGTACTACTCAGCGTTCTCCCCATCATCCCAGTGGTATCTCCCACAGAGGAGCGTACCAACTCGGGTCTTCACCACTACTAGCCCAATATCGTCTATCATTAAGGACTGCTTTACTCCATCTCCATAATTTTATCTTCTTGAGAGGATTACTACCCACTACTTACTCCCCATCTCTCCAGTGATACATACTGATCTCTAGAGGAGTGTATCATTCCCCGCTTTGCCTCTCTTCTTCCCGGTAATAGTTTCCAGGGATAGCTGCACTATTCCTGGCCTCCCTCCCACATCTCCCCAGTGGTATCTCCCCACAGGGGTCTGTGGTCCTCAGCTCTATGTTTGTACCTATGAGTTCCCAGGAACCTCCCCAAATGTGAGTATAACTTGCCCATCACTAGCCTTTATACAAAAGGCTCTGCTCTTATTGCAAGTTTTCAAATTCTTCCCGAAATTCCATATTTTCTAAACTTTCTCTGCTATAGAGTGGTAACCTTTGTAAAGATGTCTGCTCCCTTGATGATCTGATTTATTGGCACAGCCATTTTTCTTGCCAGCCACACAGTCAATGCTGTTATAGAACACGACTATCAGTGATGCTACGGGCTACTAACACTGATGGTCTTAGGAAGAGCAATTGCCCGGTGATCAGAAATGCTGGGGGTCAAGGACCAAGAAAGTAGTTGTTGGAAGAAGTTGTGACCGGTTTTGGAAATGACAAGCAGATCTCGCCAGAATAAGAATTCTGTTCTTAACATCAGAGCAGGGGATGAAAGAGGGTAGAGGGTTCACTCAGAATGAAAGTGAGACAGGGCTAGTGGTCTGTTACACGTGTGAGTATGGGCTTTGTAAAGACGTGAATTTACTGGGTGATTACTTGGAGGGGTGCTCTGATATGACCAATAAAAGTCTCCGGGGGTACGTGATGAGAGGTCTGTAAGCTGAGTGAGAGCATCTGTGGAGTGCATGACAGGGGATGTGGGGTGAGTGATAGGGTGTGTAGGGTAATTGATGGGTGTGTTTTTTTGGGGTGTGTGATGATGCATTTGTGGGGTTTGTAATGCGAGGTCTCTAAAGTCAGTGATGGGGGAATCTGTAGAGTGAGTGATGAGGGTATTTGGAGTGATGGGAGGGTCTGTAGGGTGTGAAATGGGGGGGGGGTCTCTGGAGTCAGTAATGGGTGAGAATGAGTGTTGGGAGGTCCTGTGAGGTCCCTGATAGGGTGGTGGTGTTGAATGATGGAGGTCTGTGGGGAAAACATGTTCTTTCCCATATTTTGGCTACAGTTATGGCCATTTTACTAGCTGGCATTTATGAATTTCTAGCCTGAGGATTTGGTGAACTTTCAATCTAACTTTTCCATGCCATCTCCAATTCTGTTTTCTTCACTCAACCGTTCTGCCTTTTTAGGCCACTGCCCTCATTCCACAAGTCAGACATGACCAAGTTCCAGGTAAGTTGTTATTTGCTCCCCTCTGTGAGACCTGTTAGGACACTTAGAGGCAAGGAACCAACAGTGATTAAGAACACAGACTCTGGAGCCAAAGGATTCTTAATAGCTTTCTAAGTTTAGGCAAGTCTCCAACTTCTCTGCACCTTAGTTTCCCCATCTTTGAAATGGGGATGATGATGAAGAGAGTGGTAATAATAATACCTACACCATTATGGCTGTTGTGAAAATCAATTGAGTGTTTAGAACAATACCTGGCACACATATAATAAGCCTTATGTTTTTAGTATATTATTATTAGTTAGGATTAGAAAAGTGGATCAAAACCAAAGCAAAATTGAAATGTATATATGGAGATCATAGGATCTTTCATAATTATGTTGAGCTAGTTATTTTCTGAGCTTCTTGGAAGCCATGACATAAAGGGATGGAAAAACACTCACTTGCTTTATTTATCTCAACCATATAGAGAAAGTGAGCCACTTCTCAGAAGCAAAGATTTCCTGGTATTGAGGTTTGAAGACATTTTTCTGATAGTTCAGCCTCATCTGCAATCTTGTGATAAATGCAGGGATAACATTGCTCTATGTGTGACTTAAAATATCTTCATGACAGTCAAAGGTGTCCTGTTGGGGCAAAAGTAAAAAGATGCAACTCTTCAGGAAACCAAAGGCCTGCCAGCACAAGGGGCTCTCTTATGTTCTGGCTCAATTCAGGGAGAACACCTTGATGGTGAGGAAGAATCAGTAAACCCCATGATATAAAATTAGAGATCTAGAGATAACCACTAAAGGAATAACAATGATGTACTATAAATGTAAATAAATAGAAGGGATACATGATCAGAACAATGTGAAGGAAACACTAGGGCATCAAATCCAGTTTTCAAAAGTAACAACAGTTGATAATGCCCATATTTCTTATTTATTTATTTAGTTGCACCCAGTATTAGTTAGAGCACTTGTGGTCTTTGATCTTCCCTTGTGGCATGAGGGATCTTTTCAGTTGCCACATATTGCATCGAGTTTCCTCATTAGGGATTGAACCCAGGCCCCCTGCATTGGGAGTGCAGAATCATAGCCACTGGACCACCAGGGAAGTCCCAGTGCTAGTATATCTGCCCTGACCTATTCTGTGGTCAAGATTTTGGCTTTTTCTATGTGTGGACCTACCCCCTTTCTGAATTTGATCATGCAATCTTCCCAGAAATACTATGAGCTACCAGATAGGCTTTTAGAAGATCTGCTTTTTACTTAAATTCACCAGAGTTTATCTATGCTTCATTTGATAAATAAGCATCTCATTCAGAAACTGGTATCCAGAGTGATGGTACTTTTTATTGGACCCTCAAGGAAATGTGAGATTTGGTTATCTAGGCTGGTTGAGGCTGAAGGCAGGGGAAATCCAGGTGGCATTAAGGAAGGGGACTCTGGCATTTTTCAGCATGCAGTGCAGATAGCTGCCTTAATGATCATCTGTGCTTATCTTGAATGAAGTCAACACTGAAAACAAGGCTTTGGGTAGTTGAATATCCACTGCAACCAAACAGTACAAAGAATGTGAAAGACTGCTTCCTCATGGGGGTGGCTGCTTCCAATGGGGCTGGCAGCATAAAGGGAAAGAACGTCAAGTTCAAATGCCTAAATTCTCTGCTCAAAATGGACTGTAAAAATAATTATTACCTTGTGCAGCTGTTGAATTCCTGGCCTAAATTTCCAGTTTGTCATTTGAAACTTTGGTTATAGATCATGAAAGGAGGAATTGGGGGCTGAGAGTTAGAATGGTAATATGTGAGAGAACGTGAATGCTGCTTTTCGCTTCCGGCCGCGGCAGCGTCGGCGCTGGCCGGACGGATCCCAGCGGTCGACCTCCCGGAGCGGCATGCGGCGCTGAGGCGCGGTGGATCCCGCGGCGCCATGAACCTCCTGCCCTGCAACCCGCACGGCAACGGGCTGCTCTACGCCGGCTTCAACCAGGACCATGGATGCTTTGCGTGTGGGATGGAAAATGGATTCCGAGTCTATAACACCGATCCACTGAAGGAGAAAGAGAAGCAAGAATTTCTAGAAGGAGGAGTTGGCCATATTGAAATGTTGTTTCGCTGCAACTATTTAGCTTTAGTTGGTGGTGGGAAAAAGCCAAAATACCCTCCGAACAAAGTGATGATCTGGGATGACCTGAAGAAGAAAACTGTGATTGAAATAGAATTTTCTACCGAAGTCAAGGCTGCCAAATTACGGCGAGATAGAATTGTGGTTGTTTTGGACTCTATGATCAAAGTGTTTACATTCACACATAATCCCCATCAGTTACACGTCTTTGAAACCTGCTATAACCCTAAAGGTCTCTGTGTCCTGTGCCCCAACAGTAACAACTCGCTCCTGGCCTTCCCGGGCACGCACACGGGCCACGTGCAGCTTGTGGACCTGGCCAGCACCGAGAAGCCCCCGGTGGACATTCCCGCCCACGAGGGCGTCCTGAGCTGCATTGCTCTCAATCTGCAGGGAACAAGAATCGCGACCGCCTCTGAGAAAGGGACCCTTATACGAATATTTGATACTTCATCAGGGCATTTAATCCAGGAACTACGAAGAGGATCTCAAGCAGCTAATATTTATTGCATTAACTTCAATCAGGACGCTTCCCTCATCTGTGTGTCCAGTGACCACGGCACGGTGCACATTTTTGCAGCAGAAGATCCGAAAAGGAATAAACAATCAAGTTTGGCATCGGCCAGTTTCCTTCCAAAATACTTCAGTTCCAAGTGGAGTTTCTCCAAGTTTCAGGTCCCCTCAGGCTCTCCATGCATTTGTGCCTTTGGAACAGAGCCAAACGCTGTCATTGCGATCTGTGCGGACGGCAGCTACTACAAGTTCCTGTTCAACCCCAAGGGAGAGTGCGTCCGGGACGTGTATGCGCAGTTCCTGGAGATGACGGACGACAAGCTTTGACCCTTCACCAGGAGCACGAGCACTGCGGCCCCTGGGCGCCCAGCGGCCCCTTGAGCTCCTGGGGCTGGTGATGCTGGGCCGGAGGGACGGCCCAGGACCTTGTCGTGAAGCCACTCATGGCTGTTTTCCGAAGCCAGGCCTCCTGAGTCCAATGTTAAAGGAAGAATCAGTGGGGCACGGGGACACTCCCACCTGACCGCCGGCTTCACCATTCGCTTAGTGGTTCTGCCGCATCCACCACCTGCAGCCAGGGCTCTGGACAAGCTGGGGGCACGTTGAGAAAAGGAGGGACAATGTGAAATTCATTTGTGGCGCCAGATTCCATCCTTTTTGCTTAGTTTGTGATGGAGAGGTGAACACACGTGCAATCTTGGTTCTTTCTCACCAGATATAAATGGGATTATCACACCGGCAGCCTTAGGAGGAGGAGGGAGGAAGCCCTTCTCCCATCTGAACTGAAGAAAGTTTAGAGTTCACAGGCTTGGTGTCTCCCTCAGGAGCCACACGTCACATGTCCCCCTCTTGCTGGCGCCATTGGAGTTGAGGCAGCGCCAGGCCTACCCCGTGAGCCGCACCTGTGGCCTCCTGGCAGCTCTGGGTCAGAGGGAGTCCCCTTTACTCGCAGGGAACAGAGTAACGCGTAGACTTTAAAACTGAGTCATAGAAGAACGCATCGCTTAATTCGGAGGATACGAAGGGAAACCGGCGTCTCGACAAAGCAGCGCCCGGTCCTGTGGGCTTCGGCCGGCCGCTTCCACTTCCCTCTCTCACCGTCTTCTCTCCCTGTTTTTAAGAATAGCTGCACACTAACATTCTGGGAATGAGAGGCACATACTTTTTTTTAACATTTGGTAACTAAAATAGGTTATGGGCTGTATATTGTTAGTACTACTTGAGGTATATATTTAATTTTCTTAAATTCCCTTTAAACTTAATTTTGTTTTGATTTCAGGTTGCAAACATTAAAATCTGCAGCTGCAAGCTCTCAGTTTGCCAGTTCTTTTACTGTCATGTAATCAACTAACTTTGTCTGTGGATTTCAATGTAAAGTATGCATGTTACTTTTATGTGTATTTAATCATGAAATTTAATTTTGCACACTTATTTGTAATGTTTCTTTTAAATAAACGTGGCTAATTTTGTTGTAAAAAAAAAAAAAAAAAAAAGAACGTGAATGCTTCAAAATCCCAATTCCTACTGAGCTTCCTGTGCCAGCTGAAACCAATTCATTTTCCCCTGAAGATTCTGTATTTGTCTTAATTAAACACCCTATAGTTACTTCAACTGGGAGTGATACTTTTTAAGGGAAGCCAATTTTCATACCTCCCTACTCCACTCTTCTACCTCCAGATTTAGAACTGCTTTGTGTACCACTTTATGTACCTTACAAACATTAATTCATTTAATTTTCTCAACAACCCCAGGAGATAGTTACTACCACTATCATCCTCATTTTTCAGATGAGGAAACAGAGGCACAAAGAAATTAAGTGCCTTACACAAGGCAACCCAGCTAGTAAGTGGTAGAGATGGTATCTGATCCCAGGAGAACCTATATTCTTAATCACTACATTATCTTCCACCCCCACCCAAGTGATCTCATGTCCCCTGATTAGAGTTTTGAATATATGGGGGGAGTGATTGAATAGGGGCACTTTCAGGCACTGAAAAAATGAAGAAAGCCAGACATCAGAGGTTATTTGCATTGTTTATAGATATCATCCTTTATCATATCCACAGAAGAAAGAACAGAAAGGAAAATAAAATCTCCATTCCTACGAAGCTGAGTCATGAATCAACTTTTTTGTTAGGTTTTGCATTCATATGACATCCTTTGAGCCATTCAGATAAATCATGGCCATAACAGTGTTGCTTCCAGGAATCCCTGGGAAATGAAGGAAGAAAGGGAGGATGAAGTGAACAGGCTGATGGAGTGACAGTGGCACTTTCCCAGCTACCCAGGGTCCAAGCCATCCCCATGAACATACCAAGCACTCATGCCATTCTCTGAGGACACTACCTCCTTGGCACACATAATGTCATCCAGAATATGGCGGTTGAGCAGTTCTAAAGGGAAAAGGTGACAGAGTGATCTGGGGTACTAGGAACAGGGTGACAGTATATAAGCGACCAGGGGTTCTAGGTTTCTTGGGACCTGAATATCTTCAACCACTATATTGTCTGATTCTAGATGACCTTGATTTACTTATCAGCCTGTTATGAATTGCATCAACTACCATGTTGACTGGTTCTATAGAACCTTAACCCATTGACTGATCCCAGGTGATTTTGACTGTCATGTTGGCTGGTTATATATAACCTCACCCACCATATTGACTGGTCCTGGACAACCTCAGACTCCATGTTGGCCAATTCTGTATGACTTTGACTGTCATTTTGTGTGGTTATGAATGATCTCAACTGCAGTGGATGTTGGCTTGTTGGGAAACCACTCAACCACAAGGTTGGTCAGTCCTGGGGACTTCAAACACTATGTTGTCAGGTTCTGGATAACCTCAACACCCATTCTTACTGGCTACAAGTGACCTCAGTCTCCATGTTGACTAGTCCTGTTCAACTGCAGCTACCATGGTGCCTGGTCCTAAATGATCTCAACTGCTATGGTGGCTGGACGAGGATGACCTTAACTGTCATTCTGACTAGTTATAATGATCTCAACCACCATGTTGACTAGTCCTGGATGACCTCAACCTTTGAGTGGACAAGTCCTGGGTAACCTCTTCTGTCACTGTGGTAGGACTTGGACAACTTCAACCTCCATTTGGGCTGGTTCTAGATAACCTCAGTCCCCATTTTGGCCAACCCTGAACAACTTCTACTGCTATTCAGTTTTGTTCTCAACAATACAACACTCTTGTCTGGAAAATTCTCTCCTTTCTGCACAGAGGTACCTTGTTTCTGTTCCTACAGACAGACAGCAGCTTCTTTCCTCCAGGCCTGGACAACCCCAATCCCAAATCAGGACAGTTTCCCCCTCTTGATTCCTAGTCCTAGAAAATGGCAGCCTCCATTATAAGTGAAGATTGGGAGCTCTGAGTCTTCCTGACCTAGACAGCCCTTCAGGGCAGTCTGGGTAAGGATACAGGCTGGTTGGTATCTGCAACAGTGCAGGCAACTCTGCTCCTTTCCCTATAATTCCTCTGCTTGTTACTCAAGATTATGGCTTAGACAGTCTTGCCCTCTGCATGTTGGGGAGTGGGGCCAGGCAGGGCTTCTGTGTGTCCTCAGTGTCGCCTCACCATGACAATCCATGTGGCAGAGGTTCTCGGTGGGTGTAACACCATTGTAACACCACCAGGCGGAATTCAGCTGGAAAATGCCATATTCGCTGCTGCCATCGGGATTGTGGTTCACGAAGGAAGTGTCAAAGCCACTCTCATAGTGTGCCATGCACAGCCCTGGAGCAGGGAAGGAAAAGGTAGCAGAGAGGCATGAGTCCTGGGAATAGGGAAGAAGGTAGGAGGAGGGAGTGGGGCAGGCATGGTTTTCCTGTCAGTTGTGGGGGTGATGATGTTGGTTTGGTGGTGGTGTTGATGTTGGTGATTCTGGAAAGGTGTCAGTAATGGCGGTGGTGATGTCATTCATGGTGATTTTAGCAGTGGTGACATTGATGGTAATGATGGTGGTGTTAGTAGAGATAAGGGTAAATGGTTGGGAAGGCAATGATGATGAAACTAGAGTTAGTTAAACTACTCATAACAGTCAGAGGGTGACCAAGAGGATCATTCCCTAGCCTGGGGAGATAACAGATAGCAAGGGGGTCGGGTCTGGGTCTGAGTGTGGTGGGCAGCTCACTGCATGGATGGGATTTGGGGCAACTGGGGTCTCACAGTCTCCAATGGTATAGCCGTTGAAGCCCTCAAGGCCTGCTGCTTCCAGCTTCTTTGCCAGGTCACAGCGTTCGTAGATCTTGGCCTCCACATTGGCAGCCACCAGGATTACCAGGATCACAACAATAGTGCCTGAGACCTGCATTATGACAGCCACAAGTCTTCCTAACTTACTCCCCTGCTCCAGACTCACCCTGCAGTGTGCAGAACTAGGGGTTATTGGAACTATGGGCTTTATGAGCAAAGAGCTAGGTGATAGATTCTAGAACACAGAGGCCAGAGAGGGGGTTGGGCATCTCATCATCTTCCCCTGTGCCAGCTCTCTTAAAGACACACACAAAGAAAAAAGAAAGATACTGATAATACGCACAGAGGTGGAAGGAGACAAGGACAGGGAGAAACCCAGAGATGTCAGAAAGGGATGCAGGGACAGAGGGGTTTGGGACACTCAAGGGACTGACAGGACCCAAGTGCTAGACCTCACACTCAGCACACATTCCCCTATGTTCCTTAACACTGTCCCACTCAAATCCCATTAATCATGCTCTACCACTTGGTTACCTCCATTTCCCCTCACTCTGCCCCTCATCACCTCCATTTCCCCCACTCCATTGAGTAGTCAGCTCTAGTCACTACACCATACCTACTACCACCTTGGATTCCTCATGCTCTATAAAATATGATTACTTGGGATGGGGAATACATGTAAATCCATGGCTGATTCATGTCAATGTATGACAAAAAACCACTACAATATTGTAAAGTAATTAGCCTCCAACTAATAAAAAAATAAATGGGAAAAAAAAATTAAAAAAAAAATATGATTACCATGCCCTCACCCTCTGCTCCACATTACCTCCATTTACTCATTCTCAGCACCTCCTTCACCTCTCTTCACTTAATGTGCTCTGTTTCACCCTCATTTACTGGAATCTGCCCCACATTACACCCATTTAATCAGACTCTGCCCCACATTATATATTACATATACATGTTCATTCTACTGCTTTTTCACCTGCATCCTCATTCTAGCTTTTATTCCCTTGTCCACTTACACTGCCTTGTATCCATTTATATTCATTCATGTTGGGCCTTGTGTTTCTGTAATTCTGTAACCCCCTACTCACTATAACCCAAGCTCTCTCATATCCTTTCCTTCTTTACCTCCTTTCACTCCTACTCAGACTCTCATCTCCTACTTTAACCTTCACTGCCTGACACTGCATCAGATGACTCCCATCCACTCTCATGTGGCCCATCCTTCAGCTTTATTCATTGACTCTGGGCCTCATTCCCATCTCATTCACTCTCTTTCTGCCCCTTCTTCACTTCTATTCTCTCAAGGGCTGCCCCCATATTACCTGCATTTCCTGGAACTGTATTACTCTCAAACACTAGCCCAAGTTATCCACACATACTCACTCTATGCTTGATCGCCTCTGTTCTTTCTCATTTTTCACTGTCTCTATCTTCACTGCCTCCATTTACTCGCATGCTGCCTCTCATTATCTCATTAAAGTCACTCCCCAATGTAACCCCTGTTTCCACTCATCACTCTCGTTCTGCTCCTGATTCATGTTGAGTTGCTCCCACTCCATCCCACAGTACCCTTGTTGAGTCACACTCTGTCTCAGATTTACCACTTTTTACTCACATTGGGCCCCATTTCCCACCATTCACAAACATGCTTCAGCTCATTCACCTGGGCTGATTCTCACTGGGATCCCTGCCCATTACTGCAATGCTATCCTGCATTATCCCAATCTAATCCCAGTCAGTCCAATCTAATTCAATATGCCAGCAATTTGGAAAACTCAGCAGTGACCACAGGACTGGAAAAGGTCAGTTTTCATTCCAATCCCAAAGAAAGGCAACCCCAAAGAATGCTCAAACTACCACACAATTGCACTCATCTCACACACTAGTAAAGTAATGCTCAAAATTCTCCAAGCCAGGCTTCAACAATACATGAACTGTGAACTTCCAGATGTTCAAGCTGGTTTTAGAAAAGGCAGAGGAACCAGAGATCAAATTGCCAACATCCGCTAGATCATCAAAAAAGCAAGAGAGTTCCAGAAAAACATCTATTTCTGCTTTATTGACTATGCCAAAACCTTTGACTGTGTGGATCACAATAAACTGTGGAAAATTCTGAAAGAGATGGGAATACCAGACCATCTGACCTGCCTCTTGAGAAAATTGTATGCAAGTCAGGAAGCAACAGTTAGCACTGGGCATGGAACAACAGACTGGTTCCAAATAGGAAAAGGAGTATGTCAAGGCTGTATACTATCACCCTGATTATTTAACTTATATGCAGAGTACATCATGAGAAACGCTGGGCTGGATGAAATGCAAGCTAGAATCAAGATATGTGTGTGTACAAGGTGGTACAAGGTGGTAGAGAAATTATGTTTACAGGCTGGAAGAGGCCAGAATAACATGGGCCCTAAAGATCCAGATCCTCCTATTTTCCACCTTCTGATGCATTCAGAGAGTTGACAAGTTTTGTATCCAGGAGGTGCAAATCCTTAAGATTCCAAGAGACCTGAGTTACTTCTCTGCTTTCTCTCTTTGCTTTGTCTGTTAGGAAGCTCCATATGTATTCCTGGCCAAAAAAAAAATTGTTGCCTTGTTTTTAATGGTTCTGGAATAAGGACCCTCAGATACTTTCCAGAAGTTCTGTGGTATACCAAATAAACAAAATATTATTGGATAGAAGTTAAAGATCTGATCTTGAGAACCTGTGTGACCTCGGGCAAGTTACTTAGTATCTCTGGGACTCAGTTTCCTCACCTGACAAGAGGGAGGACCACAGGATTGTTCACAGAAAATGGGGAGTATCTGAGGCAGGTCGTATGTCCTTCACACAGTGCCTGGCACACAGGAGATACTGAGCTAGGTCTGAGCCGCCATTATCACTTACTGGGCCCGTTGGCAGAAGCCTCCTCACTATTCTTCCTGTTTTCATCCTTGCCCTCTGCAATCTGTTATCCACAAAGCAGCCTGCAGGTCATCTTTTTATTTTTTCCTTCTTATTAGTAAAAGTTTTATACATAGACACGTCTAATTTTATCTTAATCAACAACATCATCATCATCACTTATATATTAGTACTTGCTATGTGCCAGGGATTGTTCTAAACTATTTACAATTAACATTTCATTTGTCACCACAGTCTTATATGTAAGTGCTGTTGTTATCCTCATTTTATAGATGAGGAAATTAAACCCAGAGGAGTTAAGTCCTGCCCTAGATTACATAGCTGTTTCTATCATTTTATTTGGTTGGTTGGTTCTGTTTTCTTCCCTGCTGTATTCCAATGTCTAGAACACTACCAGGCATACAGGAGGTGCTTAAGTAAATTCCTGCGGAGCTCATATTTTAGTGGTGCAAGACAGGCAATTAAAGAAAAAGTCAAATATACATGTATTTAAAAAGTTAATATATAATGCTAGATTGCTTCAGACTGGATTTTTAAAAATCTGACCCCCCCCCCCGCCCCACTTAATGGCATCCCATTATGTCCAGAAGGAAATAGGAGCTCTGTCCCTGGCAGGGGAGGCCTTAGGGCATCTGCAACCCACTCACTTCTCCCTTGCCCACAATTCCTACATTCCCAACACACTGACATTGTTTCTGTTCCTCCAATATGCCAAACCAGTCCTACTTCAGACAGGGCCTTTGCAACAGCCTCACCTTCCACCACAAAGCTCTTTGATTCAGATTATTTCTGTGGCTGGCTCCTTTGATCAGTGTAACTGTCACCTCCGACAAAAGGAGATCGTCCCTACCCATCCTGAGAAAACAGCCTCCCAGCCACTACTTAACACATCCCCTTCATCCCCGTGTGTGTTTATGTACTAGGTCGCCGTTTATTTATTCTTCAGCAGCTTGTTTGTCTGCACACCGTCCTTCAAACGCTAGACTGTAAACTCCCAGCTTTGGCCACTAGATGGAGCCAGTGACTTTTCCCTACTCCCAGCCTTTGTGCACGCAGAACAATTCTGCCACGCATCCCGAGTTCCTATTCAATTACATCTGCAAACCTGATGCTGCCCTCCAGGTTCAAGACATCAAATTCCCGCCTGCTAGCGTTTTCCTTAATTGCGCATTTCCCCTCCCGCAATAAGGAAACCCGTCTTTGGAGTCTTAGGAATGACGGACTCTGTAGATCATAAACACCTGTTCTACACTGCAGCCCTAGAAGGGAGGAGAAGCGGTAGGCGCGGCCATCGCGTCAGAGCAGTGACGTCACCGGAGCGGCCATTTTCCTTCTGCGCCTGCGCTGCGGCTCCATTGCTTTCGCGTCCGGCCGGCGGGAGGGGGCTCCATGTTGACTATTGGCGGATGCGGGCTCAAAGGCCCCACTGAGCGTGCGCACACCCGGCCACTGCAGCCCTGTGGGCTGCGGAGCCTGAGTTGGTCCCAAAGCGGAAGTGCTTCTCCGGGGCTAGTTCTCGTAACTGTCTCCTCTGCACCGAGCAGAAAATCTGTTATCGAGAAAGAGGTTGAGGGGGCGAGTGGTAGGGATGATGGGCTGAGTGATGGGGAGTTCTGGGGAACGAATGAATCGGGTTTGGGGGGTCACTGACGTGGGAGGTTGTGGGGTGAGTGATGGTGAACCTCAGCGAATGAGGGTTTGTGGGCTCAGTTGTAGACAAAGTTATGGGGCTAGTCAGGGTTGAATGGGGCTTACTAAATATTGACTTTTACACATTTTCTAGCACAGTGACCTGCGCTAAGGGTTTATACGCATCCTCAAGCTTCTGCCTAGGCGCCCCCACCTCTCCTGCCTGTATCCCCTTTTCCGAGCCTCCTAGGTAGGGGCCAGTTTTGAATGTTCCAGTTGAAGTGAATCTGCACCCGAGGGCTTCCTTCTGACTCCTGGGCAAGACGGCCCCAGTGAGGTGAGGAGAAGCAAGAAGAGGTACCTGAGAGTACTCACCCAGTAAAGGGCCTCGCCCAGAGTTTGGGGCTTGGGAAGGTTGGGCAGGGACTGGTGGTGTGGAGTCTGGGGGGATCTGGCTTAAAACGCATGGGAATAATAATTTTAAAGTTCAGTTTCTTTTTGGGATTTAAAAGTAGGTAACATTTGCATTGTAGATTGATTAGCAATGAGAGGAGAAGAAAATAAAAAGGAACTAATTTATGCCCCTGTATTTATATTGTAATTCTTGACATTTTTTAGTGTGTATGAGGTGTATGCATTTTTAAACATTTAACGCATGGGTTCCTGCAGTTTCATAACTTACCTTTTTTTCATTTAGAAGTTACTATGATTCAGCTTAAAAATTTATCATATAACATTTAAAATACTTGTAATTTAGATACATGTACAGAAAAATAAACAGGTAATAAGTGTCCAGTTCCATACAAGATTATTTTTAATAGCTATAATAGCTTTTAATGGCTATAATAGTTAATATAAATAGAATTTAATCCCTTATTATGGATCATAAGTTTGGCATTGTTAAAGTCAGTGCTGAGATGAAGCTATTTAAAGAGAAATTGTGATCCATTATTTATTTAATTAAGGAAAATACCTAGAAATACAATTTCTGAGTCAGTACACAAGTATATCTACAGAAGAAAACTTTTGTTTTCGCATGAGAAAAAGACTCAAGAATACACAAGTGGTTGTTAAAGCCACATGGTTTCCCAAACTTCCACAGAGCAGCCATGTGCCCAGCTGGTGTGAGGGGATCTCTAGGCAGATGTTTCTGGGCACTGGAAGCCTGATGCAGTCTCTCATATGCTGTACACTTCTCCACTCTTCTAGCTCAGTCTTCACACATCTCTTGTTTCTTCCCAAGAGGAGGAGGGAATGGCCGAACCCCAGGTAAGGATGTTGTCTCTTCCTTTTATTTTACCATGAATGTGCTCAACGATGTAGGAATCTCAAACATAAAATAGATTATTTATAAACAAGTGTTAATATCAGGGAAAATGGGAGACAGCAAAGGCCAAATTAAAATGTAGACACAAGACTTCGGGTGTAACAGACAGTTACGCATTACAATATTAGTTGAGTTGCAAATTTCTCTTTGAGCCTCTGGCAGCCAGAGGAAATCTGGCTCCATTTACTATTCATCAGGTCCTCAGGGAAGTAAAGGTTTCCTGCAATTGCCTTTCAAGTCATTTCTTTGCTGAATCTTCCTTTGGGTGGTGGAGTTGTCTTCAATCACAGACTAATCTGCGTTTCTCTAATGACCACTGATATTGAATATCTTTATATAGGCTTATTTACTTTTTGCATATCCTCTTTGGTGAAGCATCTGATCAAGTCTTCTGCCCATTTTTAAATTGGATTGTTTTTCTCACGATTGAGTTTTGAGAGTTCTTTGTGTATTCTGTGTACAAGTCCTTTGTCAGATACATGGTTTGTAAATATTTTCTCCAAGTGTGTGACTTGTCTTTTAATCATGTTGTTCATAGAGCAAGAATTTTTAATTTTGAAAATGTCCACTTTATAAGCTATTTCCTTTATGGGTTGTGCTTTTGGTGTTGTTGCAAGAAGGGGGACCCCTTTCAGGGCCCGAAACTGGGCTCTTGTCTAACACTTGGAAATGAATTGTCTGAGGAGACACATGTGCTGACAAACCAAGAGATTTTACTGGGAAAGGGCACCCAGGTGGAGAGCAGCAGGGTAAGGGAACCCAGGAGAACAGCTCTGCCACATGGCTTGCAGTCTCGGGTTTTATGGTGATGGGATTAGTTTCCGGGTTGTCTTTAGGCAATCTTTCTGGCTCAGAGTCCTTGCTGGTGGTGCACGCCTTGTTCAGCCAAGATGGATGCCAGAGAAAAGGATTCTGGGAGGTCGGACATCTGGTGTCTCCTTTTGACCTTTCCCGAACTCTTCTGGTTGGTGGTGGCTTATTAGGTCCGTGTTCCTTAGCACGACCTCCTGTTGTAAAACAACTCATGCAAATGGTTACTATGGTGCCTAGCCAGGGTGGGCAGTTTCAGTCAGTGTGCTTCCCCTAACAGTGTCAGGTCTAAGAACTCTTTGCCTCACCCTAATTAAAATGGAAAACCTCTAGTCTTGTATCTCCTATGTGGAGTTCTTTCCTACTGTGTCACTCCCATAAGTTTTCCTTTACTCTCACAAATAACACTTCTGATACTTCTGGTCACCAAATGTGTGGTGGTTTCCCCCCACAACAAGCAAATCTCTGTGACACCAGCTGGGTGTTCTACAACTTAATACTGACACTGTCTACCTGGAGATTGTGTCAGATCCTATCAGTTAAGGGCTCAGTTCCACAAGACTGCCCCACCTCCCAACTTAAGATGCCGGTCAAAAGCCCAGTGCTTATCACCTGTGCTTCTGTACAACTAGCTGTTGATCAGAGCTTCCAGTGACCCCCTCTTCGAGTTAGATTCATACGCTCGAGTGGCTCACAGAACTCAGGGAAACATGTTTCCCAGTTTATTAAAGGGTATATTAAAGTATACAGATGAACATGCAGATGGAAGAGATATGTAAAGGCAGAATATATGGGGAAGAGCTTCCATACCTTCTCTAGGTCCAGGTGTTTCACTCTTCTAGCACAATTCAGAAGCTCTCTGAATCCAGTCCTTTTGGATTTTTATGCAGACGGGGAAGTCTAGCGTGCTGCAGTCCATGGGGTTGCAAAGAGTTGGACACAACTGAGCAACTGAACTGAACTCTTTACATAGGCATGATTGATTAACTCATTGGCCATTGGCTTTGTTGTTGTTATTTATTTAGCAATTGACTTTTGATTTAACCTCCAGTCCCTCTCCCCATCCCCAAGGTTGGGGGGCGGGAGTAAAACTTCCAGTCCTCTAATCACATGGCTGGTCACCAGCTCCCCCTCCTTACGTGGGGTCCTAAAGTCATCTCATTAACATACCAAAAGACACTTTTATTGCTTTCCTTGCTTGAGATACTCCAAGCCTTTCAGGAGCTCTTTCTGCCAGAATTTGGGAGCTAAGACCAAAAATGGATTTCTTATTATGAATCACAGTTATCACATTAGGTCATGAAGATTTTCTCCTATAATATTTATAATTTTAGGTTTACTCAAGATTTAGACTCAAGATCCATTTTGTGTTAATTTTTATGTAAGGCATAAGGATTAGGTCATGGTTCATAATTGTGCAAATGGATTTCTATTTGTTCTAACCCCCATTTGTTGAAAGGACCATCTTTTCTCCATTGAATTGATTTTATGGTTTTGTCAAAAATCAGTTGCCCATATTTGTGGGATCTGTCTCTGGACTGTCTTCTGTTCTATTGATCTGTGTATCTAATCCTCCACCAGTACCACACTGTCTTCATTACTGCAGCTTTATGATAGGTCTTGAAATCAAGTAGTATGATTTCGCCAACTTTATTCTACCTTTTCAACTTTTTTGGCTATTTTTGTGCCTTTGTCTTTATATGTACATTTTAGAATAATCTTGTTTACATGTCTAAAAATGATCTTGCTGGGATTCTGATAGGAATTGAGTTAAACCTATAGATCAGTTTGGGCAGACTTGATGTCTTTATTATGTTGTGTCTTCCAGTCCATGAACACAGTATTTATTTACCTCTCCATTTATTTATTTAGATCTTCATTTACTGACTCCGTCAACATTTTGTAATTTTCAACATACAGATTCTATATGTGTATCAGTCTGCTCAGGCTGTCATAGAATGCCACAGACTTGGTGGCTTAAACAACAGAAATTTATTTTTTCACAGTTCTGGAGGCTAGAAGTCCCAGATCAGAGTTGGTTTTGGTGAGGACATTCTTCCTGGCTTATAGTCAGCTGCCTTCTCACTGTCCTCACATAGGCTTTCCTTTGTGCATCTGCAGAGTGAGAGGGAGCTGTGGTGTTTCTTCCTATTTTTAGGACACCAATCCTGTTGGATCAGGTCCCACTCTTATGATGTCATTTAACCTTAATTACCTTCTTAAAGACCCTGTCTCCAAATACAGTCACACTGGGAGTTTGGGCATTCAGCTTAAGAATTTTAGAGGGGGGCACAGTTCATTCCACAACAATATGGCATGCTTCATTTTTTAAGCCACTGCAAGTGGTTTTGTTTTTAAAAGTTCAGTTTCAGGTATTCATTGCCAGTATATAGAAATATGATTGATTTTTGTTTGTTGACCTTTGCTATGGTCTGGATGTTTGTGTGCCCCCAAACTTCACATGTTGTAATCCTAATGCCCAAGGTCAATGATGGTGTTAGGAGGTGGGGCTCCCTCTTCTTTATTTATATCATTGATACAGAATTTTAATTTTTATGGATTTTAACTTTTTCAGTAGATTATAATGTATTATAATTGTCATTGTTTATTTTGCTGCTCACTTGCCCCTGAGTTATCCAGGGGGATCCCCTAAGCTGACTTTTGTGTCCTTTTGTCACATCCTGATACTTTTCTGAGCACCACCTTAGTGCCAACATAATAAGATTTTCCAGCTTCCATCTTTTTTACTTTTCCTACCCCAGACCTAGAATCATCCATTTCTCCAAGCAGCACTGGTTCCTGTTAGTAAATGATTATGTATAGAAATCAAAATCTGGGTGGTAGGTGTGCTCATTGCTGTTGGAGCATTATTACTTCTAGGTCTTTTCAGTGAACTGTGTCTCTGTATGTCTGTGTATACACACACATACATACATGCACAGCTTGAATTTATGCAATATCCCAGGAATCTTCTTAGACCTCTCTTACTCCATATTTGCATCTCCCTTCACTAACAGTGAGGGGACTGGCTCCTAGCATCAATATATTGATTCATTTTCTTAGTCTTACAATATATAGAAGATAGAATCAGAATTCCTACACACCTGTGAAAAATCAACCTATTGAGTACAGTACACAAACTGCATGCCTTTTATACTGAGGATATGTAATCAAAGTACTCTGTTTAGAAGTTACATGAATTAATTTTTCCTTTTGATTTTTTCCTATATAGTGTAGTTATGTTATTTATTTGCTATACAGTTAGGTTCATTTTTTCTGTTTGTATTCCATTTTTATTTTATTTCTTTCCATCTTTGTTGATTTAACTTTATCCTTATTTTATACTATATATAAAATGTTAATATGATTTGAAGACAGAGATATATACACAGAATTGTCACCTCTCCCTGTACCTAATACCCAATTCTCATTCTACCTTGGAGATAACCAGTCTTGTTAGTTTCTGATTTATGCTTATAACGTTTCTTTTTTAAAGAAGCAGATAAAGGTATATTTTAAAAATTTCCCCTTTCAGTTCAGTTCAGTCACTCAGTTGGGTCTGACTCTTTGCAAACCCATGGACTGCAGCATGCCAGGCTTCCCTGTCCCTCACCAACTCCCAGAGCTTACTCAAACTCATGTCCATCGAGTCAGTGATGCCATCCAGCCATCTCATTTCATCCCCTTCTCCTCCCGCCTTCTATCTTTCCCAGCATCAGGGTTTTTAGTGAGTCAGTTCTTTGCATCAGGTGGCCAAAATATTGGAGTTTCAGCTTCAGCATCAGTCCTTCCAGGGAACATTTAGGATTGATTTCCTTTAGGATGGACTGTTTGGATCTCCTTGCAGTCCAAGGGACTCTCAAGAGTCTTCTCCAACACCACAGTTCAAAAAAGCCTCAATTCTTAGGCGCTCAGCTTTCTTTATAGTTCAACTCTCACATCCATACATGACTACTGGAAAAACCATAGCTTTGACTAGACGAAGATTTGTTGGCAAACTAATGTCTCTGCTTTTTAATATGCTGTCTAGGTTGATCATAGCTTTTCTTCCAAGGAGCAAGTATCTTTTAATTTCATGGCTGCAGTCACCATCTGCAGTTATTTTGGAGCCTCCCCACCAAAATAAAGTCTGTCACTGTTTCCATTGTTTCCCCATCTGTTTGCCATGAAGTGATTGGACCAGATGCCATGATCTTAGTTTTCTGAATGTTGAGTTTTAAGCCAACTTTTTCACTCTCCTCTTTCACTTTCATCAAGAGGTTCTTCAGTTCTTCTTCACTTTCTGCCATAAGGGTGATATCATCTGCATATCTGAGGTTATTGATATTTCTCCTGGCAATCTTGATTCCAACTTGTGCTTCATCCAACCTGGCATTTTGCATGATGTACTCATGTGATGATTTCCCCTTTCATATTACTCAAAAAAGTAGTATACTTTATTTATAGACTCTTTTGCACTTTGCTTTTTTCCCTTAACAATATATCCTGGAAATTGCTCCATGTATGTTTACAAATACTGTCCTCATTCATTTTAATTGAGATATGATTGACATATACATTAGTTTCAGATGTACAACATAATGATTCAATATTTGTGTATATTCCAAAATGATCACCACAGTAAGTCTAGTTAACATTCATCACCACAGTTACTCATTTTTTTCTTATGATGAAAACTTTCAAGGTTTATTCTGTTAGCAATTTTTAAATATATGATACAGTATTATTAACTATAGTCATCATGTTGTGCATTACATCCCCAGGACTTACTTATAGATATTTTATAACTGGAAGTTTATACCTTTTGACCACCTTTACTTATTTGTCTATCCCCACCCATTACCACCTGCGTCTTGTAACTACCAATCTGTTTTTTGTGTCTATGAGGGTTCTTTTGTTTGTTTGGATTCCACATACAAGTGAGATCATATGGTATTAACTTTCTCTGACTTATTTCACTTAGTATAATGCCCTAAAGATTCATCCATGTTGTCACAAATGGCAGGCGCTCCTTTTTTGTGGCTGAATAACATTCCATTTGCATATGTGTGTCTATCACATTTTCTGTATCCATTCATCCTTCAATGGACACTTAGGTAAAGTCCATGTCTTGCCTATTGTAAATAATGCTGCTGTGAACATGGAGGTGCATACATCTTCTCCAGTCAGTGTTTTTGTTTCCTTTGAATAAATAGCCAGGAAAGGAATGGATGGATCATATGATAATTCTATTTTTAATTTTTTGAGGAACCCCCATACTATTTTACATAATGGCTGCACCAATTTACATTCTCACTAGCAGTGCATGAGGATTCCCTTTTCTCCACATCCTTGCCAACACTTGCTATTGCTTATCTTTTAGATAATAGCCATTCTGACAGCTGTGAAGTGATAGCTTATTGTGGTTTTGATTTGCATTTCTCTGATGATTAGTGATGTTGAGCATTTTTTCATGTGCCTGTTGGCCATCTGAATGTATTCTTTGGAAAAATGTCTCTTCAGATCCTCTGCTTATTTTTGTTTTGATTTAAAAAAATATTTATGACTGGATCTTCATTGCTGCACCGGGGCTTTCTCCAGTTTCAGCCAGTGAGGGCCACACTCTAGTTGTGATGCGTGGGCTTCTCATTGCAGTGCCTTTTCTTGTAGAGCAGGGGCTTTAGAGCAATGTTCAGTAATTGAGGTGCATGGGCTTAGTTGCTCCACAGCTTGTGGAATCTTCCCAGACCAGAATCAAACACATGTTCCCTGCATTGGCAGGCAGACTTAACCACTGGACCACCAGGGAAAACTCCCTGCTTATTTTTTAATTGTTTTCTTTTTGATACTGGGTTTATTTTTGATACTGAGTTGTGAGTTCTTTATATATTTTCAGTATTAACCTCTTACAATTTATATGATTTGCAGAAATTTTTTCCTGTTTGGTAGGTTTTTTCATGTTCTTGATGGATTCCTTTGCTGTATGGAAGCGCTTTATTTTTATGTAGTCCTATTTGTTGAATTTTGCTTTTGTTGCCTTTGCTTTTTGGTGTTAATCATTAAACCAATGATTTTTTTATTAACCAAAAAAATCACTGCTGAAACTAATATCAAGGAGCTTACCACCTATGTTTTATTCTAGGAATTTTATGGTTTTGGGTCCCATATTCAAGTCTTTAAACCATTTTGAGTTAATTTTTGCATGTAGTATAAGATAGTGTTCCAGTTTCATTCTTTTGCATGTAGCTGTCCAATTTTCCCAACAGAATTTATTTTAGAATTTATTGAAGAGGTTATCTTTTCCACATTGTATATTCTTGGCTCCTTTGTCATAAGTTAATTGACCATATATGCATGGGTTTATTTCTGGGCCTTCTGTTCCATTGATCTATGTGTCAGTTCTTATGCAAGTATTTTGATTCAATCAAATCAAGCTATTTTGATTACTATAGCTTTGAATACAGTTTATTTGTAACTAGGGAGTGTGATGCCTGCGGCTTTGTTTTCTTTCTCAAGATTGCTTTATCTATTCAGGTTTTTTGTGACTTTTATATGAACTTGAGGATTGTTCAATTTCTGTTTCGTTCATTTTTTCAGCTGCATAGTATTCCATTAATGGATGCACCAGTTTGTTCAATCATTCTCCTATGTACATGTGAATTTTGGTTGTTTCCAGTATTTTGCAATTAAGAATAATGCTGGGGACTTCCCCGGTGATCCAGTGGCTAAGATTCTGCACTTCCAGTGCAGGGGGCCCTGGATTGATCTGTGGTCAGGGAACTAGATCCCACACGCCACAACTAAGACCTAGCACAGCCAAATAAATAAATAAAATTTTAGAAAGAATAATGCTGAAATGAAATGTATTGTGCATAAGTTGTTTCCTTTTCATTCAGGCCTATCTTCTATATAAATTTCTACAGGTGGCATTGCTGATCAAAGGGTAAATACACTTGATTAGATATTGCTAAATTCCCTTCTATATGAGTTATACTGTTTTATATTCCTACCAACAATGTATGATAGTGCCTTGTTTTTCTGTGACTATACTAATAGATTATGTTGTCTGGCTTTTAAACTTTTTCCAATCTGCTAGGTAAGAAATGGTATCTCTAGTTTTAATTGCCATTTCTATTATTATGAGTAAAGTTGAATATAGTTTCATATATTTAAGAGATATTTTTATTTCTCTTGTTAATTGTATTCCGTTTTTTGCCTGATTTTCTGTCAGGTATTTGTCCTTTTCTCCCCCCTTGATTTTCAAGAGTTCTTTATATGTTAAGGATATTAATCTTTACCTGTGATATATGTTATACCAGTCTTTATTTGTGATATATGTTGCAACAGATTTCACCCCTGCTTTGTCCTCGGACTTACCAAAGTGTTTATTTTTTTTTTTTTGCATTTTTTCCCATTTATTTTTATAAGTTGGAGGCTAATTACTTTACAATATTGTAGTGGTTTTTGCAGTACAAAGTGTTTTTATATTGTATTTTGTGGTTATGTTTATTAATCTTTTATTATATCTGAATTTTTATTCATAGTTAGAAAGTCTTTCTCTGTCCCTGGTGGCTCAGCAGTAAAGAATCCTCCTGCAATGCAGGAGACTTGCAGGAGATGTGGGTTTGATCCCCTGGAGAAGGAAATGGCAACCCACTTCAGTATCCTTGCCTGGAAATCCCCATGGACAGAGGAGCCTGGTGGGCTACAGTCCATGGGGTTGCAAAGAGTCGGACACCACTGAGTGAGTAAAACAACAACAACATCCAGGTTATATGGACATTCACCTATGCTTTCTTCTAGTACTTTGATTAGTTGCATTTTTTTGCATTTAGGTCTCTGATCCATTTGGTGTTTATACATTATGCAATGAGGTGTGGATCCAATCTAGTCTTTCCAAAATGGCTTTCGAATTAACTCAGCACCATTAATTAAAAAGTGGGTCTTTCGAACCCTATACTTTGATAGAATGCCTGTATCAAAATATGTTTTGGTATCTGGTAGAGCTGCTTCCTCCCTGAAGCAGAAATTTTTCTGCTTTTTCTTTTCCAGAAATTTTCTAGCTATTCTTGCATATTTATTTTTTGATATGATCTTTAGTACTACCTTGTTTAGTACCATTAAGAAGCTTGTGTTTTAAATTGGGATCACATTAAATTTATAAATTAACTTAGGGATAACTGCATCATTGTGACCTTGTGTCATTCTATCTATCAAGAGTTGGACAACTCTGAAGTTAGAGAAAACTGTCCTGATAAGAGACCACACTCACTTCTGACACCACTTGCAAGTTTGGGGGGTCCCGAAGGTCATGCTTAGGTTTGACAGTTCACTGGGAGAAGTCAGAGAACTCACTGAAAGCAGCAATACTTATGGCTATGGCTTATTACAGGGAGAGGACACAGATTGGAACCTACCAAAGAGAGAAGTATATAGGGCAGATCCCCAGAAAGTACCAAACATGGGGCTTCCATTTTTCTCTCCCCCTAGAGTCAAGATGCATGACTTTGTGTAATTGGTATTGATGTGTGGTAGTACACATGGAATTCTGTCAACCAGAGAAGCTCTTGTGAGCCTCAATGTTCAGAGTTTTTAATTAGGGCTTCATTTTATAGGCATGATTGTCCATGTGCCTGCTCTCTCTCTCCAGCCCCTCTGGGAGTGACCCAAAGCCCCCACCCTAAATCATGTGGTTGATCTTTCTGGTGTAGCCAGCCCCAACCCTAAATCACATCATTACATTATCCATGGTGATCCAAGGCCCCTATGCAAAACATACATTCTGTCCTTCCTTCCAGTCCAGTTCATCCCTCTGTCCATCCTTTCTTTACTTCCATTCCAGTTTGCCTTTCCTTCCTTCCTTTCCTTCTTCCTTCCATTCCTACCTTCCATTCTAATCCTTCCTTCATTCCTTCCCTCCTTCCTATCTTATCTATCAATATTTATCTATCTTTGGTTATTTTAAGGAAATTATCATTTATTCCAATCTGTTTTGTTTATCAGGATTGGGTATTGAATTCTGTTTCAATATTTTTGTATTAGCATTTCTTATATTAGTTATACTCATATATAAGTTTTTTCTTTAGGTCTGTTTAACGGTGATTTATGTTAATGAATATTCTAATATTGAACTATCATCATATGGCTGGAATAAATCTTAATTGGTCACGATGTATTATTGTCTTAATGTGGATTTATTGTTTGCTTATGCAGCTGACTTTTGAACAAGGTGGGTTTGAACTGTTCAGGTCTATTTACATGTGGATTTTTTCA
This sequence comes from Muntiacus reevesi, assembly GCF_963930625.1. Lineage (NCBI taxonomy): Eukaryota > Metazoa > Chordata > Mammalia > Artiodactyla > Cervidae > Muntiacus > Muntiacus reevesi. The sequence goes on along the minus strand of NC_089271.1, from coordinate 51,607,649 downwards.
ATAGTGAGTACTACAGTACTACACAGTCCTGTGGACTTGGTTGAATCCACAGATGTGGAAGAACCTCTGATTTGGAGGGCCAATATAAGTTATATGGGGATTAACCTTCAGTTGTTCAAGGATCAACTGTATTTTATTTAGGATTTTTGCATTGTTGTTCATAAGTGAGATTAGTCTGCATTTTCCTATTTTGTACAATCTTAAGTGGGTTTATGTGTCAATTTTACATTCAGTTCATGTAAGAATTTGGAAGCTTTTCATTTTTCTATGCTCATGAAGAATTAGGGCAGTTAGTCTTCTCACGTCTTTTGTGAGCCTAAGTCCTGTCCTGGGCATGTATGTGGCTTTCTACCTTTCCCTGTATGTGGGTATTTTTGAATATCCTAACTTCCCACAGAATCTCAGGCCTTAGGCAGTCTGTTGTCCCTCTGGACTGTAATCTTTGGCCCCAGGCATCTCTGGGTTGTTAGTTTGTCTTGCAGTCTTTTAGAGCAATGCCTCTACTGCTTTTTGGCCTGAGTTCTGAGTTAGGCAAAACAGAGAGGAGCACCTCACATCAGTCTTTCTGGTTAAGACTCTGAGTTTTCACTGCTGAGGGCCCAGGGTTCAACTCCATGACCTGGAACTAAGATCCTGCAAGCCACATAGTGTGGCCAAAAAAAAAAAATCACCTTATGTCTATGCAAGGATAGAATATTATCTACATATATACTATTTTTTTCAAGACTTTTCTTAATATTTTCTATGTTTCTAGTGCACACAGTTTATCTGTGAGTTTTTCAAATTGTTGCAAATCTCCAAAAATTTTCCAGTATGTTTAATTGAAAAAAAAATCTGCATATAAGTGGAGCTATGTAGTTCAAACCTGTGTTGTTCAAGGGTCAACTATATTTCCCTTTTGTAGTTCACCCCTTGCCACACCCTGGTCCCTAGTAATCATTGATATATTTTTGGTCTCTATAGTTTTGCCTTTCCCATGTTATAGAAATGAAATCATATAGTATGCTCAGATGGTGAAGAATCTGCCTGCAATGCAGGAGACCTGGGTTCAATCCCCAGGTCAGGAAGATCCCCTGGAGAAGGGAATGGCAACCCACTCCAGTATTCTTGCCCGGAGAATGCCGTGGACAGAGGAACCTCGTAGGCTACAGTCCATGGGGTCACAAAGAGTCAGATACGACTGAGCGACTAACACTACTACTACTATATAGTACGTAGCTTTTTGAGTCTGGCTGCTTTCACTTAGTACAATACATTTGAGGTTCACCCATGTTTTTGCATGTATCATTAGTTCTTTCATTTTTATTGTTGGATTACATTATATGTATTACAGTTTATTAATTCACAGGTTGAATAACATTTGAGTTATTTACATATTTTGGTGATTACAAATATAGCTGCTTTATAAATGTTCATGTACAGGATTTGGGATTTACATAAGTTTTCGTCCCACTTGGGTAAAGAAACCTGTGAGTTGGACTGTAGATACTATGGAAGTATATGCTTAACTTCATAAGAAACTGGAAAACTGTTTTCCAAAGTGTCTGTGCCACTTTGCATTTCTATCTATGATAAATGAGACTTTGTTTATTCCACATCATCACCAGCACTTGCCATTGTCTTGTTTTTTCCCATTCTAATACGTATGTAGTGGTAGCTCATTGTGGTTTTGATTTGGTTTCCTCATGGCTATAGATGTTGAGCATCTTGGTATATGCTTATTTGCCATTTAACTTTGATAAAGTATGTCTCTTGGCTTTTTTTTTTAAGTTTTGAGAGTTCTAGTTCTTATGTATTCTCAATACAACTTCTTTGTCGGATGTACAATTTGTAAATATTTTCTCCCATTGCATGGGTTTTTATTCTTTTAACAGTGTCTTGAGTTTTGGTGTCACATCAGAAAAATACTTGGCAAATCTAAGGTTAAAAAGATTTTCTCCTATATTTTATTCTAAAATTTTTTTTAGGTTTAGATTTTGCATTTAGGTTTGTGATTCTTTTTTTTTCTCATTTTATTTTATTTTTTTAGTTCTACCACTTTATTGCTACCATCCCATCTCCCTCCACCCTCGTGCACACATGCTCAGTCATGTAACCCCATGGACTGCAGCCCGCCAGGCTCCTCTGTCCATGAACTTTTCCAGGCAAGAATACTGGAGTGGGTTGCCATTTCCTTCTCCATGTGATCCATTTTTGAGTTAATTTTTATGTATGTTGGAGGTATGGTTGAAGTTCTTTTTTTTTCTTTGCATATGGATAGTCAGTTGTTCCAATACCATTTGTTGAAGTGGGAACTCCCATTTTCCATCGAAGTGTCTTTGCACTTGTCAAAAATAATTTTAAGTATAAAGGTATAAAACACATTTAATTATGACATACATGAAATATGGTTTATAAGTGTACAGCTTGATGAATTATGACAAAGTGAACACCCTGTGGAGCCACTCCTGGAAACAAGGTCAAGATTAGGACATAATCAGGACCTCCAAATCCCCCTTCATGCTCTCTTCCAATCAATACCAGCCCCAAAGGTAACCACTGTCCTAACTTCTAACAGCATGGATTAGGCCTGCCTGTTCTCTTACTGTATATAAACAGAATCATGTAGTATGTGCTCTTCTGTGTTTGGATTCTTTTGCTCATTAGTACATCTGTGACATTCATCTGTGTTGGATGTGCAGTTGTAGTTCATTCCTTTTCATTAGCACATAGTATTCCTTTGAAAGATTGTGCCACAATTTGCCCATTGTATTGCTGAGGGACATTTGGGTTTTTCCCACAACTTAGCATTACAAATAGTCCTCCCGTGAACATCCTTGTACTTGTTTTCTAGAGTACATGTGCCCGATTTTCTCTAAGGTGTGTACCTAGGAGTAGAATTGCTGGGTCATAGTATTTGCAGTCATTGACTTTAGTAAACAATGCAAACTGTTTTCCCAAGCAGTTATACCCGTTTTTACATTCCTGTTAACAGTGTGTGAGAGTTCCCATGTCCACACAGTTTTATGGCATTTCCTCATGTAATTATAATGTTTCTGGTGAGTGCCAAGTGGTGTCTCAATGGGGCTTAAATTTTCATTTACCTGAGTGCTAATGGGGTTAAGTACATTTTCTTAGGTTCACAGAACATATGTCCATATGTTTATCTTTTTAGTATTCACATCTCTTGTCTATTTTTCTGTGCTGTTTGTGTTTCTTTTGATTTGTAGGGGTTATTTTATATATTCCAGATAAGAACCCTTTATCACTTATGAAAGCTGAAGATAATCTCCCCATCTATACTTACCTTTTTACTGCTGTATCTTTTCTAACAGTACTGTATATTCTTTTTTTTTAAATTTGTGGTATGCATTTTAAAATTTTTATTTCTTTTTGGCTGTGCTGGGTCTTTGTTGCTACCCACAGGCTTTCTCTAGTTGCCGTGCATGGGCTTCTCATTGTGGTGGCTTCTTTTGTTGCAGAGCATGGACTCTAGGCATGCAGGCTTCAGTAGTTGTAGCAGGTGGGCTCTGTAGTTGTGATGCACAGGCTTAGTTGCCCTGTGGCATGTGGAATCTTCCTGGACAAGGGATTGAACTATATGGATCTTTGTTGGCAAAGTGATGCCTCTGCTTTTTAATACACTGTCTAGGTTTGTCATAGCTTTTGTTCCAAAGAGCAAGCTTCTTTTAGTTTCGTGACTGCAGTCACCATCTGCAGTGATTTTGGAGCCCAAGAAAATAAAATCTGTCACTGTTTCCAACTTTTCTCCATCTATTTGCCATGAAGTGATGGGACTGGATGCCATGATCTTCATTTATTGAACATTGAGTTTTAAGCCAGCTTTTTCACTCTTCTCTTTCACCCTCATCAAGAGGCTCTTTTAGTTCCTCTTCTCTTACTGCTGTATTTTTAATCTTGTAACATATATTTTTTCCTTTATGAGTAGTGCTTTTCTTTTTTTTTTTATGAGTAGTGCTTTTCATGTCTTGTTTTTTATTTTCCCTACCCTAAGCCTATGAAAACATTTTCTTATAGTATTCTCCAGATACTTCATTGTGTTACCTCTCATATTAGATTTACAATTTACCTGTAGCTGATTTTTGTGTATGGTGAGAGTTAGGGGTTAAATGTCATTTTTTTGGCCCACATAGATATCTGGTAACCCATCTATATTTATTTGAAAATATCATCCTCTCCTCACTATTTTGCAGTTTCAACTTTATCATTACTCAGGTGTCCCTATACATTTGGATTATCTTTTTAATTCTACTGGACTATTTGTCTATTCTAATACCACATTGTCTTAAATATTCTATTATTTAGTATAATAGTTTCTCAACCATGACTTGAGATTTTTTTCCCCCACCAAGTAGGTCAGTAACTTGACAGACATCCTGTATTGTCATCTGCATGAACTGGGAACCCAAACAGAAGTTTCCTTACATTTATCCCATCCTTATCATTCAGTGGTCAGCATTTTCAAATAAAAGAATATACAGTTACAGGGACTCATGACATTTGAGGATGTGGCTGTGGATTTTACCCAGGAGGAGTGGCAGTACCTGAATCCTCCACAGAGGACCCTGTACAGAGACGTGATGCTGGAGACCTACAGCAACCTGGTCTCTGTAGGTAAGAATCGCTTCTTCAGGTAATTTTGCTATTTATGATTACTCTGTCCCACAGAATGCCTTTTCCTTTCTCAAGTTGGAAACTTGTTAGGGCTCTGAACTATAGAAGAGTTTGACATTAAATTCCAGGGATCAGAGTTCCTTTTCCCCCTTTGCTTTCCTGACAAGATGTTTGGGAACTCAAAACCCAGGTGAATTGGTTTGACTACCATTGTGTCAAGTGATACATCCCTTGTACTGCCCCACACTCCACCTTCCTTTTTCTCAGAATCTCTGAAGACCAAGGAGGTATTGCTTTTATTTCTCATTAGCAGGGCATCACATTACCAAACCAGATCTCATCCTCAAATTGGAGGTGGAAGAGCGATGCCTGCTAGAAGGAAAAATTCCAATTTGGAGCTTTCCAGGTAAGTGGCATTGACCCAGGCTATGGGGGCAGGAGATCCCAGCTTGTCAGTCAGGGGTGAGGGCCTGTGAAACGACTTTCAGGAATATCTCAGGGGTGGTTTATGGAGGACAGGGATATCAACACCTAAGACTAACACCTTCTCCCCTGTTCTACACTTACCAGGCCACTCTCCTTAAGTTGGTGCTCACCCATAAGTTTCTGCACAGTCCCATTTCCCTGTGCAGGGAATAAGACACCTGTAATACAGGTGTCTTATAAGTGCCAGCCCCCTGGCCCCAAGGCCTGCCTCTTCTGTTGTTCTCATTTCCCACTGCTCATCAGAAGCCAGGCCCACATTAGTCACAGGCCTAGGCACTAATGGTCTAATTCTGAATTGGATTACCTGATTCTATCCAGTTTAGATATTCCTATCAGAGTTGGTCTCCTAAAGCATCTTGATTCTCTTTAAAACTATCTTTATTAAGATATAATACACATACAATATAATTCATGCTTTTGAAGTAAAACTCAAAAACTCAGTGATTTCTAGTATATTCACAGAATACTCTATCTAACCCCACTATCTACTTCTAGAACATTATTATCACCCCTCAAAGAAACTCCTGTCCCTTATCAGTCACTCTCCATCCCCCAGCCCCCATCCCCTGGCAAGCACTGATCTACTTTCTATCTCTAGTTTTGCCTATTCTGGACATTTCATATAAATAGAACCATACAAAATGTGGAATTTTATGTCCAGTTTCTTTCATTTGTATGTTTCAAGGTTCATTCATATTGTAGTATGTGTCATCCCTTTTTATGGTGGAATGATATTTCATTGTATGGATATTCCACATTTTGTTTATCCATTCATCTGTTGATGGGCATTTAGGTTATTTTCACTTTTTCTGTATTAAATATAATGCTGTTATGAATATTCATGCAGAAGTTTTGAAATGTACATTTTCATTTTTTGTGAGTACATACATAGTGGAATTGTTAGACTATGTGATAACTGTTTAACATTTTGTGGAACTGCCAAACTGTGAACATCCTGTTCCTCAAAAATTTTTTACCCAGTGGTTTTAATGTTCATTGATGATTCTTCCCTGAATCAATTACAGTAAGTCCCCTACATATGAACAGGTTCCTTTCTGAGAGTGCATTTGTAAGTCCAATTTGTTCATAAGTCCAGCAAAGTTAGCCTTGGTACCCAACTAACACAATCAGCTATATGGTACTACACTGACTTATGTGAGTGGACATGTGAACGCATATTTGCATCTTTTTTTTTTCATTTGCATCTTTTGAAAGTTTGAAACTTGAAGGTTCATATGTAGGGCGCTTACTGTATTACTAAGATGGTTGGAAAAACTATGCATTTTCTATCATTCGTTCTACATTTGTAAGTTGGCACTTTTAAGGACTTTTCCTTATTTGTTGATTAGCTGGAATACTTCCATAAAGAGGGATTGCCCTCCATCTGTTAACAGTTGACCCTTGAACAACATGGGTTTGAAGCATGCAGGTCCACTTTTATGCCTTTTTCAATGTTAATAGTACTGTGCTAGACAATCTACAGTTGATTGAATCCACAGATATGGGACCACAGACTTGGAGGAGGAGCTGCCTATATGGAGGGCCAATAAGTTACAATTGGATTTTCAACTGTGCAGAGGGTCAGTGCCCCTAACCCCTGTGTTGTTCAAGAGTCAACTGTATTTGATTATATATGAGTTACATATATTTTTCTATTTATTTACCAGTTTTCAAAATGAGTTGGTTTTGTTGCATCATTCAAAGGTGCCTAATATGTCTTTTTTGAATATCGTTTATGGACTTATGGATTTAAACACTTTTATATTTTGATCCATTGCCTTATCCTTATTATAAATCAAACTGCTCCATCTCTGGCCAGTGGATTCCCCTTTAAGTTGGGGCCCGAATCTTTGGTAGCTTTCTTTTGCTATAAGATATTCCAGGCTCATATTATGTATTTCCTGTACCTGCCCTGAAATCAGCCATTTCTCCAAGGAGCTTTGGTTCTTTTTAGTGGTAATGTTTCGTGACCACAGTTTGGATGGTAGGGAATTGTTTTCTAGGCTTTTTTTAAAATTGACATAGCTAGGAACCATGTAAAAGATTTTTTAAGAGAAAATGCATCATGTATTCAAATGTATATTTCCAAATCAAATTCTAGGCTTAAAATATTTTAATTTATTAATTTTACATATGATGGTAGTATTGTTAGTATTATTCTGAGACTGCAGAATATGTACAGTGGGTTGATTCAGTTGAGTTAATCATGTTGGTGCCATTGAAAATCAAGAATTTTTAGCATGGTTGTTAGGAAATACAGAATGAGTTGATACTTACTACTATTAGGTAATCCTTTTATTTTCAGTTTTGCTTTATGATTATATAAAATATTTGTAAAATATTTACTTGATTCCAAAATCAAATCTAGAAAACAATGTATATTCTAAGAAGTCCAGCCTCTTTCCCTCTCCATCCTACTCTTTCCTTTCCTTACCCATAGGTAACCATTTATTAATAGTTAAAAGTTTATCCTACTGTTTTTTACAGTATGAGCCTATATTATTTTAAATATATACTTAATACTTATTTCTTCCATGGAAAAATGGTAGTCTACTGTGTATATTTTTATTCATCTTTTTTTCATTTAATTCAAGAACATGTTAAATATCCTGAGACAGCCCTTATTTCTTTTTATAGTATAATGATTCTTAATCATAATAGTAGTAGCTATTATTATAGTAGTAGTTGTTCTAGTAAACATTTGAAGTGCTATACATGCCCTATTATAATTAATTTAATCCTATAGACATACATTTTGGTGGATACTGTTACAATTCCTGTTTTCCAGATGTGAAAGTAAGATACAGATAGATTAGCTAATATGCCTAAGGTCAAAGAACATGTAAAAGTCTGATCCAGGATTTGATCCTGGGCTAGAGAACTTATAGCCCTCACCACATGTGCTGTGTTGCTTCTTATCACCTAAGGAGGTCCAGATTCAGCAGATCCTTGGTGGAGCTTGGGTCCCATCAAATGTATTTTGTAAAAACTTTTCTTTATGATGTTCATGCCAAGTTCAGAACTAGTGCTTTACTATAGAAAGAAAGGAAGTCATAGGAAGAGAAGCCACAGCTGCATGATCCATTTTAAAATCCAGTATTAATCTTAAATGTTGCTGTTAAATCTAAGTGGTAGTATGAGTAGTTACTATACTCTTCTTTCAACTCTTCTGTATGTTTGAAATTTTTTGTATAAAATTTTAGGAATAGGTAAGAAGAAAATTAAACTACAAAAAATAAAAATTCAATATATGTGCAAAAAGTATTTACTGCCCAAGATACCATTGATTTTAAAACACACCACTGAGAAAGAAAATTTGCCACCAATTAATGACATGACATTGATTGCAAGGTGAATCTGGATTCAGTGGTATTAAAATGTGGAGTAATATGCATCTTGTAATTGATGATATATTAAAGGCAAGGCTTTGTGCTTTTAACTGTCTAAATGAGTGGTACAGATAACTGACTACTTTAGAAGTTAATGAAAGTTATATAAGATGATCAGAGTAAGCTTTTTTTGAAAAGACTAAACTGCTTCTTGAAAGTTATCTAGATTATGAATATAGCAAAACATGAAGGATTGGGCTATGTGGGTGATGAAACATGAGGAAGGATTTGAATTAATAATAGATGTGGTTTTTAGTGGAAATAGTATAGGCAAAAGTAGAAGTTGGTATTGAAGAACTGTGAATGCAAACTTGGATGAATGCAAAGATCATTAGGATGAATGCAAAAATCCAAATTCAGCAAAGATCATTAGGTTTCTTTGTTTTTGTAAGGATAATTATTCTGGATCTTTCTCATTTATTGAAAATGTGGATTTCAGGATTGTTGGAAGATTTGAGTCCATGAGTCGCAGTGTTGCATTTCTATCTAGGTGGAAGTAGTATATCAGAAATAGTTAAAAGAGTTCATATGATAAATGAAGATAAAAAGGGTGGTAAGGTCCCCAGAGTGATATAAAAGTAGAAGTAAGAAAGACTGAAGTGTTAGGATAAGATTGTTCTTGGTAACAAAAAGGCTAGCAAGTGGGGAGTTAAGTAAAATAACAGGATTTGATGGTCAAGATTCTCTCTCCAGGAACTCTGTTAAAATGACATATCAGTATCAGCTTTCATATGGCAAAACATTTCTAAAGAAGGTCCATTCCATAATGTCAAAGTTTAAAGGTGGTTTATTGTACTTCTTTCTAGAAGAAGCCTGCCAGGTTGATGAACAGATTGAGAGACAGCATCAAGATGACCAAGATAAATATCTGATGCAAGTTGGATTCCCTGACAAGAAAACAATTACCAGTAAGAGTGGCCTTGACTATAATGAACTTGGAAACATACTTTATCTGAGTACAAACCTTTTTGCTTCAATACAAAGGCCCCATAAATATGAATCATTTGGATATAATATGGTAGATAATTTAGACTTATATAGTAGAAGTTCTGTGGGAAAGAAACATGATAATGGATGTGCAAAATTGTTCTTCCATACTGAATATGAGAAAACAACCCCCAGAGTGAAACCTTATGGATATAAAGAGTGTGGGAAGACCCTCAGGCAAAAGAAGGGTCTTAGTCTACATCAGAGAATTAAAAATGGAGAGAAACCCTTTGAATGTACTGCATGTAGGAAAACTTTCAGCAAGAAGTCACACCTCATTGTACATTGGAGAACTCATACAGGAGAGAAACCCTTTGGATGTACAGAATGTGGAAAAGCTTTTAGCCAAAAATCTCAGCTCATTATACACCTGAGAACTCATACAGGAGAGCGACCCTTTGAGTGTCCAGAATGTGGAAAAGCTTTCAGAGAAAAATCTACTGTCATTATACATTACAGGACTCATACAGGAGAGAAACCTTATGAATGTAATGAATGTGGGAAAGCCTTCACTCAGAAGTCAAACCTCATTGTCCATCAGAAAACCCACACAGGAGAAAAAACTTATGAATGCACCAAATGTGGGGAATCTTTCATACAGAAGCTTGATCTAATTATACATCATAGTACTCATACAGGAAAGAAACCCCATGAATGTAATGAGTGTAAGAAAACTTTCAGTGATAAGTCAACTCTCATTATACATCAGCGAACTCATACAGGAGAGAAACCTCACAAATGTATGGAATGTGGGAAGTCTTTCAACGAGAAGTCAACCCTCATTGTGCATCAGCGAACTCATACAGGGGAGAAACCCTATGAATGTGATGTGTGTGGGAAAACCTTCACCCAAAAGTCAAACCTTGGTGTACATCAAAGAACTCATTCAGGAGAGAAACCCTTTGAATGTAATGAATGTGAGAAAGCATTCTCTCAGAAATCCTATCTCATGCTACACCAGAGAGGTCATACAGGAGAGAAGCCCTATGAATGCAATGAATGTGAAAAAGCATTTTCCCAGAAATCTTATCTCATTATACATCAAAGAACACATACAGAAGAAAAACCCTATAAATGCAATGAATGTGGCAAAGCCTTCAGAGAAAAGTCAAAGCTCATTATACATCAGCGAATTCATACAGGAGAGAAACCCTATGAATGTCCTGTATGTTGGAAAGCTTTCAGCCAGAAGTCACAGCTCATAATACATCAGCGAACACACACAGGAGAGAAACCCTATGCATGCACTGAGTGTGGCAAAGCCTTCAGAGAAAAATCAACATTCACTGTTCATCAGAGAACTCATACTGGAGAGAAACCCTATAAGTGTACAGAATGTGGGAAAGCCTTTACTCAAAAATCAAATCTTATTGTACATCAGAGAACTCATACAGGAAAGAAAGCCCATGGGAAAGGCCATTCTTGGAAGTCCAAGCTCATTGCACATTAGAGAACTGATGGTGCAGTTGTGTTCACTGAAGGACATTTTTACCAGTTTAGTTAAACATTAAAAAGTATATTCTGACTCCTGGTTTAAATATATAGAGAGTAAAGTTAGCCTTTTTTTTTCATTTTCATCTCAGTCTTCACCCAGAAGCTACAAGGGGAAAAGGAAGGACTTTGTATCTGACAAAATTAGGAAATAGCTGAAAACAGATGAGAGGGCTGTCAGAGGCAGAGGAAATCAAGCACCAGTGCAAGGAGATTTCAAAGGCTAGAGAGGAGTGGTCAAGGGTGCAGATGTGAGATAGCACTAGTAAGGACTCTTAGCCAAGTTTTAGGCTATACCCTGAGTGCAAGACCATATAGATACATAACAGTGGTAACAGAGCATGGGCAGGTGGGACGTTTCCTCGACCTATATGGAAGTCTCAGGAGAGGCAGGCAGGGGCCTCAACAAGGAAGTGCTCAGACAAGCCATATTTGCAGAAAGTAGTCTATACTTGTGAGAGGAGCAGTTGGTAGGGATTGGGGAAAGAGAAGGGAGTGTTCTTGTGAAGAACCCAACAGCTGCCCCTATTTACTGACTCTGGAGAAGTCTGAAAGAACTACCAAATGGAAAAAAAAATCCAGTTGGAAAGCTCTGATCTGCCTAGAACATGGCCCCATTTCTTCCCCTACATGAACTTCCAGCAAACAGCAAGTCCAGGAAAACTTACTCAAGGAGGAATGATTCCAAAGAATCAAAACCAAAAACACACATGGCTTTTGAGCCAGCAGTTCCAATTCTAGGACTGTATATATTCATGCATGTACCAAAAGACGGACATACAGAGGTATTCAGTGATGTACTGTTTGTGAAAACAAAAGGTTGGAAGCTTTCCACATGGCTCCTGAAATCCTGAAATGTTCATACAGCAACCTTTCAGGTAGACAAAAAAAGAATATATAAAGAAAACTTGGACACCATTTGTTTAGTGATGTGGGATGATATCCAACATACATTATTGGGTGAGAAAAGCAAGGTGCAGGATAGTGAGAATACTATGCTGCCATTTGTATATTAAAAGGAGAATAAATGGTAAATACACAATTGAGTGTATATGCATAAACTATCTCTGGAAAGATACACAAGAAGCTGGGAACCCTGATTACCTCTGGGAAAGGGATGGGGAAGTGGGTGGCTGGAGGGAAAGAATTGGGAGTGAGATAACTTTTGAAAATTGTACTATGTGGATGTACTACCTTCTCAAAAAATAACTTTTAAGCAACACGTTTTGTTCTGTTACTGTTCAAAGGAAGTCAGATTCCAGATACAGGATTTCATAACATTTAAATATAGATATGCTTAAGGTGGAGCTTAGGGCTTCCCAGGTGGCTCAATGATAAACAATCTACCTGTCAATGCAGGAGATACAGGTTTGATCCCTGGGTTGGGAAGATCCCCTGGAGTGGGAAATGGCAACCCACTCCAGTATTCTTGCCTGGAAATTCCCATGGACAGAGGAAACTGGTGGGCTGCAGTCCCTGGGGTTGCAAAGAGTTGGACACAACTGAGCATGCACATACAAAACTGACTCACAGACATAGACAACAGACTTGGGAATGCCAAGGAGAAAAGGGAAAGAGGAGGGATGAACTGGGAGTTTGGAGTTAGTAGATGCAAACTATTACATTTAGCATGGATAAACAAGGTCCAACTTTATAGCACAGGGAACTATATTCAATATCCTGTAATAAACCACGACTGATAAGAATATAAAAAGAATATATACATGTATGTATAACTGAATCATTTAGCTATGCAGAAATTAACACAATATTGTAAATCAATTATACTTCAATAAAATTAAAAAACAAACTTTTCATCCTCCTGCTGATAGAAAAATATTCCTTGGGTTTCTGGCCCATCAAAGGTCACCCTTAAGTGGGATGGGAAGGGGTGATCAGGTCTTGCCACTTCAGGTTGATTTTTTACTCCTGCTTCCTGGAGTCCAGGTGGCAATCTGATGTGATGGGCCACGTAGGTAATCAGAGGTGAGTGAGGCAGGGACCCAGAGGCAAAGGAGTGGGGAAGAACAGCAGAATGTGGATAAATGGAATGGAATTAGGGGAGAGACGATGAAGGGCTGAGTATGGGAATGGGTCGATGAGGGACAGTGGGGGTGAACAGGGAAGGGCAGAGAGAAATGGAAGTATCCAATAAAGTGAGTTACTGGAGAACAAACAGTTGAATGTAAGCAATGCCAGGGAGAATGGGAGTGAGTAGTTTGAGCAGGCAGGGTGGATATTGGAAATGTGGACCAAGTGGAGTAAATTGGAAACAATATGAGGCACAGTGGGAATGACAGTGGTGAATGGGACAGTGAAAAGCAGTCAGGCTCATGGCAAAATGGGGCAGAGTGTTTAGTAAGCGCATAGAGGAAGAGTGTGGGTGGGCAACGTGTGGCAGACCACCAGACCAGGCGAGTGCCAGGCGCTATGTGTGGTAAGTGAGGGGGATCTGTGGAGTTGGGCTGTAGGGTCTCAGAGTCTCAGTGATGCAGAAGCTTGTGTTGATGAGAACTAAGGGGAAGAAGTGGGAGGTGGTCTCAGGAGCTTCCCCAGGTCCCCCATTGGTGACCACAGGTATATGGGATGGGAGCAGCCTATGATCAGGACACACAGCTCAATGAACAGTTCTTCCATGTCAACAACATGCAGAGAGGGCAAGGCACTATGACAAGTGTATCCCTGACACCTCCCCTAAATTGACTTGATATTCACATTTGTATATTTCAGTAACTTGTTTCTTCCATAGTAGATTTCATTTATTCTCTTTAATGCATCCTACAAGCTATTAACTTACTTGCTGACTATATTTAACACATCTTAGGAATTCTGCCTGCGTCTCAAAAGCTGCTTGCTTACTCATCACCTGTACTTCACACATCTGCTCATATTTCAAGCTCCTAGTGTACTTACTACCTACGCTTAACACTTCTCAGGAGCTTCCTCCATCACACTTGTACTTGTCCTTCAGAAGTGATGAAGCAATAGAGAAAATCAAATTCTTTGAAAAGATTAATAAAGTGAGAAACTCTGGACTGATCAAGGGAGGAAAAAAAAGGAAAACACAAATTTTCAAATCAGAATGATATAGTGGACATCACTACAGATTTAATTAATATAAACATCAAGGAATTATAAAAAATCTGACATTAAAGTTGATAATGTAATTAATAAAGGAGAAAAATATAATGACCTCTATAGATCTAGAGAAAGGATTTCATAACACTCAACACCCTTTCCGAATATAAATTAACAAACTAGGACTAGAGAGAACTTCCTTAAATCTGATAAGGGCTGCATTAAAAGAAACCGCAAAGACTTAATGGTGATATGGTAAAAGCTTGTCTTGAGACAAGATATCTGCTATGCCCACTCCTATTCAACAATGTACTGGAGGCCTTAGGCAGTGAAATAAAGCAAGAAAACGGAGTAACGACTGGAAAGGAATAAATAAAACTCAGTGTCTGCAGATGACATGTACACACAGAAAATCCCAAAGGACCTACAGATATGTTCTGAACAAGTGAATTTAGCAAACTTGCTAATATAAGCTGAAATTACAGAAAGTGTTTATCTTTGTACTGGCAGCAAACAACTAGAAAACTGACACCACAGTTTCAATTTTGGGGAACAGAGAGAAACAAGCAACGGGGCCATATAATGGAAGTCCTTAAAAGTTTAAATTTGGATGGGGTGGAATCTGACTAAAACACAGGGAGAAAACACCTTGAGGTTTCTCACAAGGGTGAGAGAAGTAGAAGAAATGAAAGTCACAAAGGTAAGGACAGCTCTTTAAGTGTCTGTGTAAGGAAAGGAATTGATGACAACTGGAGAGGGAAAGTGCAAAGGCCAGGGAAAGGGAGAATGATCGAGAAAAGGTCGTTTCAGCTGGAGGAGGCAGGGACAACATCCTGAGAACACGGCAGGCAGGCAGTGTTCTTTTTTCTTTTTATATATTGATTTTATGTTATTTTTAAAATTTTGGTTGCACTGGGTCTTTGTTGCAGCACATGTGCTCCAACTATGCGCTCCATAGTTGTGGCATGAAGGCTTAGTTGCCCCACAGCATGAGAGATCTTAATTCCCCAACCAGGGATTGAATCTGAGTCCCTGCATTGGAAGATGAACTCTTAACCACTGGACCACTAGGGAAGTCCCAGGGTTCTTTCTCAAAGCTAAGCAAAGAGTAGGGGAAGATGCATAGAGAGGCCATTTAATCTAAGGAACTCCTATCCATGTCCTACCTCATCTCCTTTGAGGAATACTGTTGGCATGTCTGTGGCATGTCAAAGGAACCTCTTCCTCACTAGCTAGAATCTTCCATCCACCATCCGTTATCCCCAATCTTTCTAGTTCTTACTCACCTATGCAATTTTAGACTTTTCTCTGTGTTCTTCTTTCCCAAACATGAAGATTAAGTCTGGTTTGGTAACTTGATACCCTGATAGGAGGACATGATTCAGGATTTAAGGCACCTGCTCGGGCTTGGGGCCCTCTGAAGACAGGGAAGGGGCAGTTTCAGTGACTGCACAACAAAGCTGCTCAATTTTATCCTGGCAAAGGCTGCCCATTTCCCTTGAAAGGTGAGAAAACAAATACCTACTCCAGGGTCTAAAAGGGATGAGAACATTTCACTCCTGAATATATTCAGCACTTCAGGGGTAAGAAGATCCCACATATCTTTTCCTCATCACCCAAGGATGTTACTTCACAAACCAGCCCCTGTACACAGTGAGTGGCCAGGGGAAGTGTTGGGTATCTTGGAAGGGGTCCCCAGTCTGGCATATAGGGCTACAGGCTCTACTGGTTGGTCATTCAAATTTACTGAAGCCTGGGGCAGTACTTCGTTCTACACAGCCAAAGCGGTTTTACCTTTGGTTAGCAATTTAATCTGCTGCTTTAACATTGCATGCTTTCTACCAGCCCTGTTATAGAGGAGATGAAATCTCCATTCAGTGTCATGATCTTTTGCCCAGTCTTTCACATTGTGACCTTTGAAATGAGACACCTGATAACTGTCTAGTCAGTGATGGTATCTACTTGGTACTCAGTTTCTCTAATTCCTTAATGGTGGCAGCCTGGTTTGTGCAGTAATAGAGAAGGACCCCAGGCAGGGTGGCAATTTAAGGGCCTGTCATGCAGCAACACAAAAGAACCCCAGGCAGCGGGCCCTTTAAGTGCCTGATGTGCAGAGAAACAGAAAAGGACTCCAGGCATGGTCCCCTTTAAGTGCCTGACATGCCAAGTAACAGTGAAGGCCCCCAGTCGGGGGCCCTTTAAGTGCCTGATGCACCAAGCAACAAAAAAGGACCCCAACATGGGTGGCCATTTAAGTGCCTGATGCAAAAGAGGAGGAGCCCAGCCAGGGGCACTTTTAAGTGCCTGGTGTGCCAAGTAACAGAGAAGGACCCCCAGCTAGGGGGTCCTTTAAGTGACTGACACGAAAAATAAGAGAAGGATGCCAGCCAGTTTGGCCATTTAAGTGCTTAATGTGCCAAACAACAGAGAAGGACCCCAAGCAGGGGGGCCCCTTATGCCCCGGACACAGAGGGCAGTAGGGAAGTACCCAAACCGGGGGCGGGGGGGAGGGGGCTTTAGTGCCTGATGCACCAAGTAACAGAAAAGGAACCCAGGGAATGTGGCCATTTAAGCTCCAGACACGCCAAGCAACAGTGAAGAACTCAAGCCGGGGCGGGGGGGGGGGGGGCATTTAAGTACCTGATGAACTGAGCAACAAAGAAGGATCCCAGTCAGAGGCCCTCTAAGTGCCTGACGCGCCAAGTAATAGAGAAGGACCTCAGCCAGGGTAGGCATTTAAGTGCCTGATGCACTGAGCAACAGAGAAGGACCCCAGCCAGAGTGACGATTTAAGTGCCTGTCCCTCCAAGCAACGGAGAAGGACTCCAACCATGGAGACCCTTTAAACAGCTGACACACTGAGCAACAGAGAAGGACCCCAACGGGGTGGGGGGGCCCTTAAGCACCTGACACATTGAGCAATAGGAACCGACCCCAACCAGTGCGACCATTTAAGCACCTGACAAGCTGAGCAACAGAGAAGGACCCCAGCCAGGCGGGCCCTTTAAATGCCTGATATGCCAAGCAACAGAGAAGGACCCCAGCTAGGGTGGCCTTTTAAGTGCCTGATATGCCAAATAATAGAGAAGGACCCCAGCCAGGGGGCCCGTAAAGTGCCTGAATGGGCGGAGCAACAGAGAAGGACCAGACAAAGAGGCTCTCTGATTGCCAGCTGCCAGAAGCTAGGAAAAGACTAATAGGGCCATAGTTCCTTCTGCTGAGGCAGTTCATATGCCTGTACACTTGGTGCCACCAGGGTTCCTGTGATCCAAGCAGCTGTGCCACTTCCATGCTCAGTCCTCACTGGAAAAGAGCTGCCAGAGACTAGAAAAAAACCTAATAGCAGCACATCTCCTGCACCAATAGCCATTGGTGCCCCTGTCATACCCAGTATAGCCAGGGTCCCTGTGGCCCAAGGAACCATGCCACCTCCATGTTTGATCCTCAATGGGACAGAGCTGCCGGAGGCTAGAAAAACCCTAAGAGCACCATATTTCCTGCTGCCTTAGCTGCTGACTCCCCTGAGTACCTGGTGCTGCCAGGGCTCCTACAATCCAAGCAACTGCACCACCTCCACACCCAGTCCTCACTGGGGCTTACTCAAGTCTTCCAGGGCAGCCTCAGGAGCAAACCCCTGTAGATAACTCACGTGCATAAGTGCACATAAAACCACAATTTTAGCCCAGAAGCAGTGTGGCTAAGAAAGAGGACCCAAAACCATCCCACCAGCTGTACAAGCTGCAGATTAAATCCACACAATCAACTAGGCAGACTATGTGTCTATGGAGTATATAAAAGGACAGTGAGAATTGGTCTTTCAAAAAAAAAAAAGGACAGTGAGAATTCCCACAAAAGAAAACAGTAGCTCTGGCAGCTGTGGACACTGGAGGCAAGAATACTCAGGAACAGGACCAATTAGAGTCTGAGCTGCACCCACTGCAGGTCCAGAGACCAGCCCAGTATTGGAGGGCATCCTAAGGAGGTGAGGTGGACTGTGACTCACAGCAAGGGAAAGGATGCTGACAGCTGAGATCCAAGAAAACATTTATTATTTTTATATTTTGATTTGTTCTGAAGTTGCATCTGGATTTTTTTCCTTTTTTTCCTCTTGCTGTAGTTGTTGGTTTTTTAGTACTACTAAATCTATTTAAGCTTTTGAGAATTTTTTAAATCACATTTTTTATTTCCTTTATATACTGCCTCTGCATTGGCCTTCTGTGGTTCTGTGGGGGTTTTTCTTTAATTTTTTTAAATTTATTTTTTATATTTATTCTTTTGTTTGCTTTTCTTATTATTCTTTATCTGGTTTAGTTATTCATATATGTATGTGTGTGTGTGTGTGTGTGTGTATAAATCTTTTTTATCTACACTCTATTTAACTTTGCTTTTATATTCTTTCTTTCTTTTTGTCACCATGTTTGTTTGTTTTGTTTTCATTGCTGTATTCCCCAGTTGGCACCTTCCTTTGGTTTTGTTTTCTGATTTGTGCTTTAGTTAGTTTTGTTTTTAACTGGTTGATATCATTTTTGGTTTCCCATCTCTTGTACTTTCTTTTCTGGACTGTTTTGATTTTGTTTATGTGTGTATAAGTGTGTGTGTGTATATATTCCATTATTTTTGTTATTATTTGCCTGATTTAGTTTGCACTTACCATTTGTCTGGGATTAGTCTTTTGTTTCTTGTTTTGTTTTCTGTTTTGTTTGTTTTAATCCCCTTTAATGCCATAACAAACCACTTGTGGAATCTCAGTTCCCCAGCCAGAGATTGGGCCCTGAATCTTTGGAGTGGGAGTGCTACCTCCAAGACCCTAGACTGCCAGTGAACTCCTAACCCTAAGGAGTATTAATTAGTGAGAACTTCCACAAAGGCAACCACTTGCATAGAAGACCCAGCATTGCCCAACTGCTAGCAGCACCCTGTGCAGGATACCTCATCCAAACAATGAACAAAAACCAAACCAAAAACACAAACCAAATCATGAGCAGACAGGATTATGACCTCACACACCCTGCCCATCAGAGGGAAAAAAAAAAAACACACCTCACCTCCTCCCACCAGAAAGCAAGCACAAGTCACACCCAACACAAGGCCTACACAATCCACTGAACCAAGATTACCAAGGACAGAAACCAATAGGAAGAAGGAATTTGACCCTGAAGACTGGGAAAAGGAGACCTCAAACACAGTAAGTTAAAAAAATGAAAAGGCAGATAAATATTGTGCAAATGAAGGAACAAGCTAGAAACACACAAGACCAAATAAACAAAGAGGAAATAGGCAAACTACCTGAAAAAGAATTCAGAGTACTGATAGTAAACATGATTCAAAACTTCAAAAATAGAATGGAGAAAATGCAAGAATCAATTAACATATTTAACAAGGACTTAGAAGAAATAAACAGAGATGAATAACACAATTACCAAAATTAAAAATACTCTAGAAGCAATCAGTAGCAGAATATTTCAGGCAGAAGAATGGATAAGTGAGGTGGAAGATAGAATGGTGGAAATGGCTGCCAAAGAGGAGAATAAAGGAACAAGAATGAAAAGAACTGAGGATAGTCTCAAAGACGTCTGAGACAAAATGCACTAAAATCAAATAGGAGTCCCAGAAAGAAGAAGAGAAAAAGAAAGGGTCTGAGAAAATTTTTGAAGAGATTATAATGGGTAAGAAAGCTGTGGTACATATACACAATGGAATATTTCTCAGCTATTAAAAAGAATACATTTGAATCAGTTCTAATGAGGTGGATGAAACTGAAGCCTATTATACAGAGTGAAGTAAGTCAGAAAGGAAAACACCAATACAGTATATTAACGCATATATATGGAATTTAGAAAGATGGTAACGATGACTCTATATGCAAGGCAGCAAAAGAGACACAGATGTAAAGAACACACTTTTGGACTCTGTGGGAGAAGGCAAGGGTGGGATGATTTGAGAGAATAGCATTGAAATATGTATATTATCATATGTGAAGTAGATCGCCAGTCCACGTTCGATGCATGAGACAGGGTGTTCAGGGCTGGTGCTCTGGGATGACCCTGAGGGATGGGATGGGGAGGGAGGTGGGAAGGAGGGTCAGGATGGGGAACACATGTACATCCATGGCTGATTCATGTGAATGTATGGCAAAAACCACCACAATATTGTAAAGTAATTAGCCTCCAATTAAAATAAATTAAAAAAATTTCCCAAACATGGGAAAGGAAATAGTCAATCAAGTCCAAGAAGCACAGAGTCCCATACAGCATAAACCCAAGGAGAAACATGCCAAGAGAAATACTAATCAAACTAACAAAGACTAAACATAAAGAAAGAATATTAAAAGCAGCAAGGGAAAAGCAACAAGTAAACTCCATACGACAGGGAAACTCCATATGATTAACAGCTGATCTTTCAGCAAAAACTCTGCAGGCCAGAAGAGAATGGCAAGATATATTTAAAATACTGAAACGGAGGTGGAGGCTCTGAAGAAGTGAAGTGAAGTGAAGTTGCTTCAATCATGTCCAACTCTTTGCGACCCCATGGGACTGTAGCCTGCCAGGCTCCTCTGTCCATGGGATTTTCCAGGCAAGAATACTGGAGTGAGTTGCCATTTCCTTCTCCAAGGGATCTTCCTGACCCAGGGATCAAACCTGGTTCTCTCCTATTGCAGGCAGACTCTTTACCTTCTGAGTCACAGTGAATTACTTCTGAGGAAGTAATTAAGGTTAAATGAAGTCTAATGGAGAGATACCCTTGTAATTAAGGTTAAGTAATTAAGGTTAAATGAAGTCTAATGGGAGATACCCTTGTGATACAAGGAGATACCCTTGGAGATACCACACATCCAAGGTCAGAGAAACCCCAGCAAGACCGACAGGTGCTGGAGTGGCTGTGAGGCGGTAACTCACGTCCAAGGGCAAAAGAGAAGCCCCAGCAAGACGGTGAAAGTGAAGTCGCTCAGTCGTGTCCGACTCTTTGCGACCCCGTGGACTGTAGCCCACAAGGCTCCTCCGTCCATGGGATTCTCCAGGCAAGAATACTGGAGTGGGTTGCCATTTCCTTCTCCAGGGCATCTTCCAATCCAGGGATTGAACCCAGGTCTCCCACTTTGCAGGCAGACACTTTAACCTCTGAGCCACCAGGGAGGGGTGAATTCGCATTTAAAATCAAACCCCATTCCCGCCAGAGACACTCAGAGGGCTCAAACAAAGCTTGAGGACCCAGGACCCCACAGAAACTGAGACAGAATTGTGTTTGAGTGTTTCCTGTGGAGGTATGGGTCGGTGGTGGTCTGCTGCAGGGACAGGGGCTTTGGGTGCAGCAGACTTGGATATGGCATAAGCTCTCTTGGAGGAGGTCTCCATTAACCCTACCCTAGAGCTGCCAGAACTTACACAGGACTGAGAAATAGACTCTTGGAGGGCCCAACAGAACCTTGTGTGCACCAGGACCCAGGAGAAAGGAGCAGTGACCCTACAGGAGACTGTAATGAACTTGCCTGTGGGTGTCTGGGAGGCTCCGGCGGAGGCATGGGTCAGTGGTGGCCTGCTGCAGGGTTGGGGGCACTGAATATAGCAGTACATGCTTGGGATCTTTTGAGGGAGGTCACCATTATCTTTATTACCTCCACCATAGTTTGGCCCCAGGTAAATAGCAAATTTGGAAAACACAGCAGTGGCCACAGGACTGGAAAAGGTCAGTTTTCATTACAATCCCAAAGAAAGGCAATCCCAAAGAATGCTCAAACCACCAGACAATTGCACTCATCTCACACGCTAGTAAAGTAACGCTCAAAATTCTCCAAGCCAGGCTTCAGCAATACATGAACTGTGAACTTCCAGATGTTCAAGCTGGTTTTAGAAAAGGCAGAGGAACCAGAGATCAAATTGCCGACATCCACTGGATCATCGAAAAAGCAAGAGAGTTCCAGAAAAACATCTGCTTCTGCTTTATTGACTATGCCAAAGCCTTTGACTGTGTGGATCACAATAAACTGTGGAAAATTCTGAAAGAGATGGGAATACCAGACCACCTGACCTGCCTCTTGAGAAACCTACATGCAGGTCAGGAAGCAACAGTTAGAACTGGACATGGAACAACAGACTGGTTCAAAACAGGAAAAGGAGTCCATCAAGGCTGTATATTGTCAACCTGCTTATTTAACGTATATGCAGAGTACATCATGAGAAACACTGGGCTGGAAGAAGCACGAGCTGGAATCAAGATTGCCGGGAGAAATATCAATAACCTCAGATATTCAGATGACACCACCCTTATGGCACAAAGTGAAGAGGAACTAAAAAGCCTCTTGATGAAAGTGAAAGAGGAGAGTGAAAAAGTTGGCTTAAAGCTCAACATTCAGAAAACTAAGATCATGGCATCTGGTCCCATCACTTCATGGGAAATAGATGGGGAAACAGTGGAAACAATGTCAGACTTTATTTTTTTGGGCTCCAAAATCACTGCAGATGGTGATTGCAGCCATGAAATTAAAAGACGCTTACTTCTTGGAAGGAAAGTTATGACCAATATAGATAGCATATTAAAAAGCAGAGACATTACTTTGCCAACAAAGGTCTGTCTAGTCAAGGCTATGGTTTTTCCAGTGGTCATGTATGGATGTGAGAGTTGGACTGTGAAGAAAGCTGAGGGCCAAAAAATTGATGCCTTTGAACTGTGGTGTTGGAGAAGACTCTTGAGAGTCCCTTGGACTGCAAGGAGATCCAACCAGTCCATCCTGAAGGAGATCAATCTTGGGTGTTCATTGGAAGGACTGATGCTGAAGCTGAAACTCCAATACTTTGGCCACCTGATGCAAAGAGCTGACTCACTGGAAAACACCCTGATGCTGGGAAAGATTGAAGGCAGGAGGATAAGGGGATGACAGAGGATGAGATGGTTGGATGGCATCACCGACTCAATGGGCATGAGTTTGAGTAAACTTCAGGAGTTTGTGATGGACAGGGAGGCCTGGCATGCTGCAGTCCATGGAGTTGCAATGAGTCAGACACAACTGAGAGACTGAACTGAACTGAACTGAACTAAGGGTGGTGCCTTGATCTGATATGATTAGTGTCCTTATAAGAAGAGTTATCAGAGAGGCTCATGCTCACTGTCTATGTGCATCCAGTCAGGAAAGGCCATTTGAGGAAACAATGAGAAGACAGCCATCTATAATGGAACAGGATAGGAAACCCAGAAATAAGTCTATGCACCTCTGGTCAATTAATCTATGACAGAGGAGGCAAGACTACACAATGTTGGAAAGACAGTCTCTTCAAGAAATGGTGCTGGGAAAACCGGACAGCCACATGTAACAAAATTATTTTAGATCATTCCTTAACTCTATACACAAAAATAAGCTCAAAATGGATTAAATACCTAAACATGAGACAGGACACTATAAAATTCTTAGAGGAAAATATAGCAGAACACTTTCTGACATAAATCACAGCAACATCTTTTTCAATCCATCTCCCAGAATAATGGAAATAAAAGCAAAAATAAATGGGACCTACTTAAAAGCTTTTACACAGTAAAGGAAACAATAAACAATAAAAAAACTACAGATTGAGATAAAATACTTGCAAATGATGTGGCCTATAAGGGATTAGTCTCCAAAATTTACAAACAGCTTATGATCCTTAATAGCATCAAAACAAACAACCCACTCATAAAATGGGCAGAAGACCTGAATAGACATTTCTCCAAAGAGGACATACAGATGGACAAGAGGCACATGAAAAGACATTCAACATTGCTACTAGTTATTAGAGAAATGCAAATTAAAACTACAATGAGCTATCATCTCACACCAGTAAAAATGGCTATCATCAAAAAATCCACAAAGAACAAATGCTGTAGAGGATGTGGCAAGAAGGACACCCTCTTACACTGCTGGGGGGAATGTAAATTGGTATAGCCACTATGGAGAACAGTATGGAGGTTCTCAAAAAAACTAAGAATAATGCTACCATATGACCCTGCAATCCCAGTCCTGGGCATATATCCAGAGAAAAACATGATCAGAAAGGATACACGCACCCAAGTGTTCACTGTAGCACTATTTACAATAGCCAAGACATGGAAGCAACCTAAATGCCCATTGACAGAAGAATAATAAATATAAACAATGGAATATTACTCAGCCATTGAAGAGAATGAAATGCCATTTGCAGCAACATGGACCTAGAGAGTGTCATACTGAATGAAGTTAGAGAAGGAGAAATATCATGTGACATCACTTACATGTGGAATCTAAGAAGAAATGATACAAACGAACTTACAAAACAAAAACAGACTCACAGACTTAGAAAAAAAAGCTTATGGTTGCCAGGGGGAAGGGATAGTTAGTGCCTTTGGGAAGGTCAAGTACACACTGCTATATTTATATTTTTAATTTACTTTTTTATTTTTTTTAACACCAGAAGTCTAAGATCAAGGTTCTGGCTGAATCAGTTTCTAACAAGGGCTTCCTTTCTGGCTGTCTACTGTTTTTCCCCCAAACTTTAAACTTTTTATTTTGCATTGGGATACAGCTGATTAACAATGTTGTGATAGTTTCAGGTAAACAGTGAAGGAACTCAGCCATCCATATACATGTATCCATTCTCCCCTAAACCCTGCTCCCCTCCAGGCTGGCATATAATATTGAGCAGAGTTTCATGTGCTATTCAAAATGTTTTAAATATAGTAAATATTTAAAATGGATAACCAACAAGGACCTACATGGAACTCTGCTCAACGTTATGTTCCATGTGCTAGACAATAGGTTTCTGTTGGTTATCTGTTTAAAATATATACACTCCTATATTTAAAATGGGTAACTAACAAGGGCCTACATGGAACTCTGCTTAATGTTATGTGCCAGCCTCGATGGGAGGGGGCTTTGGGGGAGAATGGATACATGTATATGTATGACTGAATCCCTTGGCTGTTCATCTGAAACTACCACACATTTTTAATCAGCTATATCCCCAATGCAAAATAAAAAGTCTAAAGTTTGGGGGGGGGGGGGAAAGTAGACAGCCATCTACAAGCCAGGAGGGAAGCCCTTGTTAGAAATGGAATCAGCCAGAACCTTGATCTTCGACTTCCATGTCTCCAGAACTGTATGAGAACACATTTCTGTTGCTTAAGTCACCCAGCCTATGGTATTCTCTTATGGTAGCCCAAGCTAAGACAGTAGTTATGTAGGAGAACGTACTTGTCCTTGGGAAATGCACAGGGAAGTATCCAGGAACAAGGAGCCATCATGTCTGCAACCTACTATAAAGTGGTTCATAAAAAGGAAATGATGCTTATATATATAAATGTGTATATAGGGAGAGGATGGAGGGAAGGAACAAGGAAGCCATCATGTCTGCAACCTACTATAAAGTGGTTCATAAAAAGGAAATGATGCTTATATATATAAATGTGTATACAGAGAGAGGATGGAGGGAAGGAAGGAGGGAGAATCACAAAGAAAATGTGGTAAAATACTAACAATTGTTGAATCTGGTTGAAGGGCTTATAGGAATTCTGTGTATTATTCACAGAAATTCTCTCTCAGTTTGAAATTATTTCTAAATAAAAGGTTTAAAAAATTAACTGGTCCTTTGGGGGTATGGGTTCATTAGGAATTTGAGCAGTATTTTAGACCAATAATATTTATGGAATCTTTCCAATCTGATTAGGCTCACTTTATCAGAGACTATTTCCTTACCTGGGCAGAGTATTGGGTCCTTGTTTCCACGTTTCAAAGTTTCCTATCTTACTTCACTTTCTCTGTGGTCCTGCATCTACAGGACAAGCAACTTGTCAACATTCTATAGTTGAGGCAGTTGCAGTTGAAAGTGGCTTGCCTGGGTGACCTTCACCAATGGCCCTGGCCTGCTTGGAGGGCCACTGAACCAAAATGTATCCAGGGCACTAGAAAGCATTTCCCTGTTTCCCAAAGATATGAAGCACTGAAACATCTCCCTTTTCTTTGTGTGAGACAGAGCACATGCTTCTAGCCAGGCTCACCCTGAACATGACAATGACTCTGGACACTTCCTCTTCTCACCTCCTCCCTCCATCCTGTATAAATAGAAAGACAAGTGTTCTGATCCAAAACCATGTACCACCGCCACCAACCTCACTGCCACCATCACACTTGGTCTCCTTTTCGTGGGGAAGCAGAGTCCAGAATCTCCAGTGCCCGGCCACCTGGCATAGCTGGCTGGGAAGACGGGATGGGCTGAAGGGCTTCTCGGGAGGACCCTGGCAGCCCCCAGCAGCAGGCTCAGCCTTGGCCTCCGTGTCACTGGGAAACCTCTCTGCTGCTGAGGATGCAGTAATCCTTTCTCCCACTCCCTGAGTTCCCAGGGCCTCTTAGGGCCCATTCTCTGAGGGGTCAGCCAGCCCTGCCACTCTCCCCGTATTGTCCAGGAAACCCTGTAGGAAAAGTGTCCTCCAGCCAGCCCCGCTTCAGCCCTTCCTGTGTTCCCCACCAACATTCCTCTCAGTGGAATTTACTTCTCCAAATTCTGGCTAAGTTTCCTCCTGCCTGGGCCCTTCCTGCACCATCTTCTCAACTTCAGCATCCCCCCCACCCCCGCCCCGCTGCGCTTCCTCAGGTCCCCACCCTGAGTGGCACCCAAGTGTAAAAAGTACTTTTGAGAAGCCTCTGTGCATTGGCTCTTGGAGCCATTCATCAGTCAGCCAAGCGCTGGATCTTGTGCTGGGTATGGGGGGGGGGGGTGTCACCCTCTGTCCCTGGGGAGCTGACAGGCTGTACTGGAAGTGGGCCTTGTGTGACACAGTCCCCTCATGTGCCAGGAGCCCAGTTCCAGCCACTGCCCTGCTAATGGGACCTCTGTCCTTCCCCCTGGGACCCAGGTGGGCCCATGACCCAGTCTCTCCATGCTAAGATGAGGGCAGTGTCCTAGGAGGGTGGCAATGCTGCCCTAGTACCCTCCACCCACAGGGCCCACCACTCACCCTGGAATCTTATGAGAGGGAAAATGAACCTCTATCTTGTTTGGACCAAAGCACTCTGGGGCCTCTTCATTGCAGGAGTTCCACCTCCACCCTAACCCCTCCTCCGTTCCAAGGCTAGCAGCCTCAGGCAACATGGCCCCTTCAGAGCACACTTTTATCTTCTTAGTACCTTGTTGCACTAAACTCACCTGTTAATGAGAGTGTCCTCCACATTAGGTTTTTGAGCTCCTCCAGGATAGACTCCGTTTTATACTAGACTGTCTCCCTGCACTCAGCATAATCATGGCACACCCCAGGTGGCCAAAGGATCTGCATTTCTTTTTTTTTTTTTTTTTTTTTTTTTTTTTTAATATTATTTTATTAGTTGGAGGCCAATCACTTTACAACATTTCAGTGGGTTTTGTCATACATTGACATGAATCAGCCATATAGTTACATGTATTCCCCATCCCGATCCCCCCTCCCACCTCCCTCCCCACCCGACTCCTCAGGGTCCTCCCAGTGCACCAGGCCCGAGCACCTGACTCATGTATCCCACCTGGGCTGGTGGTCCGTTTCACCATAGATAATATACATGCTGTTCTTTCAAAACATCCCACCCTCACGTTCTCCCCCAGAGTTCAAAAGTCTGTTCTGTATTTCTGTGTCTCTTTTTCTGTTTTGCATTTAGGGTTATCGCCACCATCTATCTAAATTCCGTATATATGTGTTAGTATACTGTAATGTTCTTTATCTTTCTGACTTACTTCACTCTGTATAATGGGCTCCAGTTTCATCCATCTCATTAGAACTGATTCAAATGAATTCTTTTTAACGGCTGAGTAATATTCCATGGTGTATATGTACCACAGCTTCCTTATCCATTCATCTGCTGATGGGCATCTAGGTTGCTTCCATGTCCTGGCTATTATAAACAGTGCTGCGATGAACATTGGGGTGCACGTGTCTCTTTCAGATCTGGATTCCTCAGTGTGTATGCCCAGAAGTGGTATTGCTGGGTCATATGGCAGTTCTATTTCCAGTTTTTTAAGAAATCTCCACACTGAAAAGTGTGGAATAGGAAGGAAATTTCCCACCTGGGCCTCAAAGACTTCCAGTCACTCCGCCTTATTTCTGTGGCCATTTTCTATACCTTATCATATGATTTTGGTGATTCCTAACAAGTTAGGACAGCTACAAGTACATTCTCTCTTCAATGACTCTCCAGTATATTGCAAGTAAGATTCCCACCCTTGCAAAGTGCCTCACCCAGGGTTTCCTGTCTTAAGACTCATGGATCATCTTAGTCTTCGTCAAGCCTCCTTACTGGAATTTCCTGGTACCCAAAGTTAGTCTACTGATTCCTTCCCATTCTTTTTTTTTTTTTTTCCCTGCCCTTTATTTTTTATTTTTTTTTTTACTTTTATTTTTTTTATTTTTTATTTATTTTTCAGTGGGTTTTGTCATACATTGATATGAATCAGCCATAGAGTTACACATATTCCCCATCCCGGTCCCCCATCCCACCTCCCTCTCCACCCGATTCCTCTGGGTCTTCCCAGCCCACCAGGCCCGAGCACTTGACTCTTGCATCCCACCTGGGCTGGTGGTCTGTTTCACCACAGATAATATACATGCTGTTCTTTCGAAACATCCCACCCTCACCTTCTCCCACAGAGTTAAGAATGAGCTCAAAATGCTAGAAAGGGTGTGGAGAAAAGCAAACTCTCCTATACTGTTGGTGGGAATGTACATTGGTGCAGCCACTATGGAGAACAGCATGAAGATTCCTTAAAAAACAAAATAGAGCAACCATATGATCCAGCAATCCCACTCTTGGGCATATACCCAGAGAACACTATAATTCAAAGACACGTGCACCCCAGTGTTTACTGGAGCACTATTTACAACAGCCAAGATATGGAGGCAACCTAAATGTCCATCGACAGGGGAATGGATAAAGAAAATGTGGTACATATATATTAATACAATAGAATATTATTCACCCATAAAAAATAAAATAATGCCATTCACCGCAACATGGATGGACCTAGAGATTATACTAAGTGAAATAAGCAAGACAGAGAAAGAGAAATATCATATAACATTGCTTATATATGGAATCTTAAAAAAAAAGATACAAGTGAACTTATATACAAAACAAAAATAGACTCACAGATATAGAAAACTAAATTATGGTTACCAAAGGGGAAAGTGGGGGAAGGGATAAATTAGAAGTTTGGCATTAACATATACACACTCCTATAGAGTTGGTAAAGAATCTGCCTGCAGTGCAGGAGACCGGGGTTTGATCCCTGGGTTGGGAAAATCCCCTGGAGAAGGAAAGGGCAACCTACTCCAGTATCCTTGCCTGGAAAATCTCATGGACAGAGAAGTCTGGCGGGCTGCAGTCCATGGGGTCACAAAGAGTCGGGCATAACTGAGCAACTAACACTTACACTTACTTATATATAAAATAGATAACCAACAAGGACCTATGGGGTTTCCCTGGTGGCTCAGTGGTAAAGAATCCGCCTGACAATGTAGGAGGTGCAGGTTTGATCCCTGGGTTTGGAAGATCCCCTGGAGAAGGAAATAGCAACCCACCCCAGTATTCTTGCCTGGGAAATCCTGTGGACAGAGAAGCCTGGTGGGCTACAGGCAATGAGGTTGCAAGAGTCAGAAACAATGTAGTGACTAAACAACAACAACAAATGACATACAGTATAGCACCTAGAGCTATACTCAATATTTTATAATAATCTGTATGGGAAAAGAATCTGTAAAAAAGAATATTATACACACACACACACACACACACACACACATATATATATATATATATATATATATATATATATATATATATATATATATAAACTGAGTCACTTTGCTATACACCTCAAACCAGCACAACACTGTAAATCAACTATGATAAAAACAGTAAATTTCCAATAATATAAATGTAAATGATGGAGTAATAAGATTAATGATTTAGGATTAAGGGGATGTAGTTCTAGACGTTTTTTTTTAAGCTCTTGTAACAAATATTTTGAAAAATATCTTTTCCCTGATATAGGTTGTTCTATTTATCCTCTATAAACATTTAGTTGGATTTTAACATAGTACCCTTTATGGTGGTATCACCAGCTTCTTTCAGCTGGAGATAGCATAGCATAATGAAAACTGCACAAGCTCTGGCAAAAAAAGACCAAGAAATTAACATATTCAAGTCAAGATATGGTAAAATGAAGAAAGTCATCAAACAATGAGAATTTATGGGAAAAAAAACCATACAGAAAGTCTGTAGCTAAAAATCACAGTAAGTGAAAGTAAGAAATCAACAGAAGGTTTACTAGGAATAAAACCACCATAAGACCCAGCAATCTCACTTCTAGGCATATACATTGAGGAAACCAAAATTGAAAAAGACACATGTATCCCATCGTTCATTGCAGCACTATTAACAATAGCTAGAACATGGAAGCAACCTAGATGTCCATCGACAGATGAAAGGATAAAGAGGTTGTGGTACATATACACAATGGAAAATTACTCAACCATAAAAAGGAATGCATTTGAGTCAGTTTTGATGAGGTGGATGAACCTAGAACCTATTATATAGAGTGAAGTAAGTCAGAAGAGAAAGATAAAATGTCACATTCTAATGCATATATATAGAATCTAGAAAAATGGTACTGAAAAATTTATTTACAGGGAAGCAGTGGAGAAACAGACATAGAGAATAGACTTATGGACATGGGGAGAAGAGAGGAGAGGGTGAGATGTATGGAAAGAGTAACATGTAAACTTATATTACCATATGTAAAATAGATAGCCAACAGGAATTCACTGTATGGCTCAGGAAACTCAAACAGGGGCTCTGTATCAACCTAGAACGGTAGGATGGGGTGGGAGATGGGAGGGAGGTTCAAAAGGGAGGGAATATATGTATACCTATGGCTGATTCATGTTGAGGTTTCGGACGAGCCCCCAAGATGAAAGGTTGTTGCTAAATGATAAAATGCCGGGATTCCTGGCCTCTGGAGGAGACAAACTCAATCTGGGGCCAGAGACGAGGCTGGATTGCTCAGAGCTTTTGTGTAATAAAGTTTTATTTAAATATAAAGGAGATAGAGAAAGCTTCTGACATGGGCATCAGAAGGGGGCAGAAAGAGTACTCCCCTGTTAGTCTTCAGCTGGATGTTATATAGTCACTAGCAATCTGTTAATGAAAAGAAAGGAATGTCTTAAAACTCAGAATGGCTCCAGGCCCCTCATCCATAAGATGCATTTTGGGATAATCTTGGCACCAGATGATTCATCCCAGGCCATAAAACGATTGACCTGAATCTTGTAGAAGGGCAGATTACCATACAAATAGTTTCGTTTACATAGATTAGGGGAACAATATCTGAGTATAACATACTGGTTTGTCAAGTAGGTTCTGAGCCATTTGGCTTGAAGACAGAGTCTGGGGTACCATAGCCCCAATCATCTTGTTCATGTGTTTAGTAAAATGAGTAACAATTTTAGTGCTCATATCAGGTATATATGTACAGTATTGGGTATGAATAATGGCATAAGTTCCTCTTTGCGCATCTGTCAGAATATCTAAAGCCAATCTGTTTTGTAAAACCACCTTTCTAATTTGTGCTTGTTCAGCATTAAGAGCTGAAATAGCTTTTTGAGAATCTTGTAATGCTTGTTGAGTAAAATTAGTCAAAGCATCCACTCGTAGCATAACATCTATAGTTCCCAAAGAGGGAACAAACACTGCAGCCAAATAATCATACCAGTGAAATACAGACCTTGCCCACTGAATTTTAAGGTGGGGTAAATTAGGAGGCTTTTCTGGAAGCTCTGAAAATATAAAGCTGTGAGTAAAGGCTAGACCCAGGGTGCATCTTCCTACCCAACCAGGGGGAAGCCAAGCCCATAGGTAAGAGCCACATATCCAATAGGTCCTGTTTGGAGCAAGCCAGCGTGACTGAGATATCTAGTCTCAATTAGTGCCTGGCCAGACAAAGGGAAGACCTGAACTGGGGTTGGAAAACACGGGAATGATTATGCTGCATATTTCCTGAGGCAAAAATCCCAATTGTTTCCAATCATTGTAATTAAGTTGTTGGCTAACTTTTGGGGATGACTCTGTTTGTTCCCAGCATGTAGGGGCAGTAGATATTAAATGTCCTTTTTCAGGAGTTAGCCAAATAACCTCATCCCATATTTGATAAGCATCAGATAAAAAACCATTAGATCTAGACCTATTTGTCTTATGTGTAGCAAAATAGTCATTAAACCGAGACAATGTATAATCAAAACTAAAAGTCACATTATGTCCATAGTTAAAGTACAAAGTCTTGCACAAGTCCATTTTAGGCTTGTTAGATGTCATCAGATGAAGAAGAGGCATTACATATGATTGTTGCTGAAGGTATTCGCAGACTTGGAGAAAGTCTTGTCCTTGAAGTGGAGATGTCCACCGTGGGAAGCCTTCCACCGATGAAGAGGGGAGTGCTCCACAGACCCAGAAATTAGACTGATTGTGGAATGCAGCATAGGAGGGAGCCCAGGACAGGAAGGCATTGACTTGAGGATCAAACGGCAGACTCAGGATCTTTGGAGTCAGCAGGAGTAGGCTCACATAGATTATCAGGCCCATGTGAAAAGTACAAAGTCAGAGCATAGCAAGTAAAGACATAAAATGACGTCACTTAGTTCTGGTCAGGGTGCCACCTCTTAACTCAAGTGTGATGTACCCACGAATCAATTCCTGGCACTCTGACAGCTGTGGGAGAAGAAAGAATAACCTGGTAAGGGCCTTCCCAGAGGGGCTTGAGGGATGGGACCCCAGAGACCTGTGTTGTTATGAGGACCTCGGTTCCTGGCTCAAAGAGAGGCTTGCTTGACTCAGAGGCTGGGTCAGGAGTCATCTCCCAGAGTTCTGTTAATGCCTGTTGAACAGCTGAGAGCTGAGTTACATAACTAGTCAATTCCAAGGCTTCAGGGTCTATAACAATGTCTGTGCATAAGAAAGGCCTCACATAAATACATTCAAAGGGGGACAGTCCCTCCTTTTATGGGGCAGTTCGAGCCCTCATTAAAGCTATGGGTAGGACTGTAATCCAGTTGTCCTGTGTCTCTTGAGTTAATTTGCGCAGATGTCTTTTGATAATATCATTAGCTTTTTCAACCTTTCCTGAGGATTGGGGTCTCCAGGAAAAGTGTAAGTGATATTCTATTCCTAGATCTTTAGACACCCCCTGAGTTACAGCAGTTTTAAAGGCGGAGCCATTGTCACTCTGAAGGCTCAGTGGTAGCCCAAACCTGGGGATCATTTCATGGATTAAAATCTTTATAACCTCCTTAGCTGGTTCACTATGACATGGAAAAGCCTCAATCCATCCAGTAAAAGTATCTACCCAAACTTGTAAGCAAGAATATCCATTAGCTTTTGGCATATGAGTGAAATCAATTTCCCAGTCCTATCCAGGATACTTTCCACTTCGTTGTAATCCAGATATTGCTAGCTTTTCAGTGACAGAAACCAACAAAATTCTGTAAAGCAATTATCCTTCAATAAAAAAATAAATTAAAAAAATCAACAGAGGGTTTTAGTAGCAAACTGGAAACAGGTGAGGCATGGATAGTGAGCCCAGAAGATAAGACAATAGAAAATATCATTACTGAATTACAGAGAGCTAAAAGAATGGAAAACAATGAAAAGAAAGAGACTCAAGGCACATGGTGAAAAAAATCTAAAAGATGCAATCACAGAAAGGGAGGCGTTTGCTGCTGAGTGTTGGTGAGGGTGTGGAACAGCAGAAATTCTCCTCCTCTGCTAGGAAGGATGTAAAATGGTATAGCTGTTATAGCCAAGCTTTCCGGGAAACAGACTCACTCAGAAGGACAATGCAGATAGTGGAGTGCAGTTTATTACACCGGCGGGCCCAAGGCAGAGTCACCTCTTAGCCAAGGACCCCGTCCAGCATTTGTGAAAATCTTTTTTTTTTTTTTTTTTTTTTTTTTTTTTTTTTTTTGTGAAAATCTTTTATACCCCATGTGTACGTGTCCAAACCCACCACCTACCCCATGTGTACGTGTCCAAACCCACCACCTCAATTCCTTTGAGACTTACATAAACAAAGGTAGGGTAAATACAACTACAATAACCCCATCATTCAGGTGTTATGTGTTCAAACAGTCAATAATCAATAAGCCCGTAGTTACATTCCAACCAGTTAATAATCGATAAGCCTGTGATTACATCCTGAGAGATACGGAAAAAGTTTATGACTTGTCCGGAGACAGGGGTGATTACGGTATGCTTCCTCTTAGGTAATGAGCAACCTGGATGTGATCTTCAAGATCCCCCTGTCTGGAGGGGGTCTTATCCTTCCATTGTCGTTCCCACAGGCACTAAGCAGAGAGTTCAGAGTCCACTGGAGAGGCAGCCGAGCACGATCAGCACGGACAGGCCTGAGATGGAGTCCAGGCCCTATGAATTCCTTCTTCATAGCCACTTTGGAAAATATCAATAGTTGCTTTAAGAGCTAACAATACATCTATCATATGGTCCAGCCATTCAATTTCTATGTATATACCAAACAGAAATGTGTACATATGTGCACTAAATAGCATGTACTGGAATGTCCAGAGGAGCTTTATTGATAACAGCCAAAAACTGTTTTTACTTCAGATTAATTAGTCACAGAATGGATAAAGGATAAAATAATTTTGCAGGAAAAACAGTACAGCAGATGTTCATGGCAAGATATCCATTGTATTAAATAAAGCCTCCCAGTTAAAAAAATCATATAATGAACACCATACTATTGAGTATTCATATAACAAACCTTTTTTGAACTCCTTTTTTGTAGCTGGGGTTTTCCTGGGTGTTTGGGGACACAGAAATTGCAGAATACACATTTCCTATCCTTGAAGGGTTTATAGCCAGTAGTGTGGACACCCAAATGCTGCAAAGCTGTGGAAGGGGTAGAAGTTTTGAAATTTGCATTGTGTCCTTCAGGCTGATCCGGAAAAGGCATTTCCAGGTGGACACATCAGGGCGGGACAGGGCACAGGTGCCAGATAAATGTGGCGGGTAACTACAGATACCTGGGAATGAAAGGCAACTGGAATTAGAGGGTGTGAGTAAGCTAACAGGTCACAGGCTGGGGCCAAGGCAGAAAAGGGAGCAAGGATGAGTTTGTCCCCATGTCTGTCAGCGGTAGAGCTGTCGGCATTTTGGGTGGGACAGTTCTGTGCTGGGCAGATCTATCCCACACCCTGCAGGATGTTTCATCTCCCCACCTCTATCGGACAAATAACTTCAATCCTGCCTCGTCTTGTGACAATTGAAAATGCCTCTTCACATTTCCAAAGCAGTACAAGTCCACATCACGGGGAGCCGAGAAAGGCACTCCTGGGTCACTGAGAATGCTTAACTTCTTGATCTCAAGGGTGGTTACAAGGCTGTGCTCTAAAATTCACTGAGCTATACTTTTAAAATGTGTATGCTTTCCTGGATAAATGTTATACTTTGATTTAAAAGTTTATAGAAGCTCCCACTACAATACTGTTAAGTAATTAACCTCCAACTTACAAAAATAAATGAAAAACAACAACAACAAAAGTTTATAGAAAAAACTTATGGGCTTAAAGGAACATATAGAGGAAAATTTATAATCTTAAATGAATATGTTGGGAACAATAAAAATTTGCTAGCTAAGTGTCCTCCTCAAGAGGTTATAAACAACAAAGTGATTTCAAATAATAGGAGAAAGGTGAATAAAGAGACATTTTCTAAAAATATACATTACACTTGACACATGAAACCAAAACACCACTGAAATAGGAAAGAGTCTATAGACCACTCAAACTTGATTAAAATAAAGTTAAAATTGATATAGAATCAGGAGTGAGAAAGGGAACATAATTAATGCATCCAGAGGAGATTTTTAAAGGACGAAAACACAATGTGAATCTTCCAATTAAATGTGGTAGACTGGCCACAAGCAGTTAAGTCAGAGTTTTTCTAAGAAACAAAAATAGCAACTGTAAACAAATGTTTGTTTTGATATATAAACTCACCATGTGAACAAAGGAGATGTTGTGAGAGCACAACAGGTTTCTGGAAAGCAAGCAAAAGAGTAGACACAGACCCAGCCAAGCAGACCAGAGAAGATCCAGCCCCTTGGCCCAGCAGAGTCCCTGAGGGGGACATTAAGATAAGAATTGGTATAAATATTAAGGGCTCCCAGTTCTGGGTTATGGGAACTCAGTGTGGATCTGGGGCACCTCAGGATGGTCTGGTAGTGAAGTTGCTCCGTTGTGTCCAATTCTTTGGGATCCCATGAACTGTAGCCCACCAGGTTTTACTGTCTGAGCCACCAGGGAAGCCCAGTGACAATAGAAACCTAGGGTCAAATGACTAGTTTAGATGCTTAGAAGATATTATTAATAGTGTTTTGAAGGTTTTAACTAAAAGAGTAAGTCAAGAAAAAAAGGTATACAAATTTGAAGGGAGTCTGGTGCTTCTCTGCATATCCCAGATAAATGAAGCTGGAGAAATCACTACTGATATAGTTGTGAAGGTTTAGGTATGGGAAATGAGAAAGTGGAATAATTGATATAATTTTAGGGGGAGTGTTCCATGCACCCATTTTCTGGGCCCAGGAGAGGTCAGATAGTGAAATAACCCATATAAATAACCCATATAAGTGCAGTGTGTGTATAAACCCACACACTGCTCTGTGGTGGGTCTGAGTCCAGCCAGAGAGGGTTCTTTCTACTGTGGCCTTAGGTATCATGGTAGTACCACTAGGTCTGACTGACCTTGTAATTCATGGGGATCTTCTTGTGCAATCCCCACAGTCAGGCCACCCCCTTCTCAGCTGCAGCAGGAACTCCCCACATCCCAGGGGGATTTGGAAAGCAGATGAATCACAAGCAAGTGGCTGTGGACACAGGAAGGGGCAGAGGTCAGCAGAGAGGCCCCGCACCTGGAAGTATTTCATGCACCACCCAGCTTGGAGTGATAAAATGGAGATGATGGTAGTACTCACCTGGTACAGTGTTAGGCTGAGAAAAGGAGCTGAAGAAAGTAAAGCACTTAGCACAGTGCCAGCTCATAAGGGCAGAATGCTAATAGTTGTTATTTCTGTTAGCACATGTCTGTGTGCTAAGTCGCTTCAGCCGTGTCCAACTCTTTGGGACCCCATGGGCTGCAGTCTGCCAGGCTTCTCTGTCCATGGAATTCTCCAGGCAAAAATACTGAAGTGGATTGCCATTTCCTCCTCCAGGGGATCTTCCCCACCCAGGGATCAAATCCAAGCCTCTTACATCTCCTGCATCGGCAGGCTGGTTCTTTACCACTAGCACCACCAGGGAGGCCCCCTTTCCTAGTGGCTCAGCATATTTCTATCCCTAAGTAATCAGGATGCCCTAGAAAACCCATCACACCCCTTTAGTATGCTCAGAGCCTAGCTCCAAATGCTCTGCACCAGTCATGACATAGCTACCATCTTCATCCCTATGTCATAAATGAAGAAGCTGAGAAATGGTGAGGATAAGGACAAAGTGCTCAAGTTTACACGAACAACAAACGTTTGGTCTGTCCAAAGCTAGAACTTCTAAAAGGGAGGTGACCCGCCTCCAGCAAGCCAACAACTGCAAACAGCCGTCGCTTCGAAAGACACACACAAAAGGAAGCCCAAGTTTAGGTTGTGTACTGGACCCACCCTTTTCACCTATAACGGGCCAAAAGAAGCTGTGGTGGGCGGGGCATGTGGGAAACCTTTACAAACACCCCGCCCTCCACATAGACGTCCCTCTGGAAGTACTTCAGTTCTGTTTTTCTGTCTTACTGCCAGTACCACTACTGGCATTGCTGCAACTTCTGTATTACTGTAGCATCACTGATTACATCTCTCATAACCCGTCCACCGCATAGACCACCCCACAAGGCCCGCACACCATAGAGATTTCAGAGGTAACTCACGCTTAACTGTTGTGTGAATGAAGAGCAAATATGTATCTTGTTTAGTTAGTTTGACCTGAGCAGAGAGCCCAAATTTAGCATTTTTAGTCCCGAGAATGGATTAGCCACTGAGACTCCCATAACCTCAGTGTACCCGAGCAACGCCCTTATCGCCCTTCCAGGGCGAGACTGAGTGGAACCAGACTGACCGATGGAGAGATGGGAAGGGCCGTGTTTTACAGAATTAGATGGGATTGTGGAGAACTCTAGCATGCGAGCAGGGAGAGGAGGAAAAGAAACGAACCAGTGGACACTGTGAGGGCTGTGTATGGAGCCCATAGGGAGCATACCTTGTGCAGGAGAGGGGCTCAGTGGATTTCAAATGATGGTGGAGACGAGGGAGGCACAGGTGGAATACAAGGCAGGAGTGGTGCATAGAGTATGTGAAGGGATGGGGACATGGATGCAGGGCTATGTATATATAACGGTAAAGTATTTTCTCTGATCACAATGGAATTGGATTATAAATCATAACAATAGATGGGAATAGCAAAGTGTATTATAATCCAATACTCCATTATGTATTGAGGTGAGGTGAGAGATCCCACATAGGCCATCAGGGTGTGTGATCAGTTTTGTCTGACTCTTTGCAGTCCCATGGACTGTAGCCCGCCAGGCTCCTCTTACCTGCCAGGCTCCTCTGTCCACAGAATATTACAGGCGAGAATACTGGAGTGGGTTGCCATTTCCTACTCCAAGGGATCTTCCCGACCCAGGGATTGAAACTGTTTTCTTATTAAGATCAAGACAAAGGCAAATATTTCCACTCTAGTCACTTCTATTCAACATTGTACTGCTGGTTCTAGCGAGTACAATAAGACAAGAAATAAATAAAATGGAAAGAAAGAAGCAAAACTACCATTTCTTACAGATGACATGATTGTCTATGTATAAATGCTTATAGGATCAAAAATAGCTACTAGAACTTATAAATGAGCTTTGCAAGGTTATAGGATACAAGATCAACATGCAAAAGTCAGTTGCATTTCTCTATCCTAGCAAATAACTATTGGAAACTTTAAAATAACTAATATCATTTAAAATAATATAGACATATGAAATACTTATGAAATTAGAAATATGAAATTTGACAAAATGTGTAAAATTTGCATACTAAAAACTAGAAAACACTTCTGAGAGAAATGAAAGAAGACCTAAATAAATGGAAAGATATATCCTGTTCATGAATCTGAACACTCAATATTATTAAAATGTCAACTATTTCCAAATAGATCCATAGATTCGATTCAATCCCAATCAAAACCCAATCAGGAAACAGGAAAACATTTTCTTCTCTTTCCTGCAGCAGTTGCAGGTTAAACAGCTGCATGGATGCCTTTGAAGGTATTTTCTCAAGATGCAGATGTGAGTTTGGGATGTAACATCCCCAGAGAAGACGCAGAGCAGGAGGAAGAAGAGGAGGAAATGGCAGCTTCTCAGGGATGGCTGACGTTCCAGGATGTGGCCATAGACTTCACTCAAAAGGAGTGGGAATGCCTGGACCTTGGTCAGCGGGAATTGTATAGGGACGTGATGTTAGAGAACTACAGGAACCTGGCCTCCTTGGCTGTGTCTTCTCACAACACCCGTGCTTTGATGTCAAAGAATCCAAGGTTAGAAAATTTAATCCAAAAGGCAAACCTAGGAACATATGAAAGAGCTCATCTTGGAAATGAACATTTAATGAAAGACCAGGAATATACGGGGCTTTGTAAAAGGCCTAGAAGATGTTTATATGGACATAAAGGAACTGAGACAGTTTACATAATGCAGACATTACTGCCAAAAGAAATGAGCAATGTGAGTCAAATTGGGGAAAACACCCATTTCAGTTATCAACATCTGCAGAGAAGTGTATCTTTTCAAGCAAAGGCTTAAATCATTTTTTGAAAAATACACGTTCTCTGAAGGGAAATGTGGAAAATCTGGAAAGTCATTCAGTCTCTACTGCAAATACTCATTCAAACCACTCTGAACACAGGCTTCAATTACACATACATTCAAGCACGTCTGAAAACCAGAAATTTAAAAATGATAGGGAAAATTCACAATATAATCAATCTGAGGGACCTGTGAGCAAGGGGTCATTATTCTTCCACCAACAGTTTCTCTCTGTTCCAAAATGTGTAATGTTGATAATAATGGAAAAGAGTTAATCCCACCATCATTGTTCAATACACATCATGATATGGTTAATATGGAACAACTTCTCACAAGTAATAACACGAATCAGGTCTTAAGTAAGAGCTCTACCCCCAATAGTTACAAGAATATTTACGATGGAGTGAGAAGCTATTCATGCAATGAAACTGGGTCTAAAACTGAACAAGACTCTAACCCTATGAAACATCAGGGACCTCAATCTTCAGACAAGGATTCTAAAAATAGTACATGTAGGAATATCTTTTATCAAACATCAGGTCTTCCACTAAAGAAGAGTACACATACGGGAGAGAAGACTTATAATTGTGAATATAGTGATATTTCTAATCAGTCTTCAAATCTTACACACAGCAGAATATTCAGGATCCGAAGAAAAGTTACAAGTGTAAGAAATGTGAGAAAGCCTTTACTAACACATCCAGTCTAACTAGACACAGGAAAATTCATTCAGGATGGAAACTTATCAAAGGTACAGAATGTGGCAATGCCTCTAATCAGAATTCAAAGCTTAGTCAAGATCGGAAAATTCACACTGGCAAGAAACCTTATGAATGTAAGGAATGTGCAAAAGCATTTATGTCTTGCTCAAACCTTAGTCAACATCAGAGAATTCATACTGGGGAGAAGCATTATAAATGTACAACGTGTGGCAAAGCCTTTAATCAGAACTCAAAGCTTACTCAACATCAGCGAATGCATACAGAGCAGAAACCTTACAAAGGTAAGGAAAGTGGCAAAGCCATTTCTAGGTGTTCACATTTCAGTCTGCATCAGCAAGTTCATGCTAGGGAGAAACAAAGCAAATGTAAAGAATGGGGCAAAGTGTTTCCTTGTAGCTCATGTATGACTCAACATCACGTAGTTCATATGCAGAAGAAATCACACAAATGTATGATGTGTGGCAAAGCCTTTAATCAGAAGTCAAATCTTACTCAACACAAGCGAATTCCTACTGGAGAGAAGCCTTAAAAATGGAAGGATTGTGGCAAAGAACATAACCAGTGCTCAGGTCTCACTGACCAGCAGAAAACTCACCCTGGAGAGAAGCCTTACAAATGTAAGAACTGTGGCAAAGGATTTAGACAGCACTAAACTCTTACTAAACATCAAGTAGTCCATACTGGAGAGAACTCTTATAAATGTAAAGAAAGGGAAAAGCCTTCAGTCACTACTCAACTCTTACTGAACAGCAGAAAATTCCTACTGGAGAGGAGCAATACAAAACTAAGGATTGTGACAAAGAATTTAACCAGTGCTCAGGTCTCACTGACCAGCAGAAAATTCAACGTGGAGAGAAGCCTTACAAACGTAAGGATAGTAGCAAAAAACTGAGACAGCACTCATCAAGCACTCCATATTGGAGCGAAATCTTATAAATGTAAACAATGCGGAAAAGCCTTCAGTCACTACTCAACTCTAACTAAGCAGCAGCGAATTCCTACTGGATAGAAGCCTTACAAATGTAAGGATTTCCGGAAAGAATTGAACCAGTTCTCTTGTCTCACTGACCAGCAGAAAATTCAACCTGGAGAGAAGCCTTACAAATGTAAGGATTGTGGCAAAGCACTGAGACAGGACGCATGTCTTACTGAACATCAAGTATTCCATATTGGAGCGAAATCT
Organism: Muntiacus reevesi; assembly: GCF_963930625.1. NCBI lineage: Eukaryota > Metazoa > Chordata > Mammalia > Artiodactyla > Cervidae > Muntiacus > Muntiacus reevesi. The sequence goes on along the minus strand of NC_089271.1, from coordinate 51,565,841 downwards.
TATAAATGTAAAGAATGCGGAAAAGCCTTCAGTCACTACTCAACTCTTACTAAGCAGCAGCGAATTCCTACTGGATAGAAGCCTTACAAATATAAGGATTGTGGGAAAAAATTGAACCAGTGCTCAGGTCTCACTGACCAGCAGAATTTTCACACTGGATAGAAGCCATACAAATGTAAGGATAGTGGGAAAGAATTGAACCAGTGCTCAGGTCTCACTGATCAGCAGACTATTCACCCTGGATAGAAGCCATACAAATGTAAGGATTGTGGCAAAGCATTGAGACAGTACTAATGTCTTACTGAACATCAAGTACTCCATAATGGAGAGAAATCTTACAAATGGAAAGAATGCGGAAAAGCCTTCAGTCACTACTCAACACTTAAAAAGCAGCAGCGAATTAATACTTGATAGAAGCCTTATAAATGTAAGGATTGTGGCAAATCATTGACACAGCAATCATGTCTTACTGAACATCAAGTAGTCCATATTGGAGAGAAACCTTATGAATGTAAAGAATGCGGAAAGCCTTCAGTCACTACTCAACTCTTACTAAGCAGCAGCGAGTTCCTACTGGATAGAAGCCTCACAAATGTAAGGATTGTGTGAAAGAATTAAACCAGTGCTCAGGTCTCACTGACCAACAGAACATTCACCTTGGAGAGAAGCCTTACAACTGTCAGAATTGTGGCAAAGCATTGAGGCAGCACTCATGTCTTACTGAACATCATGTACTCCATACTGGAGAGAAATCTTATGAATGTAAAGAATGCGGAAAAGCCTTCAGTCACTACTCAACTCTTACTAAGCAGCAGCGAATGCCTACTGGATAGAAGCCGTACAAATGTAAGGATTGTGGGAAAGAATGGAACCAGTGCTCAGGTCTCACTGACCAGCAGAAAGTTCAACCTGGAGAGATCTCTTACAAATGTACGGATTGTCTCGAAGCATTGAGACAGCACTCATATCTTACTGAACATCAAGTACTCCATATTGGAGAGAAATCATACAGATGTAAAGAATGCGGAAAAGCCTTCAGTCACTACTCAACTCTTACTAAGCAGCAGCGAATTCCTACTGGATAGAAGCCTTACAAATGTAAGGATTGTGGGAAAGAATTCAACCAGTGCTCAGGTCTCACTGACCAGCAGAACATTCACAATGGATAGAAGACTTACAAATGTAAGGATTGTTGCAAAGCATTGAGACAGCACTCATGTGTTACTGAATATCAAGTAGTGCATATTCGAGAGAAATCTTACGAATGTAAATGCGGAAAAGCCTTCGGTCACGACTCAACTCTTACTAAAAAGCAGTGAATTCCTACTGGATAGAAGCCTTACAAAATGTAAGGATTGTGGCAAAGAATTTAACCACTGCTCAGGTCTCACAGACCAGCAAAAAATTCACAAAGGAAGAAGCCTTACAAATATAACGATTGTGGCAAAGCATTAAGACAGCACTCATGTCATACTGAACATCAAATACTCCATATTGGAGAGAAATCTTATGAATGTATAAAATGCGGAAACGCCTTCAGTCACTACTCAACTCTTACTAAGCAGCAGCAAATTCCTACAGGATAGAAGCCTTACAAATGTAAGGCTTGTGGGAAAGAATTGAAGCAGTGCTCAGGTCTCACTGACCATCAGAATATACACCCTGGGCAGAAACCTTACAAATATAAGGATTGTGGCAAGGAATTTAACCAGTGCTCAGGTCTCACTGACCAGCAGACTAATCACCCTAGATAGAAGCCTTACAAATGGAGTGATTGTGGCAAGGCATAGAGACAGCAATCATGTCTTACTGAACATCAAGTACTCCATATTGGACAGAAATCTTATAAATGTAAAGAAGACGGAAAAGTCTTCAGTCACTACTCAAACCTTACTAAGCATCGGCGAATTCCTACTGGATAGAAGCCTTACAAATGTAAGGATTGTGGCAAAGCATTGAGACAGCACTCATGTCTTACTGAACATCAAGTACTCCATTTTGGAGAGAAATTTTATAAATGCAAAGAATCCGGAAAAGCCTTCAGTCACTACTCAACTCTTACTAAGCAGCAGCGAATTCCTACTGGATAGAAGCCATACAAATGTAAGGATTGTGTGAAAAAATTGAACCAGTGCTGAGGTCTCACTGACCAACAGACTATTCACGCTGGATAGAAGCCTTACAAATATAAGGATGGTGGCAAAGCATTGAGACAGCACTCATGTCTTACTGAACATCAAGTAATCCATATGTGAGAGAAATCTTATAAATGTAAAGAATGCGGAAAAGCCTTCAGTCACTACTCAACTCTTACAAACCAGCAGCGAATTCCTACTGGATAGAGCCTTACAATATAAGGATTGTGGGAAAGAATTAAACCAGTGCTCAGGTCTCACTGACCAGCAGACTTTTCACCTGGATAGAAGCCTTACAAATGTAAGGATTGTGGCAAAGCATTGAGACAGCACTCATGTCTAACTGAACATCAAGTAGTCCATATTGGAGAGAAATTTTATGAATGTAAAGAATGTGGAAAAGCCTTCAGTCACTACTCAACTCTTACTAAACAGGAGTGAATTCCTTCTGGATACAAGCCTTACAAAATGTAAGGATTGTGGGAAAGATTTTAACCAGTGCTCAGGTCTCACTTACCAGCAGAACCTTCACCTTGGAGAGAAGCCTTACAAATGTAAGGATTGTGGCAAAGTATTGAGGCAGCACTCATGTCTTACTGAACATCAAGTACTCCATATTGGAGAGAAATCTTATAAATGTAAAGAGTGCAGAAAAGCCTTCAGTCACGACTCAACTCTTACTAAGCAGCAGCGAATTCCTACTGGATAGAAGCCTTACAAATGTAAGGATTGTGGCAAAGCATTGAGATAGCACTCATGTCTTACTGAACATCAAGTACTCCATATTGGAGAGAAATCTTATAAATGTAAAGAATGAGGAAAAGCCTTCAGTCACTACTCAACTCTTACTAAGCAGCAGCGAATTCCTACTGGATAGAAGCCTTACAAATGTAAGGATTGTGGGAAAGAATTGAACCAGTGCTCAGGTCTCACTGACCAGCAGAACATTCACAATGGATAGAAGGCTTACAAATGTAAGGACTGTGATAAAGAATTTAACCAGTGCTCTGGTCTCACTGACTAGCAGACTATTCACCCTGGATAGAAGCCATACAAATGTAATGATTGTGGCAAGGCATTGAGACAGCACTCATGTCTTACTGAACATCAACTACTCCATATTGGAGAGAAATCTTATAAATGTAAAAAAGGCGATAAACCCTTCAGTCACTACTGAACTCTTACTAAGCAGCAGCGAATTCCTACTGGATAGAAGTCTTACAAATATAAGGATTGTGGCAAAGAATTGAACCAGTGATCAGGTCTCACTGACCAGCAGACTATTCACCCTGGATAGAAGAATTACAAATGTAAGTATTGTGGCAAAGCATTGAGACAGTACTCATGTCTTACTGAACATCAAGTACCCCATATTGGAGAGAAATCATATATTTGTAAAGACTGCAGAAAAGTCCTCAGTCACTACTCAACCCTTAATAAGCATCAGCGAATTCCTACTGGATAGAAGCCTTACAAATGTAAGGATTGTGGCAAAGCACTGAGATAGCACTCATGTCTTACTGAACATCAAGTAGTCCACACTGGAGAAAAATCTTATAAACGTAAAGAATGCGGAAAAAGCCTTCAGTCACTACTCAACTCTTACTAAGCAGCAGCGAATTCCTACAGGATAGAAGCCTTACAAATATAAGGATTGTGGGAAAGAATTGAACCAGTGCTCAGGTCTCACTGACCAGCAGAACATTCACAATGGATAGAAGGCTTACAAATGTAAGGACTGTGATAAAGAATTTAACCAGTGCTCTGGTCTCACTGACCAGAAGGATATTCACTCTGGATAGAATCATTACAAATGTAAGGACTGTGGCAAAGAATTTAACCAGTGCTCAGGTCTCACTGACCAGCAGACTATTCACACTGGATAGAAGCCATACAAATGTAATGATTGTGGAAAGGCATTGAGACAGCACTCATGTCTTACTGAACACCAAGTACTCCATATTGGAGAGAAATCTTATAAATGTAAAAAAGGCGGAAAACCCTTCAGTCACTACTCAACTCTTACTAAGCAGCAGCGAATTCCTACTGGAAAGAAGCCGTACAAATGTAAGGATTGTGGGAAAGAATTGAACCAGTGGTCAGGTCTCACTAACCAGCAGACTATTCACCCTGGATAGAAGCCTTACAAATGTAAGTATTGTGGCTAAGCATTGAGACAGTACTCATGTCTTACTGAACATCAAGTACTCCATATTGGAGAAAAATCTTATAAATGTAAAGAATGCGGAAAAGCCTTCAGTCACTACTCAACTCATACTAAGCAGCTGCGAATTCCTACTGGATAGAATCCTTCCAAATGTAAGGATTTTGGGAAAAAATTAAACCAGTGCTCAGGTGTCACGGACCAGCGGAATATTCCCTCTGGATAGAAGCCTTACAAATATAAGCATTCTGGCAAAGAATATAACCAGTGTTCAGCTCTAACTGAACAGCAGAATTTCACAATGGATATAAGACTTACCAATGTAAGGATTGTGGCAAAGCATTGAGACAGCACTCATGTCTTACTGAACATCAATTAGTCCATATTGGAGAGAAATCTTATGAATCTAAAGAATGCGGAAAAGCCTTCAGTCACTACTCAACACTTACTAAGCAGCAGCGAATTCCTACTGGATAGAAGCCTTACAAATGTAAGGATTGGGCACAGCATTGAGACAGCACTCATGTCTTAGTGAACATCAAGTACTCCATATTGGAGAGAAATCTTATAAATCTAAAGAATGCGAAAAAGCCTTCAGTCACTACTCAACTCTTACTAAGCAGCAGCGAACTCCTACTGGATAGAAGCCTTACAAATGTAAGGATTGTGGCAAAGAATTTAACCAGTGCTCAGGTCTCACTGACCAGCAAAACATTCACAAAGGAGAGACGCCTTACAAATGTAACGATTGTGGCAAAGCACTGAGACAGCACTCATGTCTTACTGAACATCAAGTACTCCATATTGGAGAGAAATCATATAAATGTAAAGAATGTGGAAAACCCTTCAGTCACTACTCAACCCTTAATAAGCATCAGCGAATTCCTACTGGATAGAAGCCTTAAAAAGGTAAGGATTGTGGCAAAGCATTGAGACACCACTCATGTCTTACAGAACATCAAGTACTCCACACTGGAGAGAAATCTTATAAATGTAAAGAATGCGTAAAAGCCTTCAGTCACTACTCAACTCTTACTAAGCAGCAGGGAATTAATACCGGATAGAAGCGTTACAAATGTAAGAATTGTGGCAAAGCATTGAGACAGCATTCATGTCGTACTAAACATCAAGTAGTCCATATTGGAGAGAAATCATATGAATGTAAAGAATGCGGGAAAAGCCTTCAGTCACTACTCAACTCTTACTAAGCAGCAGCGAATTCCTACTGGATAGAAGCCTCACAAATATAAGGATTCTGGCAAAGAATTTAACCAGTGCTCAAGTCTCACTGACCAGCAGAACATTCACAATGGATAGAAGGCTTACAAATGTAAGGATTGTGGCAAAGAATTTAACCAGTGCTCAGGTCTCACTGACTAGCAGACTATTCACCCTGGATAGAAGCCATACAAATGTAATGATTGTGGCAAGGCATTGAGACAGCACTCATGTCTTACTGAACATCAACTACTCCATATTGGAGAAAAATCTTATAAATGTAAAAAAGGCGATAAACCCTTCAGTCACTACTGAACTCTTACTAAGCAGCAGCGAATTCCTACTGGATAGAAGTCTTACAAATATAAGGATTGTGGCAAAGAATTGAACCAGTGCTCAGGTCTCACTGAGCAGCAGAATATTCACTCTGGATAGAAGCCGTACAAATGTAAGGATTGTGGCAAAGAATTTAACCACTGCTCAGGTCTCACTGACGAGCAAAACATTCACAATGGAGAGAATTCTTACAAATGTAACGATTGTGGCAAAGCATTGAGACAGCACTCATGTCTTACTGAACATCAAGTACTCCATACTGGATAGAAACCTTATAAATGTAAAGAATGCGGAAAAAGCCTTCAGTCACTACTCAACTCTTATTAGGAGCAGCGAATTCCTACAGGATAGAAGCCTTACAAATGTAAGGATTGTGGGAAAGAATTGAACCAGTGCTCTGGTCTCACTGACCAGCAGAAGATTCACAATGGATAGAAGCCTTACCAATGTAAGGATTGTGGCAAGGCATTGAGACAGCACTCATGTCTTACTGAACATCAAGTACTCCATATTGGAGAGAAATCTTATAATTGTAAAGAATGCGGAAAAGCCTTCAGTCACTACTCAACTCATACTAAGCAGGAGCGAATTCCTACTGGATAGTAGCCTTCCAAATGTAAGGATTTTGGGAAAGAATAAAACCAGTGCTCAGGTCTCACTGATCAGCAGACTATTCACCCTGGATAGAAGCCTTACAAATGTAAGGATTGTGGCAAAGCATGGAGACAGTACTCATGTCTTACTGAACATCAATTACTCCATATTGGAGAGAAATCATATAAAGGTAAAGAATGCAGAAAAGTCCTCAGTCACTACTCAACACTTAATAAGCATCAGCGAATTCCTACAGGATAGAAGCCTTACAAATGTAAGGATTGTGGGAAAGAAGTGAACCAGTGCTCAGGTCTCACTGACCAGCAGAATATTCACAATGGATAGAAGGCTTACAAATGTAAGGACTGTGATAAAGAATTTAACCAGTGCTCAGGTCTTACTGACCAGAAGGATATTCACTCTGGATAGAATCATTACAAATGTAAGGATTGTGGCAAAGAATTTAACCAGTGCTCAGGTCTCACTGACCAGCAGACTATTCACCCTGGATAGAAGCCATACAAATGTAATGATTGTGGAAAGGCATTGAGACAGCACTCATGTCTTACTGAACATCAAGTACTCCATATTGGAGAGAAATCTTATAAATGTAAAAAAGGCGGAAATCCCTTCAGTAACTACTCAATTCTTACTAAGCAGCAGCGAATTCCTACTGGAAAGAAGCCGTACAAATGTAAGGATTGTGGGAAAGAATTGAACCAGTGGTCAGGTTTCACTGACCAGCAGACTATTCACCCTGGATAGAAGCCTTACAAATGTAAGTATTGTGGCAAAGCATTGAGACAGTACTCATGTCTTACTGAACATCAAGTACACCATATTGGAGAGAAATCATATAAATGTAAATAATGCGGAAAACCCTTCAGTCACAACTCAACCCTTAATAAGCATCAGCGAATTTCTACTTGATAGAAGCCTTAAAAAGGTAAGGATTGTGGCAAAGCATTGAGACAGCACTCATGTCTTACTGAACATCAAGTACTCCACACTGGAGAGAAATCTTATTAATGTAAAGAGTGCGGAAAAGCCTTCAGTCACTACTCAACTCTTACTAAGCAGCAGGGAATTAATACTGGATAGAAGCCTTACAAATGTAAGGATTGTAGCAAAGCATTGAGACAGCATTCATGTCTTACTAAACATCAAGTAGTCCATATTGGAGAGAAATCTTATAAATGTAAATAATGCGGAAAAGCCTTCAGTCACTACTCAACTCTTACTAAGCAGCAGCGAACTCCTACTGGATAGAAGCCTTACAAATGTAAGGCTTGTGGGAAAGAATTGAACCAGTACTCAGGTCTCACTGACCAGCAGAAGATTCACAATGGATAGAAGCCATACAAATGTAACGTTTGTGGCAAACCATTGAGACAGCACTCATGTCTTACTGAACATCAAGTAGTCCATATTGGAGAGAAATCTTATGAAAGTAAAGAATGAGGAAGAGCCTTCAGTCACTACTCAACTCTTACTAAGCAGCAGCGAACTCCTCTTGGATAGAAGCCTTACAAATGTAAGGATTGTGGGAAAGAATTAAACCAGTGCTCAGGTCTCACTGAGCAGCAGAATATTCACTCTGGATAGAAGCCGTACAAATGTAAGGATTGTGGCAAAGAATTTAACCACTGCTCAGGTCTCACTGACCAGCAAAACATTCACAATGGAGAGAATTCTTACAAATGTAACGATTGTGGCAAAGCATTGAGACAGCACTCATGTCTTACTGAACATCAAGTACTCCATACTGGATAGAAACCTTATAAATGTAAAGAATGCGGAAAAAGCCTTCAGTCACTACTCAACTCTTACTAAGAAGCAGCGAATTCCTACAGGATAGAAGCCACACAAATTTAAGGCTTGTGGGAAAGAATTGAACCAGTGGTTAGGTTTCACTGACCAGCAGACTATTCACCCTGGATAGAAGCCTTACAAATGTAAGTATTGTGGAAAAGCATTGAGACAGTCCTCATGTCTTACTGAACATCAAGTACTCCATACTGGAGAGAAATCATATAAATTTAAAGACTGCAGAAAAGTCCTCAGTCACTACTCAACCCTTAATAAGCATCAGCGAATTCCTACTGGATAGAAGCCTTACAAATGTAAGGATTGTGGCAAAGCATTGAGACAGCACTCATTTCTTACTGAACATCAAGTACTCCACACTGGAGAGAAATCTTATAAATGTAAAGAATGTGGAAAATCCTTCAGTCACTACTCAACTCTTACTAAGCAGCAGGGAATTAATACTGGATAGAAGCCTTACAAATATAAGGATTGTGGGAAAAAATTGAACCAGTGCTCAGGTCTCACTGACCAGCAGAACATTCACAATGGATAGAAGGCTTACAAATGTAAGGACTGTGATAAAGAATTTAACCAGTGCTCAGGTCTCACTGACCAGAGGATATTCACTCTGGATAGAATCCTTACAAATTTAAGGATTGTGGCAAAGAATTTAACCAGTGCTCAGGTCTCACTGACCAGCAGACTATTCACCCTGGATAGAAGCCATACAAATGTAATGATTGTGGAAAGGCATTGAGACAGCACTCATGTCTTACTGAACACCAAGTACTCCATATTGGAGAGAAATTTTATAAATGTAAGAAAGGAGGAAAACCCTTCAGTCACTACTCAACTCTTACTAAGCAGCAGCGAATTCCTACTGGAAAGAAGCCGTACAAATGTAAGGATTGTGGGAAAGTATTGAACCAGTGGTCAGGTCTCACTGACCAGCAGACTATTCACCCTGGATAGAAGCCATACAAATGTAATGATTGTGGAAAGGCATTGAGACAGCACTCATGTCTTACTGAACATCAAGTACTCCACACTGGAGAGAAATCTTATAAATGTAAAGAGTGCGGAAAAGCCTTCAGTCACTACTCAACTCTTACTAAGCAGCAGGGAATTAATACTGGATAGAAGCCTTACAAATGTAAGGATTGTAGCAAAGCATTGAGACAGCATTCATGTCTTACTGAACGTCAAGTACTCCATATTGGAGAGAAATTTTATAAATGTAAAGAATGCGGAAAAGCCTTCAGTCACTACTCAACTCTTACTAAGCAGCAGCGAACTCTTACTGGATAGAAGCATTACAAATGTAAGGCTTGTGGGAAAGAATTGAACCAGTGCTCAGGTCTCACTGAGCAGAATATTCACTCTGGATAGAATCCTTACAAATATTAGGATTCTGGCAAAGAATTTAACCAGTACTCAGTTCTCACTGACCAGCAGAAAATTCACAATGGATAGAAGCCTTACAAATGTAAGGTTTGTGGCAAAGCATTGAGACAGCACTCATGTCTTACTGAACATCAAGTAGTCCATATTGGAGAGAAATCTTAAGAATGTAAAGAATGCGGAAGAGCCTTCAGTCACTACTCAACTCTTACTAAGCAGCAGCGAAGTCCTCTTGGATAGAAGCCTTACAAATGTAAGGATTGTGGGAAAGAATAAAACCAGTGCTCAGGTCTCACTGATCAGCAGACTATTCACCCTGGATAGAAGCCTTACAAATGTAAGGATTGTGGCAAATCATTGAGACAGTACTCATGTCTTACTGAACATCAAGTACTCCATATTGGAGAGAAATCATTTAAAGGTAAAGAATGCAGAAAAGTCTTCAGTCACTACTCAACCCTTGCAAAGCAGCAGCGAATTCCTACTGGGTAGAAGCCTTACAAATGTAAGGAGTGTGGCGAAGCATTGAGAGAGCACTCATGTCTTACTGAACATCAAGTACTCCATACTGGATAGAAACCTTACAAATGTAAAGAATGCGGAAAAAGCCTTCAGTCACTACTCAACTCTTACTAAGCAGCAGCGAATTCCTACAGGATAGAAGCCTTACAAATGTAAGGATTGTGGGAAAGAGTTGAACCAGTGCTCAGGTCTCACTGAGCAGAAGAATATTCACTCTGCATAGAATCCTTACAAATATAAGGATTCTGGCAAAGAATTTAACCAGTGCTCAGGTCTCACTGAGCAGAATATTCACTCTGGATAGAATCCTTACAAATATAAGGATTCTGGCAAAGAATTGAACCAGTGCTCAGGTCTCACTGACCAGCAGAACATTCCCAATGGATAGAAGGCTTACAAATGTAAGGACTGTTGTAAAGAATTTAACCAGTGCTCAGGTCTCACTGAGCAGCAGAATATTCACTCTGGATAGAAGCCGTACAAATGTAAGGATTGTGACAAAGAATTTAACCACTGCTCAGGTCTCACTGACCAGCAAAACATTCACAATGGAGAGAATTCTTACAAATATAACGATTGTGGCAAATCATTGAGACAGCACTCATGTCTTACTGAACATCAAGTACTCCATACTGAATAGAAACCTTATAAATGTAAAGAATGCGGAAAAAGCCTTCAGTCACTACTCAACTCTTACTAAGGAGCAGCGAATTCCTACAGGATAGAAGCCACACAAATTTAAGGGTTGTGGGAAAGAATTGAACCAGTGGTCAGGTCTCACTGACCAGCAGACTATTCACCCTGGATAGAAGCCTTACAAATGTAAGTATTGTGGAAAAGCATTGAGACAGTACTCATGTCTTACTGAACATCAAGTACTCCATACGGGAGAGAAATCATATAAATTTAAAGACTGCAGAAAAGTCCTCAGTTACTACTCAACCCTTAATAAGCATCAGCGAATTCCTACTGGATAGAAGCCTTACAAATGTAAGGATTGTGGCTAAGCATTCAGACAGCACTCATGTCTTACTGAACATCAAGTACTCCACACTGGAGAGAAATCTTATAAATGTAAAGAATGCGGAAAATCCTTCAGTCACTACTCAAGTCTTACTAAGCAGCAGCGAATTCCTACAGGATAGAAGCCTTACAAATGTAAGGATTGTGGGAAAAAATTGAACCAGTGCTCAGGTCTCACTGACCAGAGGATATTCACTCTGGATAGAATCCTTACAAATGTAAGGATTGTGGCAAAGAATTTAACCAGTGGTCAGGTCTCACTGACCAGCAGACTATTCACCCTGGATAGAAGCCATACAAATGTAATGATTGTGGAAAGGCATTGAGACAGCAATCATGTCTTACTGAACACCAAGTACTCCATATTGGAGAGAAATCTTATAAATGTAAAAAAGGCGGAAAAACCTTCAGTCGCTACTCAACTCTTACTAAGCAGCAGCGAATTCCTACTGGAAAGAAGCCGTACAAATGTAAGGATTGTGGGAAAGAATTGAACCAGTGGTCAGGTCTCACTGACCAGCAGACTATTCACCCTGGATAGAAGCCTTACAAATGTAAGTATTGTTGCAAAGCATTGAGACAGTACTCATGTCTTACTGAACATCAAGTACTCCATATTGGAGAGAAATCATATAAATGTAAAGAATGCGGAAAACCCTTCAGTCACTACTCAACCCTTAATAAGCATCAGCGAATTCCTACTGGATAGAAGCCTTAAAAAGGTAAGGATTGTGGCAAAGCATTGAGACAGCACTCTTGTCTTACTGAACATCAAGTACTCCACACTGGAGAGAAATCTTATAAATGTAAAGAGTGTGGAAAAGCCTTCAGTCACTACTCAACTCTTACTAAGCAGCAGGGAATTAATACTGGATAGAAGCCTTACAAATGTAAGGATTGTAGCAAAGCATTGAGACAGCATTCATGTCTTACTAAACATCAAGTAGTCCATATTGGAAAGAAATCTTATAAATGTAAATAATGCGGAAAAGCCTTCAGTCACTACTCAACTCTTACTAAGCAGCAGCGAATTCCTACTGGATAGAAGCCTTACAAATGTAAGGATTGTGGGAAAGAATCGAAACAGTGCACAGGTCTCAATGACCAGCAGACTATTCACCCTGGATAGAAACCTTACAAATGTAAGGATTGTGGCAAAGCATTGAGACAGCACTCATGTCTTACTGAACGTCAAGTACTCCATATTGGAGAGAAATCTTATAAATGTAAAGAATGCGGAAAAGCCTTCAGTCACTACTCAACTCTTACTAAGCAGCAGCGAACTCCTACTGGATAGAAGCCTTACAAATGTAAGGATTGTGGCAAAGAATTTAACCAGTGCTCAGGTCTCACTGACCAGCAAAACATTCACAAAGGAGAGACGCCTTACAAATGTAACGATTGTGGCAAAGCACTGAGACAGCACTCATGTCTTACTGAACATCAAGTACTCCATATTGGAGAGAAATCATATAAATGTAAAGAATGTGGAAAACCCTTCAGTCACTACTCAACCCTTAATAAGCATCAGCGAATTCCTACTGGATAGAAGCCTTAAAAAGGTAAGGATTGTGGCAAAGCATTGAGACACCACTCATGTCTTACAGAACATCAAGTACTCCACACTGGAGAGAAATCTTATAAATGTAAAGAATGCGTAAAAGCCTTCAGTCACTACTCAACTCTTACTAAGCAGCAGGGAATTAATACCGGATAGAAGCGTTACAAATGTAAGAATTGTGGCAAAGCATTGAGACAGCATTCATGTCGTACTAAACATCAAGTAGTCCATATTGGAGAGAAATCATATGAATGTAAAGAATGCGGGAAAAGCCTTCAGTCACTACTCAACTCTTACTAAGCAGCAGCGAATTCCTACTGGATAGAAGCCTCACAAATATAAGGATTCTGGCAAAGAATTTAACCAGTGCTCAAGTCTCACTGACCAGCAGAACATTCACAATGGATAGAAGGCTTACAAATGTAAGGATTGTGGCAAAGAATTTAACCAGTGCTCAGGTCTCACTGACTAGCAGACTATTCACCCTGGATAGAAGCCATACAAATGTAATGATTGTGGCAAGGCATTGAGACAGCACTCATGTCTTACTGAACATCAACTACTCCATATTGGAGAAAAATCTTATAAATGTAAAAAAGGCGATAAACCCTTCAGTCACTACTGAACTCTTACTAAGCAGCAGCGAATTCCTACTGGATAGAAGTCTTACAAATATAAGGATTGTGGCAAAGAATTGAACCAGTGCTCAGGTCTCACTGAGCAGCAGAATATTCACTCTGGATAGAAGCCGTACAAATGTAAGGATTGTGGCAAAGAATTTAACCACTGCTCAGGTCTCACTGACGAGCAAAACATTCACAATGGAGAGAATTCTTACAAATGTAACGATTGTGGCAAAGCATTGAGACAGCACTCATGTCTTACTGAACATCAAGTACTCCATACTGGATAGAAACCTTATAAATGTAAAGAATGCGGAAAAAGCCTTCAGTCACTACTCAACTCTTATTAGGAGCAGCGAATTCCTACAGGATAGAAGCCTTACAAATGTAAGGATTGTGGGAAAGAATTGAACCAGTGCTCTGGTCTCACTGACCAGCAGAAGATTCACAATGGATAGAAGCCTTACCAATGTAAGGATTGTGGCAAGGCATTGAGACAGCACTCATGTCTTACTGAACATCAAGTACTCCATATTGGAGAGAAATCTTATAATTGTAAAGAATGCGGAAAAGCCTTCAGTCACTACTCAACTCATACTAAGCAGGAGCGAATTCCTACTGGATAGTAGCCTTCCAAATGTAAGGATTTTGGGAAAGAATAAAACCAGTGCTCAGGTCTCACTGATCAGCAGACTATTCACCCTGGATAGAAGCCTTACAAATGTAAGGATTGTGGCAAAGCATGGAGACAGTACTCATGTCTTACTGAACATCAATTACTCCATATTGGAGAGAAATCATATAAAGGTAAAGAATGCAGAAAAGTCCTCAGTCACTACTCAACACTTAATAAGCATCAGCGAATTCCTACAGGATAGAAGCCTTACAAATGTAAGGATTGTGGGAAAGAAGTGAACCAGTGCTCAGGTCTCACTGACCAGCAGAATATTCACAATGGATAGAAGGCTTACAAATGTAAGGACTGTGATAAAGAATTTAACCAGTGCTCAGGTCTTACTGACCAGAAGGATATTCACTCTGGATAGAATCATTACAAATGTAAGGATTGTGGCAAAGAATTTAACCAGTGCTCAGGTCTCACTGACCAGCAGACTATTCACCCTGGATAGAAGCCATACAAATGTAATGATTGTGGAAAGGCATTGAGACAGCACTCATGTCTTACTGAACATCAAGTACTCCATATTGGAGAGAAATCTTATAAATGTAAAAAAGGCGGAAATCCCTTCAGTAACTACTCAATTCTTACTAAGCAGCAGCGAATTCCTACTGGAAAGAAGCCGTACAAATGTAAGGATTGTGGGAAAGAATTGAACCAGTGGTCAGGTTTCACTGACCAGCAGACTATTCACCCTGGATAGAAGCCTTACAAATGTAAGTATTGTGGCAAAGCATTGAGACAGTACTCATGTCTTACTGAACATCAAGTACACCATATTGGAGAGAAATCATATAAATGTAAATAATGCGGAAAACCCTTCAGTCACAACTCAACCCTTAATAAGCATCAGCGAATTTCTACTTGATAGAAGCCTTAAAAAGGTAAGGATTGTGGCAAAGCATTGAGACAGCACTCATGTCTTACTGAACATCAAGTACTCCACACTGGAGAGAAATCTTATTAATGTAAAGAGTGCGGAAAAGCCTTCAGTCACTACTCAACTCTTACTAAGCAGCAGGGAATTAATACTGGATAGAAGCCTTACAAATGTAAGGATTGTAGCAAAGCATTGAGACAGCATTCATGTCTTACTAAACATCAAGTAGTCCATATTGGAGAGAAATCTTATAAATGTAAATAATGCGGAAAAGCCTTCAGTCACTACTCAACTCTTACTAAGCAGCAGCGAACTCCTACTGGATAGAAGCCTTACAAATGTAAGGCTTGTGGGAAAGAATTGAACCAGTACTCAGGTCTCACTGACCAGCAGAAGATTCACAATGGATAGAAGCCATACAAATGTAACGTTTGTGGCAAACCATTGAGACAGCACTCATGTCTTACTGAACATCAAGTAGTCCATATTGGAGAGAAATCTTATGAAAGTAAAGAATGAGGAAGAGCCTTCAGTCACTACTCAACTCTTACTAAGCAGCAGCGAACTCCTCTTGGATAGAAGCCTTACAAATGTAAGGATTGTGGGAAAGAATTAAACCAGTGCTCAGGTCTCACTGAGCAGCAGAATATTCACTCTGGATAGAAGCCGTACAAATGTAAGGATTGTGGCAAAGAATTTAACCACTGCTCAGGTCTCACTGACCAGCAAAACATTCACAATGGAGAGAATTCTTACAAATGTAACGATTGTGGCAAAGCATTGAGACAGCACTCATGTCTTACTGAACATCAAGTACTCCATACTGGATAGAAACCTTATAAATGTAAAGAATGCGGAAAAAGCCTTCAGTCACTACTCAACTCTTACTAAGAAGCAGCGAATTCCTACAGGATAGAAGCCACACAAATTTAAGGCTTGTGGGAAAGAATTGAACCAGTGGTTAGGTTTCACTGACCAGCAGACTATTCACCCTGGATAGAAGCCTTACAAATGTAAGTATTGTGGAAAAGCATTGAGACAGTCCTCATGTCTTACTGAACATCAAGTACTCCATACTGGAGAGAAATCATATAAATTTAAAGACTGCAGAAAAGTCCTCAGTCACTACTCAACCCTTAATAAGCATCAGCGAATTCCTACTGGATAGAAGCCTTACAAATGTAAGGATTGTGGCAAAGCATTGAGACAGCACTCATTTCTTACTGAACATCAAGTACTCCACACTGGAGAGAAATCTTATAAATGTAAAGAATGTGGAAAATCCTTCAGTCACTACTCAACTCTTACTAAGCAGCAGGGAATTAATACTGGATAGAAGCCTTACAAATATAAGGATTGTGGGAAAAAATTGAACCAGTGCTCAGGTCTCACTGACCAGCAGAACATTCACAATGGATAGAAGGCTTACAAATGTAAGGACTGTGATAAAGAATTTAACCAGTGCTCAGGTCTCACTGACCAGAGGATATTCACTCTGGATAGAATCCTTACAAATTTAAGGATTGTGGCAAAGAATTTAACCAGTGCTCAGGTCTCACTGACCAGCAGACTATTCACCCTGGATAGAAGCCATACAAATGTAATGATTGTGGAAAGGCATTGAGACAGCACTCATGTCTTACTGAACACCAAGTACTCCATATTGGAGAGAAATTTTATAAATGTAAGAAAGGAGGAAAACCCTTCAGTCACTACTCAACTCTTACTAAGCAGCAGCGAATTCCTACTGGAAAGAAGCCGTACAAATGTAAGGATTGTGGGAAAGTATTGAACCAGTGGTCAGGTCTCACTGACCAGCAGACTATTCACCCTGGATAGAAGCCATACAAATGTAATGATTGTGGAAAGGCATTGAGACAGCACTCATGTCTTACTGAACATCAAGTACTCCACACTGGAGAGAAATCTTATAAATGTAAAGAGTGCGGAAAAGCCTTCAGTCACTACTCAACTCTTACTAAGCAGCAGGGAATTAATACTGGATAGAAGCCTTACAAATGTAAGGATTGTAGCAAAGCATTGAGACAGCATTCATGTCTTACTGAACGTCAAGTACTCCATATTGGAGAGAAATTTTATAAATGTAAAGAATGCGGAAAAGCCTTCAGTCACTACTCAACTCTTACTAAGCAGCAGCGAACTCTTACTGGATAGAAGCATTACAAATGTAAGGCTTGTGGGAAAGAATTGAACCAGTGCTCAGGTCTCACTGAGCAGAATATTCACTCTGGATAGAATCCTTACAAATATTAGGATTCTGGCAAAGAATTTAACCAGTACTCAGTTCTCACTGACCAGCAGAAAATTCACAATGGATAGAAGCCTTACAAATGTAAGGTTTGTGGCAAAGCATTGAGACAGCACTCATGTCTTACTGAACATCAAGTAGTCCATATTGGAGAGAAATCTTAAGAATGTAAAGAATGCGGAAGAGCCTTCAGTCACTACTCAACTCTTACTAAGCAGCAGCGAAGTCCTCTTGGATAGAAGCCTTACAAATGTAAGGATTGTGGGAAAGAATAAAACCAGTGCTCAGGTCTCACTGATCAGCAGACTATTCACCCTGGATAGAAGCCTTACAAATGTAAGGATTGTGGCAAATCATTGAGACAGTACTCATGTCTTACTGAACATCAAGTACTCCATATTGGAGAGAAATCATTTAAAGGTAAAGAATGCAGAAAAGTCTTCAGTCACTACTCAACCCTTGCAAAGCAGCAGCGAATTCCTACTGGGTAGAAGCCTTACAAATGTAAGGAGTGTGGCGAAGCATTGAGAGAGCACTCATGTCTTACTGAACATCAAGTACTCCATACTGGATAGAAACCTTACAAATGTAAAGAATGCGGAAAAAGCCTTCAGTCACTACTCAACTCTTACTAAGCAGCAGCGAATTCCTACAGGATAGAAGCCTTACAAATGTAAGGATTGTGGGAAAGAGTTGAACCAGTGCTCAGGTCTCACTGAGCAGAAGAATATTCACTCTGCATAGAATCCTTACAAATATAAGGATTCTGGCAAAGAATTTAACCAGTGCTCAGGTCTCACTGAGCAGAATATTCACTCTGGATAGAATCCTTACAAATATAAGGATTCTGGCAAAGAATTGAACCAGTGCTCAGGTCTCACTGACCAGCAGAACATTCCCAATGGATAGAAGGCTTACAAATGTAAGGACTGTTGTAAAGAATTTAACCAGTGCTCAGGTCTCACTGAGCAGCAGAATATTCACTCTGGATAGAAGCCGTACAAATGTAAGGATTGTGACAAAGAATTTAACCACTGCTCAGGTCTCACTGACCAGCAAAACATTCACAATGGAGAGAATTCTTACAAATATAACGATTGTGGCAAATCATTGAGACAGCACTCATGTCTTACTGAACATCAAGTACTCCATACTGAATAGAAACCTTATAAATGTAAAGAATGCGGAAAAAGCCTTCAGTCACTACTCAACTCTTACTAAGGAGCAGCGAATTCCTACAGGATAGAAGCCACACAAATTTAAGGGTTGTGGGAAAGAATTGAACCAGTGGTCAGGTCTCACTGACCAGCAGACTATTCACCCTGGATAGAAGCCTTACAAATGTAAGTATTGTGGAAAAGCATTGAGACAGTACTCATGTCTTACTGAACATCAAGTACTCCATACGGGAGAGAAATCATATAAATTTAAAGACTGCAGAAAAGTCCTCAGTTACTACTCAACCCTTAATAAGCATCAGCGAATTCCTACTGGATAGAAGCCTTACAAATGTAAGGATTGTGGCTAAGCATTCAGACAGCACTCATGTCTTACTGAACATCAAGTACTCCACACTGGAGAGAAATCTTATAAATGTAAAGAATGCGGAAAATCCTTCAGTCACTACTCAAGTCTTACTAAGCAGCAGCGAATTCCTACAGGATAGAAGCCTTACAAATGTAAGGATTGTGGGAAAAAATTGAACCAGTGCTCAGGTCTCACTGACCAGAGGATATTCACTCTGGATAGAATCCTTACAAATGTAAGGATTGTGGCAAAGAATTTAACCAGTGGTCAGGTCTCACTGACCAGCAGACTATTCACCCTGGATAGAAGCCATACAAATGTAATGATTGTGGAAAGGCATTGAGACAGCACTCATGTCTTACTGAACACCAAGTACTCCATATTGGAGAGAAATCTTATAAATGTAAAAAAGGCGGAAAAACCTTCAGTCGCTACTCAACTCTTACTAAGCAGCAGCGAATTCCTACTGGAAAGAAGCCGTACAAATGTAAGGATTGTGGGAAAGAATTGAACCAGTGGTCAGGTCTCACTGACCAGCAGACTATTCACCCTGGATAGAAGCCTTACAAATGTAAGTATTGTTGCAAAGCATTGAGACAGTACTCATGTCTTACTGAACATCAAGTACTCCATATTGGAGAGAAATCATATAAATGTAAAGAATGCGGAAAACCCTTCAGTCACTACTCAACCCTTAATAAGCATCAGCGAATTCCTACTGGATAGAAGCCTTAAAAAGGTAAGGATTGTGGCAAAGCATTGAGACAGCACTCTTGTCTTACTGAACATCAAGTACTCCACACTGGAGAGAAATCTTATAAATGTAAAGAGTGTGGAAAAGCCTTCAGTCACTACTCAACTCTTACTAAGCAGCAGGGAATTAATACTGGATAGAAGCCTTACAAATGTAAGGATTGTAGCAAAGCATTGAGACAGCATTCATGTCTTACTAAACATCAAGTAGTCCATATTGGAAAGAAATCTTATAAATGTAAATAATGCGGAAAAGCCTTCAGTCACTACTCAACTCTTACTAAGCAGCAGCGAATTCCTACTGGATAGAAGCCTTACAAATGTAAGGATTGTGGGAAAGAATCGAAACAGTGCACAGGTCTCAATGACCAGCAGACTATTCACCCTGGATAGAAACCTTACAAATGTAAGGATTGTGGCAAAGCATTGAGACAGCACTCATGTCTTACTGAACGTCAAGTACTCCATATTGGAGAGAAATTTTATAAATGTAAAGAATGCGGAAAAGCCTTCAGTCACTACTCAACTCTTACTAAGCAGCAGCGAACTCCTACTGGATAGAAGCCTTACAAATGTAAGGCTTGTGGGAAAGAATTGAACCAGTGCTCAGGTCTCACTGAGCAGAATATTCACTCTGGATAGAATCCTTACAAATATAAGGATTCTGGCAAAGAATTTAACCAGTACTCAGGTCTCACTGACCAGCAGAAGATTCACAATGGATAGAAGGCTTACAAATGTAAGGACTGTTGTAAAGAATTTAACCAGTGCTCAGGTCTCACTGAGCAGCAGAATATTCACTCTGGGTAGAAGCCGTACAAATGTAAGGATTGTGGCAAAGAATTTAACCACTGCTCAGGTCTCACTGACCAGCAAAACATTCACAATGGAGAGAATTCTTACAAATGTAACGATTGTGGCAAAGCATTGAGACAGCACTCATGTCTTACTGAATATCAAGTACTCCATTCTGGATAGAAACCTTATAAATGTAAAGAATGCGGAAAAAGCCTTCAGTCACTACTCAACTCTTACTAAGCAGCAGCGAATTCCTACAGGATAGAAGCCACACAAATTTAAGGCTTGTGGGAAAGAATTGAACCAGTGGTCAGGTCTCACTGACCAGCAGACTATTCACCCTGGATAGAAGCCTTACAAATGTAAGTATTGTGGAAAAGCATTGAGACAGTACTCATGTCTTACTGAACATCAAGTACTCCATACTGGAGAGAAATCATATAAATTTAAAGACTGCAGAAAAGTCCTCAGTCACTACTCAACCCTTAATAAGCATCAGCGAATTCCTACTGGATAGAAGCCTTACAAATGTAAGGATTGTGGCAAAGCATTGAGACAGCACTCATGTCTTACTGAACATGAAGTACTCCACACTGGAGAGAAATCTTATAAATGTAAAGAATGCGGAAAATCCTTCAGTCACTACTCAACTCTTACTAAGCAGCAGCGAATTCCTACTGGATAGAAGCCTTACAAATGTAAGGATTGTGGCAAAGAATTGAACCAGTGCTCAGGTCTCACTGACCAGCAGACTATTCACCCTGGATAGAAGCCTTACAAATGTAAGGATGGTGGCAAATCATTGTGACAGCACTCATGTCTTACAGAACATCAAGTACTCCATATTGGAGTGAAAGCTTATAAATGTAAAGAATGCGGAAAAGCCTTCAGTCACTACTCAACTCTTACTAAGCAGCAGCGAATTCCGACTGGATAGAATCCTTCCAAATGTAAGGATTGTGGGAAAGAATTAAACCAGTGCTCAGGTCTCACTGAGCAGCGGAATATTCACTCTGGATAGAAGCCTTACAAATATAATGATTCTGGCAAAGTATTTAACCAGTGCTCAGGTCTCACTGAACAGTAGAACTTTCACAATGCATAGAAGACTTACCAATGTAAGGATTGTGGCAAAGCATTGAGACAGCACTGATGTCTTACTGAACATCAAGTAGTCCATATTGGAGAAAAATCTTATAAATGTAAAGAATGCGGAAAAGCCTTCAGTCACTACTCAACTCTTACTAAGCAGCAGCGTATTCCTACAGGATAGAAGCGTTACAAATGTAAGGATTGTGCCAAAGAATTGAACCAGTGCTCAGGTCTCACTGACCATCAGACTATTCACCCTGGATAGAAGCCTTACAAATGTAAGGATTGTGGCAAAGCATTGAGACAGCACTCATGTCTTACTGAACATCAAGTAGTCCATAGTGGAGAGAAGCCTTATAAATGTAAAGAATGCGGAAAAGCCTTCAGTCACTACTCAAGTCTTATTCAACACCAGCGAATTCATACTGGAGAAAAACCTTACAAATGTAAAGAATGTGGAAAAGCCTTTATCAAGAATTCACATCTACTCAACATTAGAGTATTCATACTGGAAGAAATACCTTATAACTGTAAGGAAAGTGGCAAAGGCTTTAATCAGAGCTCTCACCTTACCTAATATTTGAAAACACATGCTGTAGAGATATTCTAGTAATAAAATAAGTGATGGAAGAGATTTGTCCTAAACATACACTTAGAAAATACAGGACCCTTTATTTTAAGAAAGATAAGAATTGACATAAAACAATGTAGGAAATTATTTAATGACAGTTAAATCTAAATATATACCAGCTACTGCACACTAGCAAAAGTGATTTTTTGTCAGTCGTGTCCAACTCTGCAACCCCAGGGACTGTGTCCATTGAATTCTCCAGGCCAGATTACTGGAGTGGGAGGTGGATTCTTTACCAACTGAGCTTTCAGGGAAGCCTGCACACTAGAAAGCATTTCATCAATTCTGTTCTTTTGAAGTTCTCTTCAGAAGTATTGTAGACAGTAATCCATAGTTAAAACATAGAAAATTGATATGTTAGTATGGATCACAAGATGAAGGGTTGGTATTTAGAAATGTACAATTATTAGCAATTTATCTTTGTTTATATTGACACGATTTGTGATTATTTGAAAACCAAGATATGTTATTGAACTCTAAAGTTATTCCATGCTGCTATGCTTCATTTTTAGTGTGTATGCAAAGTTATGTTTTTGATGATTGAAGACAAGGCCTTCTATCCCAGAGAGAAATCATTTATATTTATTCTTCTAAGGACACAGTGATGTAGCATGTACACTGAACATTTAAATGGAGGTGTTAGTCATTCTTGTCAAACATCCCTATAGGTCACCATGAAGTAAGTGTTCAGGGAGTAATTCCACATATTAAAGTAAGATGCACATTTTCAATAGTTATGTCACTTGCATTTTAAGGAAAATACAATGACATTTCACTGAACTTTTGATGTATCTTTATAATATCAACAGATGTTATGAATATTAGTTGACATGTTTCAAATAAAGATACCTCTGATACCCTAGAAATGTATGGAAACCCTGCTCAGAAAAGGCATGTAATTAGTGTACATCTTGTTTCATTCGTAATTGATTAGCCTCCATTTTGTAACCGTAGAAATCACAGTTCTGAGATCATTGTATCAGAGGAGTGAATATCGTTGTTTATGCTTGTAATCTGTATTTAATCAGTTACACAGTGGATTGGAAAAGGTTTTATTCTTTCTATGTGTGATAATACATGTTAATAAAACTGATGGATTCTTGTGATAAAGCCCCCCCCCCAAAAAAAAACCCAATCAGGCTTTTTATAGTAACTGACAAGCTGATTCCAAAATTCATTTGGAAATATAAAATATGAATTAGATCATGCACAATTGTGGGAGTAGCTGGGGAAGTAAAGGTACGGAAGGGGAAGCTGGAAGATCAGAGAAGTCACTAAACCAGTGTTTTTGAAACACTGGCATGGGTGGATAAGTCAGTGCTTCCAAGAAAATCTGAGAAGCCAGGCACATTCAGCTGCTTAAGTAAGACTGTGAAAGGGGAGCTGATGAGGAAGTCTATGAAGAGCTGCTGTCTTTGTGGGCTGCAGCGAGGCATTGAGTGGCAGACTGAAGGCCACTGTAGGTCAGCAGGGCTGGGAGACAAGTGAAAGTTGCTCAGTCTTGTCTGACTTTTTGCCAGACCATGGACTATACTGGTCCATGAAGTTCTCCAGGCCAGAATACTGGAGTGGGTAGCTGTTCCCTTCTCCAGGGAATCTTCCCAACCCAGGGATTGAACCTGGGGTCTTCTGCATTACAGGCAGATTCTTTACCAGCTGAGTTACCAGAGAAGGCCTGGCTGGGAGATAGAAAGGGCTGAATACAGAGTGGAAGAGAGTGAAGAAATGTTAACACCTAGGTATCTCTGCATTTGTCCTTCTCTGAATCTAATCTCAAATTTTTGGAGTAATTGTTGCTCCTTCATTTTGACCTCCCAAATCTCATGCAATTTCTACTTTCGGCTGACTCTAACTTGGAATCACAAAGGACTCTTGAAAACACATTTCTCAGTATAACCTAGACAACAATAGAGTAATGAAGCCCAATAGCCTAATATTTTTTTCTACTGGAAAAATTTTGTGGTGAAGTAACACCACCGAGTTCAGAAATCCCTTCAAATTTGCTCAGTTGTTCTCCTTAAATTCACTTCTAAATAACACCACAGGTAATAATGACCTCCTTGTCACAAAATCCAAGAACCAGTTTCCATCATCATGTGAATTGATCTTTAGTCTGGAAATTTCCTCCACTGAAACCTTTCTTGGAAACACTCTGTTGTCTGTGAGTCAGTTTCTCATCTGGTATGTTTTCTTCTCTCTGGCTGCTCCTTCCCATTATCCTCTATACATGAATCTTTCTTGGCCTGGCCCTCAAAATGTGGTAACAAGCCTTGGTCCTTGGCCTGCTTTTCCTGTCACTCTAAACATTTTCTTTAGGTAGTTGGAGACTAAGACACCACAGATAAAGCCCTCAAATTCTGCCCAATCATAGAGAATGGTAGGGGGACCTTGGCAGACTCAGGAAGTGGTGTCTATCTAGTATTCATCAAGAACTCCCCACGCTTTATATAGAAAAATGCATTATTTTGAGTAATTGTGTACCCCCAAAGATATGTTGAGGGGCTTCCCCGGTGGCTCAGCAGTAGATTCCACCTGCAATGCAGAAGACGCAGGTTCGATCCCTGGGTCGGGATGATCCCCTGGAGGAGGAAATGGCAACCCACTCCAGTATTCTTGTCTGGAGAATCCTGTAGACAGAGGAGCCTCGTGGGCTACAGTCCATAGGGTACGCAAAGAGTTGGACACAACTGAAGTGACTTATCAGTAGCAGCAGCAAATGTATGTTGAAGTCCTAACTGCCAGTACCTCAGAATGTGAACTCACTTGATAATAGTCTTTACAGAAGTAATCAAGTTAAAATGAGGTCATTAGTGTGGGCCTAAGCCAGTATGACTGTGTTCTTATAAAAAAGGGAAAGTTAGACAGAGACAGACAGACATGCAGAGGGAACACGACGTGGAGACACTCAGGAAGAAAATGGCTTTGTGACTGGAGTGATGCATCCGCAAGTCAAAGAATACTTGAGACTACCAGAAGCTAGGAGAGAAGCAGGAAACAAGTCCTTCTCTAGTGCCTTCAGAGAAAGTGTGGCCCTCCTGACACCTTGATTTCAGACTTCTGGCCTCACAACACATTTCTGTTGAAGCCAGTTTGTGGAACTATATTATAATAGCCCTAGAAAGTTTATACTCACCTCACGTTGAAACTATGAGATATGTACTACTGTGAATATCCTTTACAGCTGAATAAATCAGTACACAGAGATTACTAACTTGCTCAAGGTCACAGAGTTGGTAACTGGTAGAGTCAGAATTGAAACCCTAGCCATTGGTTCCTGAGCCTATCTACACAGCCATTATGAAAACTGCCTCTTAATATTTTGAACAGCATTGCTAAGTTGAAAAAGGGGTGTACAAATAAATCTTAATATGCAAATAGCTGAATAAGTTATTGCATATCCACCCTGCAAACTATGATGCAATTATTCAAAAAAGTTATTATTCAGTAATAAAGCAAGCAGAGATAATTGTGTGACATGATCCCATATTCGAAAGTCAAGGAAGAAAACAATCCTTATATAGCTTCTATCTGATTATAAGCATGTAACATGCTTATCTATATATAATTTATATGAGCACAAATTAAAACATGAAAGCATTCATAGTAGTTAATTAGTATTAGTTATCTGTTCTGGATAAACAGTGGAGGAAAGTCAGTAAATAATAAATGTATCAGATAGCTTTTTCTGGGTAACAAGCCTCCCAAAACTTAGTGGCTTAAAACAATAAACATTTTAATCAATGACTCTGTGAGTTATCTGGGATCAGTGGGGTCAATGGCAGACCTTTTCTAGTCTAAAAACAGGCTGTCTTAAAATTCAACAGCTTAAAACATTTACTCTCTTGTGGTTTCTGTGGGTCAGGAATTCAGGCGAGGCTCAGAAGTGTGCCTTTGGCTGAAGGTCTTTCATGAAGTTGCAAAGTTCAGCTAAGGCTGTGGTCATATTTGAAGACCAGATTGGGAGAATATGCTCCCAAACTCACCCACATGGGTCTTTCCATAGAGCTGCCTCATGCTTCCCCTAAGGTGAACCAAATGAGAGTGAGAGCATCCAAAATGGAAGCCCCAGTCTTTCTGTAACCTAATCTTGAAGGTGACATCCCATTACCTCTGCCTTATTCTATTCACTAGAACCAAGTCATTAACCTGGTGCAAACTCATCGGAACAGAATTATACAAAGGTATAGATACCAAGAGGTGGAGATCATGATGCAAGGTTGTCCCAGAGGCTGCTGACCACAGCTGGCTTGACCATGGTTACATGGATAGAATGGCTTCATTCACATATCTTGCAGGTGAAATCTAGTCAGTTTAGGGTACTTCAATTGGGATGGCTCATCTCTGCTCCACTGCTGCTCCATAAGGTCTCTCCATAGCATAACTCAGGCTTTTCCACACTTGGGCTCAGGATTTCAAAGAGCAGCAATAGCGGGCAAACCTCAATGTGCAAGTACTTCTCAAGTCTCTGCTAGTGTCATATTTGCTAATATCCCGTTGACCAAAGAAATGGCCAAATCCAGTTTCAAGGGCTGGAGAAATGGACTCTACCTCTTGGGTAAAG
This sequence comes from Muntiacus reevesi, assembly GCF_963930625.1. Lineage (NCBI taxonomy): Eukaryota > Metazoa > Chordata > Mammalia > Artiodactyla > Cervidae > Muntiacus > Muntiacus reevesi. The sequence goes on along the minus strand of NC_089271.1, from coordinate 51,539,265 downwards.
TGGTAAAGTCATGTGGAAAGGGGGCATATATTCTGATAGTAGCGGCCAAAGGAGACCATCCAGACTTCTGGATTCTGGCTAAAATGCAGACACTTGGAAAGAGCTTAGCTCCCATTCTTACAATTAGAAAAAATCCTGGTAATCTACAAAATCATAACTTTCCTTGAATTCATCAGGGAGCTAATGTAATAAGGGAACAACTTAGTTTGATATATAAGACAAATGCCTCAAAGAAGGCAGGAAGTTATCACTGGGTTATCTGTGGCAGAGCAGGAAAGAAGATGGGTCCACCACACCAGAAATAAGAATTCAGCAAGAATCTTAAATACAGTTCTAAAAGTTTAGTGTGGGATAGTTTGAGGATATCAGAGCTCTGAGAGCTGGGCACATAGGCCCCCACTTGCAGGTTCTTCTCCATAGACCTCCACTGGCTGCTCATAAGAAACATCAGGGGTAGGGTGGGAGACTGGAGAAAGCCTCTCTCAGTGGTGTAGGCCTTTAGGGGCACAGCTGCTGATACAGAAATGGCCAAAGCCCTGATGGGACCCTACTCCCTCACAGAATAAAAACCTTAAGCCACTGGGTGAAGTGCAGCAAACCTTGCTGCCCCCAAGACATAGTTAAAAGATCTACTGTAGTTAGAGGAAAGGAAAAGGAAAGGACAGGAAACCTCCCTATGTTCAGACCATTTAAAGCCTTATATTAATACTAATGGGAAGGGCAGGATCACTGAAAAAGCTTCACCTTCCAAGATCTAGGGATATAGGGCCTGTCTAAGACTGAGGCTGGTCCCAGACAACTCCTGCCCTCCCACTTATCAGGTCACCAAGACCCAGGTAATAATAAAAGTCTGCTACTAAAGGAGAGGCAAGAGGTAGAGAGAGAGACTCTCCATGTGTAAGCACATTAAGAAAGACCTAAAGGCAAGGGTGGTGCAGTAATACCGAGATAAATTATCTGGAAAATCAGTGCCTACTGGAAGCACAAGGGAACACTAGAGAAATTTGAAGTCATTGATACATTGCAGGTAAAGAGAGCAATAACAACACCTAAACACCAGAACAAATCCTGACTAGCTGGCCTCAATTCCCCTATGGCAATGATCTATAAGGAAAGTAACATATCTACTCCCAGGAATTAAATATTCACCTCAGTTTCTACTATCCTACATATAACATCTGGCATTCAGCCAAATATTACATGCAAAACAGCAAGAATAAACAATCCACTGTCAAGAGACAAAGCAATCAGCAGATCCAGGTTCAGTTGATCTAGTTGTTGAAACTGTCAAACAAGGAGTTTAAAATAACAATGATTAGTATGTTATAAAGGGTACTGGAAAATGTAAACAACAGGTATGAACATGTGGGGAATTTCAGCAGAGATGAAAACTCTTTCAAATTCAAATGGACAATCTAGAAATAAAAAGAAAACATAGCTGAGATAAAGACTACCTTCAATGGGTTCATCAGTAGATCTGACAAGAGCCAGGGTAGAGGTTAAAATCAGTGACCTTGAAGATGGGTTAATAGAAATTATTCCAACTGAAACACAAAGCAAAATAATGACTGAAAACAGATATACATATAGGGATGGAAAATTGTAGAATTTTCTATCAAAGTCTCTCTTCCGATAATAAATTATTTACATTATCACACCAGGCAAAATATATTCACCCCCATTCCAAGACCTCCAAACATTTATCCCAAATTAAAACATCAGGCTCAAATCCAAGACCTTAAGACTTCTATATCAGATTCAGATATGGCTGAGGCTCCTTGGGTGCAGATTCTCAGTTTTTTTTATCCAGAGACCTGTGAACTAAATGACAAGTTATATGACCACCTCCCAAACCCAACGCACACATACTCACACACGTGCATACACATAAATATAAATACAATAGTGAGATAGGGACAGGATAACTGTAACAGATACTTCCATTCAAAAAGGGAAGGAAAAAGAGACATATATCAATCACTGTTCAATAATAATTCTGAAATCCCACAGAGCAAATACTGTCAGGTCTCTCTGCTCCAGGGGCAAAAAATGTTTCTTGTTTAGGTCATAGTTCTGCCTGGGAATGGCTTCCCAGTCCATTTTAGTACACTGTTCTTGGATCTTCTCTCTGAGACGGCCTTCTTTCCCCATAAGAAATGGCCCATGTTTGCAGCTGAGTAACTTTCACAGCTTGCTTCCTGTTCACAGAAGTTAAGAGAGAGGAGTCCATTTTTCACTTTGGACTTTTTCAGTCTTTTTAAGTCCAACCTGGAGGTAGTTTTGTTGGTAAAAGTCTTAAAAATGTTGCAAGTTTTCTATGAATCTGGTTTGTATTTACTGTATGTCCCAAACGCAACATCATCAACAATTCTTTTTAAGATGGGCCCCTCTCTACTTTGAACAGTGAGTGAGTCAGGCTATTGGGACACTGTTGACAAGTTTTTAGGAGATGTTTAGCTTAGCTGACAGGGTCTCCCAAACACCAACTTAAAATATTTTACACATTTTATCAAAGGGTCTTAGAGCCATATCTATGATTTGATCTCTATTCTGGAGGTCACTTTTTCACCTTGAGAATATTTTGATGGCTGGAGAGATTGGAGATGTGAGGCAGTTATTTTCCAACTCAGCCAAGTCGTGGTTTTTTGGGTGTTTCTTCTGAACTCTGATTGCAAATGGAACAGTTATATTCTGGAGGTCACTTTTTCACCTTGAGAATATTTTGATGGTTGGAGAGATTGGAGATGTGAGGCAGTTAAATTTCCAACTCAGTCAAGTCCTGTTTTTTTGGGTGTTTCTTCTGAACTCTGATTGCAAATGGAACAGTTATTTACTTAGTTCATATTTTTCTTTCTGCATTTTATCATATGCAGCTAAAAGAAGCAAACAGATACTTCAGCATTCTGTTGGAAATCTCTTTAGCCTGATCCACAAGTTCATTTGGTATATTCTCTATCTTTCCACAGAGTATGGTAGCTGTTTTGCTATTTTTTCCCTCGTTAGACAACATGGACTGCCATCTTCTGCAGACTTTCTTAACAGTTTTCCTCATTGCTTTTCCAGTCTCCACCTGCTGCCCAGGCCCAAAGCTGATGCCACATGTTTTATATTTTGATACAACACCCCGAGTAGGTGTACACTTTTATGTATTACTCAGCATTTGCTGTGTAACAGACTACCCCAAACTTAGTAGCTTAAAACAATAATCATTTTATCTATCTCATAATTCTCCAGGTTGGTTGGGATGACTAGTGTGGCTCTTCTGGTGTGGGCTGGCATGGCTGGGGCTGGAGGTTGAAGAAGGCCTTACTCCCACGTCTGGCATTTGGTCTAAGGGGCTTCATCTGGGTTGGTTCATCTCTGTTCCACGTGGTTTCACATCCCTTAGTAATCTGAGCTTCTTCACATGAAGGTCTCAGAATTCCAAAGAGCGGCAAGAAAGGGTAAGTCTCAAGGCAGGCTTTTCACACCTCTCCAGCATCTTCTTGAATCTCTTTGTTAATATATATTGCCCCAAGCAATTCACATGGCCAAACTCAGAGTCAAGGAGTAGAGAGAGAACTCTGCCTCTTAATAAGAGAAGCAACAGTAATATTACAAACAGGGATGCATAAAAGGATGGGAGAGAGCTGTGGTTATTTTTGCATTGTACCACAATGAAGGAAGATAAAAATATGATGTCATGGATATCAACATATATGACATGATTATATTTACGTGTTTGTGTAAAATTATATCAGCAGACAAGTGTATGTATAAAACCTTAATGACTTTAAAACTGTGGATTCACATGAGCAAAATATTCAGTAGCAAACATATTTGATAGACACAAATACATTAAATAAAAAAAAAATTTCAACTCAATTATTCCTCCTATTGTGCAATGTGTTTTGCTACAAACAGATCTGAGAGCAGGTCTACACATCAAATATATTATTTTGTTGTCCTACTTTTCATTTTTTGTCACTTTAAATTGCTTAATACAACACAATAAACATTACTGTCATTAATTTTTCATACTCTATCTATAAAGAATTTGGTAATAATTTGCCTTATAATACTTTCTACAGGAAGGTTTTTCCTAATATCTCAAACTGATAACATTTTCCCCAGTATGAATTCAATTATATTTTGTGAGGCTGTGCAAATATGGAAATTCCTCATCATTCAATGCATTCTTAGAGGTTCTCTTCTGAATAATTTTTCTCATCTCAGGTGAAAGAGCCTGACAAATTCTTATTAATATGCAATGCAGTCAATATATGATCTGTCTTGGTTGAATTTTATAATACACACTTAGACCTGACTTCTGTAATAAGGCTTTCTCATTTTCAAGAAACAGGGTTACTTTCATGTATGAATATTGCGATGCATACTCAGAACTGATTTCTGAGTGAAGCCTTTTCCACAGTCACTACATTTATAGGGTTTATCTCCAGTATGAATTGTCTGGTGTTTATTGAAATTTGATCTGTCTGTGAAAGCTTTCCCACATTCTGCACATATATATGGTTTCTCTCCTGTGTGAATTCGCTGATGTACTTTGAGGTGTGGTTTCTTTGAGAAGGATTTGTCACAGTCAGAACATTTATAAGGCTTCTCTGTAGTATGGATTCTCTGATGTGTAAGTAACTCTGACTTCTGGATGAAGGCCCTCCCACAATCAGCACAAACAAAGGGTTTCTCTCGAGTATGAATAGTCTGGTGTTTGTTGAAATTTGATCTATCCGTGAAGGCTTTCCCACATTCAGCACATATATAAGACTTCTCTCCAGTGTGAGATTTCTGGTGAGTATTCAGATTTGACCTGTTGGTAAAAGCCTTACCACAGTCAGTACATATGTAGGGTTTCTCTCCTGTGTGAATTCGCTTATGCATCTGGAGTTGTGACTTAGAAGGGAAAGATTTCCCACAGTCACTGCATTCATAAGGCTTCTCTCCAGTATGAATTCTTTGATGTGCAATCAAGTGTGCCTTTTGGATGAAGGCCTGACCACATTCAGTACATATGTAGGATCTCTCTCCTGAGTGAATTCTCTGATGCATTCTGAGTGTTGATTTTTGGGTAAAGGCTTTCCCACACTCACTGCACTTATGGTGTCTCTCTCCAGTATGAATTTTCTGATGTACATTTAGGGCTGAGTTCAGGGAGAAGCCTTTCCCACATTCACTGCATTCATAAAGTTTTTCTCCAGTATGGGTTGTCTGATGCCTTAGGAGAGATGACACTTGGAAAAATGATTTTCCACATTCATGACATTTATAGGGTTTTTCTCTAGTATGAATTTTCTCATGCATAATTAATTCTGAATTCTGGATGAATGCCTTTCCACACTCAGAACATATATATAGCTTTTCATCTCTATGAACTCTCAAATAAATACTGAGTAGTGGCTTCTGTGTAAAAACATTTACACATTTCCTAAGTTCATGAGGTTTATCCATAGTATGAATTCTCTGAGGTGCAAAGAGTTGTGACCTCTGGGTGAAGATCTTCCCAAGTTCAGTACACATATTTGCTTTCTCCCCAACAGGAAATTTCAGATTGTGACGGAGTGCTTGTTTGAAGCCAAAGACTTTTCCACACTGATTGCTGCCACAGAATTTCACTCCAGTATGTGTATTTTCATGGTTAGTATAAGAAGAGCTCTGGGTGAAAACTTGACTGTGTCCAATAATTTTATCAAAGTTCTTTGTTGCATTGCTTTCACTATGAATATGTACATCTAAATCATGCTTTAAATTCTTCCCAAATGAGCTACATTTATGGGGTCTTTTCTGTGAAGGAATACAATTTGGGCCTGGATGAATAAATTTTCCACTGTTTTTATATTCATAATCCCACTCTGTATTCAACATTTTCTTATTGGTGAAAGCAGCATGACTCAGAGGTTTGTTCTGCTTTTCCTGGTAGCTTTTTATCTGTTCAGCATCTTGGCACAGTACTTCTAAAATGGAATACAATGAATCATCTTTTGCATCTTCACCTTCCATTTCACCATGAAATGAAACTTTTCCAGAAATTCTTTTTTGTAAGGTTTTAATCCCAAATTTTCCATCTAAAAAGAGAAAAAAAGTAAAATGACACAAAGAATACATAGCAGAAGATTAAGAGGTACACTTAGGTTAATCTAAATTGGTCACAGAGAAACAGTAAATCTGATGATGATGAGGATGACAATGATGACAATCAACAGAAAATAAATAAGTAGCACTTATTATGTGCCAAGCTCTTACATTATTTGGTGGTACTGGCATTGTTCTACAAAATATATACATATGAACTCAGTCCTTTCAAAAGCCTTATGAAGTATCTTATCCACCACTGTAGATAAGGAAAGTGAAGTTCAGAATAATTACACATATATTCAGTATTGGAGATTGGAGTTCAACATAAGCAATCTAGCTCTATTTTGGTAGGGGATATCAAGTAAGGTGGACTGAAGATTAAACAGAGAAGGGTTTTAAGGGGAAACATCTGTGGAGAGCCTAGGCTTGAATGGGTAACTCCGAGTCTAAGTCCTCACTAGCTTTCCATTCTAAATCCTCACTAATCTCACTGCTTCTTGCTTATCAGCATCAATATCAAATTAATGTGATAAAAATAGTTAAGTTTGCTAAGAGTAGATCCTACAAGTTCTCATCACAAAGAAAACCTTTTCCTTTTCATTTTTGTATCTATATAATGTGATGTTAACTAAACTTACTGTGGCAATCATTTCACAATATAAGTATGTCAAGTTATTATGCTGTACACCTTAAACTTATACAATGCTGTATGTCAATTATATCTCAATAAAACTAAAAAATTATTTTATTCATGTTTATAGGAAAAATACTGTGGTCATAGCCATTTTGACCTATACAAACAATAAATGGATGTCTATACTCCAACTCTCCATCCAAGTATAACTGGTTCCTTGGAAATAAAATTAAATATATTTAATAAGAAGTACAAAATGAGAGTGATGAAAAGCCATTTGTGGTAGAATGAAAGCTGACCACTATAATCTGTTTCACCATTCTTTTGCATTAATGGATTAGTAACCAGGAATATGGCTGCCCAGTCATATAACATTTCTCAGCCTCCTTTGAAAATTGTGACCAGGTGACAATGTTCTCCACAGAATATGAGAGAAAACGTTGGGTGCCACCTTCAAACCAAAGCATTGAAACAGTAGGCATATTTCCTCTATACCTTCTACCTTCATGCTTACTATAAAACCTGGATTTGACAGCAACATGGATTCAAACATGCAGATGCCACAAAAATTTAAGAGATGGTGGAGCTGAGTAATGGATTCATGAATAAGCAGAAGCAGCGAGGTTAACCAATGGCCTGTGATATTAGAGACTTTATATGTAAGAAATAAGATTCTATACTTAAGTCATTATAATAATGACTGTCTTTATTACTGTTAACTAACACAATTAATACACTATTCTTGCCAAGAGTGAATCACAGATTTTCCATTACCAATACAGTTCATGAGACATATTATATTCTCAATAATAACTGAAAAATGGAAGAATTGTACGCTATCTCATCAGCAAGAGATTTTAGATATTGAGAATGCTCTGAGTCATCAAATCCAGTTTTCCCCTGTTAGTCAGTTAGATACTGTACTCTGAATATATGTTCAGTCCAAAAATCTCATCCTCTTATTCTTAAGTTGCATTGAATTCTCATATATTTGGCTTTAATTTATTTGGAAGTTACTAACCCTTGGATTCCTAGGCTAGATTTCAGACGTGGTTTTACTTTTCACTTTATTAAACACTTAAATGTATATAAAATGTCTAAGCTGTAAATAAAACATAACTTCTAAACCATTGCTGTACTGGACAACAGTTAGATCACCAGTACCAATATTCATCATAAAAATTTGCTTCTGCAGTGAAAAGCTTCCTGAGTCCTTTACTGAGCCCACAGATTCAGTGAACCGTACAGAAATGGAGAGTCATCTGTTTAGAAAGAGCTGAGCATGCAAGCTAGCATTCTCACTGCCACTCAAAAAAATGGCTCACAAAAGTCCAGTTTATTCTCAAATAAAAGGAAAGGTTAATATCCTCTTCCTCCATTCCTGCTTTTATCTTTTGTGCCATTTAAAAATCTTTGTGTGCTTAATTAAATGGTTTTGCTGTTGCTGTTTAGTCGTTAGGTTGTGTCCGACTCTTTGTAACTCCATGGACCATAGCACATCAGGCTCCTCTGTGTTCCACTATCTTCCAGAGTTTCCTCAAATTCACGTCCGTTAAGGCAGTGATGCTGTCTAACCATCTCATCCTCTGCTGCCCACTTCTCCTCTTGCCTTCAATCTTTTTCAGCATGAGGGTCTTTTCCAATGAGTTGGCTCTTCACATCAGGTGGCCAAAGTATTGGAGCTCCAGCTTCAGCAACACTCCTTCCAATGAATATTCAGGACTGATCTCCTTTAGGAGTGACTGGTTGATCTCCTTGCAGTCCAGGGGATGCTCAAGAGTCTTCTCCAGTATAATTCAAAAGCATTAATTCTTCAATGCTCAGCCTTCTTTATGTTCCAACTCTCACATCCATACATGTCTACTGGACCATAGCTTTGACTATATGAACCTTTGTCAGCAAAATAATGTCTCTCTGTTTTAATACTCTGCCTGGATTTGTCATAGGTTTTCTTCTAAGGAGCAAGTGTCCTTTAATTTTGTGGCTGCAGTCACCATTCACAGTGATTTTGGATATCAAGAAAATAAAATCTGCCACTGTTTCTAATTTTTCCCCTTCTATTTGCCATGAAGTGATGGGACCAGATGTCATGATCTTAGTTTATTTTTTTTTAATGCTGAATTTCAAGTCAGCTTTTTCACTCTCCTCTTTCACTTTCATCAAGAGGCTCTTTAGTTCCTCTTCACCATCTGCCATTAGAGTGGTATCATCTGCATATCTGAGATTGCTGATATTTCTCCCAGCAATCTTGATTCCAACTTGTGATTCATCCCGGTTGGCATTTTGCATAATGTACTCTACATATAAGTTAAATAAGTAGGGTGACAATATACAGCCTTGTTATACTCCTTTCCTAATTTTGAACCAGTCCATTGTCCCATGGCTGGTTCTAACTATTGCTTCTTGACCTACACACAGGTCTCTCAGGAGACAAGTAAGGTGGTCTGGTATTCCCATCTCTTTAAGAATTTTCCACAGTTTGTTGTGATCCATAGTCAATGGCTTTAGTGCAGTCAATGAAGCAGGTGTTTCTCTGGAATTCCCTTGCTTTCTCTATGATTCAACGAATGTTGGTAATTTGATCTCTGGTTCCTCTGCCTCTTTGAAACCCAGCTTGTACATCTGGAAGTTCTCGATTCATGTACTGTTGAAGCCTAGCTTGAAGGATTTTGAGCATAACCTTGCTAGCATGTGAAATGAGTGCAACTGTACAGTGGTTTGAACATACTTTGGCATTGCCCTTTTTTGGGATTGGAATGAAAACACCTTTTCCAGTCCTGTGGCCAATGCTGAATTTCCCAAGTTTGCTGACATATTGAGTGCGGCACTTTAACAACATCATGTTTTTGACAATTATGATAATGCTGATACGAACATTCCTGTACATTTATTTTAGTGGATGTATGTGCTCAGTTCAGTCGCTCAGTCGTGTCTGACTCTTTGCAGTCCCATGGACTGCAGCATGCCAGGCCTCCCTGTCCATCACCAACTCCCAGAGCTTACTCAAACTCATGTCCATCGAGTCAGTGATGCCATCAAACTATTTCATCCTCTGCTGTCCCCTTCTCTGCCCACTTTCAATCTTTCCTAGCATCAGGATCTTTTCCAGTGAGTCAGTTCTTCATATCAGGTGACCAAAGTATTGGAGTTTCAGCTTCAGCATCAGTCCTTCCAATGAATATTCAGGACTGATTTCCTTTAGGATTGACTGGTTTGATCTCCTTACAATCCAAGGGACTTACAAGAGTCTTCTCCAATACCACAGTTCAAAAAGATCAATTCTTTGGTGCTCAGCTTTCTTTATAGTCCAACACTCACATCCTTACATGACTACTGGAAAAACCATAGCGTTGACTAGATGGAGCTTTGGTGGCAAAGTAATGTCTCTGCTTTTTTTTTTGTTTTTTGGTCTTGTTTTATTTTGTTCTCCACTTTTTTTTTTCATTTATTAGTTGGAGGCTAATTACTTTACAATATTGTAGTGGTTTTTGTCATACATTGACATGAATCAGCCATGGATTTACATGTACTCCCCATCCCGATCCCTCCTCCCACCTCCCTCTCTACCCAATCCCTCTGGGTCTTCCCAGTGCACCAGGCCCGAGCACTTGTCTCGTGCATCCAACCTGGGCTGGTGATCTGTTTCACCCTAGATAATATACATGTTTCGATGCTGTTCTCTCGCAACATCCCACCCTCGCCTTCTCCCACAGAGTCCAAAAGTCTGTTCTGTACATCTGGAGCCCATTATACAGAGTGAAGTAAGCCAGAAAGATAAAGACCATTACAGTATACTAACACATATATATGGAATTTAGAAAGATGGTAAGGATAACCCTATATGCAAAACAGAAAAAGAGATACAGATGTACGGAACAGACTGTCTCTGCATTTTAATACACTGTCTAGGTTGGTCACAGATTTTCTTCCAAGGAGCAAACGTCTTTTAATTTTATGGCTGCAGTCACCATCTGCAGTGATTCTGGAGCCCAAAAAAATAGTCTCTCACTGTTTCCATTGTTTCCCCACCTATTTGCCATGCCATGACCAGATGCCATGATCTTAGTTTTTTTAATGTTGAGTTTTAATCAAACTTATTCACTCTCCTCTTTCACTTTCATCAAGAGGCTCTTTAGTTCTTCTTCACTTTCTGCCATAAGGGTGGTGTCATCTGCATATCTGAGGTTATTGATATTTCTCCCGGCAATCTTGATTCCAGCTTGTGCTTCATCCAGCCTGGCATTTCACATGATGTACTCTACATATAAGTTAAATAAGCAGGGTGACAATATACAACCATGACGTACTCCTTTCCTGATTTGGATCCAGTCTGTTGTTCCATGTCTAGTTCTAATTGGTGCTTCTTGACCTGCATACAGATTTCTCAGGAGGCAGGTAAGGTGTTCTGGTATTCCTATCTCTTTAAGAATTTTCCACAGTTGTTGTGATCTACACAGTCAAAGGCTTTTTTTTGTTGGGATAGTCAACAAAGCAGATGTTTTTTCTGGAACTCTCTTGCTTTTTTGATGATCCAGTAGATGTTGGCAATTTGATCTCTAGTTCCTCTGCATTTTCTAAATCCACCTTGAAGATCTAGAAGTTCATGGTTCACATACTGTTGAAGCCTAGCTTGAAGGATTTTGAGCACTGCTTTGCTAGTGTGTGAGATGAGTGCAATTGTCCAGTAGTTTGAACATTCTTTGGCATTGCCTTTCTTTGGGATTGGAATGAAGCTGACCTTTTCCAGTCCTGTGGTCACTGCTGAGTTTTCCAAATTTGTTGACATATTGAGTGCAGCACTTTCACAGCATCATCTTTTAGGATCTGGAATAGTTAAACTGGAATTCCATTGCCTCCAGTAGCTTTGTTTGTAGCGATGCTTCCTAAGGCCCACTTGAGTTTGCATTCCAGGATGTCTGGCTCTAGGTGAGTGATCACACCATCATGGTTATTTGGGTCATGAAGATCTTTTTTTTGTATAGTTCTTCTTAATATCTTCTGCTTCTGTTAGGTCCATATCACTTCTCTTAAATAAATGCCTAGAAGTGACATTCCTGAGATACAGAATAGCTATACATTTAGCATTAGTACGTACTGCCAGTTTCCCAAATTGACTGAAAGAATTTACATTACTACCATCAATGCATATAAATTCCAGTTGCTCCAAAATCTCGATAACACTTGATATTGTCAGTCTTTTACATTTTAGCCATTGTTCTGTTTTATTTACGTGTGTAGGGTTGTCTGATTGTGGTTTTAACTTACATTCCCCTGATGAATAATGATGTTCAACCTTTTCATATACACAACTATCATGCAGATACCTCTTTCTAAAAGTACCTGTTCAAGTCTTTTACCCATTTCTTCTTCTACTGGGTTGTCTGCCTTTTTCTTTTTGACTTCTACAAGTTCTTTATATATTCTGAATGTAAGTCATTTCTCAAATCTAGGTACTGTAAATATCTTCTCCCAGTTTGTGGCTTGCCTATTTACTTTCTTAATGATATCTTTTAGAGAAGAATATTTTTTTTACTCTAATATATATAGTTCAACTTACTATGAAATGAGGTAAAAAATGTTATTTTTTTGTTTTTGTTGTTATCCAAAAGAACTTCCCTGGTGGTCCACTGGTTAAGAATCCACCTTTAAATTCAGGGGGCATGGGTTTGATCCCTGAATAGGGAACTAAGATTCCAATTCCACATTCAAGATTCCAATTCCACAAACCATGGGGCAACTTACAGAAAGCCAACACACTACAACTAGAGAAAGCCCACATGCCACAATGAAGACCCAGCACAGCCCAAAAATTTTTTAAAAGTACTCTTAATAAAAAATAACTTGTACAATACTGGAATTCTTTAAATGATAGGAAAGATTCACCAATGAGGAGAGGTTTTAAATTAGAGGTTAAAGTTCTTTAATGGATAAAAAGATTGCTAAAACTTCTCTGTTTTTTTTACATTTCTTGTAATTTGTGTTTTTCTAGGACTGTGTCCATTTCATCTCAGTTATCAAATTTGTTAGCATAAAGTTGGTCATGATATTTTCTTAATATTCAGTGGTGCAATCACCCCTGGTCACCAGAAACAGGTGCTCCAGGGGTATCCCTTGTGTGGCCTGCATGTACCCACCTGTGGTGGTTGGGCCATAATTGGTGTGAGCATGCTGGTGGATGGATTGGCCCCCTGGAGCAGGAGCCACTTTTCAGGGGGCACTAGGGCCAGACAAGGCAGCTCACTGGGTGCAGTGTGATGTGTCTTCAGCGGAATATTGGATGCATGGTATTAGTGAGGCTGGTGGAGAGTGGAGAGTAACAGAAATGGTACCTGCCAGCACCAGGTCAGCTAGGTAGAAGGAGAGTGAAAAAATGGTACCCACCAGCACTTCTGTCCCTAGAGAAAGTTTCACCAGATTCTTGCCCCTCTGGCACATGCTCTAAAACTAGTCAATGAATCTCATTCTCATATAGCCCAGGCACTTCCAAGCTGCTGCCTTTGGGACTCAGAGAGAGAAAGTCTGTATGTGAGCTCATCAAGAGTAAAATCTTAGTTTCTAACAGTCATCTAGCTCTCCCAGATGTAAGTGCCACTGGTTTTCAAAGCCAGATGTTGTAGGGATTCATTTTCCTAGGGCAGGTATTCTGGGCTGAGAGGCCCAACATGGGATTCGAACCCCTTGCTCTTCAAGGGGGACCTCTGCAGTTATGATATACCTCTTGCTTGCAGGCTGTCACACTGGGTGTGTGGGTTCTGAATAGACTGTGTCTCTGCCCCTCCTACATATCTCAATGTGGACTTTTCTTTATATCCTTAGATGTGGAAAATTTGTTCTGCTAGTCTTCATGTCATTTTCAGAGATAGTTGTTCTCTATGTAGTTATAGTTTAGGTGTGTTCATAGGAAGAGAAAGTGTTAGTCACTCAGTCGTGTCTGACTCTTTACAACCCCATGTACTGTAGCCCATGGAATTCTCCAGGCAAGGATACTGGAGTGGGTAGTCATTCCCTTCTCCAGGGGTTTTCCACACCCAGGGATCGAACCAGGGTCTCCTGCATTGCAAACAGATGGGGAAAAATGGAAAGAGTGGCAGATTTTATTTTCTTGGGCTCCAAAATCACTGAGGATGGTGACTGCAGCCATGAAATTAAAAGACACACACTCCTTGGAAGAAAAGCTATGACAAACCTAGACAGCATATTAAAAAGCAGAGACATCACTTTGCTGACAAGGTCTGCATAGTCAAAGCATGGTTTTTCCAGTAGTCATGTATGGATGTGAGAATTGGCCCACAAAGAAGGCTGAGTGCTGAAGAATTGATGGTGCTGGAGAAGGTGCTTGAGAATTCCTTGGACTGCAAGGAGAGCAAACCAATCCTAAAGGAAATCCTAAAGGAAATCAACCCTGAATATTCATTGGAAGGACTGATGCTAAAGCTGAAGCGCCAATACTATGGCCACCTGATGTCAAGAGCTGACTCACTGGAAAAGACCACCTGATGCTGGGAAAGATTGAAGACAGGAGGAGAAGGGGACAGGGAAGTCTGGTGTGCTTAAGTCCATGGGGTTGCAAAGAGTCGAACACGACTTAGTGACTGAACAACAAATGGGAAGAGATGAGTTCAGGATTTTCTCTTGATCTAAAGCAATAAATTTCTATCTGGGTGGCACTTCATCCCACACGTTCTGATGTGTCATACTTTCACTATCATTCTGCTCAAAATATTTCCTAATTCTATTATGGATTTTTCTTTGACTTATGGGCTATTTGTATATATGTTGCTTACTTTCAAAACATTCGGGTATGTTCTAATTATCTCTCTGTTCAGAGATTTGATTTATTTCAATAGTAATTACAGAACATATAATGCATGATTCCAACCCTTTGAAATTTGTTGCCATTAGTTTTATGTCCCAAAATATGGCCTATTTTTGTTAGTGGGCCACATGCACTTGAAAAGAATGTGTATTCTACAGTTGTGGGATGTAGAGAACTATGTATGTCAATTAGGTCATACTGGTATATCATGTTCAAAGCTTTACAGATTCTTTTGTCTGTAAACAGACAAAAATCAGTTACTGAGATAGGAATGTCAAAGTCTCCGATTATGAATATGTATTCCGTTTTTCCTTCTGTTAGTTAAATAAATAAGTATTTAAATAAGTAAAATGATGATACAGGAATATTATGAGACAATTAAATGTTAAATATTAACCACTTAGATAAAATGCACAAACTTCCTGAAAGAAAAATTATCAAAGCAAGAAGAAATACGAATATCCCTAGATCTAGTAAATAAATTGAATTTGAAATGACAGTCCCATAAAGAAAATTTGAGACCCAGATGAGTTCACTGGTAAATTTGTTACTAAAACTTTCCCATAAAGAAAATTTGAGGGCCAATCGTTTCACTGGTGAATTTCATGAAACAGTAAAAAAGAAGTAAAAATCTTACACAAACTATTTCAGATAATAGAGAAGGGAACACTTCACAACTCATTTCTTTATGGCCATCATAACCCTCATACCCAAACCCGACAAAGATACTGCAAAAAAAGAGAACACCATCTTGTCCTCTGTCATCCCCTTCTCCTCCTGCCTTCAATCTTTCCCAATATCAGGGTCTTTTCTAATGAGTCAGCTCTTCACATCAGGTGGCTAAAGTATTGGAGCTTCAGCTTCAGCATCAGTCCTTCCAATGAATATATAGGATTGATTTCTTTTAGGATTGACTGGTTTGATCTCCTTGCAGTCCAAGGGACTCTCAAGAGTCTTCTTCAACATCACAGTTCAAAAGCATCATGGCACTCAGCCTTCTTTATGGTCCAACTCTCAAATCCATACATAACTACTGGAAAAACCATAGCTTTGAGTATATGGACCTTTGTTGGCAAAATAATGTCTCTGCTTTTTAATATGCTGTCTAGGTTTGTCACAGCTTTTCTTCCAAGGAGCAAGGACCTTGCAGTAGGCAAAGATTTATTAAATACATGATTAAAAATACTAAAACCTTTTTTAAAGATGATACATTAGACTCTATAAAAATTAAAATATTTTTCCTTTAATAGGCACCACCAGTAAGAATAAAACTGTAAGGTACAGATTGCAACATCATATTGGCAGTACATATATCTGGCTTAGAACTTGTATCAAGCAAATATAAAAAACTCTTATACCTCAAAAAGAAGAAGACACACAACCACCCTCCCCCAAATGGGAAAGATATTTCAATAGACACTTCACAAAAAATGTACAAATGATAATAAGCACATGAAGATACTTAACATTATTATCATCAGAAATGCTGCTCACATTCATAAGATACCATTACATATCCATTCTAATAGCAAAGTTTAAAGAGACTGATGATAACAAGTATAGGCAAAGATTTGGGGCAATAGAATTTCTCATGTATTGCTGTTGGGAATGTAAAGCCATTTTGGAAGACAGTTCGGCAATTCTATGAAATTATAAGAAAGGTAAGCAAACACTGATTGTAATATAAGAGCAACGCTAACCCTAGGCATTTACCCAAGAAAAATGTAAACATATGTTCACACAAAGACAAATCAGAATGTTTACTGCAACTTTAGTCCTAATAACCAAATAATGACCACTTGTCATTAACAGGCATAGAGATAAAAAAATTATAATGGAGCAGTATTCACTATTTAAAAGGAACTATTTAATAGTCATACCATGGAATAGTATCCACTATTTAAAAGAAACAAACTAGTGATATACTCAATAACATGAATGAATTGCAAAATCATTATGCTGAACAAATAAAGCCAGACCCAAAAAGGTACATATGGAATGATTCCATTTATATGCAACACTAATAAAGGCAAATCTAGTCTATAGTGACAAAAAGTAACTCAGTGGTTGCCTGGGGCCGAAGTGGTGTTGAGTATTAACTACAAGGGGCATGAAGGTGCATTTTTGTGTGATGGAGTATCACAACTGGGGTGGTGCTTATACCAGTGTGTACCTTTGTCAAAACTCACCAAACTCTACAATTAAAATGGATACCTATTACAGTATGTAAATTATACCTTAATAAAGTTGATTTTAAAAGAAAATGCTAGGTGACAGGGATCATAAAGTGAGAAGATGGAAGACAGGCATGGAGATTAGGGGAGGTGAAGAGAAGTAAGGAATCTGAAAGCAATATCTACGAAGAGAAAAGGACGTGGGGCTGGTTGTAGATGACAGTTTGTTGATATCTTAGAGTAAGAAGATGAAAGCAAGAGAGAAAAGAAGCTGAAAGGGAACCAGGTAGAACAGGAGTGAGGCAACCAACTGATCTTCAAAGAAGGCAAATCCATTAAAACCTGAATGTATACAATAAGGATCTAAGACCTTGGGAGTGGGGTTTCAGTACTAAAGCATAAAAATATGATGGAAGGAGAAAACATCCAAGAAAGCCAGATCCATAGTGAGGAAATCTGGCATATAATCCAGAGTATAGGTACTGTAGCAATTCTCCTGGAGGGAAGCTAAGCCAAGAAGACAGTTGATAGCAGTAAGGGAAATACAGGGAAGAGCAGTTTGGTACCTCAGAGGTCAAGGAGTTTCTAAAGTTTTGAACCTTCAAGAAGGGCAGCAATCATAGCACTTTAAAGGTATTGGTCTCAAGTATTTCCATGTCTCCCTTCTGCCAGGATCACACTCACCTGAGCAGCTGTGATGTAGGGTTTTTTCCTTCAGTGCCCAAGGCTCCTCTCCTTGCTCCAACTTGAATATGACCTCTGGTTTGGGAACTTCATACCCTGTTAACAGGAAATGATAGAAAATGGGGTCCAGCTAATTGCTTTCCATGTGTTCTTTGGAAAAGTAACATTTCATTGGAAAAAGAGTAATAAGCATGAATGGGCAAAGGGACTGAAGAATCTCAGGCAAATCAAGGATGACACCATCACACACTTTAGATGCCCCAGAGCACTTAGCAGCTGAGAATTGAAACAACCTCACTGAGGTTCTGTGTTAGTTCCCTGGGGCTTCTGTAAGAAAGTACCAAAAACTCTCTGGAGAAGGAAATGGCAACCCACTCCAGTATTCTTGCCTGGAAAAGTCCATGGACAGAGGAGCCTGGCGGGCTGCAGTCCATGGGGTTACATGACTGAGCATGCGGGCATGAGGGTGGAGGGAGGTGGGTTGGTAGCAATAAACTGGTAGAACTTAAAAAAAAAAAAAAGAAATAAAGTACCAAAAACCAGGTGACTTAAAACAACAGAAATGTATTATCTGACATTTCTGGAGGCTAGAATTCTGAAATCAAGGGGTTACCAGTGTCATGCTCACTCCAGCAGATATAGGGGAGAATCCTTCCTTGCACCTTCTAGCTTCTTCTGTCTGCCAAAATCTCTGGTGTTCCTTGGCTTGTAAATGTATTTTAATCCAGTCCCACGGCTATCTTCTCCCTATGTGTCTTCTTACTGTCTTTCCTCTCTCTATGTGTGCCTATTTCTGTGCCAAATCTCCCATTTTTTAAAAAAAAAGTAACGATACCACTCAGGTTAGGGCCCACCCCAATGACCTAATTTTATTTATTTATTTATTTTTTTGTTAACAGGTTCACTTTATTTATTTATTTTTTTCAATTATTTTTATTAGTTGGAGGCTAATTACTTCGCAACATTGCAGTGGGTTTTGTCATACATTGACATGAATCAGCCATGGAGTTACATGTATTCCCCATCCCGAGCCACCCTCCCACCTCCCCCACCCCCACCCGATTCCCCTGGGTCCTCCCAGTGCACCTGGCCTGAGCACCTGTCTCATGCATCCCACCTGGGCTGGTGGTCTGTTTCACCATAGATAATATACATGCTGTTCTCTCGAAACATCCCACCCTCGCCTTCTCCCACAGAGTCCAAAAGTCTGTTCTGTACATCTGTGTCTCTTTTTCTGTTTTGCATATAGGGTTATCATTACCATCTTTCTAAATTCCATATATATGTGTTAGTATGCTGTAATGTTCTTTATCTTTCTGGCTTACTTCACTCTGTATAATGGGCTCCAGTTTCATCCATCTCATTAGAACTGATTCAAATGAATTATTTTTAACAGCTGAATAATATTCCATGGTGTATATGTACCACAGCTTCCTTATCCATTCATCTGCTGATGGGCATCTAGGTTGCTTCCATGTCCTGGCTATTATAAACAGTGCTGCGATGAACATTGGGGTGCATGTGTCTCTTTCAGATTGGGTTTCCTCAGTGTGTATGCCCAAGAGTGGTATTGCTGGGTCATATGGCAGTTCTATTTCCAGTTTTTTAAGAAATCTCCACACTGTTCTCCACAGTGGCTGTACTAGTTTGCATTCCCACCAACAATGTAAGAGGGTTCCCTTTTCTCCAAACCCTCTCCAGCATTTATTGCTTGTAGACTTTTGGATAGCAGCCATCCTGACTGGCATGTAATGGTACCTCATTGTGGTTTTGATTTGCATTTCTCTGATAATGAGTGATGTTGAGCATCTTTTCATGTGTTTGTTAGCCATCTGTATGTCTTCTTTGGAGAAATGTCTGTTTAGTTCTTTGGCCCATTTTTTGATTGGGTCCCAATGACCTAATTTTAATTTCATCCCCTCTGCAAAGATACTACTTTCAAATACAGGCACATTCTCAGGTACTGGGGGTTAAGATTCTGACATCTTTTTTTGAGGGGTCACTATTCAACCAATAAGAACATGCCCCTTGATCCCCCCAAATTCACATCTTTCACATATATAAATACATCAACTCCATACCAATATCCCCAAAAGTCTTAATTATCCCAGCATCAACTCTTAGGTCTAAAATCTCATCTAAACATCAACCCAGAGTCTCAGATCTCATCATCTAAATCATCTGAATCTTATGGGTAAGGCTTGAGTATGAGTTATTCTGGGACAAAATTCCTCTCCATGCATATCTATGAAAGCAGATGCGTTACCTGTTTCTAAAATATTCCAAACACAATGGTGCCACAAGCATAGGACAGATACTCCCATTCCAAAAGGGAGAAATTAGAATTTAGAAAGGTATGGCAGGTCTCAAGCAAGTCTGAAACCGAGCAGGGCAAATTCCATTAGGTTTTAAGTGAAAGCGAAAGTCACTCAGTCGTGTCTGACTCTTTGCAACCCCATGGTCCATACAGTCCATGGAATTCTCCAGGCCAGAATACTGGAGTGGGCAGCCTTTCCATTCTCCAAGGGATCTTCCCAACCTAGGGATTGAACCCAGGTCTCCTGCATTGCAGGCAGATTCTTTCCCAGTTGAGCCACAGCTTGACAATAATCCTCACTGGTTCAATGCTCTGTCCTCCAAGCCCACCAAGATGGTAGCCCCATCCCCTCAGCCCTGGGCCAGGAGTGGCACACCTTACTATCACTCCTAGTGGCCCATTAGCAAAACTTTTGTTTCCTGTACTGGCGATCTTATGCTCTGCTGTTCCACATGCCTTAGTTCCAAAGGGAGGAATACTTGTACCAAGAGACACAACACTGATTCTATTAAACTGGAAGATAAGTCTGCCACCTGGACATCTTTGTCTTTTCACGTCTCTGAATCAACAGACAAAGAAGGGTGTTACCGTGCTGGCTGGGGTGGCTGATCCTGACTACCAAGGGAAAACTGTGGTCTGCTATATCACAATGGAAATAAAGAAGAGTATGTCTTAGTGCTTGTTTCAGCAGTGAAGTGAAGTGAAAGTCACTCAACCATGTCTGCCCTTCAGACTTGCCAGTCCCCACAACTGGGTGAACTGGTTCCTTAAAATAAATCTCTCTCCTCTACTTTGTCTTTATGTACACACATGCATGCACAAATGTGTGTATACTCTCTATATGTATATACCTATATCCTATTGGTTCCATTTCTCTGGAGAGCCATAATACAGAGTTTGATACTAAGAGTGACTCTAGAGTAGTGGTCCCCAACCCTTTTGGCACCAGGGACTGGTTTCGTGGAAGACAATTTTTCCATGGATGGGGGTGGGGGGATAGTTTTGTGATGATTCAAGCGCACTAGGATTTGCGCTCTTATGAGAATCTAATCTGACAGGAGGTGGTGCTCAGGTGGTAATGCCAACAATGAGGAGCAGCTATAAATACAGATAAAGCTTTGCTTGTTCACTGCCTCTCACCTCTTGCTCTGTGGCCCAGTTCCTAACAGCAGGCCATGGACCAGTACCGATCCATGGCCCGGGGGTTGGGGACCCTGCTCTTGAACGGAATCGCAAGTATGAGTTTTCTGAATTGGTTATGAGATTTCTGGAATTGATTCTTTATTCTGGTTAAATTCAAAAGCACTAATGACTATTTCCAGTAGTAAGGAGAGAGGTGTGACAGGACAAAAGAGATATGCAAACTATCCAGAGGGATCCGGTGGAGAGGGAGGTGGGAGGGGGGATTGGGATGGGGAATACATGTAAATCCATGGCTGATTCATGTCAGTGTATGGCAAAAACCACTACAATACTGTAAAGTAATTAGCCTCCAACTAATAAAAATAAATGGAAAAAAAATAAAATTAATTAAAAATTAAAAAAAGAGAGATATGCAAACTATCAACATTGGATACTCCTAATTGAATGCTTTTAAGAGGTGAGGTTCTGGATGACCTTGTATTTGACACTTGGAAATTTTGTCAAACTTACAAGTATAGTAAGATTGTCTGGTTGCTCCTAATTGCACTGGACAAAGTGGGGAAAGAAAAGGATGAGCTCAGGGGTCTGATTTTCCAGATCAAGCATAACATGAATGACCTAAAAATTTCTCAGTCTGTCCTGAAATTAACTGTTAGCTTCTGGAGCTGCAGAGCTGAGCTTACTGAAAACAAAACCCAGAGTCTCAACCTGTGAGTGGCTAAATTACAACATAAATTGAATCCCCAACCTCACAGGGTGTCTGCTGTTAAAGGAAGGCATTGATGACGAAGGAACAGGATCCTGAAAAGTGGAATGGGAACATATGAGGACACTGAACCTCTAAATTTTGATGAGTCTTTGCCAGTAGAAGCAGCCCTTCCACCTTAAACTGAGAAGTTAAATCCCTGCCTGCCTGAGAAGCCTGCAATGGCCTCCCCGTGAGGGACTTGCCTTGTAAGGCACTGCTGATTCCCCTCAGGACCTACGACACCACCTGTCTTTGCTTCTAGACCTATAACTAAACTTAAGTTCACCAAGTCCCAACTTAAGGAGATCAAACCAGTCAATCCTAAAAAAAGAAAAAAATCAATCCTGAATATTCATTGGAAGGACTTAGTGACTAAACAACAACAAAGGCCCAAAGGGTAAGGTGCAAAGTGTGACCCATGAGGAGATGTGAGATACTCCAAAATGACTGCATGATTTGTCCAATTTATAAGGACAGAAATCTGGGTGATATGTGTGGGATAATGGAAGGAACAAAGTTGGATCAGACTGAAATTTTTAATATGTGCACACTAAGCAGATTCTGAATTTCATGTTGCCACTTGAGGGGTTAGGAAGGGTACAAGCAGTATATTTGGATGGTTGGCTGGAATATGAACCAAACTGCAGCCCACATAAATGCAGCTGGAATTCCAGGACTGCTTTGGTGTACTACAGAAAAAGGTATCTGAAGGCTTAGGGAGATTGGAATGTTAAGAGTAGATTTATCATGAAACATGTGCTCACTCACACCAGGATGGTCCAGAGACACACCAGTCATGACAACTGTGACAAATAAATTTGTGAGGGGGCCCCTGATAATCTATGATTGTTCTTCACTGTACGTCAGAAATTTCAGTGGGAACTGCTGCCACTGAATTGGAAAGCCTAAATGCAGTGGGAGTAATTGGAACCTGGGGTGAAGTGAAGTGAAATGAACTGAAGTGAAAGTTGCTCAGTCATGTCCGACTCTTTGTGACCCCATGGACTATACAGTCCATGGAATTCTCCAGGCCAGAATACTATAGTGGGTAGCCGTTCCCTTTTCCAGGGGATCTTCCCAACCCAGGGATTGAACCCAGGTCTCTCCCATTAAAAGCATATTCTTTACCAGCTGAGCCACAAGGGAACTTCAAACCTGGTGTGGCATGGGCCAAACGGAGGCACTGGATTGCCAAATACAAGGTGGATGTGGTTAGCACAGGGTCAGAGTAGTAATCAGAACAGTCTAATTCACAAATAAGAGTAGAAATTTTTATAATACTGTTTTAATTCATGCTACAACTCATTAGACTTCAAACATCTTTCAAAACAAACCTTTACCTTGTGTGTGTATGCTAGGTCACTTCAGTCATGTCCAACCCTTTGCGACCTCATGAACTGTGTAGCCCACCAGGCTCTTCTGTCCATGGGATTCTCCAGGCAAGAATACTAGAGTGGGTTGCCATACCCTCCTCCAGGGGATCTTCCCGACCCAGGGATCAAACCCCTGGGTCTCTTACATCTCCTGCACTGGAAGGTGGGTTCTTTACCACTAGCACCACCTGGGAAGCCCCAATGTTTACCTTGGTGTTTCATTATTTAAGAGATAACGTTCTTTGAAGCCAGCAGAGTTAGGACAGTCTAAGAAAAGCAGGGCAGAAACAGTGTATGAACATTTGCGAAGGACAGTTTTCAGATATTTAAGAAACTATGCTACACACCCATATATTTATGTGTTATATGTCTATACCTCTCTCCTTCTAACACTATATGAGAATGGGGGGATAGCATTAAATATAACACCTGTTTCAGAGTGGTTCACCTGCTCACAGACATGCATATAAACAAATTAACAGCAAAAAAATAAAAGAATATTGAGTATTTACTATACACCAGACACTGCCCTGGGCACTTTAGATGAATTAATCCATTTAATCTTCAAACCAACTCTCCTCTTATTCCCTGTAGCAGTCAAGGAAGCTGAGCCTTGGAGAGGTAAAATTCCAATCACACAGCTAGTAAGTGGCTTAGTTATTCATACAACAAGTGGCCAGTTAGAGATTTAAACTTCTTTCTCTTATGCTATCCTACTACCAAAAGAAAAAAAAAAGTGTACATGTCTTTAATATATATTAGATAGGGATGAACCAAACCTTCTGTGCTGTCAAAAAGGTAGTCAGTCTGATTCACAGAGACTTGTGAGTTTGGCAAGTTGATCATGATTTCCATAGGAAACAAATAAGTGGGCAATCTACTAAAATCTTACTTGATCTGTACAAGGAAGAGTTCTAGGTCAAGTGAAAAGAAGTCTAACTTGAAACATATAAACACAGAGTCCCAGCTCCTCAATCAACTCTCATACTTGAGTCAGTTTATACACCGAGAATGAACACTTCTGAATGAAGGAGAGGCTAGGACCCTGGAGCAATGAACACATGACACTGCCAAAAATTTACATCACTAATATTTCTCCCAACTTTTCCTAAAAGGACCTATAGCCCTTTACCAGGGTACCTCTGCATTGGGGAAAAAAGTAATGAGGCTTTCCAGATATTACCAGACAGGACACTGGCTCTGATCTGACACTAATTCCAAAAGACCCAAAACATTACTGTAGCTCACCAGACAGAATTAGGGGCTTATAAAAGTGAAGTGATCAATGGAGTTTTAGCTCAGGTCCATCACACACAGTGAGCTCAACGAATTCCTAAACCCATCTTGTGGTTATTTTCTCTGGTATAGGAATGCATAATTAAAATACTCAGCAACTGGCAGTATCCTCATATTGGTCTCCTGACCTATGGAGTGAGGCCTCTTGTGGTGTAAAATGCCAAGTGGAAACCATTAGAACTGTCTCCATCTAGGAAAACAGTAAACCAAAAGCAGTACTGCTTTCCTGAGGGATTGCGAAGGTTAGGTGTTACCATCAAGGACTTGAAAGATGCAAGGATGGCGATTCCACTACATTCAACATGCCTATTTGGCCTGTGCAGAAGACAGATGGATCTTGGAGAAGGACAGTAGATTATCATAAACTTAACCAAGTAGTGTCTCCAACAGCAGCTGCTATACCACATACAGTTTTGTTGCTTGACCAAATGAACACATCCTTTGATACTCGGCATATACATACTTATCTGGCAAATGCCTTTCTTAAAAACAGTACTGTTAGCAAAGACCAGCAAAAGCAGTTTTCTTTCCACTGGCAAGGCCAGCTATATACCTCCACTGTCCTGCCTCAGAGGTAGCTCAACTCTCCAGTCCTATGTCATATTTTAACATGTAGGGATCTTGGGCAATTTTCCCTTCCACAAGACATCACATCACATGTCTGTGTGCTCAGTCACTTGTTATGTCTGACTCTTTGAGACTCCATGGACTACAGCCTGCCAAGCTCCTCTGTCCATGGGATTCTCCAGGTAAGAATACTGGAATGGGTTGCTGTGACCTCCTCCAGGGGATCTTCCCCAGGGATTGAACCCATATCCCTTACATCTCTTGCACTAGCAGGCAGGTTCTTCACTACCAGCGCCACCTAGGAACCCCACACTGGTCCATTACATGGATATTATGCTGACTAGACCTAGTGGACAAGAGTGAGAAATTACTCTAGACATATGGATAAGACATCTGTGTGTCAGGAGACGGGAAATGAATCTGAAAATAAATTGAGGGGCCTTCTATCTCAGTGAGATTTCTAGGGGTTCAGTGGTGGGGGGCTTGTGGAGATACTCCTTCTAACCTCTTGAAGAATAAGTTTTGCATCCGGCTTTTCCATAAGTAAAAAGAGGGCCAACACCTAGGGCCTCTTTGGACATCAAAGGCAACACAGTCCTTATCTGGATGAGCTACTCTGGCCTATTTACTAGGTGATTCAAAAAGTTGCCATTTTGAGTGGAGATCAGAATAGGAGAAGGCCCTGTGTGACACATCCAGACTGCCATACAAGCTACCCTGCCACTTGGGTCACATGACCCATCAGATCCAGTGGCGCTTGAAGTGTCAGCGACACAGGGATGGAGCCTTTGGCAGTTCCCCTGAGACGAATCACAGCACAAGTCCTAGGATTTTGGAGCTAAGCTCTGCCATCCTCTGCTCTCCTTCTGAGAAACAACTTTTGGTTTCCTACGAAGTCTCAAATTACTCACAGAATTTAAGCATTTTAGTTAATGGAGGAAAATAAAACTTACCAAGGATTCCCTCAGTAATGGTGAGTGAACACAGAAGAAGGCAGTTCTGCAGAAAATGTGGCAAATGGTAGACCTGACTTCCAGTGCTGCTTGTAAGGGGCCCAAGTTCTTCTGATGGAGGCTCAGTCTATGGATGGTGTGAGGCCAGGAGCCACCCTTGGAGCACTGAGACTGGGTCTTCCCAGAGTTGAATTGCTTGAGAATGTGCCCAAAGTGGGCAGTAAACTCCATGTTATCTAAATATTGTTGTTTTTAGTTGCTAAATCATGTCTGACTCTTTGTGCCCACAGACTGTAGCCCACCAGGCTCCTTTATCCATGGGATTTCCCAGGCAAGAACACTGGAGTGGGTTTGCCACTTCCTACTCTAGGGTATCTTCCCCACCCAGGGATCAAATCTGCATCTCCTGCTTGGCAGGTGGGTTCCTTGGTGTAAGGCTAAATAAAAGGAAGCGAAAGTGTTAGTCGCTCAGTTGGGTCTGGCTCTTTGAGACCCCATGGACCTGACAGGTTCCTCTGTCCACGGAATTCTCCAGGCAAGAATCCTGGAGTTGGTAACCATTCCCTTCTCCAGGGTAATCTTCCCAACCCTGGGATCTAATGCCAGGTTCCTGCATTGCAGGCAGGTTCTTTACCATCTGAGCCACCAGGGAAGACCGAAAGCTAAATACTGGAACAAAACTGATAGTCAAAAAGTACCATAAGGGAAAGCTGGAGACAGAGTTCAACAGAGCATGTCACTGTTAAGAGATGTGACCTCAGATCCTATGTGGTGACCTTACACCCTCAACCCTGGGTGGTGGCCTTGCCCTCTTAGCCCTGGAATCAATTGGGTGGCTCACCTTCTGGAAGCAAAGAGGTGACAGCTTGTCACCCTGCATCTTCCTAGGTTATGCTCTCTGGGTCTGTGGTGGCAGTGAGAGCTCTGCTGGCTTCTGAACCATTTGGAGGGTCACTCATTGCTTTTCTTAAAAGATATTCACAGCCAAATAGCTTTACTGGCCTGTTTCCTGGCTGGAGAATCCCAGAAACCCAGCCTTCCTTCCTTCCTTTTTCCTGCCTCTGCCCTGTTCATCCCAAGCTGGCAGTGTTTCTGCTGAAATGGCTGATTGGATCTACAAGTCACATGTCTAATCATTTTAGCAACTGGTTCTCCAGTCACACACTCGGTGCCCTTTCCAGAGTACATCTCGCTTTTTGCAATATGGATAGGCTGAAAATTTTCAAAATCTTCATGCTATAGTTCCTTTTTACTAACAATTCCTTCTTCAAATTCTCTCTTTCCTCTAGCATTTTACTGTAAGTATTAAGGACAAATCAAGTCTCACTTTTAATACTTGGCTTAGAAATCTCCTCAGTTAAATATCCCAGTTCATCACTTACAAGTTCTTTCCACCAAAGAGAACAAAATTCAGCCAAATTCTTTGTCACTTTATAAGATTTACCTTTATACCAATTTCCTACAACATATGCCTATCTTCCATCTGGCAGTGTGTGTGTGTGTGTTCACTTGTATCCAAATCTTTGTGACCCCATGGACTGTACCATCTGAGATCTCACCAAAAACACCTTTAACATTCCTACTTCTACCACAGGTTTCTTTGAGGCAATCTAGATTTTTTCTATGAAGCACCTACAAATCTTTCCAGACTCTACTTGCTGCCCAATTCAAAGTCACTTCCATGTCTTTTTAGGTGTTTCTTATAATATCACTCCACTTCCCAGTAGAGAAAGTTGCAGTTTCCTAGGGCTATTTAACAAAGTACCACAAACTGGGTGGCTCAGAACAACAGGAATTTCTTGTCTTGTGGTTCTGGGGGCAGGAAGTCCAAAATCAAGGTGTCAGCCAGGTCACGCTCTTTTTGAAGGTGCTAGGGAGGGAAACGTTCCATGCCTCCCTCTTGGTTTCTGGTGGCCTCAGGCACCTCTTGTCCTATAGATGGATCCCTCCAATCACATGGTCATCTTTTCCTTGAGTGCCTCCGCATGGTCTCTCTTGAGTGTTTGTGTTTGTGTCTACACTTCTCTTTTTTATAAGAGTGCCAGTCATATTGGTTTAGGGCCCAACTAATGACCTTGTTTTAGCTGGGTTACTTCTGGGAAGATCCTATTTCTAAATAAGGTCACAGTCAGAGACAGTGCGGTTTAAGACATTAACATGTTTTCTTGAATGGACAACACTTTACCCATAAGGTTCCTCGCAGATTCACATTCTGGCTAGGCTTACCCAGTGAGAGGAGGTGGCTGTAGATTTCCAACATCACATCCTGGTACAGGCGCCTCTGTGCAGAGTCCAAATGCTGCCACTCCTCTCTGCTGAAGTCCACAGTCACATCCTCAAAGGACACTGACACCTGTAAACACAATCCCATTCAGGGTGACCGAGTCAGCATGGGGGGATAGGGGAAAGATAGGAAAATGCTTTTAGGATTTTTACCATAATACCCCATAGGCTATGCCTTTAAAATACGTACTTACGTGTAATGTATAGAATAAAAATATCTACTCATAAATTTCTGCCACCCATTGTATATGAGTCTTTCATTTTAAAAAATGAATTTTCATTAGTTTTCTATAGTAGCGTATAACTACTTATACATAGTAGTGTGTATAGCTGATTCACTTTGCTGTACAGCAGAAACTAAAACATTGCAAAGCAAATATACTCCAATAAAAATAAATAAAGTGATCGAAAGGGGAAAAAATGATAATTTTGTCCAGGATTTGAAGTTTATCTTATTTAATTGCTTATTTAATGGGAAGTTAGTGTTTTATTGCTTTTTGAAGGAGGCATGTATGTTTGTGCTGGGTCTTTGTTCCTGTGTGTGGGCCTTTCTCTAGTCGTGGCAAAGTGGGGGCTACTCTCTAGTTGTGGTGCAAGAGCTTTTCATTGCAGTGGTTTCTCTTGTTGCAGAGCACAGGCTATAGAGTACACAGGCTTCAGTGGTTGGAGTTCACAGGCTCAGAAGTTGTGTCTCCCGGGCTCTAGAGCAAGAGTTCAGTAGTTGTGGTGCACAGGGTCAGATGAACGCGCTCCCCTGCCTTGACTAGCAGACTATTAACCACTAGACCATCAGGGAAGTCCAGCATGTACACTTTTTTCTCACTTTACATAGCTCCCTGTACTACTGCTTTCATTTAGCCTTTAAAAATATAGGCATTTTCTCTTGATGCCCTTTTGTTTGATCAATTTTATGCAGGGAGCTGGCCTGACTGCTCAGGCTCCTTCTTGGCCCTGAGAGAGATCAAGAGGTCCCTCTCTGTCCTGCCACCCCTGATTTATTAAAGTGCAAATTGGCCTTTCTCACCTCCCTCAAGGAAATTGCTGCAGCCACCTTTTGCCCATTCTCCTGACTCTGATAAGATTGTCAGGCTCCTGTGAATGGTTTATGTCTAGGCAATCTTCAACTGATGCCAGTGCCATGCTCTGCTAGTCTTAAAGAGTTGAGATAAAATTCCTGAGCTAAAACTAGTGTCTGCAGTTCTGCACGTATGCATGTCTTTGATCTAAAATTCAGTGAGTCCTGATAGCATATATATGTATGTTACCCCTCAATAAAGTCGTCGGAATCAGTCACAAGCTGACTCCGTCCCTCTCAACCCCATCTTTCCGAGTCTTTCGTTTCTCAGGTGCTCTGGTGATTGCGTCCTCGACCTTTTCGTTTGCCGGCAGGTCCGGCAATTTTAATTCCACAGTTGTCAGAAAACACACTCTATATGACTTCAACATATGGTCTATCTAGAAGAATGTTTCAGTGTCCCTAGAAAAGAATGTATATTCAGCTACTGATAGGTTCAGTGTTCTCTAATATTTAAATCAACTTGATTGAGTGTTGTTGATTTTATATCACCTTATTCATTTGTCTTCTACTTCTTCAACCAATTATTTGTCAACTTTTGTTAAAAACTGAAACAGAGATGTTAAACGTTTATGTGGCTATGCAAAGGAACTAGAATACACATAGCAAGGATTAGCTTGGAGGATTTATACTATGTAATATTAGGACTAACTATAAAGTTACAATAATTCAGACAGAATGATATTGATATAAGTAGAGACACATATATCAATGAAACAGAACAGAGGGTTCAGAAACAGATTTGCACACATACGGACAACTGTTTTTTGACTAAGGTGCAAAGTGCTTCAATGCAGGAAAGGAAAGTCTTTTTTAAAAACTGCTGGAACAAATAGGTATAATAAGTTTTGGAGGAAAACACAAATCATGATCCACACTTCACACCATATACAAAAATTAACTCCAGTATTCACCACATTCACAAGCACACACACACAAAGTAACTCTGTGTGATGATGGATGTGTTAACTAACTTGACTGTGGTATAAAAACAGACATACAGATCAATGGGACAGAAGAGAAAGGCCAGAAATAAACCCACACATTTACGGTCAATTAATTTATAAGAAAGGTGCCAAGAATATAAAATGGGAGAAAGGACAGTGTCTTCAATAAATGGTTTGGGAAAATTGGACAGCCACATGCAACAAAATGAAACTGGAACATTCTCTTACACCCCCACAAAAGTTAATTCAAAATGGATTAAAGACTTAGCCATAAGACCAGAAACCATACAACTTCTAGATGATAACACAGGTGGTAAGCTCCTTGATGTAAGTCTTGGAGATGAATTTTTGGATTTCACACCAAGAGCAAACACAACAAAAACAAAAATAAACCGTGGGAATATGCCAAACTAAAAAGTCTATGCACAGCACACAAAGCCTTCCACAAAAAGACAAGGCAGCTTACTGTCTGGGAAAAATATTTGCAAAGCCTATGTCTGATAAGGGGCTAATATCCAGAATATGTGGGGCTTCCCTGGTGACTCAGATAGTAAAGAATCTGCCCGCAATGCAGGAGACCCAGGTTTGATATCTGGGTTGGGAAATTCTCCTAGAGAAGGAAATGGTTACCCACTCCACTATTCTTGCCTGTAGAATTCCATGGACAGAGAAGACTGCTGGACTACAGTCAATGGGGTTGCAAAGAGTGGGACATGACTGAGTGACTAACACAACAACAACAACAACAAAATCCAAAATATGTAAAGAAATCATACAACTCAACAGCAAAAAAAAAAAAATCTGATTAAAAAGCAGTAGAGGATCCGAATAGACATTTCTGTAAAGAAGACACACAAGCCCTACCTCCCTCCTCACCCCTCCCCCTGATGCTGCAGCTCTCCGCGCTCATACTCCCGACATTAACTCCAAGGCGGCAGCACACAATCACTGGCCCACTCACTCGCTGAGCACTCGGGGTTTGGTCTCACTACTCCAGTGAAATGGTTCTTCTCAACATCACCAGCACAAAAACAGACTCCCATCCCAATTAGATGTTTTCGCTGCTTAATGCAGACTCCTGCCCTTAGTGTACCTAGTCCGTTTCCTGCTCAGTGGAGCGTTGGGACTGCCAGAGTCAGAAATAAAAATGAAAGGAGGAGCCAAGATGGCGGAGGAGTAGGACAGGGGAGACTACTTTCTCCCCGACAAATTCATCAAAAGAACATTTGAACGCTAAGCAAACTTCACAAAACAACTTCTGACCGCTAGCAGAAGACATCAGGCACCCAGAAAAGCAGCCCATCATCTTCGAAAGGAGCGCCCCTCTCTCCCCACAGCACGACTGAACAAGCGAACCTAAACAAGAGACCATCTCCGCCCGCCTGTGTCAGGGAGGAAATTAGACACTGAAGAGACCGGCAAACAGAAGCCAAATAAACAAAGGGAAGCGCTTCAGAAGTGACCGGTGCAACAGATTAAAATCCCTGTAGGTAACACCGACTACACCGGAAGGGGCCTATAGATATCCAGAAGTGTAAGCTGGAACAAGGAGCTATCTGAAACT
The DNA here is from genome assembly GCF_963930625.1 of Muntiacus reevesi. Classification (NCBI taxonomy): domain Eukaryota; kingdom Metazoa; phylum Chordata; class Mammalia; order Artiodactyla; family Cervidae; genus Muntiacus; species Muntiacus reevesi. The sequence continues at coordinate 51,507,622 of NC_089271.1, read as the reverse complement.
GAACCGAACCCACACTGACCGCAACAGCTCCAGAGAAATTCTTAGATATATTTTTACTTTTTTTTAATTAAAAATTTTTTTCTTTTCTTTTTAAATTTTTTCTCTTTTATTTTCTTTTAAAATTCCCTATTACTCCCCCATTACTCCTTAAATTTCATTTTCATATATTTTTACTGTTTTTTAAACTAGGAAAAAAATTTTTTTTCATTTTATTCTTTCTCTCTTATTTTAAAGTCCTCTATTACTCCTCTATTGCTCCTTAATTTTCATTTTCATTTCACTATAACCTTGCAAAAGAAAAAGGAGAAGCCATATTTTTAAACTGAACTTAATATATATTTCTAAAAATTTTTGTGTTTTTGTTTTTAATACTGAATTTTTAAGAGTCTAACCTCTACTCTAGATTTTTAATCTTTGTTTTTCAGTATTTGAGATCAATTTTGGACATTTAAGAATCCAATATTCAGTACCCATTTTTACTCAGGAGTGTGTTGATTACTCTCTTCCACTTTTGACTCTCCGTTTTCTATCTCAGAACACCTCTATTTTCCCCCATTCCCCTTCCCTTCTCAATCCAATTCTGTGACTCTCTGTGGGTGTCTGGGCTACGGAGAACACCTTGGGAATAGAGAACTGCATAGATCTGTCTCTCTCCTCTTGAGTCCCCCCTTTTCTCCTCCTGCTCATCTCTATCTCCCTTCTCCCTTTCCTCTTCTACATGTAACTCTGTGAACTTCTCTGGGTGTCCCTCACAGTGGAGAATCTTTTCACCATTAACCTAGCAGTTTTATTATCAGTGCTATATAGTTGGAGAAGTCTTGAGACTACTAGAAGAATAAAACTGAAATCCAGAGGCAGGAGACTTAAGCCCAAATCCTGAGAACACCAGAAAACTCCTGACTACACGGAACATTAAACAATAAAAGACCATCCAAAAGCCACCATACCTACACTGAAACCAACCACCACCCAAGAGTCAATAAGTTTTAGAGCAAGACATACCACGCAAATTCTCTAGCAATGCAGGAACATAGCCCTGAGCATCAACATACAGGTTGTCCAAAGTCACGCCTAACACATAGACCCATCTCAAAACTCATTACTGGGCACTCCATTGCACTCTAGAGAGAAGAAATCCAGTTCCACGCACCAGAACACCGACACAAGCTTCCCTAACCAGGAAACCTTGACAAGCCAATCGTTCAACCCCACCCACTGGGTGAAACCTCCACAATAAAAAGGAACCACAGACCACCAGAATACAGAAAGCTCACTCCAGACACAGCAATCTAAACAAGATGAAAAGGCAGAGAAATACCGAACAGGTAAAGGAACATGAAAAATGCCCACCAAGTCAAACAAAAGAGGAGGAGATAGGGAATCTACCTGAAAAAGAATTTAGAATAATGATGATAAAAATGATCCAAAATCCTGAAAACAAAATGGAGTTACAGATAAATAGCCTGGAGGCAAAGATTGAGAAGATGCAAGATATGTTTAATAAGGACATAGAAAAATAAAAAGGAGTCAATTAAAAATGAATAATGCAATAAATGAGATCAAAAACACTCTGGAGGGAACCAAGAGTAGAATAATGGAGACAGAAGATAGGATAAGTGAGGTAGAAGATAAAATGGTGGAAATAAATGAAGCAGAGAGGAAAAAAGAAAAAAGAATTAAAAGAAATGAGGACAACCTCAGGGACCTCTGGGACAATGTGAAACGCCCCAACATTTGAATCATAGGAGTCCCAGAAGAAGAAGACAAAAAGAAAGGCCATGAGAAACTACTCGAGGAGATAATAGCTGAAAACTTCCCTAAAATGGGGAAGGAAATAGTTACACAGGTCCAAGAAACCCAAAGAGTCCCAAACAGGATAAACCCAAGGTGAAACACCCCAAGACACACATTAGTCAAATTAACAAAGACCAAAAACAAAGAACAAATATTAAAAGCAGCAAGGGAGAAACAGCAAATAACACACAAAGGGATTCCCATAAGGATAACAGCTGATCTATCAATAGAAACCCTCCAGGCCAGAAGGGAATGGCAGGACATACTCAGAGCAATGAAAGAGAATAACCTACAACCTAGATTACTGTACCCAGCAAGGATCTCATTCAGATATGAAGGAGAATTCAAAAGCTTTACAGACAAGCAAAAGCTGAGAGAATTCAGCACCACCAAACCAGCTCTTCAACAAATGCTAAAGGATCTTCTCTAGACAGGAAACGCAGAAAGGTTGTATAAACGTGAACCCAAAACAACAAAGTAAATGGCAATGGGACCACACCTATCAATAATTACCCTAAATGTAAATGGGTTGAATGCCCCAACCAAAAGACAAAGATTGGCTGAATGGATACAAAAACAAGACCCCTATATATGCTGTCTACAAGAGACCCACCTCAAAACAAGAGACACACACAGACTAAAAGTGAAGGGCTGGAAAAAAATATTTCACGCAAACGGAGACCAAAAGAAAGCAGGAGTCGCAATACTCATATCAGATAAAATAGACTTTCAAATAAAGGCTGTGAAAAGATACAAAGAAGGACACTACATAATGATCAAAGGATCAATCCAAGAAGAAGATGTAACAATTATAAATATATATGCACCCAACATAGGAGCACCGCAATATGTAAGGCAAACGCTAACAAGTATGAAAGAGGAAATTAATAGTAACACAATAATAGTGGGAGACTTTAATACCCCACTCACAACTATGGACAGATCAACTAAACAGAAAATTAAAAAGGAAACACAAACTTTAAATGACACAATGGATCAGCTAGACCTAACTGATATCTATACGACATTTCACCCCAAAACAATCAACTTCACCTTTTTCTCAAGTGCACACGGAACCTTCTCCAGAATAGATCACATCCTAGGCCATAAATCTAGCCTTGGTAAATTCAAAAAAATTGAAATATTTCTAGTCATCTTTTCTGACCACAATGCAGTAAGATTAGATCTCAATTACAGGAAAAAAATTGTTAAAAATTCAAACATATGGAGGCTAAATAACACGCTTCTGAAAAACCAACAAATCATAGAAGAAATCAAAAAAGAAATCAAAATGTGCATAGAAATGAAAGAAAATGAAAACACAACAACCCAAAACCTATGGGACACTGTAAAAGCAGTGCTAAGGGGAAGGTTCATAGCATTACAGGCTTACCTCAAGAAACAAGAAAAAAGTCAAATAAATAACCTAACTCTACACCTAAAGCAAATAGAGAAGGAAGAAATGAAGAACCCCAGGGTTAGAAGAAGGAAAGAAATTTTAAAAATATGGGCAGAAATAAATGCAAAAGAAACTAAAGAGACCATAGCAAAAATCAACAAAGCTAAAAGCTGGTTTTTTGAAAAAATAAACAAAATTGATAAACAGTTAGCAAGACTCATTAAGAAACAAAGGGAGAAGAACCAAATTAACAAAATGGAGAATGAAAATGAAAATGGAGAAATCACAACAGACAATACTGAAATAACAAAGGATCATAAGAGACTACTACCAGCAGTTTTATGCCAATAAAATGGACAACTTGGAAGAAATGGACAAATTCTTAGAAAAGTATAACTTTCCAAAACTGAACCAGGAAGAAATAGAAGATCTTAACAGACCCATCACAAGCAAGGAAATCGAAAGTGTAATCAGAAATCTTCCAGCAAACAAAAGCCCAGGGCCAGATGGCTTCACAGCTGAATTCTACCAAAAGTTTAGAGAAGAGCTAACACCTATCTTACTCAAACTCTTCCAGAAAATTGCAGAAGAAGGTAAACTTCCAAACTCATTCTATGAGGCCACCATCACCCTAATTCCAAAACCAGACAAAGATGCCACAAAAAAAGAAAACTATAGGCCAATATCACTGATGAGCATAGATGTAAAAATCCTTAACAAATTCTAGCAAACAGAATCCAACAACATATTAAAAAAATCATACATCATGACCAAGTGGGCTTTATCCCAGGAATGCAAGAATTCTTTAATATTTGCAAATCAATCAATGTAATACACCACATTAACAAATTGAAAGATGATTATCTCAATAGATGCAGAGAAAGTCTTTGACAAAATTCAACACCCATTTATGATTAAAACTCTCCAGAAAGCAGGAATAGAAGGAACATACCTCAACATAATAAAAGCTATATATGACAAACCCACAGCAAGCATCACCCTCAATGGTGAAAAATTGAAAGCATTTCCCCTGAAATCAGGAACAAGACAAGGGTGCCCACTCTCACCACTACTATTCAACATAGTGTTGGAAGTTTTGGCCACAGCAATCAGAGCAGAAAAAGAAGTAAAAGGAATCCAGATAGGAAAAGAAGAAGTGAAACTCTCGCTGTTTGCAGATGACACGATCCTCTACATAGAAAACCCTAATGACGCTACCAGAAAATTACTAGAGCTAATCAACGAATATAGTAAAGTTGCAGGATATAAAATTAACACACAGAAATCCCTTGCATTCCTATACACTAACAATGAGAAAACAGAAAGAGAAATTAAGGAAACAATACCATTGACCATTGCAACAAAAAGAATAAAATACTTAGAGGAGTATATCTACCTGAAGAAACAAAAGACCTATACATAGAAAACTATAAAACACTGATGAAAGAAATCAAAGAGGACACAAAGAGATGGAGAAACATACCGTGTTCATGGATAGGAAGAATCAATATTGTCAAAATGACTATACTACCCAAAGCAATCTATAGATTCAATGCAATCCCTATCAAGCTACCAACGGTATTTTTCACAGAACTAAAACAAATAATTTCACAATTTGTATGGAAATACAAAAAACCTCGAATAGCCAAAGTAATCTTGAGAAAGAAGAATGGAACTGGAGGAATCAACCTGCCTGACTTCAGACTATACTACAAAGTCACAGTCATCAAGACAGTATGGTACTGGCACAAAGACAGAAATATAGATCAATGGAACAGAATCGAAAGCCCAGAGATAAACCCACGAACTTATGGACACCTTACCTTCGACAAAGGAGGCAAGAATATACAATGGAAGAAAGGCAACCTCTTTAACAAATGGTACTGGGAAAACTGGTCAACCACTTGTAAAAGAATGAAACTAGAACACTTTCTAACACCATACACAAAAATAAACTCAAAATGGATTAAAGATCTAAATGTAAGACCAGAAACTATAAAATTCCTAGAGGAGAACATAGGCAAAACACTCTCCGACATAAAACACAGCAGGATCTCTTCTATGACCTACCTCCCAGAATATTGAAAATAAAAGCAAAAATAAACAAATGGGACCTAATGAAACTTAAAAGCTTTTGCACAACAAAGGAAACTATAAGCAAGGTGAAAAGACAGCCCTCAGATTGGGAGAAAATAATAGCAAATGAAGCAACAGACAAAGGATTGATCTAAAAAATATACAAGCAACTCCTGCAGCTCAATTCCAGAAAAATAAATGACCCAATCAAAAAATGGGCCAAAGAACTAAACAGACATTTCTCCAAAGAAGACATACAGATGGCTATCAAACACATGAAAAGATGCTCAACATCACTCATTATCAGAGAAATGCAAATCAAAACCACAATGAGGTACCATTACACGCCAGTCAGGATGGCTGCTATCCAAAAGTCTACAAGCAATAAATGCTGGAGAGGGTGTGGAGAAAAGGGAACCCTCTTACACTGTTGGAGGAGGATGCAAACTAGTACAGCCACTATGGAGAACAGTGTGGAGATTCCTTAAAAAACCGGAAATAGAACTGCCATACGACCCAGCAATCCCACTTCTGGGCATACACACCGAGGAAACCAGATCTGAAAGAGACACGTGTACCCCAATGTTCATTGCAGCACTGTTTATAATAGCCAGGACATGGAAGCAACCTAGATGCCCATCAGCAGATGAATGCATAAGGAAGCTGTGGTACATATACACAATGGAATACTACTCAGTCATTAAAAAGAATTCATTTGAATCAGTTCTAATGAGATGGATGAAACTGGAGCCCATTATACACAGTGAAGTAAGCCAGAAAGATAAAGACCAATACAGTATACTAACACATATATATGGAATTTAGAAAGATGCTAATGATAATCCTATATGGAAAACATAAAAAGAGACACAGATGTACAGAACAGACTTTTGGAGTCTGTGGGAGAAGGCGAGGGTTGGATGTTTCTAGAGAACAACATCGAAACATGTGTATTATCTAGGGTGAAACAGATCACCAGCCCAGGTTGGATGCATGAGACAAGTGCTCGGCCCTGGTGCACTGGGAAGACCCAGAGGAATTGGGTAGAGAGGGAGGTTGGAGGGTGGCTCGGGATGGGGAATACATGTAACTCTATGGCTGATTCATGTCAATGTGTGATAAAAACCACTACAATATTGTAATGTAATTAGCCTCCAACTAATAAAAATAAATGGAAAAGAAAAGAAGACGACACACAAATGGCCAACAGGTACATGTAAAGGTGCTCAACATCACTAATTATCAGGAAATGCAAATCAAAACCACAGTGAGCTATCACCTCACACTTGTTAGAATGGCTATTATGTAGACAATAAATAACAAGTGTTAATGAGAACATAGAAAAAAGGGAATTCATGCACTGTCAGCAGAAATGTAAAATTAGGCTTACTGGGTGGTTCAGTGGTAAAGAATCTGCCTGCAATGAGGGAGACCTGAGTTTGATCCCTGGGTCAGGAAGATCCCTTGGAGGAGGACATGACAACCCCCTCCAGTATTCTTGCCTGGAGAATCCTCATGGACAGAGGAGTGTGGCAGGCTACAATATACAATACAGTCTACGGGGTTACAAAGAGTCAGACACAACTGAGCAACTTTCACTTTCATTATGCAGAACAATACAGAGCTTCCTTAAAGATTAAAAACAGAACCACCATATGATCCAGCACTTCTACTTCTGGGTATCTACCTAAGAAATGAATACATTAACTTAAAAAGATAAATGCACTCTCATGTGCATTGAAGTATTATTTTTTTAAAGATTGGGTTTTATTTATTTTGGTTATGTTGGGTCTTAGTTGCATCATGTGGGATCTTTGTTGCATCATTCAGGATCTTCCTCAAGGCATTTGGGCTCAGTAGTTGTGGCAAATGGGCTTAGTTGCTTTGCAGCATGTGGGATATTAGTTTCCTAACCTGGGATCAAATCTGCATCCCCTGAATTGCAAGGAAAATTATTTATCACCACACCACTTGGGAAGTCCCTACAATATTATTTACAATAGCTGAGATATAAAATCAACCTAAGCATCCATAAATGGAGAAATGGATAAAGAAAATGTGGTATACATACACATACACAATGTTATTTAGCCATAAAAGAAGGAAATCTTGCCATTTGCAACAACATGGATGTACCCTGAGAGCATTATGCTAAGTGAAAGAAGTCTGTTCAGTCGCTACGTCATGTCCAACTCTTTTCCAACCCATGGACTGCAGCACGTCAGGCCTCCTTGTCCTTCACTATCTCCCAGAGTCTGCTCAAACTCATGTTCACTGAGTCAGTGATGCCATCCAGTCATCTCATCCTCTGTCACCCCCTTCTCCTTTTGTCTTTAATCTTTTCCAGCATCATGTTTTTTTCCAATCAGTCAGTTCTTCGCATTAGATGTCCAAAGTACTGGAGCTTCAACTTCAGTATTGGAACTTCAGCATCAGTCCTTCAGTGAATATTTAGGATTGGTTTCCTTTAGGATTGACAGGTTTCATATCCTTGCAGTTCAACGGACTCTCAAAGAGTCTTCTCCAGCACCACAATTTGAAAGCATCAATTCTTTGGCACTCAGCTTTCTTTATGTTTCAATTCTCATTTCCATACATGACTACTGGGAAGACCATAGCCTTGTCTATACCTGATATATGTGGTCCACTGGAGGAGGCAATGGAAAACTACTTCAGTATTCTTCCTACGAGAACCTCATGAACAGCACAAAGAGGCAAAAAGATGTGACACTGGAAGATGAGACCCCCAAATCCGTAGGCCCCTTTACTACTGGGGAAGACTGGAGAAACAGCTCCAGAAAGAATGAAGAGGCAGGTTGTGCATGCATCTGCTGGTGAAAGTAAATAATGATGCTATAACAATATCACATATGAACCTGGAATGTTAGGTCCATGAATCAAGGTAAATTGGAAGTGGTCAAACAGGAGATGGCAAGAGTGAACATCGATATTTTAGGAATCAGGGAACTAAGATGGACCAGAATGGGAGAATTTAATTCAGATGACCATTACATCTACTACTGTAGGCAAGAATCCCTTAGAAGAAATGGAGTAGCCCTCATGGTTAACAAGAGTTTGAAATGCAGTACTTGAGTACAATCTCAGAAACAACAGAAAGATCTCAGTTCGTTTCCAGGGCAAATGATTCAATATCACAGTAATCCAAGTCTATGCCCCAAACACTAATGCTGAAGAAGCTGAAGTTGAATGGTTCTATGAAGCCCTACAAGACCTTCTAGAACTAAAACCAAAAAAAGATGTCTTTTTTCATCACAGGGGATTGGAATGTAAACGTAGGAAGTCAAGAGATACCTGGAGTAACAGGCAAATTTGGCCTTGGAGTACAAAATGAAGCAGGACAAAGGCTAACAGAGTTTTCTCAAGAGAACACACTGGTCATGGCAAACACTCTCTTCCAGGAACACAAGAGATGACTCTACACATGGACATCACCAGATGGTCAATACTGAAACCAGACTGACTACATTCTTTGCAGCAAAAAATGGAGAAGCTCTATATAGTCCACAAAAACAAGACAGGGAGCTGACTGTGGCTCAGAACATCAGCTCCTTATTGCAAAATTCAGACTTAAACTGAAGAAAGTAGGGAAAACCATTAGGCCATTCAGGTATGACCTAAGTTGAATCCCTTATACAGTGGAGGTAATGAATAGATTCAAGGGATAAGATCTGGTAGACAGTGTCTGAAGAACAATGGACAGAGGTTTGTAACACTGTACAGGAGGCGATGACCAAAACTATCCCTAAGGAAAAAAAATGCAAGAAGGCAAAGTGTTTGTCTAAGGAGACTTTACAAATAGCTGAGGAGATAAGAGAAGCAAAAGGCAAGGGAGAAAGGGAAAGATACCCAACGGAATGCAGAGTTCCAGAGAACAACAAGAAGAGCTAAGAAGGGCTTCTTAAGTGAACAATGCAAAGAAATAGAGGAAAACAATAGAATGGAAAAGACTAAATATCTCTTCAAGAAAATTGGAGATATCAAGGGAACATTTCATGCAAGGATGAGCATGATAAAGGACAAAACCAGTAAGAACCTAACAGAAGCAGAAGACATTAAGAAGAGGTGGCAAGAATACATAGAAGAACTATACAAAAAAGGTCTTAATGACCTTGATAACCATGATCGTGTGGTCACTCACCTAGAGTCAGACATCCTGGAGAGTGAAGCCAAGTGGGCCTTAAAAAGCATTGCCATGAACAAAGCTAGTGGAGGTGATGGAATCCCAGCTGAGCTATTTCAAATCCTAAAAGATGATGCTGTGAAAGTACTGCACTCAACATGACAGCAAATTTGGAAAACTCAGCAGTGACCACAGGACTGGAAAAGTAGGGCAATCCCAAAGAAGCGCAGTGCCAAAGAATGTTCAAACTACTATACAGTTGCAATCATTTCACATGCTAGCAAGATAATGCTCAAAATTCTTCAGGCTAGGCTTCAGCAGTATGTGAACCGAGAACTTCCAGTTGTACAAGCTAGTCTTAGAAAAGGCAGAGGAACCAGATATCAAATTGCCAACATTCACTGGCTCATAGAGAAAGCAAGATAATTCCAGAAAAACATATACTTCTGCTTCATTGACTACACTAAAGCCTTTGACTGTGTGAATGACAATAAACTGTGGAAAGTTCTTAAAGAGATGGGAATTCCAGATCACCTCACTTGTCTCCTGAGAAACTTGTATGCAGGCCAGGCAGCAACAGTTAGAACTGGACATGGAACAATGGACTGAATTAAAATTGGGAAAGGAGTATGACAAGGCTGTATATTGTCAAAAGTTTGTCAACTTTTGACTCCTTCACCTTTTGTCCACCACCTACTCTTGCCTCTGGCAGCCACCAACTGTTCTCTGTATCTCTGAGCTGTTTGTCTTTTGTTCTTCTTAGTTCCACATAAAGTGAGATCATATGGAATTTTCTTTCTCTGTCTGACTTATTCCAAAACAATCAATTCTTCAGCGCTCAGCGTTCTTTATGGTTCAACTTTCACACATGACTACTGGAAAAACCATAGCTTTGACTATGTGGACCTCTGTTGGGAAAGCAGTATCTTTTTAATATTTAATATGTTTTTTAATATGCTGTCTAGGTTTGTCATAGCTTTCCTCCCAAGCAGCAAGTGTCTTTTAATTTCATGGCTGCAAACTGTCTACAGTGGTTCTGGAGACCAAGAAAATAAAGTCTGCCACTGTTTCCCCATCTATTTGCCATGAAATGATGGGACCGAATGCCATGATCTTAGTTTTTTGAATGTTGAACTTTAAGCCAACTTTTTCACACTCCTCTTTCACTTTCATCAAGAGGGTCTTTAGTTTTTCTTCACTTTCTGCCATAAGGGTGGTGCATATCTGCTTATCTGCAGATAACCTCATCTGCATATCTGAGGTTATTGATATTTCTCCAGGTAATCTCGATTCCAGCTTGAGCTTCATCCAGCTCAGCGTTTCTCATGATGTACTCTGCATATAAGTTAAATAAGCAGGGTGACAATATATAGCCTTGACGTACTCCTTCTCCTATTTGGAACCAGTCTGTTGTTCCATGTCCCGTTCTGACTGTTGCTTCCTGAAGCACACAGATTTCTCAGGAGGCAAGTCAAGTGGTTTGGTATTCCCATCTCTTTCAGAATTTTCCACAGTTTATTGTGATCCACACAGTCAAAGGCTTTGGCATAGTCAATAAAGCAGAAATAGACGTTTTTCTGGAACTCTCTTGCTTTTTTGATGATCCAGAGGATGTTGTCAATTTGATCTCTGGTTCCTCTGCTTTTTCTAAAACCAGCTTGAACATCTGGAAGCTTATGGTTCACATACTGTTGAAGCTTGGCTTGGAGAATTTTGAGCATTACTTTACAAGCGTGTGAGGTAAGTGCAACTGTGTGGTAGTTTGAGCATTCTTTGGCATTGTCTTTCTTTGTGACTGGAATGAAAACTGACCTTTTCTAGTCCTGTGGCCACTGCTGAGTTTTCCAAATTTGCTGGCATATTTAGTGCAACACTTTCACAGCATCATCTTTTAAGATTTGAACTGGAATTCCATCACCTCCACTAGCTTTGTTCGTAGTAATGCTTCCTAAGGTCCACTTGACTTCACATTTCAGGATGTCTAAGTCTGCTAAGCAACTGACCTTAAAACAAGGAGATTGTTTGGACTGTCTGGGTGGGGACAATGTAAAGAGTCCTTAAAAATGTAGGAATGAGACAGGAGAGAAGTTTAGAGTGATGTAGCATGAGAAGAACCAACTGACTTTTGTTGTTATTAAAGATGAAGAGAACAATATCAAGGAATATGTGTGGCCTTTAAAAGCTAGAAAGAGCAGAGAAATTGATTTTTCCCTTGAGCCTTCAGAAAAGAACCCATCCGGATTTCTCTGGTGGCTCAGTGGTAAAGAATCTGCTTGCCAATGCAGGAGACAAGGTTCAATCCCTGATCTGGGAAGATCCCACATGCCCACATGCCACAACTACTGAGCCCACGCTCTACAGCCTGGGAATCACAACTACTGAGCCCATGTGCCACATATAAGGAAGCCCACACACCTGGAGCCTGTGCTCTACAACAAAAGAAGACTCCACAATGAGAAGTCCACATACTGCAATGAAAAGTAGCCCCCACGCACCCCAACTAGAGAAAAGGCAACACGCCAACGAAGACCCAGCACAGACAAAATAAATTTAAAAAAAAGGAACCCATTCCTGTCAACATCTTGACTTTAGCCCAGTGAGATCCATTTAGGACTTCAAAACTACAAGATTTAAAATTTCTGCCACTGACTTTATGGCAGTTTGTTACAGCAGTGATAGAAAACTAACAGAGGCAAATTAAGAAGATTTGAGAAAAGTCTTTGGAATCAGTAGTGGAAATGCTAACCAAATTGTATGTTCAATAAATGGTCCTTCACTTTATTGCCAGTCAATGAGGAGAACAATGACTTGATGGACATGAGTTTGAGCAAGCTTGGGGAGTTGGTGATGGACAGGGAAGCCTGGCGTGCTGCAGTCCATGGGGACACAAAGAGTTGGACACAACTGAGCGACTGAGCAAGAACAACATCTCCATCACAGCTTTTGTGTACTGCTACATTGCCAGTGAGCAGTAATATTATGAAAACAATCTTTCCTGAGCAATAGTTCTCAACAGTGAACTTAAAATATCCAGTAAACCATGCTGTAAACAGATGTGCTGTCATCCAGGTTTTGTTTCTCCACCTACAGAGGACAGACAGAGTAGATTTACCATAATTCTTAAGAGCCCTAGGATTTTCAAAATGGTCAGTGAGCACTGGCTTCTTCTTAAAGTTACTAGCTGCATTAACCCCTAAAAATCAGCCAGCCTGTCCTTAGAATATTTGAAGTCAGGAATTTCTCTCCAACTATCAAAGTCCTAGATGCTGTCTTCCTCTGATATAAAGCTGTTTCGTGTACAGTGAAAAACTGCTGTTTGGTGTAGCCATCTTTATTAGCTTTCTAACTAGATCTTCTGGATAAGTTGTGGCAGCTTCTACATTAGAACTTGCTTCTTCATCTTGAGCTTTTATGTTCCAGAGACAGCTTTCCTTAACCCTCATGATCCAACCTCTGCTAGTTTCAAACTTTTCTTCTGCAGCTTCCTTCACTTCTCTCAGGCTTCACAGACCTGAAGAGAGTTATGGCCTTGCTGTGGATTAAGCTTTGGCTTAAGGGAAAGTTGTGGTTGGTTTGATCTTCTATCCAGACCACTAAAAGCTTCTCTGTATCAGCTAAAAGGCTGTTTCTCTTTCTTATCACTTATGTGTTCACTGGAACAGCACTTTGAATTTCCTTCAAGAACTTTTCATTTGATTCACAACTTCAGTAACTGGTATAAGAGGCCTGACTTTCAGCCTGCCTCAAATTCTGATGCACCTTCCTCACTAAGTTTAACCATTTCTAGCTTTTGATTTAAAGTGAGAGACTCTCCCTTTCAATTGAACACTTAAGAGGCAACTGTAAGTTTATCAACTGGACTAATTTCAATATTATTATGTCTCAGGGAAAGAGAGGCCTGAGGAGAGGAAGAGAGACAGGAAGCAGGGCAGTTTGAACACATATTTATCATTTAAGTTTGCCATCCTAGACTCATGGATTGATAGTAACATCAAAGATCATTGGTTACAGATAATCGAAACAATTATAATAATAATGAAAAAGTTTGCAATATTGCAAAAATTACTGTAATGTGACACAGAGACAGGCAGTGAGGAAATGCTACTGGAAAAATGGTGCCAGCAGACTTGCTGAATGCCAGGTTGCCCACAAACCTTCCATTTGTTAAAAAAAATAAAACACAATACAGAAGCAAACACAGAATGCAAACTTAATGGCTACCAAAGTGGGCGGGGTTAATTGGGAGTATGGGATTAACAGATGTACATACCATACCTAAAATAGATAAACAACAAGCACGTACTATATAGCACAGGGAAATATATTCAATATCTTGCAATAAACTATGATAGAAAAGAACTGAAAAAAAAGAAAAAAACTCACAATATCTGTAAAGCACAATAAAGCAAAGCACAATTAAAATGAGGGATGCCTGTACTAAGAGTTGGGGGGAAGTCACAGTGGTTCGCAATACTTACTCAGAGAATAGTTTCAGAGGTGAGCATCCGTACACAGGGCAGGGGGAGAGAAACTCATGACCAGTATGGGCAGAAGCCAAGCACATGGTTCCAGCTTTGGCTGGATGATTGAGCAAAGAGCAGGTGGGGATGAGAAGCTTGTTGCAAAATAATGGGAAGAACTGATATGTCTTATGGCTCAGTCCCTCTACAGTCTATCATGCCTACCTCAGATCCATTAAGAAACCACACCAAAGGATTCAAGAGGTTTTCTGCAGTAGACCCTGCATGCTATAATTCCAGTTTCTTGGGGAGATATCACCAAGACAAACTTTTGTAGGAAACCACAGATGAGGGAGTGACTGGCATCTGGGCTCTTACTGTCCTATACTGGATCTATAACGCTGATGAAGACGACCTACTGCCAAGTGAGAAACTAACCCAAAATATTCTAGATAAATTTTTTGTTCGTTTTAATTTGTTTTTAATTGAAGGATACTTGCTTTACAGAATTTTGTTGTTTTCTGGCAAATATCAACATGAACCAGCCATAGGTGAACATATGTCCCCTCTCTCTTGAACTTCCCACCCGTCTCCCCTTTTGAGATCAGCCCCACTGCCCTGAAAAATTTCCGTAGACCTTATCTTAAAAGTGAGCAAAAACTTAAGATACAGTATTACAGATGTGTTTCAGGATGTGTTACCCCCAAATATGCACCTTGTTATATTGAATACTTTAAAATGAAGGACTTTGAGAAGACAGTAGAAGCAGTGAGGTCACTCTGACCTTTCCCCCTGCCTTTCTTCCCTGAAACAGGTCATTAAACCTTCATGTGAAAGGTTCCCTGCTTACACTGAGAGGAAAGGAGCATCCTTATCTCAGAAAACCAAAGGGATCTTAAGAAACACTTTGTGCTAAGATTCTCCCAGTTTATTAAACTTCCCTCACACTCTCTGACTTATCATATTCCTTCACAACCTTCCAGTCTTCACCAAATTCAGCCCAGAACTCCTGAAGTCTAACTGTTTCTTTGTGTCTTCCTTTCCTTACGAAGGCTCCCGTGTCACATAAAGCTTACAAACAAATGTGTATGGTTTTCTCCTGTTAATCTGTCTTTGTCAGTTTAATTTTTAGATCCTGCCAGGGACCCTAAGAAGGTAAAGAAAACCTTTTTCCTCCCCCACTATCATGAAAATGGGTAGCAAATGTCCCAAATTAAAGTGAACATCTTTAAAGGTTGCCATTGCAATAGTTCCCCTTCATGGATCACAGCCTTGAGAGTCCTTCGAACTGCAAGGAAATCAAACTAGTCAATTCTAAAACAAATCAACCCTGAATACTCATTGGAAGGACTGATGCTGAAGCTGAAGCTCCAATACTTTGGCTACCTGATGTGAAATGCTGACTCACTAAAAAAAGACCCTGATGATGAAAAGACTGAAGGCAACAGGAGAAGGGGAAGACAGAGGATGAGACGGTTAGATTGCATCACCAACTCAATGGATGTGAATTTGAGCAAACTCTGGGAGATAATGGAGGACAAAGGAGCCTGGCGCGCTGCTAACTATGGAGTCACAAAGAATGGAACATGACTAGTGATTGAACGACAGCAACAACTGCACTAGTAACGCCTAAGCTAGCCAATGGGTATGATTAGAAAGCAATATGGCCATGGCTACAGAATCAAGACATCAAATTGCCAATATCCAAAGGAGCATCAAAAAAGCAAGAGAGTTCCAGAAAAACATCTATTTCTGCTTTATTGACTATGCCAAACCATTTGACTGTATGGATCACAATAAACTGTGGAAAATTCTGAAAGAGATGGGAATACCAGACCACCTGACCTGCCTCTTGAGAAACCTGTATGCAGGTCAGAAAGCAACAGTTAGAATTGGACATGGAACAGACTGGTTCCAAATAGAAAAAGGAGCACGTCAAGGTTGTATATTGTCACCCTGCTTATTTAACTTATATGTGGAACGCTGGGCTAGAGGAAGCACAGGCTGGAATCAAGATTGCTGGGAGAAATATCAATAACCTCAGATATGCAGATGACACCACACTTATGGCAGAAAGTGAAGAAGAACTAAAGAGCCTCGATGAAGGTGAAAGAGGAGAGTGAAAAAGTTGGCTTAAAGCTCAACATTCAGAAAACTAGGATCATGGCATCTGGTCCCATCACTTCATGGCAAATAGATGAGGAAACAGTGGAAACAGTGGCTGACTTTATTTTTCTGGGCTCCAAAATCACTGCAGATGGTGACTGCAGCCATGAAATTAAAAGATGCTTACTCCTTGGAAGGAAAGTTATGACCAACCTAGACAGCATACTGAAAAGCAGAGACATTACTTTGTCAACAAAGGTCCATCTAGTCAAGGCTATGGTTTTTCCAGTGGTCATGTATGGATGTGTAAGTTGGACTATAAAGAAAGCTGAGAGCCAAAGAATTGATGCTTTTGAACTGTGGTGTTGGAGAAGACTCTTGAGAGTCCCTTGGACTGCAAGGAGATCCAACCAGTCTATCCTAAAGGATATCAGTCCTGAATATTCATTGGAAGGACTGAAGCTGAAGATGCTGAAGCTGAAACTCCAATACTTTGGCCACCTGATGCGAAGAGCTGACTCAT
The DNA here is from genome assembly GCF_963930625.1 of Muntiacus reevesi. Lineage (NCBI taxonomy): Eukaryota > Metazoa > Chordata > Mammalia > Artiodactyla > Cervidae > Muntiacus > Muntiacus reevesi. Next base: position 51,491,123 of record NC_089271.1, on the reverse strand, counting down.
TGGAAAAAAGACCCTGATGCTGGGAAAGATCTTTGAGGGCAGGAGGAGAAGGGGACGACAGGATGAGATGGTTGGATGGCATCACCGACTCAATGGACATGGGTTTCGGTGGACTCCGGGAGTTGGTGATGGACAGGGAGGCCTGGTGTGCTGTGGTTCATTGGGTCGCAAAGCGTCAGACACGACTGAGTGAACTGAACAGAAGCAAGGCATCCTCAAATCTGAAAGAGATGGCATCAGTCACAAGGACCTTGTCATCTGATACAGAGCTTTGGGCATACTGAAAACAAGAGATCCTTTGGTTGAGGCCCAACCAACTGCTGCATTGTTGTAAACTAAACATAAAGACGTGCCTTCTGGCCTGTAGCCGCCCTCTCACTCCACACCTTGTCCCTCCCTTCCCTTGTATTCTGAAATCGACCGCTTTGAAGAAATTATTTGGGTGGAGCAGGGGGTCCCTGTTCCCAAGAGGGACCAAAGGCCATGCACCTCCCCACCACCCCAAGTATGCTGGAGAACTCTGGAGAAGGGAGAGATCAGACTTTTAAGGCTCTGTTGGATACAGGCACCTAAGACCATTTTATCTGATCTTGAGAAGGTGAGGGAGTACCCAGTTCATGGGGTTTAGGTGCAGATAAGTGTAAAGTGTCCCTGGGGGTTGAAGTGGCCTGTTAAGCCAATTCAATGTACACTTGACCCTTGACCAACATGGGTTTGAGCTGCACGGGCCCACTTATACATGGATTATTTTCAAAAAATCTATTGAAAAAAATTCTTGGGATTTGCAACAATATGAAAAATTCACAGATGAACCTTGTAGCCTAGAAATATCAAAACATTTACAAACTTTTAGGTATGTCCTGAATTCATCAAATATGTGTAGATAACAGTCTCTTTTGCTATTTACTATCATAAAATGTACACAAATCTATTATAAAAAGTTGCAATTTATCAAAACTTATGCACACAATTACAATAATACATGCAGCTGCTCACAGTCAAGAGAAATGCAAGCACATGGAAAAAGTCAGCAATAAATTATAACTGCATAAATTTAACTGTCATCCATACTGTACAACTGCAATCATTTCATACCCACCTCCTTTCGCAATTTCGATGAGCTCAAGTGATGTGGGTAACTGCTTAAAATACCATGTGATATGTGTGATATGTGTAATCATCTCTGTGTGAGCAGTTTGTCTCTCCAACAAATTGTGTATTGAAGTAACAAGTCATCTTCTGTGGTTCTCATGTATTTTCATCGTGCTTAGTGCAATACTGTAAACCTTGAATAACACCATGAACCAAACCAAACCACTAGTGATGCTGGAAGTGCTCCCAAGAAGCAGAGAAAAGCCACTGCATTACAACAAAAAGTTGAATTGTTTGATATATGCTATAGGTTGAGATCTGCAGCTGTGGTTTCCCACCATCTCAAGACAACCGAATTCAGCATAAAGACTATTGCGTGTTTTTTTTTAAAGAAACTGATGAAGCTGTCACCGTGGCTATACCAACAGGCATGAAAACCTTGCACATTTTGTGAAACACCTTATCTCATCTTGAAAATGTAGCTTTAATGTAGATGCAGGATTGCTCTGAGAAACGCATACCAAAAGCCTCTCTATATGATTCTAGCAAAAGTAAAGTCTTTCTACAACAACCTGAAGCAAAAGGAAGGTGAAGAATCTAAAGCTGGAGAATGTAATGTCAGCGAAGAAAGGTCTGATAATTTTAAGAAAGAGGTTTGTTTGGCTTTTAAAATGTCAAGGTAAGAGAAGCAGCTTGTACCCACCAGGGGGCAGCAGATGAGTTCGATACCATGTAGAAAAATCACCGAGGAGAGGGGTATCTGCCTGAAGAGGTTTTGAATACAGACAAAAGTGCCCTATTCTGCCGGAAATATGTGAAAAAAGACATTTATTAGTAAGGAAGACAAGCAAGCACCAGGACTGAAGGCAGGGATGTCAGGATTAACTGACGGATGCTCAGTGGTGTCTGACTCTTTGCGACCCCATGGACTGTATAGTCCAAGGAATTTTCCAGGCCTGAACACTGGAGTGGGTAGCCTTTCTCTTCTCCAGGGGATCTTCCCAACCCAGGGATTGAATCCAGGTCTCCCGCATTGCACGTGGATTCTTCACTAACTGAGCTATCAGGGAAGTCTTAAAATGTCAAGATGAGAGGAGAAGCAGCTTGCACCCACCAGGGGGCAGCAGATGAGTTCCAGATACCATGTAGAAAAAACCACTGAGGAAAGAGAGGGATACCTGCCTGAGCAGTTTTTGAATACAGACAAACGTGCCGATTCTGGGGAAAAAATTCCAGAAAGGACATTTATTAGTAAGGAAGAGAAGCAAGCACCAGGATATAAGGCAGGAATGGATAGGCTAATGCTATTGTTTTGTTCAAAAGGAGCTGAGTTTATGAACAGGACTGCCCTTATCTATAAAGATGCTAATCCTGAGACCTGAATGTGTTAGTCTCAACTCTTTGAGATCCCATGGACTCTAGCCCTCCAGGCTTCTCTGTCCATGGAGAATTGGAATTCTCCATGGACATATGCTTGTTTTCTAACTCTGCTTCTTCTACGTCTTCTCATCTTCTTCCATATTGGAGTGGGTTGCCATTTCCTTCCAGCATATTGGAGTGGGTTGCCATTTCCTTCCACAGGGGATCTTCCTGACCCAGGGATCTAACCCGTCTCCTGCATTGCAGGCAGATTTTTTACCATTTGAGCCACAAGGCAAGCCTTGATGGGAAAAGATAAACACCAGCTCCCAGTCTTTTGACTGTACAGCAAGGAGGCCTGAAGAACCAGAACTCTTTTCCTGGATTGGTTCCATCGATGCTTTGTCCCTGAGGTCAGGAAGTACCTTTCCAGTAACAGACTGCCTTTTAAAGTTCTTTTGACCTTGGACAATATACCCTGGCCACCCAGAACCCCAGGTGTTAAACCTGAAGGCATTAAAGTGATTCAAGTGCCCCCAAACAATATATCTCTAGTTCAGCCTCTAGATCAGGTGGTCATAAGGTTTTTTAAGGCTCATTACACACAGTCCTCTATGGAAAGGCTTGTCAACACTATGGAAGAGAACTCCAATAGAGAGGACATCGTTAAAGTCTGAAAGGATTACATTATTAAAGATGCCATTGTTGTTATAGAAAAAACCACAAAAGCCATCAAGCCCAAAACAATAAAATCCTGCTGGAGAAAATTGTGCAGATATTGTGTGTGACTTCACAGGATTTATGACAGAGGCCATCAAGGAAATCAGGAAGTTGTGGATGTGGGGAAAAAAAAAAAAGGCAGAGGATAAGGATTTCAAGATGTGGATCTTGGAGAAATTCAAGTGCTAATAGACACCACACCAGAGGAACTCACAGAAGACTACTTGATAGAGATGAGTGCCTAATTCCCAACCAATGCCTGACAATGAGGAGGAAGAAGACGAGAAGACGTAGAAGAAGCAGAGTTAGAAAACAAACTGACATTTAGACAATCTGGTAGACTCAAGACTGCTTTTGACTTCTTTTATAATATGGAATCTTCTCTGATACAGGCACTGAAACTAAAGCAAATGGTAGAAGAAGGGTTGGTATAGTATAGAAACATTTTTGGAAGAAAGATAAAGCAAAAAACTCAGAGATCACGATGTGTTTCCATAAAGTTATACCGTGTATGCCTGCATCTTCTGCCTTCCCTTCCACTTCCTTCACCTGTGCTGCCCCGGAGACAGTGAGATGAACTCCTCCTTTTCCTCTTCCTTCCCAACCCACTCAACACAAAGAGGAGCATGAAAACCTTCATGGTGATCAACATCCACTTTAGCAAAGAATCATCAAGCCTTACGGTTATCAAACATATCTGTTGTGTATGTGTTTTGCGTGTCTTCATGTGAAAAACTAATAACTGTATGACAAGAACCGTATGGGATGTTTTTTGGCCATTCTCATCTTCTAGGTATGCATCGTATAAAATATTGTGTGCAAGATGTATTGCAGTGGACAGCCTATCCTTACATAGGCAGAAGATGAGTGATATTCAATATAAAATTATTGGTGTGCTAGTTTTCTTACTGTTTTACAACTTTGCTCTGAAAGAATTACATTATTGTACGGTATACCTCACTCTCTCTTGTAAATGGGAAAACTACATATAAGCCAGTCATCAGACTTGTTTTTTAAAGTAAAAATGCTTCTGATACTGATTATGAATATGACTATAATACTGTATGCCACAAAGCTCTTATAACAATTCACTCATTAGCGTATAGGCTGAGCTACCATAAAGCAATCATACTGCTGCTTCTTCATTATCAGGGCATGAATCATAACTGTAAATAAATATGAATTTCTTTTTCACGTTATCTTTTGTCATATCTAGTGTTAATAAAATGTAAAACATCTATAATGTTTGTATCACATAAAACAATACTGATGTAGCCACTGACAAATAACTCCTCTTCTAAACAGATGACATAAACTTACAGTATCAATAAATACAGGACAGTACTGTGAATGTTTTTTCTCTTCCTTATGGATTTTTTTTTTTATACTGCCTCGTTTCTTTATTCCAGGCTACTAGAGGGACAGTGATGGCATTTCCTGGCTTGACAGAAAGTAAAAACCTGACCTAGAAAGTAAAGACCGTCCTAACTAACACTGCAAATCCAAACAAGACCTAGTTCCCTTAGAGGGACAGAATATCCAAGCACCTACAGTGGCTTCTGGAGGTTTCTGTGTAGCTTCCCTGAGACAGGGCTGGAGGAGAGGCACAGGGTGGGAATGGCCTCTTTCCTGAGCTGTGGGGGTGGCGGCTCCAGTCCCCTTCTGCTTTTGACTGCTTTCACAAGAGACCAAAAATACTCTCCTGCTGGCGGCCATGTGCATGGAGGATACTCCCCGACCCAGTCTCGACACAAGACAATCTTGCAGGGGTGGCTTCTCTAGCAAGAGCACTTGATCGCCCTCCCCACCCCCAGAGATGGGAGACCAAGATTTTGTACTACTTTACTCGACAATCTATTTCGCACATCCACTCTCTTATCTAGCTGACTCAGTGGGTTAGTGTGTCAATACCTGGAATTGTCTCAGGGTCACATGTATCCTGGTTTCCAAGCATCTAAAAAATGGCTACAGACACTTGGGTTGTTCGCCACACACCTGTGTCCTTGTGCATGATTTGTGAGGCAGAGGTGACCTGCAGTTTGAACTCAGAAACTGTGAAAATCAAACCCCAAATCAACCAACCTATTAATAGCTCTTGTTGGGTGGGAAGCAGCTGGCAAGCCCACCCTTTCCGTATTTGGCTTGCTCCTGGTTTGGAAAACGACTTCTCTTCTAGTGAGAATGGGAAGTTGGGCAGCCCAAGGGAAAGGCGAATGAGTCAAGTGTTCAGAAATGTACGGTCACCCTTGTTTGGGGGACTGTTACCTCCTGAAACTCCTCACAAAATATAGCTCACTCTTGCTGGCCGAGGCCGTCTCAGGCAAGATAAAACTTTGCTGCATGAAATGAAGTTAGGGAGACTGACACCAAAATCTTTTTTAAAAAGTGGGAGAGGGAGGTGGGAGGAGGGTTCGGAATGGGGGAACACATGAACACCTGCGGCTAATTCAAGTCAATGTGAGGCAAAACCACCACAACATTGTAAAGTAACTAGTCCCCAATTAAAATAAATAAATTAATTTTTAAAAGTGTAGGGCAGAAAAACTTCCTGCACCACACATGTAAGCTGCCGATACTGGTGTGTGCTCAGTCCTCTTGGACTCTTTGCGACCCCATATACTGTAGCCCATCAGGTTCCTCTGCTCATGGGACTGATTCTCCAGGCAAGAATATTTGAGTGAGTGGCGATTCCCTTCTCCAGGGGATCTTCCTGACACAGGGATCCAACCCATATCTCCTGTATCTCTTGCACTGCAGGTGGGTTCTTTACCACTGAGCCACCAGGTAAGCACCAACTCCCCTCCCCCAAGTAAATAAACAGAATACCAAGCCACAAAAGCTACCCAAGGGGCTGGTGGCTCGGGGGCAGAGTCCAACCCACAGCAGGGCAGAAGGAGCAGGTGCAAATGTGCCAGAAGGGTTGATTCTCCCACTTTGCCCCCTCAGGGCCTCCAGTTCTAATACTGCCCTGGGTGGCTGGGTCTATCTGGTTTGATACATAAAAGGTAGAGGCCAAACCCAACTCTCAGTTTCTTGTGATTCTAGTAGGGGAGAAAGGCTTCAATCCCTCTGCCCCAGGGCAGAGGCAAGATTCTCTGAAACTCAGGCAGACAGGATGTGTGGGAGGTTGAGCATCTTCTCCTTATGAAGCATGAGTGTGCTAACCCCTATAAAGAGTCAGTTCTCTGAGCATGTGGTCTGGAAGCTTCTACCACCAACATCTCATTAATTCTTGTCCGCTCTCCCTGATAAGGGGAGGGGGCCATGGAGGCCCATGAGCTCTTCCCTGGTTTCCAGCCACGAGAAGTGGTCTCCAGAGACAGGGTGGGGACAGGTGTGGGCTCTGCCCCTCCTGGGTTCTCCTCCCCGACCCATTTCAGTACAGCTGGATGAAAGCCTCTAGCTCTTAGGGAATGAAGCCCTTGCAAGGAATCTTGTTCTTGTCCAGAGTGCAGGCTGAAATGCACTACAGGGTCAAATAGTTGAAGGGCTGAATGGTGCTCTTGGCCAGCAGCTTCTCATGCAGCAGCTCGTAGGCTGTTTTATTAAAGGCGTTGGTGGTGTCCATGTGGGCCCCCACCTCTATCAGGGCATTCATGATCCCCAAGCAGTTGTTCTCTTTTGCGATGTGCATTGGGGGTGTTGTCAAAATCGTGGCTGTCTGGGTCGGCCCCACAGTCAAGGGCACCTTGACCACCTGGATAGAAGAGAATCTGCCCACTTAGAAGTGAATCACGTTCATGGTCGGTGTCCACCGCCATGTGCAGGAGTGAAGACATTCTTGCTGTGACGGGCACACTTAAGCAGTAGCTCTGGTGCTTCATGTCTTCCTGGTTGGGCTTGCACTCCACTTTCTCCAGCAGGTAAAGCAGGTGGAGGGTGATGGCCAGGGCCTTGGTGAACTGGACTGAGTCCCTGGCCTCCTTGGGCCTGCTCAACTTCCCAGACCTTTGCACAGCACCCACATTAGATCTGCAAAGCCAACTGGTGTACTCAGGCTGCCCCTGGGCCAAGTGGTTCTGGGGCACTTAGGAAAAGAGTTCATCAAAGGATAGGAAACTTCTGGCGGTCTGAGGCACCAGGTTGTTCTCCTGCATGTCCAAGGTGTACTTCCACTAGTGGATGCAGCACTAGACACTGTCCAAGTTGGCCTATACCACATCCTGGTAGCGCATATAGTGGGAAGTGTCGGGTGGGAGGGACCAGGACCGCTCTCAGGTCAACAGTGCCTGCATGTGCTTCTCATCCCCCTGAGCGCCTCCAATTCCTCGGTGGTGTTCACCTCCCTGGAATAGTCAGAGGCGAGGACTCAGGTTTAGGCAGATACGTGCCCCCTGGTGACGCAGCTCCACGGCCCCTACCAAGAGTTTCAGGACCCTGAGCAGATCCTGCTTCTTAGCCATGTAGGTGGCTCCCAGAAACTCCAAGGCTGCTAGGCAGCTTCCCAGCTGGTGCTCAGGTGTTCCCCCTGGGAAGAGCTGCAGCAGCAAGCACGCTGGGGCGGCACACATGCCTGGCTGGTGGAGGGGCCTTCTCGGGCCATCCCTCGCCGAATCTCCTCCCCAGCAGGCTGCTCCTGGCTGAGGTCCTCCACGATGCTGATGTGGTCCATCACGTGGGCAGCCAGAGGTGGTGTCATGCTATAGCCATCCCATTCCCTACAAGCCTGGCACCCGAACAGCAGCTGTAGGACACCCAGGCTGCCGGCCTTGGTGCAGTCATGCAGGGCCACATTGGCCTTGATGCTGCACAGGTTCACCTGGGCGCCCTGAAGTATTAGGTAGCGGGCAATCTGGCAGGGCCCCGTGTAACAGGAGATCATGAGGCACGTGTGCCCGCACCGGTTGGTCACCTCCAGGTCCACCCGGTGTTCACCTGCTGAGTAGTGCACCACCTCCACGTGCCCACTGAAGCAGTCAGCACGCAGGTACTTCGTGCACGTGTGCATGGTGCAGCTCACCAAGGCCCCACAGCACAGCAGGCTCTGCACCAGGTCCAAGGCATCAGTGGCCGAGGTGGCCCAGGGCAGCTGCGCACCCTTGATGGTCTTGTCGTTGAAGTGTACCAAGCCGCCTGCCTCCAAGCTGGTGCCGCACAGTCCACTTTACTCAACCACATCTAGGTGGCTGTAATGGTAGGTGATGACAAGCGGCGTCCCCATCTTAACCCCCCACCCCCATCCCCCACTGGCCAACTCGCCCATCAGCTTGTCCATCTCCTCCCTGTCCAGCCACTAAGCTGCCTCTGAAGCATCTACCACGGACTGCGTTGTATATGGTGGTGTGGAGGTCCACCATCTGGGCCTTCGCCAGGATGTGGGCTGCCACAGGGAAGGTTGGAGGGACAGGGGACTGAGGTGCTCTCTTCCTCAGAAACTCTGAGACATGAAGTCATAAAAACCTGGAAGGACTCCCTGGAAAAAGTCTGACACATCTATCAAAAAGGAGATCTCATCTACATAAAAGTGTCCCAGGAAAAGACAGGCTGTCCCCACACTGGGAGAAACCTTCCCAAGTGCTCATTCCCCATGTAGGCTATCCAAGTTAAAAAAAAATGGATCCATGCTTTTCCTGTGAAGGCAGCACCTCAGGAGGACTGGACTGTTGCTCGCTCCCACAAAGGACTTGAAATTTAAGTTTTCTAGAGTGACTGATACTGGTGTTGAGCTCAACTGAAAAGAGGTTGAAGGGTAGCAGAATACGCCACTTTGGCATAAGGATTATTTTGAGCTGAATGCAGTTGAGAAGAAGCAGGTACAAGAAAAGCTCCCTGCCCTCCCATTTGCCTAAAAGCAATATAAAAATTTTCATGAGAGACTGGGACTCACATAGATACACTACTATTTATTTAGAAAATAGATAACTAATAAGAATCTACTGAATAGCACAGGGAACTCTACTCAACATTCTGTAATGACTTATATGGAAAAAATTTTTCAAAAGAATGGGCATATATATATATGTATAACAGATTCACTTTGTTGTACAGTAGAAACAAACACAACATTTTAAATTGACTATACTACAATAAACATTTTTAAAAGATAAAATTTTCAACAATGTCTCTCTTCTCTTCTCTACCAGGAGGACAAAAGTTAATCATGGAGCTCTATGGTGACCTAAATGGGAAGGAAGTTCAAAAAAGAGGGGATATTATGTATATGTACGGCTGATTCACTTTGCCACACAGCAGGAAATAACACTTTGTTTTTGCAACTATATCCAATAAAATTTTTTAAAAAAGAAAAAAAAGTTAATCATGGGAGGCAACGTTAGATCCTTTCAGCCTGGAGATGGCACCTACGTAACAAATTTTATTAACTAGCCTTTATCTACCATTAGTCTCCTCCCATATATTTACCTTCCCACTGTATGCTGCCCTTGGAAGATTAAAACTGCTTTGTTATGTCCTGTCATTTCCCCATAAATTTACTGTTTTTTGTTAAAGATGCTATATGAGCAAGCGTTGTAAACCACAGCTTTGAGTTACTACTCATTGTTCCCTTGGTAACAGCCATGTATACTTGAGGTATATAAGTTAATAAACTTGTTTTCTCATATTAATTTGTCTTTTGTTATAAAGAGCTCTCGGCCAAGAACTTAAGAGTGGAAAGAAATTTTTTTTTCATACCCTACAAGCAAACATTACTATTCTCATAGATGCCTTGCTGTCCTTGTCATAGGAGGATTATTTCAATTACCTAAGAATCAGATTTTACTAGAAAACATATATCACACAGTTTTTTTTCTATGTTCCAACTAATGGGCTCCACAATTACATATTTCTGATAAATTCCATACTGTATTCCTAAAACAGACATGATCTGAACTTAAAATTTAAAACAACCCAATTATTGGCAGAGTAAAGGTGGAACCATCTTCATGAGTAATTTTTTATAATACCAAAGCAAAGTAACTAATATGAATCAAGATACTCCAACCCTAAATTTGACACAAAAATGTTTTTGCTAACTACTTTGATTGGAAGGATCTTTGTAGAAGAATTCTCTTAACTATACTACAATCAAGAGAACTGTTGCTCTCTCACCTTTACTATTGTAGGAGATTGGTTCAATAAAACTACTGATAGGGGGAGGAGCCAAGATGGCGGAGGAGTAGGACGGGGAGATCACTTTCTCTCCTACAAATTCATCAAAAGAATAACTGAACGCAGAGCAAACTTCACAAAACAACTTCTGATCGCTAGCTGAGGTCATCAGGCACCCAGAAAAGCAGCCCATTGTCTTCGAAAGGAGGTAGGACAAAATATAAAAGATAAAAAGTGAGACAAAAGAGCTAAGGATGGAGATCCCTCCGGGGAAGGGAGTCGTAATAGAGGACATTTCCAGACACCAGGAAACCCTCGCACTGGCGGGCCTGGGGGAAGTGTTTGAATCTTGGAGGGCAACCTGACTGGGAGGGAAACAATAAATAAAACCCACAGATTACAAGCCTAAAAGCAACTCCCAGCAGAAAAGTACCCCAGACACCCGCATCCGCGACTAGCAAGTGGGGGCGGAATGGAGAGGAGCGGCGGCATTGCTTGGGATAGGGTCTGGGCCTGAGTACCCTGAGGACAATCGGAGGGAGCTTTTTTGAGTTGCCAACTTGAACTGTGGGAGAGCAAAAGAGAGAGAGAAAATTAACCAGCCCGAACACACTGCCGGCCGTTCGCAGAACAAAGGGACCGAGAAAGTCCAGAGAAGAGCTCGCAGGCTGCCTACCGGCCCAGCCCCGCCGGAGGCAGGAGGCAGGGGGGAGGGGAAGGGGGCAGGCTCGGCCCCAAAGACCACATCCCCTGCCGCACTGCAAACAGGCCTCCAGTTTCTAATCAAAGACCTCCTGAGATTCTGGATGGCCGACATCCGCCGGGAGGGTCGCAGCGAGACACAGGGCGCAGGCACCCGACCGGCATGGGCGGGGACTGGGGCTGGGGACGCGGAGAGCAGAAGGCGCACGCACCCGACTGGCGCTGGCAGAAACTGAGACTGGGTGACCGCGGAAGGGACTGGGCGCACCGCACCCGGGGAAAGTGCGCCCGTCAAGCCCCTGGCTGCCTGGACCGCTCTGACGGGGAAGGCACAAAGAGCAGGTGCAGCTTTTTGTTCCGCGCTTTTGTGGAACACCCGAGGGCTGGAATCACGCGCAGCGCAGGGCGCGCTCCATATAGAGCAGCTGGGAGCCTGAGTAGCCTACACGGAGAAAGCAGCGCCAGTCCCCCCCCGCAGCACCAGCCCCTCCCCGCAGCGCGACGGAACTAGCTACCTGAATAAGAGTTCACCTCTGCCCGCCTGTGTCAGGGCGGAAATGAGGCTCTGGAGAGACCGGCATACAGAAGCCAAATAAACAAAGGGAACCGCTTTGGAAGGGACCGGTGTAACAGATTAAAATCCCCCTAGAAAACACGGACTACACCAGAAGAGGCCTGTAGATATTGAGAAGTGTAAACTGGAACGAGGAGCTATCTGAAACTGAGCTGAACCCACACTGACCACAACAGCTCCAGAGAAATTCCTAGATATACCTTTTTTTTTTAAGAAAAAAAAACATTCTTTTATTTTTTCTCTTTTATTTTCCTTTAAAATTCCCTATTACTCCCCCATTACTCCTTAACTTTCATTTTCATAGATTTTTACGATTTTTTTAATTAGGGAAAAATTTTTTTTCCTTTTCCTTTTCCTTTTTCTATTTTTCTTTTTCTCTTATTTCTTTTAAAGTCCTCTAGTACTCCTCTACTACTCCTTAATTTTCATTTTCAATACATTATAACCTTAAAAAAAAAGAAGAGAAGCCCTATTTTTAAACTGAACTTCATATGTATTTCTAAAACTTTTTGTGTGTTCTCATTTTTGTTTTTAACATAGTATTTTTAAGAGTCTAACCTCTACTCTAGATTTTTAATCTTTGTTTTTCAGTATATGATATAAATTCTGGACATTTAAGAATCCAATATTCAGTTCCCATTTTTATTCAGGAGTGTGTTGATTATTCTCTCCCAATCTTGACTCTCTATTTTCTACCTCAGAACACCTCTATTTCCTCCTTTCCCCTTCTCTTCCCAATCCAATTCTGTGAATCTTTCTGGGTGTCTGGGCTACGGAGAACACTCTGGGAACAGACAACTGCGTAGATCTGCTCTCTCCTCTTGAGTCCCCCGTTTTCTCCTCCTGCTCATCTCTATCTCCCTCCTCCCTCTCCTCTTCTTCATGTAACTCTGTGAACCTCTCTGGGTGTCCCTAACCAGGGAGAATCTTTTCACCATTAACCTAGAAGATTTATTATCAGTGCTGTATAGTTGGAGAAGTCCTCAGACTAGAGGAAGAATAAAACTGAAATCCAGAGGGAGGAGACTTAAGCCCAAAACCTGAGAACACCAGAAAACTCCTGACTACATGGATCTTTAAGGAATAAGTGACTGTCCAAGAGCCTCCATACCTACACTGAAACCAACCAACACCCAAGAGCCAATAAGTTTTAGAGCAAGACATACCACGCAAATTCTCCAGCAATGCAGGAACATAGCCCTGAACGTCAACATACAGGCTGCCCAAGGTCACACCTAACACATAGACCCATCTCAAAACTCATTACTGGGCACTCCATTGCTCTTCAAAGAGAAGAAATCAAGTTCCACACACCAGAACACCGATGCAAGCTTCCCTAACCAGGAAACCTTGACAAGCCAATCGTTCAACCCCATCCACTGGGTAAAACCTCCACAATAAAAAGGAATCACATACCTCCAGAATACAGAAAGCCCACTCCAGGCACAGCAATCTAAACAAGATGAAAAGGCAGAGAAATACCCAACAGGTAAAGGAACATGAAAAATGCCCACCAAGTCAAACAAAAGAGGAGGAGATAGGGAATCTACCTGAAAAAGAATTTAGAATAATGATAATAAAAATGATCCAAAATCTTGAAAACAAAATGGAGTTACAGATAAATAGCCTGGAGACAAAGATTGAAAAGATGCAAGAAATGTTTAATAAAGACCTAGAAGAAATAAAAAAGAGTCAATTAAAAATGAATAATGCAATGAATGAGATCAAAAACACTCTGGAGGGAACCAAGAGTAGAATAATGGAGACAGAAGATAGGATAAGTGAGGTAGAAGATAAAATGGTGGAAATAAATGAAGCAGAGAGGAAAAAAGAAAAAAGAATTAAAAGAAATGAGGACAACTTCAGGGACCTCTGGGACAATGTGAAACGCCCCAACATTCGAATCATAGGAATCCCAGAAGAAGAAGACAAAAAGAAAAGCCATGAGAAAATACTCGAGTAGATAATAGCTGAAAACATCCCTAAAATGGGGAAGGAAATAGCCACCCAATTCCAAGAAACCCAGAGAGTCCCAAACAGGATAAACCCAAGGCGAAACACCCCAAGACACATATTAATCAAATTAACAAAGATCAAACACAAAGAACAAATACTAAAAGCAGCAAGGGAGAAACAACAAATAACACACAAAGGGATTCCCATAAGGATAACAGCTGATCTATCAATAGAAACCCTCCAGACCAGAAGGCAATGGCAGGACATACTGAAAGTAATGAAAGAGAATAACCTACAACCTAGATTACTGTACCCAGCAAGGATCTCATTCAGATATGAAGGAGAATTCAAAAGCTTTACAGACAAGCAAAAGCTGAGAGAATTCAACACCACCAAACCAGCTCTTCAACAAATGCTAAAGGATCTTCTCTAGACAGGAAACGCAGAAAGGTTGTACAAACGTGAACCCAAAACAACAAAGCAAATGGCAACGGGACCACACCTATCAATAATTACCCTAAATGTAAATGGGTTGAATGCCCCAACCAAAAGACAAAGATTGGCTGAATGGATACAAAAACAAGACCCCTATATATGCTGTCTACAAGAGACCCACCTCAAAACAAGAGACACACACAGACTAAAAGTGAAGGGCTGGAAAAAATATTTCACGCAAACAGAGACCAAAAGAAAGCAGGAGTCGCAATACTCATATCAGATAAAATAGACTTTCAAATAAAGGATGTGTAAAGAGACAAAGAAGGACACTACATAATGATCAAAGGATCAATCCAAGAAGAAGATATAACAATTATAAATATATATGCACCCAACATAGGAGCACCACAATATCTAAGGCAAACGCTAACAAGTATGAAAGAGGAAATTAATAGTAACACAATAATAGTGGGAGACTTTAATACCCCACTCACAACTATGGACATATCAACTAAACAGAAAATTAAAAAGGAAACACAAACCTTAAATGACACAATGGACCAGTTAGACCTAACTGATATCTATAGGACATTTCACCCCAAAACAATCAACTTCACCTTTTTCTCAAGTGCACACAGAACCTTCTCCAGAATAGATCACATCCTGGGCCATAAATCTGGTCTTGGAAAATTCAAAAAAATTGAAATCATTCCAGTCATCTCTTCTGACAACAGTGCAGTAAGATTAGATCTCAATTACAGGAAAAAAATTGTTAAAAATTCAAACATATGGAGGCTAAATAACACGCTTCTGAAAAACCAACAAATCATAGAAGAAATCAAAAACGAAATCAAAATATGTATAGAAATGAATGAAAATGAAAACACAACAACCCAAAACCTATGGGACACTGTAAAAGCAGTGCTAAGGGGAAGGTTCATAGCATTACAGGCTTACCTCAAGAAACAAGGAAAAAGCCAAATAAATAAACTTAACTCTACACCTAAAGCAATTAGAGAAGGAAGAAATGAAGAACCCCAGGGTTAGTAGAAGGAAAGAAATCTTAAAAATATGGGCAGAAATAAATGTAAAAGAAACTAAAGCGACCATAGCAAAAATCCACAAAGCTAAAAGCTGGTTTTTTGAAAAAATAAACAAAATTGACAAACCATTAGCAAGACTCATTAAGAAACAAAGAGAGAAGAACCAAATTAACAAAATTAGAAATGAAAATGGAGAGATCACAACAAGCAACACTGAAATACAAAGGATCATAAGAGACTACTACCAGCAGCTCTATGCCAATAAAATGGACAACTTGGATGAAATGGACAAAATCTTAGAAAAGTATAACTTTCCAAAACTGAACCAGGAAGAAATAGAAGATCTTAACAGACCCATCACAAGCAAGGAAATCAAAACTGTAATCAAAAATCTTCCAGCAAACAAAAGCCCAGGACCAGATGGTTTCACAGCTGATTTCTACCAAAAATTTAGAGAAGAGCTAACACCTATCTTACTCAAACTTTTCCAGAAAATTGCAGAAGAAGGTAAACTTCCAAACTCATTCTGTGAGGCCACCATCACCCTAATTCCAAAACCAGACAAAGATGCCACAAAAAAAGAACCACAGGCCAACATCACTGATGAACTTAGATGCAAAAATCCTTAACAAAACTCTAGCAAACAGAATTCAACAACATATTAAAAAAATCATACACCATGACCAAGTAGGCTTTATCCCAGGAATGCAAGGATTCTTTAATATCCACAAATCAAACAATGTAATACACCACATTAACAAATTGAAAGATAAAAACCATATGATTATCTCAATAGATGCAGAGAAAGCCTTTGACAAAATTCAACACTCATTTATGATTAAAACTCTCCAGAAAGCAGGAATAGAAGGAACATAACTCAACATAATAAAACCTATATATGACAAACCCACAGCAAGCATCACCCTCAATGGTGAAAAACTGAAAGCATTTCCCATGAAATCAGGAACAAGACAAGGGTGCCCACTCTCACCACTACTATTCAACATAGTGTTGGAAGTTTTGGCCACAGCAATCAGAGCAGAAAAAGAAGTAAAAGGAATCCAGATAGGAAAAGAAGAAGTGAAACTCTGGCTGTTTGCAGATGACATGATCCTCTACATAGAAAACCCTAAAGACTCTTCCAGAAAATTACTAGAGATAATCAATGAATATAGTAAAGTTGCAGGATATAAAATTAACACACAGAAATCCCTTGCATTCCTATATACTAACAATGAAAAAACAGAAAGAGAAATTAAGGAAACAATACCATTCATCATTGCAAAAAAAAGAATAAAATACTTATGACTACATCTACCTAAAGAAACAAAAGACCTATACACAGAAAACTATACAACACTGATGAAAGAAATCAAAGAGGACACAAAGAGATGGAGAAACATACCGTGTTCATGGATAGGAAGAATCAATATTGTCAAAATGGCTATTCTACCCAAAGCAATCTATAGATTCAATGCAATCCCTATCAAGCTACCAACAGTATTTTTCACAGAACTAAAACAAATAATTTCACAATTTGTATGGAAATACAAAAAACCTCGAATAGCCAAAGTAATCTTGAGAAAGAAGAATGGAACTGGAGGAATCAACCTGCCTGACTTCAGGCTCTACCACAAAGCCACAGTCATCAAGACAGTATGGTAATGGCACAAAGACAGAAATATAGACCAATGGAACAGAATAGAAAGCCCAGAGATAAATCCACGAACCTATGGACACCTTATCTTTGACAAAGGAGGCAAGGATATACAATGGAAAAAAGACAACCTCTTTAACAAGTGGTGCTGGGAAAACTGGTCAACCACTTGTAAAAGAATGAAACTAGAACACTTTCTAACACCATACACAAAAATAAACTCAAAATGGATTAAAGATCTAAATGTAAGACCAGAAACTATAAAACTCCTAAAGGAGAACATAGGCAAAACACTCTCTGACATAAATCACAGCAAGATCCTCTATGACCTACCTCCCAGAATATTGGAAATAAAAGCAAAACTGAACAAATGGGACCTAATGAAACTTAAAAGCTTTTGCACAACAAAGGAAACTATAAGCAAGGTGTAAAGACAGCCCTCAGATTGGGAGAAAATAATAGCAAATGAGGAAACAGACAAAGGATTAATCTCAAAAATATACAAGCAACTCCTGAAGCTCAATTCCAGAAAAATAAATGACTCAATCAAAAAATGGGCCAAAGAACTAAACAGACATTTCTCCAAAGAAGACATACAGATGACTAACAAACACATGAAAATATGTTCAACATCACTCATTATCAGAGAAATGCAAATCAAAACCACAATGAGGTACCATTACACATCAGTCAGGATGGCTGCTATCCAAAAGTCTACAAGCAATAAATGATGGAGAGGGTGTGGAGAAAAGGGAACCCTCTTACACTGTTGGTGGGAATGCAAACTAGTACAGCCGCTATGGAAAACAGTGTGGAGATTTCTTAAAAAACTGGAAATAGAACTGCAATATGACCCAGCAATCCCACTTCTAGGCATACACACTGAGGAAACCAGATCTGAAAGAGACACGTGTACCCCAATGTTCATTGCAGCACTGTTTATAATAGCCAGGACATGGAAGCAACCTAGATGCCCATCAGCAGATGAATGGATAAGGAAGCTGTGGTATATATACACCATGGAATATTACTCAGCTGTTAAAAAGAATTCATTTGAATCAGTTCTAATGAGATGGATGAAACTGGAGCCCATTATACAGAGTGAAGTAAGCCAGAAAGATAAAGAACATTACAGTATACTAACACATATATATGGAATTTAGAAAGATGCTAATGATAACCCTATATGCAAAACAGAAAAAGAGACACAGATGTACAGAACAGACTTTTGAACTCTGTAGGAGAAGGTGGTGGTGGAATGTTTCGAAAGAACAGCATGTATATTATCTATGGTGAAACAGATCACCAGCCCAGGTGGGATGCATGAGACAAGTGCTCGGGCCTGGTGCACTGGGAGGACCCAGAGGAGTCGGGTGGAGAGGGAGGTGGGAGGGGGTTCGGGATGGGGAATACGTGTAACTCTATGACTGATTCATATCAATGTATGACAAAACCCACTGAAATGTTGTGAAGTAATTAGCCTCCAAATAATAAAAATAAAATAAAATAAAATAAAATAAAATAAAACTACTGATAGCTGTAAAGACAGTCATAGTAAATTGCTTGTCTGTGTTAAGTCCCGTCGTCGTGTCTGACTCTATGCTACCCTATGGACTGTAGCCCACCAGGTTCCTCTGACCATGGGATTCTCCAGGCAGGAATACTGGAGTGGGTTGCCATGCCCTCCTCCAGGGGATCTTCCTGACTCAGGGATGGAACCCATATCTCTTGTGTCTCCTGCCTTGGCAGGCAGGTTCTTTACTCCTAGAGCCACTTACCTCATACAAACTGATGAGAAACCTATCAACATACCGATATCTATATCTATATCTACATATATATAAAAGAGATCTCCCTACTACGTATGGAAAATGGCAATGCCCTGAGCCTATTTTAGTAGCCCCGAAGGATTATTGGTGGATAGTTTCTCTTAAAATATGTGAGGCTACTACCAATCTTCAAAACCAGACATGTATCTCTTGAGCTCTCTCATTATGAAGTCTGTGTAACGGACCTGTTTGGGGCTGTACAAAAGCAAAAGGAGGCTTATTAGAATACAATCCTGGAAGAAACAGGAACAGGCACAGGTACAGCTAACTCTTTTGACAGTGAGACTTTGAATAATAAACTTAAGTGTTTTGGAATAATTAAAAAAGCACATAATACAACTGCAAACTAGATGGAATCATGTCATGCAAAATGTTTAAAAGCTGTGGAACCTCAAGTCAAAAAAAAATTGAAAACATACGGGGATTGGACTCTTTGGAATGATGTAATAATAGAGCAAAGATCACCATATAGGTCTCAGAGCCACTCAACTGGACAGTCCAGAAGCAGTTAGTTATCAAATAACTCCATAATAGCATCATTAGTTCAGAATTACAGCACTATTCATATTCAAAGGAACAAACACTCAGTGAATTAGACTATGGCTTTACCAGTAGGGATAGAAGGATGGTGTGAAATCACCTAATCAATAGACGAACAGAAATCTAGTATTTATATCTGGCAATTGCAGCAGATAGGTCTTATGACACTGAATTAATTTTAGGATGCACGTTCTCTCCAGTCCTGGTACGGATAAACAAAAGAAGATGCCTATTATTCATGGAGATTTGCATGCATGTTACTGATTTGGACTATGCAAGCAATGGCTCAGAGGCTGGGTTCTTCCTCAAGACTTAAAATAATTAAGTGAAAGTGACAGTCACTCAGTCATGTCCAACTCTTTGCGATCCCACGGACTATGGAGTCCATGGAATTCTCTAGGCCAGAATACTGGAGTGGGTAGCCTTTCCCTTCTCCAGGGGATCTTCCCAACCCAGGGATCGAACCCAAGTCTCCCGCATTGCAGGCGATTCTTTACCAGCTGAGCCACAAGAGAAGCCCCAAAATAATTAAAGCCAAATACATTAAGCACTGAAAGTTCAATCTGTACCCTTCAAAGAGTGCTTCATAATAATATACTAGAAATGACTATGGGTGTCTTTGTGTTTTGCATCTGGGAAATATTATCTGGGGAGATGGAACCATTACTGCATTGCTAAGCTATGTATGTGTGATGCTAATTATTGAAAGACAAGACTTTAGGAGAAATTCATTGGACCTTATAAGAAAAAAACTCAATTAAAAATTAATTATCAGGCCTCCAGAGAGCTACTCCTTGGGCTTGGATTGGGTACAACTTCATAAGTTTTATTTTTTTTTTACTTGTTCAGTCATGTCCCACTCTTTGTGACCCCATGGACTTTAGCCTGCCATGCTTCTCTGTCCATGGAATTTTCCAGGCAAGAATACTGGAGTGGGTTGCCATTTACTTAGGAACTGCAAAATAGTACTTAAATAAGTAATCATTTGAAAGAGCAAGCAACAAAGATAACCTAACAATTTATAAAAGTAACCTATGAGTAACAGAGAACTTCTTCACAATTGCTAATCAAGAATGTGCTATAACCACTGGTAAAACATATTTAAAGGTTTTTTCCTCCAACACGTATATTGCACTTTGTTTGAGGTACAGTTGCTTTACAATGTTGTATTAGTTTCCTCTGTACAACAAACTGAATCAGCTATATGTATACATACATCCCCTTCCTTTTGGACCTCGTTTCTACAGCCTTCCCCCAGTCCCATCCATCTAGGTCATCACAGAGCACCGAGCTGAGCTCCCTGTGCTATACAGTAGGTTCTTTGCACTGACTTTCATTTCTTTATTTCCCCCCGGCCCCGGTGTAAACTTTATTATACGGCTTTCCTCCTTACACCTAGTTCACATTTGCAATATCTCTAAACAAAAACCCTAGTTAGGTTTCTGTCCACTCAAAGATAGGAGGGGACAGACAGTATTGTACCATAAGCTATCGTAGTGGAGGTCCCTTCAAACAGTAGACATATTTGTGCTGTCAGAAGAGAACATGATGTTTCTGATCCTTGCAGCTGTTGGAAGAGAGGTATCAGGAGTGCAAAGATGCCTTAGAAAGGTAAATTTTCTCTCTGGTTTTTCAACTATTTTCAATCTGAGAAAGCTAAATGGTCTCTCTTGTTTTTTTCTTTCCTAAATTTATTTAATTTAAATGGAGGCTAATTAATTTACAATATTGCAGTGGTTTTTGCGAAACATCGACATGATTCAGCCACAGGCGCATATGTGTTCCCCATCCAGAATCCCGCTCCCACCTCCCTCCCCATCCCATCCCCCAGGGTCATCCCAGTGCACCAGCCCTGAGCACCCTGTCTCATGCATCAAACCTGGACCGGTGATCCGCTTCACATATGAAAATATACATGTTTCAACACTACCCTCTCAAATCATCCCACCCTCGCCTTCTGCCCCAGAGTCCAAAAGACTGTTCTTCACATCGGTGTCTCTTTTGCTGTTTCGCATATAGCGTCATCATTACCATCTTTCTAAATTCTATCTATATGCATTAGTATACTGTATTGGTGTTTTTCTTTCTGACTTGCTTCACTCTGTATAATAGGCTCCAGTTTCATCCACCTCATTAGAAATGATTCAAATGTATTCTTTCTAATGGCTGAGTAATATTGCATTCTGTACATGTACCACAGCTTTCCTATCCATTCGTCTGCTGATGGACATCTAGGTAGCTTCCACGTCCTGGCTATTGCAAACAGTGCTGCAATGAACATTGGGGTACACGTGTCTCTTTCAATTCTGGTTTCCTCAGTGTGTATGCCCAGCAGTGGGACTGCGGGGTTGTATGGCAGTTCTATTTCCAGTTTTTCAAGGAATCTCCACACTGGTCTCCATAGTGTCTGTACTAGTTTGCATTCCCACCACATTGTAAGAGGGTTCCTTTTTCTCGGCATCCTCCCCAACATTTATTGTTTGTAGACTTTTGGATAGCAGCCATTCTGACTGGCATGAGATGGTACCCCATTGTGGATATGATTTTTCATTTCTCTGATAATGAGTGATGTTGAGCATCTTTTCATGTGTTTGTTAGCCATCTGTATGTCTTTTTTGGAGCAATATCTGTTTAGTTTCTTGGCCCATTTTTTGATTGGGTCATTTATTTTTCCTGAATGAGCTGCAGGAGCTGCTTGTATATTTTTGAGATTAATTCTTTGTCAGTTGCTTTGTTTGCTATTATTTTCTCCCATTCTGAACGCTGCACTGACTTTTAAAATTCACCCTATGATGATTTTCCTAACTGCTTTATTTTGCTGTTATACGGAATTGCTAGATATTTAGGTGGCCGCACACTGCCCAGACAAAGGTAGAAATTACAATGGAGATAATTAGAAAAATGTGCTGTTATAACAAAAGGGAAAGTGCAAGGATATTTAAAAATGGAATTTTCCCTGTTACTGAAAGAGATCTTCTCCCTTTTCTTAGAGTATTTCCTTGAGAAAACTGGTACTTATAAATGCTTCCTCTGCCACTTACATGTATATCAAAACATATGTAAATCTTTTAAACAGTGAAATAAGTCTTTTGTCAAGTCTACAAGCAATAAATGCCGGAGAGGGTGTGGAGAAAAGGGAACCCTCTTACACTGTTGGTGGGAATGCAAACTAGTACAGCCACTATGGAGAACAGACTGGAGGTTCTTTAAAAAACTGGAAATAGAACTGCCATATGACTCAGAAATTCCACTCCTGGGCATACACACCGAGGAAATCAGATCTGAAAGAGACGCGTGTACCCCAATGTTCATTGCAGCACTGTTTATAATTGCCAGGACATGGAAGCAACCTAGATGCCCATCAGCAGACGAATGGAGAAGGAAGCTATGGTACATGTACAGAATGGAATATGACTCAGCCATTAAAAAGGATTCATTTGAATCAGTTCTAACAAGATGGATGAAATTGGAGCCCATTCTACAGAGGGAAGTAAGCCAGAAAGATAGAGACGAATACAGAATACTAACGCATATATATGGAATTTAAAAAGATGGTAATGATAATACTATATGCAAAGCAGAAAAAGAGACACAGATGTACAGAGCAGACTTTGGGACTCTGTGGGAGAAGGCGAGGGTGGGATGTTCTGAGAGAATAGCATTGAAACAAGTATACTATCAAGGGTGAAACAGATCACCAGCCCAGGTTGGATGCATGAGACAAGTGCTCAGGGCTGGTGCACTGGGAAGACCCAGAGGGACGGGATGGAGAGGGAGGCAGGAGGGGAGATCGGGAAGGGGAACACATGTAAATCCATGGCTGATTCATGTCAGTGTATGGCAAAAACCACTACAATATAAAATATATAAATAAATAAAAAAATAAAGGTAGAAAATAAAGTGTTATTAATTTTTTAGAAAAAAAAAAAAGAGTTAGATACGGCTCAGCAACTAACTAACAAACAACAGTTTCCTCTTATAAAAAACGAGAATAAAAATGGTACCTACTTCTCCAGATCGTAACAAACATGACTTAGTAGATGAAGTGTGTGTTTAACAGTGCTGGGTTCACAGTAAACATGCTATGAGTATTTATAAGTAATGTCACTATGTGTGTGTCTGACTCTTTGCAACCCATGGGTTGTAGCCCACCAGGCTCCTCTGTCCATGGGATTCTCAAGGCAAGAATACTGCAGTGGGTTGCCAGTCCCTTCTCCAGGGGATCTTCCTGACCAAGGAATTGAACCTGAGTCTCACATTACAGGCAGATTCTTTAACGTCTATGTCTGAACATACAGAGAGGAGATTTAAATAACTAGAAAGAATTTGGAGTTGAATTATTGATATGTCTATAGTAAAGCAAAGAAATGATCAATCCATTGAAAAATAGTTAATTCCAGGGAAAAGTAAAAGTTGTGAAGAAACAGTAAGCATGGAAACTACATGACTGAACTATAAACAGTCACAATAATAAACACGATAGATCTAATCAGAACACTGATAGGTAGAGGCAAATGTGTATATGAGTGGAGGTGCATGGAAAAGCTAAATCTCTACCTTCCATAGTGGAAAGTCTATAGATAATGTTCAAAACTAAAAAGAAATCCATTAAAAAGTTTAAGAGAGCTTGCTTCTAGGGAACTGGAATCTGGGAGAAACAAATCAGGGAAGAGTCATTGTTTCAAGAAGACTTTGAGAACTCTTTGGCACCTTTGTCACTTATAACTGAACTAGAAGCCAATTTCAAATTACAAAGTGGCAAAAAATATTCACAGAAATATTGGGTTAACCAAAAAGTTCATTTGGGTTTTTTCCATAACATCGTACAGAAAACCCCAAACAAACTTTTTGGACAACCCAATATATAAGAATGGTAAAAGGTTATTAAGCTTACTCTTCAAAAAAACTCTGTAAAAATCCTTAAGTCAATATAAATAAATCAACAATGGACAGAAAGAAATTCACATACATAAATCAGCAATAAAAATGCCCTGATTATGTTGCCTGATTAAAAAAAACTCATACAAATTAAAATAATGAGATACTATCCTTCATTCTGGAGAATTTCTGTCCCCGGGTGCCTTTTCCTACTCCTTACCTCACAGGAGTTGTCACGGCCCCCTGGAGTCAGGGTCACGGACGGCCCAGCAGCACTCCGATTGCCTGGCATCTTCCCGCTGGGCTTTACCCCCCGGATCTCTTGCTGACAACTCTGCTCTTCCCAGGAACCCGAGGTCAGGTGGGCACCTGTGGACTTAACCACAGCTGCTGATGCTGGAAATGGAAGATCCTGCAGCCTTCACCACAGGGTCTGTCCCAAGGGCTAAGCAGAGATTCCAAGAAACCTGGAAAGACAGTGTTCACGTGGTCAGTTATTCTGCATTCAGCCCACAAGTGCTTCCTGAGAGCACCAGAGAATTGTTATGGCATGGCATACTGTGGAGTAGACAGTCACATCAACCTATTCAACCTATTGAACCTATTCACATCGACCTATTCAGGTCATTCATCAAAAGGGAAAATGAGTGTGACCATGAGACTTAGACTAAAACTAAAAAAAGCTTCATTTCTAGCTCTGTCATCCTTTAGCTATATGGATATGAAAATGTTTCTTCAGGCTTTCTTTTCCCTAAAACAAATCAAAAATATTTATTTCAAGGGACTGTGAGAATTAAATGAGTTGGTATTTTTAAGGAACTCAGCAACAGACTGCCCCAGATAAATATTTAATTCATATTAGCAAGTACGGTTATTACAAGGAATCAGGTAATATGAAGAAGTAGGTATCTCATTTAGTGTGCACATCAATCACATTATTTGTGTACTGCTGTAATTATTATCATCTCACAGTATGCATATAGAAACAGAGGTTCAGTGATGTTAAATTGAAGTCAGTCTACCTGGCTTCAAAGCTCACGTTCTCAATGGTATACCACATGGTACCTTACATGTGGGAGGCTCAAAATAAACATGGTTTTATTATTAAACAGATGTTGAAAACATTATAATTTGGAAAAAATATTAAGTAAAGTTTCTTAAGACAGAAGATATATGCCATAAGGAAATTACTAACAGTCTGGGACTAAAATTTTTAATTACCACAATAACATCCAGAAGGAGAAACTGTTTCTCCCGTTGAGGGAACGAGGGAGGGGAAGGTGTCTCCCTGTCCAAGCTGAGATACAATTTCATTATGATCAACTAATCCAGGCACTAAAGATTTAGTCATCCTTGTTGGGAAAGGGAAAGTACCACATAAAATGAGGAGGAACTTAAGATAAGAGAAGTTAAGAAACAAGAAAGTAAACAAAATAAAAAGTAAAGTAAAATGAAAAGTATGAATAGGTTAAATTTTAAACATGCAAAGATGACATTGTGTCAGAGAAAGTGAGAATATGCTTTCTTTTCTTATGTTTAGAGAACTTTTTACACAATTCTATCAAATAACATGGCCAGAAAAAACCTGGTAGTTGTCTGAATGTTATAGTATAAGATGTTATACTGTAGTATATACTTATATATACTATGTGTATATATAGTCTATATAAGCATATAGTATATAAGATGTTATCTTATAGTATAAGATATTCAACGTCATTTAGGCAAACACATGAGACAGAAAACTGATTAGAAGTTCCCTAGGGCTGGGGATGTAGGGTGGCATGAATGATGAATGTCTGCTAATGCATGAAAAGCTTCTTTCTGGGGTGTTGAAAACGTTCTAAAATTATACTGTGGTGTTGACTAAACAATTCTGTGATTGTACCAAAATCACTGAACCATACACTTCAAATTGATGAATTTTAAGGTATTGAACATATATATATGTATGTCTCTTTTATATAACTAAATAAATAAATGCTTTAAAAGAAACAGAAAGTGAAAGTCGCTCAGTCGTGTCCAACTCTTTGCAACCACATGGACTATCCAGTCCATGGAATTCTCCAGGCCAGAATACTGGAGTCGGTAGCCTATCCCTTCTCCAGGGGATCTCCCCAACCCAGGGATCGAACCCAGGTCTCCCACATTGCAGTCAGATTCTTTACCCACTGAGCCACAAGGGAAAAAGAAAAAAGAAAAGGAGCACTTTCCTAAATAACCCAGGATCAAAGTTGGAAATCAATACAAAGGCTACACAGTTTTTACCAGAAGTCATGGAACATGCTAAAGTTGTATACACAGTGAGATGTATATATTTTAATGGCTTTATTTTTAATTAAAAATAAATATAACAGGTGCAGATGGCGTCACCTGGAGCTTGAGCAGATGTATGAGGGTCTTTGATACCTACGGCCATAGACAAACTAAGAGGGCAGAAGTCCAAGAATGTATTCCATAGAGCAAGGTAAAAAATATAGCAACACCAGTTACCACTAATTTAAAGAAAATAAATATTGTGAGAGATGAAAAATCTAATAGAGTGGGAAAATCTTCTGTAGGTATACAAAAGGAACTTGCACTTTTCTCAAAAAGTTTTTATCTTTAATCTCTATAGAAACAGCTGATTTTTCAGCAGTGTCATAAAAATGAACCAGTTAACAGTGGTGAAGCTACAAGATTAACGGCTCAGCTGTAATACACTGGTGATGTATCAAATTGCCCCCAAAGGCCAACAAAATAAATATTCTATACAAATAAATAGATAAAACAAACGAGAGATAAATACATGTCTTTCTCAACCCTGGTTTCCTCAGGGTATATGAGGTGGATGAATCTAGAACCTATTACACAGAGTGAAGTGAGTAAGAAACAGAAAGATAAATATCGTATTCTAACACAGACGTACAGAATCTAGATAAATGGTTCTGAAGAATTTATTTACAGGACAACAGTGGAGAAACAGACATAGAGAACAGACTTAAGGACATGAGAAGAGGGGAGGAGAGGGTGAGATGCACGGAAAGAGTAACATGGAAACTTACACTACCATATGTAAAACAGATAGCAGCTGGGAAATTGCTGTATGGCTCAGGAAACTCAAACAGGGGCTCTGTATCTACCTAGAGAGGTGGGATGGGGAGGGAGATGGGATGGAGATTCAAAAGGGAGGGGATGCATGTAGGCCTATCAATGGCTGATTCATGTTGAGGCTGAGGTTTTCTCATGTTCAGAAAACAACAAAATTATGTAAAGCAATTACCCTTCAATAAAATAATAAATAAAAAAATGAACAAGAACAAAAGAGAGCTAAGTATTCACTCTAAAACATAGAAAAAAAAAACAAAATTAAGCAACTCGCCCCCAAGGAAAACAGTAATTAAGAAAAGCCTTAAATAAATCAAAAGGATATAATAGGAGTTTAAAGAAAACAAAGAGCTGGTCCTTTAAAATGACCAATATCATAGATAACTCCATAGCAAATGAGATAAAGAAGAGTTAAAAGACATATACATTCTCTCTCACACACACACACAGGCACACACGCACACATATACAGAGAGGGAAGACAGAATGAGAATCATTTCCAGATAAGGCAGTGTTTCAAAGTAGTTATCATAGGATATTATGCATAACTGTATAGCAACATAGTTTATATTGATGTGAAACAGGTGATTCCCTAGCAAAATTTAAATTTACAAACTTAATACAGGAAAATACAGATGGAACAGAATAATGAATGTGGAAGAGACCGGAGGGGGGGGGCGGGGAAATGACATAACAACAAATACAAATAGAAAGACTCAAAGTTAAAAAGAAAAGGCACGGTCCACAGATCTCAGGGCCTAAGGAACAACTGTAGTGAGTTCCCTGGGTTTCCTTATCCCTCACAAGTATCACAAACAGGCCACTAGAGAAGCTTATAACTCAGAACCATCAACAGGCACAGACAACAAAGCTCTAAGAAAAGCCTGCACCCCTTAATCAAAGGACCAAGAAAAGAGTCCTAACTGAGCATATCCATCCTACTCCAGTCAAACACTAAGAGAACACACATTCTCTACAAGCACCTGTGTGACACTCTCCAGGGACATAAAACAAACCTTAACAAATTGAAATCACACAGCTTATGTTCTCTGATTATAATAGCATCAAACTAGAAATCAATAACAGCTAACAGGAAAGTTGCCAAACTTTGGAAATTAAACAATACATTTAAAAAAAAATACATTTCTATATAACCAATGGATCAAAGAGGAAGTCTCAAAGGATATTAAAAAGCAATGAATGAAAATGAAAATACAACATATCACAATTTGGGACGCAGATAAAGCAGTGGTGAAAGGTAAATTTATAACCCTAAATGTTTATATTAGAAAAGAAATAAGGTATTAAATCAATAAGGTAAGCTCCCACCATAAGATACTAGAAAAAGAAGAGCAAAGAAAACCCAAAGCAATCAGAAGGAAGCAAGTAACAAATGTAAGAGTGGAAATCAATAAAATTGAAAATAGAGAAAGATCAATGAAACTAAAAGCTGGTTTGTTGAAAAGACAATCAAATTGGTAATCCTCTAGCAAGCCTGACAAAGATAAAAAGGGAAGACACAAATTACCAATATCAGAAAGGAAACAGGAGATATAACTATCTCTGTAGTCATTGAAAGTAAGGGAATATCACACACCACTTTATGCACATAAATTCAACAACATGGATGAAATAGTCCAATTTCCTCACAAAACATAGACTCCTACTTTTTACGCACTATTGTAGGTACTCTGAACAGACACTAAATAGATAACCTGAACAGTTATTTAACTACTGCAGAAATTGAAGCCATAATCAAAAGCTTCCAAAAGGAAATCTCCAGGCCCAGATGGTTTCACTGGAGAATTCTACTGAACATTAAAAGAAAAAATATCATCTACATAATCTCTTTCAGAAAATACAAGAGGAGAGAACACGTCCTAACTCAGTTACTGAGACAGGATTATCCTAATACTAAAACCAAAGACAGGACAGAAAAGGAAAACTACAGACCAATGTCTGTCACAAACTTGGACACAAAAATCCTCAAAAAAAGCATTAATTAATAATTCCTGCAATACAAAAAAAAAAAGAATTATACACCACAAGCAAGTGAAGTTAATTCCAGGAATGTAAGGCTGGTTCAATATTCAAAAATCAATAAGGGGATTCCCCCATATTAACAGACAAAAGAAGAAAAATCATATAAATTCATACGGTATTGACAAATTCAACATATTTTCACCATAAAAGCAGAGAGACACATAGACAAATGGAACACAAAGAATCTAGAAGTAGCTGCACAAAAGTATGGCAAATTTATTTTTGACAAAGGTACCAAAGGAGTCAGTGGAGGAACTGCAGTCTTTTTAACAAACAGTGCTTAAGTAACTGAACATCAAATACATGCACCTCGATCTAAGACTCACCGCTTCATACAAAACAACTCAAATTGGATCACGGACAGCGGAACAAGAAATGAATAAAATCATTATCACAGTGAAGACTTAATCTCTCCTTTCTCTGTAAGAGAATAAGCAAACAAAAGAGTACAAATTTTGTACACCACAAGTGATAGCTAAACAATTAAATACTATTTTCGAATTATACAGGGAACACTCATTAAAAATTCACCAAGGACTAGGCCATGAGTCCCCTCAGATTTCAAGAAATGAGCTTCATGCAGACATTTTTCTAACCAAAGAAAACTTAAAAGTCTAGTAAAAAGATAAACTTTTGTAAAATGAAAGCGCACTTCTAAATAATTCATGGACCAAAAAAAAAAAATCCACTCTTAGAAAACACTTAGAATATAAAGCACCGAACCCTGTGGGTCTCAGAGTGAACTTTAAGATCTTAACATTGATATGAGAAAAGAGGAAAGCCTGAAAAATAAAAAGCGAGTCATCCAGCTATAGCCAGACAACCGACTCCATCACTGACCAGACAGAATTCCCCAACACTCACCCTCCCCGGGTCCCCTTTACCTTCACACCGCTCGGACACAGAGCACCGCGATCCTCTGCACAACAACTCTGAAACCGCGACTGAAAACTGCAGCCGCTTCCGGTCACCACCCCTAGCACCGCCCCTTCTCGGGGCTTGGGTGGGAGGTTCACACGCGAAGGGGCGTGGCTCTGCACAGGCGCAAAACACGTTCGAAGCCGCAGTCAACCAACAGTCAACATCGCCTGTTACGGAGTCGATGTTTCCGGGCATTCCGTGCCCCTCGGCAGCGTTGTCAGGCGGGGAACGTGGCCGCGCCAGAGTTGCGATTCCCCGTGGGGCACGCCATGTTGGAGGAGTGTCCATTCCGTACGGAGGATGAGGACGCCTCTACTCACGTTGCGGAGCGGTGGCCCTGTCTCACCGGCGGTGGGAAGCAAGAATGGGGGCGTTTCTCTGGCGGGCTTCTTGGAGAAAGGGCCTTTGACTCTGAACTCTATGGATCTATGTAATGGTGTTCAGAGAAGCTGAGAGGCCTCTGGAAAGACACAGAGATGCCAGTGGCTATTATCTCCTGGCAGATAACAGGGGATGAGAAGTCGGACTGCTTGCAGGCTCCTCCTGGAACATACCACGAGGGGCGAAAGGGAAGAAATCAGGGACCTACAGGCCCTCCTAGGGTATAGCACTGGAGGAAAAGGGGAAGGAGTCTGTGTAAGCTTCCCCTCTGCTGGGCTTGTGGGGTTGGCTGTGGGGTTTGGATGCTCCCAAATCGACATGATAGACATACCCACTCCAGCCACCCCAGCTAAAAGAAGTTTATACCAATTTTTAAAAAATTTTCCCTTCCTCTAATACAATATGTCAATAAAAATATTTTAGGAAAAATTGCTTTTTTTTTTCATAAAATAAAATGTAAATAGTAATAGTGCCCTTACTTTGCAAACGTAGCTTTAAGACAAGACCTTCGGGTGGAGAGGGAGGTGGGAGGAGGGGATCGGGATGGGGAATACTTGTAAATCCATGGCTGATTCGTGTCAACGTATGACAAAAACCACTTCAATATTGTAAAGTAATTAGCCTCCAACTAATAAAAATAAATGGAAAATAAAAAATTAAGACAAGACTGCTTCTGCCCTTTAACCTGCTTGTTGCCCCTTGTCACTTCCAGTAAGGAAAGCCTGGAGATGCCCTTACCCTCTGGGAGATGTCTCTGGGGCAGATGAAGAAGAAGTCATGCTGCCTTTCTCCTGGGAATGCCTACGTATTTTTCAAAACCAAGTTCCAATATCTCCTTCATGGAATCCTCCTGACAGAGGTGGAGGGCTCTGTATCCCACTTCAGGCCCTTCTGAATCCTCAGGTATGGAAGGTGTTTGGAGGAGCTCAGGTGTGAACTTGCTGGATGCTCTCAGTCTAGTGACATTCCATCTGGGCCTCGGTTTAACAATATGGAATAGAAGGGTGTCCTATTCCAATTAGCCTAAGAACATCTTGGGATTAATCTGTAGTCTGACAAATTTATCAGTCAGTGAGGGAGACCACACACCAGAGGAACCATGGAGTGGTTCACTAAACAAAAGAAAAAATGGAGTTATGAAATTCTGAGGAATGGTGAAGTTCAGATCAAATGCGAATGAAGCAGTGTTTTGGTAAACTCAAAGCAAAGCAGGGCTGTATGTGGACTATAAAGTGAATTCAGAATCCTGTTTCCTTGGAAACCATAAAGTTACGATAGATATGGAATTTTCTACCTAGATACCCCCTGTCTCTGCACTGGGGTTGGAAACCTTAGATGCTCTTTTGTGTGTAAGTGACTTAAAATCTTCAGCAAGAGTGGGATGTTTTAACTAGACTGATATCAAACAGTTTCTGATACTTTATGATTGTAGAGAACAAAGTTTCTCAGTGAGTAAAACAGCAGCAGTCCCTCAAAGCAGGAGTTCTTTATGGCATTACAGATACAGGACATCCTTGAAAGAAATAATGTTTCCTATTAATTTTCATCTGACTTTATCTGTGTCTGTTCCCCCAGCCTTATGAATGGCAGAGCATACTTTTACACTCTTAGCCAATTTTTCCTTTCTTAGATGGTTAGAGTCTCTGATTATCCCAGATTCTCTTTCTGCCCCTATAGTCCTGGTCTGGGTGTTTGTTGAATGAATACATGAAAGAAGAAATGGAAGCAGTGGAAGCATGTTTGGTATGCATACTAGTCTAATACCGCACCAGGAATCACTGTTAATGTCAGTGTCATAATAGTACTATGGTTATGTTTTTAAAAAGCTAAGTCTATTAGACTATTTCAGAGAAGAAAGACGGAGCCAATAATCATATGAAGAGATGTTCAAAGTCATTAGTGATCAGGGAAATACAAATAATGAGATAACATTTAACACCCATTCAACTTGCAAAAATTATGTCTGACAAAACAGACTGTTGGAGAGGATATATAAATACACGATCTTCTTGCCCTGTTGAAGGAATATAAATCAGTGTGACCACTTCAGAAGATAGTTGGCATGTCCTCCTACAGTGAATATTTACAGTCCTCACATTCTATCCTGTCCGTGCTTAGGAATATATCTAAGAGAACCACTTTGCACATGAAACATAGAATATGCATGGTATCTTGTTCATGATAGCAAAACCTGGAAACAAAAGTGAATGGAGTCAAAATGAATGAACCAGAACAGTACCCAACAATAGGGATGAATTTAAGGGAAAAAAAAACCAGACTGTGATTCCCAAAATAGTATAAAAAGCGTAACACACTTTTATAAAATTAAAAAGAATTATTTAGGATTTTGCATAGTTGTGATAAAATTATATTAAAAGGAAATAAAAAATTGGTGAACTTGGTATTTAGGATGATGTTTACCTCAGTTGAGGACAGGCAGGGCCAGGAATTGAGGAAACACGTGGTTAGATGGAATTATTCCTAAGGCCATACCTTTTCTCTTGGGTGGTAGGTGCATCAGTGCTAATCATATTATTAAAACTAACTTAATGTTTAAGTTAGTCTGGGAAATTAAACTGTTAGATGATGAGATGGACAGGGAAGCCGGCCATGCTGCAGTCCATGGCGTCGTGAAGACTCAGGCACGACTTGGTGACTGAACAACAACAACAAACTCAGACAAATATCTGAATGTAAAACGAGAAAATCTGCATGGAGAAAAGGACAGTCCTGTCCTTGAATGGGCTAAGAAAATCTCTGGCCCCAGCCCAGAGATGCCACCCCGTGGTGGGATAATCAAGAAGGCAGGCGCTCCATGGCCTTGACACTTACTGTGGCCCCTGCCAAAGGTGCTCTGCCTCTAAGGCTCACCCCGTCACACCGCTCATGCACCTGCTCAAATGTCTTTTTTTCTGTTTAAAAAATTTATATTGAAATGCAGTTGATTAGAAATGTTGTATTAGTTTCTAGTGCACAGTAAAGTGATTCAGTTATACAGTCATTATTTTTACATTCTCTTCTATTATAGGTTATTACAAGATACTGAAACTAATACAACATTGCTAATCAACTACATTTCAATAATTCTTTTAAAAAGAAAAAAAAAGACATTTGAGCAGGTGTATGAGTGGTGTGACGGGGTGAGCCTTGGAGGCAGAGCACCTTTGACAGAGGCCACAGAAACTGTCAAGGCCTTACTTTTCTCAATTGCCTTCCTCTATTAAGAAGTAAAAGCTGTCTTTATTGGTAAAAAAAAAAAAAAAAAGAAAGACAGAAAAGAAAGAAAGAAACTGTCAAGGCCATGGAGCACCTGCCTTCTTGATCATCCCACCAGTGGGTGGAGTCTCTGGGCTGGGGCCAAAGATTTTCTTAGCCCATTCAAGGACAGGACTGTACTTTTCTCTATGCAGGTTTTCTCTTTTTACATTTGGATATTTATCTAACGGTTTGTCATTGTTCAGTCGTCATGTCGTGTCCAAGTCTTTACTACCCCATACACTGCCACACACCAGGCTTACCTGTCCATTTCACCGTCTAGCAGTTTAATTTTCCTGATTAATATAGTCGAGCTTTGTTCTTTATTTTACTCATAGTACTGTGTATAATTTAATCTCAAACTTCCAATTTAATTCTCTTCCCCACCTCCCTTTGGTAACCATAAATTTGTTTTCTACATCTGTAAGTTTATTTCTGTTTTGTAAATAAGTTCATTTGTATCATTCTCAAAAATCCACACATAAGATATTATCACTCAAATGTGTTTTCCTCAATGTTTTTCTTCCCTGACCTATCCCATAACTCTCTAACTCCTCACTATGCATTTGTTTTCTTCATAGACTTCCTTTTTATCGGACATTATCTTATTCATTTCCTGTTTGCTCATTTCTGTTCATGCTGATACTGCAGTGATTACTGCTTCTCACATATGTATTCAGATGCTTTATTTTTAGCATCTTTACCACACATGTAGAGAGCAACACAACTCTGTGTGTGCTGTACTCATTTTGCTAAAAGATTAATTATTCCCTCTAAAAGACTCTGCAAGCATCTCTGGATGACACGACTAGTTATAAATTTGATTTTGTAGAGTAATGCAGAAAATACTAGAGACGGAGAACTTCTGAGCCCAGCAAGAGGATGCCAGCCAACTGGAGCAGCCCCAGTGGTCCCCAGCCCTGGCTACAGAGGGACAAGGCAGTGTGTGTGAGGTGAGGAGGGAGAGGGCTCCAGCGACAGGAATTCTGTAAGGAGGTGACCCTGACCCGGCACTAGGGACTCAGGGCAAGGGCAGGGGGGGCAGATGCCAGACTTGCTGCCCCTGAGATTCATCACCATGCCCCTGCTGAGGGTGAGAAACACATGGCTGGTGTCCCACATTCATTTCACGTCTTTGCCTATAAGGGCACTAACTCTATTCATAAGAACTCCAACCTCATGACCTAATTACCTCCCAAAGTTCCCATCTCCTAGTACCATCACCTTGAGGATAAGGATTTCAATCTATGAAATCTGGGGAGGGGGAGACACAGACATTTAGGGCATAGTACCCAGTTTCACCCCAGTGGTAACATCTTGTCAGACTATGATCACAACCAACATATTGACATTGATAGAAAACACTGCTCTTATTCCTATTTTCCCATTTTCCCATGTATTCATTTGTGTATGTGTGTTTCGTTTCATACCGTTTTTGCCCCCTGACGTCCAGCACTCCCCACTGGCTCTGTGCACACGTTCAGCTGATCGCCACCAGAGCTCCCTTTTTCCTGATCCTTGGGGATTTGCTGACTTCCCCTCTACCCTGATCTAGGGCAGAAAAATCCCTGTTTTGGGAACTTAGAGGATGGCAGGTTTGTAGGGTGAGCACAGTCTCTAGGGCCCGTCTAGTTCTTCCTCATCCTTCTAAAAATGAATTAAATGGCCTGAGAAGGTACATGAGTTGGCAAGGTTTCTGGGGTTGTAACAGTAGTGGACAGGAGCCAGGTCTCCTGATTGTGTCCTTCACCCTCCCCACACTCCAGCCAAGACCAGCTTTCCCGCTAAAAGTTCCCCTTCAAATTCTGTAAACAGAGGAAGACCTCTCACTCTAGACCGAACACCCCCAAAAGACGTCCTTTTCATTATAGGGGATTGGAATGCAAAAGTAGCAAGTCAAGAGATACCTGGAGTAACAGGCAAATTTGGCCTTGGAGTACAGAATGAAGCAGGGTAAAGGCTAATAGAGTTTGGCCAAGAGAACGCATTGGTCATAGCAAGCACCTTCCTCAGGCAACACAAGAGAAGACTCTACACATGGACCTCACCAGATGGTCAATACTGAAATCAGATTCACTCACTACCATCCACTGGCATCTGGTATGGTCAAGCACTGGAACAGCCTCCTCAAACATGGACTCAAATTAGGAACTGATCAATCAAACCTATGTAGTAGGAGTCCTAAAAACAATAATTGGTACCCTCAGGAGAAAATGTGGCAGCCCAGACAGTTCAGTGTGACTAAATGCTGCCTTAGGGGATACTAGACATGCATAAAAGCAACACAGTGCAAATGCCAGTGCTAAAACAACACAGGCCAGAATAGACCTCTGATTCAGTGGGTTCCTGTTAAGGGGAACACAGGAGGAAGTTCAGCATCCATAAACCCAGAGCCTTGCTGGGGGCAAGCCCCTTGAGCTTTTTATCAGTTAAAGAAACAGGGAAAATACAGCTAGTTGATAAGAGAAAGTTCTTCTTTATAAAAACATTCCAGCCAATATATCCAGAAGGAATTACAGAATTAGAACATCACGATTTTGTAACTCCTAGTGAATTAATGATCTAGGCAATGAAAAAAAATCAATCATCAGTTAAAAAACCAATGAGGAACCTAATAAAGAATGGATCAGACTTACTTCACTCTGTATAATGGGCTCCAGTTTCATCCATCTCATTAGAACTGATTCAAATGAATTCTTTTTAACGGCTGAGTAATATTCCATGGTGTATATGTACCACAGCTTCCTTATCCATTCATCTGTTGATGGGCATCTGGGTGGTGCACTGGGAGGACCCTGAGGAGTCGGGTGGGGAGGGAGGTGGGAGGGGGGATCGGGATGGGGAATACGTGTAACTATATGGCTGATTCATGCCAATGTATGACAAAACCCACTGAAATGTTGTGAAGTGATTGGCCTCCAACTAATAAAATAATATTAAAAAAAAAAAAAAAAAAAAAAAAAAAAAAAAGAATGGATCAGGCTAACAACCTCTAATACCACAGAAAGAATCAACCAAACATTTCCTGGAAATTTTCAGATAACTCTTTGGCAGACTCTCCAGGATGAGATTACAAAGAGGCTTTTACTTTCTATGTATTATTAAGCACTTTTTGCAATAATAATGATCATCGGGAAAATAAAATTTATATGTTTAAAAAATCTTTAAATGGACTCCAAAGGATTTCAGTCTACCATCCTTACCTGCTTCTGGTTCATACACCCTATTATGGCAGTTGGGTCAATGAATATGGCTGGAAAGGAATCAGCTCTTTTCAGCTACTCCCTGGGTAGTTAATTAAGATCAGGGGTTACAGGGACATATTTTGACAATGTGGGATCCTCTGTTGAACATCCTGGGTATAATCTTTCTTTCACCGAGTGACCTAGACCAGCCTGGCTGCTAACCCTCTGGATGGCAGCCCAGCCAGCAGCGGGGGAGCCTGAGAGACTGAAATTTAATTCTGGTTCAGCTACCTGGATTCTCCCGTTGGATGGACACTGTCCTAGATCGAAAGACTAATTACTACTTGGTTCAGTACACTGCTTACTATGTCCCCCTACAGCAACCCACACAGGCCAAAATACACAACCTAACGGATCTCTGTGAATTCATGAAAAATGTCCTTGTCTCTCTTGTACATGATCCATTCAGATAAAAGGTCTGGTAAGTAGTAGGAGAAAATTGGGGGGTTAGGTGAATTCATAGCTACTAGAATGGGCCATAATGATTTTGCGTCCGTAGAAGACGAGCAACAACACGGAACCTGAAGAGGAAACACCTTAGACCTCAGAAGTACAGGCAAGTGAAAGGCATTAATGATCTTTGCCTTTCAGAACCACCCCCTGGAGCCTTCCTCACCAAGAAGAGTAATCAGAGACTCAGTCCACCTATTTATTAGAATCAACTATAAATGCAAGGGAATTAGAATCATATAGACTATGACCATTAGATCAATAGAAGAGAATAAGGTTTATAAACACACACACAATTATATATTATAATGTGTGTATATATGATGAAGTGCGGCATGTTAGTGGGGAAACTATAGGTTATTCAACAAATAGTGATGGGACAAATGTGTAACCATGTTGAAGACAATGAAGACTGATCCCCAGCTAAGACTTTTCAACAACCATCAAAAATCCAGACGGTCACAGAAGTAAAAGCAAAACCAAAGACATGAAAGCACTAAAAAGGAAATGCAGAGGACTTTCCCGGTAGTCTGGTGGTTAAGATGCCCTGCTCTCAATTCACGGGGCACAGGTTTGATTCCCAGTCAGGGAACTAAGATCCTGCATGCCACATGGCATGACACCACCACCCCCCCCCAGAAAAAAAAGACAGAAGGAAAAAAAAGAAAAATACAGGAATTTTTTTTTTTTAACTATAGATGAGCAATAGGGAAGGCCATCTACTTATGG
The DNA here is from genome assembly GCF_963930625.1 of Muntiacus reevesi. Classification (NCBI taxonomy): domain Eukaryota; kingdom Metazoa; phylum Chordata; class Mammalia; order Artiodactyla; family Cervidae; genus Muntiacus; species Muntiacus reevesi. The sequence continues at coordinate 51,453,177 of NC_089271.1, read as the reverse complement.
CACAAAACTTGGGAAGACACAAAAGATTGATAAGCACAATTTTGTCAATCGCATGAGAAAACGTCAGAATTTTTCTTTTAAAAGACAATTGAGAAGTTGAGGGAAAATATTTGGGACACACATAAAAGACAAAGAGCCACTGTCTTTAAATATATAAATAGCAACAACCTAATAGAAAAATGGGCAAAGGAAATTTAAAATCAGCTTAGAAAAAATAATATAAATGGGTCTTTAAACACAATTACATGTATTCAACATCAGTCATGATACAAGACACGCAAATTAGATCTGTAGTAAGATACCATGTTTTAACCTATTACATGGGCCAAAAAGAAAAATATGACAAGATGCTGTTCTGTCTTGAGTATGCTGAAAACAGGCATTCTTATACAATTGAAAAAACCCACAAAGAAGGTCATTTTGCTCTATACATCAAAAATCAACCCAGGGATGGAAGCCAGGCCTCCTGCATTGCAGGTGGATTCATCACCATCTGAGCCACCAGGGAAGCCTGGAAATGTCTTAAATGTCTATTAACAGGGGGCTGGTTATATTGTGATATATCCCTATAATTGAATAAGGTTCATCCTTGAAAAGAATAAGGCAACTTCTTTCATCTATTTATTCAATTATCTATACATTTAATTATCACTAAGACTTATTAATAAATGAGAAAAGTGTTAGAAGTTTAGGAATGGATACAGCAGTGTGTGTGTGTGTGTGTGTGTGTGTCTTTGTAGCTGTCCTTCGAAAGGGTATATGGGAGATTAAGGTCAAAATTGGAGGGGATGTATTCTCTTTCAAAAGATTTTTTACAAAATACAATATTCACACAAAAATCCAGCAACCGAAATATTTGGCCTAACTAATTATTCAAGGCAAATACCTACCTAATTGCCACTCTGGTCTGGAAACAGTACATTGCCAGCTCTTTGCCCAGGAGCCTCCTCATGCCTGAGGTCAAAGAGTTGGACACGACTGGGCGACTGAACAACAACAACCTGGTACACTAGCCAAGGATTTCTCTTGGGTATTTTCGAGAAGAGTTTCTTCATATGGTCTACAGATGCTTTGATGAAGAAAGCTAAAATGTTTTCCAAAGAGACTGCACCAGTTTACACTCCCACCAGCAGTCTATGGACTGCTCATATGAGCTAATACATCAGCAACTATATGTGCTGAGATGACTCTATGAGCTACTGATACAAGCCCTTATCCTTGCTAACAGTTGTCACTGTCAGGCTTCTTAATTTTAGCCATTCTGGGGGAGGTATGGTAGGATTACATCGTGGTTTCACTTTTGCATTTCCCTGATTTCCCTGCATTTCCCTGAGTACCGTCTCAGGTGTTACTAGCCATTGGGATTTCTTCCTTTGCCACACACCTACTCAAATAACCCCTCTGACTACAGGGTCATCTGCTTTTTCTTACTGTTTACTGTTCTTTATGCATCCTGGGTAGGTACAAGTCCTCTCTTGTCTGTCTCTTCTTCCACTCTGCGGCTTGTGATTCTCTTTTCAATGGAAATAAGTTATCATAGAAGTCAGGACATTGATTACCTTTGGAAGTAGGGAACTTCTGAAATGCTAGCGATGGACATTTTCTAGACCTACACAGTGAAAAATTACTGAGCTGTACATGTCTGTTTTGCACACTTTTCTGTACATATGTTATATTTCACAACAAAAATATTTTTTAAAAGATAGGCTGAATCTAGGACCCACTAAGTCCATCCCTATGTGTACAGTCAAGAGAGGGTGGACACACAGACATGACATGAACAAAAACGTTCATGGCAGCATGGTTTATAACTCACATTCTATTTTACCAAAAGATTTAAAATGACCAAAAACTGATAAGAATTTGTTTTATGGGATACCTTTCCTGAACTAAAAAAAGAAAAAAATAACAGTGTGCGCTCAACGGCTTTTACTTACATAAAGAAATTCATGCAGAGAAAACTAACTTGGTTATATGTATTAAAGAGAGGTAAACAGCGAGTTCCCTGGTGGTCCAGTGGTTAAGACTCTATGCTTCCACTGCAGGGGGCATGGGTTCAATCCCTGGTCAGGGGACTAAGATGCCACATGCCCTATGGTGCAGCCAAAAACTAAATAAAAATAAAAAATAAAGAGACATGAATAGATATGAAAAAGATGAGAGAATGTAGACTGTATATAGCTTTTCATATTTTACAAGGTTATATAGATTTAAAGTTTTTTTTTTTGAGCCATCTGACTATATTGTCATTTAAAAATTAAATTTAAAAACTATTATATTAGTAGTTGAATAATAATATTAGTATATTAGTAGTAGAATGATAAGATACTAAACAAAAATTCTGAAAAGAAAAAGAGCTATTTAAAACAGAAACATGGGCCTCTCTGGTGGCTCAGTGGTAAAGAACTCACCTGCCATTGCAGGAGACATGCGTTCAATCCCCGGTCCAGGAAGATTCCACATGCCACAAAGCAACTAGGCCCTTATGCCACAACTATTGAGCCTGTGTTCTAGAGCCCAGGAACTGCAGCTACTGAAGCCCATGCACCCTAGATCCCCTCCTCCACAGCAAGAGAAGCCACTGCAATGACAAGCCCGAGCACTGCAAGTAGAGTGTAGCCCGCACTCACTGCAACTACAGAAAGCCCTCGTGAAGCAACAAAGACCCAACACAGCCTAAACAAATAAATAAATAAAATTATATATATAAAAACATATGTATAGTTGTTATCATAGTAGAGGCCATCTTGGGCTTCTGCACTGACCCTGCCTAGGGCTATACTGTGTAGTAAGTCTCTTCTCTGTCACCAAGGGCTTTGTATGGATAGTTACTAGATATTGCTTAATGATCATTAGATCTTGTGGCCTCTAGGCTCTATTAGTCTTTAAATAATAATGAAGACCTTCACTGAGGTATTCCCAGTGCCCATAAGACTAGTTGTCCATTCATAAATCTTGACTTAGGAATGCACGTACCCCACCCAGATCCTGGGTTAACTGTGAAATTGTCCCAATCGTCCCTCAGCTGTGTAGGAGGCAGCTGTGAATGCTTCTGGTTCATCGACCCCCTGATCCCACCCTGTGAGTAAGTTACCTATAACAATAAACCAATCCATTGATTATATGGAGTTGCCTGCCTCATTTCTCAGTCTCAAGATACCATCCCAGTATCTTGAGTATCCCTCCGTCTTCCAAAATTATAGAACAGCATTAATGAGAGACACAGAAGATGATTTGGGAGATAGTTTTAAAAAAAAAACCTTTTAGGAAGGAGAGCAAAAGAGAAAGAAATGGAAATCAGTAGAGCAAAGAATTTAAAATATGGAGGATCAACAACTGAAATAAGAGATTTTTTGAAAAGCAGAAAAAAATGTGTGTATGAGTAGGAAAAGGACTAGACTGGAAACAGGTTTGTAAAATTCTACACAAAAATGATTTCCAACCTAGAATTCTACACTCAGGCAAAAAGATAAATTTATCATCAGGGCCAAATAAACATACTTCCATGGTATTTATTACTTTTTATTTTTATAAAGGTATTTATACTGTTGGTCCTTTAATGGACCGGAACCTGGTGGTCCGGAGAGTAAGAGAGAGAAAGAGGCTGATATCCCCTGGTTTACGCGGAAAGCCAATAGAGTCCTGTTCTTAGGGCTAGCACTGCTGCACGTAGGCACCGGGCGCCCTCTGGAGTGGGTGAAGGCGCAGTGCGCCTTCTCGAGAGGGTCTTAGAAGCTCGGGCAAGAAAGTGAGCTCAGCGGGCCTCCGCGCTCCAAGGAATTAGCCAGAAATAGAGGGAGAGAGAGAGAGAGACAGAGAAAGAAAAGACAGACAGAAAGAAAGACAGACAGACAGAACGAAAGACAGAAAGAAAGATAGAAAGAAAAGGAAAAGAAAGAAAGGAAAGAAAGGAAGGAAAGGAAGGAAAGGAAGGAAAGGAAAGAAAGGAAAGGGAGGGAGGGAGCAAGACACGGAGACCAAAGCTCTGATGGAGCAAAGGTGTTTTAATCAACTTGCTGTGGGCATATACACTGTCTTACAAGGTGGTTCTTCTCAGCAAAGACAAAGATTAAAACTCCAGACTTATAAAACGTAAGATGATCCCTATCAAAGAGAGAGTTGCAAACAATCACCTTTTACCATTTGGCTCATAAAAACGAAGAGGGTACTTATCACTGTAATGAGAAATGCCTGGATTCCTCAGTCCCTGGAAAGGCGGGAAAGGCGTGCCTCTCCTCTTAATTCCTGAATATTCAGGAATCAATAAGGGCCAGAGGGTTCCTGACAGATCCAAAACAGCACACAGGAAGCCTCTTGTTAAATGCTTCCTGACATTATACAATTATATATATTACATAAATACATTTTACATGACATTTTCAAATATGCAAATTTTTGTAAAGTTCACTTGTCATGCATCCATTTTCAAGGACATACTCAAGGATGTACCCCACCCCCCAAATTAGGGGGTAAACCAAGAAAGAGGAAGACACAGGATCTAGGAAGACACAGGATCCAGGAAACAGGAAGGAAAAAACTGGATTCTCAGGGAAGGGAATCTGATACAAGACAGAGGTAAAAAGGATTTCCTGATAGATGGCGAAGAGTAGACACCAAAATCATAGCTGCGTGTGAAGGTGAGAGAGCAACCAGACGAGCCTTCAGCAATTCAACAAGCTCAAGGAGAGATTTTTTCAAAGAGAAGACACTGATACCCAGAGTTGAGATAGCACTCCCCGCTATTACTTGCTGTGTTAACTTGGGCCAGATAGTTTTTCTCTATGCCCCAGTTTCCCCTTGGAGAAGGAAATGGGAATCCACTCCACCATTCTTGCCTGGAAAATTTCATGGAGAGAGGAGCCTGGGGGGCTATAGTCCATGGAGCCTCAAACAGCCAAATAAATCACAGCAGGATCCTCTATGACCCACCTCCCAGAATATTGGAAATAAAAGCAAAAATAAACAAATGGGATCTAATGAAACTTAAAAGCTTTTGCACAACAAAGGAAACTATACACAAGGTGAAAAGACAACTTTCAGAATGGGAGAAAATAATAGCAAATGAAGAAACAGACAAAGGATTAATCGCAAAAATATACAAGAAACTCCTGAAGCTCAATTCCAGAAAAACAAACGACCCAATCAAAAAATGGGCCAAAGATCTAAAGAGACATTTCTCCAAAAAAGACATACGGATGGCTAACAAACATATGAAAAGATGCTCAACATCACTCATTATCAGATAAATGCAAATCAAAACCACAATGAGGTACCATTACACGCCAGTCAGGATGGCTGCTATCCAAAAGTCTACAAGCAATAAATGCTGGAGAGGGTGTGGAGAAAAGGAAACCCTCTTACACCGTTGGTGGGAATGCAAACTAGTACAGCCACGATGGAGAACAGCGCGGAGATTCCTTAAAAGACTGGAAATAGAACTGCCATATGACCCATCAAACCCACTCCTGGGCAAACACACTGAGGAAATCAGATCTGAAAGAGACACGTGTACCCCAGTGTTCACTGCAGCACTGTTTGTAATAGCCAGGACATGGAAGCAACCTAGATGCCCATCAGCAGACAAATGGATAAGGAAGCTGTGGTACATGTACAGAATGGACTATTACTCAGTCATTATAAAGGATTCATTTGAATCAGTTCTAATGAGATGGATGAAACTGGAGCCCATTATACAGAGTGAAGTAAGCCTTCAGAAAGAGAGAGACCAATACAGTATACTAACGCATATATATGGAATTTGAAAAGATGGTAATGATAATACTATATGCAAAACAGAAAAAGAGACACAGATGTACAGAACAGACTTTGGGACTCTGTGGGAGAAGGCGAGGGTGGGATGTTCTGAGGGAATAGCATTGAAACAAGTATACTATCAAGGGTGAAACAGATCACCAGCCCAGGTTGGATGCATGAGACAAGTGCTCAGGGCTGGTGCACTGGGAAGACCCAGAGGGACGGGATGGAGAGGGAGGCAGGAGGGGAGATCGGCAAGGGGAACACATGTAAATCCATGGCTGATTCATGTCAGTGTATGGCAAAAACCACTACAATATAAAATATATAAACAAATAAAAAAGTAAAGGTAGGAAATAAAGGGTTATTAATTGTTTAGAAAAAAAAAAGTTGGATACGACCCAGCAACTAAATAACAAACAACAGTTTCCCCTTATATAAAATGAGAATAAAAATGGTACCTACTTCTCCAGATTGTAACAAAGATGACTTAGTAGATGTAGTGTGTGTTTAACAGTACTGGGCTCACAGTAAACATGGTATGAGTATTTATAAGGAATGTCACTACGTGTGTGTCTGACTCTTTGCAACCCCATGGGCTGTAGCCCACCAGGCTCCTCTGTCCATGGGATTCTCAAGGCAAGAATACTGCAGTGGGTTGCCAGTCCCTTCTCCAGGGGATCTTCCTGACCAAGGAATTGAACGTGAGTCTCACATTACAGGCAGATTCTTTAACGTCTATGTCTGAACATACAGAGAGGAGATTTAAATAACTAGAAAGAATTTGGAGTTGAATTATTGATATGTCTATAGTAAAGCAAAGAAATGATCAATCCATTGAAAAATAGTTAATTCCAGGGAAAAGTAAAAGTTGTGAAGAAACAGTAAGCATGGATACTACACGACTCAACTATAAACAGTCACAATAATAAACACGATAGATCTAATCAGAACACTGATAGGTAGAGGCAAATGTGTATATGAGTGGAGGTGCGTGGAAAAGCTAAATCTCTACCTTCCATAGTGGAAAGTCTATAGATAATGTTCAAAACTAAAAAGAAATCCATTAAAAAGTTTAAGAGAGCTTGCTTCTAGGGAACTGGAATCTGGGAGAAACAAATCAGGGAAGAGTCATTGTTTTAAGAAGACTTTGAGAACTCTTTGGCACCTTTTGTCACTTATAACTGAACTAGAAGCCAATTTCAAATTACAAAGTGGCAAAAAATATTCACAGAAATATTGGGTTGACCACAAAGTTCATTTGGGTTTTTTCCATAACATCGTACAGAAAACCCCAAACAAACGTTTTGGTCAACCCAATATATAAGAATGACAAAAGGTTATTAAACTTACTCTTCAAAAAAACTCTATAAAAATCCTTAAGTTAATATAAATAAATCAACAATGGATAGAAATTCACATACATAAATCAGCAATAAAAATCCCCTGATTATGTTGCCTGATTAAAAAAAACTCATACAAATTAAAATAATGAGATACTATCCTTCATTCTGGAGAATTTCTGTGCCCGGGTGCCTCTTCCGACTCCTCACCTCACAGGAGTTGTCACGGCCCCCTGGAGTCAGGGTCACGGACGGCCCAGCAGCACTCCGATTGCCTGGCATCTTCCCGCTGGGCTTTACCCCCCGGTTCTCTTGCTGACAACTCTGCTCTTCCCAGGAACCCGAGGTCAGGTGGGCACCTGTGGACTTAACCACAGCTGCTGATGCTGGAAATGGAAGATCCTGCAGCCTTCACCACAGGGTCTGTCCCAAGGGCTAGGCAGAGATTCCAAGAAACCTGGAAAGACAGTGTTCACGTGGTCAGTTATTCTGCATTCAGCCCACAAGTGCTTCCTGAGAGCACCAGAGAATTGTTATGGCATGGCATACTGTGGAGTAGACAGTCACATCAACCTATTCAACCTATTGAACCTATTCACATCGACCTATTCAGGTCATTCATCAAAAGGGAATATGAGTGTGACCATGAGACTTAGACTAAAACTAAAAAAAGCTTCATTTCTAGCTCTGTCATCCTTTAGCTATATGGATATGAAAATGTTTCTTCAGGTTTTCTTTTCCCTAAAACAAATCAAAAATATTTATTTCAAGGGACTGTGAGAATTAAATGAGTTGGTATTTTTAAGGAACTCAGCAACAGACTGCCCCAGATAAATATTTAATTCATATTAGCAAGTACGGTTATTACAAGGAATCATGTAATATGAAGAAGGAGGTATCTCATTTAGTGTGCACATCAATCACATTATTTGTGTACTGCTGTAATTATTATCATCTCACAGTATGCATATAGAAACAGAGGTTCAGTGATGTTAAATTGAAGTCAGTCTACCTGGCTTCAAAGCTCACGTTCTCAATGGTATACCACGTGGTACCTTATATGTGGGAGGCTCAAAATAAACATGGTTCTATTATTAAACAGATGTTGAAAACATTATAATTTGGAAAAAATATTAAGTAAAGTTTCTTAAGACAGAAGATATATGCCATAAGGAAATTACTAACAGTCTGGGACTAAAATTTTTAATTACCACAATAACATCCAGAAGTAGAAACTGTTTCTCCCGTTGAGGGAACGAGGGAGGGGAAGGTGTCTCCCTGTCCAAGCTGAGGTACAATTTCATTATGATCAACTAATCCAGGCACTACAGATTTAGTCATCCTTGTTGGGAAAGGGAAAGTACCACATAAAATGAGGAGGAACTTAAGATAAGAGAAGTTAAGAAACAAGAAAGTAAACAAAATAAAAAGTAAAGTAAAATGAAAAGTATGAATAGGTTAAATTTTAAACATGCAAAGATGACATTGTGTCAGAGAAAGTGAGAATATGCTTTCTTTTCTTATGTTTAGAGAACTTTTTACACAATTCTATCAAATAACATGGCCAGAAAAAAACCTGGTAGTTGTCTGAATGTTATAGTATAAGACGTTATACTGTAGTATATACTTATATATACTATGTGTATATATAGTCTACATAAGCATATAGTATATAAGATGTTATCTTATAGTATAAGATATTCAATGTCATTATGCCTTAGGAAATACAATCAAGACCAAAAATGTTCTATTCATTAGCAAACTATTTCATATACACTAGGATGGCTAAAAAAAAAAGACAGTAACTAACGTTGGTGAGATGTGAATAAATTTGAGCTTGCAGACATTACTGGTAAAATTTTAAAATGGTACAAAAAAAAAAAAAAATAAAATGGTCCAGCCACTCTGAAAAATAGGCTGGCAGTTCCTCAAAATGCGACCCATATATAGTCATCGTATGACCCAGCAGTTCTACTCCTAGTATCTACCAAGAGAAATGAAAGGCCATGTCCACTCCAGAACTTGTGCACAAATATTCACAGCAGTATTAGTCATAGTAGCCAAAAAGAGGAAACCACTTAAATGTCGACCAACTGATGAACAGATAAACAAAATTTGCTGTGTGCATACAATGGAATATTATTTGGCAATAAAAAGGAAGTACCAATACATGCTGTAACATAAATGAACCTTGAAATCATCATCGTAATGGAAAGAAGTCAGTCGCAAAAGACCACATATTTTGTGATTCCATATATAGGAAATGTCCAAAATAGGCAAACACATGAGACAGAAAACTGATTAGAATTTCCCTAGGGCTGGGGATGTAGGGTGGCATGAATGATGAATGTCTGCTAATGCGTGAAAAGTTTCTATCTGGGGTATTGAAAACGTTCTAAAATTAAACTGTTGTGTTGACTAAACAATTCTGTGAATGTACCAAAAATCACTGAACCGTACACTTCAAACTGATGAATTTTAAGGTATTGAATATATATATATGTATGTCTCTTTTATATAACTAAATAAATAAATGCTTTAAAAGAAACAGAAAGTGAAAGTCGCTCAGTCGTGTCCAACTCTTTGCAACCACATGGACTATCCAGTCCATGGAATTCTCCAGGCCAGAATACTGGAGTCAGTAGCCTATGCCTTCTCCAGGTGATCTCCAAACCCAGGGTTCGAACCCAGGTCTCCCACATTGCAGTCAGATTCTTTACCCACTGAGCCACAAGGGAAAAAGAAAAAGAGCACTTTCCTAAATAACCCAGGATCAAAGTCAGAAATTAATACAAAGGCTACACAATTTTTACCAGAAGTCATGGAACATGCTAAAGTTGTATACAGAGTGAGATGTATATATTTTAATGGCTTTATTTTTAATTAAAAATAAATATAACAGGTGCAGATGGCATCACCTGGGGAGGGGGAGGGGGGCACGGGGAAATGACATAACAACAAATACAAATAGAAAGACTCAAAGTTAAAAAGAAAAGGCACGGTCCACAGATCTCAGGGCCTAAGGAACAACTGTAGTGAGTTCCCTGGGTTTCCTTATCCCTCACAAGTATCACAAACAGGCCACTAGAGAAGCTTATAACTCAGAACCATCAACAGGCACAGACAACAAAGCTCTAAGAAAAGCCTGCACCCCTTAATCAAAGGACCAAGAAAAGAGTCCTCACTGAGCATATCCATCCTACTCCAGTCAAACACTAAGAGAACACGCATTCTCTTCAAGCACCTGTGTGACACTCTCCAGGGACATAAAACAAACCTTAACAAATTGAAATCACACAGCTTATGTTCTCTGATTATAATAGCATCAAACTAGAAATCAATAACAGCTAACAGGAAAGTTGCCAAACTTTGGAAATTAAACAATACATTTCTATATAACCAATGGATCAAAGAGGAAGTCTCAAGGGAAATTAAAAAGCAATGAATGAAAATGAAAATACAACATATCACAATTTGGGACGCAGATAAAGCAGTGGTGAAAGGTAAATTTATAACCCTAAATGTTTATATTAGAAAAGAATTAAGGTATTAAAACAATAAGGTAAGCTCCCACCATAAGATACTAGAAAAAGAAGAGCAAAGAAAACCCAAAGCAATCAGAAGGAAGCAAGTAATAAATGTAAGAGTGGAAATCAATAAAATTGAAAATAGAGAAACATCAATGAAACTAAAAGCTGGTTTGTTGAAAAGACAATCAAATTGGTAATCCTCTAGCAAGCCTGACAAAGATAAAAAGAGGAGACACAAATTACCAATATCAGAAATGAAACAGGAGATATAACTATATCTGTAGTCATTGAAAGTAAGGGAATATCACACACCACTTTATGCACATAAATTCAACAACATGGATGAAATAGTCCAATTTCCTCACAAAACATAGACTCCTACAATTTACCCACTATTGTACTCTGAACAGACACTAAATAGATAACCTGAACAGTTATTTAACTACTGCAGAAATTGAAGCCATAATCAAAAGCTTCCAAAAGGAAATCTCCAGGCCCAGATGGTTTCACTGGAGAATTCTACTGAACATTAAATAAACAATATCATCTACATAACCTCTTTCAGAAAATACAAGAGGAGAGAACACGTCCTAAATCAGTTACTGAGACAGGATTATCCTAATACTAAAACCAAAGACAGGACAGAAAAAGAAATCTACAGACCAATGTCTGTCACAAACTTGGACACAAAAATCCTCATAAAAAGCATTAATTAATAATTCCTGCAATACAAAAAAAAAAGAATTATACACCACAAGCAAGTGAAGTTAATTCCAGGAATGTAAGGCTGGTTCAATATTCAAAAATCAATAAGGGGATTCCCCCATATTAACAGACAAAAGAAGAAAAATCATATAAATTCATACGGTATTGACAAATTCAACATATTTTCACCATAAAAGCAGAGAGACACATAGACAAATGGAACACAAAGAATCTAGAAGTAGCTGCACAAAAGTATGGCAAATTTATTTTTGACAAAGGTACCAAAGGAGTCAGTGGAGGAACTGCAGTCTTTTTAACAAACAGTGCTTAAGGATCTGAACATCAAATACATGCACGTCGATCTAAGACTCACCGCTTCATACAAAACTCAAATTGGATCACGGACAGCGGAACAAGAAATGAATAAAATCATTATCACAGTGAAGACTTAATCTCTCCTTTCTCTGTAAGAGAATAAGCAAACAAAAGAGTACAAATTTTGTACACCACAAGTGATAGCTAAACAATTAAATATTATTTTCGAATTATACATGGAACATTCATTAAAAATTCACCAAGGACTAGGCCATGAGTCCCCTCAGATTTCAAGAAATGAGCTTCATGCAGACATTTCTCTAACCAAAGAAAACTTAGAAGTCTAGTAAAAAGATAAACTTTTGTAAAATGAAAGCGCACTTCTAAACAATTCATGGACCAAAACAAAAAAAATCCACTCTTAGAAAACACTTAGAATATAAAGCACCGAACCCTGTGGGTCTCAGAGTGAACTTTAAGATCTTAACATTGATATGAGAAAAGAGGAAAGCCTGAAAAATAAAAAGCGAGTCATCCAGCTATAGCCAGACAGCCGACTCCATCACTGACCAGACAGAATTCCCCAACACTCACCCTCCCCGGGTCCCCTTTACCTTCACACCGCTCGGACACAGAGCACCGCGATCCTCTGCACAACAACTCTGAAACCGCGACTGAAAACTGCAGCCGCTTCCGGTCACCACCCCTAGCACCGCCCCTTCTCGGGGCTTGGGTGGGAGGTTCACACGCGAAGGGGCGTGGCTCTGCACAGGCGCAAAAACCACGTTCGAAGCCGCAGTCAACCAACAGTCAACATCGCCTGTTACGGAGTCGATGTTTCGGGGCATTCCGTGCCCCTCGGCAGCGTTGTCAGGCGGGGAACGTGGCCGCGCCAGAGTTGCGATTCCCCGTGGGGCACGCCATGTTGGAGGAGTGTCCATTCCGTACGGAGGATGAGGACGCCTCTACTCACGTTGCGGAGCGGTGGCCCTGTCTCACCGGCGGTGGGAAGCAAGAATGGGGGCGTTTCTTTGGCGGGCTTCTTGGAGAAAGGGCCTTTGGCTCTGAACTCTATGGATCTATGTAATGGTGTTCAGAGAAGCTGAGAGGCCTCTGGAAAGACACAGAGATGCCAGTGGCTATTATCTCCTGGCAGATAACGGGATGAGATGTCGGACTGCTTGCAGTCTCCTCCTGGAACATACCACGAGGGGCGAAAGGGAAGAAATCAGGGACCTACAGGCCCTCCTAGGGTATAGCACTGGAGGAAAAGGGGAAGGAGTCAGTGTACGCTTCCCCTCTGCTGGGCTTGTGGGGTTGGCTGTGGGGTTTGGATGCTCCCAAATCGACATGATCAACATACCCACTCCAGCCACCCCAGCTAAAAGAAGTTTATACCAATTTTTAAAAAATTTTCCCTTCCTCTAATACAATATGTCAATAAAAATATTTTAGGAAAAATTGCTTTTTTTTTTCATAAAATAAAATGTAAATAGTAATAGTGCCCTTACTTTGCAAACGTAGCTTTAAGACAAGACCTTCGGGCGGAGAGGGAGGTGGGAGGAGGGGATCGGGATGGGGAATACTTGTAAATCCATGGCTGATTCATGTCAATGTATGACAAAAACCACTTCAATATTGTAAAGTAATTAGCCTCCAACTAATAAAAATAAATGGAAAATAAAAAATTAAGACAAGACCACTTCTGCCCTTTAACCTGCTTGTTGCCCCTTGTCACTTCCAGTAAGGAAAGCCTGGAGATGCCCTTGCCCTCTGGGAGATGTCACTGGGGCAGATGAAGAAGAAGTCATGCTGCCTTTCTCCTGGGAATGCCTACGTATTTTTCAAAACCAAGTTCCAATATCTCCTTCATGGAATCCTCCTGACAGAGGTGGAGGGCTCTGTATCCCACTTCAGGCCCTTCTGAATCCTCAGGTATGGAAGGTGTTTGGAGGAGCTCAGGTGTGAACTTGCTGGATGCTCTCAGTCTAGTGACATTCCATCTGGGCCTCGGTTTAACAATATGGAATAGAAGGGTGTCCTATTCCAATTAGCCTAAGAACATCTGGGATTAATCTGTAGTCTGACAAATTTATCAGTCAGTGAGGGAGACCACACACCAGAGGAACCATGGAGTGGTTCACTAAACAAAAGAAAAAATGGAGTTATGAAATTCTGAGGAGTGGTGAAGTTCAGATGAAATGTGAATGAAGCAGTGTTTTGGTAAACTCAAAGCAAAGCAGGGCTGTATGTGGACTATAAAGTGAATTCAGAATCCTGTTTCCTTGGAAACCATAAAGTTACGATAGATATGGAATTTTCTACCTAGATACCCCCTGTCTCTGCACTGGGGTTGGAAACCTTAGCTGCTCTTTTGTGTGTAAGTGACAAAATCTTCAGCAAGAGTGGGATGTTTTAACTAGACTGATATCAAACAGTTTCTGATACTTTATGATTGTAGAGAACAAAGTTTCTCAGTGAGTAAAACAGCAGCAGTCCCTCAAAGCAGGAGTTCTTTATGGCATTACAGATACAGGACATCCTTGAAAGAAATAATGTTTCCTATTAATTTTCATCTGACTTTATCTGTGTCTGTTCCCCCAGCCTTATGAATGGCAGAGCATACTTTTACACTCTTAGCCAATTTTTCCTTTCTTAGATGGTTAGAGTCTCTGATTATCCCAGATTCTCTTTCTGCCCCTATAGTCCTGGTCTGGGTGTTTGTTGAATGAATACATGAAAGAAGAAATGGAAGCAGTGGAAGCATGTTTGGTATGCATACTAGTCTAATACAGCACCAGGAATCATTGTTAATGTCAGTGTCATAATAGTACTATGGTTATGTTTTTAAAAAGCTAAGTCTATTAGACTATTTCAGAGGAGAAAGACGGAGCCAATAAACATATGAAGAGATGTTCAAAGTCATTAGTGATCAGGGAAATACAAATAATGAGATAACATTTAACACCCATTCAACTTGCAAAAATTATGTCTGACAAAACAGACTGTTGGAGAGGATATATAAATACACGATCTTCTTGCCCTGTTGAAGGAATATAAATCAGTGTGACCACTTCAGAAGATAGTTGGCATGTCCTCCTACAGTGAATATTTACAGTCCTCACATTCTATCCTGTCCGTGCTTAGGAATATATCTAAGAGAACCACTTTGCACATGAAACATAGAATATGCATGGTATCTTGTTCACGACAGCAAAACCTGGAAACAAAAGTGAATGGAGTCAAAATGAATGAACCAGAACAGTACCCAACAATAGGGATGAATTTAAGGGAAAAAAAAACCAGACTGTGATTCCCAAAATAGTATAAAAAGCGTAACACACTTTTATAAAATTAAAAAGAATTATTTAGGATTCTGTATAGTTGTGATAAAATTATATTAAAAGGAAATAAAAAATTGATGAGCTTGGTATTTAGGATGATGTTTACCTCAGTTGAGGACAGGCAGGTCAGGAATTGAGGAAACACGTGGTTAGATCGAATTATTGTTAAGGCCATACCTTCTCTTTTGGCTGGTAGGTGCATCAGTGCTAATCATATTATTAAAACTAACTTAATGTCTAAGTTAGTCTGGAAAATTAAACTGTTAGATGGTGAGACGGACAGGGAAGCTGGCCGTGCTTCAGTCCATGGCGTCGTGAAGACTCAGGCACGACTTGGTGACTGAACAACAACAACAAACTCAGACAAATATCTGAATGTAAAACGAGAAAATCTGCATGGAGAAAAGGACAGTCCTGTCCTTGAATGGGCTAAGAAAATCTCTGGCCCCAGCCCAGAGATGCCACCCCGTGGTGGGATAATCAAGAAGGCAGGCGCTCCATGGCCTTGACACTTACTGTGGCCCCTGCCAAAGGTGCTCTGCCTCTAAGGCTCACCCCGTCACACCGCTCATGCACCTGCTCAAATGTCTTTTTTTCTGTTTAAAAAATTTATATTGAAATGCAGTTGATTAGAAATGTTGTATTAGTTTCAAGTGCACAGTAAAGTGATTCAGTTATACAGTCATTATTTTTACATTCTCTTCTATTATAGGTTATTACAAGATACTGAAACTAACACAACATTGCTAATCAACTACATTTCAATAATTTTTTTAAAAAGAAAAAAAAAGACATTTGAGCAGGTGCATGAGTGGTGTGACGGGGTGAGCCTTGGAGGCAGAGCACCTTTGACAGAGGCCACAGAAACTGTCAAGGCCTTACTTTTCTCAATTGCCTTCCTCTATTAAGAAGTAAAAGCTGTCTTTATTGGTAAAAAAAAGAAAAAAAAAAAAGACAGAAAAGAAAGAAAGAAACTGTCAAGGCCATGGAGCACCTGCCTTCTTGATCATCCCACCAGTGGGCGGAGTCTCTGGGCTGGGGCCAAAGATTTTCTTAGCCCATTCAAGGACAGGACTGTACTTTTCTCTATGCAGGTTTTCTCTTTTTACATTTGCATATTTATCTAACAGTTTGTCATTGTTCAGTCACCATGTCGTGTCCAAGTCTTTACTACCCCATACACTGCCACACACCAGGCTTACCTGTCCATCTCACCGTCTAACAGTTTAATTTTCCTGATTAATATAGTAGAGCTTTGTTCTTTATTTTACTCATAGTACTGTGTATAATTTAATCTCAAACTTCCAATTTAACTCTCTTCCCCACCTCCCTTTGGTAACCATAAATTTGTTTTCTACATCTGTAAGTTTATTTCTGTTTTGTAAATAAGTTCATTTGTATCATTCTCAAAAATCCACTTATAAGATATTATCACTCAAATGTGTTTTCCTCATTGTTTTTCTTCCCTGACCTATCCCACAACTCTCTAACTCCTCACTATGCATTTGTTTTCTTCATAGACTTCCTTTTTATCGGACATTATCTTATTCATTTCCTGTTTGCTCATTTCTGTTCATGCTGATACTGCAGTGATTACTGCTTCTCACATATGTATTCAGATGCTTTATTTTTAGCATCTTTACCACACATGTAGAGAGCAACACAACTCTGTGTGTGCTGTACTCATTTTGCTAAAAGATTAATTATTCCCTCTAAAAGACTCTGCAAGCATCTCTGGATGACACGACTAGTTATAAATTTGACTTTGTAGAGTAATGCAGAAAATACCAGAGACGGAGAACTTCTGAGCCCAGCAAGAGGATGCCAGCCAACTGGAGCAGCCCCAGTGGTCCCCAGCCCTGGCTGCAGAGGGACAAGGCAGTGTGTGTGAGGTGAGGAGGGAGAGGGCTCCAGCGACAGGAATTCTGTAAGGAGGTGACCCTGACCCGGCACTAGGGACTCAGGGCAAGGGCAGGGGGGGCAGATGCCAGACTTGCTGCCCCTGAGATTCATCACCATGCCCCTGCTGAGGGTGAGAAACACATGGCTGGTGTCCCACATTCATTTCACGTCTTTGCCTATAAGGGCACTAGCTCTATTCATAAGGACTCCAACCTCATGTCCTAATTACCTCCCAAAGGTCCCATCTCCTAGTACCATCACCTTGAGGATAAGGATTTCAATCTATGAAATCTGGGGAGGGGGAGACACAGACATTTAGGGCATAGTACCCAGTTTCACCCCAGTGGTAACATCTTGTCAGACTATGATCACAACCAACATATTGACATTGATAGAAAACACTGCTCTTATTCTTATTTTCCCATTTTCCCATGTATTCATTTGTGTATGTGTGTTTCGTTTCATACCGTTTTTGCCCCCTGACGTCCAGCACTCCCCACTGGCTCTGTGCACACGTTCAGCTGATCGCCACCAGAGCTCCCTTTTTCCTGATCCTTGGGGATTTGCTGACTTCCCCTCTACCCTGATCTAGGGCAGAAAAATCCCTGTTTTGGGAACTTAGAGGATGGAAGGGTAGCAGGGTGAGCACAGTCTCTAGGGCCCTTCTAGTTCTTCCTCGTCCTCCTAAAAATGAATTAAATGGCCTGAGAAGGTACATGAGTTGGCAAGGTTTCTGGGGTTGTAACAGTAGTGGACTGGAGTCAGGTCTCCTGACTGTGTCCTCCACCCTCCCCACACTCCAGCCAAGACCAGCTTTCCCGCTAAAAGTTCCCCTTCAAATTCTGTAGACAGAGGAAGACCTCTCACTCTAGACCGAACACCCCCAAATTACGTCCTTTTCATTATAGGGGACTGGAATGCAAAAGTAGCAAGTCAAGAGATACCTGGAGTAACAGGCAAATTTGGCCTTGGAGTACAGAATGAAGCAGGGTAAAGGCTAATAGAGTTTGGCCAAGAGAACGCATTGGTCATAGCAAGCACCTTCCTCAGGCAACACAAGAGAAGACTCTACACATGGACCTCACCAGATGGTCAATACTGAAATCAGATTCACTCACTACCATCCACTGGCATCTGGTATGGTCAAGCACTGGAACAGCCTCCTCAAACATGGACTCAAATTAGGAACTGATCAATCAAACCTATGTAGTAGGAGTCCTAAAAACAATAATTGGTACCCTCAGGAGAAAATGTGGCAGCCCAGACAGTTCAGTGTGACTATATGCTCCCTTAGGGGATACTAGACATGCATAAAAGCAACACAGTGCAAATGCCAGTGCTAAAACAACACAGGCCAGAATAGACCTCTGATTCAGTGGGTTCATGTTAAGGGGAACACAGGAGGAAGTTCAGCATCCATAAACCCAGAGCCTTGCTGGGGGCAAGCCCCTTGAGCTTTTTATCAGTTAAAGAAACAGGGAAAATACAGCTAGTTGATGAGAGAAAGTTCTTCTTTATAGAAACATTCCAGCCAATAAATCCAGAAGGAATGACAGAATTAGAACATCACGATTTTGTAACTCCTAGTGAATTAATGATCTAGGTAATGATAAAAATCAATCATCAGGTAAAAAACCAATGAGGAACCTAATAAAGAATGGATCAGGCTAACAAACTCTAATACCACAGAAAGAATCAACCAAACATTTCCTGGAAATTTTCAGATAATTCTTTGGCAGTCTCTCCAGGATGAGATTACAAAGAGGCTTTTACTTTCTATGTATTATTAAGCACTTTTTGCAATAATAATGATCATTGGAAAAATAAAATTTATATGTTTAAAAAATCTTTAAATGGACTCCAAAGGATTTCAGTCTACCATCCTTACCTGCTTCTGGTTCATACACCCTATTATGGCAGTTGGGTCAATGAATATGGCTGGAAAGGAATCAGCTCTTTTCAGCTACTCCCTGGGTAGTTAATTAAGATCAGGGGTTACAGGGACATATTTTGACAATGTGGGATCCTCTGTTGAACATCCTGGGTATAATCTTTCTTTCACCGAGTGACCTAGACCAGCCTGGCTGCTAACCCTCTGGATGGCAGCCCAGCCAGCAGCGGGGGAGCCTGAGAGACTGAAATTTAATTCTGGTTCAGCTACCTGGATTCTCCCGTTGGATGGACACTGTCCTAGATCGAAAGACTAATTACTACTTGGTTCAGTACACTGCTTACTATGTCCCCCTACAGCGACCCACACAGGCCAAAGTACACAACCTAACGGATCTCTGTGAATTCATGAAAAATGTCCTTGTCTCTCTTGTACATGATCCATTCAGATAAAAGGTCTGGTAAGTAGTAGGAGAAAATTGGGGGGTTAGGTGAATTCATAGCTACTAGAATGGGCCATGATTTTGTGTCAATAGAAGACGAGCAACAACACGGAACCTGAAGAGGAAACACCTTAGACCTCAGAAGTACAGGCAAGTGAAAGGCATTAATGATCTTTGCCTTTCAGAACCACCCCCTGGAGCCTTCCTCACAAAGAAGAGTAATCAGAGACTCAGCCCACCTATTTATTAGAATCAACTATAAATGCAAAGGAATTAGAATCATATAGACTATGACCATTAGATCAATAGAGGAGAATATGGTTTATAAACACACAGACAATTATATATTATAATGTGTGTATATATGATGAAGTGCGGCATGTTAGTGGGGAAACTATAAGTTATTCAACAAATAGTGATGGGACAAATGTGTAACCATGTTGAAGACAACGAAGACTGATCCCCAGCTAAGACTTTTCAACAACCATCAAAAATCCAGACGGTCACAGAAGTAAAAGCAAAACCAAAGACATGAAAGCACTAAAAAGGAAATGCACAGGACTTTCCCGGTAGTCTGGTGGTTAAGATGCCCTGCTCTCAATTCACGGGGCACAGGTTTGATTCCCAGTCAGGGAACTAAGATCCTGCATGCCACATGGCATGACCCCCCGCCCCCCAGAAAAAAAAGACAGAGGGAAAAAAAAGAAAAATGCAGGATTTTTTTTTTAAAATATACATGAGCAATAGGGAAGGCCATCTACTTATGGCACAAAACTTGGGAGGACACAAAAGATTGATAAGCACAATTTTGTCAATCGCATGAGAAAACGTCAGAATTTTTCTTTTAAAAGACAATTGAGAAGTTGAGGGAAAATATTTGGGACACACATAAAAGACAAAGAGCCACTGTCTTTAAATATATAAATAGCAACAACCTAATAGAAAAATGGGCAAAGGAAATTTAAAATCAGCTTAGAAAAAATAATATAAATGGGTCTTTAAACACAATTACATGTATTCAACATCAGTCATGATACAAGACACGCAAATTAGATCTGTAGTAAGATACCATGTTTTAACCTACTACATGGGCCAAAAAGAAAAATATGACAAGATGCTGTTCTGTCTTGAGTATGCTGAAAACAGGCATTCTTATACAATTGAAAAAACCCACAAAGAAGGTCATTTTGCTCTATACATCAAAAATCAACCCAGGGATGGAAGCCAGGCCTCCTGCATTGCAGGTGGATTCATTACCATCTGAGCCACCAGGGAAGCCTGGAAATGTCTTAAATGTCTATTAACAGGGGGCTGGTTACATTGTGATATATCCATGTAATTGAATAAGGTTCATCCTTGAAAAGAATAAGGCAACTTCTTACATCTATTTATTCAATTATCTATGCATTTAATTATCACTAAGACTTATTAATAAATGAGAAAAGTGTTAGAAGTTTAGGAATGGATACAGCAGTGTGTGTGTGTGTGTGTGTGTGTGTGTGTGTGTGTGTGTGTGTGTGTGTGTGTGTGTGTGTGTGTGTCTTTGTAGCTGTCCTTCGAAAGGGTATATGGGAGATTAAGGTCAAAATTGGAGGGCATGTATTCTCCTTCAAAAGATTTTTTACAAAATTCAATATTCACACAAAAATCCAGCAACCGAAATATTTGGCCTAATTAATTATTCAAGGCAAATACCTACCTAATTCCCACTCTGGTCTGGAAACAGTACATTGCCAGCTCTTTGCCCAGGAGCCTCCTCATGCCTGAGGTCAAAGAGTTGGACACGACTGGGCGACTGAACAACAACAACCTGGTACACTAGCCAAGGATTTCTCTTGGGTATTTTCTAGAAGAGTTTCTTCATATGGTCTACAGATGCTTTGATGAAGAAAGCTATAATGTTTTCCAAAGAGACTGCACCAGTTTACACTCCCACCAGCAGTCTATGGACTGCTCATATGAGCCAATACATCAGCAACTATATGTGCTGAGATGACTCTATGAGCTACTGATACAAGCCCTTATCCTTGCTAACAGTTGTCACTGTCAGGCTTCTTAATTTTAGCCATTCTGGGGGAGGTATGGTAGGATTACATCGTGGTTTCACTTTTGCATTTCCCTGATTTCCCTGCATTTCCCTGAGTACCGTCTCAGGTGTTACTAGCCATTGGGATTTCTTTCTTTGGCACACACCTACTCAAATAACCCCTCTGACTACAGGGTCATCTGCTTTTTCTTACTGTTTACTGTTCTTTATGCATCCTGGGTACAAGTCCTCTCTTGTCTGTCTCGTCTTCCACTCTGTGGCTTGTGATTTTCCTTTCAATGGAAATAAGTTATCATAGAAGTCAGGAGAGTAATTACCTTTGGAAGTAAGGAAATTCTGGAATGCTAGCGATGGACATTTTCTAGACCTACACAGTGAAAAATTACTGAGCCGTACGTGTCTGTTTTGCACACTTTTCTGTACATATGTTATATTTCACAACAAAAATATTTTTTAAAAGATAGGCTGAATCTAGGACCCACTAACTCCATCCCTGTGTATACAGTCAAGAGAGGGTGGACACACAGACATGACATGAACAAAAACGTTCATGGCAGCATGGTTTATAACTCACATTCTATTTTACCAAAAGATTTAAAATGACCAAAAACTGATAAGAATTTGTTTTATGGGATACCTTTCCTGAACTAAAAAAAGAAAAAAAAACAGTGTGCGCTCAACTGTTTTTACTTACATAAAGAAATTCATGCAGAGAAAACTAACTTGGTTATATGTATTAAAGAGAGGTAAACAGCGAGTTCCCTGGTGGTCCAGGGGTTAAGACTCTATGCTTCCACTGCAGGGGGCATGGGTTCAATCCCTGGTCAGGGGGCTAAGATCCCACATACCCCATAGTGCAGCCAAAAACTAAATAAAAATAAAAAACAAAGAGAAGTGAATAGATAGGAAAAAGATGAGAGAATTTAGACTGTATATAGCTTTTCATATTTTAAAATGTTATGTATATTTAAAATTTTTATTTTTCACTGGGAAGACCCAGAGGAATCGGGTGGAGAGGGAGGTGGGAGGGGGGATCGGGATGGGGAATACATGTAACTCCATGGCTGATTCATGTCAATGTATGACAAAACCCACTGCAAAGTTGTGAAGTAATTAGCCTGCAACTAATAAAAAGAAATGAAAAAAATTTTATTTTTGAGTCATCTGACTATATTATCATTTAAAAATTAAATTTAAAAACTATTACTAATATAAGAATGATAAGATACTAAACAAAAATTCTGAAAAGAAAAAGAGCTATTTAAAACAAAAACATGGGCTTCCCTGGTGGCTCAGTGGTAAAGAATTCACCTGCCATTGCAGGAAACATGCATTCAATCCCCGGTCCAGGAAGATTCCACATGCCACAAAGCAACTAGGCCCGTATGTCACAACTATTGAGCCTGTGTTCTAGAGCCCAGGAACTCAGCTACTGAAGCCCATGCACCCTAGATCCCCTCCTCCACAGCAAGAGAAGCCACTGCAATGACAAGCCCGAGCACTGCAAGTAGAGAGTAGCCCCCACTCACTGCAACTACAGAAAGCCCTCGTGAAGCAACAAAGACCCAACACAGCCTAAACAAACAAATAAATAAAATTATATATATAAAAAACATATGTATAGTTGTTATCATAGTAGAGGCCATCTTGGGCTTCCGCACTGACCCTGCCTAGGGCTATACTGTATAGTAGGTCTCTTCTCTGTCACCAAGGGCTTTGTATGGATAGTTACTAGATATTGCTTAATGATCATTAGATCTTGTGGCCTCTAGGCTCTATTAGTCTTTAAATAATAATGAAGACCTTCACTGAGGCTCAAGTGTCCCAACAGTCCTTGATGGAAATGTTTGTTATGATGTAAATTTTATTTGGTTTGTACCCAATTCAACTTCAAAATTGCTAAAATGTGTTTGAGCTTTAGACTATAACATTTGTTGTAATAATTGCTACGTTGAAGTTCACCAGGTAAAATAAAAGGGCATGGATTTACATTGCAAAAGGTGTCCCCAGTGTATTAGTGACATTCCTTCATTGACAGCTGACATAAATTCGTTTAGACTGAAATATTTTAAGACAAAAAAGAAAAATCCCCTTTTTAAAAAAGGGGGTTTAAATATCATTGGCATTCTTATGGTTCCTTTAAATACCCCTGGCTATTCCCAGAGGTTTCTCTTTCTAATTTTTCTTTCCTTTTTCATTTTTCTCATTTGAGTCTTAGCACCCATTTAAGTTATGAGGCTTTCAACCTTGATGGTTTGCAAGCTTGCCCAGAAATAAGACCACTGGTGAACTACCACAAAATTATAAATGAATATTTTAATGCCACAATCTTTCCTGTTGCCTGTGGAGTCTCTGCTGAAATGAATCAGGATTCGAGCTCTAAGATGAGACAGAAAATGAAAGCACGTTGTTTGCCAGGACACTGTGGGTTTATATAGATGTGTAACAAGTTGATTTGGAAAACTGGAATTTCATTCTTTTCTCCTTTTTTGTAAAGGCAATTAACTAGCCCCAGGAAGGATCCTTCAGTCACATAAAATTTTGTTTTATGAAATGTCATGGCTCCATTCATAATTTTGTCTTGTTCCAGTCGGTATATACAACTTTCAGAGCTCTTGTATTTGGAAAGCTGGAAGGGCCCAGACTTTGAAATAGTGTCTTGTTTTCACTGTTTGTGTTTCGTTTTTGTTTCTTTTTTTTTTAAACTAAAACTATATAAAGCTTGTGGATTAAACAGAATAAATTTCTAAATTAAAAAAAATTTTTTTAAATAAAAAAAAAGACCTTCACTGAGTTATTCCCAGTACCCATAAGACTAGTTGCCCATTCATAAATCTTGACTTAGGAATGCACGTATCCCACCCAGACCCTAGGTTAACTGTGGAATTGTCCCAATCGTCCCTCAGCTGTGTAAGAGGCAGTTGTGAATACTTCTGGTTCATTGACTCCCTGATCCCACACTGTGAGTAAGTTACCTATAACAATAAACTGATCCATTGATTATATGGAGTTGCCCGCCTCATTTTTCAGTCTCAAGATACCATCCCAGTATCTTTGATTATCCCTCCATCTTCAAAAAATATAGAATAGCATTAATGAGAGACACAGAGGATGATTTGGGAGATAAAGTTAAAAAAAAAAACTTTTAGGAAGAAGAGCAAAAGAGAAAGAAATGGAAATCAGTAGAGCAAAGAATTTAAAATATGGAGGATCAACAACTGAAATAAGAGATTTTTTGAAAAGCAGAAAAAAATGTGTGCATGAGTGGGAAAAGGACTAGACTGGAAACAGGTTTGTAAAATTCTACACAAAAATGATTTCCAACCTAGAATTCTACACTCAGCCAAAAGGATAAATTTATTATCAGGTCAAATAAACATATTTCCATGGTATTTATTACTTTTTAATTTCTATAAATATATTTACAGTTAAATATATATTACATAAATACATTTTACATGACATTTGCAGATATGCAAAGCTTCGTAAAGTTCACTTGTCATGCATCCATTTTCAAGGACATACTGAAGGACGTACCCCACCCCCCAAATTAGGGGGTAAACCAAGAAGAAGGAAGACAAAGGATCTAGGAAACAGGAAGGAAAAAACTGGATTCTCAAGGAAGGGAATCTGATACAAGACAGAGGTAAAAAAGATTTCCTGATAGATGGTGAAGAGTAGACACCAAAATCATAACTGTGCATGAACATGAGACAGCAACCAGACAAGCCTTCAGCAAGTGAACAAAGTCCAGGAGAGAGTTTTTTCAAAGAGAAGACACTGATACCCAGAGTGGAGATAGCACTCCCCGCTATTACTTGCTATGTTAACTTAGGCCAGATAGTTTTTCTCTATGCCCCAGTTTCCCCTTGGAGAAGGAAATGTCAATCCACTCCAGCATTCTTGCCTGGAAAATTTCATGGAGAGAGGAGCCTGGGGGGCTATAGTCCATGGAGCTTCAAAGAGTTGGATACGACTCAGCAACTAAACAACAAACAACAGTTTCCCCTTATAAAAAATGAGAACAAAAATGGTACCTACTTCTTCAGATAGTAACAAAGATAAGTTAGTTGATGTAGTGTGTGTTTAACAGTGCTGGGTTCACAGTAAACATGGTATGAGTATTTATAAGTAATGTCACTATGTGTGTGTCTGACTCTTTGCAACCCCATGGGCTGTAGCCCACCAGGCTCCTCTGTCCATGGGATTCTCAAGGCAAGAATACTGCAGTGGGTTGCCAGTCCCTTCTCCAGGGGATCTTCCTGACCAAGGAATTGAACCTGAGTCACACATTACAGGCAGATTCTTTAACGTCTATGTCTGAACATACACAGAGGAGATTTAAATAACTAGAAAGAATTTGGAGTTGAATTATTGATATGTCTATAGTAAAGCAAAGAAATGATCAATCCATTGAAAAATAGTTAATTCCAGGGAAAAGTAAAAGTTGTGAAGAAACAGTAAGCATGGATACTACACGACTCAACTATAAACAGTCACAATAATAAACACGATAGATCTAATCAGAACACTGATAGGTAGAGGCAAATGTGTATATGAGTGGAGGTGCGTGGAAAAGCTAAATCTCTACCTTCCATAGTGGAAAGTCTATAGATAATGTTCAAAACTAAAAAGAAATCCATTAAAAAGTTTAAGAGAGCTTGCTTCTAGGGAACTGGAATCTGGGAGAAACAAATCAGGGAAGAGTCATTGTTTCAAGAAGACTTTGAGAACTCTTTGGCACCTTTTGTCACTTATAACTGAACTAGAAGCCAATTTCAAATTACAAAGTGGCAAAAAATATTCACAGAAATATTGGGTTGACCACAAAGTTCATTTGGGTTTTTTCCATAACATCGTACAGAAAACCCCAAACAAAATTTTTGGACAACCCAATATATACGAATGATAAAAGGTTATTAACCTTACTCTTCAAAAAAACTCTGTAAAAATCCTTAAGTTAATATAAATAAATCAACAATGGACAGAAAGAAATTCACATACATAAATCAGCAATAAAAATCCCCTGATGATGTTGCTTGATTTAAAAAAAACTCATACAAATTAAAATAATGAGATACTATCCTTCATTCTGGAGAATTTCTGTCCCCGGGTGCCTCTTCCGACTCCTCACCTCACAGGAGTTGTCACGGCCCCCTGGAGTCAGGGTCACGGACGGCCCAGCAGCACTCCGATTGCCTGGCATCCTCCCGCTGGGCTTTACCCCCCGGTTCTCTTGCTGACAACTCTGCTCTTCCCAGGAACCCGAGGTCAGGTGGGCACCTGTGGACTTAACCACAGCTGCTGATGCTGGAAATGGAAGATCCTGCAGCCTTCACCACAGGGTCTGTCCCAAGGGCTAAGCAGAGATTCCAAGAAACCTGGAAAGACAGTGTTCACGTGGTCAGTTATTCTGCATTCAGCCCACAAGTGCTTCCTGAGAGCACCAGAGAATTGTTATGGCATGGCATACTGTGGAGTAGACAGTCACATCAACCTATTCAACCTATTGAACCTATTCACATCGACCTATTCAGGTCATTCATCAAAAGGGAATATGAGTGTGACCATGAGACTTAGACTAAAACTAAAAAAAGCTTCATTTCTAGCTCTGTCATCCTTTAGCTATATGGATATGAAAATGTTTCTTCAGGCTTTCTTTTCCCTAAAACAAATCAAAAATATTTATTTCAAGGGACTGTGAGAATTAAATGAGTTGGTATTTTTAAGGAACTCAGCAACAGACTGCCCCAGATAAATATTTAATTCATATTAGCAAGTACGGTTATTACAAGGAATCATGTAATATGAAGAAGGAGGTATCTCATTTAGTGTGCACATCAATCACATTATTTGTGTACTGCTGTAATTATTATCATCTCACAGTATGCATATAGAAACAGAGGTTCAGTGATGTTAAATTGAAGTCAGTCTACCTGGCTTCAAAGCTCACGTTCTCAATAGTATACCACATGGTACCTTATATGTGGGAGGCTCAAAATAAACATGGTTCTATTATTAAACAGATGTTGAAAATATTATAATTTGGAAAAAATATTAAGTAAAGTTTCTTAAGACAGAAGATATATGCCATAAGGAAATTACTAACAGTCTGGGACTAAAATTTTTAATTACCACAATAACATCCAGAAGGAGAAACTGTTTCTCCCGTTGAGGGAACTAGGGAGGGGAAGGTGTCTCCCTGTCCAAGCTGAGGTACAATTTCATTATGAGCAACTAATCCAGGCACTACAGATTTAGTCATCCTTGTTGGGAAAGGGAAAGTACCACATAAAATGAGGAGGAACTTAAGAGAAGTTAAGAAACAAGATGAAAAAGAAACAAGAAAGTAAACAAAATAAAAAGTAAAATAAAGTGAAAAGTATGAATAGGTTAAATTTTAAACACGTAAAGATGACGTTGTGTCAGAGAAAGAGAGAATATGCTTTCTTTTCTTATGTTTATAGAATTTTCTACACAATTTTATCAAATAACATGGCCAGAAAAAAACCTGGTAGTTGTCTCAATGTTATAGTATAAGATGTTATACTGTAGTATATACTTATATACTATATGTATATATAGTATATATACGCATATAGTATATAGGATATTAACTTATAGCATAAGATGTTCAACGTCATTACGCCTTGGGAAATACAATCAAAACCAAAAATGTTCTATTCATTAGCAAACCATTTCATATACACTAGGATGGCTGAAAAAAAAGACAGTAACTAATGTTGGTGAGATGTGAAAAATTTGAGCTTGCAGACATTACTGGTAAAATTTTTAAATGGTACAAAGAAAATAAAATAAAATGGTACAGCCACTCTGAAAAATAGGCTGGCAGTTCCTCAAAATGCTACTCATATACAGTCATCGTATGACCCAGCAGTTCTACTCCTAATATCTACCAAGAGAAATGAAAGGCCATATCCACTCCAGAACTTGTGCACAAATATTCACAGCACTATTAGTCACAGTAGCCAAAAAGAGGAAACCACTTAAATGTCGACCAACTGATGAACAGATAAACAAAATTTGCTGTGTGCATACAATGGAATATTATTTGGCAATAAAAAAGAAGTACCAATACATGCTGTAACATAAATGAACCTTGAAATCATTATCGTAAGGGAAAGAAGTCAGTCACAAAAGACCACATATTTTATGATTCCATATATAGGAAATGTCCAGGATAGGCAAACACATGAGACAGAAAACTGATTAGAAGTTCCCTAGGGCTGGGGATGTAGGGTGGCATGAATGATGAATGTCTGCTAATGCGTGAAAAGCTTCTTTCTGGGGTATTGAAAGCGTTCTAAAATTATACTGTGGTGTTGACTAAACAATTCTGTGAATGTACTAAAAATCACTGAACCGGACACTTCAAATTGATGAATTCTAAGGTATTGAATATATATATATGTATGTCTCTTTTATATAACTAAATAAATAAATGCTTTAAAAGAAAAAGAAGGTGAAAGTCGCTCAGTCGTGTCCAACTCTTTGCAACCACATGGACTATCCAGTCCATGGAATTCTCCAGGCCAGAATACTGGAGTGGGTAGCCTTTCCCTTCTCCAGGGAATCTCCCCAACCCAGGGCTTGAACCCAGGTCTCCCACATTGCAGTCAGATTCTTTACCCACTGAGCCACAAGGGAAAAAGAAAAAAGAAAAGGAGCACTTTCCTAAATAACCCAGGATCAAAGTCAGAAATCAATACAAAGGCTACACAATTTTTACCAGAAGTCATGGAACATGCTAAAGTTGTATACAGAGTGAGATGTATATATTTTAATGGCTTTATTTTTAATTAAAAATAAATATAACAGGTGCAGATGGCGTCACCTGGAGCTTGAGCAGATGCATGAGGGTCTTTGATACCTATGGCCATAGACAAACTAAGAGGGCAGAAGTCCAAGAATGTATTCCATAGAGCAAGGTAAAAAATACAGCAAAACTAGTTACCACTAATTTAAAGAAAATAAATATTGTGAGAGATGAAAAATCTAATAGAGTGGGAAAATCTTCTGTAGGTATACAAAAGGAACTTGCACTTTTCTCAAAAAGTTTTTATCTTTAATCGCCATAGAAACAGCTGATTTTTCAGCAGTGTCATAAAAATGAACCAGTTAACAGTGGTGAAGCTACAAGGTTAATGGCTCAGGCCTAATACACTGGTGATGTATCAAACTGCCCCCAAAGACCGACAAAATAAATATTCTATACAAACAAATAGATAAAACAAAGGAGAGATAGATACATGTCTTTTTCAAACCTGGTTTCCTCAGGGTATATGAGGTGGATGAACCTAGAACCTATTACACAGAGTGAAGTGAGTAAGAAAGAGAAAGATAAATATCGTATTCTAACACAGACATACAGAATCTAGATAAATGGTTCTGAAGAATTTATTTACAGGACAACAGTGGAGAAACAGACATAGAGAACAGAATTAAGGACATGAGGAGAGGGGAGGAGAGGGTGAGATGCATGGAAAGAGTAACATGGAAACTTACACTACCACATGTAAAATAGGTAGCCGCCGGGAAATTGCTGTATGGCTCAGGAAACTCAAACAGGGGCTCTGTATCTACCTAGAGAGGTGGGATGGGGAAGGAGATGGGATGGAGATTCAAAAGGGAAGGGATGCATGTATGCCTATCAATGGCTGATTCATGTTGAGGTTGAGGTTTTCTCATGTTGAGAAAACAACAAAATTCTGTAAAGCAATTACCCTTCAATAAAATAATAAATAAAAAAAAGAACAAGAACAAAAGACAGCTAAGTATTCACTCTAAAACATAGAAAAAAAAATATCAAGCAACCCCTCCCCAAGGAAAACAGTAATTAAGAAAAGCCTTAAATAAATCAAAAGAATATAATAGGAGTTTACCATCTTTCTAAATTCAGTATATATCTGTTAGTATACTGTAATGTTCTTTATCTTTCTGGCTCACCTCACTCTGTATAATGGGCTCCAGTTTCATCCGTCTCATTAGAACTGATTCAAATGAATTCTTTTTAACGGCTGAGTAATATTCCATGGTGTATATGTACCAAGAAAACAAAGAGCTGGTCCTTTAAAATGACCAATGTCATAGATAACTCCCTAGCAAAAGAGATAAAGAAGAGTTAAAAGACATATATATTCTCTCTCTCTCACACACACAGGCACACACGCACACATATACAGAGAGGGAAGACAGAATGAGAATCATTTGCAGATAAGGCAGTGTTTCAAAGTAGTTATCTTAGGATATTATGCATAACTGTATAGCAACATAGTTTATATTGATGTGAAACAGGTGATTCCCTAGCAAAATTTAAATTTACAAACTTAATACAGGAAAATACAGATGGAACAGCAATAATGAATGTGGAAGAGACCGGAGAGGGGGAGGGGGGCGCGGGGAAATGACATAACAACAAATACAAATAGAAAGACTCAAAGTTAAAAAGAAAAGGCACGGTCCACAGATCTCAGGGCCTAAGGAACAACTGTAGTGAGTTCCCTGGGTTTCCTTATCCCTCACAAGTATCACAAACAGGCCACTAGAGAAGCTTATAACTCAGAACCATCAACAGGCACAGACAACAAAGCTCTAAGAAACGCCTGCACCCCTTAATCAAAGGACCAAGAAAAGAGTCCTAACTGAGCATATCCATCCTACTCCAGTCAAACACTAAGAGAACACGCATTCTCTTCAAGCACCTGTGTGACACTCTCCAGGGACATAAAACAAACCTTAACAAATTGAAATCACACAGCTTATGTTCTCTGATTATAATAGCATCAAACTAGAAATCAATAACAGCTAACAGGAAAGTTGCCAAACTTTGGAAATTAAACAATACATTTCTATATAACCAATGGATCAAAGAGGAAGTCTCAAGGGAAATTAAAAAGCAATGAATGAAAATGAAAATACAACATATCACAATTTGGGACGCAGATAAAGCAGTGTTGAAAGGTAAATTTATAATCCTAAATGTTTATATTAGAAAAGAATTAAGGTATTAAATCAATAAGGTAAGCTCCCACCATAAGAAACTAGAAAAAGAAGAGCAAAGAAAACCCAAAGCAATCAGAAGGAAGCAAGTAATAAATGTAAGAGTGGAAATCAACAAAGTTTAAAATAGAGAAAGATCAACGAAACTAAAAGCTGGTTTGTTGAAAAGACAATCAAATTGGTAATCCTCTAGCAAGCCTGACAAAGATTAAAAGGGAAGACACAAATTACCAATATCAGAAATGAAACAGGAGATATAACTATATCTGTAGTCATTGAAAGTAAGGGAATATCACACACCACTTTATGCACATAAATTCAACAACATGGATGAAATAGTCCAATTTTCTCACAAAACATAGACTCCTACAATTTACCCACTATTGTAGGTACTCTGAACAGACACTAAATAGATAACCTGAACAGTTATTTAACTACTGCAGAAATTGAAGCCATAATCAACAGCTTCCAAAAGGAAATCTCCAGGCCCAGATGGTTTCACTGGAGAATTCTACTGAACATTAAAGAAACAATATCATCTACATAATCTCTTTCAGAAAATACAAGAGGAGAGAACACGTCCTAAATCAGTTACTGAGATAGGATTATCCTAATACTAAAACCAAAGACAGGACAGAAAAGGAAAACTACAGACCAATGTCTGTC
This sequence comes from Muntiacus reevesi, assembly GCF_963930625.1. Classification (NCBI taxonomy): domain Eukaryota; kingdom Metazoa; phylum Chordata; class Mammalia; order Artiodactyla; family Cervidae; genus Muntiacus; species Muntiacus reevesi. The sequence goes on along the minus strand of NC_089271.1, from coordinate 51,421,218 downwards.
ACAAACTTGGACACAAAAATCCTCAAAAAAAGCATTAATTAATAATTCCTGCAATACAAAAAAAAAAAAAAGAATTATACACCACAAGCAAGTGAAGTTAATTCCAGGAATGTAAGGCTGGTTCAATATTCAAAAATCAATAAGGGGATTCCCCCATATTAACAGGCTAAAGAAGAAAAATCATATAAATTCATACGGTATTGACGAATTCAACATATTTTCACCATAAAAAAGCAGAGACACATAGACAAATGGAACACAAAGAATCTAGAAGTAGCTGCACAAAAGTATGGCAAATTTATTTTTGACAAAGGTACCAAAGGAGTCAGTGGAGGAACTGCAGTCTTTTTAACAAACAGTGCTTAAGTAACTGAACATCAAATACATGCACCTCGATCTAACACTCACCGCTTCATACAAAAGAACTCAAATTGGATCATGGACAGTGGAACAAGAACTGAATAAAATCATTATCACAGTGAAGACTTAATCTCTCCTTTCTCTGTAAGAGAATAAGCAAACAAAAGAGTACAAATTTTGTACAACACAAGTGATAGCTAAACAATTAAATATTATTTTCGAATTATACATGGAACATTCATTAAAAATTCACCAAGGACTAGGCCATGAGTCCCCTCAGATTTCAAGAAATGAGCTTCATGCAGAAATTTCTCTAAAGAAAACTTAGAAGTCTAGTGAAAAGATAAACTTTTGTAAAATGAAAGCGCACTTCTAAATAATTCATGGACCAAAACAAAAAAAAAATCCACTCTTAGAAAACACTTAGAATATAAAGCACCGAACCCTGTGGGTCTCAGAGTGAACTTTAAGATCTTAACATTGATATGAGAAAAGAGGAAAGCCTGAAAAATAAAAAGCGAGTCATCCAGCTATAGCCAGACAGCCGACTCCATCACCGACCAGACAGAATTCCCCAACACTCACCCTCCCCGGGTCCCCTTTACCTTCACACCGCTCGGACACAGAGCACCGCGATCCTCTGCACAACAACTCTGAAACCGCGACTGAAAACTGCAGCCGCTTCCGGTCACCACCCCTAGCACCGCCCCTTCTCGGGGCTTGGGTGGGAGGTTCACACGCGAAGGGGCGTGGCTCTGCACAGGCGCAAAACCACGTTCGAAGCCGCAGTCAACCAACAGTCAACATCGCCTGTTACGGAGTCGATGTTTCCGGGCATTCCATGCCCCTCGGCAGCGTTGTCAGGCGGGGAACGTGGCCGCGCCAGAGTTGCGATTCCCCGTGGGGCACGCCATGTTGGAGGAGTGTCCATTCCGTACGGAGGATGAGGACGCCTCTACTCACGTTGCGGAGCGGTGGCCCTCTCTCACAGGCGGTGGGGAACAAGAATGGGGGCTTTTGTCTGGCGGGCTTCTTGGAGAAAGGGCCTTTGGCTCTGAACTCTATGGATCTGTGTAACGATGTTCAGAGAAGCTGAGAGGCCTCTGGAAACACACAGAGATGCCAGTGGCTATTATCTCCTGGCAGATAACAGGGGATGAGAAGTCGGACTGCTTGCAGGCTCCTTCTGGAACTTACCACGAGGGGCGAAAGGGAAGAAATCAGGGACCTACAGGCCCTCCTAGGATATAGCACTGGAGGAAAAGGGGAAGGAGTCAGTGTACGCTTCCCCTCTGCTGGGCTTGTGGGGTTGGCTGTGGGGTTTGGATGCTCCCAAATCGACATGATCGACATACCCACTCCAGCCACCCCAGCTAAAAGAAGTTTATACCAATTTTTAAAAAATTTTCCCTTCCTCTAATACAATATGTCAATAAAAATATTTTAGGAAAAATTGCTTTTATTTTTTCATAAAATAAAATGTAAATAGTAATAGTGCCCTTACTTTGCAAACGTAGCTTTAAGACAAGACCTTCAGGTGGAGAGGGAGGTGGGAGGAGGGGATCGGGATGGGGAATACTTGTAAATCCATGGCTGATTCATGTCAATGTATGACAAAAACCACTTCAATATTGTAAAGTAATTAGCCTCCAACTAATAAAAATAAATGGAAAATAAAAAAATTAAAAATTAAGACAAGACCACTTCTGCCCTTTAACCTGCTTGTTGCCCCTTGTCACTTCCAGTAAGGAAAGCCTGGAGATGCCCTTGCCCTCTGGGAGATGTCACTGGGGCAGATGAAGAAGAAGTCATGCTGCCTTTCTCCTGGGAATGCCTACGTATTTTTCAAAACCAAGTTCCAATATCTCCTTCATGGAATCCTCCTGACAGAGGTGGAGGGCTCTGTATCCCACTTCAGGCCCTTCTGAATCCTCAGGTATGGAAGGTGTTTGGAGGAGCTCAGGTGTGAACTTGCTGGATGCTCTCATTCTAGTGACATTCCATCTGGGCCTCGGTTTAACAATATGGAATAGAAGGGTGTCCTATTCCAATTAGCCTAAGAACATCTGGGATTAATCTGTAGTCTGACAAATTTATCAGTCAGTGAGGGAGACCACACACCAGAGGAACCATGGAGTAGTTCACTAAACAAAAGAAAAAATGGAGTTATGAAATTCTGAGGAGTGGTGAAGTTCAGATGAAATGTGAATGAAGCAGTGTTTTGGTAAACTCAAAGCAAAGCAGGGCTGTATGTGGACTATAAAGTGAATTCAGAATCCTGTTTCCTTGGAAACCATAAAGTTACGATAGATATGGAATTTTCTACCTAGATACCCCCTGTCTCTGCACTGGGGTTGGAAACCTTAGCTGCTCTTTTGTGTGTAAGTGACTTAAAATCTTCAGCAAGAGTGGGATGTTTTAACTAGACTGATATCAAACAGTTTCTGATACTTTATGATTGTAGAGAACAAAGTTTCTCAGTGAGTAAAACAGCAGCAGTCCCTCAAAGCAGGAGTTCTTTATGGCATTACAGATACAGGACATCCTTGAAAGAAATAATGTTTCCTATTAATTTTCATCTGACTTTATCTGTGTCTGTTCCCCCAGCCTTATGAATGGCAGAGCATACTTTTACACTCTTAGCCAATTTTTCCTTTCTTAGATGGTTAGAGTCTCTGATTATCCCAGATTCTCTTTCTGCCCCTATAGTCCTGGTCTGGGTGTTTGTTGAATGAATACATGAAAGAAGAAATGGAAGCAGTGGAAGCATGTTTGGTATGCATACTAGTCTAATACAGCACCAGGAATCATTGTTAATGTCAGTGTCATAATAGTACTATGGTTATGTTTTTAAAAAGCTAAGTCTATTAGACTATTTCAGAGGAGAAAGACGGAGCCAATAAACATATGAAGAGATGTTCAAAGTCATTAGTGATCAGGGAAATACAAATAATGAGATAACATTTAACACCCATTCAACTTGCAAAAATTATGTCTGACAAAACAGACTGTTGGAGAGGATATATAAATACACGATCTTCTTGCCCTGTTGAAGGAATATAAATCAGTGTGACCACTTCAGAAGATAGTTGGCATGTCCTCCTACAGTGAATATTTACAGTCCTCACATTCTATTCTGTCCGTGCTTAGGAATATATCTAAGAGAACCACTTTGCACATGAAACATAGAATATGCATGGTATCTTGTTCACGACAGCAAAACCTGGAAACAAAAGTGAATGGAGTCAAAATGAATGAACCAGAACAGTACCCAACAATAGGGATGAATTTAAGGGAAAAAAAAACCAGACTGTGATTCCCAAAATAGTATAAAAAGCGTAACACACTGTTATAAAATTAAAAAGATTTAGGATTCTGTATAGTTGTGATAAAATTATATTAAAAGGAAATAAAAAATTGGTGAACTTGGTATTTAGGATGATGTTTACCTCAGTTAAGGACAGGCAGGGCCAGGAATTGAGGAAACACGTGGTTAGATGGAATTATTGTTAAGGCCATACCTTTTCTCTTGGGTGGTAGGTGCATCAGTGCTAATCATATTATTAAAACTAACTTAATGTCTAAGTTAGTCTGGGAAATTAAACTGTTAGATGGTGAGATGGAAAGGGAAGCTGGCCGTGCTTCAGTCCATGGCGTCGTGACGACTCAGGCACGACTTGGTGACTGAACAACAACAACAAACTCAGACAAATATCTGAATGTAAAACGAGAAAATCTGCATGGAGAAAAGGACAGTCCTGTCCTTGAATGGGCTAAGAAAATCTCTGGCCCCAGCCCAGAGATGCCACCCCGTGGTGGGATAATCAAGAAGGCAGGCGCTCCATGGCCTTGACACTTACTGTGGCCCCTGCCAAAGGTGCTCTGCCTCTAAGGCTCACCCCGTCACACCGCTCATGTACTTGCTCAAATGTCTTTTTTTCTTTTTACAAAATTTATATTGAAATGCAGTTGATTAGAAATGTTGTATTAGTTTCAAGTGCACAGTAAAGTGATTCAGTTATACAGTCATTATTTTTACATTCTCTTCAATTATAGGTTATTGCAAGATACTGAAACTAACACAACATTGCTAATCAACTGTATTTCAATAATTTTTTTAAAAAGAAAAAAAAGACATTTGAGCAGGTGCATGAGTGGTGTGACGGGGTGAGCCTTGGAGGCAGAGCACCTTTGACAGAGGCCACAGAAACTGTCAAGGCCTTACTTTTCTCAATTGCCTTCCTCTATTAAGAAATAAAAGCTGTCTTTATTGTAAAAAAAAAAAAAAAAAAAAAAAAGAAAGAAAGAAAGAAAGAAAAGAAAGAAAGAAACTGTCAAGGCCATGGAGCACCTGCCTTCTTGATCATCCCACCAGTGGGTGGAGTCTCTGGGCTGGGGCCAAAGATTTTCTTAGCCCATTCAAGGACAGGACTGTACTTTTCTCTATGCAGGTTTTCTCTTTTTACATTTGGATATTTATCTAACAGTTTGTCATTGTTCAGTCGCCAAGTCGTGTCCAAGTCTTTACTACCCCATACACTGCCACACACCAGGCTTACCTGTCCATCTCACCGTCTAACAGTTTAGTTTTCCTGATTAATATAGTACAGCTTTTTTCTTTATTTTACTCATAGTACTGTGTATAATTTAATCTCAAACTTCCAATTTAACTCTCTTCCCCACCAACCTTTGGTAACCATAAATTTGTTTTCTACATCTGTAAGTTTATTTCTGTTTTGTAAATAAGTTCATTTGTATCATTTTTTTAAATCCACATATAAGATATTATCACTCAAATGTGTTTTCCTTAGATGTTTTTCTTCCCTGACCTATCCCAGAACTCTCTAACTCCTCACTATGCATTTGTTTTCTTCATACCCTTCCTTTTTATCGGACATTATCTTATTCATTTCCTGTTTGCTCATTTCTGTTCATGCTGATACTGCAGTGATTTCTGCTTCTCACATATGTATTCAGATGCTTTAATTTAGCATCTTTACCACACATGTAGAGAGCAACACAACTCTGTATGTGCTGTATTCATTTTGTTAAAAGATTAATTATTCCCTCTAAAAGACTCTGCAAGCATCTCTGGATGACACGACTAGTTATAAATTTGACTTTGTAGAGTAATGCAGAAAATACCAGAGACAGAGAACTTCTGAGTATATAGGACGCTATTTATTCATTCAACAATAATCTGTTGATCACCAGTCACTGCTCTTGATACTTAATGTTTGGTTGAACAAAGCAACTCCCAAACCCCTAACTTCCTGGACCTGACATTCTGATGAAGAAGAAAGGCAATAAACATTGTTAAAAGCTGATAACTTCTAAAGAGAGTTGGATAGGACAGAGTGATGTGACTTGAAAGGGCTGGAGAATTGCCACTTTAAATAGGAAGAGCAGCCTTCTCTGAAACTCTCCCACTGGCTGCCCTGCATTCTGGAGCAGGCCAGTCTCAAATCTTCACGAGTATGTGGGCATCTAGTTGAAAACAAGGAAGAATGCAAGGTCAGAATATTTGCACATCTGCAGCTAAGGATGTAACAATGAGTACCTTTTTGTCCTACAGTAGATGCAAGGAGTGGCCTTATCCAATGACTCAGTGGTAAAGAATCCACCTGCAGTGCAGGAGAGGAAGGAGACTTGGGTTCGATCTCTGGGTCAGGAAGATCCCCTGGAGGAGGAAATGGCAACCCACTCCAGTATTCTTGCCTGGAGAATCCCACGGACAGTGGAACCTGGTGGGCTACAGTCCATGGGGTCACAAAGACTCAGACACAACTGAGTGACTGAGTACACACACACACACCCACACATGCAAGGAGTAATACCCAGCCTTCTGATCAGTCTTGTCTTGCATGCCTTCCTTTAGTAGGTGAAAAATATTTTACAGTATTTACTGAGCAGGGTTTCCTGGTGGCTCAGTTGGTCAAATATCCGCCTGCATTGCAGGAGACCGCCTGCAATGTGGGAGACCTGGATTTGATCCTTGGGTTGGAAAGGTCCCCTGGAGCAGGAAGTGGCAACCCACTCCAGTATTCTTGCTGGGGAACCCCATGGACAGAGGAACCTGGCAGACTATATTTCATGGGGTAGCAAAGAGTCAGATACGACTTAACAACTAAACCACCACCACTGAGCAGGGACCTTGGATCCAACAGCTACGATTATTTACCTGTGTCAGTAGATACAAAACAATGATAGTTTATTTAATTTACACCCAGATTTATAATGGAAGAATTTCACACTATTATTGGGTAGTCACAAAGTGTAGCCCTCTACTGCCCAGAATGTAGAACTGGGGCCCAAAACAGATGTGACTGGTCTGAGGGCACAAAGATATAAAGAACACCAGAGCACAGGGCCAGATCATTTCAAATTATTAGATTTCATTTTATGAGGAATTATGAATAATAAAATGTCCTAGAAGATGTTTTTATTGACACATTACATTAGACAGAGAAAACATCCATTGGTCATATCAATTTATAACTAATTTTGGGGGAGTTCCCTGGTGGTCTTGTGGTCAGAATTCCAGGCTTTAGCTGCCATAGTCCAGGTTCAATCACTGCTTGGGGAACTGAGATCCCACAAGCCACACATCAGGGCCAAAACATAAATAAATAAACTAATTTTTGTTGATAGCACTAACTATTTCGTTTGGAGGGACTGGTGTTGATCTTGGCGAGGCAGAGGAGAACGGTGGCATGAAATGAGATCTTAATTCCCTGCCCACGAATTGAACCTGGGTAGCCTGGATGAAAACCAGGAATCCTAGCCACCAAACCAGCAAGGGCTAGAGGCTAGAAGCTAATTATCCCTGGATCTTTGTCCCCAGTGGAAAACGCATTTATCACGGAGGCAGAAACTGTAAATGCAGGTGCAAAGCTTAATATTAGAGACACAGCACAACAACAAGTGGGAGAGCACATAGAGAAACAGTTTGTTTATTTGAGCTAGAAGCAAGGCAGAGATGCATACCCGGAGAAAAAGGGTGTGGGCGTCCCCCCTAGTGAGGAGAAGCACAGTAAAGAGGTGGCGAAGTCATTTATATAGGTCAGTTCTTGTGGGTCCTTGGTCTTCCTTCAGACCAATTATCTGGTTTCTTTTTCACACCTGAGCTACCCTGGAACCCTCTTCTGGGGTGCACACGTACCCCTCAGCCAAGATGGATCTCAAAGTGAAGGCTTCTGGAAGGAGCAAGACTCATTATGGCCTGTAGTTATCCCCCTGACTTTTGACTTCAAGGAGCCTTTCTGTGCATGTGCAGTGTCTCCCTCATCCTTTACTCAGAAAGGGTTTTTGCCTCTCTTTGTCCTTGCCAACGTTTTTCATGAGAAACGCTGGGCTGGAGGAAGCACAAGCTGAAATCAAGACTGCCGGGAGAAATATCAATAACCTCAGATATGCACATGATCCCACCCTTATGGCAGAAAGTGAAGAAGAACAAAAGAGCCTCTTGATGAAAGTGAAAGAGGAGAGGGAAAAAGTTCGCTTCAAGCTCAACATTCAGAAAAACTAAGATCATGGCATCTGGTCCCATCACTTCATGGCAAATAGATGGGGAAACAGTGGCTGACTTTATTTGTGGGGGGCAGGGGGGCTCCAAAATCACTGCAGATGGTGATTACAGTCATGAATTCAAAAGACACTTACTCTTTGGAAGGAAAGTTATGACCAACCTAGAGAGCATATTAAAAAGCAGAGACATTACTTTGCCAACAAAGGTCCGTCTAGTCAAGGCTATGGTTTTTCCAGTGGTCATGTATGGATGTGAGATTTGAACTATAAAAACAGCTGAGCACCGAAGAATTGATGCTTTTGAACTGTGGTGTTGGAGAAGACTCTTGAGAGTCCCTTGGACTGCAAGGAGATCGAACCAGTCCATCCTAAAGGAAATGAGTCCTGAATAGTCATTGGAAGAAGTGATGCTGAAGCTGAAACTCCAATACTTTGGCCTCCTGATGTGAAAAGTTGACTCATTTGAAAAGACCCTGATGCTGGGAAGGATTGAGGGCAGGAGAAGGGGACGACGGAGGATGAGATGGTTGGGTGGCATCACTGACTCAATGGACATGGGTTTGGGTGGACTCCGGGAGTTGGTGATGGACAAGGAGGTGTGGCATGCTGGTTCATGGGGGTCGCAAGGAGTTGTCCTTGAGGGACTGAACTGAACTGAACTGTCCTTGCCATGATTATTCCCTGGAGATGTTTACAGGAGACAAAGACTGGCTATTTATCACATTTCTGTTACTTCCTTTTCTTAGAGTCAAGAGCGGACTGATTGTATAGTCCTCAACTGGAGCCCACCTAACTTTTGCTTCAGGAAACGCAAAGAAGAGACTGGGCTGAAGGTGAATTTCCAACCTGGAGCGCATGTATCTCCTACCTCAAATCTGCTACTTCAGTGTGGGGGCAAATTGAGATCACTGCCAATGCTCCCACCCTGACTTCTCTCCTCTCCCTTCTTGATATGGGGGTGGGGGAAGGCCACAGTACTGCTCCTACTATCCCTGCTACAACACTCCATAGTACAGCCCAGGGGAGGATACCATCCTGACATATTTCCCCTCAACTCCAGTGGTATTGTTGCCAAAATCCCAGCCTCTGTTTGAGAGAGTCGATTCCTAGGCAGGTTGATAAGAAGTCCCGGGTCCCCGAGGAGGAGAAAGGGATCTGGGGCACTCAAAGTGGAGATAGGGGTCTTGAATTCTCAAGGAGGAGGAAAGGACAAACACCTTTTTTTGCTCTCTCTCTACATTCCTTGGTCACATAAAACGTTTTTTTTTCTTTAAGCCCGGAACTGATGATTACACAACAAACAACTCGGTTCAAACTCTGCCCTAAGGATTGTATGATAACAGTGTATCCTGCTTGAGGACAGTTTCTCCTCCTGAAAACCTTCTGGCTCATCCTGTTATCTTAAAATGTAAATTATAGGAGTGGGTATAGTAAGATCTTTACAACCTGGAGAGATTCTTTTCATTTATTGTAATAACTAGTTTAAAAACTACATAACACCCTTGCTAACACTAGCAGGGGGCCACTCTCTGCACTCCCCCTTCTGATGTCTATGTCAGAAACTTTGTCTGTCCCATTTCATACTTGAATAAAACTCTGCTACACAAAAGCCCTTGAGTGATCAAGCTCGTCCCTGGTCCCGAAGCTAAAACTTCTTTGGAGATCAAGAATCCGACACCGTTCACCATAAGCTATCACGTTCTCCAATGGCTAATAGAAATGCAAAGACAGACTTCTGAGTGAAGTAGAAAAGAGTAGCTTTTATTGCTTTGCCAGGCAAAGGAGGCCACAGTAGCCTAGTGCCCTCAGGACTGTGCCCTCCCTTGGGAAAAATAGAAAGGGGGTCTTATAGTTCAGGAGGGGATGGGAGTGCTGCAGGTAGGGAGTAGGGCAGATGCAAGCTTGCATTCTTCTTTCCTCTTGGAAAACTTCTTCATGGTCAAAGTTGGTGTCAGGCAGTCTTGGGTGGATTTTGGTACATCTTGAAGCTATCACTGTTGCCACTGTTTCCCCATCTATTTCCCCATGAAGTGATGGGACCAGCTGCCATGATCTTAGCTTTCTGAATGTTGAGCTCTAAGCCAGCTTTTTCACTCTCCTCCTTCACTTTCATCAAGAGGCTTTTTAGTTCCTCTTCACTTTCTGCCATATGGGTGGTGTCGTCTGCATATCTGAGGTTATCGATATATCTCCCAGCAATCTTCTTTCCAGCTTGTGCTTCTTCCAGCCCAGCGTTTCTCATGATGTACCCTGCATATAAGTTAAATAAGTAGGGTGACAATATATAGCCTTGACGTACTCCTTTTCCTATTTGGAACCAGTCTGTTGTTCCATGTCCAGTTCTAACTGTTGCTTCCTGACCTGAAAACAGGTTTCTCAAGAGACAGCTCAGGTGGTCAGGTATGCCCATCTCTTTAAGAATTTTCCACAGTTTATTGAAATAGATGGGGAAACAGTGGAAACAGTGTCAGATTTATTTTTGGGGGGCTCCAAAATCACAGCAGATGGTGATTGCAGCCATGAAATGAAAAGATGCTTACTCCTTGGAAGGAAAGTTATGGCCAACCTAGATAGCATATTTAAAAGCAGAGACATTACTTTGCCAATAAAGGTCTGTCTAGTCAAGGCTATGGTTTTTCCAGTGGTCATGTATAGATATGAGAGTTGGATGGTGAAGAAAGCTGAGCGCTGAAGAATTGATGCTTTTAAACCATGTTGTTGGAGAAGACTCTTGAGAGTCCCTTGGACTGCAAGGAGATACAACCAGTCCATCCTAAAGGAGATCAGTTCTTTGGAAGGAATCATGTTGAAGCTGAAACTCCAATACTTTGGACAACTCATGCAAAGAGTTGATTCATTGCAAAAGACCCTAATGCTGGGAAGGATTGGGGGCAGGAGCAGAAGGGGAGGACAGAGGATGAAATGGTTGGATGGCATCACCGACTCAATGGACATGGGTTTGGGTGAACTCCGGGAGTTGGTGATGGACAGGGAGGCCTGGCGTGCTGCGATTCGTGGGGTCGCAGAGAGTCGGACATGACTGAGTGACTGGACTGAACTGAACTGAAGCTATCACACTGTGACTTTCTTTCTGGAATAAAGAATGCTTACAAAAGAAGGGAGTGTCAGGGAGTGCTTTCTCAGAGAAGCAAACACCAGCTGCAATGTACAGCTCTAGTTAGAAATAATCATTTTCAAAATGTAATTAAGTGAAAAAGAGAAACATTTCTGAGAAAATGGCTGAGTGGCCTTAAAAGAATAAGATCTAGCATATTAGAAGCAGCCTTCATCAATTTCTGCTATAATAGTATCTCCTGGACTTATTCTGGGTTATTCTTACTCTTTTCATTAGTAATGGCGCCCCTCTCACCCATGGACTGCATTTAGCAGCTCCTCAGACCCTAACCCCAAAGACCTTCCTGCACCATGGTAGAGTACCATCTCCCAGGGCAGCCCCACTGGCCTGCTGGGTGAGACTGGAGGCAACAGCTTCTTCCACTGTAGTGCAGGGACACCCTTCCATGATGGCAGTCCCTAAGAAGCAATGACACTTGAGTGCGGTCATATTAGAAGCCCAGCAAATCTGCAAAGGGTAAAGGAACTCTAGTGGACTCCGCATGAAAGCGGCCTGTTGACTGGGGAACATGGCTTCCCAAGTGCTCTTGAGCATGAGCCTTCACCTTACCCTGCCTCTCCACTAAATACCAGGGTGTTAGAGGTTGGACCTCGGAAGCAAAGGAGTTGTCAGGGGTTACAGGTTAGCGCCGGTCAGGGGTGATCTTGAGAGGGTTTGTTTGACTACTCTGAGCTGAGTGATGGGGGGACTCTACCTTGGTGATGGGGCTACTGTGGATTCAGTGATGTGATTTTTTACATCAGATCCCCAGCTAATTATTAGTCAACCGCTCCTTTTCTAATTTAAGCCATAAGGCTAAACATTTCCATCTAAGACCCACAAGATATCTTGTATTGTATTATCATTATTGCTCATTAACAAGTATTTTAAAAGTTCAGTTATGATTATTTTTTTCATTTCACCTGTGTAAGCACTTTGAAGCACTTTTCTACTTTGCAATAAAAAGTGAATCCTTTTTAAAAAATTGATTTCTAACCTAATTTCTCAGGGGTTAGATAATGTGGTCTGTGTCATGAACGTTCCTGAAACCCGTAGAATCTTGACCTTATACCAATTCTATGCTAATTCTATGCGTTATTACTTTATGTTTACTATTTATATCAGTTTCTACTTTCTTTTTTCTGTTCTTAGTTTTCATGACTTAATGCAGGTATGATCATTCTTACCCTTTCTTCCCAATCCACTCCCTTTTTAGGTCAGGGAATTTTAACTTGTATAAAATCTTTAAAGGTATATCTTCCCTTTTCTATCAAGCATGATTAAATTTATATTTTCTTCATATGCATCTCTATTCCTGCCCTGGAAATAAACATAGAGAATGGACATATGGATGGGGGAAGGGAGGGTGGGACAAACTGGGAGATTAGGATTCAGATATATACACACCGTGTGTGTGTGTGTGTGTGTATCCGTGAGTGTGTGAACACATGCATGCGATCAGTCATGTCTGACTGTGACCCCATGGACTGTAGCCTACCAGGCTCCTCTATCCATGGGATCTTCCAGGCAAGAATACTGGAGTGGGTTGCTATTTCCTGCTCGTCTAGGTCATCATAGAGCACCAAGCTAAGGTTCCTGTGTTTTATAGCAGGTTCTCAGCCATAGCTGTAGATGGTTAATGGGAACCTGCTATAAAGCAGAGAAACCTCAGCTTGGTTCTCTGTGATGACTTAGATGGGTGGGATTAGGGGGTGGGAGGGAGGTCCAAGAGAGAGAGGATATATGTAAACATATAGCTGATTCGATTCATTGTATAGCAGAAATTAATACAACATTGTAAAGCAACTATATTAAAATAAAAATGCTAATATTCTCTATTATACCTTTAGAGACATGCCCTCTCCTTTTAGTTTTCTTCAGCAAGACAAACAGTTATACTTCTTGACCTTTCAAGATAATTTTTTATTATGGGCCATTTATATTTTCTTTAGGTTTCTGCTTAAAAAGACACCTAGTATTTTTAATTTAAAATTCCCAGTCCTGTTTTCTTCCTCTGTTATGATTATACACACACTTACATATATATGTTTCCTGTTGCTTTCAAAGATCTCATGATGACAAAGTGGACTCGTGTCTGTGTGTGTATATATATACCCATTGTTTTGTTCTTTTGAGATCTCACTTCTGATTCAATTTTCTTTTTATTTAAAAGCTTCCTTGAATGTTTTCTTTCAATATGGTAAATCGATGAAACACTTCAAATTATTTCATGTCTAAAACTAACCTTCTTTGACTCTGGCTGAGAAAAGGGGTATCTTTGGGAAGGATATAGGCTGCTAACATTGAATTCCTGTTCTCTCCATGGTCCATAAATGTTAAATGACTCTGGATTCCAGTGTTGTAAGAGAAGTCTGATACTGAGAAGATGCATGCAAGAGAAAATCAAATTTAAGACTGGATCCTGGGCTTCACTGGAGGCTCAGTGGTAAAGAATCCTCCCGCCAGTGCATGAGATGTAGGTTTGATCCTTGGTTCGGAAAGATCCCACATACCATAAAGCCCATGTGCCGCAACTATTGAGCCTGTGTTCTAGAGCCCGGGAGCCACAATGACTGAAGCCAGAGCGCCCTACAGTCCATGCTCTGAAACAAGAGAAACCACTGCAGAAACCCTCACACCACAACTAGAGAAAAGTCCAAGCAGCAGCGAAGACCCAGAACAGCCAAAAATAAAATTTAAGATAAATTAATCATCTGAGAGTGGAGGATAAGGTTACCCAACATTAAGGAAACCAAAATTGTAGAATAATAATGAAAGCGGAAGTGAAAGTCACTCAGTCGTGTCCAACTTTTTGGGACCCCATGGACTATACAGTCCATTGAATTCTCCAGGCCAGAATACTGGAGTGGGTAGCCTTTCCCTTCTCCAGGGGATCTTCCCAACCCGGGGATCGAACCCAGGTCTCCTGCATTGCAGGTGGATTCTTTACCAGCTGAGCCACAACCACCATTCTAATACTCCTATTGAACATAGGAATTCAATAATGGCTTGATAATGACAAAAAGAATGGCTCCCACTCCTCTCAATGCATCAGAATCTCTTGTAGAGTTTTTACAAACAAAGATGCCTGGGCCCGCAGATACTCAGTTACACTCGTTCAGGAGCGGAACTCTGCATAAGCATTCTGAGAAGATCCTAGCTTGATACTGATGTGTAGGCACTATCAGGAACCACTGATTTCAGGCCTAATGGTGTCAGTAATGGGAACTCCTGCTGGGTTACTAATTTGTCAACAGTCAATTTGCATTTGAGGGAACTCTTAGCAAACAATACTTGGGCATTTTGGCAGGGAAGTAATGACGTCTCTTTGGAATTGTTGATTGTAAAAGTTAGTGACTAAGGCCTCTGCAAGATAATGATTGAAGGGCTGATGTGGTCAGCGAGTAACTAAGAGCATTGGAGCTTTAGCAACTGGAGACTTCTGAGGGGTCTTATTTTGAAAATACCTGGGATCAGTGGTTTGGGGTCCTATGGGTATCAGGAATTGTGATCATGTGGAGGAAGTTAATTGGGGCCTGGAAGATCAGCATCTGGCCTCTCCTTGAGTGCATTTCAGATACTGTAAGGATGAGTTATTGGCTGTCTAGACAGACCAATGATTGGATTCCTGGTGGGAGTATGTTATTGGAATCGTGTGCTGGGGATTATTTGAGGGACCTTTGAAAGCCAGGCTAATTTCCCTCTTGGAAAAGTAATTTACAATCCACATGAAGTAATATTAAGAGCCTGGGCCCTGACGATGTTTGGTTAGTTATCAATAGATGAGAGCAGGTGAGGGACTGGACATTTGATGCAGTATTACATGGTGGCTGAGACTGAATTTTGAAACAGATCTGGGTTGCATCCTGTCTTTCCACTTGTTTTGCCATGTTAGTGCACACGCAGAGAAGGCAATGGCACCCCACTCCAGTACTCTTGCCTGGAAAATCCCATGGACAGAGGAGCCTGGTGGTCTGCAGTCCATGGGGTTGCTAAGAGTCGGACATGACTGAGCGACTTCACTTTCGCTTTTCACTTTCAGGCATTGCAGAAGGAAATGGCAACCCAGTCCAGTGTTCTTGCCTGGAGAATCCCAGGGACGGGGACGGAGGAGCCTGGTGGGCTGCCATCTACAGGGTCGCACAGAGTCGGACACGACTGAAGCCACTTAGCAGCAGCAGCAGCAGTGCACATGACTTTAAAATCACTAAGTCTCTATTTTCTTACCTGTAAAATGAGTAGAATAATAATAGTTGGAACTAATTGTCAGAATTGTGAAAGTTAAATGAGTTGCCTTGATATGTGCCTTTTAATTGTAATTTAATTGACCAGTAATGGCTAATATTTAGTCAATGCTTAACTTTGACTGTGTGAAGCACAACAAACTCTGGAAAGCTCTTAAAGAGATGGGAATATCAGACCACCTTATCTGCCTCCTGAGAAACCTGTATGCAGGTCAAGAAGCAACAGTTAGAACTGGACATGGAACAACGCACTGGTTCCAAATTGGGAAAGGAATTAGACAAGGCTGTATATTGTCACCCTGCTCATTTCTTCCCCAGCAGAAATATCAACAACCTCAGATGTGCACATGATACCACCCTAATGGCAGAAAGTGAAGAGGAACTAAAGAGCCTCTTGATGAGGGTGAAAGAAGAGAGTGAAAAAGCTGGCTTAAAACTCTACACTCAAGAAACTAAGATCATGGCACCTGGTCCCATCATTTCATGGCAAATAGATTGGGAAACAATGTAAACAGTGACAGACTTTATTTTCTTGAGCTCGAAAATGACTGCAGAGGATGGCTGCAGCCATGAAATTAAAAGACACTAGCTCCTTGGAAGAAAAACTTTGACAAATCTAGAAGTGAAGTGAAGTGAAAGTCACTCAGTCGTGTCTGACTCTCTGTGACCCCATGGACTATACAGTCCATGGAATTCTCCAGGCCAGAATACTGGAGTGGGTAGCCTTTCCCTTCTCCAGGGGATCTTCCCAACCCAGGGATCGAATCCAGGTCTCCCACATGGCAGGTAGATTACTTACCAGCTGAGTCACAAGGGAAGCCCATAACAAATCCAGGAAGTGTACTAAAAAGCAGAGACATCACTTTGTTGCCAAAGGTCCATATAGTCTAAGCTGTGGTTTTTTCCAGTAGTCATATACAGATGTGAGAGTTGGACCATCAAGAAGGCTGAGCACTGAAGAACTGATACTTTTGATATGTGGTGCTGAAAAAGACTCTTGAGAATCCCTTGGACTGCAAGGTGATCAAACCAGTCAATCCTAAAGGAAATGAACCTTGAATATTCATTGGAAGGTCTGATGCTGAAGCTGAAGTCCCAACACTTTGGCCACCTGATACAAAGAGCTGACTCATTGGAAAAGACCCTGATGCTGGGAAGCATTCAAGGCAAAAGAAGAGGGTGACAGCATAAGATGGTTGGATGGCATAACCAACACAATGGACATGAGTTTGAGCAAACTCTGGAAGATAGTGAAGGATAGGGAAGCCTGGCGTGCTTCAGTCCATGGGGTCACAAGGAGTCGGACACGACATGACATGAATAACACCACACCCATTACCATTACAAGTACATTTCATGTACTTAAAAAAAATTTTGTTTTGATGTAGACCACCATTGAAGTCTTTGTTGAATGTGTTTCCATATTGCCTCTGTTCTTTAAAAAGATTTATTCATTTTATTTGGCTGTGGTGGGTCTTCAATGCTGCATGCAGACTTTCTCTAGTTGTGGTGATTGGGGGCTACTCTCCAGTTCTGGTGTGACAGCTTCTCATTGCAGTGGCTTCCCTTGTTGTGGAGCACAGGCTCTAGGTGCATGGGCTTCAGCAGTTGCATGGTGGGCTCAGGAGTTGCGGTTCTCAGACTCTAGAGCACAGGCTCAGTAGTTGTGGCACGCGGGCTTAGTCTCTCCAAGGCATATGGCATCTTCCCCGACCAGGGACTGAACCGGTGTCCCTCACATTGCAAGGCAGATTCTTAACCACTGGACCATCAGGGAAGCCCTTGCTTCTGTTTTATATTTTTTGGTTGCAAAGCACCTGGGATGTTAACTCTCTGACCTGGGATTGAACCCACACCCCTGCATTGGAAGGTGAAATCACAACCACTGGATTACCAGGGAAGCCCCCCATGTACTTTTTATCACTCTTTCAGATATACATGTTTTCTTGTCTTTAGAACTTGTGTCCACAAGTAACTTCTTCATATTCTCCCAGCTAACATGTGAGAGACTTGGGATTCAAACCTTCACTAAGTTTTGTCCAAATTTTATAATCTTCCCTGTATTCCACCTTGGCTATAAAGCAGAGTGGTTTTTTTTCTGAAATTTTCTCTTCAATAGTATCCAATCTAGTTAGCTACTCCTTAGTGCCTGCAGGAAGTGTTTGTGGGGTGAATGTTAAGTAGCTGAGCATGTGGGCACTGTCTCTCCAGGTTTCCTGGGGTCTCTGCAGAGCCCCTAGGCCAGACCCCATGGTGAAGGCTGCAGAATCTCCCTTCTGGCCCCAGCAGTTCTGGTTGAAAACACAGGTGCCCACCTGACCTGGGGTTCCCAGAGTTGTCAGCAAGAGAGCCTGGGGCCTGGAGCCCAGCAAGAAGATGCCAGCCAACTGGAGCAGCCCCAGTGGTCCCCAGCCCTGGCTGCAGAGGGACAAGGCAGTGTGTGTGAGGTGAGGAGGGAGAGGGCTCCAGCGACAGGAATTCTGTAAGGAGGTGACCCTGACCCGGCACTAGGGACTCAGGGCAAGGGCAGGGGGGGCCGATGCCAGACTTGCTGCCCCTGAGATTCATCACCATGCCCCTGCTGATTCTGAGAAACACATGGCTGGTGTCCCACATTCATTTCACGTCTTTTCCTATAAGGGCACTAGCTCTATTCATAAGGACTCCAACCTCATGTCCTAATTACCTCCCAAAGGTCCCATCTCCTAGTACCATCACCTTGAGGATAAGGATTTCAATCTATGAAATCTGGGGAGGGGGAGACACAGACATTTAGGGCATAGTACCCAGTTTCACCCCAGTGGTAACATCTTGTCAGACTATGATCACAACCAACATATTGACATTGATAGAAAACACTGCTCTTATTCTTATTTTCCCATGTATTCATTTGTGTATGTGTGTTTCGTTTCATACCGTTTTTGCCCCCTGACGTCCAGCACTCCCCACTGGCTCTGTGCACAGGCTCAGCTGATCGCCACCAGAGCTCCCTTTTTCCTGATCCTTGGGGATTTGCTGACTTCCCCTCTACCCTGATCTAGGGCAGAAAAATCCCTGTTTTGGGAACTTAGAGGATGGCAGGTTTGTAGGGTGAGCACAGTCTCTAGGGCCCGTCTAGTTCTTCCTCATCCTTCTAAAAATGAATTAAATGGCCTGAGAAGGTACATGAGTTGGCAAGGTTTCTCGGGTTGTAACAGTAGTGGACAGGAGCCAGGTCTCCTGACTGTGTCCTCCACCCTCCCCACACTCCAGCCAAGACCAGCTTTCCCGCTAAAAGTTCCCCTTGAAATTCTGTAGACAGAGGAAGACGAGGGAGACTGCCCCTGCCCCACAGCTCCCTCTGCTGATGGTCCTGAGTCTGCTCAACGCCAGGCACAGGCGATTGTCACAGGGACTCAGCTCAGTGAGAGAGTATATATTACAAAACTGCATTACGCTAATATTGTTTACTAAATGGATATGGAGTAGTTAAATGTGTTTTATATTTTTATATAAAAATCATATAAGTATATAAATATATAAAATGTTTATTTATATATATGAATATATTAAAAAGTTTTATATTTGTAACAGAGAGTGTAACATTTGTAACTTAGTGTAAAGTTCTCTGCTCTAAGGAGAAAGAAGAAACTTAAAATGACCTCTCACTCTAGACCGAACACCCTCAAAATACATGTCCTTTTCATTATAGGGGACTCGAATGCAAAAGTAGGAAGCCAAGAGATACCTGGAGTAACAGGCAAATTTGGCCTTGGAGTACAGAATGAAGCAGGGTAAAGGCTAATAGAGTTTGGCCAAGAGAACGCATTGGTCATAGCAAGCACCTTCCTCCAGCAACACAAGAGAAGACTCTGCACATGGACCTCACCACATGGTCAATACTGAAATCAGATCGATTATATTCTTTGCAGCCAAAGATGGAGAAGCTCTATACAGTCAGCAAAAACAAGACCTGTAGCTGACTGTGGCTCAGATCATGAACTCCTTATTGCCAAATTCAGACTTAAATTGAAGAAAGTAGGGAAAACCACTAGACTATTCAGGTTTGACCTAAATCAAATCCCCTATGATTATACAGTGAAAGTGACAAATAGCTTCAAAGGATTAAATCTGATAGACAGAGTGACTGAAGAACTATGGACGGAGGTTCGTGACACTGTCCAGGAGGCACTGATCAAGACCATCCCCAAGTAAAAGAAATGCAAAAAGGCAAAATGGTAGCCTGAGGAGGCATTACAAATAGCTGAGAAAAGAAGGGAAGCTAAAGGCAAAGGAGATAAGGAAAGATGTACCCATTTGAATGCAGAATTCCAAAGAATAGCAAGGAGAGATAAGAAAGCCTTCCTCAGTGATCAATGTAAAGAAATAGAGGAAAACAACAGAATGGAAAAGACGAGAGATCCCTTCAAGAAAATTAGAGCTACCAAGGGAATATTTCATGCAAAGATGGGCACAATAAAGGACAGAAATGGTATGGACCGAACAGAAGAAGAAGGTATTAAGAAGAGGTGGCAAGAATACACAGAAGAACTATACAAAAAAGATCTTCATGACCCAGATAACCACGATGGTGTGATCACTCACCTAGAGCCAGACATCCTGGGATGCGAAGGCAAGTGGGCCTTAGGAAGCATCGCTATGAACAAAGCTGATGGAGGTGATGGAATTCCAGTTGAGCTATTTCAAATCCCGAAAGATGATGCTGTGAAAGTGCTGCACTCAATATCCCAGCACACTGGGAAAACTCAGCAGTCCCCACAGGACTGGAAAAGATCAGTTTTCATTCCAAAGAAAGGCAATGCCAAAGAATGGTCAAACTACCGCACAATTGCACTCATTCCACATGCTAGAAAAGTTATGCTAAAAATTCTCCAAGCCAGGCTTCAACCGTGAAGTTCCAGACGTTCAAGCTGGATTTAGACAAGGCAGACGAACCAGAGATCACATTGCCAACATCTTCTGGATCATCAAAAAAGCAAGAGAGTTCCAGAGAAACACCTAATTCTGCTTTATTGATTATGCCAAAGCCTTTCACTGTGTGGATCAAAACAAACTGAGGAAAATTCTCCAAGGGATGGGAATACCAGAACACCTGACCTGCCTCCTGAGAAATCTGTATGCAGGTCAGGAAGCAACAGTTAGAACTGGACATGGAACAACAGACTGGTTCCAAATAGGAAAAGGAGTATGTCAGGGCTGTATATTGTCACCCTGCTTATTTAACTTATATGCAGAGTACATCGTGAGAAATGCTGGAATGAAGATTCATCATGAGAATGAAGCACAAACTGGAATCAAGATTTCCAGGAGAAACATCAATAAACTCAGATATACAGATGGCACCACCCTTATGGCAGAAAGCGAAGAAGAATTAAAGAGCCTCTTGATGAAAGTGAAAGAGGACAGTGAAAAAACTTTGGCCTAAAATTCAACATTCGGAAAACTAAGATCATGGCATCTGGTCCCATCAGTTCAGTTCAGTTCAGTCGCTCAGTCGTGTCTGACTCTTTGCGACCCCATGAACCACAGCACGCCAGGCCTCCCTCTCCATCCCCAACTCCCGGAGTCCACCCAAACCCATCTCTATTGTGTCGATGATGCCATCCAACCATCTCGCCCTCTGTCATCCCCTTCTCCTCCTGCCCTCACTCAATCTTTCCCAGCATCACGGTCTTCTCAAATGAATCAGCTCTCCACATCAGATGGCCAAAGTATTGGGGTTTCAGCTTCAACATCAGTCCCTCCAATGAACACCCAGGACTGATCTCCTTTCGGATGGACTGGTTGGATCTCCTTGCAGTCCAAGGGACTCTCAAGAGTCTTCTCCAACAACACGGTTCAAAAGCATCAATTCTTCGGCGCTCAGCTTTCTCTGTAGTCCAAGTCTCACATCCATACATCAGGAAAAATAAAGTCAGCCACCGTTTCCACTTCATGGCAAATAGATGGGGAAACAGTGGAAACAGTGGCAGACTTTATTTGGGCTCCAAAATCACTGCAGATGGTGGCTACAGCCATGAAATTAAAAGACGCTTGCTCCTCGGAAGAAAAGTTATGAGCAACCTAGACAGCGTATTAAAAAGCAGAGACATAACTTTGCCAAGAAAGGTCCGTCTAGTCAAAAACTACTGGTTTTTCCAGTAGTCATGTATGGATGTGAGAGTTGGGACTATAAAAAAGCTGAGGGCCAAAGAATTGATGCTTCTGAACTGTGGTGTTGGAGAAGACTCTTGAGAGTCCCTTGGTAGCAAGGAGACCCAACCAGTCTATCCTAAAAGAAATCAGTCCTGAACGTTCATTAGAAGGACTGATGCTGAAGCTGAAACTCCAACACTTTGGCCACCTGATGGGAAGAACTGACTCATTTGAAAAGACCCTGATGCTGGGAAAGGTTGAAGGTGGGAGGAGAAGGGGACGACAGAAGATGAGATGGTTGGATGGCATCATCGACTCATGGACGCGAGTTTGAGTCAACTCCAGGAGTTGGTGATGGACAAGGGGTCCTGGCATGTTGCAGTCCATGGGGTGACAAGGAGTCGGACATGACTGAACGACTGAACTGACTGAACTGAATTGAACTAACTCTATTACCTCTTAACTATCAATTCTACTAACATGTTGATGTTTATGCTTTCAGGCATTTTTTTCTGGGTATGGGCTTCAGTGTTTCAGCTCATGAGTTTTTAATGTATGCACACACTTTAAATGGAAACTAGAATTGTTTACCTTTTTTTCCTCTTTCCTGTAATTTAAATATTTCTCTGTCAGCAAATATTTTTGTGTACAAGTTTAACCGTTTCTTAATATTGAGTTTTTGCATGTAGCATAATTTTTAATACCAAGATACTGCTAGTAAACATGTATGAAGGATAGTTTTGGTTTTGACAATTAACACCACTGTCGCGACATTTCCGCATTTAAAATGTGTGCATATACATGACTGTTTTATAGAAATTGAAGTCGTGGATCAGGGTGTAAGGACAGATACCTAACAACTTAGGAGCGGATAGTAGTACACTTGGTCCCAGAGAGAAACCTGCCTTTTCTAAGTGTCACACAATCATATCAGTTACAGATACACAGCTTGTGGCCATAGAAATGTGGTGCTCCTTGGGTCTCCTACAGGATGCGACCCCCAGCTGAAGTGTGGGTGTTTCCAGGCTGGTGGGTCTGATCTCTACGACGCTCCTGACTTCACAGACCCAAGCCCCTTCCCAATAAAAGCAGGAAGTAACCAAGTTTTTAATGAGTTATCAATAATTCATGTATTTGTTTCTTTTGCACCCATTGCTTTCCCAGTGTCTTTAGGGGGCCTTTAAGAATCCCTGAAGCAAAATGTCCAGGTATGACTCTATAAATTTAGGTCAGAGGAGATATAGAGAGAATGAACAAAGTCAGCACCAGCATCTATTTTGACTGTAGACATTTGTGCCTGATAGTCCTGCAGAGTAATTAAAATTGAGCTATAAGTTTCTTTCTTACCTGTAGCTGGAAAAGATACACAGTCATTTGTAAGATTTGCATTGGTCACAGGTAGAAAATATGCCAATTCTTCCAAGGTCAATGTTTTATGCTAATTGAATTTCAAAAACATGTTTGATCTCCCTATGGAGTGTAGATGTGTTAACCTTATACTTTATCATCTAAATCAGGACACTTTAGAATGGGAAGGAGGCACCATTAACCATTATGCTGGGGGACTTCCTTCCTGGAGGTCCAGTAGTTAGGACTCTGTGGTCTCACTGCTGAGGATCCGGGTTCAATTTCTGATCAGGGAACTAAGATCTCGCAAGCTGTGCATTGCAGCCATTAATAGTAGTAATAATGGTCATACCGAATAACAGGTGTAAACTGGACAAGGGGTCGGCCTAATGAAAAAGACAGAGTGTTGTCATAACTGTATTATAGTAGGGCTTGACACAAAAAGCCGTCTTTTTTATAATGGTTCTCACAGTATGTTCCTTGGATTAGCAGAGGCAGCATCATTTGAGAGATTGACAGAAACACAAATTCTCAGGTCCTACACCAGACTTTTGGGTATGAGGTTTAGCAATATGTGTGCTGACGCACCCTCTAGGTGATTCTGATACCTGTTCAAGTTTGAGAACCGCTGGCTTAGGACCAGCCAAAAGTGCTGAGGACATAGGGCCAAAGCAGAACTCAGTGGATACGATTCTTCATGTGCACACCTCACTGACGATTTCATTTCATATAGGTGCAAACCATCCTGCATTGGAAGTTTCCTCTGGAACTTTTGACACTACTTGGGCCTTAGGTAGGTCAAACTGAAAAAACTATATTTATATCAAAACACCACCATTGTACACTTTAAGTATATATAATTTTTAATCTCTCAGCCACTCCTGCCTAAAACTGGAAAATTTTTTTAAATGCTTAAAAATTGGTCTTAGAATATGCCATTTTCAATCTGGAATTAAAATTCTGTGCAAGGACTCAGTTTATGGTCAGCTCCTCTTTTAATGTTGTTTTTAGAAATCTCCATTTAAAATATGTTATGATGAAATATAAAATACAATTGCACCAGTGAGTATAATTCTTCAAAGGTACAAAACTTAGTTCATATATCTTCCCTGCATATATAATCCCTCCATGGTGATCCATTAGATCAAGGAAACAATGCTTACTTTTTCTATGATGGAATCTGGCATTTGCCCTCAGATTTTTAATTCATTTTGCTTCCCTGAATGTCACATATACCCTTCTTTGACATCATTTGTTTTTTAAACTTCTACACTTTCGCACTTTTCATTACATTCCTTGTCATCCAATTTAAGCTTCTCCAACACTGGTAAACTGCCCCCCACCCCTATGGAGAATTTACCTTTCCTACCTATACCTGTATTTGCTTTTCACATTTCAGGGTTGCTACAGGGCCAAGTGTGTGTGTGTATGATATAGTTCTCCCTACTCAGTTCCCAGCATAACATCTGGTACTCTACTGCCTGGGAAAGGTGTTGCTAGTGGTTCTCAAACTAGCTGGAGGACTTAAGAGGGCTTAACTTAGTCCTCATTTTTATCAATATTGATCAATATTTTGATTGATAAATTGATTCATATTTATCAATATTTTTATTGAAGTATAGTTGACTTATTAATACAGTATTGTGCTAATTTCTGCTGTATGCCATTTTTAAAGTATTCTTTCCCATTGTAGTTTGTCACAGGATACTGAACAGTGTTCCCTGTGCTATGAAGTAGGACCTTGTTGGTAGTTCATTGGATATATACTAGTTTGTATTTGCTAATCCCAAATTCCCAATCCATCCCTCTCCCTTGCCTAAGACAAGACTGTCCTCTATGTCTCTCTGTGAGTCTGTTTCTATTTTGTAGAAATAGTTTGTTTGTGTCATGTTCTCACTTCAGTTCAATTCAGTCACTCAGTCATGTCTGACTCTTTGCGATCCCGTGGACTGCAGCACGCCAGGTCTCCCTGTCCATCACCAACTCCTGGAGTTTACTCAAATTTATGTGCATCGAGTCTGTGATGCCACCCAACCATCTCATCCTCTGTCGTCCGCTTCTCCTCCTGCCCTCACTCGATCTTTCCCAGCATCAGGGTCTTTTCATGAAATCCAGTTTGTTTTCTTCTTTTGGTTAGGCTAAAATAGTGAAATCTAGAACTTTGCCTTATCTCTGCCAGACTTCACTATTCTTTCACTCCTATGCTATGCTCTGTATATCCACAAGCCTCATTTCATTTATTCTATAGGGTTAAGCATCTTGATTCATAGGCATGGATTGAGAACTTCTTCCAACTTTCTACTTCATTTAGTATATGTGTACAAAATTCACTACAGCCAATAATATTTAGTTACAGCTACCACTATTCAATGTAAAAAGTTAATGCCTGTGCTGGAAATATTTATCTTTAACATTTCTGAGCCCACAGACTTCCTTATCAGCACATAAATAGAGTCATCAGTCTGGAACCATAGCTATGGATGTGAGTTTGCATTCTGCTAGTCATGAACTTGTCCTCAAAAAAAAAAATCCAGCATATTCCCCAATCCAATAATTATTCACATACACTTCTTCCATCAGTTTGGCTCTTTCTGCTCTGTTGTGCCAGTTCAAAATATATATGTGATTCATAGATCAGTTAAGTGCAATCTGCTCTAAAAATTAGTCCGGTCTCACCACAACTTTAGGGAGACGTAATTTTCTCTGAAATTTGAAAGAAGACACTATGCTGCCCACCTTGATGCTTTTTGAGTGAGAGTTGTCTGCTTCACTAGAGTGATAAATGAACAAGGCTGAATTTCTGTTTTGTTCTCAAGCCATTTCACCCCTCCCTACTAACAATCTGATTCTTTGAACTCTCTTTGACACACTTTAATAAAAAACCCACTGAAACATTTACACAAAACTATTAATGTCAGTACTTGACCTGGTTTCTCCATGTTTCCACTAGAAACTTTAAGAATAAAATACTCTTTTTCTATTCTTAAAGATTTTTCATAGATATAGGATGGAAAATTATCATATACCAGACAATCTAAAAGCATTACTTGTAAAGAAATACGTCTGGAAAGAAAGTAAAAAATGATTAGCATTGGCAGTCCCCAGGGAAGAGAACTGGGGAGTAGATGTGAGAATGAGATTTTTTTTACTGTGTACTCTTTCACACTTTCTGAATTTCAAACTTTGTGAATGGATCATCTCTACAAACGTTTTCAATTAAAAATTAAAATAAAGGGGGGAAAAGTTTTTATTTGTTCTGAGTTTCTATGGGATGGTGGGGGTGAGAAAAGGAAAAGAATATTAGATACTGGAGAGATTAAGGGCCCAATTTTACAGAACAGGTGAAGCCTGTATCTAAATAGAGCCCTAAATAATCAATAGCCTAGACACAGAAATTTCCTATGTAGGAAGCATTAAGAAAACTGGAGTTAAACATGCGTGTTGGAAGATAAGTTTCTATTGGAAACAACGGGCCTGTTGTCATTAAGAGGAAAGTTTCATTATCATGTACTACATAACTGGAAGGAACTGCAATTTCATTTCATAAGGCTAGTACAAGACAAATGTTATGGTTTAGGTAATGAACACCTAAAATGAAGTTGTTAAAAAATGGAATCAGTTAATCCCATTAGGAACAGAATCATCCAGGATAAAACATGGACTTGCTCTGTGGTGACATAGATGAAACTTAAAAAGCGGGGGGCATTTAAATAATTTCAAAAAGAGGAAAAAAGGAGGAATTGCAGGGTGAAGAATATTGGAGAAAAATATCTGATTTGGGCAACGATGATTTCAGTTAATAATACATTGAGAATGAAGGAACTGCACAGCTGTGAGAACTGTCACTCTACACAGGTAAACTCTGGTATTAGGGTACAGTCGTAATGCAAGGACTGAAGGGATCATTTATATGAGTCATTAGAATAGGAAAATAAAACAAGGGTTCAGAACGGATGGAAGATTCCCTTAAGGAAGGGAAGAGCAGAGGACAGAAGACAGGGTCCTTCAGTTAGAGGGAAAGGAAGGAAAAAAAGCTTGTAAAAAGAAAACAAGGTATTCATTAATAAGGAAAACACAAAATCTCTACAGTTACAAATAGATAGAACAATAAGAACAAGCACCTCGAAGAATGGAATCCCACATGTTTAACAAAGACAATTAACATTCAAAGTAGCTGATTATAAGAGAAACTGAAGCACAAACACCAGGAAGTTAGCAACTGAGGATGAGACATAGGGTGGTGAGCAAGAGTATAGAATCTGATGTCACTCTTGACATGTGTGAAATGAAATGAAACTAGTTCTAGATGACAGTTGAGAAGCTGGAGAGGAAATGGAAAGAGATTGGCGGGAGCAAGAGCAGGAATTGGTGGTTTTGCAAGGAAGCAGATATATGGATTCCCATTGCATAAGGACAAAATCTATCGCGGGGGAGGGGCAGGCAGGACAGAAGAAGCACAAAATATTAGGGAAGGAAAAAAATAACTAAGAAAGCAAGGTGCTTGAGACGGTAGCACCTTGATCCAGGCTACAGGGATGGGGGAAGGGCAGATAGCTCTCCTGCCAGAAAGCCAGGCAAAGAAGACAGTGGATGTTGGCAAGGGTCATACTGGGAGATGGCATTTAAGTATCAAAGGGGCTTCTGTTAACCCTGTCCAAGCACTTCTAAAAGTTTAGAGCTTGTTTTTTGTTT